>NC_090446.1:1296730731-1297930731 GCF_031143425.1 Pleurodeles waltl | reverse complement strand
TGTCAAACCTCTCTTGTGTGAACTGCTATGCTAATGTTGTGGTAAACATTTTGTTTGCATTACCACATGTTGAACATGCAATTCAAAAGAAACAATAGAACGTATTGGGTTCTGCAGTGTGTGGTTTGATGAACTGTCTGTGTACTGACAGAATTAAAATACATCCTACATCAATATGTAGTGGATCTGTACAGTTTACTCAAAATACTCAAGAAAAGTACAGAGGTTTTAAAGGTGATGTTTGCTGTTTTAGAAGAAGAGAGGATACCTGTTAATGAGTTATTTGGACTTAGTTGCTCGTGACACCATGAATGTGAAGATTGCTCATATACATCAAATACACAAATAGAGTTGGAACTTATTTATTTATGGAATTTATGTATTTACCATTTCCAGATTTCAAAAGTGTAACTTTTGGGAGATTAGTGAGAAAAGCTGCACTAAATAATGTATGTCCAAATTGTCAAACAGCTGTTCTGTTGACTTCATGTGTAGCAAGAACTGGGAAGAATGTAATTTTAATGCTACAACGATGCAGAGCAGATGGCAATAAATTATATACTGAGATTACTAGTTTTAAAGCAGGACAAATATCTATTTCTGGTTAAAAAAAAAATAGGCTACTATCACTATCATTTTCCATAAAGGAGTTAGTATTTGATCTGGTCATTAGACTATATAAAAGGTAGAAGTAGATGGACAGAAATGATAGAATGTTATGCTGGGAACCTTAAATTTAGACAAAGATGGCCAAATTCCTATCTTTTGTTTTTGGCACCCTAATTCTAAGGAGGGTCACAGTTATAAAAGTGGAATAGTGTAGTTATTGTAGAATTTTATCTTATAATTCTCTAAATTGTAATACAAATTCATATTTGTTTTTCTTTTTTATGTAGATTAATGGCACCATCTATTGGAGTAATGTGATTTTCAATTTAGTTCTTCCAGTGTTGTTGTATTAGATTACATTGTGAGGGTGTCCCGGACTACAATTAGGAAAAAGTACATCACTCACACAGTCAGATACCTACTTATAGTCCCATACAGCTGCTCACATAGTCGCCGACACATCTATACAGATACTCACTTCTCACATATCTTTTCAGTCATTCAGATACCCACTGCACTCCCATATAGACACTCACATAGCTACTCACATACCCACACAACCACTTACAAACACACCCATAAGGCACTCACAAAGCCATACACCCTCTCAGACACCTAATCACTCACCCATAGAATCACTCTCTACCCACTCACAGACTCACACAAACTCACTGACACACGCATTTACACACTAACTCAGATATTTAGATATCCATTAATACTCCCAATCAGTCACTCACCTACTCACAGAGATTCATACACCCACAAAGATGCACATTCCAACTCACATAGCCACCCACTCACACACCCATACAGCCACTATCACATCCACTCATAGATCCACACAGACACTCACACAGCTATTTACATCCCCACTAAAACACCCAGTCACTCATACAGCTATTGACACCTCCAAACATCCACTCACATACCCACTAACACCCCATACAGTCACTTGCGCAACCTTTTACACATGCAAACACCTACACACATAGACACGTATACGCATACAAACACTTGCACACTCATTCATATACCAGCACAGCCATTTACACACCAACTCATAGACCCATACAGCTACTCACACACCCAGCGATCTACTTACACAAGCACTGATACTTCTACAGAGCCACTCACACAACCACTGGTACACCCACACAGCCACTTACTCATTCATTTCCATTTAAGTATTTTAGAAGACATTGCAAAACATGTGCTAGTGTCTTCTTTGATACTTTATAGGTTTATTCCTCTTGGTGAATGTTAAAGTAGGCAGAAGTACTACTTTGATTTTACCTATGCATGGTATGATTCATGTATACATAGAAAAACTAACAAATGCTTAAACACACGGTTGTACAAAACATAAAACATATAGGTAGCTCTTTCTTTGACCAGATGATGTGGTTCTAAAAAGAACCGTTTTTAATGGATTTAAAAAAATATATATTTGTTTAGGCTTTTTTCTTTTGGATCCAAATTAACCCAGGTAGTAAAAGAGGTAAGGCACCCTCGAAGAAGTAACTGGCTTTTGTCTTTACAAAGAATGGAACATGGAGCTGAGAGGAGAAAGAGCAAATTTAATTTCTGGGTGAAGTTATAGTATTATCTTTATTAAAAACAAAACGGTGAAATTCACGAAAAAGCCAAAGGTTATAGGGACATTATAATTAGAAAATAGCATTAAAAAGAAGTAGAAATTCACGGAGCAAACAAAGGGGTTACAGGGATGTTATAGTTAGGAAATAGAATTTAAAAAACCTTAGAAATTCACTGTAAAAACCCAAAGGTTACAGTGACATTAGAGTTAGGAAATCAAATTAAAAAACCTTACAAATTCATTGAAAAAGCAAAGGTACAGGGACATTATAGTTAAGGTAGGATTTTACACATACAAAACCATAGAAATTCAGCAGTTATGGTTACCTGAGCTAACTATAACTAACACATCCCCGCAATGCACTACTTATGACCTCACATATTATATCACTTATGACATGGTGAGAGACATCACTGATAACATCTCAATTGACATCACTGGACATCATCCAGCAAAGTAAACTTCAATATACTTCATAAAATACCATTAACATTTTATTAAAATAAGAAAAGGAGACAGGTGAGAGATGTACAGCAGAGAGCTCACTGTAACCGTATCAACTACTGTACTCACCTATTACCCAGGAGAGAGTTCTTAGTGGATAGTCCAGTCTCTTCTAAACCACTGCTCCAAATACTAAAGACCAAAGTAAGACATATAACCATACAGGCTAGTCTATCACAAACCACAACAAAATTTGTCAACCTGGAAAGAGGTTTTAGTGCAGATCTCAGTTTTACACAAAGCACTGCAACACACACACAGTAGAGAGGTCTTAGCGGACAGGGCACTGTGTCACAAACCCCTAGTAAAATTATTCTTCATCCTGCAGAAAGGTGTCAACAGAGAGGTCAATCTGTTGTTAATTTCTGCTATGCTAAGCCATCACCCTAGAGAAACGTCTTGATGAACAGGTGAATTTATTGCAAGCTACTACTACAGTCATTCATCACAAAGGACAATGGTCTAAGGAAACTAGTCAGTAGGTCATAAAACAGAACTATACTCAGCCATCACTGTGGAGTGAAGTTTCAATGAAAAGCTTAGACTGTCACAAAGCACTACTATACACATACATCAGCAGCAGACATGTGTCAGCGTACAACCTAGTTCACTCATAAATAGTACACTCAATTTAAAAATGGGATTATACTTCAGATGATATATGTTAGAAATACTAACACTCATTAGTAATACAGAAAGAATAATAATGTAACTTATGTCAGTATATATTTTCCAGTTTCAGAAATGTTTACACTACACTCACACTCACTGGATGTTGTCATCAGTGATGTCATTTGAGATGTCATCAGTGATGTCACTGACCATGTTTGAGTGATGTAGGTCAAAAACAGTGCCTTGCTGGGGGGGGGGGTGAGTTATAGTTAGCTCAGATAACTATAACTGCTGATTTTCTGTAGTTTGTGTGTGTAAAATCTGAGCCTAACTATACTATCCCAGTGCCCTTTGTTTTTTTCAGTGAAAAAATCACCACTAAATAGTTATAGTTAGGATAGTGTTTACATAGGAAATGGCTTTTTGTGTTGCTAATAACTTCAGCACCCATTGACAAATCTCCATGAAACTTTCAAATATAATTGCTCTATTTTGCCTAGTTCACATGTGGGAAGTTTTGGAGTGATCCATTAAGCGAGGGCCAAGAAGAAAGGGGGTCCCAAAATTGATTTTCCCCATTCATTTTCCCATAGGAACTTTAAACACCAAATTTAGTAGAAGGCTACATCAAGGTTCAGAAAGAGTGCTTTTTGTGTTTTGATGTAAATCCTTTCAGTAGTTTTGGAGCAAATAATGATAAAAAATTGTATAAGGATGCAGAGGCACCGTGGTCCTGACAGATCTCAAACTGAGATCTGATTGGCTGCCACCACCTCAACCGGAGAGTGGAGGCAGCCTCTTAGGACTCGGGACTCGATCCCAAGTACTAAAAAAAAAAGTAAACAAAAGACATTTGAGGGCTGGATATGAATACTTTGACCTCCCCCCCAAGGCCTGGTGGTGGGGTCCTAGCGGAGCCGTGCCTGGGGCCAAAAAAATTATTTTTCAATTTTGGGCATGAATTCACAGAGAATCTGTAGTAAAATTTAAAATACTGCGCCCCCCGCCCTAGACTGTTTTGGGCCCAGTAAACCCCATCTCCCAGGACCCGGCCACATATGCATAGAGGAGGGGGGCACATTGACCCAAAAACCCCATCTCCCAGGGACCAGCCATATTGTTAAAGGGGAAGAGGCACACAGGAATGGGGTCCCCGGGGCCCGGTCATATAGTAAAAGCAGAGGGGGGCACAAAGCCCTCTCACCTGCTAATTGTTTCCCCGGAGACTCAAAACCCCGGGTCCTGGCTGTGTAATAAAAGAAGAGTGGGGCATGCACCCCCCCCAGACCATTTTCTGCCACAAGGACCCCATCCCCTGGGGCCCAACTATATGTGTAAAGGGGGGGGGTCACATGGCCCCCTTACCTGAGCCATTAATGGCCCTGGGGACTCATGCTGTGTCCTGGGGTGTCCACCCTTGGGACATAACGGTTTCCCTGCACGGGGAAACCGTGTTTTCTCTCACTTAGCTGTGAGCAATTTCAAATTTCCTGCCAAGCTGGCACAAAGATGAAGTCCTCTCCCAGCAGACGGAAGCTTGAAAAATGCTCCTGCCTACTGGGAGCAAACTTTAGTTCTGTTTTCTAGCCCTCAGTGAGACGGAAGGGAAACAGATCTAAATATTGCTTCCTTTCCCAGCATTTTTCAGCTGCTCCCTGCAGGTGGGAGCAATGCAGGCTCCTGCTGGATGTGGGGATCTGGCTGGGGCTGCAGGGGCCTTGGGGCTTCCCCTGCTGCCCCCAACAAAGGTGTGGTGGGTGCCCTGGGTGGGCCTGAGGTACCCATGTTTTGCTGGCTGGGCCCCGGGCCGAAATCAGCTGGGAAGGGGGGCCATGTGCCCTTCTTCCCCATGAATATGGTGCCTGATCCCTGGGGCTACGGTCCCTAGGGCAAAATAGGCCTGTGGGGGTGGGGGGCACATCCCATCTCCCCATCAAATATGTTGCCAGGATCCCAGCAATTGGGTACCTTGGGACAAAAGAAGCCCAGGGAGGGAGGCCTATGCCCCTTCCCTCTAAACATGCACTGGGCCCCAGCGGATGGGATTCCTGGGTCCAATAGCGGCCTGGGAATGGGGGCCATGTTCCCCCAAACAAATGCCTCAGGCCCTGTGTAGGAAACTGGCTCTGTATATAAAATATCAAAGTGAGATACAGTGTGCACAGAGTCCAGGGGTTCCCCAGAGGCTTGACAGAGGCAACAATAGAAAATACTAATGCTCTATGTGTGGTAGTGTGGTCGAGCACTTAGGTTTATCAGAGGGTAGTGTTAAGCATTTGTTGTACACACACAAGCAATAGAAGAAACACACACTCAATGACTTAACTCCAGACCAATAGGATTTTATATAGAAAAATATATTTGTGTTATTTTAGTACTAGAACCACAAGATTCAGTTCAGAAGTAAATGCTATTGCATATAAGTACTTAGCATAGGCATCAATGTAACTTTGTTTCTCTTTAGTCAAGTAAACAGTTTTTAAGAAAACAAAGAATATCTATTTTAAAAGTGGACACAGTGCATTTTCTGAACAGTTCCTGGGGGAAGAAAATAAAATATAGTTTTAGAGGTAAGTACACAACTTACAGTTCCAGTCTCCGGGTTTTAGATAGTTCATCATTGGGAGCTCAAGTTAACCCCAGACACCCACCACCAGCAACACGGGGCCGGTCGGGTGCAGAGGTCAAAGTAGAGCAGTTTTACCATGGGCTCCTATGGAGACAGGGGGTTGTCGGAATTCGGTCTACCAGCAGGTAAGTACCCGCAACTCAGAGGACAGACCGGTAGGTTCAGGAGAGCACTGGAGGGGCCCCAAGTTGGCACGATCCCACACACTCAGCGGCACTGGGGTGGCCTGGTGCAGGGTTCAAACAGGGCTTCAGGGTTCCAATTAAACTCTATGAGGGAATCCCAGGGGGTCACTGAGGCGCTGCAGGCTAGGTCCGGGGGGGCGTCTCGGGCAGACCACCGCTCAGAAAGGGAAGAGGGACGCCTGTTGATCGTTGCTGCACTGGGTGCCGATTTCTCCAAGTTCTGGGGGTGCAGTGGGTCCTTTGACGTCGGTTATCTTCACCCAGGGCAGTCGCAGTCAGGGGGGTCCTCGGGATTCCCTCTGCAAGCATCGTCGTGGAGGGGTGGAGAGGTCAACCCAGGGTGGGCACTTGGTCGCTATCGTCTGGGGGTCCTCTCTGGCCGATTGGGCCACCTGGACTCGGGCCGTGGGCTTCGGGTGCAGAGTGGTTAGGACTCACGCTTCTAGAGTGAGGTGGGAGTCCTTTAGAAGCAGTTTCTTCTTCTTTTCTTTTAGACAGGGCCGCTGCCCATGGGAGTTTCTTGATCCTCGGTGATGCAGGCAGTCCTCTGGAGGTTCTTCAGAGGTCGCTGGACATGCAGGACCCGCCGCTTTTCTCTTGCAGGTTCTTTGAAGCAGGAGACAGGGAGGTAGAGCTGGGGCAGGTCATTTGTTGTCCTTCTTTGCTGGGTTTTCAGCTCAGCAGTCCTTCTTCTTGTGAGTTCATCAGGAATCTGAAGAGCTGGGCTCAGGAGAGCCCTTAAATACAGGATTTAGGGGCGTTTTAGGGGCTACTGAACCTGAGGGTGGCTACACCCTCCTTGTGTCCACTCTCTTTGGGGTGGGGGGCACATTCTTATCCCTATTGGTGCCTGTCCTCCAAACCAAGATCGAGGATTCTGCAGGGAGGGGGTCACCTCAGCTCTGGACATCTTAGGGGGTGATCCTAGCTGAGGGGGGGGGGTCACTCCTCCCTATCTTCCCTAATTATCTGCCAAACTTGCTGCCAAAAGTGGGGCTTTGTCCGATGGCTGGGCATCTCCACTAGCTGGAGTGCCCTGGGGCATTGTAACACGAAGCATGAGCATTTAAGGCTCTCTGCTAGGTGTTACAGTTCCTGCAGGGGGGAGGTGTGAAGCACCTCCACCCAGTGCAGGCTTTGTTTCTGGCCTCAGAGAGAGCAAAGGCTCTCACCCATGGGGTCAGAAACGCATCTCTCAGTGGCAGGCTGGCACAGACTAGTCAGTCCTGCACTAAAGGATTGGGTAAAATACGGGGGGCATCTCTAAGATGCCCTCTGTGTGCATTTTTAATAAATCCCACTCTGGCATCAGTGGGGGTTTATAGTGCTGAGAAGTTTGATACCAAACATCCGAGTATTCAGTGTAGCCATTATGGAACTGTGGAGTTCGTTTTGACAAACTCCCAGACCATATACTTAATATGGCCACACTACACTTACAATGCCTAAGAATTGACTTAGACACTGTAGGGGCATATTGCTCATGGAGCTATGCCCTCACCTGTGGTATAGTGCACCCTGCCTTAGGGCTGTAAGGCCTGCTAGAGGGGTGACTTACCTATGCCACAGGCAGTATTTAATGGGCATGCACCCTGAGGAGGATGCCATGTCGACTTTGCCATTTTCTCCCCAACAACACATACAATCAGCAATGGCAGTGTGCATGTGTTAGGTGAGGGTCCCTTAGGGTGGCACAACATATGCTGCAGTCCTTAGGGACCTTCCCTGGTCACAGGGCCCTTGGTACCACTGGTACCTCTTACAAGGGACTTATCAGTGTGCCAATTGTGGAAACAATGGTACAATTTTAGGGAAAGAACTGTGTTGCTGGGGGCCTGGTTAGTATCAATATCGGGCAAATAGTGGGGGGAGGGGGGACTGCAAACAATGTGCAACAAACCACTAAGCAGCTAGCAGTAAACTCGGTGAACTGCCGAAATCCTGCACACTGAGACTGGTATTTCAACCACGCCCACAGTCCCGACACCGCTTTGACTCGAGTACTCACTGTAGAAGCAGCTTCACGACGCATTGAGAACCAACAAGAAGATACTATCCTCATCAACCCGTCAAAACCCGGCTCACCGCTGCATGTATCCAGTCGCCAGTAACCAGTCACCTACAAAAGAATAAGTAGAACAGAGCGTGCTAAGGTACCTCCGTTTAAGCCAAGATCAATAGGGTCGTAGAAGTGTTACGCTAAACACAGTGCATGTAAGACTTGCTACTAATTACAGTGCATTAAATACTTTGCCATTAATCATAGTGCATCTAAGACTTCGCCATTAACCAGTGCACCAGCGCAAGTAAAACTAAGAACTAACCATAATGCAACACACAAGAAGTGCACCTCTTTCATGAACTAGGAGCCAGTGAGGCAACAACTGGTATTTATAGCTAAAGATAGTCTGCAACATATTTTGGACCTAATGTTTTATACCAACATTCATGAGTGTGAAAGCAACTTTCTCTAAAGCAACTATACGCTGTGTCATTGTTGGATGCTAAGAAGTTTCTACAACACTAGAACAGTTGTTATAGCGGAATTTTATGTTTCTCTTCTTATAGACTTTACATCTTGAAGCGTGTATAGTACTTACCCTGTACTTCTTTATTGTGTACCTAGAATCTAACATTCCTGGGTAATTTCCGGAACCAGCTATTCAACATCACACCATCCAACCAAACAACCAGGCGTGCCTATATGAGTGCCACAGTTGATCACAGATAGGCATTCAGTGGTATCTTAAGGTGGGGTTTACTCAAGGTATTAATCCACACTCCTTCAGTGACTGACGATTGTCCCTTATTTTCGTGGTTCAACAGCTATACTCATGGAGGGACCTCCACATTGAACACCCCTGTGCCCCAGCTTCCTTTCTTGTTAAGTTTAACACATACAAGTAAGAGGACAGGGTCTGTGGAGTTGGCCTGCATCATCTTTGTGAGGCCACATCGTGGGCTTAAGTTAAGGTTCGGAGTAAGTAGGACACCTGGGGCCAAAAGTGGACTGGGGAGGGTTGCTATGTGTCCATCATCCACAAAAATGCCCTGGATCCTGGCAGATGGCATCCCCTGGGGCCACAATTGGCACGAGGAAGGGGACTTTTTGCCCCCCGCTAAATATGTTGGCTGGCCCCGGGGGAATGGGGTCTCCGGGACCAAAAGGGACATGGGAAGGGGGGTTCCTATGCCCCCTCCAACTTGAATATGGTGCTAGACCTCAGGGGATGGGGTGCCAAGGGCTGAAATCAGACTGGGGAGGGAGGCTGAGTTCCCTTCTCCCTCTTAAATATGTTGCCAGGCCCGAGAGGTTGAGGTGCCTGAATCAGCACAGGGAGGGGACCCATGTCCCCTCATCCTAGAAAATGTGCGGGTCCCAGGGGATTGGGTCCCTGGTGTCAATAGTGGCCCGAGGAGGGGGCCACATGCCCCCTCCCCTTAATTTTAATTAGTTGCCCTAAGTAATGTAGTTCCCAGGTCCTACCAAGGTTCAGTGAGGAGGGCTGCCTGGCCCTACTCCCCTTTATTTTTAAATGTGTTCTTGGGAGATTGAGTCCCCAGGGCCCTACAAAAGTCCTGAAGGGGGCCCCTGAGAATGGAGTCTCCATGGCCTACCAAGGCTTGGGGAGGGGCTACATCGTCTCCATTCTGTTTAAAGAATAGGACTCCAGGGACTGATGAGGCTTTAGGACGGGACTATGTGCCTTCGTGTATAAAAAAAGACAAAGATTAGTACTGGGGGATGATGTTCGGAGAGTGTTAACAGGCTTGGGGTGGGGGGGTGTCACACAGACTGACTGTCTTTTTGAATAACAATGATACTGGGTGAGGGGGTCCCAGAGCCTGCGGCCAACTGTCCCCTGTGAACAATAACTTCACACACGTACACAAACGTCTATTGTTTTCTCACACACAGACCAGAAAGTCTTATAGTTGTATAGATAACACACACAGACTATAGTAACTTACAGACATGGTCAGATAATTGTGTAGATGAATGTTCCCATACACACTAGAAAACCCAGTCACCCAGACACACAATGACTCAACCACACAAAGAGATACAAACACAGGTACAGGCTGACCCATAGAAACACAAACATATTCTACAGTGCGAGACACATTGATGTAGTCATGTAGGCTTACATATTCATTGATACTGAGCTAGTTTATCACAACTACAACACCTATTGTCTTGCACGCACAGATACTGTGGTATGTTTTTATAGTTTGCTTGGCCGTGGATCCACTGCAAGTCTTTATCTGGAATAGTGTTATAGCACCAGACTTTGCAGTGGATCTGTGGATCCAAGTAATACATTAAAAAAATCAAGTTAATTGTTAGGTTAGTGGCTCTGAATAGAGCTTTTGTCCTTCTAGTGTGCTCTGCACACTTACCGATGGAACTGGATACAATTCTTGATCTTAAAGAAGAACTGGTTCCCTACTACTATGAAATGGAATATACTTGTCAGGAATAAGGCTGTGCGTGGTCCAGGTCCCGCCCAAAACTCTACTGTGCATATTTGTGGCGCTTCATGTGGCACCACTTGTCATCCTCTCTTGTTCTAGAAGTGGTTATCAGCGTTGCCTGCCCTGTGGTAAAGCTCATTTAGCTACAGGGTCAGGACATTCATGGACAAGATGCACTTATCAGTGCTATTCTATGAATGGACTACAATTCACAGGTTTCTAGAGGCAGCGGCCATCTTGGGGTGTGGCAGGCCTATGAAGCCCAGCCACACCCAAGCACATTGCTCACTATTTTGAAGACTTCGATGCAATCAGACCTCGTGGGGGTTCCTCTGAAGAAGATCAGATTCCCTGCATGGCAGATTGATAGCAAATCGGAGTATCCTTGTTTCCATGGTGAATTCAGATATGAGTAGGTTGTACTCGTAGCGGTAAGGTCTTGATGAGCCCAATCTTGATGGGAGTTGTTACTTCCAAAAGTAAAGCGCCCCTTAGCACAACGAGCAAAGCGCTTTCAGTCCAAAGAGTAAAGCGCTCCTGGCACGACAATAAAATTGCTCCAGGCCAAATGAGTAAAGCGGCCTTGGCGCGACGATCAAAGCGCTTCAGACCACATGAGTAAAGCACCCCTTAGCACAACGAGCAAAGCGCTTCAGGCCACACATGTAAAGCACCCTTGGCACGATAATCAAATTGCTTCAGTCCACACGAGTAAAGCGCCCTTGGCAAGACAATCGTAGGCGCTTCAGGCCACATGAGTAAAGCGCCCTTGGCACAACAATCAAAAGCGTTTCAGGCCACACGAGTAAAGCGACCTTGGCACGACGGTCACAGCGCTTCATGCGACATGAGTAAAGCGCCCCCTTAGCACAACGAGCAAAGCGCTTCAGGTCACAAGAGTAAAGCGCCCTTGGCATGACAATCAAAGTGTTTCAGGCCACATGAGTAAAGCGGTCTTGGCACAAGGATCAAAACGCTTCAGGCCACATGAGTAAAATGCCCCTTAGCATAACGAGCGTAGCGCTTCAGACAAAGCAAGTAAAAGCGATCTCTGGCATAATGACCAAAGCGCTTCATGTATGATGATCAAAGCGCTTCATGAACAACAAACAAGGCACTTCTGCCCAACGAACAAAGAGCTTCAAGTTGAATGAGTAAAACTTTCAGGCCTTAGTAGTAAATGTGAAAACGTTTTGGAGATAAGCAAATTATAGTTTCATTATTTTTTGCGAAGCATAATATGTGAGATACATATTTAAGTCTTTCTAGGCTGAGATCAAACGTTGATGTTATGAATGCATAATTGTTACATGATTGATATTCAGAGTATGACCATAGTCCAAAGCTCTGGCCATCTCTAGGTTCAGAGGTTGCAGTTTGTTCTTGTTCCATGATTGAAAGGGTCTCAATCTGATACCACTGAGTCTATTGGTGAGTTTATACTGTTATGAATGAGTATATGCATATTTGTTCAAACCGTTTCTTTTCAGATCTCTCTCCCTGCTGTTCCCTACCCTAATTCCCTTCCCCCGCCTGGCTTCATCATAAAACTGTGCTATGAGAGCTTTCTGAGTTGGTGACGCCGGGAGGTGGGCCTTTCGTTCAGCAGCGTGCAGATCCTGAGGAAATGGCACTGTGACAATACCATTCATATCAAAGTTGATGTTACTGTGGTCAATGGAGTCTATGTTATGGTCACTGACAAATGCTAAAATTGTTTTATTAACATGGTTCCTAGCTT
Organism: Pleurodeles waltl; assembly: GCF_031143425.1. Classification (NCBI taxonomy): domain Eukaryota; kingdom Metazoa; phylum Chordata; class Amphibia; order Caudata; family Salamandridae; genus Pleurodeles; species Pleurodeles waltl. Next base: position 1,297,918,375 of record NC_090446.1, on the reverse strand, counting down.
TTTCAGTTGTTGGACAAAAACTCAGATGACCACTGCCACTTGGCATATGTTGGAATATATAAAGGCAGTGTGAGGATATAGATTAATTAATTGTGCCAACATGTCCTTCATTTGGATTTCAAATCCATCCCCTGTGATTATACCTAGATTGTTGCCACCAAAGTGTATAATCATGAGGTCTGGGTGTCTTATTCAGGTGATTGACACCTGATCAGATCGATATAAGTCAATAAGGACGCTCAATGAAGGACCACACGCCAATGTTACACACAGATTAGCTTTAATAGAATGTTCAGTGAAATATATATATATATATATATATATATATATATATACGTTTGACACACCAACAGAGTAGAATGAAAATAGCAAGAAAATATCTATTAATATATATGCAAAGAGTTCACCAATATAGCTTTACTATACAACCCTACATTATTAACTGCCTATGAAATGCATATTCAGCCAGTGTAAAGCACATTCTAAAAATACTTACAAATGCATTTACAAAGAAGTTTAGACAAGGTGAGTCGGAGTGGAGAACAAGGTCTTATTTATTTTGCTGCGCAAAGAGAACAGGTTTACAACTGGCATCCCCAGCCCGAAGTAAAGTGTGCTGGCACGGTGCGTTCAGCAGTGATATTTATACTCATACATCAAAGGATACATAAAATAAGTAAATAATGATATACGTCATACAGGAATGATAAGGAGGGGATCAGTTTCCACACACTGGTTCCCATCCCCGCTTTGTCCTCGACTCCTTCTGCAGCTGCCTGACTTCTCACATTCTGAGAGCCCTTCAAAGGATTTCGTGGTTCAAGGATATAGATATCAACCTTTCCCTCCCCAAAATACAACAGCCGAGGTCGGTTAGTTTATTTTTACCACATGATTATAATGAGTAATGTGCCCCAGCTAGGGAAAGAAACCAGCTGCGAGCCCGTGGTGGAACCAGGCGTTTTTTACTAAACAAATATATAAGATATCATATGCAGTAGGTAGTGCGTTCAGAGAGAGAACTCAAACTAAATGTCTTTAAGGAAAAGGAGCAATACAAAATGGATTCTTACAATCTGCCCTTTTTGAGTTTTCTCTCAAACATAACCAATGTTTTCAAAAGGAGTTCTAAATCTCCTCAGACATGTTCAATTTCACTCCTACGTTCTTGGAATTGACAATCATGGGGCATAAATAACCGATTGGTATGAGCAACCAGTATCTTTAGTGAGAATAGTGGGATCAATAGCCATTAGGGAATTGATCTCTTCTCTCTGCATCATAGTTCGATTTGTTTCTTGTATTTTAACTGGAAGAGGTTTACACATTTTTAAACAGGAACATAAAGCAGGTAAGCACTGTACTAACAGACAGCTTAATATAATAGCTATTATTATAAAAAGTATGTCTTTAAACAACCAGCCCCACCCACCGAGCCAAGACCATAGCCATGATAAGCTCAAATTGCCTCCATCATATTTGCCCCCCTTTTCAAATACTTGTATTGCTTCTTTTATTTTCCCAATATCCAATTCTGTCTCTGATGATTTGTTATCAAAGTAACAGCATTTTTGCTGATACTGATGCTGGATTAAAACACATACTCCTCCTTGTTGTACCGTAATGAAATCTAGAGCAAGACGATTTTGTATAGCCAATTGGGCTGCAGAATTTATTTCACTTCCTATGGCCTCCCTAGTGGCGTTAAATGCAATGGCTAATTCATTGGACATGTTCATCATTGCCAGCTGTAAGTCGAAAATTCTAAATCCTGGAATAAGAACATGTAGTACTTGAAATACCCAGTTCTTTCGTTCCTCCAATATAGGTGTCCCTCGTTTGTACCTATGAGCAAAACTCCCCATGTTAAGGGGCTGGGAAGATGATATATTTTATATCACAGTAATGTTGGGTGCTAAATATGCCAGCGAGCATATCCCTTCCCAGTTTAGAGGGAGTAGCTTATATGCAGTTCTTCCACATACAAAATACATGCCTCCCTGGATTTGTGAGTTTATAATGCTGTATTTTACTCAGGGCAAACCCACACCCTCGAGTGTGTCATGCTCAGAACTATTACAATACTTGGAATCCGTCCAAATTTAATTTAGCAATGATACATTTGCCCAGGGAGCAACATAGGAACATCTAGCCGTCCAGAGGGGGCCAAGGAAAACCCGTGACAATAGTAAAGGTGAATTCTTCCCATTTTTGTTTCCTTCCCTTGAGGGATCATATAACAATCCTTCTGGATCTACCAGAACCTCCTCTCCTCCCACCTTCAGGTTCCAATAATTTACAGTGTAATTGTGCTGAGTCCCATTAATTAATGAGGTCCAATTTCTGTCTAGTTTCTCCTCTCCTTTGAGATCCCAGTTCCCCGTGTTATTAGCAAATAACAGAGTGTAAACACATTGTTCAGGTGGGACCTTCCCCATGTATTTTGCATCTGGGTTTTGCCTGTAAGAATGAGTACCAAAACATATGGGAAACATTTTATGTGACATTCTCTCCAGGAATCGGGGAAATCTTATATTCTGCCTGGGTATTAGGGAGCAACGCACACGTAGGGTACCACTGATATTCTCGTTGGTCACATCTCCAAGTGGTATTGGGTACAAGACACACTGCCCCTCTTTCATATTCACCTGGTGATACTGGTACTTCATAAAGACCTATAGGGTCCTTTGGGTGTCTAGACAAGTGCTGGCAAATCCAGCAGTCAGTGAGACTCATTGTTTCAGCCAACTATCCATGAACCTTTTTCAATGGATGTAAGGTGGGATTTTGCAACTATGATGCAACACCGCTGGACATTATACATATTAACATGAGGGTCACTAGGTACTTGATTATTGTTTTGTAGAAATAGTTATAAGACCACTCTTCTCTATTCTCTCGAGGGATATCTGTCCTGCCAAATAGATATATTTTCATAACTTTATTCTACTCTCCTCCTTGCTCCTACTACCTTTCTATGGGGCCGCTTTACTTGTCTCCACCACCTATGTTTGTTCAAGAATATACCCACACAATTACCAAATTTCCAACTGCAAAATATTGAGACCACTATACAGATAATTATATATATATATATATATATATATATATATATATATACAAATAGGTGAGTTTCCTGCAATGTTCACAACCCACTAGAGTTCAGCAGCACCGTGCTTCCCACTCTAATAGTTTCGCTGCACTAGTTGGTCCATAAACGATTTCTTCGAACACTGGGCAATAGGTGTTGGCTTGATCCTGGGTCCCTTGATCACTCCTTGTCGGGTTTTACTCCTGATGGGAGCTCAACTCCTAGTGAGTAGGTCGCGATACTTCAAAGCTCTTCTCCAGTATAGTTCATCAGTTTGTTCAATATTTCAGCAAAAAGAGGGCAGAGGCCAGCACTTGAAATCAGGTTGGTGGTGTGCTGGGTACTTAACAGAAGAGGCACCTTTCCCGCTGGGACTACAAGCTGCACCAACCCTAATGACTGGCAGCTTCTGAAGAACTGGGATTAGTTTCTCTCATTACACCGTGGTTAGCCAAAGACCTGTTAACTCCACTTACACACTTTCTTATAGAAGATAATATCATTGCACAAGCTGCATCCCACTATGCTTGTGTTCTCGTTGAGACAGTGTTATACTGATCAATGTTCTAGTATCGTTGCACAGGCTAGTCACCCATGTTCATGTTCATGCTGAGGTTTTAATCATCACAATCATTTACAACCTCATCGCCCAACGTGTGTGTGACAACAGTGAGGATAGCTCGTTTTAATGCTGGTACATCAGGGGCATCGGAAATACCTGTGGTGTTGAAGGCAGGGAACTGTATTTCATGAAGGCAAGCGTGCCGTATTCTGCTGAGCAAAGGATTCCTTGGCCATTCAGAGGAGACCTCAGTTTGTAGTTCCAAGCTGGGAGCTGTCAGGGTGATGTAAATGTAGTTTTTCGTGGGGGTCACCACAGTACGCACCTTCAGAATTCTGTTCATTTGGGTGGGCGAGGACGCCGGTTGTATCGATGCGTTTGTTGATCTTCAAACAGCAAACCTTCGTCACTGGGCTGCTGTATCACCTCAGGAGCAGAAATGGTAGTACTTGAATTATGTGGAGGTGTCTACTGTCGCCCTACTTCACTGTGTAATTCTGCTGCTGGAGTAGATTGTAGTGGAATCGGTGCACGCTTACAATGGCTAGCATGTATCCAGTTTTTCCTTCCTTCCACTTTGACTGCCGTCTGTGTAGCAAGCAGTACCTGGACTGGCCCCGCCACCTGGGCTGAAGATTGTTGGTTCTTTGAAAGTTCTTTGTCACAAGCCAGTCCTCCGATTTGAAATGGTGACCAAGGCCTTCAGGAGGAGTCGGTAGGCTGGCCTTGACCTGTTGGTGGATCAAACGTAAATCTTTAGTCAGTTGTTTACAATAGTCTACAAACAAAGGATACTGTACTTCAGAAAGCTTCTTTGGCCGTGGTACCCCCCCAGATATTGGTTGGCCTTCCCATGACTATTTCATAGGGGGATAATCGTGACTTGCTACTGGCAGTTGTCCTAATGGACAGCAACGCTAGGGGCAAAGTATCCGTCCGTTTTAAATTGGTCTCAGTACAAATTTTGGCTATTTTTCTCTTCAAGGTGTAATTATACCTCTCTATGAGGCCCACTGGTTGTGGGTGATTTGCAGCATGAAATCGCTGTTTGATGTTAAGGGCATTACAAACCTTTTCCATCACCTCATTAGTGAAATGGGGGCAATTGTCACTCCAGACTATTCTAGGTAATCCGTATCTAGGAAAGTACTCTTTGAGTAGTATTTTGGCGGTAGAGAGGGCACCATTGTCTTTTAATGGTTAGGTCTCTGTCCATTTTGAAAACATACATACTACCACTAACACATATTTCAGTTTGTTACATGGTTCCATGTGGATATAATCCATCTGTATAGCTTTAAAGGGGAGATCAGGAGGGGGAAAGTGACCAGGGGGCGTAGGGGTCCCTTTCCCTGCATTGTGCACTGCACACACCATACAACTCTTGACCAGGTTATTAGCAGCTTTGGATATCATATGATTACTCCAAACGTGGTCCAAAGTTGTCTTGATGCCTTGGGCACTGATGTGTGCAGGTCTGTGGGCCATAGTGACCATAGCGTGTACGTAACAATTGGGTAACATCCATCTTCTTCTATCTGTGGTATCTGTGTAACAACCCTCACTGTCCAGTCTACAGTTCCTCTACCACTGTTCCCTTTCCTCTGCTGTTGTTTCTGCTTGAATGTCTCTCACACACTGCAAGGCATTTTCTAGTACTCCGTTATTGGGCTCCCAACTGGTACTACTCTCACCGTATGCATTGTCAAATGGTGCTTGTGCTGTTGCTTTCGTAGTAGAATCTGCAAAAGCATTTCCTCTTCCTATGTCATCAGTAATTTTCTTGTGGGCACTACATTTAGTGATTGCGACCTGACGGGGCAAGCTGAGAGCATTCAGAAGTGCCACAATCAAAGTGCCATGCTGAATGGTAGTGCCATGCGACATGATAAAGCCTCTATTCGCCCAAAGTCGCCCAAAATTATGAGTTACTCCAAACGCATACTGGCTATCAGTGTAGATATTAACACTAAGATGTTCACTTATTTCACAAGCTCTGGTGAGGGCAATTAATTCTGCAGCCTGTGCCGAATTTTGCTTGATTCTATGAGATTCAACCACTGTTTTTAATGTGGTGGTGATGCCATAGGCTGCAGTAGTTGTACCATCTGGTAACTTGAAGCAAGACCCATCTACAAACAGCTCCCCCTGTGGGTCAGATAGGGGAGTATCCTTTAAGTCTACCCGTCCCTTGGTTTCTTCCTTAGTGGCAAAAATTCAATTATGATCAAATTCCACATTTTCCTGAGGGAGGGGTAGTAACGTATCTGGGTTCAAGACATTGTACTGCTTCAAAATGATATTTGGATTGAACAATGTTAATTCATAACCCGTTAGACAAGCACTGGTGAGGTGCTGCATCTGTGTTTTGTTTAACAAAATATCAACTGCATAGGGAACCATCACACTGAGTGGATTGCATGTTTTGTTTAACAAAATATCAACTGCATAAGGAACCATCACACTCAGTGGATTGCCACCAACAAACCCTTCACTTTGTTTCACCGCAGCAGCTGCAGAAGCCACTCCTCTAAGACAACTAGGCAGAACTTGCGCCACAATGTCCAAGGTGGAAAAGCAGTATGCACAAGGGCGTTGTCTCCCACCTTGATCCTATGTCAAAACAGACAATGTACAGCCATGCTTTTCATGCACAAATAAAACTAATGGTTTGCTGTAATCCGGATTACCCAATGCAGGAGCAGAGCACAACGCCTTTTTTAGTTCCTGAAAAGCCTCCTCACATTTGTCAGTCCAAGGTACAGGAGAGGGTACACCTGAAAGTGTCAGGGCAGTGAATGGTTTGGCTATAAGTGAAAAATTTGGAATCCCCTGTCTGCAAAAGGATGTAAATCCCCAAAATGCTTGGACTTCAGTGGGGGTGCGTGGTGCAGTCATTGTATGAACCAGTTTTATTCTGTCTGGATGTAATCTCCTTCCCTTCTTGGAGAGGAGGTGTCCTAGATAGGTGATCTCCTCTTTACAATACTGCAATTTTGGGAGGGACACCTTATGACCCAGGGATGCTAAATGGTGTAATAATGCAAAAGTATCAGTCTTACATTGTGCCATAGAATCAGAGGCAATTAAAATATCGTCAGTGTACTGCAACAGTACAGAGCCTGAAGGTGGATTGAATTGGTCTAGTTGACATTTAAGACATTGACTATATATGCTCGGACTCTCGACAAATCCTTGAGGAGCTCTTGTCAGAGAGAATGATCAACCAAATATTGAAAAACTGACCAAAGACTGGCTTTCTGGCGCAATCGGAATACTGAAGAAAGCATTCTTCAAATCGATGACTGAGAAATAATACGCAGTGGGTGGTATCATGGTGTAAAGACTATTCATGTCTGGGACCACAGGAAACTGGAGAATTACTATTTTATTGATTTCTCAAAGATCAATAACTAGTCGATATACTGTGTTATCAATAACTGATTGCTTGAAATCTGATTTATTAGTATAAATTTGTTTCTTAACAACAGGGAGAATCGGGCTGTTTCTGGGGCTGCCCACTATTTCCTTTATTACACCTGCATGCACGAGGTCAGAAATGACTGTCTTGACCCCTTTTTCGCTTGCTTTAGATCATTTGTATTGAGTCATACGGGGTAGATTTTTGGTTTGATTTTTATTACAATAGGGTCAATATCCATAATGCCTGCATCATTTTTGCCTTTGGCCCATAAGCGAGGGTCTACTTCCGCTAGCTCTGGGGGTAAGTCGCATTCCTGTGAAAACATGCACCGGGTAGGGGCAGTGCTATCCATAGTTACATAGACACCATCCATTGAACAGTGAATAACTGCATTTAATTTCTTTAACATATCCAATGCAAACAAGTTGTCATTGCAACCTGAGGTTAAGGAGAGTGGCGTGTCTACTGTAAATGGTCCTACAGTTACTCTCATAGGTGCGGAGATGTGGCTCACCATGGGGATCCCAGAAATCCCAATTGAAGTGGTATGACGCCCAGACAGGGGGACCCGGCGGACTGCAGCATGTGCAATAGATGTTCTGGTGGCGCCAGTATCTAGTAAAAACTTATGGCCCTCCCCATCGATATTTACATCGATATAGGGACCACTCCGATCTACAGGAATACTGACTCGCCCCTGGCCCTGTCTGTGGCTGTCCTAGTAATTGTATAATTCAGAAAGGGGATCACCAGCATAATATTGTCGTTCAAATGCATTGTCAAAAATATTAGTGTTATGCGGGACCTGGTTTACATTCTGCAGATTCTGACCATTTCTGCCTCTTCCTCGCCCTCGCCTGACGCATTCCCTCTATCAAGTGACATACTCTCTCTCCGTTCCAGCAATGGGCAAGTATCACGCCAATGGCCATCCTGTTTACAGTAGGCACATTGGTTGATATTCTATTGGCGGTCTTGGGGTGGTGCAGATACACCTCGCCCTCGGCCCCTTCCCCGTCCCCTTGGTGGGCCACCCCTCAGCTGAGGGAATGTGTCCCGCTGGGGATATGCCTGCTGTAATAGTACCTTTTTCTTCAAATCTTTTACTGACTTCTCCTTCTTTTCTAACTCTTCCTTACACCTATTCTCATAATATTGTACCATCTGTAAAATTTCTGCCTATCCCTTTGTCATCCACAAACTCTCTGTTGCTTTTAATTTTTGTGATATTTCAGGTAGAAGGCTATTAAGAAAGCGTTCCACAAATAACGTGACACCCGTTACGGTGGCAAGGTCCTGACCGCTAAAATCTGTGAATGCTTGTTCCAATCTAGTAAAATAATCTTGGACATCTTCATCTGGTTTTTGTTTATAAGTGGCAAGTTTTCACTAGTCCACAGTTTGAAGTGGAATAACAGTTTCTAATTTAGTCAATATTCGATCAGGTAAATTTAAAATGTTCTGATGAGGCAGGGCTCCTGGTGCCCTGGCTGCGTCATGTGTTTCTAAAGCCTCCCATGTGGCTCCCAAGGTAAGCGCTTCATCTACTCTTCGAATTTTATGCCACACATCAGGGCCCAATAAAACACCAAAAAAATAATCAATGTCTTTGAGGGTCGTGGTTGTGGTGGAAACAGCAATTCTAAGGTCACGGTAGAACCCAGCTGGATTCTTTCGAGGATCTGGCAATCTTATAGCCATCACCTCCTCCCTTTTCCATGGGATATGGACAAACTGAGCCACAGGCATAGGAAGTGGTTGGTTGGCATCAGCTGCAGCTGCGATTGCAGCAGTAGTTGGAGGACCAGGATATACTTCCCTCATTGGGTACCTCTTTTCATGCGTATTGAGAATCTCTTGTCTGGCGGAAATGCAAGTGCGTACTCCCTCCGTTATGTTTTTATTATCAAGTTTACAACCTGTGCTGTCACGCCAAAGTTGGTTCAATACCTGTTTACAAGGGAGAGGGGTCCACTGCATCACATTCACAGTGAGGCATTCAAGGAAAATCAAATATAAATGAGCAGAATACATCGGATTACAGACATAGTGCTAGTATGTTGATCAATCAGAATATAGCAGAGAAACAAAGGCCTTTCTGTAACTTTATCCACAATGCTCGAACCTCTCTCCCCCTCGAGCGTCATGGTCTAAGAACGGCACAGCCAGGGAGGCAGCGATGTGGGCGATGGCAGCTTGCACAACTCCATCTGCGAGCTTCATTTCCCCCACCCGTGCTTCGGTGCTTAAATAACCTGAAGCTTGGACTCTATTCCTTTCTCACATTTTCTAGCTATGTTATCAGTGCATGTCCCTTGGCTGCCCTGTTGTTCACTAGCCATTATTTTCTGGCTTTTTCTTGAACTTTCTTTCTGAGGGTTAGAGTAACCTTTGTTTGCCTTTCTCCCACACTTCCTGCTTCTAGCACATGCAGACTGCAGATAATTGTATCTATGGAATATTGGAAAACAAGCTTGAAAATGACATTGTGAACTTTTCCACGTACGATTTGGGTTTCTGCATGTAGCACGCTCATCTACACTGCTCAGACTAATTAACCCTTCGCGTCACAATGTCTTCCACACCTTTCCCTATACTGATCACTCCACCCTTTAGATGAGCGTGATGCATGCGAAACAGAAATCATTTATTTTGGAATTTCTCCAGCTAGGTTACTACTAATACCAGTCAGCATTATTTTAAGCGCTTACATTTTAGTATAAAGCTGTTTAGTGCGTGCATATAGTCTGCATAATATAGCCATTAGTATGATACAAACAATTAGTAAACAAATTAAAGGATGCCATATTACATCAGCCCAAGAAGATATCATACCAGTGGTGCTCAGTTACCTGTTGGATGCGTGAAGCAGTGTGCATAAGCTGTTTAGCATCTATGGTCATCTGTATGGCTGTATCTTTGGGGTATTTAGCTGCTATATCAAACTTAGCAAATGTAACTTGTGCATATTGCCTGATTGCCTCTAGTATGGGTAGCTTAACAAGTGGGATTTTCCATTCTAACTATTCTTGCATTTGCGTCTTCAATGTGGTTGTGGTGAACTTAGTTGGCCGGTATAGCATGTGAGTACTTATGTCGACAATGCTGGTAACATTACACATACACATTACTTGCTACCCTGTGGTTTGTATAAATTAGTTAATAAGCAAGGGATGATTAGTAACATAGCATACTCTCTCTGTCCCTATCTGATATAAGTCTGTACCATTCATAGGATATGGTAACCATTCACATTCCCCTGGTATTGGGTGAAGGCATGGGTCTAGCACCCGTCCTGTGTGGGTACATACCCACCCCTTAGACCAATCTGCGCATCTTGTGGGATCTGTAGTATGGTTTGTCTGGTCAATCCACTTTTTGATAGTATGAGGTAACCACCATTCTTTCCCTATTACTACGGGGAACAATATAAAAGGGCACCATATTTCAGGAGGGAAATCACTTCATGCTGTATTGAAATGAGCATAACACATTTCTTTTTCACAATGAAACCGTATGGGCTTTACCCATATTTCCTCAGGCAAATGCAATTGTTGTCTCCAATACTCGCCTTGGAGCTGTCCTCATTCTGCTTTAAAATGTACATACTGTTGATTAACAATACTTTGCCATAATATACATTGAATTACCTTGGATACTGCCTGTGTGTTTTGAAAGCTTCTTCCAAATTGCTCTTAGTTGAAGTTATGCCATTGGCAATCACGGTACAACCCCCATAGGACTTTCCATATTACCTGTGAGTGCGTGGGCCCCCATTGAGAAATGACTTTAATGGCTTCTCCGGTACTATACCCTGTAGATGATAACTTATTCCTAATGGCTTAAATATCAAAAGAATTTAAGGCCCTTACCCCTATTCCAGTGGCTCTGGCTAACCAGGATCCTAGGCCTCTTCTAATACGTAGCTTTGGTAATGGCCATATCTGCAATGTCCATGGGGCACATAGTGGATCATAACTTGAAATGTTTCCTTTAGTAATATTTATCTGTAATACGATATGATTAATTATGCTTGCATGCAGAGCTTGCTTACATCTTATCCTATATCGAACTATAGAAACGTTGCCTAGGTTGCTAATCATGCGTCTTTCAGCTACATAAAACATGAATGCTGGCGGTTTGGAATATCGGGCTCCTTTGGTTCCATTGTTCATTGTAACAACCACCATATGCCCTGGTAAAATACTTAGATTGTCAGAACAATTATATGATTTACATGGATATGTCGGTGCTGGTGTAAACGGCACAATTGTATCACAACATTAGCATATCATGTTCAAGGTATAATTTAATGCTTGCACTATTGCTGGTGTTCCTTGCAATTCATTTAGTCCATTAGCATGTCGAATTTGCTGTCCCATTACCTTCCAAGTCACAGCTTTGGCAGCCATCCACTTGCCTCCAGATACCTTTACGTTGCAGAGTGAAATGTTCCCCTGGTCATCGGTAACATTAACTGCTTGTGGTGCACAAACGACATGGAGGTCCGTAACAACATTCTCTGCTATGTTCGGTGGAACCCAAATGACTCTTCCAGTTGCAATTATGACCGCTAACAGGCAACACATCGCTTACTCAGATGTCACCATTTACGACCGTGGGGTGAGTCTCACTGCAGGTACAAACACAGGTACATTAGAATTCTTTAAAAGTACAACATACGTGCTCCCCACCCCTTGACCTAATATCTCACCTGCTTCTGGCTTTTTCCCTGGATGATGCACCTACACTTTATTTCCTGTGCTTCCAAATCCTCCATCACCTCTCTGGGTACTATCGGGTGGGCAGACCTCTCTTCTATAAGTGGAGTGTGCGCTTGTTCACAGATCAACTGTGCAAGTCTGTCATGTTGTTGATATGATACAGCAGCATTTCCTTGGTTCAACAGTACTACTTTTACTTCTCCTCTATAATCTGGGTCGATGACTCCCCTAAGTACTGATACTCCCTTGATGACTAGGCTAGATCAAGGGGCAATTCTACCATAGGTTCCTGGTGGTACTCTCACTCCTATTCCTAAGGGTATGGTTTTTACCTGTCCTACAGGCACTTCTCCATCTTCTGGAGCAAAGAGATCTAGTCCTATACTGCCAGGAGTAGCCTGCAAATGTAATCGGGCTCGAGGGTTTGTTTTCCAGACAATCATTGTATGTGTAGGTTCTTTATCATGCCCTGTCATTCAAATGAAGGGAGTCTGCTGCCCAACTGGTCTGTTGTTCAGTTCAAATAAAGCTTTGTCTAAATTACTACTCCACCCTTTTAGAGTCTGATGTGTTGATATCTTTTTTAGCTCTTCTTTCAACAACCCATTATATCTCTCAATCATGCCTGCAGTTTGTGGTTAATAGCTACCGAATCCCCTGCTCTTGGGCCCAATCCTGCACTGCTTTCCCTGAAAAGTGTGTGCCTCTATCTGTTTGTATTTCATCAGGTACCGCATAATGTTTTATCAGGTAGTTTAGCCCTCGCAAAGTGGACTTTTGGTCTGCAGACTTACAAGGCATACCTAATATAAGGCCAGAGTATTTGTCCACCATGGTCAATACGTAGCTTTTTCCTCCTTCTTTTGGTAGTGGCCCAATATAATCCAATTGCCACGCCGTGGCAGCTGCAGTTCCTCTTTTGATATGCCCACTAGGCTTCTTTTGCAGAGGCATTTGTCTAATGTGGTTGCATGTAGGGCACTCCTTTACTGCTTGTTCTTTAGTAACTGGAATTTGTCATTGCTGCGCCCATGCATATGTGCAATTTTCTCCTAGATGTCCTGAGGTCACATGGGCCCAGTTTGCTAAAGCAACCTCTTCTTCTTCATTGATGATCACTGTCCGTGTTTTGGCCATCTGATCTGCACTATTGTTGAATAGAGATGCAAGAGAGGTGTCTGATGGACAATGGGCATCCACATGTCCCACATACATTTGACACCTTTGCCCTTTCTTCCACATCTCTTCCCATAGCTGCTCGCCTCCCCAGATGGGGGTGCCTTTAATTTTCCATCTATCTTTGCGCCAAGTTGGGGCCCAGCTTACTAGTCCTTGGTAAGTGGCCCAACTGTCAGTGTACACAAATGTTTTCTCTCCGGTGGGGGCCTGTTCAATTACTGCTGCTACCCCCTGCAGTTCTGCAAACTGGCTTAATCCATTTTCTCCTCCTCTCAACAAGAGCGTTTTTGTAGCAGGCTGGAATGCAACTGTTTGCCATTGTCTTTTTCCTTGACGGTACCGGGCTGTGCCATCTGTGAACCATGCATTTTGTTGTTCTTCTTCAGTAAGTTGCTCAAAAGGTGGGGCTGTTCTGAACGGTGAAGGTTCCATTACAGTAAATTCTGACGATGGGGCCTTTGCCTGCAAGTCCACTGCCCCTAGCATATCTTCTTGTAACTTCGACACTCCTGCTGGCCCCGGCTTTGCTCTCTGCTGCAGGTACCATTTCCACTTTACAATGGTAGACTCCTGTGCTCTGCCTACTTTAGCGCCAGCCCCTCCTTCTCTTATCCAGACTAGTAAAGGGACCTGTGTTCTTAAGGTAACTGGCCGGTCACCAGTTATGCGTTCCGTTTCCACTAATGCCCAATATGCTCCTTCTAGTTCTTTCTCGGGTGTAATTGCTCATAGATGGAGTTAATCTCTTTGACCAAAATCCTTGTGGCACCTTCTTTTTCCCTTGCCTCTGCCATAGACTCCACATCACTACATCATCCTGTACTATAATTTCCAATTCAAACGAGTCTCCTTCTGTGATAAGACCTAATGCAAAATAGTTCTGTAATGCATCTTTTGCCCCCTTAAAGGCCTCTTGCTGTTCAGGTCCCCATTGAAAAGCATGCTTTTTTCGTGTGACTTGATATAATGATCTCAGTATTAATCCTAAGTGGGGGATATGTTGTCTCCAAAATCCCATCAAACCAATAAATCATTGTGCTTCTGCTTTTGTTGTAGGAACCTTTAGCTGCTGTACCGTATCAATCACTTTCTGTGGTATTCTTTTTAATGGCCCTGACCAAATAGTGCCCAGGAATTTGACCTCTTGTGCAGGGCCTTGGACCTTTTTAGGGTAATAGCCCATCCCCTCTGCTGTAAGTACTTAACCTCTCCAGTGTGTCTGAGACCTGTTCTTTGGTTTCCCCAGTAATCATGATGTCATCAGTGTAATGTGCAAGGCGGGTGTCCCCTGCTGAGAAGTTGGCTAAATCTCTGGCTACTAGTCCGTGGCACAAGGTGGGGCTATGCACATACCCCTGGGGCAACTTTCTGAACGTGAACTGTCTATTTTGCTAGCTTATTGCAAATTGGTCTTGACTTGCCTCATCAATGTCAATTGAGAAAAATGCATTTGCTAAATCAATTACAGCATGCCATTCCCCCTCATCTTTGCTCAGCTGTTCTACTAGCATGATGATGTCTGGGACTGTGGCTGCCAAGGACGGGCCACTTTGTTCAGTTAACAATAGTCAACAGTCATTCAATATGTATCATCCGGTTTCTTTACGGGCCATATAGGGAAATTAAATGGGCTCACGGCTGGCCTAAGCACACCTGCATCTAGTAGCCCTTGAATAGTTTCTGAAATCTCCTTGTGACCTCCAGGTATTCTGTACTGTTTGATACACACTGGCTCCTTTGGAGGAGGCACTTGTAATGGGCTCCACTTTGCATAATCAATCAGGATTGTCATAGATTTCTTTACATGTATGCTCCTCACACCAAAAGTGAATGTTCCCCTTTGCGTTTCAATAGTTTTGCCTAGTAACAGATCCATGCCAATAATGTATTCTGGTACTTCTGCCATTAATACTTCTGCTGTGAACGGGGGTCCTTTACCAATTGACAATTTAAGTCTAAAAGGCGTAGCCTCTGTCTCAGCACCCCCATAACCATTAATGATCACGCTTTTTCCTGGAGGCTTCTTAGGGTTCTCATTTATCAGAGTTACTGCTGCACCTGTATCAAGCAGTACTATAACATGTTGCGTTCCTTCTTGCCAATAAATAATAAGAGGTACATATGGCTGCCTGTCCCCGGGTCTTACCTCTTGCACTGCTCTGATTCCTGGGATTTGGACTGACCTTCATAAGAGGTCTGGGGGTTCCCAGCCATCGCTGGACAAGTCGGGATATTGAGTCAAGACAGGTACCTTCCTATTTTTCCCTGACTCTGCTTTTTCCTTCTCAGCCTCTTCCATTGGTGGTGCTGAAGGCTGCTTTTCATCGAATGCCCCCTTTTCTTTCTGTCTACGCTGCAATGCTTTCCATTTATTAAGCAGATAAGGGGTAGGCTTCCCGTCTATTTCCTCTTTCTCACCCCAGCACATTCTCCACATTTGTCGTCTGGTCACTTTTATTGTAGACTCTCCTCTCTTTTACTTATTGTCTTGCCCCACAGCTCTTGCTGATTTTTGTCTGTCAAACCCTTCCAATTGTGCCATTAAAAATACCACGCCCCCACTGGTCTTCCCTGAGCAGGTCCTAGAAGGGCTAAAAAGGCACCTTTCATATGTGGAGGGGCATTCCTAATCAGTCGTGCTCTGATCCTTGCTGTCACGGGTTCGACATAAGGTGCTGAAAAGTGTTGGGAATACACTGCATTCTGCATTCCCATTTCTCATAATTGCTCATTTGCTTCTGAAATTGTGTGCCAAGGGCCCCAACTCTCTTCCACATCTATAGCAGTTGGATACAATTGCTTCACTCCTTCAATCAGCTAACCTATCAGAGAAAAAACTTGTTGCCCCTGTGCACCTCGCAACCGTTGCCCTAACATGGCATGTGTAGTTACAGACCCCATTTTTGAAAGTTCAGTTGGTGATAAAAATGCACCATCTGCTCCAGTGTCCCACAATCTCACTAGCCATTTAAACAAAGGCTCCGCAGGCATTTGTCTAAACATGCGGGTTATTTCCAACATCTCACTTTGTGTATAGTCTCTTACTAAGCGAGAATTCTGTATCTGCCCACCATTTACACACTTTGATTTGTTTTGCACAAGTGGATGAGCCTCCAATACACTTTCCCTCTCACTTTCAACTTCACCTAGTTCTGCTACACGTACTTCCACTTCATCTTCCCAGTCCCAATCATCATCATTATCAGAGACTGTCCCATCCCAAGTATAGGGATCCCAGTTTTCTTTACGTACCAATGCCTTCACTTGCACAGCGAAGGGTATTTTAGGCTTCCGTCTACTCTTCTGCTTTGCTACTCGTACTGCTAATGCGGTGTACCTTGCCTCCATTTGATCACCACGAGTCACTGCACTTTCTATAGTCTCTTTCATGAGTAACTGCTTCTCCTGCAAGACTGCAACCTCATTCCACAGTTTCCTTATTTCTGCATCTTGAGTTAATGTTTTACTGTACACCGTACGGAGCACAGACAGGAAAAGCCATCCCACTTGCCCTGCTGCTTTCAGCTCCAGCTTCGCCCCTCTTAGTTTCACACTCTCAACTGCATCTTCCACTAAAAGAGGAGTCACTTTCTCATCTAGTGCTTCCCATAAAACCGGCGCTGCCCACCGGTTCAGGAGTCCTGCTACGCCAGAAAACGGGTCAGTTGCTAACCACCCAGGAATGGTCCTGGCTTCTGCCCCGTGCTGCCTTTCACTCTCTGCCCCACTCTTTTTACATCCCCAAAGAGGCATTATTGACTTATACCCCACTTCTGGTACCAAAATGTCTTATACAGGTGATTGATTGACACCTGATCTGATCGATATAAGTCAATAAGGATGCTCAATGAAGGACCACACACCAATAATGCACACAGATTAGCTTTAATAGCATGTTCAGTGAAATATATACATATGTATATGAAAATGTTTGACAAACCAACATAGTAGAATGAAAATAGCAATATAATATCTATTAATATGTATGCAAAGTGTTCACCAATATAGCTTTACTATACAACACTACATTAATTAACTGCCTATGAAATGCATATTCAACTACTGTACCACATTCACATTGAGGCGTTCAAGGAAAATCAAATATAAAGGAGCAGAATACATCGGATCACAAACATAGCGCTAGTATGTTGATCAATCAGAATAAAGCAGAGAAACAAAGGCCTTTCATCCCTGGGTGGAACGTAACTTTATCCACAATGCTGGGAAGCCCTCTCCTGCTCGCTCGAACCTCTCTCCCCCTCGAGCGTTGAGGTCTAAGAAGAGCACAGCCAGGGAGGCAGCGATGTGGGTGATGGCAGCTTGCACAACTCCATCTGCGAGCTTCAATTCCCCCACCCATGCTTTGGTGCTTAAATAACCTGAAGCTTGGACTCTATTTCTTTCTCTCATTTTCTAGCTATATTATCAGTGCACATCCCTTTGCTGCCCTGTTGTTCACTAGCCATTATTTTCTGGACTTTTTTTTTACTTTCTTTCTCAGGGTTAGAGTAACCTTTGTTTGCCTTTCTCCCACACTTCCTGCTTCTTCATGCAGACTGCAGATAATTGTATCTATGGAATGTTGGAAAACAAGCTTGAAAACGACATCGTGAACTTTTCCATGTACGATTTGGCTTTCTGCATGTAGCACACTCATCTACACTGCTCAGACTAATTAACCTTTTGCGTCACAATGTCTTCCGCACCTTTCCCTATACTGATCACTGGGTGCTCACAATCCAAAATGCTCTCAAGCATAGGCAGCACTTGATGCCACTTTTTACCCCTGTGGGCAATCCAAGTAATGTCTACCTGAGGAAATGCAAGATTCTTGTAAATATCACAATTCTTTGCTTATTCACAGGCCCAAAACACAAAGCTGTGTCCGACAATCCACACTCTCACCATGATGCTGGTATGGAGGAACTGGATACACAAGGAATCAGCCGCAGACTGAGAAACTGTATGAGCATGGACAGTGATTAGAAAGAGAGAAAAAATCCAGCCAAGATTGTGAATTGCAGAAGGTTTACTGTACCACATTAACTTAGGTATTGAATGACTTCCATACGAACTGATTACTCTGGCAATAGCAAACAGCCTGCAATCTGCATACTCTGATAGGCATATACTTTTTGTGTGTATATGGGGATGTCCTATGAAATTGCTTCCCCGAGTCACAGAGCAGCCTACTCTTTATGAACTTTTCACCTGTACTTTGTTTTCAAGATATTTGAAATTGGTTGCCATGGAAACTAGGTTTGTGGGAAAGTATATGGGGAAGGATGGAATGGACACTGCAACATTAAAAAAAAAAAAAAACTACATATTTTATCTAGGCTGATCACTGTTTTAAAAAACAAATGGACATAATACGTAGAGATAAGGATATTATATATTATACTTTTACTTTTGCAATGGATAATGTGAATGGTTCTTTGCCGATCCACTGAAATTGTACACGGGGGAGCTGTGCTGTGCACCACTGTGGGTCCACAAATCCTTCATAACATGTACATAACATGTACACAAAGTTCAACCAATGGTAAGTCTTCCCAGTACATTTTTTTTTAAAACCTACTTCTTGATTGGGTGATGATTTGAAGGTACAAATACATATACACTATCTATAACCTTTGTTGAGTTTATCTGTGGCTGATGACAAGGTGAAGGACATAAACTCTCTTACTATTGCTTTTATTTTTAACAACTTTATTGTGATTTTAAGAAACATAAGACACATATGGCAGCATTAACATATCCATTTACTTATAGCTAGTCACATTTAACATTATGAAAGCACATAGTCCACAATGTTAATAGAGGGAGTCCCGTTGCTGACCCCAACTTCATCCATTTAAAGCCTTCACCTCCCCTCCACAGGGTCCACAAAACCATACAGGTCCTCATTACAACCCTGGCGGTCGGTGATAAAGCGGCGGTAATACCGCCAACATGCTGGTGGTAACAAAAATGGAATCATGACCATAGCAGAAACCGCTCAGACAGACATCCACTTTAACACACCGACCGCCAGGGCACAATCAACATGCACCACAGCAGTAACCGCCAACAGCCAGGCGTAAGACAATGTACCGCCTACTCTATTATGACCGGCCTATCCGCCACCTTTCTGGGGCGGTACCAACAACATCAAAATCCTGGCAGAACAGAACTCAGAAGTCAAAGGACTCACCTGTGGAGACTCAGGGAACAACCACGATGCCATTGAGCCCGAACTTCAAGTTTTCCCCATGCTCGTCTACCTTCTGCTTCATTATGAACACCAACGCCGGCGAAGACGACCATGGTGAGTACTTCCGCCTAGCGCACAAGCGAGGTGGGAGGAAAAAGAGAGTGACACAGACACAACACCTCCGCCCCTAACACCATACACAAAACCAGATGCAGCAACATAACATATTTACCCCGTACCCCTCAGGAATAATGCAAGAACAAAATGATCTGAAGAAAGTGAGTGTAATACGATAAAATACTATGAATAAGTGCATCAAAATCCAAACGTATATACATATTTACAAATGCAGGGACACTGACCAGTCCTCAATGTCCGTCGGCCGCAGGGCCACAACACATAGGCCAAGGCCCCACCTCACTCCTGCAACAACACGGAGAGAATACTGCAGGGGCCTCAGGTTGAAAAGTGACAGGCACCTCAGAGGGACGGGGAATGGGGGGGGCACCTCAGCCGGAAGATGGAACAACACCACTGGTCCTGGAGGGGGCAACATGCCCTGTGCGCTGTCCTGGGGAATGCAAGGCCACAGTCTCTCAAGTGGGTGGTTTGCCCACTGCTTGGTCCTGGGGAGTGCAAGGCCACAGTCTCTCAAGTAGGTGGTTTGCCTACTGCCTGATCCTGGGGAGTGCAAGGCCACAGTCTCTCAAGTGGGTGGCGTCTTCCACTGGTTCTGAAGGGGGCATTGTGCCCAGTGTGCTTCATCCTGGGAAGGATGGGGTGAGTGGATGGCTTCTCCACTGGTTCTGGAGGGGGCTTTGTGCCCTATGATGCAGATCTTGGGGAGTGCAAGGTCACAGTCTCTCAGCTTGGTGTCAGACCCACAAGATTTGCAGGGGCCAGGCCGCACAACAGCCCATGGATGCAGGACTACACACTGTCCACCGGCGGTGACGGCTGCTCAGTCGTGGCAGTGGTGGTGCTGGTGTCGGTGCTGGCAGTGGTGGGGGGAGGCTCCAGCCCATCCCCTGCAACCTCAGATGGCTGCCCACTGGGGCTGCTGCTGCTGGCAGTGGTGCTGGTGGCGGTGCTGGTGGCGGTGCTGGTGGCGGACAGCTGCCCACTGGGGCTGCTGCTGGCAGTGGTGCTGGTGGCGGTGCTGACAGTGGTGGGGGGAGACTCCAGCCCATCCACTGCAGCCTCGGACAGCTGCCCACTGGGGCTGCTGCTGCTGGCAGTGGTGCTGGTGGCCGTGCTGGTGGCGGTGTTGGCAGTGGTGGTGGGAGGCTCCAGCCCATCCCCTGCAGCCCCAGATGGCTGAACCCCCATGGTTGGTGGTAGGGGCTCCAAATGAGTCCCAGCACCAGGCCTCCGGTCCTTACTGCCTGTTGGTGTAGGCCCCTTGCCCTTCCTGTCACCAGCCGGGGATTGCACCTTGCCCTTCCCTGTAGCAGCTGGGGGTGCCTCCTTGTCCTTCCTTGACGCAGCTGGCGGTGCCTCCTTGCCCTTCCTTGACGCAGCTGGTGGTGCCTCCTCCTTGCCCTTCCTTGACACAGCTGGTAGTGCCTCCTTGCAGCAACTGGTGCAGTCTCCCTTTCAGTGTGGTTGCCTGGTGCCCAGAATCCTCTCCCACCTGGAGTAGCTCTCAACACTACTGTGGCCGTGGACTGGGTGGCTGAGGTGCTCGCCTGGGTTCTGACCACCTTGGCCTGACGTGAAGGATGGGGGGAGGTGGGGTGGTAGGGAAGAGGTCAAGGGTGGAGAGGAAAAGCATCTTAGGGACATTGGGGCGGGAAGAGGGTGAAGGTTTGGGAGTGGAGGAAGAGGGAGCGGTTATAGGAGGTGTCAGTCTGCTGTGTTTGGGTGCAGGTGCATGAGCTGGATGCTGTTGTGAGGTGGATGGCTGTTGGGTGTCTGAGTGCTTGCGTTTGTGTACTTTGGGAGGAGTGGGCACAGACACAGTGGGAGAGGACACAGGGGACGTGTGCATGGATGTGGTGGTGGTGACTGCCACTGAGGGGCGTGTAGTGATAGGCGTGATGGTGGTAGTAGATGAGGATGTAGTGCATGCAGGTATGAGTGTACATGCAACTGGGTGGGAGGAGGAGGAGGGGGACACAATAGAGACAGTGGATGTTGGTGTTTGTGTGAGTGCCTGTGGGATTATGTGTGGTGCTTGTGTTTGCCTGAACCACTCTTGTGTGTTGTCCTGTGTGCATGCTGGTCTGCCTGTGTTCTTGGGATAGGTTGGGGTTGAGGGCAATGGGATTGGGTAGAGGAATTTTAAGGGAGGAGGCTAAAAACAGGGAAAATGGCTGCCATCAGAGTGGAGGCCATAGCCTGGATTAATCTCTTTTGGGCCGCCATGCCAGAGTGAATGCCCTCAAGGAATGCATTTGTCTGTTGCAAATGGACTGCCAGCCCCATTCACAATGGTTGACTGCCCAACAGAGATGGATCGCAGGAGGTCAATAGCCTCCTCACTCAGGGCAGCAGGGCTAACTGGGGCAGGGCCTGAGGTGCCTGGGGCAAAGGAGATGCCCACCCTCCTGGGTAAGCGGGCACGGGAAACGCACTGACGGGCTGCTGGAAGGGCGGTGCTGGTACGGGGTGGCGGCTGTACCGGTAGTTGGGGTGGGCACAGAGGTGTCCGCCACCACCAAGGAGCTTCCATCAGAGGAGGTATCACTGTCTGAACTGTCCCCTCCAGTCTTCGCCATGGTGCTCCCCTTGCCCTCCGTTCCACTGGTGCCCTCACCGTCGGTGGATTCGGCCTCCTGGGCCCTATGGGATGCAGCTCTCTCCTTCGCTGGTGCCTCTGCTGCTCCGCCAGGTGATGCTAATGCACATAAGGACAGGGTGACAAAACAAAAATGGGGGGTTAGAGACAAAAGACACACTTGGTCAATGGCGGCAACAACACCACTGTTGACGTACATGACACACACACACACAGGGAACAGCCCTACGCACTAGGTTATGCACTACCAGTCACAATGCTAGTCACCAGCCCGTGGGCAGGGACACCTAACCCCAATTGCAGCATACCTGGGACCCACAGAACCCTGCCCAGTAGTGGATGCCTACTAGCTTGGTTGAAGGAAGTTTACATCAGACCCTGCCCAACATGAGACCTACCTGCAATGTCTGGCCTGGCCAAGGGGCACCCACAGGGCCACATCCCCCACCCGGATGCCACCCCACCACACGCAAGTAGTATATTGGGACACCGTACTCACCCCATTGTGGCTGCTGTGATGCCCCCAAGCGCCCATCCTGCTCTGGATAGGCCACCGCCAGTATGCAGGCTATCAGGGGGATCAGGGTTCGAGGGGTACCCCTCCCTCGTTGGGAGGCCATCCCCAGCTGGGCCTCCACCGTCTTCCGTGCCCAGCGTCTCAGGACCTCCCACCGTTTCCAACAGCGGGTGCTCCGCCTGCCGTAGACCCCAGGGACCACACGTCCTTTCGATGGCACACCATATACCCTTTTTCTGACGGGCCTGACCTGCAAAGAAATACACACAGGAAAAGGTATCAGTCAGACCGTCTTGCCTGTTACACTCATGGCCCACACTGCCCAGGGCCCTTCCACCAACTATCCCCCAACACGAGGCCTTCACACACACCACTCCATGCATTCATGCCCCATGCATCCTGCTCACAGTGTACTCACCTGTTGGTCCGGAGGCCCATACAGCATTCGGTACTGGGGTAGGACCCCATCCACCAGTCTCTCCAACTCCGCCGCGGTGAATGCAGGGGCCCTTTCCCCAGTGACACAAGCCATAGTCGGTTCCAGACACAGGTCACAGCAGCACATGCAGTGTAGGTCCTCTCCTGTTGAAGGTCAGGTAGCAAGTGAGCGAACAGATAGAAAATGGCGGTCACGTCCACGGAGGTGCGTACTATCAACGCAAGCATACTTCACCATTGGCCACTGTAACCCATGAGGAGTTGCACGGCGGTTCTTGACCACCTCCCACAACAGCACACAACGTCAGCGGAATTACCTCATTTCCACCTGTCCCTCCATACAGGACAGGTGGACGCCATTTTAGAGGTAGGGCAGGCCTTGGTACCTAACTGCGTCACAGTACACATAAGCACCATGTGGCCCTATCCAACAATATACGGTTACAATCACAACATGCAATGAAGTGTAGGGTTTGGAAATATGGGATACTGACCAGCTGCTCACCGTTTTGCCCCATAGATTGCAAGAAGATGGAGACATCCCCCTGTATACAGGCCCCTGGTGGATTTGGCAACAATGGAGGACATGCATATTATCCTCACCTATAGACTTGACAGGGCCACAAACACAGAGCTGTGTGTCCAATTGGAGCCTGACCTGATATCTGCTATCTGTCACCCCACCGGGATCCCCCCTCTTGTGCAAGTCTTATCTGTGCTCCATTTCCTGGCAACTGGCTCCTTCTAGTGACAGTGGGCTTGGCAGCAGGAATGTCACAGCCAATGTTCTCAGTAGTGCTGACCAGAGTGTTGTCTGCCCTGATTAAACACATACTCAGCTACATCGTTTTCCCCCAGGTGGAGGATTTGGCCACAGTGAAAGCTGATTTCTATGCAATGAGATTGTAGGAAGTTGGCTCTGTATATACTATTTCAAAGTGAGAGATAGTGCGCACAGAGTCCAAGGGTTCCTCTTAGAGGTTGATAGTGGCAAAATTAGATAATTCTAATGCTCTATTTTGTGGTAGTGTGGTCGAGCAGTAGGCTTATCAGAGGGTAGTGTTACGCATTTGTTGTACACACACAGGCAATAAATGTGGAACACACACTCAAAGACAGGCCAATAGTTTTTATATAGAAAAATATATTTTCTTAATTTATTTTAGAACCACAAGATTCAAGATTTGAAGTAAATACATTAAATGCAAGGTACTCACACAGGTAAGCAAGTAACTTTGAATTAAAGCAGTAGTACGCACGGTATAGCTTAAAATGGCAATAAGCTATTTTAAAAGTGCACACAGTGCAAAAAACGACAGTTCCTGGGGGGAGGTAAGTATGGTTAAGTTTCTGAGGTAAGTAAAGCACTTACAAGTTCAGTCTCCTGGACATAGGCAGCCCACCATTGGGGGTTCAAAGCAACCCCAAAGTCACTGCATCAGCAACACGGCCAGTCAGGTGCAGGGGTCAAAGAAGGGCCCAAAACACATAGGCGCCTATGGAGTACAGGGGCGCGCCGGTTCCGGTCTGCTGGCAGGTAAGTACCCGCGTCCTCGGGGAGCACAGCAAGGGGGTTTTGTAGAGCACTGGGGAGACACAAACAGTCATACAAAGCACACCCTCAGCGGCACAGGGGTGGCCGGGTGCAGTGTGCAAAGTTGGCGTTGGGTTTGCTGTAGGAAGCAATGAAGGGACCCAGGGGTCACTTAGGCGATGCAGGCAGGGCATAGGTGGTTACTCGGGCCAGCCACCGACTGGGCTAGGAAGAGGGCCGCCTGCTGGTCACTCCTGCACTGGAGGTTGGTTTCTTTCGGGAGGCTGTGGGTGCAGTGCTTGGTCCAGGCGTCAGGTTCTTTGTTACCAGAAAGTCTTGGTCAGGGGGAGCCTCTGAATCCTCTCTGCAGGCGTCGCTGTGGGGATTCAGATGGGTTGTCTCAGTTTAGTCACAACGTTGCAGTCACCTGGGAGTCCTCTCTGCGGTGTTAGTTCTCTGGAGCTCGAGCTGGGGGCGTCGGGTGTAGAGTGTGAAGTCTCATGCTTCTGACGGGAAGAGAGTTCTTCCAAAGTTGTTTCAAAGTTGCAAAAATGTTACTGTTGTTGAACAGTGCTGCTGTTCTCTGGAGTTTCTTGGTCCTTCGGTTTCAGGACAG
Source organism: Pleurodeles waltl (assembly GCF_031143425.1). Classification (NCBI taxonomy): domain Eukaryota; kingdom Metazoa; phylum Chordata; class Amphibia; order Caudata; family Salamandridae; genus Pleurodeles; species Pleurodeles waltl. The sequence goes on along the minus strand of NC_090446.1, from coordinate 1,297,893,354 downwards.
TCCTCTGAGTCCTCAGTGGTCGCTGGTCACTGGTCCCTGTTGGATGCGTCGCTGTGCAGGTTCTTTGAGTCTGGAGACAGGCCGGTAGGGCTGGGGACACGTCAGTTGTCGTCTCCAGCGTCTCTGTGGGGCTTTCAGGTCAGCAGTCCTTCTTCTTTGTGTAGGTTGCTTGAATCTGATTTCCTGGGTTCTGGGTCACCCCTAAATACTAAATTTAGGGGTGTGTTTAGGTCAGGCGGGCAGCTACACCCTCTTTGTGCCTCCTCCCTGAGGGTAGGGGGGCACATCCCTAATCCTATTGGGGGAATCCTCCAAACTCAAGATAGAGGATTTCTAAAGGCAGGGGTCACCTCAGCTTAGGAAACCTTAGGGGCTATCCTGACTGGTGGGTGACGCCTCCTTGTTTTTCTCACTATACTCTCCTGCCTTGCCGCCAAAAGTGGGGGCAGTGCCTGGAGGGTCGGGCATCTCCACTAGCTGGGATGCCCTGGGTTGCTGTAAGAAAAGGCATGAGACTTTGAGGCTCACCACCAGGTGTTACAGTTCCTGCAGAGGGAGGTCAGTACAAGTTTTGTTCCTGGCCACAGAGTGACAAAGGCACTCTCCCCAATGTGGCTAGAAACTCGTCTGGTTGTGGCAGGCTGGCAGAAACTGGTCAGCCTAGCACTAGGAGTCGGACTGGTATTCAGGGGGCATCTCTAAGATGCCCTCTGGCTGCATTTTACAATAAATCCCACACTGGCATCAGTGTGCATTTATTGTGCAGACAAGTTTGATATCAAACTTCCCAGATTTCAGTGTAGCCATTATGGAAGTGTGGAGTTTGTGTTTGACAAACTCCCAGACCATATACTCTTTATGGCTACCCTGCTCTTACAATGTCTAAGGTTTTGCTTAGACACTGTAGGGGCATAGTGCTCATGCACAAATGCCCTCACCTGTGCTATAGTGCACCATGCCTTAGGGCTGTAAGGCCTGCTAGAGGGGTGACTTACCTATGCCACAGGCAGTGTGAGGTGGGCATGGTTTGAGGGGAGTGCCATGTCGACTTAGTCATTTTCTCCCCACCAGCACACACAAGCTGTGAGGCAGTGTGCATGTGCTGAGTGAGGGGTCCCCAGGGTTGCATAAGACATGCTGCAGCCCTTAGAGACCTTCCCTGGAAACAGGGCCCTTGGTACCAGGGGTACCATTTACAAGGGACTTATCTGTGTGCCAGGGCTCTGCCAATTGTGGGAACAAAGGTACAGTTTAGGGAAAGAACACTGGTGCTGGGGCCTGGTTAGCAGGGTCCCAGCACACTTTCATTCATAACTGGCATCAACAAAAGACAAAATGTCAGGGGGTAACCATGCCAAGGGAGGCATTTCCTTACAGGGACATATCCCCAACATTGTTGGGGCAATTGATGGTACACTTATTGCATTTGTCCCCCCCCCCAGAGAAATGAACAGATGTTCAAAAATAGAAAGAGCTTTCACTCAATGAATGTGCAGATAGTGTGCAGAAGATGAGCAGAGGATGAGGATGAGGACAACAGAAATGGAATAATTTGTCAATACCTCCCATGACACACAGGTAAGACTTCACTTTTAATTGACAGTTATGTGTTTGACATTGTTACTGGCAAGCTGATTTTCCCACTTCTAATGATCACTCACTGTACCCTTTGGCATCGCTATTTGCAGATATTTGTGCACCACTATCGCTCCTGGTGTGTTGACTGCAGTCAACTATAGGTCATTCCTATCTATACATTACTGTAGAATTGTATTGCAGTGTTTAAAGCTTGTTAAACCAATACATAGTTAAATCATTTGACGTACTCCATACTTGTATTTTTTCAAATGGTGTTTATTTAAGTGCTAAATAAGTAGAGGGGGATGTGCAATGGGCTGGGGTGATGGTGGAGGAAAGTCCAGGATAGAGTCCAGTCTATGTGGATCACAGGTGCATTGTCCAAGGGGGCATAGGAAGGGGAGCAATGGCAGTTCAATGTGGACAGGGTGACAGGGTGGGACTCAAGGGTGACAATCAGGAGAGTCTTATTTCCTGGCGGGGGTCTTGGCAATAGTCTCTGGCTTGTGCCTGGATAGCAGGAAACGCTTCCGGGGTTGTTCTCCTTCTGCAGGCGGAGGGGTGCTAGTGGCCTGTTGGTCCTGTGGCGGGGCCTCCTGTCCACCAGCAGCAGTGGAGGTGGAGGGCCGTTCATTGGTTTGGCTAGTGGTAGGGGCCCGGTGATGTACCACTGCCCCCCTAATAGTGTTGGCCATGTCTGCCAGCACCCCTGCAATGGTGACCAGGGTGGTGTTGATGTCCTTCAAGTCCTCCCTGATCCCCAGGTACTGTCCCTCCTGCAGCCGCTGGTTCTCCTGCATCTTGTCCAGTCTCTGGCCCATCATCTCCTGGGAATGGTGGTATGCTCCCAGGATCGCAGTGAGTGCCTCCTGGAGAGTCAGTTCCCTGGGCCTGTCCTCCCCCTGTCGCACAGCAGTCCTCCCAGCTTCCCTGCTGTCCTGTGCCTTTGTCCCCTGATCCGTGTGCCCACTGCCACTGACCCCAGGTGCCTGATCGTCCTGTGTTTGTGGTGTGCCCTGGGGTCCCTGTAGTGGTGCACACACTGATGATTGATGTGTCCTGGGGACAGAGGTGTGGGCCCGCTTGGTGGGTACTGTGCTGGTGTTTCCTGAGAGGGGAGGATCTGTGGTGGTATGGGACTGTGCATGGGTAACGGACTGTCCGGAGATCCCTGATGGACCAGGTTGGCCATCCAGATCCAGGCGACCAGAGCTGCTGCCATCACTGTGGGCCTCTTCTGGGGGGGACTGGATGTTGCTGGCACCTCCTCTCCGGTGACGTTGGCTGGGGGACCTGTGGGGATGTAAATGCAGTGTTAATGTTTCTGCGTGTGACATCTTGTGCATGGGTGTGTTGCCCTCTATGGTTGTTATTGCCATGGCAACTTTGCCTTGTGTTAGTTGTTATTTGGTGGGCTAGCTGTTTCCCTCTAGTGTGCATGCTTTAGTGATAGATGTCCATGCAGGTCTGTGATGGGTGTCCTTGCATTGGTGTTGCATGCAGGGCTTGGTATTGGGAGGGGTGGGTTGTGATGGTGGGGTGTGTGGGAGGTGGTGTAGTGATGGGAGTGAGGGTATGAGTGGGGGTTTGTGATGGCATGAAGGGGGGCTGTAAGTAGTAGAAAGTTGACTTACCAGAGTCCCCTCCTCCTCCTACTCCTTCCAGGCCCTCAGGATGCATGATTGCCATGACTTGCTCCTCCCAAGTTGTTAGTTGTGGGGGAGGAGGTGGGGGTCCACCGCTAGTCCTCTGTACAGCTAGTTGGTGTCTTGCTGCCATGGAACGCACCTTCCCCCGTAGGTCGTTCCACCTCTTCCTGATGTCATCCCTTGTTCTTTGGTGCTGTCTCCACCATAGCTCCATCTTCCTAGCAATGGATGTCTGCTGCACCAGTCATTCAAATAGCTGTAGCTCTACCCAGAGGATTTCCTCCACCAATACCCTTAGCTCCTCCTCTGAGAACCTGGGGTGTCATTATGATGCCATGGGTGTAGTGCGAGTGGTGTGGGTGAGGGTGTGTAGGGTGATGTGTTGGGGTGTGTGATGTAAGTTGCTTGGATGGTGTATAGGTGATGGTGGTGTGTGGCAGTGGTCTTGTCTGTGGTCTTGCTATCTCTCTTGTGGCACTTGTTTTTAGTCGTAAAGGGTTGTGGGTAATGTGGGTGGGTGTTTTATAGTTGTGTGGGTGTGTGGGTGTGGTGTGTGAATGTGTGTCAGGTGTGTGTAGTTTAAATTGGCCAATGTGGTGTTTTTTTGTTTGAGTGTGTGTATTTTGAGCGCAGCGGTATGTAGTGCCAATGGTGTACCACCATTGAATGTCCACGGTGGTGATTCATGGGTCATAATGTTGTGGGCGTAGTTCTGTTGGCGTAACAGTGTGGGTTTGGATACCGCCAGTTTATCACCAACCTTTGGGCTGGCGGACTTGTGTGTGTGGCTGAATAGTGACAGATTGCTGCGCGTGTGTCATAATATGGGTAGCGGTAAACCTGGCGGGGGTATGTTGGCGGCAGTCAGCATGGCGGTAAGCAGTACTTACCGCCAAAGTCATAATGAGGGCCATAGTCAACTAATTCACTGGTTTATCAGGCAGCTTATTCACTCTTAGCTGCAGAGGAAACCAAATTGCAAACCCCGGAACCTCTCAAGGTTTTGGACATTGTGAGGATGTTTCATATAGGTGGGAAAGGGGCACCATATTGCATCGAATCTGGAGACCCTGTCCCGGACAATAGCAGTGAGTTTTTCCATGATGTAGATAGCCCACACTGTTCTCCACCACATGTTGAGTAAGGGTGCCTGGGGCAATTTCCACATCTGAGCAACACTCAAGTGTACTGCCAGGAGGAGATGAGAAAACATCCATCCCTAGGATATCATTGAGGGGTATAGTCGGTCATCACCTAGATTCCCTAGAAGAATCATTAACATTCATGGGTAAGTGAAACATTAGTAATATAATATATTGCAAGGAGGATTTTGTCCTAAAATACTTGGAACTGGGGCAGGTCCACCACACATACAGAAAGGTACCCCTAGTGCCACACCCCTCCCAACACAGCCCCGAGGCCCCAAACATCCGATGAAACCACATAGGAGTGAGGTACTATTGTGTCAATAGTTTAAAGGCATTCTCCTTGTAGTAAAGGCTAATAGATGACTTGGAAGCCCTCTGCCAGGATGCCCCCCATGTTTCTCCTGCAATCTGTGTCTAGTTCCCTTTCCCACTGAGTAGCATAGTCATGTTTTTTGTGGGGGTAAGAGAAAGAATGTGTCGATACAACCAGGAGATGCCATTATGATGAACATTGTTGGTGAATAGGGATTCTAGAGGAATTCCTCCTATTGCAAAAGCTCTACGAGCTCGATCCCATCCTGCCCAGTGTAGTGGTTGGGTGACCCTATATGTGTCTTGCCGGTTCAGGAAGTATTTCTTGAAAAGGTTCTCCCTATTTCGTAAGTCTCCATCAACATAAAGGTCTCTTACAGTGTACAGCTGAATGTGGTCCCACAAAAAGTAGCTGGGCTCGGACTTGCCTGGGGGGGATTCCAGGTTGAAAGTCAGTGGGGTGAGGGGGAAGGGATAGGCTGGGATTGCTAGCTTGCTCCTAACTGTTTGCCAGTGAGTCAAGAGAATGGTCATCAGGGATAATGGGAGGGAGGCCCTCCAGGACTGCGTCTTGCAGTCACAGGAGTCAACATAGGGGGACGGAGGGGAAGGGCTGCAAAACCTGCACCCATGGTTTACCCTCTGGGTCATGTTAAGGTCTAGCGATGGAAGGAGCTGGGCTGCCAGCATGTAGCCCATCATGTCAGGAAAGCCCAATCCTCCTCTGTCGTTCGGTAGAACAACAATGATTGTGCCCCCCTCAGAGATTTGACCCCCCCGGCCAGAAAAAGTTAAGCATTTTGGTGTGAATGAGTGTTTGGGTTGCTAAGGGGATGGTCATAGGAAGGGTGTTCAGCTGTCCAAGCCAAGATGTTTCCAGTTTACCCCATCTGTAAAGATCTTTGAAAAGGGCTGTGGTGAGCAGGGGAATATTGCTAACATAGAGGGCACTAATGCGAGTGGGAAGATGAGTCCCCAGGTATGTAAAGGACATCGCAGCCCACTTAAACTCTTCTCTTTGAATGGGATACCTAAGGATGAACGACTCCAATCCCACTCAATTCAGAGTAGTTGACTTTAAACCTTGACATCTATGCAAAGCTTTGCAGTTCCTCTTGCAGAGCCAAGAGGCTGGTGACGGGGTAGGTGATGAAAAAAAGGATATCATTGGCAAAAAGTGACAATTTGGGTTCCTTGTCACACACTATCACGACCCGAATTGCAGGATTATTCTGGATTTTGGCTACTATGTGTTCCATATTCAGGGCAAAGGCAAGGGGGGATGATGGACACCCCTGCCTCCTTGTCCTGGTCAGGAGGATGTCTGGCATGAAGGCAGTGTTGATCTTGGGTTTCACAGATGGCTTTTTAAAGTTGGCCTGAATAAAGACCTTCATCTTGAGGCCAAGGTGAGCTTTATGCAGCACCTTCAAGAGATACTTCCAATCTATTCTACTGAATGCCTTCTTGTGTCTAGTGATAGCAGGTCCATCTGCTGATGCCGACACTCAGTCACTTCAATGAGGGCGCTCAAGAGTCATGTGTTGTCATTAGCCTGCCTATTATGTATAAAACCAGCTTGTGGAGAGGCAATGTGAGTCGGCCAGACAGGTTGAAGTTGGGCAACGAGGATGGGAGTAAAGCGTTTTACATTGCTAGGTAGCAGTGCAGTGGGCCTGTATGAGGAGCACATTGTTGGGGGCTTATCAGGTTTCAGAAGAAGTGTAAAGTGGGACCTCAACATTATGTCGGTGACTATCCTAGACATAAGAGAGAACTGAAAATTTTGGTAAGGCGCTTCATCAAGAGGGGAGCATAGGTTTTATAGAAGGTGGCCAGAAACCCAACAGGGCCTTGGGCTTTGTGAGAGGGGAGATTGCTAATTGCACCCCGAACCTCATCCTCCAGCAGGCACAACTGGACCTCTCAATTTGGGTGCTTGGCTCATAATCACGCAGATATTTCTTCTGGAGTTGTTCGTCTAGGGCCTAGGCCTGATATAGAGCTGCGTAACAGTTTGGAAAACAGCAAGGATCTCCGCTGTCTGCTGACATAGCTGACCTTCCTCATCTCTAATCTTATGAATAAAATTGTGTGTGGCTCACAAGCACAGTTTGTAGGCCAAGAGCCTATCTATCTGCCTTATCCTCCTGCTCATAATAAGTTTGATTAATGTAAAGTAATTTCTTAGCCACCTCTTTCATCAGGATCTGCTCTAGTTCTCCCCGGAGTGTACAGAGATCCCATAGAGTTTTAAGCGTGCCCCCTTTCTTATGATGTGCCTCTGTTTGGGATAATTGGGTGTCCAATTTTTGCTTGTGGAGCTTGGTCATTCGCTTGAAAGCCGACATGTGGGAGATAAGTTCACCCCAAATGGACTACCACCTTCTTGTTGTTGTAGCTAAAGTTGAGGTGTAGGGGAATCCCCAGCAATACTGGCTCTTGCGATTTTGGAGATGTTGCATGACTTCTTGGAACTCCTTTAGGTAGGCCAGTGTGTAGGCAGAGATATCTTGGAATAGCAAAATACTGTCCCCACTCTCGAGGAGGACCAGCTGATTGGCAGGCAGCTGCAATATGTGTGCAAAGATGGCTTGTACAGGGGCTTCCAGGTCTGTCTGGGAGACTGTAGCGGCGTTACCTCTGATTCGTACATTGTTCATCCTAGAAAGATTTTCGAGATCATTGACTTTACTGTAGAGCACCGCTTAGTCCCTTTCCAGTTTTTCTATGCAGGCCCTGCCGTGCACATTGTATTCTGCATGATCCGCAACCGTAGATTTGACTTTTGCTAAATGAGAGTCCGTTTGTTGAAGGGATTAATCAAGGTTGGTGAGGGCCCTGGTAAAGTCCTTACAGAGAGAGGAGCGATCCTTGTGAAATTCAGAGAGAGGCACCTAAATGACCTCCTTGGTAGCGGGGGCACAGGGGTCAAAGATTCCCCTGCAGGTCGTCAGATGCAAGCTGGGAGGTTTCTTCTCGAGGGCGTGGGGACATCGGGTTTCTGCAACATGTTTCGGATGGACTTGAGAGCCTTCGCTCTACTGGTCGCCATCGTGCTGGGGGTCCCGAGTCCTCACAGGGACCACCACCAATTATGCAGTTTTTCACAGAGATCCGTGCTACACAGCTCCTCGAGACCGTAGAAGTAGCCACTTTCACCTCCAGTCGCACAGCCCCACGATTTCAGTCCTGAGAGCCGCAAGTCCCAAAAAGCCTACAATCCTCCTCTCCACTCTCTTTCAAACCTCTTTTGGGCTGTCATTGATTGTTCCTCATATGTGGCTGCAGAGGGGGAGGGCTGTCAGCCCTTCAGGGTCATGCCATTCCTTAGTGGTCCTCATATGTCTCCCGGAGTCTACTGGAGCTGCTCCTCCAAAGGTTACAGGCCCAGGGAACACAACAGAGCCCCCTCAGCTGGACGGGGCCCACTAGTGATCACAGAGCCGCATCTCCACCTATATCTTATGGAAGGTCTTCGGTGGGCCCAGCGAGGATATGTCTGGACGTGCTGGTGTATGCTGCAGTGGGGAAGCGAGGAGGTATGTGAAACACCTCAGTTTTGGCCCACTGTCTCGCCCAGTCACTTCTACTGGAACGGCTGTCCCCTCTTGGAGTCGTCTTCATGCCATTGCTGCTCCCAGCCACGGGCCCACCATCAACCCATCAACCCACTTGCTCTGACCTCTTATCCGATGGTGCTTGTAGTTATGGCCTTCGAGGGTAGGCCTACTACCATGACAGGTCCTGGTCAGATAGTTCTCGTGGCCTCCTGGCCTCAATTTCTACTGCAGGTCTGGCCCCCTGCTCAGTTTTGTAGGCTTCCACCGATTCTTTTTGGGGGCCCACTCATGGGCACAGCTGTGATGCACTCAGGGCCTAGCCAGAACCCCAGGCCACCACTGTTATTTATATATTTATTTTCATTAATTTTCAAATAACATAACGTGTACAAACAATGACTGATACAGAGATCGTATATCTACTCACCCCTCGCAATTCCCCCCGCCTAATTTAAAAAAAGAAATCAATGAGTACATTCTATGACATTTACTAGGGGTAATCCATCTCTCCCGCCCTACAGATTCCAAAATACTATTGTGCTATTGGTGTTGACAGACGATATGTTGTTAACAGAGCCCAGATATCCTTGGGCCTCGAAGCTGGCGCAGTTCTTCTGCATAGAGTTCCAATTGTGTCCCGCAATATACCATGTACTTCAGCCAGTGGGTCTTGGTAGATTTGAGCTTACTGACCCAATGTATCACTACTCTTCTCTTTGCTAATAGTAAAGCCACTGCTATGAACTTGCTGTTATGTGGTTGCAGAGTGCGAACTAGCCCCAGCAGACAGACCGCAGGGTCACACTGCACCACTTCACCCACCAAGTCCGTTAATTACAGCAGCAGCTTGAGTGCAGTATTGCCTAACTGGAGAACAGTGCCAAGGTAGATGTGTGAACGCTGCTTCAGGCTCCCAACGTTTCACACACTTCGCATCCTCACATACTCCAATTCTAAGCAGCCTAACTGGAGTATGATGTATCTCATGTAAAAATTTGAAATGTATAATGTGGAGATTGCAATTAGAGGTCAGTGTGTGTAATTTCAGAATTTCCAGCATGTGTCTTCGAGAGGTTGGGGTAGCATTGCGTTCCATCGTTGTACGGCTTTACCTGCATTTAACAGTTTATTATCTTGTACAGCGTTATGTAATGTAATGATTAAATTAGGTCTCATGGAGCTAGTACGGAGTACCTGTAGTCGGTGCTTAATTTGCAAATGAAAAGGTGCCGGTGCTCAAAGCCCTCCTCTTAAACCTGTGCTGCTGCAATTAAATCTGCTAACACGGAATACTGAGGCAGCGTAATCCCGATGCCATCTCTGACCTCTTCAATCCATTTGAAGCCACTCCTTGCCCCTTCAGCTCACACCTGCAGTGTTCTGCTTTCTCTCATCGTGATGCTTTACGTTTTTATCTTCCTCCGTCTTTCGCTTGTCTTTTGCTCTCAGCAAATGCTTGAGGCAGAAGACTAAGCGCCGGCCTTCAAAAATAAGTGCCAGTGCTCAGCACCGGAAACAACAAGCACAAATTAAGCACTGCCTGTAGTGCAGTCAGAGTCGGAGGTGCATTTGTAAATTGAGGGTGTAGGGCACGCAGAGCTGCACGAAGCTTGTAGTATAGAAACATTACCAAAGACGTTTGTTCAGGTCGTTATGTGAGGTCAGTTAGGGGTACAAGTGCATCATTAGGATAGACTGCTTCCATAGTCTTGAGGCCTAGTTGAGTGAGGACTTGAAGGGCTTTCTTCTCTTGAGTAACTGATATATCTGGGTGATGTTGGAGCGGCAGGGCCGGTGCATATAACCGGAGTTTTCCCACAAAGCTCCTAATCTCCGCCAGGCCATGGTTGTGGCATATATAGTATTTATCTCAACCCTGGAGATATTCTGTTGTCTGTTGTGCGTTATAATAGCTGGGAATGGCACAGGATAGTCGTCATCATGTTCTAATGTTAGATGTGGTATATAATTGCATACCGTATAAAAGAAGTGGGCAAAATGGCCTGCGCACAGAGGTAGTACAGATAAAAGTCCGGTGCACTGAACCCACCTTTGGCGTTTGGGAGTGTCAGTATGTCCCATCCGATTCGAGGACGCTTTTCAGCCTACACCATCACAATCAATAATGAGGGCAATTTCTGAAAGAAGGGTGTTGGCAGGACAATGGGCACATTGATAAATAAACAGAGAAATGTAGGTAACACCACCATTTTGAGTATGGCTATTCTATTTGCTGAGGATAGAGGCAGTGTCTTCCATCCAGTAATCTGACCTTCCATTTTTGAAATCGCTCTGTCATCATTTGACCAAATTACCGGGTCTGGGTCTCTTTGCAACCACACCCCTATTTGACAGGGTCGGTAGCCCACTGCAGTAGGTACTCAAGCGCACATGGGATAGTATCAGCGGCAAGTGCAAAAATTACAGTTTTGCCCAATTAATACTCACCCGGAGTAATATTCAAATAAAATATATTTTCGAGTACAGGGACAAGTTGGGTTGTGAGGTTCAGTATGTAGAGCACAATATAATGTGCATATAGTGATTTGCTGAGAGATCATAATTGAAATCATAGGGCTGATGTTGCCTGTCCTTGCCTGATGATACAAGCCAGTGGGTCCACTACAAGGACAAATAATATCGGCGAAAGGCGGCCAGGTATCCCTGCCCACCGTGAAAGCGTCAGACATGTGAACGTTGACCCATACAAGTGCCACTGAAAAGCAGACCCACCCATCGTAGAAAGGGTTACGGCATGCCCATACGGGCCATGATAGTGAACATATAGGGGGTCATTACAACCCTGGCGGACGGTGTTAAAGCGGCGGTAAGACCGCCAACAGGCTGGCGGTCTTTTTTTTGGAATTATGACCATGGCGGTTACCGCCATGGTCATCCGCCGCTTCTCCGTTCCGCCCTCTGGGCTGGAGACCTGGGTCTCCAGGCCGGCGGCCGTGACAATACCACTGCTGGTATTTTGACCCAGCTTACCGCCGTGGATTTCCAGCGGTAGGAACCGCCATGAAATCCATGGCGGTAAGCACTATCAGTGCCAGGGAATTCCTTGCGAATCAGTAATAGCGATTTCTTAAAAATCGCAAATGCAATTACCGAATCGCAAATTGCGATACCGGCCCCATTCGCAGCTATGGGCCTGTTGGCCCATGTCTGTGAATTTTTTGCATTTCCAAAATTGTGATTTCTGAACCAGAACTCGCAATTTTGGAAATGCAAAACCCCAGGGTGCTGGGGGGCTAAGGCCCCCTCTGCTGCACCCTAAAAAATGTTGGTGGGACATGTAAAGTGCACACATGCCAAAAGGGCATGTGTGCTTTACATGTACAATTTAAAAATGCATTTTTAAATTTTACACATGGTTACCACTAAGTTCAACTTGGTGGTAATTAGCGATTCCTAAATGCCAAAATCGCATTTAGGAATTGCTTCATACATGTGCTAAGAAATCGCAAATAAGGAATCCTTATTTGCGATTTCTAATTTAGAGAGTCGCAATTTGCGACTCTCTAAACAGGGTCGCAATTTTAAGGAATCGCTATTTTAGTGATTCCTTAAAATTGCATTCAGAATGTATTTCATACCTTCTGAAATGGCATTTTGCGTTCGCAAACTGGCATTCGCACCGTTTGCGAATGCAAAATGCTTTCATACATCTGGCCCATGGTGCGTAAATTATGAGCAGTAGATCTAGCAGGAATAAATCCTGATTGATCTGGTAAGACCAATTTGGAGAGTAATGGTTGAAGGCGAGCTCTGATAATTTTGGCCAGTATTTTTGTATCTATATTTATCAGTGAGAGTGGTCTGTAAGACCCACAGAACTCTTTATCAGAGCCTCTCATAGTGAAGGAGGCAATACTTGATTGTTGTATGCCTCTTTATACATATTGTGCAGGTAAGGTGCCAGTAAGTCATAGTATTCTCTATAAAACTCACCGGTCAGTCCATCTAGACCTGGCGCCTTACCATTAGGGAGTGCCCTAATTGCTTCCGTAACATCAGCTATTTTATTAGGCTGTATTAAATACTCCCTCTGTCCTGCCGACAACCAAGCCACAGCCACGTTTTCCAAATATGCATGGACCTCAGCAGCTGTAGCCATCGGTCTAGTGCCATACAACCCCTCAAAGAAGCATCTAAAGGTCGCCAGAATTACCGGTGTGTCATATTGCTCCTGTGTGTCTACGCCCACTATCTTGACGTTTTCTTAACCCCTCTTCAGTTTACTGGCCAGGTTATGGCCGGGCCTCCCTTCCTCACCATACGTTCCCTCCACATGTTGCTTGGGAACTGGGCCTCTTGTGCTACCAGTTCTTGAAATTCCCTCTATTATGGCTCGAGCACCCTGTTTACCCAGTCAGGGGATTGTCGCTGATCTATCCATTGTAGGGTCCAAGTATGTATTTAAATCACCTCTTCAGAGCACTACAGAGGGAGACAGGGTGTGTTTATGGTGCCACACATTTGCAGAGAAGCCAGGGTCATCTACATTAGGGGCATATGTGTTCACTAATGTAATATGTGTGCTGTGCATCACCCCTTGAGCAATTGCCTTTTTGCCTTGATCATCAACCATGAGGTGCGTCACTGTAAATGGGGTCCCCCACTTCACCAGAAGCATACCTCCTCTAGTGTTGGAAGAGTATGATGACCGCAAGCGTTATCCTGCCCACTGAGATCCAATCATCGTGTCCAGTGCAGGGGCCAAGTGGGTCTCCTGGAAAAGTGCACTCTGGATATCATTCCTGGCTAAATAGTTGAGCATTAGTCGTATTTTTTTAGGATGATTGAGGCCCCAGATGTTCCATGTCAATAGGTTTACTCTACCCTCATGTCGGGAATCATATGGAGTAGTGTGTAACGTATTTTTGGCTGAGCAGTAAAAGCCTAGTGTGTGAAAGTGATGCAAAAGCAGAGTAGGTATTGAGTGTAGTGATGCAACTGCATATTCTCACTTCTCCCCCACCCACTTCAGCATTCACAGTCTGCCAAAGACATCCCCATTTTCAGCAGCTGCGAACTTACAAAGCAAATCATAAAACACAATCTTGTACAGTATCCTTTCCCAATACACACAAACTCATTGGGGAGCTCCCTCATGAGGTGGAGCCAGGCTCCCAATGGCCCTCCTGATGGATGAAGGGTACTGGGCTACACAATTGTGTTGACCATCTCGTCCATGTTTATCTGCAGCAGTCAAACCATCTCCTTAGCTTAAGGTTATTATCTTCATCAGTTCAACTACCTCCACTATTAACAGCGTCGGACTGGTCATATCATCGATGTTTCTTAAGTGTCTGACTCATAAGAACGTCTATCACCTTTTCATGGGGAAAGTGACCTGATGGAGTCTCTAGCTGCTTTGGGCATCATAAATATTCGCTGAACCCCCTTGTAGTCTACATGGAGTCTTGCTGGGTGGGGCATGGCATATGAAATCAATGCTTTTTGTAATTGCTTTTTCATTGGTTGGAACTCACTTCGTGTTGCTTGTACTGCCATTGTGAAATCAGGGTATCTGGCTTCCTTGATAGTTGATGACTTGTTTCTCCCTTGCCATTCAAAGAACCGCATTGCGGTCCCGATAGTTGAGTAATTTTGCTATGATTGGCCAAGGCCGCACTCCTGGGGGTGGCCTACCTTCAATGGTCTATGTGCTCGCTCCACAACTAGCATTGTATAGAAATTCTCATCGCCAGATATTGCAGTCAACATTGTCTCCATGGTGGATGACAAGTTATTTCTGCACGATCGCGCCTCCGGGTCTTTGTATTTTGCTTGGATAAGTGCCAAGACCTTTTGCATATGTAGACATTTTGCAGTGACAGGGCGTGCATCACCTTCTGCACTCCCAAGCTTCTGCTCCGCGTCTGTGATTTTTGCAGCTTGTTTGTCCAGCTTACTTGACATGTGATCAATGCGGAGGCTTAGGCTGTCAATTTTATCATCTATGGAGTGAAGACTGCTCTGCATCCCTCATAAGTTTGCCTCCAGCGTGGACATTTCACCGGAGCCTGAAGGCTGTTCGCAGTCGGGGACGGTGTCCTGTGCCTGTTTAGAGGAGTGTCTGGTTTCAAAGTTGAGGCACAACTGATTTCTATCCGTCTTACCCATTGCTCTTTGCTGCTCTGCATCAATAACAGTGAGATCGTCTGGCAGGCACCACATCTTTTGCTGCATACAGTCTGCGAGATGCCAACTCTCTGTCATCAGCTGGTGCTTTCAAACCCCCAAGAGCATAGGCAATTCCGAGGTACAGCAATAGGCCACTAATACAGACATCTACCAGCGGTGGGGCAGACCTTCCAGTAGCAGCATTCCTCCAGGACAGGCCCTTCTCACACATGCACTCCACCATCAATCCTCCAACATGAAGGTGCTGCTGTCTTCAGGCACACCAGGGCTTATGTCACACAGGTTCTCGTACCTCAAGGTTTTCTGGCACTAGTCTCTAGAAGTTCTGCACTCCTTTGCTCAGCTCACTGGTGACAGTTGTGGGCCCTCATCTCCATCTAGGGCCTCGCTCCAGCCACAGAAGGGACCCCTCCACCGCAGCCGCTATGCAACTGGTAGGCCTCCGCACCGCTCTGCCCCACCTCTCTGGAAAGTCACCAGCTCAGCCAGTAATGAAGCCTGGAGTGCTCGGCCTCTCGGGTCCCCAGCGGCAGAGTACCACAAACCAGAGGCAGACAGGTCTTTGCTTGTGGGGTGAGGAGAGCCGGCTGCAATCCCTGGTCCTAGTTGTCATCGGCGCATCCGCCAAGGCCACAAACAGTCACCGCACTCTTCCCGTGCCACGGCCCGTGCCCGCTACTCCCCAGGCCGCCAGCACCACCAAACAGGTCCACAGAGGTGCCTCAGAATGTCTTTCAGGTCTTATACTTGCTCCGCCAACGTTGCAGTCCGATTACTTGCGTTTAGAGAGCGTGATGGCAAGATAAATGATGGATTGTCCCACCCGGCCGGCAGAGCTGCACTAAACTTCAGCCAACTTGCTGTGGGCTCTCTGGCGCCCGCCCAGGCCACCACTCCAGGTATTGAGTGGGGGCCCTGCAGCCCCAGGGCAGCCCATTATGATAGTTAGCCCCACTGGCCTCTACTGATTGCCACTCCTAAGGGCAGCGCAGTGCAGGCCAGAGTGTGCAGGAAAAACGGCTGTGTCCTCACTTGCCTTCAAGGCCACAGGGCTCAGCTGCTGCCTCATCACATTGGGCCCCTGCCGACTGGCATGAAGTGGTCACCTATGGGGATAAGTACTGTTGCTTATGGGTGCATGCAGAGGGTGGATTGTAGCATCTTCACGGTTCTCAGGAGAGACTCGTCCTGTCCGGTCTCCTCCCTGGCCACGCCCCTTCTTACTATTGCTTTTTAGAAGTGGTTAAAGGAGAGTGTGGAACAAACTGACTTTCTTCATTCAATTATATTGAACCAGCAGATTATTTGGAAGGTATGTATAATTAGCAAATGTTTCTACTTGTTTTATTATGTGTCTGTTAATTTGGTACAGTGCCTAACAATTTAAATACGGACAGAACTATTTTATAAATGTGATATTTTTAGGGCCAAACTGCAGGTAGCTGAATTAATCTTCTTTTAATGTGTGTCCAAGTTGCTGTACATTAATAAAAAATTTATTGTTACTATTTTAGAATGGTCTTGGTGAAGTAATTTGTTGTAAAAATGTCCATGTTCTTTTCTTGTACTGTTTCTGGCTCACATATGGTCATGATTTTGTATTTAGTGACCTTTGTATTTTTGTTTTTTTAAGTAGGAGGTTTACTGGTCAAAACAGTTTGTATGTACTTTCTTATAATGTAATAAAAAGTAAATGGAGTATCCAAAAATTAATATTAGTATTTGAAAGTTTTGGTTTGGATAACAAAGATTTGGAGGGATAAAACTGTACAAACGTCTAACTTTCTTGCACGTAATGTTGATATTTTGGAATGTTTGTAATGAAGTTGAAGACTCTGGTCCTTTTGTGATAAAATGTCCCACTAAGGAAAGCTCACATCAGTCACTTCTTTCCTGCTGCTGATATCTGGAGGGAAAAGGTTCAAGCCTCTATAATGTACAAAAGTGCTACGTAACACAGCTCACGGTATAGTGTCTCATCTCAGGCCATATATACCTTGTCCTGCTCTGTTACAGCATTTACACAAGGAGCTTTCACTGTAGAGAGTATTCTTTATGAAGAGTTCCCATGTGCACACGTCACCTCTTACCAGACACCACTACTGCTGCATACGTTTATCCTTACAACACAGCTACAATTACCCTTCTAGTTATCTAATAGGCACTGTGTGTATTAAAAGTAATGAACCTTTTTTAAATTGAAGTTTGTGAGATAGAAGAAGTGAGTGTCCTTTCCCACACATGACATATACTAGTAGGTGAAGTCACCTGTACACACAGTTGCCTGATAAGAAAGGTTTTGAATGAGAAGCAAAGTCTCCTAGTATCCTTATCAGTTCATTCTAGGCCCTGGCAAATCTGTGTACACATCTCTAAGGGACGCATAGAAGGCCACTGTCTACTCCCCTACTAGAAATATTTCATGTTTAAGGGAGCGACCCTCCTTAAGAAGATAGAGGTTTTTCTCTGAGCAGAGGTGACAATGAAGACTGCAGTTTTAGCTATTAAATATATTCTACTTGTAAGTGAAGCCTCTTTCAAAGATAACTGTCTCTCTAAAGAGAGATGTGCAGGAAAAGGTCAGTCCCTGAAAGGCCAGTCACCAGGAGAACAGTTCTGCTACTTGTACGCCCCTGACTACCTTTCTGCTACTGATATTATGATGGAAAAAGTTCAATCATCTTTAATGTACAAGTTTCTGCCTAAGCACAGCTGATTGTGTAGTGCTTCAGCCCATTTATACCTAGTCCTGCTCCCTTACATCACTTACATATAGGGCCCTCACTGTAGAGAGCACTCTGAATGAAAGGAGGAGTTCCCATACGCACACATGACCTCTTCACTGCCACCCTTCTGCTGCATACGTCTTTCCCTAAAACATGGTGACAATGACTCTTCTAGTCATCTAGAAGGCATGGTACATGTGAAAAGGAAGGAGCTTTTCTTAAATTGAAGTTTGTCAGACAGTAGACGTGAGCGTGAATAGTCCTGTTCTTTCCAAAGCATATTAGAACATTGGAATGTTGGTAGCTCCATTGAAAACAATGGAGTGCTGCGGGCTTTTACTGGCCGGTAAAAGCCCGCAGCGCCAACATTCCAATGTTCGCTTTGTTCACAGCAACAGCTGTGAACAAAGCCTCACGGAGCCCGAGGGGATTTTAATCCCCTCGGGCTCCGTGATTTTTTTTTTCTTTTAATAGAACATTCTGCCCTGAGTGGCAGAATGTTCTAATAGCCTTAGAACCCGCCGTAGCGGGCTCTACCGGCTATTAAAGTCCCTCTCCCTTGTTAAATGCCCTCGCCTTCGGCTCGGGCATTTAACGCGGGGTGCAGGCCTTTAATAGCCGGTAGAGCCCGCTACGGCGGGTTCTAAGGCTATAGTAAATCCTAGTAGATGTTGCCCTGGAATAATCCCAGGTCTGGAGTACATCCAAAAACAATCATTTTAGGGCTTACCTTAATGCAGCTTTGGAATATGCCACTCAGGATCTTACCACCCGCTCCCCAAAACTGCTGTATACTGGGACAAATCACAAACATATGAAAGTCATCAGAATCACACCGCCCCACTTCCTGCAAAGGGCCTCCTCCGACTTTTGCAATTTGGCCATTCTCTTAGGTGTCCAAAATGCTCTGTGGACAGAGAACAAATGATTTCTTCTCGGAAATGTGGGTTTTACTGTACTATAAATAGTACGCATAGGTACTTGCCATAAATGTTTTATCCTTCCCATCTCAGGAGGCTAGAATACATTCTGGGCCACCAATATGGAAGCCAGACATCGTAGGCTTGTTTATTTCTGCCTCCTCCCCCATCCTTAGCATTTCGTCCACCCCTGCTTCACCCATATCAGCTAAAAACTGATATCAGTTTGACCCCCGGGGCATTGGTTTGACCCCGGGAGTATTTGGGTACTCCCACATTCAACCTCACCCTCCTCTTAGATCTGCACCGCTAGTGTGGCATCAGGATCGTAAGTTGTCTCTATGGGCGGGGGGCCTTCCTTCCTATCCCCCTGACCTCAGATGACTGTGACTGAGATATACCAGGCTTTGGCTATATCCAGCCATACTGTACTCACTTCACACTTTGAAGAAAGATCTAAGTGAGGGAGTAACCTTAAGGTATTGGTTAGAAAATGACATGTTTATAGATCTCCCTCTTAGACTCTTCAGTGAGGGGGCTTGGCTCACTGAAACAGATAGACCTAGTTTTCCTGGTAATACCAGGGGTGTATTATAAGCGGGCGCAGTAGTGGTGTTCTTTGACCAACTTTCCTTTGCCCAGGGGAGCTTTGTACCAAACTTGGTCACTTTCACCCCCTGAACCCACTGCACTCCTTAAAGCATATCTTTCGCCTTATGAGAAATCCCCTTCATCAGCCAGCCCCCAGTCTGCCCAGCAGACCTAAGTTCCTTCTCTTCACACAGTAAGGTTGTGCCCGCTTCCTCCTCTGCTGCAATCACAATCTCTCCAGTGCTTCTCTGAAATACTATGGTCTGCAGGCCCCTCTTTAACTCATAAGAGGGAAGAGAATGCTCTGCAGCCAACAAACAGATGCTGCCTCTGCCGCTCTTCCCACTTAGTGAGACCCTGGAAGTGATCATGCATGCCTTCTTCACTGCCCGAGGGGCCCTCAACCACTGTTCTCCTTCCACAACATTGGTCACCTTGGAGGCCGTATCCGTACTTCACATGCCCCTAGGCTGGGTTAGGGAGACAGTGCCAATCCAGCCTACCCTGCTTCCTTGTCTCATCCCAACCGCCTTTTCTGACTCGACACGCTCCACTCCTTACCAATGTGTCCTGACACCAGTGCATTGGTATGTACAACCCCCTTTTGCTGCACTCCTTTCACAGTCAAGCAGTGAATCCCCTTACGTCCTGATGCGCCAGTGACCTGCTACTCGCCTGGCTGCCATGTTTTACCACACACATCACCTCTTACCAGGCACCTCTTCTGATGCATATACGTCTTTCTCTAAAACATGAGACAATTACCCTTTTAATCATCTAGTAGGCACAGTATTTATTAAAAGTAATGACCCTTTTTTAAATTGAAGTGCATCAGATTGAAGAAGTAAGTATGAACAGTCCTGTCCTCTGCCACACGCAGCAAGTAGCAGTAGGTAGCCTGTACACATAGGCCCTCATTTTAACCTTGGCAGTAAAAACTGCCTACCGCCGCGGTGACGGCTGCCAAAAGACCCTCGGTGCGGCTTCCAGCCATCCGCCATATGATGACCACAGCCGGATTTCCGCAATAAGAATGGCGGAAATGCGGCTGTGGCCATGCCGGTGGCTGGTGGCAGCAGCGCCCCGCCAGTAGACCGCCGCCAGCCGTATTATGACCAATAATACGGCTTGGCGGTGTTCTGCTGGTGGGCGCTTTTGGCGGTAGCAAGGCCCCGTCCCCTTTCCTGCCGGAGAACCCCCTCGATCCAGGTAAGTCGGGTCTTGACAGGGGATGGGGTGTGTGTGTGTGTGGGTGTGTGTGAATGTTTGTGTGTGCGTGGATGCAGGTGTGTGTTGCGTGTTGAATGTGTGTGTGCATGTATGGAGGTGTGAGTGCGTGTGTGTTGTGTTATGTGAATGCGTATCTGCGTGTATATTTGAAAGTGTGTGCGGATGGTGTGTGAATGGATGTATGCATGCATGTAAGCATGTGGGAATGAGTGTGTGTATGCGTGTGTGCGTGTGAAGGGGGGGCGTGAATGTTGGGGGGGGTCTGGAACGGTAGGGGGGTTGGAGGGGTTACTGGAAAGGAAGAGGGAGGGGAGAACCCAATATGGCCTACTGCCATGGTTTTCATGGCGTTCGTACCATGGCGGTAGGTGGGGGTCATAATCGCGCGGGCGGAACAATGGCGGCCACCGGGCTGGAGATGGATATCTCCAGCCCGGAGGCTTTTACCGAAGTGGCGGTCGGAGTGGTACATTGGCGGGTTGGCTTCAGCCAACCCGCCAATGTCATAATATGGCGGTAAGTACAGCCAGCCTGTTGGCAATACTTACCGCCACATTAACGCTGACTGCCGGGGCCGTAATGACCCCCCATAGTTTCCTGATAAGCAAAGTTGTGCATGAGAACCAAAGTCTCCTGGTGTCCTTATTAGTTCATTCTAGGCCCTACCAAATCTGCGTACAATTCTCTGTGTAAGCAATGCATAGAAGAACAATGCCTACTCCCCTACTAGAAATATTGTTTGAAAGAGTGACCCTTTTAAAGATATTTTTTCCCTGAGCAGAGGTGACTATGAAGGCTGCAGTTGTAGTTCTTAAATATATTCAACTTGTAGGTGAAGACTCTTTCAGAGATAGCTGTCTCCCTAAAGTGAGATGTGCAGGAAAAAGCCAGTCCCCAGGAGCACATTTCTGCTACTTGCATGTCATTGACTACTTTCCTGCTTGTCATAGCAGGACGGAAAGGTTTAAGCATATTTAATGTACAAGTTTCTACCTTAACACAAGTGACTATGGGGGTCATTCTGACCCTGGCGGCCCGTGACCGCCAGGGTCACCGACCACGGGAGCACCGCCAACAGGCTGGCGGTGCTCCCTCGAGCATTCTGACCGCGGCGGTTCAGCCGCGGTCAGAAGCGGAAAGTCGGCGGTCTCCCGCCGACTTTCCGCTGCTCGGGGGAATCCTCCATGGCGGCGGAGCGCGCTCCGCCGCCATGGGGATTCTGACACCCCCTACCGCCATCCTGTTCCTGGCGGGTCTCCCGCCAGGAACAGGATGGCGGTAGGGGGTGCCGCGGGGCCCCTGGGGGCCCCGCATAGTATTTCAGTGTCTGCAAAGCAGACACTGAAATACGCGACGGGTGCAGCTGCACCCGTCGCACCCCTGCAACTCCGCCGGCTCCATTCGGAGCCGGCATCCTCGTTGCAGGGGCATTTCCGCTGGGCCGGCGGGCGCTCTTTTGGAGAGCGCCCGCCGGCCCAGCGGAAATGTGAGAATGGCCGCCGCGGTCTTTTGACCGCGGTGCGGTCATTTGTCGGCGGGACTGTGGGAGAATCAGCCCCTATATAGTGTTTCGTCTCAGGCCATATATAGCGTGTCCTGCTTCATTATAGCACTTGCACAGACAGCCCTAACTGTAGCGAGCACTCTGTATGAAAAGAAGAGTTCCCATCTGCACGCATCTCTTACCAGTCACCCCTACTGCTGTATACATGTTTTACCCAAAACACCGTGACAATTACCTTTCTAGTTATCTAGTAAACACACTGTATAGTGTATCGCATATTATTGTCCTTAATCACTTAATGAAGCTTCATAAGAAAGATAATGTAAGGAAGGTACTTTAATCAAAAACAAGATAGTTAAAATAAAGTTTGCTTATTTCTTATTATATTATGTTGGAATAAATATAATTTTGAAAACGCATTTTTTCTATTGTGTCATCCTTTTTCTGTGGCTATTTTATGTCTCTCACAATGCCAACTGAGTAGCAGAAGAAGAAGATGGAACATGGTACTACAGGAAAGGAAGTGATATCGCAATTGAGAACAGTTTAGGAGTATCACAACAGAAAAAAACAGAGTATCAGTAAGACTACACAAAGATTTCTTAGAAAAATAATGAATAGCAGCAAACTTTCAAATAAGGATGTTCTTAAGAGAAAATATGGTACCTCAAAATAGCTGTCCAACAAGAATGCGCAGTAGAGAATGTTGTGCCTAAGTAATGTAAGTGCTCTAATATCAGGAACAAAAAAGTCAAGGAACTTAGACAAAAGTTTTTTTCCGTACAAGAGTAATAAATAACATTCTCAATTCAATAAAGCCAGAGAGGAGAAGACGAAGAAAAATTCATGAAAAAGAGTTTGTTCCTAGTATATTAGAAAAGGTTTTTACAATTAAACGGAAGGTATGTATTTTGATTCTGAATCAGATGGGAAGTTTAGATACATTAGTGTCTTCTCAAAGTCGACAAAAGGTACACAGTACTAAGACCAAACTTTGCAGCATGTTTGAGGAACCATACTTCATGTACTGAGCTTTACTTTAATGAAGAAGCCTATTTTCAAAGAAATACATTTTTGTTTGCTGTTGATGTAGATGGTCATTCTTATGAGGTAAAATATGTTACAGCCACACCAAAGGAAAACTGATAACTAGAAATCCTGATGAAGTAATCACGGATGAAGTTCTACAGCTACGTCCATCCGCGCCTGTGTATCAGTGGCAGTGTAGCAATTTCTGTAATATAAGGCAAGAAACAATTGATATGCTTAGAGTTTTCCTGGCACAGTTTCATAGAGGAACTTTAAAACAGGAAATCAGATTATTACAAAATCTTGATCACTGTAGAGTAAGGAACATTTCAAAACTACAATGCCATTCATTGGCTTGCTTATCTAAAAGAATTTGTGACAGTACTATCTACCAGTGCTCTCTGCCCATCACTTCAAAATTCGCAATCTAGTTAGAAGTTTGTTTTTTGTAAAATGTCCATGCCTTAATTTAGCAGCCTTTAACCCCTCGGGTTCTCTGGACGAGCTGATCTCGCACTCGGCCACTGTTGCTGTGTGCAGAGGATGAGACCAGCTCATCCTGCAACAGGCCCACAGGGGGAGTGCTAGCGCTCCCCCCTTTGGCATCCCACCCACACACCCCAGTCAGGGATGGAAGGGGACTCACTTCCCCTTCTACCACTGCCCCCCACCCACAGTGTTGTCTGACGACGTCAGCATGCAATTGCACGCTGACCCCATCACGCTGGAAGCTCAGCTTCCAGTGCAAATCGGAAGAGAAATGCAAAGCATTTCTTTTCTGATCGGGGTGTGGGCAGTCAGAGGCATGAAAGGAAAGGCCTTTCCTTTCATGTCTCTTTGAGCGCCTTCTGCAGCCTGATCGTGAAGCGATTGGGCTGCAGAAATGCCCACTAGACACCAGTGAGTTTTAAAAAAAATATTTACATATAAGGGGAGCGACTCCTTGAGCAAGGGTCGCTCCCCAGGGGGGCCTTTTGAGCCGCTCTGCCCCCAAGGGGGGGGGACGTCTAGACACCAGGGATCTTTGTGTTTTTTTATTGTTTACACTTGGGGAAGCGTCACTCCCCTGGGGAACAAAATTGTTTTTAGGCCATTGCTGCTCCCCTTGGGGGCAGAGCGGCCTATTTTTATAAGGCTAATCTGCCCCCAAGGGGGGCAGAAACCACTAAACACCAGTTTTTTTTTTTTATGTCAGTTGCACGCAAGGTAAGCAACCCCTTAGGCAAGGGTCGCACTCCTGGGGGACAAATTTATTTTAGGCCATTTCTGCCTCCCTTGGGGGCAAATCAGCCTATTTTAATTAGGCTGATCTGCCTCCAGGGGGGCATAAACCACTAGGCACCAGGGATTTTTTATTTTTTTACAAATGGGAAGCGGCCCCTTAGGCAAGGCTTCCACCCCTGGGGGGGCAAATTTATTTTAGGCCATTTCTACCCCAACCACTAGGCACCACAGACTTTTTATTTTTTTACTAATGGGTAGGGACCCTTTAGGCAAGGTCGCTCCCCTGGGGGGCAATTTTATTTTAAGCCATTTCTGCCCCCCTTGAGGGCAGAGCGGTCTATTTTTCTTAGGCCAATCTGCCCCCAAGGGAGCAGAAACCACTAGACACCAGAGGTTTTTGTTTTGCACCAATTCCACGCAAGGGGAAAATTTATTTTAGGCCATTTCTGTCCCCCTTGGGAACAGATCGGCCTATTTTAATTAGGCCGATCTGCCCCCAAGGTGGGCAGGAACCTCTAGACATCAGGGATTTTTTTTTGTTTTTTTTTTTACAGATGGGGAGTGTCAACATCAGGGCAATGCGCGCTCTACGGGCGACTAAAATGCAAAAACCCAGTCTTTATGCAAGAGCATAATTCATGCATTGTGTATATATGCAGTTTGTTAACCTTTTGCATTGCAGAGTTTTACCTTGAAACCACTATTAATGATGTTTGCAAATAATGTTCATTTGCAAGGTATTGCTGCAGGCTTACAGAGTGTATCAGGGTGTGGTCCCTTTCTAGGACCTTCTAGAAGGTTTTACCTGCAGCAAGACTGGGTGTGGTTTGTGGGCTGGGGGCCAGACTCTATATAAGGGAGCCAGCCCAGCTCCACGTGCTCACTATTCAGAGGTCCTGGTGCAGAGCAGCAGCAACTTCCTGAGCTCCTGTTCCGGAGGCCTATTTTGACTTTCCAGGCCTTGCACTTCATTGTATTGGTGATCCTTGAACAGGGCGGTAAGACGGAGGTCGGGCTGGGCCTCGATCCCGTTTTCAAAGGCATTCGAGTTTTTGGGCCTAGCTTTCATGTTGAAAGATTTTCCTTGTGCGTGTGAATGTGTTTGTGGTTTTCTGGCATTTACATGTTGGTATTCGAATCGGCAAGACGCGCAATTCATTCTTGGCATTTGACTTTTGAGATTCGGGTCGGCAACACTGTGCGTGACCATTTCTTGACATTTGCATATTGGCTTCCGAATCGGCAAGGCGAGCGATTTATTCCTGGCATTAAACTCTTGTTATTCAGTGAGCGCTACCATTTCTTGGCAGTTGCAGGGTAGCATTCGAATCGGCAAGATGTGCGATTCATTCCTTGCATTTAACTCTTGATATTCATTGTGCGCTACCATTTCTTGGCATTTGCATGGTGGCATTTGAATCGACAAGACCCGTGATTCATTCCTTGCATTTAACTCTTGATATTCATTGTGCGCTACCATTTCTTGGCATTTACATGGTGGCATTTGAATAGGCAAGACGCGCAATTCATTCCTTGCATTTAACTCTTGATATTCATTGTGCTCGACCATTTTTTGGCATTTGCATGGTGGCATTCGAATCGGCAAGACGCGTGATTCATTCCTTGCATTTAACTCTTGATATTCATTGTGCGCGACAATTTCTTGGCATTTGCATGGTGGCATTGGAATCGGCAGTGTGCGCAATTCATTTCCTGCATTTAAACCTTGATGTTCAGATCGCTTACAGAGAGCGCGATCATTTCATGGCATTTGCATATACTTGTTGGAATCATCAGTGTGCGCAATTCATTTCCCGCATTTAAGCCTTGATGTTCAGATCACTTAAAGAGTGCGCGATCATTTCATGGCATTTGCATATACTTGTTAGAATCGGCAGTGTGCACAATTAATTTCTAGCATTTAAACCTAGGTGTTCAGATCGCATACAGTGTGTGCGATCATTTCATGGCAATCAAAATTTTGATGTGTAGTGTTTCCTGAAGTGCACACAATTATCCAGGGCCCTTGAATTTTCTGCAAAGGTGTTAAATTCAAGATGTTACATTCTATGTGCATGTTAAGTCCTTAGTACAATTCCTATTGTTTTCCAGGGAATGTTTAGATTACCTTTTGTTCTCATGTAAAGAGGCAATGTTTGTTCTGAAACATTATTCTAGAAGGTTCTTATATTCCTAGACAGTATGTAACAACTCATGAAAAGTCCATGTGAAACATTATATTAACCATTCTTGATTCCTTTCCAGGCACCTAGATTTCTTGAGGCCTAGTTAGAGTCTAGTTCTAGGCCATTCATGTTTCTTCAGTCTAAGTGTTATTTCATGTTCTGAGTATCATTGAACTCTAGATTCAACAGAGTGTTATTTCATGTCCCGAGTATCACTGAACTCTTGATTCAACAGAGTGTTATTTCATGTTCCGAGAATCATTGAACTCTAGATTCAACAGAGTGTTATCTCATGTCCCGAGTATCATTGAACTCTAGATTCAACAGAGTGTTATTTCATGTTCCGAATATCATTGAACCCTAGATTCAACAGAGTGTTATTTCATGTTCTGAGTATCATTGAACCCTAGATTTCAACAGAGTGTTTTATGAACCTCAATGTGATTATATCTTGATATTGTGTTGTTTAACCTTTGCTTCCTACAGGTCTCCTTCCCAGCTGTTCCCTTCCTAATCCCCTTTTCCGCACTTGGACTCTCTTAGGCTCTGTGATACTTCTATCAGAGTTTTGGAGCTGTCTTGTGGTGGACATTTTGGGAACGTGCGCAGTCCCCGAGGATCTGGTCTCTCTGACAGCAAGGGTCGCTCCCCTGGGGGACAAATCTATTTTAGGCCATTTCTGCCCCCCCAGGATAGATCGGCTTATTTCTATTAGGACTATCTACCGCCGCGGGGGGGCAGGAACCACTTAAGCACCAGGGATTGGTGTCTGTGTGTTTTGTTTGGGGGGCAGCCCCTTGGGCTAAGGTCGTTCCCCATGGGGGCACATTACTGTTGCCCATTTTTGCCCCCCTTGGGGGCAGATCTGCCTATTTCTGGAAGGCCCTCTTGCCCCCAAGGGGGGCAAAAAGCCCAGCAGAGACCAGGGAAGAATTTTTTTCAAAAAAAGAGGGTGGGGGTATGGCCATATCCACCACCCCAAATAAATGGGGACAAAGTTGTTCTGCCCACCGGTAGACACATTTTACCTACATTTTTGTAATGGAACCTTCCGGACTCTGCAGGAATCCACACAATTCCACCCACCCAGCATTGTCGCATCTATACCTATAAAAAGTCTGCCCCACTTGTCAGCCTAAAAATGTTTTTTTTCAAACTGCCCTTTTGGACCTGCTTTGGTCCCCCCTCAATTTCAACCTGTTTTTGGACCTTTGCTGTCAGAGGCACTTTGCCCACCTACAAAAGTGAGGTATCATTTTTATCGGGAGACTGAGAAGAACGTTGGGTGGTAGGAAATTTGTGTCAGCACAGTAATCTCACACAGAAATGTGGGAAAATTTGATTTTTAGCCAAATTTGAGGTTTGCTGAGGATTCTGGGTAAGAAAACACTGGGGGGTCCACGCAAGTCACACTTCCCTGGACTCCCTCGGGTGTCTAGTTTTCAGAAATGTTTGGGTTTGGTAGGTTTCCCTAGATGGCTGCTGAGCCCAGGACCAAAAACGCAGGTCCTCCCCCCCCCAAAAAGGTAGTTTTGTATTTGATAATTTTGATGTGTCCACGTATTGTTTTGGGGCATTTCCTGTCGCTGGCACTAGGCCTACCCACACAAGTGAGGTACCATGTTTATCGAGAGATGTGGGGGAATGCTGGGAAGAAGGAAGTTTGGGGCTCCCCTCAGGTTCCAGAACTTTGCAGCACCGAAATGTGAGGAAAAAGTGTTTTTTTGCCAAATTGTGAGGTTTGCAAAGGATTCTGGGTAACATAACCTGTTGCGAACCCCACAAGTCACCCCATCCTGGATTCCCCTAGGTGTGTAGTTTTCAAAAATGCACAGGTTTACAGGTTTGGTAGGTTTCCCACAGCTAGGCACTTTGCAAAAAACAGGTCAGTTTTATTTGGGAAAATGTGATGTGTCCATGTTGTGTTTTGGGTCATTTCCTGTCGCGGGCAGAAGGCCTACCCACACAAGTGAGGTACCATTTTTATCGGGAGACTTGGGGGAATGCTGGATGGAAGGATATTTGTGGCTCCAATCAGATTCCAGAACTTTCTGTCCCCGATATGTGAGGAAAAAGTGTTTTGTTTGGCAAATTTTGAGATTTGCAAAGGATTCTTGGTAACAGAACCTGGTGCGAGCCACACAAGTCACCTCATTCTAAATTCCCCTAAGTGTTTAGCTTTAAAAAATGCACAGGTTTGGTAGGTTTCCCTAGGGGCCGACTGAGCTAGAGGCCAAAATCCACAGCAAGGCACTTTCCCCCCAAAAAAGTACGATTTCAATGTAAAAATGTGATGTGTCCATGTTGCGTTTCCTGTCGCGGGCATTAGGCCTACTCACACAAGTGAGGTACCATTTTTATCGGGAGACTTGGGGGATTACAGAATAGTAGAACAAGTATTATTGCCCCTTCTCTTTCTCTACATTTTTACCTTCCAAATGTAAGACAGTGTGCAAAAAAGGCATCTATTGAGAAATGCCCTGTAATTCACATGCTAGTATGGGGACCCCGGAATTCAGAGATGTGCAAATAACTACTGCTTCTCAACACCTTATCTTGTGCCCATTTTGGAAATACAAAGGTTTCCTTGATACCTTATAGTGATATTTGTGCTTTGACCACTGACTCTGTGTCGCACCACTTTGCACTTGGCTTAGCTGACCACCGTCACATTAGCGGTCACAAGTTATAGACTCCATCTTGTATTCAGCTTAGCCTTAGCTTTACCGCCACGTTACAGGTGTAAGTATTTTTCTGTACAAAACATGTTATGCAACGTGTTTTCTCGTTCATGTTTTTATTCTGCGTGTCTGCGTGTTCTTTCTCACCAAGGGCTAGTACATAACGTGGAGGAGTCAGTCAGTCAGCAAGATAAGGATGTACTAGAATGATGTTTATAGTACAGCAGGGAACGGTTTACTTTTGGGAGGGACACCTTGGCAACTTGGCCATTTCCAACGTGTTTCTATCAAAACTGACCTAAAGTAGCCAGCATTTTTAACACTTTTCACGGAGCGGGAGGGGTTTTCTAGAAATCCCCTTTCTGGCTTGTTTAAGGTATATAAGAGACCCATGTCGATGGTGGGGGATTCAGAGACCCGAATCAGGATTGAGACGTTGAATGCCTGATATTTCCCCTGAGGGTAGATCTCTCTTCCTCGTTGCAGTCGACCTGGGGTGAACGACTTGCTGGCAGGAGAAAGATGAAGGAGCAACTGTGCCCCATCGTGATTAATTTTTACTAATTACTTGCTTTGCATTGTGTATGAATATATATGTAAATATAGGTATACGTATTTTTGCATGTATATATTTGCTGTTTATAGATTGAAGATTCTTTGTACACATTCTCACTTTATTGTTGCACATTTTAAAGGTGCACTTTTGGTTGTACTGACCTTACTTCACGAGCCTTGCAAAGTGATTTAATAAATGACTTCTTTAGAATACGAAGCGCATTCCAGAGATTCTACTTGACTCTTTTCAGTGTGTGTATTTTGGCTCGGTCAGCAGTAAAGCAAAACATATCTATTTTTCATTCTTTATATTTCACCAAATGAATTGCTGTATACCCGGTATACAAAGAAAACCCATTGCAAGGTGCAGCTCCTTTATTGGCTCTGGGTACCTAGGGTTCTTGATGTACCTACAAGCTTTACATATCCCCACAACCAGAAGAGTCCAGCAGACGTAATGGTATATTGATTTTGAAAATCTGACATCGCAGAAAAACGTTAGAGAGTAAGACATGGAGAGAAATTGATGTTTTTTTCCACCTCAATTTCAATAGTTTTTTTATTTCAGCTGTTATTTTCTGGAGCAAAGCCTTGTAGGATCTGCACAAATGACCCCTTGTTAAATTCAGAATATGGTCTACTTTTCGGAAATGTTTAGCTGTCCAGGATCCAGCATTGGTTTCACACCCATTTCTGTCACTAACTGGAAAGAGGCTAAAAGCACAAAAAATAGTAAAAATGCAGTATGTCCCAGTAAAATGCCAAAATTGTGTTGAAAAATGTGGTTTTCTGATTCAAGTCTGCCTGTTCCTGAAAGCTGGGAAGATGGTGATTTTAGCACCGCAAACTCTTTGTTGATGCAATTTCCAGGAAAAAAAACACAATCTTTCTTCTGCAGCCCTTTCCCCCCTTTAAAAAAAAAAAAAAAAAAAAAATCACAAACATTTTGCTGTATTTTGACTAATTTCTTGGTCTCATCCCAGT
This sequence comes from Pleurodeles waltl, assembly GCF_031143425.1. NCBI lineage: Eukaryota > Metazoa > Chordata > Amphibia > Caudata > Salamandridae > Pleurodeles > Pleurodeles waltl. The sequence continues at coordinate 1,297,863,321 of NC_090446.1, read as the reverse complement.
GAACCCACAAACCTGGGGTACCTCTGGAATCCCTAGAATGTTGGGCAAAAAGGATGCAAATTTGGCGTGGGTTGCTTATGTGGACAAAAAGTTATGAGGGCCTAAGTGCGAACTGCTCCAAATAGCCAAAAAAGGTTTGGCACCCGAGGGGAAAAGGCCTGGCAGCGAAGGGATTAATAAAGTTCTTTTACATAGTACTGTCTCAGAAATTTGTACTATACTCAAAGATATTCTGATATTGTATTTTGCTTGAGAAACTCAGACAGAAGTACATTAAGTAGTACAACCTCCTACTTTGGAGAATGCCACTTTTGGAATGAAATTAGAGCAGTTCAGCAAGAAAATAAGTCATTGTAATGGCACATCTGCTGATAAAGTAGATTTTGCAAAAGCTGAGTACATATATGGGCACCATAGAATTCATCTTCTTCATTCTAGGGATGTTATGGGTGATGCATTGGAATTGGAAACAAGCTAGGTGAACTGATGAGTACTGATTAATACCTCAGAAGTTCAGTGCTGTCCACATCTGTTTCCAACTGGGGAAGGAGGTCGTTATGATGATCGACCAGTTCAGATTCTTGCTTCTGAATACAGATCAACTAGACTATATTTAGAGGATCCCAGATTTAGACAAAATATTCTCTATCTCTGTCACCTTCTGTTTGAAAGTGAAACAAATTTATCATATCCCGTTGGACATATTGTGAAAACAGGATCATGTTTTCAGAAGATGAGAACAAGAGAGTTTGTTGATGAAGTCCATGGAAAAGATGAGAAACAAGTTTAACCTAATGAATGTCATGGCATGCAAGCATGGTACTAATGAGTAATGATTTCACTGGCATGGTGAACTACGGTGCGTCACGAAACTTGGTAGCTCTTAGTTGTGCAGAGTATGCATGGGATGATTTGCATGATTTTCCTAAAGAAGCAAACATCAGCATTTCAGGCATTCACTTTAAAACACCAGGTAAATTATGCTCAATCCATCCTGAAAATGTGTGCAAGTACTTTAAATATAGATTTCAAGCCATACTTCATTTTACTTGCAATAAAAGAAATTACCCTCTTGGTGAGATGACAGACTATTTTTGGAGGAAAGAATACCAAGCTTGGGGGCCCCCACATATTCACATTTTGCTGTGGGTTAAAGGTGCACCAGAATTTGGAGAGGATATTGATGACTCAGTACTATTGTTCATTGAGCAGTATATAACATGACATTCCTAGTGAGAGTGTTAACAAAACTCTTAAGCAGCATGTTTTGAGACTTCGGTTTCTCAGAAGTGGATAATATTGTAGTTGTATTTCTAAATGAAGAGTAAATAGTCTTATGTCTCCAGGCAGACATACATTCACTGGCAAATCCCCTAAAAACACATACAATATATAGACAAGTGAGGCTTCAAAACTTATAAATGACTACAACCCTATCATCATGTCTATGTGGAATGCAAATATTGATATTCAGTTTAAGGCAGACAATTTTATTGCTGTTGCACGCTATGTTACCTCTTACATTACAAAGTGTGAAAAGACAGAAATTAAAGAGGAAGAGTTTTCTGCAGAAAAGTATTTAACTAAGAAGTTGCATTCCTTCTGTTTAAAGATGCTTTCACACAAAAGGGGTAGTTGTTATGAGGCATGTGACAGATTAAGTTCTTCTAGTTTGTATGGTAAATCTAAATCAATTGTCTGGATTAGTTTGGGCTTTGCTTCTAATCGTAACAGAGTACTGAAATCTTTTGAAGAGACTGACTTCCTTGCACACTCAGGTCCTGATAGTACAGAAATTGTGAAGACAAAAATGTTGGACACTTACTATCCAAATCGAAGTGTTCATTTTGAAAATGTTTCTTTGCATGAAGTAGTTCAGTTCTACACATACAGAAACAATGTTGAAGAAAACATTTAAAATGGTACATTTTTGGCAACTTTGTGTAATAATTGTTTACATAGACACAGTTAAGCTAGTCTTATAAGGCACTGCAAAATGCCTTGCCAAACTGCTGATAAGAGAGGAATATATTATTTGGCTCTTTTTCCAACTCTTTAGGCCGTGGCACCATGAACAAGAACAGTTAGGTGATTATGGCTGCTATGAGGATGCGTTCAATGTAGTGAAAGATCGGATTGAATGTTCCGTATTTCCTACTTATATGAAAATGTTGAATGATGAGATTCAACAAGAGGTGACTGTAGCAGCTGAGATTGAAAGGATAGTTCACAAGGAAGCCACTGTTCAGGATCTCAGAGTCATGATAAATTTGGCCAGCCCATTATCGAAAATACGGCAGCCATTGCAATGAATGAGGTATAGAATGTTACAGACCAGGTGAATATTCAAACTGTAGATATGAATGACTTAGTAAGTCAACTAAATGAAGAGCGACCAGATATATTAGGAGATAACTGCATCAGTAGGTCATGGAATTTTGCATGATAATTGTCAACGTTCATGCATCACATTCAAGCCCACACTTCTATAGTGAACATGCAGGGATTGGGAAAAATGTCCTCATAAAAGTGCAAAAAAATGAAAACAATCTTTTTTGTGTTGTAACAGCAGCCACTGGACTTGCTGCATACAATATGAAATGTATTACTTTTCATAAACTCCTATTGTTGCCAGTTGAGCAAGATAACAAAATGGAATACCAGAAGTTATCTGGTAATGCTTCCCATGAATCACGAGTTCATAATAAAGTGAAGGTGTTGTTCATAGATGAAGTGAGCATGGTGCCAAACTAAATGCTTGCTTTTGTCCACCTCAGAACAGACTATGATATTATGTTTCGTGGTAAACCTGTTATAGTGTTTGGGAATCTATTTCATCTGACTCCTGTGAAAGGTCAGCCTTAATAAATTGCTCATTGAGCACACTAGAAATTCTTTAGGTAGTATTGGAAATGTTAACATTTGACTGAATGTACAATACAGAGAGCTTACTAAGAATATGAGACAATCTGCAGTTGTGCAGTACAGAGATTTATTTAAAAATATTAGAATAGGAAAACAAACAAAAGAAGCAAAATTAGCTCTTCAGAGTCGGACTTTTAGTACTCTATTTCCAAATCATACCTCTTGAGCAGCTGTAATGGAAGATCTTAAAAAAACATACAAGCAAATTGTGTGTCTTATGCCAACTTGGACGAGTGTGCGCTGTTTAATACAGAAATGCTGCAATTAGAGAATGGGGAAATTGTTAGTCTTACGTACAATGACAAGACAGAACATCAAGGTATGAACTTAAAATTGTGTCAATCAGTGGTTAAAAAGTTGGAGGGACTGGAAAAATTAGTGTCTAGAGCAGCTGGCTTAGAGAAAAATCTAAGCTTCAGTATAAAATGTAGACTTATTTTGCATCACATTTTGACTGTTGAGGAGGGTGTAGTGAATGGTGCTATAGGAAATGTTGTAGAATTTATGATATATCCCAGTAAAACTGTGTTTGAGTACATTTTGGTACCGTTTGACCACCTAGAAACACCCAGACAAATAGGTATGTGTTGTGCTAGGTTTCTCTTAGTCAAAGATTTGTAAGTACATAGAGAGCAGTTTCTACTATGTTTGGCATATGAAATTACTATTCATAAGTATCAAGGATTAAATCTAGATGCTGCACTTATAAGTGTAGGGCAAAAAGTACTCAAGGAAGGAATTTGTTATGTTGCATTGTCATGGGTTAGATCACTTACTGGACTGTACCTTGTAGATATTGATGACAGCAAAATAAGTGCAGATAGCTCATATGTCAGGCAGTATAATCATTTGAGAAGTGCATTTGCTTCTCATCTGGTTCAATACCCAATTCTTGAAAAACAATCCATATGTGTGAACCGTAAACTGTGTCAAGTTAGTAATGAGAAAAATGAGCCAAAATTGAACAGTTTAACAAAAAAACCTATAAAATGGGTAAAAGGTGATATTGTACCAGAAATTATTGGATATCACTTTTCCAATGTATTTGGAGCTAACAGATATTGTAATGTAGTCCTTGGTGTTCTTTTTGTGCTCAGACCAGTAACAGAAGTAAATGTGACAAACCAAGATAAGACATTATGTAGAGCACTTTTCCGTTTACGAAGTACTGTATAAAAACAAAAAGATGCTTGCCAGTCCACAACAAGTATAAGTGAGTGTGTAGATGTGTGTACTGGTGCCATTCAATTTACTCTCATTACTCAAAGAGATGCTCAAGAATTTCTAATGGGTATGTTTGAAATTCTAGGAAATGAGGGTTTACTAATAAACAATTTGGGGGGGAATATGCTACTTAGGACAACATGAATGTCAAACTTGTCATTATACCACAAGTACCCACATAAAGGAAGAGCGGTTTGTGTATGTGCACATCCCAGATTGCAAAGTAGTTACTTTTGAAAAGTTATTCAAGAAAGCTGTCCAAAATATTAAGTGTCCACAGTGTAAAGCAGAAGTATTATCATCTATAAATGTTCAAAGTAGCAAAAGATGTGAAATAATAACGCTGCAATTGTACAATTGTAATGCCCTGCATTACAAGGAGGATTGGTTTTGAGCAGAAAGGGATACCTTCCTGCAGAAAAACAATCACTTGAAGCATTTTCCACTTTCTATGTGTGCTGCGAATTGCAGCACACATAGAGGAAATAACGAGGAGAACAAAATATTTTTCTCCTTGTTATACCATCCTCAGGGAGCGTAGCAATTTCATGCAATCACATGTTTACAAACCTTTTTAAATCTGGGATTGTGTGAAATCCATGGGTCCATGTTCCACCCCTGGAGCACCCCTCACAATGAAATGTAATGCAATTCAGTGCAAGTAGCTGTATTGCAGTAAAAAAAATTACAAACCCCTGCAATGTGGCACAAATTACCCCTTGTGTGGATTTGTAAATATCTACTAGCATTTTATGTAATGGATGCTCCACAAAAGTGGTGCATCCATGAAGCAAAATGTTAGTAAATCTAGCCCATTATGCTTGCTTTCTAAGTCAATCACACTCACAGTAACATACATGTAGACATATGGCAACAGTGACTCATACACTGACAAACTAAAATATAACATATTTTATCGTTGTTTAGACCAAAATAGGTGGTACTGGAAAAAAACTTGTGTTTGAGTTTTCTGAAACGGTTTTGGGTTTTATGGTGTTTTATTTTTAATAGAACAAACGCCAGATTTTTCTAAGAGGTAAAACATACACTAAAGTCGCCACCATTTTCCATCAGGGACAGAATATTATATCAGGTCACTATATAGTATATTTGAAAAAAGAATCTGGATGGACAGAGTGTAATGACACTTGTCTTATATTCAAAGCCAAATTACCTTGGAAATTGCCAAACTCATATCTCCTTTACTTTCAACCAAAGTTCTGGACTAAATAGTATACGTTTAATTTGACTTAGTTTAGGAGACAGTTTTGGTTATATTTAGAAAAAAGATTGTCATGTGGCCTACCAAGGGTGACAACCACTTTAAGCCTCGTGTTCCTCAATAGAAATATTTTTCTGTTGTGCATTTGTACTTCATAATATATAGTTCTAATTATTAGACTGTGAAAATAATGTGTGACTGGTAGTGGGGTGTAAACATAGTTGTTTATAAATAACATTCTGTTGTGGACAGACTTTTTTTTTGTTTACATGAAATATGTTTTTTCCGCATAGTTCAATAATGACAAACATTTGTATTAAAATGTTAACAGTGTTGTGCATATTTTGGTTCTTTAATTTGGAAGAAGAATTGAATTAGTGTTGAAACACTGTCTGAGAATTTTAGGAAAGCTAAACCCCTCTGAAGAGCTCTAATGAGAGTGAAACACGTCATGGATTGCTTTACTCATTCCAGGTTGGTGTGGACGGTATTTGACTAGTCCTAAGCTCTAATGCTGTGCCTGGAGTGGTAAATGGCTTTTGTCATTTTACAGCTTGGCAAGGATGACACTGTGTCAATCCTATGCTTAAAGATTTTGCTGTACAAATGGCAAAAGACTTTGGCCCTCATTACAACCCTGGTGGACGGGGGAGAAGTGGCGGTAATACCGCCAACAGGCCGGCGGGAAAAAAATGGAATTATGGCCATGGCGGTTACCGCCATGGTCATCCTCCACTTCTCCACTCCAACCGCCAGGGTGGTGGTGGCCGTCACCAGACTGCCGGCGGTATCAGGACCCTGCATACCACCAGGGATTGTGGGTGGTTTGGACCCGCCATGAAATCCATGGCGGTAGACACTATCAGTGCCAGGGAATTCCTTCCCTGGCACTGATAGGGTTCTCCTCCTCCCCCACCGCTGAGTCCTCCCCCCACATCCCCCACCCCCTAAAGGTGGCAGGAATCCCCTCCCCACCCACACCACCAACATGCACATACACACATCCCTGCACGCACACATACACTGCAACAACACATACCCGCACACATACAAACTGAGATGCACACAGACCGACCCGCACACATTTCCCATACACACAACACACCCCTGCCTGCATACACGCACTCACATACCTCCTCTACATACTCACACGCACACCCCCATGCACGCATACAACACACAACACCCCCCCTCCCCTAACGGACGGTCAACTTACTTTGTCCGTTGATCCTCCGGGAGGGGACGGGATCCATGGGGGCTGCTCCGCTGCCAGCACCCCGTCACCAGAACACCGCCACACCGAATCATGGGACGTGATTCGGTGAGCAGTGTTCTGATGACGGGGCGGTGGAGGTGGAGCAACCTCCACTTCCCGCCGACCACCAGTATGGCTGCTGGTGGCTCTCTGTCAGGAAAAAGGACGGAGAGCTGCCAGCAGTCATAATACGCCACGCGGAAAACCGCCTGCACTGGCGGTCTTCAGCACGGCGGTACCTCATGGTCTTTCAAAAAGCCCGCCGAGGTCGAAATGAGGGCCTTTGTCCCTACCTAGCGCGGCGTGAATAGCACTGTGCTGATCCTTTGCTTAAAAACTTTGCTAGATTAACAGACATTTGAGGTCAGCATATCTAGAGTGTTGCTAGTGTTGCAGAGTGCTTTTTACTGGAACTGCTCACCACCTAAATTTGGGAATTACCCAGAGTTCTCTTTTTATTTTATTTGCATAATTTATGCATCACTCTAACCCTGAAAGGGCCTTGTTTTGACTTATACTGGGTGCTCCCTTGTGACTGGACAAAGCTAAACCCCTCTGAAGAGCTCTAATGAGAGCGAAACACGTGTCAGGGGTTGCTTTACTCATTCCAGGTTGGCTTGGACGGTATTTGACCAGTCCAAAGCTGTAATACTGTGCCTGGAGTGGTAAATGGCTTTTGTCATTTTACAGCTCGGCAAGGATGACACTGGGTCAATCCTATGCTTAAAGATTTTGCTGTACAAATGGCAAAATATTTTGTCCCTATCTAGCTTGGCATGGATAGCACTGTGCTGATCCTATGCTTAAAAACTTTGCTAGATAAGCAGACATTTGCGGTGAGCAAGTCTAGAGTTTTGCTGGTGTTGCAGAGTGCTTTTTACTGGAGCTGCTCTCCACCTAAATTTGGGAACTACCCAGACTTCTCTATTCTTTTTTGCATAATTTATGTGTCACCCTAACCCTGAAAGGGATTTGTTTTGATATATATATATAGATATATTTATATGTTTGACCTGACAATTTTGCTGGGTTATCCCCAAAGTTTTTGCCCTCTTCCTCCTATTTTTTCTGACCTATTTTTGTTGGCTTTAGGAGACTGGGCACTTTACCACTGTTAACCAGTGCTAAAGTGCATACGTTGTCTGTCTAAGATGTAGTAAGTGATTGGCATATTTGATTTACTAGTAAGTCCCAAGTACAGTGCACTGTGTGTGCCCGGGGCCTGTAAATCAAATGCTATTAGTGGGGCTGCAGCACTAACTCTACCAACCACATGAGTAGCACTGCAAACATGTCTTGTGCCTGCTGTTGGAGTGTCTGTGTGTGCAGTTTTAAACTGCCAGTTCGACCTAAGGTCCAAACCTTCACTTTTATTACCTGTATGTTTCCCCCAATGGAGGCCCAACATAGCCCCATGGGTAGGGTACAGGTTATTTAAAAAGTAGGACATGTAACGGTGTGCTTTACATGTCCTGATAGTGAAATACTGGTAATTTTGGTGTTCACTATTGTACAGCCGTTCTCTCCCATAGGGTAACATGAGGATTGCCTTGAAATATCTTTTAAGTGTAATTTCCCATTAGGAGCTGATAGAGATGTGGAGTTTGGGGTCTCTGAACTCACAATTTAAAAATACATCTTTTGGTGAAGTTGTTTTTTGAATTGTACGTTTGAAAATGCTTAACAATTGTGTGCCTCTGCCTGGTTGTGGATTACACGACTGGGTCAGGGTGACAGTTGCGGTTTTTGTGAATTTACTCTAGGCAATATCACAAAATAAAATGATTGACAGAGTGTTGAAAGGATACTGCATGGTCAGGGAGGGTTCGCGGTGGATCTGTGAATTCAAGAAATTATTTTAATTGGTTAAATTCATACATTTATATATTTAAATATTTTTATACATGTTTTACCTAAAACACTTATATATCAACATCATTTAAAAGACAAAGGTGAAAGTATTGTTATAGTTAGGTGTGTTTAAGAAATATGTGTTTTTATGTTAAAAAAAAAACTTAGAAAGTCACTGAAAAAAATAAAGATTAAAGTAACATTATAGTTAGATGTGGTTAAAAATGTGTTTATTTGTAAAAAAAAAAAAACCTTAGAAAATATAGTTAGATAAATATGTCAGTGAGAACAGTAAGGTTTTCAACAGAAAAAACTACAGAAATTCAGCAGTTGTAGTTCACATAGCTAACTATAACTTGCTCCACTGCCATCACTGATGACATTCTCTAAACTTTGTTTTCCTGCATTTATGTATAGAAATTATTATGGCATTAGAGGTCTGACAGAAAGTAAAAAAAAGCTCAGGAGCAGATGAAACATCATTTCTACCCACACAGAAACTACTCTCTTTGATGTTGAAAGCAAGCATTATGTGAACATTGAACCTATACCATACACTTTACACAAAGCATAGTTCACATTATCAAACAACCACTTTACATATAGGCCATCTTCTGAAGCATAACAAGCAGGTTATATAGGTTATAGGTTATTATATAGTGCACGTACTCTTCTATGTTAAGTACAAATGATTATGCTGACACAGTTCTCTCTAATAATACAAGGATGCTTAAAAACAGTAGTATCTACTAAGTAAAGTCTTGTCTCCTAATGCAGTGTTTTTCAGCAGAACCAAAAAGTTGTGTGGACCATAATGAATAAAACGTAACTGTTGCTTGCACACAGAGTTACTCTTCAATGTAAACATTTATAATGTAGTCAGTACTTCGAAACACCTATGATACATTAGCTATCTTATACTGATTAGCTGGACACAGCTAATTGGACACAGGCTGTACAAAATTAGGTAGATAAAGCAATATGGTAATAACCCCCAGTATGTAAACTATAAAACAAACTAACACACTCATTAGATGATGTCATCAGTGATGTCATCTATTATGTCATATGAGATGTTGTCAGTCATGTCATCAGTGATATAATCAATGATGTAATTTGAGATGTTATCAAGGATTTCATAAATGATGTCATAGAACGTCATGAGTGATGTAATATGTGAGGTCATAAGCAGCAAATGGTGGGGGCGCAATTAATTATAACTGCTGATTTTCTGTGTTTTTTTCAGTTGAAAACTTTACTGTTCTCACTTACATATTTATCTAACTATAACATTACTTAACTTTTTGTTTTTTTCAGTGAATATATGTAAAAACGGAATTAGAACCAAAAGACACTGACATTTTCAAGTTATGGTAAGAAACACAATCCATAACTCACGCAACAGCCATGCAAACCATATTTGTAAATGAAATACAGTGCTCATGATCTCACCCACAATAAAACAGATGCAATTACAAAAATTGTACATCATCTTATACATAATTACAAATCACATTTCACATTACACTTGCTAATGTGATAGAAACAACTATTAATGTAGTGTATTGATTATGTCTTATTGATATGAATATTGCATGGTCATAAGGATTGCATTTAGTGTGCAAATTATGGATTGTGCTCCTAACCATCGATATCAATATAATTGGTTTTTTTTGTTTTTTTTGTTTTAGTTAGTAACCATAACTGCACTTTACTGTATTTTAAAGAACATTTCTGAGGTTTCCTTAAATTTATGTTGAGATGTTATAATCAAAGCTAATCATGACTTCACTTTAACCTTTGGTCTTGTGATTGAATTTTAGTTTTTTGGGATAATGTACCACATTGGAGGGTTCCCACCACCTGACTCTCCGCTAGCTGTCTGCCCTATTGAGCAAGGCTGTGTGCAGAGGGGTTGGCCCGGACCTGGACACTGGGAATTTCACCCAACCTTCTGCAGACAGATGCAGACAATCTATAACCAGGTCCTGCACCCAACAGTCCCCAAGTGTCAACACCCTCAGAGCACCAACTTGGGGAAACACATTGAGGGGGTTGGCTACAGGGCCTGGCCTTCAGCACCTGTGTCTAAACCTCCAGAGGTGCCAAAGGCCATGCCTAGGAGGCTTTGCCACTGCCCTGGCCAACACCAGCTGCCTACAGAGTTTGATCATGTGCAACAAGGGGTTGGCCACAGGGTTTAGATTGTGTCAAGGCCCTGCTCCCACCCTGGTGCATGTATCTAACTCCCCATGTTTTGCAGCAGTTAACACTTTTTTACTTAATTTGTTCACAGAATTTGTGAATCCTATGCTGGATTTGTGAATCCTGGACCCTCCCTGTGTCTGCAAACCCAGGCAGGGTTCAGGAGTAACACATCCAGCAAAGGATTCATAAATCCTGCAATAAGAATCTTTTTTTTAATAAAATAAGTGCATCTAGAACCCATCATCCTCAAATGTACCTAGGTGTCATGGTAGGTTTAACATGCCCCTTAAGTTCTTTGTTTTAAAAAAAAAAAAAAATAGCAAAATGGTGCCCTTTTTACCATGTTGCATAATGGTAGCCACAACAGAATTGTTTCTGCGATATTCACCTAATTACAACTGGAAGGATTCATGAATCCATGATGGAAAATGGGATAAGAAGTTCCCTAGTCCAATGGGTGTATTTTTTTAAATTATAATCACAAATCCTACGTGGATTGGCAAATCCACAGAGGACCCATGAATTAACGGGAAATGTCCTAAACAACTGGTTGTGAACAATGCAGACGTAACCACGCTTGCCGGAACAACAACTGCCTTTTTCTGTGCTTTAAACACACATGTGCCAAACAAAGCATATGGGTGGTTAAGGCACAGAAAAAGGCAGAGTGGATCGGGAAAGGACACGGTGAAGTAAGTGGGGCTGGGGCAGGGTTGGGGGTAGTTTTCAGGAGTCGGTGGATTAAGGGCTTGGGGTGGGTGGGGGATTCTGGCAACTTTTTATTTTTTTAGGGGCAGGGTGGGGGGTTTAAGTTTTTTTTTAGGGCTTAAGTTGAGGGTGGCGTAGATAATTTTTTAGGAGTGAGGAAGGTTTAAGGAAAGGGGGAGGAGGGAGGAGAGAAGAAGAGGAAGGTTCTGGAGAGGACACAGTGAGATAAGTGGGGTTGGGGTGGGAGGGTCGGGTATCTTTTTTTAGGACTCAGGGTGGGTGGAGGGGGTGGGATAGTTTTGTTTTAGGGCTTAGGGTGGGTGGAGGTTCAAGGTAGTTTACTTATTAAGGGAAGGTTTTAGGGCTCACAGCAGGTAGGGGGTTTTGAGGTAGTTTAGTTTTTAGGAGCAGGGGTGGGGGGCCTGGTTAGTTGTTTTTAGGGCTCAGGGTGGGGGGCGGGGTAGTTTAGTTTTTAGGGGCAGGGTGAGGGGGTGTCAAGGACTAACCTGTTCTTCCCACAGAGACACAATGTTGACCAATCTGCTTGTTCCCAATTCCACCTAAATGTTGTGTGCCTCCCACTTAAATACACATGATCAGCACCACAACGTCCCGGGGGAAGGGGATGGATGAGAGAAGGCGAGCGAGACACTAGAGTCATATGGCTGGATCCGGACACCTAGTAATGGTTCTTGAAGAACCGGTCTTTCCTATGATAAATTACACATCAGTCAAATAACTAATATCTCATAACCCAAGTATACTCTACCATGATGTGAAAGTTGATGTACCTGTTGGGATCCCATTCCCACTTTTGATGGCTCTCCCTCGCTCTAGGAATTTTCGGAACCAATGTAGATTACCTGTAATTAAATAAGAGCCTTGATCCTCTTATGCTGTCTATAACTACTTCCACTGTGATCCCAGATTAGTCTCTCGTCACCTCAGTTAAGCCTACCTAGATGTTCCTTGACGTTCAGTAGCTATCTTGCATTTTTCACCTTGATGAGATGAGATTTCCTAAGATGCTTCCTCAAAGACATTTACTTAGGCAACAATAATAACAACAAACTTTCAGGAAATTAGGGCCAGATGTAGCAAAGGTTTTTACCCATTCTGTGTCTATGGGAAAAAGTGTTCGTACATATGGCCCTTAGATTCTCCAGATATTCATGGATTAATCATTGTAGTGTACCAGGATTGCGAGGAACGCAATTCAATGTTTAAATCACACTGAAACTTAGGGTTAATATCAAGGATTACGGTTCACGTTGTATTACTATGAAAACATAGGGTTAATCAATGGTGGTCAACTTCATGAGCAACCAGCTTATCACTGTTTCATCGCAGCATAATTTTGAGCATGGCAAAGATTAAGCTTCAGCTTTGTTTAAGCGCCGAACAAAGAATGTTCCGCATCACGAGCAACAACTCAAAATATTGCAAATGCCATTTTGAACTTGGTGATAGTAAACATATTCACAATGCATTGTATCACTAACAATATTAATGCCACACTAACCCCTTCTGTGCCCAGGACGTGATGGTTACGTCCTGAGACACAGTGCTCGTGTGCCCAGGACGTAACTATTACGTCCTGGGCACAGAGCCCAGAGTGAGCGCTGGCGCTCCCTCTGTGGGGTTCCCCCCCCACCCCTCCACCCCGACCCCCCCACCCCACAATCACAGAGGCCTCCTCCCTTTGCATTTCTCTTCTGATCACGTGGAGGAGGCCGGAGAGGCTTCACAGGGAAGGAAAGGAATTTCCTTCCCTTTGACGTCTCTCTGAGCATTTCACAAGCCGGATTGTAAAGCAATCCGGCTTTTGAATTGCCCACTAGAAACCAGGGATTTCTTTCACAAAAGGAAACTGGCATGAGGGGCGCGACCCCTTGGGCAAGGGTCGCTCCCAGGGGTGGCATTTTTTTTAAGGCCTTTTCTGCCCCCCTTGGGGGCAGATCAGCCGATTATTAGGCCAATCTGCCCCCAGGGGGGGCAGAAACCTCTAGGCACCAGGGATAATTTTTTTGTTTATTTTTGTTTTTGTGTTTGTTGTTTTTTTTAGAGGTGGGGAGCGACTCCTTAGGCAAGGGTCGCTCCCCTAGGGGGCAAATCATAGTTAGGCCATTTCTGCCCCCCTTGGATGTAGATTGGCCTATTTTTATGAGGCCAATCTGCCCCCAAGGGGGACAGAAACCACTAGACACCAGGGAGTTTTTTTTTCTCGTGAATTTCACGCAAGGGAAGTGACCCCCTAGGCAAGGGTCGCTCCCCTGGGGGGGAAGTTTATTTTAGGCCATTTCTGCCCCCCTGGGGGGCAGATCAGCCTATTTTAATTGGGCCGATCTGCCCCCAAGGGGGGCAGAAACCACTAGGCACTGGGGATTTTTGTTGTTGTTTACAGATGGTGAGTGACCCCTTAGGCAAGGGTTGCTCCCCTGGAGGTGCAAATTGTATTTAGGACATTTCTGCCTCCTTTGGGAGCAGATCGGCCGATTTTAGGTCAATCTGCCCCAAGGGGGGCAGAAACCACTAGGCACTGGGGATTTTGTTTTTTGCGCCAATGTCACGCAAGGGGAGCGACCCCGTAGGCAAGGGTAGCTCCCCGGGGGTTGGGGGGGCGGGGGCAAATTTATTTTAGGCCATTTCTGCCCACCCAGGGGCTGATCGGCCTATTGTTATTAGGCCGACCTGCCCCCAGTGGGGGCAGAAACCTCTAGGCGCCAGGGCTAATTTGTTTTTGTGTTTTTTTTGTTTGTTTGTTTGTTTGTTTTTTTAGAGATGGGGAGCGACCCATTAGGCAAGGGTCGTTCCCCTGGGGGGCAAATTGTATTTAGACCATTTCTGCCGATTTTAGGTCAATCTGTCCCCAAGGGGGGCAGAAACAACTAGGCACCGGGGATCTTTTTTTGTGCGCCAATGTCACGCAAGGGGAGCGACCTTGTAGGCAAGGGTAGCTCCCCGGGGGTTGGGGGGGGCGGGGTAAATTTATTTTAGGCCATTTCTGCCCCCCTGGGGGCTGATCAGCCTATTGTTATTAGGCCGACCTGCCCCCAGGGGGGGCAGAAACCTCTAGGTGCCAGGGCTAATTTGTTTTTGTGTTTTTTTGTTTGTTTGTTTGTTTTTTTAGAGATGGGGAGTGACCCATTAGGCAAGGGTCGCTCCCCTGGGGGGCAAATTGTATTTAGACCATTTCTGCCGATTTTAGGTCAATCTGCCCCCAAGGGGGGCAGAAACAACTAGGCACCGGGGATCTTTTTTTTTTGCGCCAATGTCACGCAAGGGGAGCGACCCTGTAGGCAAGGGTCGCTCCCCGGAGGGGGGGGGGAAATTTATCTTAGGCCATTTCTGTCCCCCCGGGGGCAGATCGGCCTATTGTTATTAGGCCGATCTGCCCCTAGGGGGGGCAGAAACCTCTATGCACCAGGGCTAAAAAAAAATTGTGTTTTCTTTTTTGTTTGTTTGTTTTTTTAGAGATGGGGAGCGACCCATTAGGCAAGAGTCGCTCCCCTGGGGGGCAAATTGTATTTAGACATTGGGCAGATTGGCTGATTTTAGGTCAATCTGCCCTGAAGGGGGGCAGAAACAACTAGGCACCGGGGATCTTTTTTTTTTTGCACCAATGTCACGCAAGGGGAGCGACCCCGTAGGCAAGGGTCGCTCCCCGGAGGGGTTGGGGGGTGGGGGAGCAAATTTATTTTAGGCCATTTCTGCCCCCCCCTGGGGGCAGATCGGCCTATTGTTATTAGGCTGATCTGCCCCCAGTGGGGGCAGAAACCTCTAGGCACCAGGGCTAATTTTTGTTTTTGTTTTTTTGTTTGTTTTTTTAGAGATGGGGAGCAACCCATTAGGCAAGGGTCGCTCCCCTGGGGGGCAAATTGTATTTAGACCATTTCTGCCCCCCTTGGGGGCAGATCGGCCGATTTTAAACAACTAGGCACCGGGGATCTTTTTTTTTGCACCAATGTCATGCAAGGGGAGCGACCTCGTAGGCAAGGGTCGCTCCCCGGGGGGGATTGGGGGTCAAATTTATTTTGGCCCATTTCTGCCCCCTGGGGGCAGATCGGCCTATTGTTATTAGGCCGATCTGCCCCGGGGGGGCAGAAACCTCTAGGCGCCAGGGCTAAAAATAAATGTGTGTTTTATTTTTGTTTGTTTGTTTTTTTAGAGATGGGGAGCGACCCATTAGGCAAGGGTCGCTCCCCTGGGGAGCAAATTGTATTCAGACCATTTCTGCCCCCATTGGGGGCAGATCGGCCAATTTTTGTTAGGCCAATCTGCCCACATGGGGGCAGAAACCACTTAGGCACCAGGGTTTGGTGTGTGTGTATGCGTGTGTTTTCTTTAGGGGGGCAGCCCCTTGGGTAAGGGTCGCTCCCCATGGGGGCACATTACTGTTGGCCATATCTGCCCCCCATTGGTGGCAGATGGGCCTAATTTTGGAAAGCCCATCTGCCCTCTATCTGCCCCCAAGAGGGGGCAGAAAGCCCACCAGAGGCAAGGGAACTTTTTTTTCCAAAAATAAGAGTGTGGGGGTATGGCCATACCCCCACCCCAAATAAATGGGGCCAAAGTTGTTCTGTCCACCAGTGGGCAGATTGGGCAATTACCCTTGATCCACACCCCGGGGGGGGGGGGGGCGGGCAGAAAGTCTACTAGATGCCAGGGAATTTAAAAAAAACAAAAAATATTGGGGTGGTGGCTACCAACCAGTATGGGCCTGGTTACGCCCCCACCTCAACTGAAGGGGTGAACAGTCTTTTAGCTCTCCCCCACACTCTAAAACATCTTATCCCACAGCAAGCAAGAAGACATTTGATTATTTTGGGTTTTAGTTTTACATTTGGGCCATGAGAACTTGGCTTACTCTCAAAATTGTCCCACTTGGAATGGTGAGGGCTGCACTTTATGGACTTTGGGACGCTGCCATGTAGAAAAATCCACAAGACCTAGACACATCTGAAAACTAAACATCTGGGTGATTCCAGGGTGGTGTGTTTCACATGCACCCCGCACCATTTTTGTACCCACAATCCCCTGCAAACCTCCAACTTTGCTGGAAATCACACATTTTTCCCACATTTTTGTGATGGAACCTTCCGGAATCTGCAGGAATCCACAAAATTCCTACCACCCAGCATTGTCTCATCTATACCGATAAAAATTCTGCTGCACTTGTCAGCCTAAAAATTCACTTGGCCAACCTACACAAATGAGGTATCATTTTTACCGGGAGACTGAGGGGAACATTGGGTGGTATGAAATGTGTCCCAGTGCGATGATCCCACACAGAAATGTGGGAAAAATGTAATGTTTTAGCTAAATTTGAGGTTTGCTGAGGATTCTGGGTAAGAAAACATTGGGGGATCTACGCAAGTCACACCTCACTGGACTCCCTCGGGTGTCTAGTTTTCAGAAATGTCTGGGTTTGGTAGGTTTCCCTAGAAGGCTGCTGAGCCCAGGACCAAAAACGCAGGTGCCCCCCTGCAAAAACAGGTAGTTTTGTATTTGATAATTTTGATGTGTCCAGATAGTGTTCTGGAGACTTGGGGGAACGCTGGGTGGAAGGAAATTTGTGGCTCCTCTCAGATTCCAGAACTTTCTGTCACCGAAATGAGAGGAAAAAGTGTTTTTTTTGGTCAAATTTTGAGGTTTGCAAAGGATTCTGGGTAACAGAACCTGGTCAGAGCCCCACAAGTCACCCCATCTTGGATTCCCCTAGGTGTCTAGTTTTCAAAAATGGGCTGGTGTGCTAGGTTTCCCCAGCTGCCGGCTGAACTAGAGGCCAAAATCCACAGGTAGGCACTTTGTAAAAAACACCTCTGTTTTCTGTGAAAAAATGTGATGTGTCCACGTTGTGTTTTGGGCCACTTCCTTTCGTGGTCGCTAGGCCTACCCACACAAGTGAGGTACCATTTTTATCTGGAGACTTGGGGGAACGCTGGGTGGAAGGAAATTTGTGGGTCCTCTCAGATTCCAGAACTTTCTGTCACCGAAATGAGAGGAAAAAGTGTTTTTTTGGCCAAATTTTGAGGTTTGCAAAGGATTCTGGGTAACAGAACCTGGTCAGAGCCCCACAAGTCACCCCATCTTGGATTTCCCTAGGTGTCTAGTTTTCAAAAATGTGCTGGTTTTCTAGGTTTCCCCAGGTGCCGGCTGAGCTAGAGGCCAAAATCCACAGGTAGGCACTTTGTAAAAAACACATCTGTTTTCTGTGAAAAAATGTGATGTGTCCTTGTTGTGTTTTGGGTCATTTCCTTTCGTGGGCGCTAGGCCTACCCACACAAGTGAGGTACCATTTTTATCGGGAGACTTCGGGGAACACAGAATAGCAAAACAAATGTTATTGCTCCTTGTCTTTCTCTACATTTATTCCTTCCAAATGTAAGGCAGTGTGTAAAAAAGACGTCTATTTGATAAATGTCCTGTAATTCACATGCTAGTATGGACACCCCGGAATTCAGAGATGTGCAAATAACCACTGCTTCTCAACACCTTGTCTTGTGGCCATTTTGGAAATACAAAGGTTTTCTTGATACCTATTTTTCACTTTTTATATTTCAGCAAATGGATTGCTTTATACCCGGTATAGAATAAAAACCCATTGTAAGGTGCACCTCATTTATTGGCTCTGGGTACCTAGAGTTCTTGATGAATCTACGAGCCCTATATATCCCCGCAACCAGAAGAGTCCAGCTGACATAACGGTATATTGCTTTAAAAAATCTGACATCGCAGGAAAAAGTTACAGAGTAAAACGTGGAGAAAAATGGCTGTTTTTTTCATCTCAGTTTCAGTATTGTTTTATTTCAGCTGTTATTTTCTGTAGGAAACACTTGTAGGATCTACACAAATGACCCCTTGCTCAATTCAGACTGTTGTCTACTTTTCAGAAATGTTTAGCTTTCTGGGATGCAGCATTGGTTTCTCACCCATTTTGGTCACTAACTGGAAGGAGGCTGAAAGCACAAAGAATAGTAAAAATGGGGTATGTCAAAATTGTATTGAAAAATTGTGTTTTCCAATTCAAATCTGCCTGTTCCTGAAAGCTGGGAAGATGGTGATCTTGCCACCGCAAACCCTTTGTTGATGCCATTTTCAGGGAAAAAACCACGAGCTTCCTTCTGCAGCCCTGTTTTCCATTTTTTTTGAAAAAAAAAAATGTCACTGTATTTTGGCTAATTTCTTGATCTCCTTCAGGGGAACCCACAAAGTCTGGGTACCTCTGGAATCCCTAGGATGTTGGAAAAAGAGGACGCAAATTTGGCGTGGGTAGCTTATGTGAACAAAACGTTATGAGGGCCTAAGCGCGAACTGCCCCAAATAGCCAAAAAAAGGCTCGGCACAGGAGGGGGAAAAGGCCTGGCAGCGAAGGGGTTAAACTCAGTGATAATAAACGCATTCACAGTATGTTTTCATAATAATTGTCCAATAGAAACTCCTTTCTGTGATATAATGCAAGCACCTAAAATAAGCGTTAGAGCATGGCAAGCGGCGAACATCCCAATGACCTTAGAAACCAAAGATGTGCCTTTTTAGGTGCATCGCATCCTGGAACATTTGCATATCAAGTTTCAAGTCAGCAAGTATCAAGTTATAGCAATAAATGTTCTTAAATCGCACGCTTAGTGTTACCGTATATTGAAGGGTTAATTCCCTCCGTCTCTTCTTCTTCCAGAAGCGGCCTCCAAGATGCTGGACAGAACAGAATGTGAAGATCAAAAGCAGACCAGCAGAGATTCTTTCTCTGCAGCCGGTGACCTTTACAGCAAGCAATTCACTCAGACATGGTGTATTTTAAATACCAGCTGCATCCAGCCACACCCAGTCTGAGTCATAGGGAGCAACACCCAAGTGTGAGTCATAGGGATGCTGGAGGCTTGTGCAACACGTGTTCCCAAACAAGCATTGGTCTCTAACAGGCATTAGTTCCAATCAGCATTGGTCTCTGCAAACAAGCATTGGTGTCTGCAATGATCAACCCAGAAGGTTTTTACTGGGGCAGGCCTCATAGGAGGTCGGATATTTTTTTTTAGGGCTTAGGGTGGGTGGGGTGGTTGGGGTAGTTTACTTATTAGGGGGAGAAGGTTTTAGGGCTCAGGGCAGGTGGTGGTGTTGGGGTAGATTAGTTTTTAGGGGTAGTGGTGGGGTATTTTTTGGGGGGTTTAGGGCGGGTAGGGATCGGGGTAGTTTCGTTTTTAGGGATGGGATGGGGTGGGATAGTTTTTTTTTCTGTAGGGCTCCGGGTGGGTGGGGGGTCAGGGTAGTTGGTTTTTAGGGCTTAGGGTGGGTGGGGGGTTCTTGGAGTAGTTTAGGTATTGGGGTGGGAGAAGGTTTTAGGGCTCAGGGGTGTGTCTGGGTAATATATTTATTAGGGGTGAGGTAGTTATGGGACTCAGGGCGGGATGGGGGACTTGTTGCATGACAGAACCATGCATGCCGTTTCCACATATGCCTTTACTACACATGCTTTTACAACAAAATTTGTTGTAAAGGTATGCGTGGAAAGGTCATGGTTCCGACTGCGTTGTTAAGGTATGGGTTGTTCCATCATGCATGGTTTTGTCATACAGCTTAAATTAACAGTTCAGATATCTCAAAACTGACCCTCTTCATGCCCAACCTAAGCACCTTTTTAAACTGTTATTTCTAGAGAACTACTGAATGGATTGAAACGAAACCAACAAAAGCATGCAGAATAAAGTTTTAACTTTCTGCAAAAGTTGGTGTCCTTCTATTCAGCTACTAGGTGAGCAAAAGAACGATGGATTAAACCCAGATCTGTGATTGGTGGTGAGTGTTTGCATTGTTCAGCACTCCATCCATCATCCTTTTGTGTTGCTAAAGTTGCCCTAAGTGGGAAGGGTGTGCCCAGACGTGGGTCCCTTGCTTGCTGTGCCACTGCATTCAAGCCGGGCTGGCTGATGAAGGGTGGTACCATGAAACCGGTCCCAGGATGCTTGTTTCCGGTCCAGGGAGGACCTGACCTGGCAGTTCGGGCTGGACTGTTCCCATGAGGAACAGGGTCTAGACTGATTTGCATATGGCTGGGTCCAAACTGGGATGGCATGGTGAGCAAAAGAACGATGGATTAAACCCAGGTCTGTGACTGGTGGTGAGTGTATGCATTGTTCAGCACTCCGCCCATCATTATTTTGTGTTGCTAAAGTTGCCCGAAGTAGCAAGGGTATGCCCAGACGTGGATCCCTTGCTCATTGTGCCACTGGATTCAAGCTAGTCTGGCTAATGAAGGGTAATACCCTGAAACCGGTTCCAGGATGCTCGTTTCTGGTCCAGGGAGGACCTGGCCTGGCAGTTCGGGCTGGACTGTTCCCATGAGGAACAGGGTCAAGACTGATTTGCATATGGCTGGGTCTAACTGGGGTGGCATGGTGAGCAAAAGAACAATGGATTAAACCCAGATCTGTGACTGGTGGTGAGTGTTTGCATTGTTCAGCACTCCGTCCATCATCCTTTTGTGTTGCTAAAGTTGCCCTAAGCGGGAGGGGTAGGCCCAGACGTGGATCCCATGCTCACTGTGCCACTGGATTCAAGCTAGCCTGGCTGATGAAGGGTGATGCCTTTAAACTGGTCCCTGGATGCTTGTTTCGGGTCCAGGTAGGACCTGGCCTGGCAGTTCGGGCTGGGCTGTTCCCATGAAGAACAGGGTCAAGACTGATTTGTATATGGCTGGGTCCAAACTGGGGTGGCATAGCGAGCAAACGAACGATGGATTAAACCCAGATCTGTGACTGTTGGTGAGTGTTTGCATTGTTCAGCACTCCGTCCATCATACTTTTGTATTTCCACCAACTACATCTCCAGTCAAACATGTAGTTATAAGAGGAAGGAGCATAATCAAACCAGCATTTACATCAGTAAATCAGTACCACAACATATGTCGGGTGAAAAGAGCATCAACTAATGTGCTGAAAAATGTTTTACATAAACTTACACTGTACAAAATTTTGAATTAAAATGTATACACCTGCTACCCTTTTCCCTAAGTAGACAAATTCATATGTTGATCTCCTGCAGACTCTTTAGGAAAGAAGAAAGCAACAAGCTATGGTTAAAAGTTTACCAATTTTCAAAACTAAAGCTACCGGTGGTTATTTTTCATGGACCACCTGTAAGAGAAAATCCCAAACAAGGATGCGTTTAGATTATCCTCTTGACAACCTATACCAGTAATTTGGGTTTTAGCCACTCACATCATAACATCTAAGCTGGCATGTGCAAAAAATAAATCATTAATTGTGCATTCGCTTTATCAAGGAACACTATGTGGTCTATCCTCTTCAGTGATTATTTGCATCCGTTTTAGTCTGCAAATGACCCTTTCTGTGAAAAAGTAATTCCACAAGAAATCATCATTCCAGTTACTGTGAAATCTGATTAGTTTATTCAATGATCAAATGTTTGCTCATCCTCAACCCCTACTCATATGGAAGATATTCCCAATAAAGTT
The DNA here is from genome assembly GCF_031143425.1 of Pleurodeles waltl. NCBI lineage: Eukaryota > Metazoa > Chordata > Amphibia > Caudata > Salamandridae > Pleurodeles > Pleurodeles waltl. Next base: position 1,297,841,457 of record NC_090446.1, on the reverse strand, counting down.
ACAGACACCTTCCTTTCTCATTGTCCTATAACTTGCAGTATTGTAAAACACATGTACATAGTCACACTATGAAGAAACTTGGTCAAGTATCTACTGCAGGCCTGGTCCTACCTTTGTGTTGCTTTGTCAGGCACTTCATTTCTTTTGTGGATTACAGTGCTAATCATTTTCTTGAAGACGATGCATGAGCAGTATCTCCCAGAACACTTTCCGCCAGCTCCTATTTTGCAGGAACTGCAGACACCATCATGAGTGGCTAGCAGTTATCATCCACTCAATATCAAAACGTTTCTATTGTCAGTTGGCATATTCTTTTATAATGTCAATTTACATTTTTGCGACCAAAGGAAATCCCTCAGATCTGAATCCTTGAAGACTTTGGGCCTCATTACGACTTTGGTGGTCCTAAAAGCAGACCGCCAAAGCCATTGGGAGGTTGCCACCGTCATACCGGTGGCGTCTCCCCCAAGAGTATTACAATGTTCCAGCCGGGCTGACTGGCCGGAATATTGTAATACGCATTCCCACTGGGTTGACCAGCGAGAACAGTGCTAGGATATTGGCCTCGGCTCCTTTAAGGGAGCGGAGGCCAATATCCTAGCACTCAGGCACTCTCAGAATGTGCATTCCAATGGTGCTGGGCAGGGGGGCCTCTGCACTGCCCATGTCCCCTGGCACTCGCTTTCCCCAGCCTTTTCATGGCAGGGTGCCTGCCATGAAAAGGCTGGCATAAAGTGGGATTGTAATGAGCCAGGTGGCACTGAGTTTAACAAACTCCTGACCAGTTACAACTTCGACGACTGCCATCCCGTCGGGAACAATGTTCCTGGCAGGAACAGCAGTTTCCTGGCAGGTCCGCTTGCCAGGGTTATAATGTGGTGGTCGGACTGCCATCACCATCCTAGGACTGCCAGCCTCTTAATAAGGCCCTATGTCTAAGAATATAAATTGTGTTTCCAGGATGGTTTCATTAACTCTGAAAGTATTGAAATATAATCTGCTATCATTTCAACAGGAACAGATGTCAATTAAAGTACCCTATCCCTCTGATCCTCCTACAGTGCTTTATAGAGCCGAGTGATCAGGTGCGTTCCCTCGCCCCAATTAAGCAATCCATTTAATACCGAGGAGGCCTTAGGGGCAATCGGGAAACCGTCCCAGATTTCACAGGCCACATTATCAATTTTAGCATATTGCAGAAACTGGCCAGAACCCAACTCAAACAGATCCAGAGCATCAGTAAATTCACCACTAGGGTGTAGGTCACCAGCCACCTCACACCCACCCAACCTCCAGGCCTCTACAGACATTGTCCTTGCCATATCCCGAAATGGAGACAGATCCCATATCCTTAATTCCCTATAAAAGGGAGCCCGTCTGAGCATCTGTTTCACCAGCTGTTCCCAGATCCCAGCAGTAGTCCTTACCAGATATGGCGCGGAGGGATCAGATCTGCCCCCGACATGAGGATATGCGCTAATGACCGCCCATCACACACACCAGTATACAACCTCTTTTCCCAACTATCAACCTCTGACATCCATTTGGCTGCACACTGCAGATGTGCTGCATAGTAGTAATATCTAATGTTGGGGATCGCCATTCCTTCCCCCTCTAGGTCCTTCTGCAGGACGGACAGCGCCACCTGACTCCACCGGCCCACCCATGCTAGGGAAATCAACAGACTATCCAAGCAACGAAAAATCAGCACAGCGCATACAGGGAGTTCTGTACTAGATAGAGGCATTGGGGCAAAAACTGCAGCCCGACCCATAACGAAAAGAGGCAACTTATTCCAGAAAGAAGCTAAGCGTTCCAGGTCCGTTACTACTTGCTCAACATTGTGTTTATTATACGCATCTACAGAATTAGTGACCCAGATACCCAAGTACCTAAAGCTCTCAACTTCCCAGCGTAACCCAACCCCAGGAAGCTCAACCTGAGGAATCCTAACAAGAGACCCCAATGGGAACAGGAGCAATTTTTTCATATTAATCTTGAGACCAGAGACAGCCACAAAAGTCTTCAACCTCTGTAGCAGCGCCTTCACCGAAACACGGGGATCCCGCACATAAACCAGTGCATCATCAGCATACATGGAAATTACGTGTGTGGTCTGACCCACCAGAATCTCCCACTGCACAAATCTCCTCACGAAGCCAGATCGCCAGAGGCTCCACCGCCAGAGCAAACAAAAGAGGCGAGAGTGGGCATCCCTGTCGTGTACCCCTGCCAAATTCCCAGATGTTCGAGGTCTCTCCCACTACACGTACTTGAGCTGTTGGGGCAGTATAGAGCAGTCGAACCCAAGGGCAAAAGCCAGTGCCAAAGCCCATGTCCGTAATACCTCCAATAGCTATCCCCACTCTACTGTGTCAAAGGCTTTTTCCAAGTCAAGAGACACCAGCGCCAATTCTGTCTCCATTCCCTTAGTCTCATGCAGGACATACATATCTCCTACATAAATGGGAGGTTTGTTCACTACATACTTGAAGCCCCTGTTCTTCTTACTACGTCTTCATGTAAAAGGCCTTTGGCTTTCATTGTAAGACTCTATTACTATTCATAGTTTGAGTTTGCAAAGCTTTGTCTACCATGTCAGCTTAAGGTCACACCGTCTATAGTTTCTGGATAATAGAAGTTATGTCATCAGAGGAAATTGCTTCTGTTGCATGTTGTACTCAGGTTTTGTTAATGGCAAAGAAATGTGTATGTGATTTCTGCCACCAGGCTGATGCCACCTTTCAACATACTTGCTATTATTCTCATGTTGCTGTGTTTCATGAGCCAGCAGCTTGCCATCATAGACTGCCAGGCTGTCTTCTGACTTGCCCCGCATCTTCTTGTTATCACCTGCTTCTATCTTTTAGTGGAAAGGTCATTCCTGTCATCCTGCTGCTGGGCTGCTGCTATTTTCCAGCATGGATGGCTGCTTCTTGTCACTTGTCAGTAGGTAGCTGCTATCACCAGCTTCCTGTCATCCTGCCACCTATCTGATACGTTTCAGCAAGCCAAGATGTTTCCTGTCATCTGCCACAAAACTACTGCTATATTGTGGTATGCATTACAGCATCATGTCATCTGCTACGGGCAGCTGCTTGTATTGGCATAGACAATAGGCTGAGATTATAATTCAATATGCAGGCCAAACCTATTAGTTTTGTAAATGCTTGTTATACGAAGGTGTCTCATTATGCACATTACTATTCACTGGGTGTTGTATCTACACTGTTATCTCCTAGTGTGTCAGGTCTCTATGTCCCGTGCCCTAGCGCTCACCTCAGACCTCCTATCTAGCATATAACCTTTATTCTATTGCAACAGGACATGATATGATCTCTCTTATAATGGATACTTCTAAGCACAGATTCCTCTCCTCCCCTGGTATGAGGCTTGTCAATATTCACTTCGCTTCAGGCTGAATCCTGCAACTTTAAAGCAGTAATCCTCTGTGCATTGTGCGGTTATGTGTCAACGTCGTCCTGTTCCGGAAGCAACGAGCAGAGCTGCACATAAACACCACCCAGGCACTGATGTCGGTTCCATTGTTTCTGCACCTTCAGACATGGATCTGGTGTGTCCTAGTGGTCTTTTAGACCCTACAGGGTTTAAACTGTCTAGGGCCTGTTGCAAACAAATGCCTGTAACAGACGTTTATGAAGTCTAGTTATTGGGCCAGCAACGACCTTGCCCAGATGAACCCCAAGAGGCCAAACTTTATCACCAAACATAAAAAAGACTTCACTACGGTCAGTCCAAGTTGAAAGGAAGGTCCTTTTCACCATTCCTGAAGTCATTGATTTCGTAGATCATTGTTGCGGTCAAAATCTTTGGATAGGTCCAAGAAAAAAATACTAGAAATCGAAGTGATAATCAGCCCCTTCCTGCCACTCTCAGACTCCAGAGAGGGTGCAAGGCTGTCAACAATTGCCTCCGAGCTCCATTAGGCGCAACTGAAATTTCCAGGTCCATCGGCAACATTGCAGCAAGTAGAGGCCTTTAGAGAGGCCATGCTGCACATTTTTCAGCATTTTACTGGCTCCCTCTGCTTTGCCTTTGGGCCCCAAGATCCTCCATTCAAACTTCTACCTGGTGTTAGGTGTCCCCTTGAACCCATATTCGGTGCAATGCCAACTCCCACCTTTCTTACTCAACACTTGACGCCAGACAACCTGATGCTACAGGCATCCACCAGCAAAGTAAATCTCAGTGCTTTTCCCTTCACTTCACCTGACTGGGAATCTGAATGAATAGAGACTTTTGGGAAATAAATGTTCTCCTCCACATGAGGCCTGTGAATGTCAGCTGCCTTCTAGGCTGCTACTCTTAAGCTCTTTGAGATACAGTGGCACAGATTTTAGAGCCAGTTTCTGACCACCTTTGGGCATCCTTCACCCAGGCAATTCAGGATGCTTGCAATGCAGGAAAGCTTATCATGCATGCTGGCTTGGACATCACCAACTGTTTATGTCGATCAATGGGCACTAGTGTGGCTCTTCGGCACCACACCTGGATGAGGTCTGGGGATATCCAAGCAACCTTAATCAGCATGCTGTTGGATGGCTCTCATCTTTTTGGTGGTAAGGTGGACTCTGCCTTGAAACTGTTCAAGGTGAGCAGAACAACAGCACACTCCTTGGGCCTTTCTCCTCCCACACAACAGTTTCACCAGCAATTTTGCTCTCTCTGTGGCAGCAGTAGAGGTTTTCCATTTCGCCAAAACACCAGACTCCTCCATGGTCCCAACAGATCTTTCAGCCATTTCAATGCTGAGGCTGCAGTTCAAAGAGACAGTGCCCTGGACAATAGGGATAATGTTCAGCTCATTCCTCACCTCTCTAGCAGCTGCAGCCCAAACTGCTTTACTGTGTGCTTGCTGGCACATAGCCACCCTGTTGGAGGTAGGATCAGATATTTCTTCCAAGGGTGGCAGCCCATTACTTCAGTCAAGTGGGCCTCCAAATTGTCAGTTGGGGCCACACCCTTCCATTTCTCTCTACCCCACATTACCTATCACCACCATCACGGTGGTTGACAAAGAACCATCTGTCTGACTTGCAGCAGAAAGTGCAAGGCCTTTTGGCTAAAAGAGCCAATGCGAGGGTACCGGCCTCGAAAGTGTTACTCCTGCTAGACATGCAAGTGATCTCCAGGTTCTTTCCTTCAAGCCGACAAAAAGAACCCGTGGCTTGCGTTTCTTTTTTCTACTGAAAGTGGCCACTCCATTTCATGTCAGATAGACTGTCACCCTTTTTACATTCTTTGCTCCACTTTATCTCTCTAAGATGGGAGAAACTCCATTGTTTGGACCCCAAGAGGACACTTAAGGCCCTCATTACAACTGTGGCGGTCGGTGATAAAACGCCAGTAATACCGACAACAGGCTGGCGAAAAAAAAAAGGGAATTATGACCATGACGGAAACCGCTCAGACAGCCACTTTAAAACACCTACCGCTATGGCGGTATCAACAAGCACCACGACGCCAACAGCCAGGCGGAAGACAATGTACCGCCCACTGTATTATGACAGGCCTATCCGCCACCTTTTCTGGGGCAGTACCAACAACATCAAAAGCACGGCAGAAACCGAACACAGAAGTCAAAGGACTCACCTCTGGAGACTCATGGAACAACCACGACGCCATGGAGCCCGAGTTGCAAGTTTTTCCGATGCTCGTCTACCTTTTCCTGCATTATGATCCGCAACGCCGGCGAAGACGACCACAGTGAGTACTGCGGTCTAGCACACAAGGGAGGGGAGAGGAAAAAGAGAGTGGCAACACGCACCACCCGACCCCCAACACCATACACACAACCAGATGCAGTAACATGACATATACATCCCGTACCCTTCAGGAATAATGCAAGGACAAAATGATTGGAAGAAAGTGAGTGTAATACAATAAAATAACATGAATAACTGCATCAAAATACAAACGTAAATACATATTTACAAATGGAGGGACAGTGCCCAGTCCTCAATGTCTGTGGGCCACAGGGCCCCATCATATAGGGCGAGGCCCTACTTCACTGCTGCAACAACACAGAGAGAACACTGCAGGGGCATCAGATTGAAAATACACAGGCACCTCAGGGGGACGGGGAATGGGGGGCACCTCAGCCAGAAGATGGCACAACGCCACTGGTCCTGGAGAGGGCTACATGCCCTGTGCGATGTCCTGGGGATTGCAAGGCCACAGTCTCTCAAGTGGGTGGGTTGCCCACTGCTTGCTCCTGAGGAGTGCAAGGCCACAGTCTCTCAAGTGGGTGGTTTGCCCACTGCTTGGTCCTGGGGAGTGCAAGGCCACAGTCTCTCTAGTGCGTGGCTGCTTCCACTGGTTCTGGAGGGGGAATTGTGTCCAGGGTGCTACATCCTGGGAAGGATGGGGTGAGTAGATGGCTTCTTCCACTGGTTCTGGAGGGGGCCTTGTGCCCAGGTTGCTTCATCCTGGGAAGGATGCTGTGAGTGGATGGCTTCTTCCACTGGTTCTGGAGGGGGCATTGTGCCCAGTGTGCTTCATCCTGGGAAGGATGGGGTGAGTGGATAGCTTCTTCCACTGGTTCTGGAGGGGGCATTGTGACCAGTGTGCTTCATCCTGGGAAGGACGGGGTGAGTGAATGGCTTCTTCCACTGGTTCTGGAGGGGGCCTTGTGCCCAGTGTGCTTTATCCTGGGAAGGATGCGGTGAGTGGATGGCTTCTTCCACTGGTTCTGGAGGGAGCATTGTGCCCAGTGTGCTTCATCCTGGGAAGGATGGGATGAGTGGATGGCTTCTTCTACTGGTTCTGGGTGGGGCCTTGTGCCCAGTGTGCTTCATCCTGGGAAGGATGGGTGAGTGGATAGCTTCTTCCACTGGTTCTGGAGGGGGCATTGTGCCCAGTGTGCTTCATTCTGGGAAGAATAGGGTGAGTGGATGGCTTCTTCCACTGGTTCTGGAGGGGGCATTGTGCCCTGTGATGCAGATCTCTGGGAGTGCAAGGTCACAGTCTCTCACCTGGGTGTCACACCTACAGGATTTGCAGGGTCCAGGATGCACTACAGCCCATGGAGGCAGGACTACACACTGCCCACTGGCGGTGACGGCTGCTCAGTGGTGGCAGTAGCGGGGCTGGTGTCGGGGCTGGCAGTGGTGGGGGGAGGCTCCAGCCCTTCCCCTGCAGCCTCAGATGGCTGCCCACTGGGGCTGCTGCTGCTGGCAGTGGTGCTGGGAGTGGTGGGGGGAGGCTCCAGCCCTTCCCCTGCAGCCTCGAACGGCTGCCCACTGGGGTGGCTGCTGCTGGCAGTGGTGCTGGTGTCGGTGCTGGCAGTGGTGGGGGGAGGCTCCAGCCCTTCCTCTGCAGCCTCGGATGGCTGCCCACTGGGGCTGCTGCTGGTTGGCAGTGGTGCTGGTGGCGGTGCTGGTGGTGGCTGCTTCTTGCTGGCAGTGGTGAGGGCAGTGGTGAGGGGAGGCTCCAGCCCTTCCCATTCAGCCTCGGATGGCTGAACCGCCATCGTTGGTGGTGGGGTCTCCCAATGAGTCCCAGCACCAGGCCTCCTGTCCTTCCTGCCTGCAGGTACAGGCCTTTTGCCCTTCCCTTTCACAGCTGGTGGTACCTCCTTGCCCTTCCTTTTCGCAGCTGGTGGTGTCCTCCTTGCCCTTCCCTTTCACAGCTGGTGGTGCCCCCTTGTCCTTCCTTGATGCACCTGGTGCAGGCACACTTTCAGTGCTGCTGACTGATTCCCGGGATCCTCTCCCACCTGCAGTAGCTGTCAACACTACTGTGGCCATTGACTGGGTGGCCGAGGTGCTCGCCTCGGTTCTGACCACCCTGGCCCGATGTGAAGGACGGGGGAGGGAAGAGGTCAACGGTGGAGAGGAAAAGCTTCTTAGAGACATTGGGGTGGGAAGAGAGTGAAGGTTCGGGAGTGGAGGAAGAGGAAGTGGTTGCAGGAGTTGTCTGCTGTGTTTGGGTGCAGGTGCATGGTCTTGATTCTGTTGTGAGGTGGATGGCTGTTGGGTGTCTGAGTGCTTGCGTTTGTGTACTTTGGGAGGAGGGGTCATAGACACAGTGGTAGAGAACACAGGGGACGTGCGCATGGATGTGGGGGTGGTGACTGCCAGTGAGTGGTGTGTAGTACTAGGCGTGGTGGTGATGGAGGTAGTGTATGAGGATGTAGTGCACGCAGGTGTAAGTGGAGACGCTACTGGGAGGGAGGTGGATGACGAGGAGGGGGGACACAGTGGAGGCAGTGGATGTTGGTATGTCTGCATCTGGATGGTGTTTGTGTCAGTGCCTGTGGGATGATGTGTGGTGCTTGTGTTTGCCTGAACCACTCTTGTGTGTTATCCTGTGTGCATGCTGGTCTGCCTGTATTCTTGGGATAGGGTGGGGTTGAGGGGAATAGGATTGGGTAGAGGAAGTTGGAGGGGGGAGGCTAGAAACAGGGACAATGGCTGCCATCAGAGAGGAGGCCAGAGCCTGGATTGATCTCTGTTGGGCCGCCATGCCAGAGTGAATGCCCTCCAGGAATGCATTTGCTTGTTGCAAATGGGCTGCCCCTGGGTGGAATTCACAATGGTTGACTGCCCAACAGAGATGGATCGCAGGAGATAAATAGCCTCCTCACTCAGGGCAGCAGGGCTAACTGGGGCAGGGCCTGAGGTGGCTGGGGCGAAGGAGATGCCCACCCTCCTGGGTGACCGGGCACGAGAAACACACTGAGGGGCTGCTGGGAGTGTGGTGCTGGTACAGGAGTGGGGGCTGTACCTGTAGTTGGGGTGGCCACAGAGGTGTCCGCCACCACCAGGGAGCTTCCATAGGAGGAGGTATCACTGTCCGAACTGTCCCCTCCTGTCTCTGTCGTGGTGCTCCCCTTGCCCTCCATCCCACTGGTGCCCTCACCATCAGGGGATTCGGCCTCCTGAGCCATGTGGGATGCAGCTCCCTCCGTCGCCGGTGCTTCAGCTCCTCCGCCAGATGATGCTAATGTACAGAAGGACAGGGTGACAAAACAAAAAGGAGGGGGAAGAGACAAAGGATACACTTGGTCAAAGGCTGCTCCAACACCACGTTGGCGTACACAACACACACACACACAGGGAACAGCCCTACGCATTAGGCAGTGCACTACCAGTCACAATGCTAGTCACCAGGCCATAAACAGTAATGCCTAACGCCAATAACAGCATAAGTGAGACCCACAGACCCCTGCCCAGTACTAGATGCCTACTAGCTTGGTTGGAGGTGGTTCTCATCATACCCTGCCCAACATGGGACCTACCCTGCAATGTCCGGCCTGGCCTAGGGGCACCCACAGGCCCACATCCCCCACCCAGAGACCACCCCACCAGGCGCAAGTAGTATATTGGGGCACTGTACTCACCCCCTTGTGGCTGCTGTGATGCCCTCAAGCGCCCATCCAGCTCCGCATAGGCCACTGCCAGTATGCAGGCCATCAGGGGGGTCAGGGTTCGACAGGCACCCCTTCCTCGTTGGGAGGCCATACCCAGCTGGGCGTCCGCCGTCTTCCTTGCCCAGCATCTCAGGTCCTCCCACCATTTCCAAGAGTGGGTGCTCCGCCTGCCATAGGCCCCCAGGGTCTGCACGTCCTTGGCGATGTCACGCCATATACCCTTTTTCTGATGGGCGCTGACCTGAAGAAATATACACATAGCAAAAGGTATCAGTCAGACTCTCCGGCATGTTACACTCATGTCCCACCCTTATGCACAGACATTGCCCACCATACATGCAGCACGCAGCCCAGGGCCCTTTCACCAACCCCCCCACACGATGACCTCACATACAGCACTCCATGCATTCATGCCCCATGCATCGTGCTCACAGTGTACTCACCTGTTGGTCGGGAGGCCCATACAGCATTTCGGTACTGGGGTAGGACCCCATCCACCAGTCTCTCTAACTCCGCAGCGGTGAAGGCAGGAGCCCTTTCCCCAGTGACACGAGCCATGGTCAGTTCCAGACACAGGTCACAGCAGCACTTGCAGTGTTGGTCCTCTCCTGTTGAAGGTCAGGTAGCAAGTGGGTGAACAGATAGAAAATGGCAGTCACGTCCACGGTGGTGCATACCGTCACTGCCATTGGCCACTGTAATCTATAGGGCCCAATCGGATCCAATAAGGAGTTGCACAGCGGTTTTAGCCTGCCTCCCGCAACGGTGCACAACGTCAGCGGAATTACCTCATTTCCACATGTCCCTCCATGCAGGACAGGTGGACGTCATTTCATGGGGGGCAGGCCATTGCATCTAACTGCGTCACAGTACACATAGGCACCATTTGGGCCTATACAATAATATTGTGTTACAATCACAACATGCAATTCAGTGTAGTGTTTGGAAATATGGAATACTGACTAGCTACTCACCATTGGCCCCCTAGATTGCAACCGCTTAATATGAGGTTGAGACATTCCCCCGTGTACAGGCCCCTTGTGGACTTGGCAACAATGGAGGACAGATACCTTATCCTCACCTATAGACTGGACAGGGCCACAATCCCAGAGCTGTGTGCCCAATTGGAATGTGACCTGATATCTGCTATCCTTCAGCCCACCGGGATCCCCCCTCTTGTGCAAGTCCTGTCTGTGCTTCATTTGCTGGCAAGTGGCTCTTTCTAAGTGACAGCGGGCTTGGCAGTAGGAATTTCTCAGCCAATGTTCTCAATAGTGCTGACCAGAATATTGCCTGCCCTGATGAAACACATGCGCAGCTACATCGTTTTCCCCCAGGTGGAGGATTTGGCCACAGTGAAAGCTGATTTCTATGCTATGGGACATATCCCCAACATTATTGGGCCGAGTGATGGTACACATATTGCATTTGTCCCCCCCCCCCCCCCCCCCCGGAGAGATGAACAGGTGCTCAGAAATCGAAAGAGCTTTCACTCCATGAATGTGTAGATAGTGTGCCTGGCGGACCAGTCCATCTCCCATGTCAATGCAAAGTATCCTGGGTCTGTGCATGATGCCTTTATCCTGAGGAATAGCAGCATCCCATTTGTGATGGCTCAACTCCAGAGGCACCGGGTGTGGCTAATAGGTGAACCCTGGTTCCCACCCATGGTTTGTTGGTGTATGGTGTGGGCCCTAACGGTTAGTTTGTGTCTAACAGTTGTCCCTTGATATTTGCAGGTGACTCTGATTACCCCAACCTGCAACCTGCAAGGAATCCCAGGACAAGGGCATTATAATGAGGCACATGGGCGAACAAGAAGAATAATAGAAAGGACAATGGTCCTCCTGAAGGCCAGGTTTCGTTGCCTCCATCTAACAGGTGGATCCCTCTACTGCTCACCCAAGAAGGTGTGCCAGATCATCGTGGCATGCTGTATGTTGCACAACCTTGCCTTACGTTGCCAGGTGCCTTTTCTGCAGGAGGATGAGGCTGGAGATGGGCGTGTGGCAGCAGTGGACTCTGTGTACAGTGAAGATGAAGAGGCAGAGGATAAGGATGAGGACAACAGAAGAGCTATTATAAGACAGTACTTCCAATGACACACAGGCGAGACACTGTAATTACACTTTACATTGACAGTTTTGTATTTGACATTGCCACTGGCAGGCTGATTTTCCAACTTCTATGGCCACTTACTGTACCCTTTGGCATCTCTATTTTCAGATATTTGTGTCCCACTATCGCTCCTGGTTTGTTGACTGCAGCCAACTACAGGTCATTCCTATGTATACAATACTCTACAGTTACACTGCAGTATTTAATGTTTGTTAAACGAATACATGGTTAAATGATTTGACAGACTCCATACTTGTATCTATTCAAATGGTGTTTATTTAAGTGCTAATGATTAGAGGGGGGGGGGTGCAATGGGCTTGGGTGATGATGGAGGAAAGTCCAGGATAGAGTCTAGTCTATTTGTATCACAGGTGCATTGTCCAAAGGGGTCATAGGAAGGGGAGCAATGGCAGTTTCAAGGTGGACAGGGTGACAGAGTGGGACACAAGAGTGACATTCAGGAGAGTTTTATTTCCTGGTGAAGGTCTTGGCAATGTCCTCTGGCTTCTGCATGGATCGCAGCGACCGTTTGCAGGGTGGTTCTCCTTCTGCGGAGGGTTGGGTGCTGGTGGCCTTTTGTTCCTGTGGCAGGTCCTCCTGTCCACTAGCGGCAGCGGAGGTGGAAGGCTGTTGATCGGTTTGGCTAGTGTCAGGGGCCCGGTGGTGAGCCACTGCCTCCCTCATGGTGTTGGCCATGTCTGCCAGCACCCCTGCAATGGTGACCAGAGTGGTGTTAATGTTATTCAAGTCCTCCCTGATCCCCAGGTTCTGTCCCTCTTGCAGCCGTGGGTCTCCTGCAACTTGTCCAGTATCTGGCCCATCGCCTCCTGGGAATGGTGGTATGCTCCCAGGATGTTGGTGAGTGCCTCATGGAGAGTCGGTTCCCTGGGCTTGTCCTCCCCCTGTCGCACAGCAGTCCTCCCAGCTTCCCTGTTGTCCTGTGCCTCTGTCCCCTGAACCGTGTGCCCATTGCCACTGACCCCAGGTCCCTGATCGTCCTGTGTTGGTGGGGTGGCCTGGGCTCCCTGTAGTGGTGGACACACTGCTGATTGACGTGTCTGGGGACAGAGGTATGGGCCCGCTGGGTGGGTACTGTGGTGGTGTTTCCTAAGGGGGGAGGCTCTGTGATGGTATGGGACTGTGCCTGGGTTACCGACTGTCCGGAGATCCCTGATGGGCCAGGTTGGTCATCAAGATCCAGGCATCCAGAGCTGCTGTCATCACTGTGGGCCTCTTCTGGGGGTGGAATGGAAGTTGCTGGCACCTCCTCTCCGGTGACGTTGGGTGGGGGTCTGGGGGGTGTAAATGCAGTGTTATAGTTTATGTGTGTGTCATCTTGTGCATGGGTGTGTTACCCTGTATGGTTGTTATTGCCCTGGCAGCTTTGCCTTGTGTGAGTAGTGATTTTGTGGGCTAGGTGATTCTCTCTAATGTGCATGCTTTAGTGATGGGTGTCCATGCAGGTCTGTGAGGGTTGTCAATGCATTGGTTTTGAATGCAGGGCTTGGTATTGGGATGAGTGGGTTGTGATGGTGGGGTGTGTGAGGTGGTGGAGTGATGGGAGTGAGGGTAAGGGTGGGAGTTTGTGATGGCATGCAGGTAGGGGGGGTAATAGTAATTTAGATTTAACTTACCAGAGTCTAGTCCTCCTCCTACTCCTGCCAGGCCCTCAGGATGCATGATTGCAATACTTGCTCCTCCCATGTTGTTAGTAGTGGGGGTCTTGCTGCTTTGGAACGTACCTTCCCCCGTAGGTCGTTCCACCTCTTCCTGATGTCATCCATTGTTCTGGGTTGCTGTCCCACGGCATTGACCCTGTCCACGATTCTCCGCCATAGCTCCATCTTCCTTGCAATGGACGTCTGCTGCACCTGTGATCCGAACAGCTGTGGTTCTACCAGGATGATTTCCTCCACCATGACCCTTAGCTCCTCCTCAGAGAACCTGGGGTGTCATTGCGGTGCCATGGGTGTATTGTGGGTGGTGTGGGTGAGGGTGTGTGGGGTGCTGTGTTGGGGTGTGTGATGTAAGGTGCGTGGATGGTGTATAGGTGATGGTCGGGTGTCTGTGGTCTTGTCTGTGGTTTTGCTATCTCTCTTGTCGCACTCGTTTGTAATGGTACAGGGTTGTGGGTAATGTGTGTGTGTGTTTTATAGTGGTGTGTGTATGGGTGTCAGGTCAGTGTAGTTTGAATTGTCCAATGTGGTGTTGTTTTGTTAGGTTGTGTGTGTTTTGAGCGCAGCAGTATGTACCGCCAATGGTTTAGCGTCATTGAATGTCCGCCGCGGTGATTCGTGGGTCATAATCGTGTGGGCGTAGTTCTGTTGGCGTAACGGTGTGGGTTTTGGTACCGCCAGTTTATCACTGACCTTTAGGCTGGCGTACTTGTGTGTGTGGCTGTATAGTGACAGATTGCTATGTGTGGGTCACAATATGGGTGTCAGTAATCCGCTGCTGCGGCGGTATGTTGGCGGCAGTCAGCATGGCAGTAAGTGGCATTTACCGGCAATGTCATAATGAGGGCCTAAGTTTTTATAATAATCGCACCAAAGAACATTGGATGGACGATCAGCTCTTTCTGGTTTTTCTGCTTCAAGGCAGTGCAGAAATTGACAATCTCTTGACTGATTGTCTCTGCATAAAGCTCTGCTACACACCTACAAAGAAACAGCCTCCAGAGAGTTTACAGTCCCATAGCATGAGAGCTAAGGCCGCTACTACTCAATTATCATGCAGCGTACCTTGCTGAGAGTACCTGTGCTGGACATTTTTTACGCTGTATGTGGGTGTTAGTTCATATGTTCACAAAACACTACTTTGCCCCCTCAGTCCAGCAGGACTTTTTGGTCTGAGCCAGTTCACAAATCCACCCCCATGGAGATACTGCACACATCAGAACAAGTTACTTACCTTCAAATACGATCTTTCTGTTGGAGACACTAACCGCAGATTCCTCACTGACCCCTCACCCTTTGGTCATGTGACTGGACTCTTTCCATCGAAAAAGGTCCCAGGCTGGAAGTCTCCACGCTAGTCATGCCATCCTGTGATGGGCTTGGTTTCTGAGTGTGTGGACAGCCTAGAAAACAAATGATGTCAGTGCACATGGGTGCTGCTTATATTTAGTTTCACTCATCACTTCAGGAACAGAATGATGTTGGCTCATGATTCCACCCACCAGCATGTGGGAGTAATGCTTTAAAGTATCTGCTTCCAGTCTGATGACTGGGGAAGATCCACAAAGTGAGGAATCTGCAGATAGATAGAGTATCCACCAAAGGATTGATACCAAAGGCAAGTAACTGGTTCTTCTATGTACATGAATGGTATTGATATTTGATAGCGATACACAGTTTTACTGTCATTACATAAAGCTGTATATTAGGGCAAATGTAATAGTTTGGTAACCCCTGTAAGGGAGGGAACAAAGATATTACCTCACACACTTTTTTGACCATCTAGGAAGTATTACAAAAGGGGCAAATGCTGTGTGTTCCTGGTAGGGAAGACCTTCCAGAGAGCCGCATCTCCATGCATACCTGGCACCTTTACTAGACGCAGCCCAGTGTAGTCCATGGGCTTCATAAGCTCAGGCTGTATTCTGGTTGATGCAGATATGCAACTCCTGTATCCCTTTCTCATTATTGCATACTTCTACCAGTTAGGAGCTAAAATACCTAGGAAATATATACATCTAAATTGTATTTTTGATTATCTGCATTTTATGGTCGCTATTACTAATTTAATTGTGATGTTTGATACCATTATGCTACATCTATTATGCACTAGGTTGGTGAATAATAAAGTATAATACAAATCTATATGCCCATTGTGTGTTAACTTGGGGAGTAGACTTTGGGAGCCCACATATAACCTGCTGTGTCTTCAGCATGACTCATTGTTGGGACCCATATGGGTATTTCTACTAGTACATTGTGAGGGAGGGGTCTTGTGACACTGATGTTTCTCTACTCCATAGGTCTAATCGGTATAACTTCTCATCCTCCAGGATACTAAATATTGTGCCAAAACTCATGGCACATATTGGTGCTGTAAGGTTGCTGGCCTACTGGTGGTATAGGCTTATGGGTATGCCCACAAATGACAGACACAACTTATTAGCTTATGGCTGGCGCATGACTGACTTCTCAGCCCTGCCCCTGAGCTCTTTATTGCTTACACCAGCATAATGCTGGGCTCAACCAAAACCCCCACGCATGTGGATGAATTATCTAATGACTACCCCGCCCTAAGTGGCGAGGTGGTACAGTACACTCCTCTGCACCTTTAGCAATTGTTACAAGAAAAAATCAAACCATAACATGTTACTCAGACAAGTTATAACAATACCACAGTACCAATTGCGACTATCTACAGGCGGCCTCTTCACACTAGAGAGTTCCTCAATCGGGAGGAGGGTGCTGGATTGTTCCTTAGGTGACACCTTGAACAGTTACTGCGGCCTGAGAGGCTCTGGGTGCTGAACTCACTCTCAGTGCAAACAGTTGGAGACACATTGGCTGGACTACGGATTCGCTGTGTCTCATTGGGTTTAGGGTGGCTTTTGGTCAGTGCCTCTGGATGAGGCGATGACTGTCCCTGCGCAGAACTCTCATTTGACTTTCTTGAAGAAGGAGATATTTCGAGTAACATCGTTGTCACCTTCATGTGCTGTGATCATTGTGCCTTGGCACCTCAACACTATCCAGGGTGTTGAATGATAAACAAAACTTGCTGCAGGAGTACATCAAGTCTCCTGGCCTGATCTTGGAGGGGTTTACCCTGGGTGGTTGGGAATCATGTTGGTGACAACAGCCCAATGCTAGATGTCCTGGAACTTGACCTGTGATTGAATGAGGCATCTGTTGATACTCATGTAAGAACCCATAAATTGCTCTTTCCACTGGCAGTTCATTGGCGTGACCTATGCAGATCACCTTATTTAGGGTCTGCATGACTCTCTTCACCTCTCTGTTGTCTTGAGGACCTCAAGTTGTTATTTTGTGGTGTTGGATGCCCCAGGATTTGAGGTAGACTGCAATTTCTTGGTCCTAAAAGGGGGGTCCATTATCTATTCTCAGAACTTTCATCATACCATAGGTGGCAATAATCTTCTCCATCTTTGCTATAACTTCCGGGGCTGTTTGTGATCCACTAATTCAACCTTGGGTACTTAGTGTAATCATCTATGATGACTAAAGCATGTATTCCATCAGGTAGGTGGCCAAAATCTAGAGTGACGTGCCATGCTTCCATGTAGGGGCCTTGTTCTGGGATCACTGGTCGAGGGGTCTCTGGGGAGCGAGGTACTTGACACCACTGGCAGGATCTTACTACGCTTTCCACCATTTCATCCTTGCCGGGGAACCACACCTCACTGCTTAGTCTATTTTTTGTCTTGACCACTAATTGATGGCAGTGGTGGGCCATTTGTACAGCTTTGTAGGTAAGGCTGGTGGGGATGACCAGTCGAGGTCCTCAGAGTAAGCACCTGCTGGCGTCTGTTGATAGTTCTTGGTGGACAGAGACTCTAACACTTTCTTAGCCTCTGGGTCCTTTGAGACAGGTGTATTTTTAGAGTCCTTCAATCGCTTGATTGGATCACAACTAGTGCTAGCTGCAGGCACTCATCTTCCTTGGTGGTATGTTCGTCAGTTTCGTGGGATTGAAGTAGGACAGGGTGGTGTCTTCCCACAACACCTCTTTGGTCAGTCGTATTCTTGCAGTTGTAACATCCTTTTCTCTATGCGCGGAGGAGGCTTGGATGCAGATCCTTGGAAAAGTGCTACCAGTGGTTTGTGGTCAGCGGTGGCAACAAAGGGATGGCCATACACATACAAATGGAAATGCCTGCAAGCCCAGAATATGGCAATTGCTTCGTGCTCGATTTACGAACATCACTGTTCGGTTTCGTTGAGTGATCTGGTAGCATAGGCAACCGGGGTACATCCCTGGAGTTGTTGCTGTTGCCTTTGTTTGGGCTGGCGTCCACTGCGATGTTTGTCAGTTTTGTGGGATTGAAGTAGGATAGGGTGGTGTCCTCTGAAAGGCCGCCTCTTGTTCGGGATCCTAGAACCAGGGTGTGCTTGCTTTGGTGAGTTATCAGAGGGGCTGTGTGAGGCCTCTTAGTTCAAGGATAAATTGCCTGCAGAAATTGACCATGCCTAGGAAACTCCTTACTGTTGGTAGGTGCAGGGGCGTCTTGGACATCTGTCACCTTCTCCGGATCCTTCCTCTTAGAATGTATACCCAAAGAAACTGGTGGTACAGTACAGGTGACACCATGATGAGCAATTCTTTTTCAAAGAACCTCATATGTAATTGATGAAAACATGCTGTATATAAGCCCAAATAGACCCAGTCACTGTATGCAAATGTGAATCGCCCCTGAGCAGTGAATAGGCTGAGAGCCAGCCAACAGACCATTCAATTGCTTATTCGTGTTACTAATATGGATTGGACTCGACAGGGGGAGCTAGAAAGATGACAACCAAGGTGGCTGCCTCTTTGCACCCTCTTTGGGCTGATAAGCCCTCCAGCATAATCCTTGCTGATCCTGTTCTCGCGAGCTCGGATGTCTGGATGCCTGGTGCTAACAGAGTGTGGGGCATAATATATGCCTGATATTCAGATCTGTGGAGCTGGTGAGGTGCGAGGTTGGTGCTTCCCCGTGCTGCCTTTGT
The DNA here is from genome assembly GCF_031143425.1 of Pleurodeles waltl. Lineage (NCBI taxonomy): Eukaryota > Metazoa > Chordata > Amphibia > Caudata > Salamandridae > Pleurodeles > Pleurodeles waltl. The sequence continues at coordinate 1,297,823,262 of NC_090446.1, read as the reverse complement.
ATAACAGACTGCAGAGGCCTAGGAGTGGCAGGGGCTCCTGGGCATCCTGCAATCCGAACCCAAAGCCCGTTTTCACGAGTTCACTGGGCTTATTCTACCTCTTCACACTGAGATTGATAGATGAACAATCCACAAGATGATCATTTTCTTTCGCATGTAGAAAAACAGAACAGCCACCTTATATACAGGCCACAAGAAGATGCCCGGATTGAGACGTTTACTCGTTGACATTCTAGGCTTCCTGCAACAGCGTGGACGAAACATTGCATATTCTTACAAAAGCACCAGAAATTACTCCTATTTTTTCAACTCAATACCAAACATTTCAAGTCAGTTTAGTAATCGAAGGAGGACAAATACATGCATCCATGTCAGGGAACCAAAACAGTATATTTATTTTTTTAAGTTGCTTTTATTTTTTTTTTATTATATAGTCAAGCAGTTATGCATTACTAAGTAGGATGAAGTCTTGGGCATTTCGTTAAACTTTTTCACCAGGTTCACTAAGCCAGATTTTCATTAGTTTCCATGATCCAAATCTTGGCATTGCCTCAATATTTTGGATTTTTTTCTAACGGTGCACTGAAAAACAAACTGTAACCCATACATTTTCGATATAACAAGAGGTGCCCAATTAAGTCATTGCCTTGAAAGACAAAGCATGCATTAATCCGGTTATAATGTTGTAGTGACTGTCAGCAATGTCAATTAGGTCGGCTTGTTTATAGGGTAATGTGCTTCCGATCCCTCTCCTCCACCTGGCTACTACACACTGTAGGATTACACTTCTCTAGTTACAAAAACATTCACCAGTTCCATCCATTGATCACCTACAGGCTTCCAAAGTAAACTACTGCATTCTTCCATATATAGAGCAGTGCTCCCCGCTTCTATCCATATTTCAACTTCTCTTTTCTACTCCAAATTCTGTTTTCCACCTGCTATGTGGAGGGCCTATTGGGAATTCCCAGCACATTGCTAAAGCTTTTTTGGCTAAAACCAGTGCAACATCGAGAAATATGTGGCCTACTTTCTCAGGCTTCTAGAGTGCTTATAAACCCAACAGGGATGTTTATGTTACATAGGTTGCTTCTATCAAGGAAGTCTTCCAAGTCTGATGTAACTTGTGACCAAAAGTTAGTTGGACAAGACCAAACCATATGTATAAAATCTTCATCGAGCAACATAGCCATTACTGTATGTTTATTCTATGGGGCGTAAAGGTATGTGTTATGTTGATAACTGAACTAAGTATATGTGAATCATGGTTTTCAGGATACCCTATGTGGGTGCTCCAATGTTTGTTCCCATTCATTGTCCCTAAGCCACCTGTCAAATACCCCCCCAACCAGGCTCACAATATAGGTTAATTATCCCTAAGTGTTGAAAGGAGTGCCTTTTGAAGCCATGATATAAGCTTGTTTCAATTCCTGAATGTGAGGCGGACCTGCAGCCTTTTGTGGCTCTGTGGTTCTGCCAGACTGTCACCCCACAATTTCTTTACCATCCATGTGATTGCTCTGCATACCAGAAATTGAGTTTATGGCAAACCTACCTCTTTAACTAGTATATCCATATTTCTGAACATCCCATCTATGAAGCAGTCTCCTAGAGTGTCTACATCTGCACCTGTCTGGTGTGTTCTTGGAGTGTGGTCAGTGTTCCTTGTTCCACACTCGGGTTTTGACAGTTGGATGAAGCGAGTCTGGTTGGAAAGGTGGAGCATGGCACTGGCTATGTTCTAGGCTTAACTACTACCAATAAGCTCATATCCAACATACTCGATTTGGCATTTATATATTAGTGTGGATGCAGCAAATTTAGTGACAAGCAGAGTCAAGTCCTCTACCAACGCTGTATGAGGAGTGCCGTCTTGCACCCTACCAAAGCAGAGAACGCACCACTGAGTTGCAGCAGAGCTAATCTTGTGCTGTGCAACTCAATTTCAGCATTTTATGGGTAATTGTTCACTTGATACTCCAGCATGTCGGTCTTACTGTTGTTGTCACAAGTGCATTCCTTATCATCTTGCTACCCCATCTAGTCCCCCCCCCGACGAGGGTGTGTGACACAATATGCTGAGCATCCTTCCTTCGGCTCTTATAGTCAAGTACTGTAAAGGGATTGGTCCATCCACTTGCGTCCAGGATTAGTGGACTGTAATTGCACATTGGATTGGCTGTTGTCATCAACACTCAGTATCAGAGAATTCTATAACCTTTTTGGATTGGCTATGTCACCTCGTCTTCAGCTGCCATTTTTGATTGGACATCTGTGACAATGCAGTTCCTATTTACCAAGTAAATTATTCTGGTACTTTATGACCCATACAAAATACGATTTGCAAACTTACATTTTAATGTTTTTTCTTCTCCAGCTAAATCCTAACTGCATCTCTGACAACAAAGTGGATTGCATTACTGGAGGATGCCTACATTAAACCTCCTGCCCCTCCACCATTTATAGTGACTGAAGGTAAACCATATACCAAATGGGAAGAATGGAGAGAGTATTTTACTAACTATGTATCTGCATTTGATAATAAACATTTCACACAAGAGGAAAAAGTAATTTTATGCCACAGTTTGGCTCCGGGGGGCGGAGTAAAGATTTACAACCGCATAAAAAGGAAACTCAGGTCGGGTGATGAGCGGGATGTATTTTCTCATGCCCTGGAGGACCTAGATGCACATTTTTTGCCAAATGTGTGTGTTGCAATTCATTGTTACAATTTCTTTCATAAGAAACAGGATGATAAGGAACAATTTGAGGACTACGTAGCCGCTTTAAAGAAGTTAGTGTTGCCATGCAGATTTGGTAATTTGCATGATAAATTGATCAGGGATCAGATTATCATGCCTTGCAACAATTCTGGCTTCTAAGAACGATTATGGGTTATGGACGATTCCACCCTCAGAGAAGGCAGTTATATTTACTAATAATGAGGAACGTACCCGAAATGTGCTTAGAATAGTTGCTGAAAAGATGGAAATGAAGCCTGTAAAAGAAAGCAGTAAAAAAAAAAAAAGATACTGTGTGGAGGTCTAGCATTCGGACACAGAATGGATGACTTGAAAGGGAAATGTTATTGTTGTTCCAACCATTTTGCGCATGACAAAAATGTCCTGCAATGCACCAACAATGTTCTAAGTGCAATATAAAAGGGCATTTTGCAAGAATATGCTGTAACTTTAGGTAAGTGACTTGTATACTGTCCCAAACCAGATGATAATCGGTACAAATCAGAGAAAGAAGAGGCGCAAGTTTTACATTTTCATGAACATTTTTTGGAAGTCAATGGTCAACGAAGGAAGAAACCTCTCTATGACAGTATTGTTGGGGAAGTACTTATAAAATTGGTGGTAGACAATGTAACAAACAAGCCTGGTATGACTTATTTACTAACACGTTGTGTACTGAGTTATTACAGACTGATATCAAACCGTGAAGTTTAACTTTCACACCCATCCAATTACCGGGCTTTCAAAAGTCAAACTTTGAATTCAAGGGAAGATTTGCTGAAACTTTATATTGTTGAGCATGATCCTTCAGCATTAGGATGGTGGAACAAAGGGGAGTTAGGAATATTACTTGACCCCTATAGTCCTTGTGGTAAAGGATGGTGTGAATTCTTGGAAGCAATCACTAAAGATTTTCCTACTATGTTTTTGGGTAAGGTTGGTGAGTTTAAGGTATTTGTACATAAAATCATACTTAAGGAAATGCACGATCCAGAGCACATAAAGTTTACAATATTACTTTATCTGTAAGAGAAGAGGTTATTGCAGAATTAAACAAACTAGAGAAAGCATGGCATGATAGCGCAAATTGAGTCATCCGACTGGATTGCACCCTTGGTGGTGATGCAGAAGCCTAATGGTAAAATCAGGCTGTGCATTGACCTTAGAGACCTTAAGAACAATATATTTATCAACCAATTTCTTTTATCACATATTAATGATCTATTCTCTTTGACCAAGAATATAAATTGTTTTTCCATGATCGGCCTAACATCTGCCTACCATTAAGTATCCTTGCATCTGGACAGTAAACATCTTACTGCTTTCTTTTGCCTGTAGGAGGATATCATTTTAAAAGAGTACTTTTTGGCTTAGCTTTGGCTGCAGCCGTGTTCCAATGGCTTATGTATAAACTGTTCAATAAGGCATGTAATGTAACTTTTTCCCAGGATGACATATTAGTCAATTACAGAGCAGGGATGAGCATGATAAGAACTTGAGCGTAGTGTTAGGTGTCTTGAATGAATATGAATTAACTGCAGAACCATCAAAATGCAGGTTTATGAAAAGGAAAGTCACATACCTGGGGTATGAAATCAGTTTCAAGGGTACTGCTGCAAAGGAAACTCTAGTTGAAGCCATTAAAGAGGGGACACTTTGTAATAAGGATGAGGTGCGGGCATTTGCAGGGTTGGCGGAAATGTATTGTAAATTTGTGTACAGATAGATAGATAATCTTTATTGCGTAATTAATTAAAATCATTACAATCAAATACCCCGGAGCAGGGGAAGGGATACACAGAATAAATAGGGAGTTAAAAAAAAAAACATGAAAACTGTTGTAAAAGACATAAAAAGTAAATCAACAAGCTAAAATCAAGTTCATGAAAATATATAAATAATAAGCGGACCATTCCTCCCCAGACTAAAACGCTTCCCCTTATCCCCCTGCTGCCACTGATTTACAATCCAGATGAGGGCAGGATTAGTTGACAAACCTTTGCACCCCTGACAGTTCAATCACTGTAAGAGTGTGATTGAACATGGAGGAGGATCAGGAGGATCAGGGGCCTGGGGAGTGGCAAGCAGAGCGGTGACAGTTTAATAAATTTCACAAAACAGGCTGCTAGCTGTGCTGAATTGCCTCTCAAACAGGCTTCAACAACACCTCAGCAGGTCCTAACATTTAAAATATGCCATACCAGCTGAAGCCAGAACTTCCTTAGTGGGAGCAACTTATCACCGATACAAAGAACATGTGTCAATGATTCATCTCTCTTTGACATTGTCTGTCAGAGTCATCCGTCTTTCTTCATCCGTACCAGTAAGATTTTAAAGGGATTAGTCCAAATCGCAGTCCCATTAGATGATGTTTCATGCTTGCACTGAGGAGCAGAGAAAAGTAGGAAAAGGATCCCCAGCTTGTACAGTGTAGAGGCCAGTCCTCCGTGTGCCAATTTCTTCACAGCTTGTAAGTCATATTCTGTTGATATTAACCTCACTTGTTAAACTAAATTTCACTTGCCTCCAGTGCGTGATTTGAGTACTTGTGCCAGTTTTTTAATGGATTGCTTGTCACTTACCAGATTATATTTTTTAACATGTAGTTCTTCGCCTGCTTTGCTTCAAGGCTGTAGTCTACAAACTATGATTTTTGTATCCAGTGCTGCGAGGCTAATGCAAACTCTTGATCGGCATGCAATGTGCAATTTGGGAGCAAAAATACTCTTCGAGAACATGAGGATTGTGCTTTGTCCAGCCAGTTTGCCATTTTGTCTATGAATGTCATTGCCTAAAAGGCGATGGTAAGGAGGAATTTACATCTCATAAACTTTAAGAGGTGAGAGATATGGGTTCTTCAGTGATTTTTGCAGCTTGTGAAAATCCCATATTAGGGAGTTTGCTGCCCCCTGTTGTGTGTGGATGTGTGGTGCTAAATGGACTCTGTGGTCCAGCCATACCCCAGATACTTGTAGACATTAACCACTTCAATGGCCTTCTCCTCAATAAACCATGCCCCCTTGTAGGAAAGTACCATCTTGCCTGGCATGTTACCCCCATATTTCTCTGTATATATGTTGTTTTAGTGTATGTGTCACTGGGACCCTGCCAGCCAGGGCCCCAGTGCTCATAAGTGTTCCCTGTATGTGTTCCCTGAGTGATGACTAACTGTCTCACTGAGGCTCTGCTAACCAGAACCTCAGTGGTTATGCTCTCTCTGCTTTCCAAATTGTCACTAACAGGCTAGTGACCAATTTCACCAATTCACATTGGCATACTGGAACACCCTTATAATTCCCTAGTATATGGTACTGAGGTACCCAGGGTATTGGGGTTCCAGGAGATCCCTATGGGCTGCAGCATTTCTTTTGCCACCCATAGGGAGCTCTGACAATTCTTACACAGGCCTGCCACTGCAGCCTGAGTGAAATAACGTCCACGTTATTTCACAGCCATTTACCACTGCACTTAAGTAACTTATCAGTTGTCAACACCAGGACAGTGCGTGCTCTACGGGCATCTAGAATGCAAAAACCCAACACTCGCAAGATAATGTAATTTATGCATTGTGATGATATGTTATTGTTTAACCTTTTGCATTGCAGAATTCCATCCAAAAGATTCATTTTTAAGGTGCTTATAAATACTGTACATTTGCAATGTATTGCTGCAGACATTCAGAGTGTGTTAGGGTGTGGTCCCTTTCCAGGGCCTTCTAGAGACTTTCCCTGCAACATGCCTGGGCGTGGTTCTAGGCTTGGCCAAGACTCTATAAAAGAGAGTCAGCCCAACTTCCAGTGCTCACTATTCAGAGGTCCCGGTGCAGAGCAGCAGCTTCTTCCTGAGCTCCTGTCCCGGCGGCCTATTTGGATTTTCCAGTCTTCTGCACTCATCTCTCATTGGTGATCACTGTTTCCAGGCGGTAAGATGGTGTTTGGACATTTCCCAACACCGTAATTGAGAATTTTCATATTCTTGATTTTAATTCTTAAATGAATAACAGATTACTTCTGTGCTGCCATTTTTTGACATTTGTATGGTGGTTTGCAAATAGGGAGGACGCGCAATTTATTCCATAAAGATTTGACTTCGTTATTACATTGTTGTTCATTGCGCGCTGATATTTCTTGACATTTACATGATGTTTTACGAGTTGGCAAGACGTGCAACTCGTTTCATGAGCATTTAACTTTGTTGTTCATTGCGCACTACCATTTTCTGGCATTTACATGGTGGTATTCGAATCGGCAACACGCGCGATTCTTTCCTTGAGTGTTTTTTCATGTTATTCATTGTGCGCTACCATTTCTTGGCATTTGCATGGTGGCATTTGAATCGGCAAGACGCGCAATTCTTTCCCTGAGTGCTTTTCATGTTGTTCATTGTGCGCTACAATTTCTTGGCATTTGTATGGTGGCATTTGAATCGGCAAGACGCGCAATTCTTTCCTCGTGTATAAATAATGTAAATTACTGTGCGCTACTACAGTATTCTAAGACATTTTCTTGGTAGCATTTCAAGTTGACATGTTGCGTGATTTATTCCTTGAATCAACGTTGTGTGATTTCATGGTGCACAATCCTTTATGGTGTTTAATACTCATATAAAAATCTGCAATGTGCGCAATTCACTTCCAAATGTTTTTTCTGAGATGAACACAACAATACCAGAGTTCTAGATGTAATGCTGTGTGTTCCTGATATATATTCTTAAAAGGAGATTCATATGGTTGTTTAGAAATTGCTCAGAGTGTTTCCTGATTCTCATGCTAAAGAAAGTACTCGAATCTGAAAGTCCTATTTAACTTTTCCTGTTTCCTCCTCAGGCATTCGGTCATCTAAAGCCTAGTCAGTTTTAGGACTATTCTAGGGTTGTTCATGTTTTTCGGAAAAGACGAAGCTTAGAGTTGTAGCAATGTACTGATTTCATGAGATGTAATTTTGATGTTGTGTTTTAACCTTTTGCTTCCTACAGGTCTCCTTCCCAGCTGTTCCCGTCCTAATCCCCTTTTCCCCACTTGGACTCTCTTAGACTCTGTGATAAATCTAATCAGAGTATTGGAGCTGTCTTGTGGTGGAAGTGTTGGGAACGTGCACAGACCCCAAGGATCTGGTGACTCTGACATAAGTCACCTATATGTCTAACCTTTACCTGGTAAAGGTTGGGTGCTAAGTTACTTAGTGTGTGGGCACCCTGGCACTAGCCAAGGTGCCGCCACATCTTTCAGGGCAAATTCCCCGGACTTTGTGAGTGCGGGGACACCATTACACGCGTGCACTGCACATAGGTCACTACCTATGTACAGCGTCACAATGGTAACTCCGAACATGGCCATGTAACATGTCTAAGATCATGGAATTGTCACCCCAATGCCATTCTGGCATTGGGGAGACAATTCCATGATCCCCCGAGTCTCTAGCACAGACCCGGGTACTGCCAAACTACCTTTCCCGGGGTTTATTTGCAGCTGCTGCTGCTGCCAACCTCTCAGACAGGTTTCGGCCCTCCTGGGGTCCAGCCAGGCCTGGCCCAGGAAGGCAGAACAAAGGACTTCCTCAGAGAGAGGGTGTTACACCCTCTCCCTTTGGAAAAAGGTGTCAGTGCTGGGGAGGAGTAGCCTCCCCCAGCCTCTGGAAATGCTTTGATGGGCACAGATGGTGCTCATCTCTGCATAAGCCAGTCTACACTGGTTCAGGGATCCCCCAGCCCTGCTCTGGCGCGAAACTGGACAAAGGAAAGGGGAGTGACCACTCCCCTGACCTGCACCTCCCAGGGGAGGTGCCCAGAGCTCCTCCAGTGTGCTCCAGACCTCTGCCATCTTGGAAACAGAGGTGCTGCTGGCACACTGGACTGCTCTGAGTGGCCAGTGCCAGCAGGTGACGTCAGAGACTCCTCCTGATAGTCTCTTACCTGTGTTGCTAGCCTATCCTCCTTCCTAGGTAGCCAAACCTCCTTTTCTGGCTATTTAGGGTCTCTGCTTTGGGGAATTCTTTGGATAACGAATGCAAGAGCTCATCAGAGTTCCTCTGCATCTCTCTCTTCACCTTCTGCCAAAGGATCGACCGCTGACTGCTCCGGACGCCTGCAAAACCGCAACAAAGTAGCAAAGACGACTACTGCAACCTTGTATCGCTGATCCTGCCGCCTTCTCGACTGTTTTCCTGGTGGTGCATGCTCTTGGGGTAGCCTGCCTCCTCTCTGCAGTAGGAGCTCTGAAGAAATCTCCCGTGGGTCGACGGAATCTTTCCCCTGCAACCGCAGGCAACAAAAGACTGCATCACCGGTCCTCTGGGTCCCCTCTCAGCATGACGAGCATGGTCCCTGGAACTCAGCAACTCTGTCCAAGTGACTCCCACAGTCCAGTGACTCTTCAGTCCAAGTTTGGTGGAGGTAAGTCCTTGCCTCCCCACGCTAGACTGCATTGCTGGGTACCGCGTGATTTGCAGCTGCTCCGGCTCCTGTGCACTCTTCCAGGATTTCCTTTGTGCACAGCCAAGCCTGGGCCCCCGACACTCTAACCTGCAGTGCACAACCTCCTGAGTTGTCCTCCGGCGTCGTGGGACTCCCTTTTGTGTCTTCGGGTGAGCTCCGGTTCACTCCTCTTCTAAGTGCCTGTTCTGGTACTTCTGTGGGTGCTGCCTGCTTCTGTGAGGGCTCCCTGACTGTCTGGATGCCCCCTCTGTCTCCTCATCCAAGTGGCGACATCCTGGTCCCTCCTGGGCCACAGCAGCATCCAAAAACCCTAACCGCGATCCTTGCAGCTAGCAAGGCTTGTTTGCAGTCTTTCTGCATGGGAACACCTCTGCAAGCTTCTTCACGACGTGGGGCATCCATCCTCCAAAGGGGAAGTTCCTAGTCCTCTTTGTTCTTGCAGAATCCACAGCTTCTACCATCCGGTGGCAGCTTCTTTGCACCCTCAGCTGGCATTTCCTGGGCATCTGCCCAATCTCGACTTTGTCGCGACTCTTGGACTTGGTCCCCTTGTTCCACAGGTACTCTCGTCCGGAAATCCACTTTGGTTGCATTGCTGGTGTGTGTCTTCCTTGCAGAATTCCCCTATCACGACTTCTGTGCTCTCTGGGGAATATAGGTGCACTTTACACCTACTTTTCAGGGTCTTGGGGTGGGCTATTTTTCTAACCCTCACTGTTTTCTTACAGCCCCAGCGACCCTCTACAAGCTCACATAGGTTTGGGGTCCATTCGTGATTTGCATTCCACTTTTGGAGGATATGGTTTGTGTTGCCCCTATACCTATGTGCTCCTATTGCAATCTACTGTAACTTTACATTGCTTGCATTACTTTATTTTGCTATTACTGCATATTTTTGGTATTGTGTACATATATCTTGTGTATGTTTGGCATCCTCATACTGAGGGTACTCACTGAGATACTTTTGGCATATTGTCATAAAAATAAAGTACCTTTATTTTTAGTATATCTGTGTATTGTGTTTTCTTATGATATTGTGCATATGACACCAGTGGTATAGTAGGAGCTTTGCATGTCTCCTAGTTCAGCCTAAGCTGCTCTGCTATAGCTATCGTCTATCAGCCTAAGCTGCTAGAAACACCTCTTCTACACTAATAAGGGATAACTGGACCTGGTACAGAGTGTAAGTACCCCTTGGTACCCACTACAAGCCAGGCCAGCCTCCTACACCCCTTTTTTCATTTGGTGGGAGATAATAATTTCCTTTGTTTTTGTTACATTTATCTTTAGGTGATTGGTCCTACAGTAGCTGGCAAGCGTGTTAAAGAGCTTCTAGATGCCAATCGGTGTGAGGTCCAAGAGGACCACGTCATCTGCATACTGAAGTGTTTGAACTTTGTGTGCAGCCATTTTTGGTAGGAATGCCCTCACTGATGCCAGGTGACCAAGCAGGTCAGCCAAGTACTGGTTAAATAATAATGGAGCCAGTATGCAACCTTGCTTCAGGCCTTTGTTTGTCCATATCTTGTCCGTGGTGGTCCATCTGGAGCTAACTCTTATCTTTACCCAGGTGTCAGAATATAGGGCAATGAAGGCTTTCAATAGATTTTGAGGGATGCCCCAGGTGTTCAGTTTTGACCAAAGTTTGGATCTTGATACACTGTCAAATGCTGTTTGAAAATCAGTAAAACCTGTGAAGAGAGTCTTTTGCAACCACTGTTATTTCACTCAGGTGGGAGATTCAGACAAGGTTACCTTCAGTGTGGCAGCCCTTTTGAAAGCTGGTTTGAGTCAGAAGGATCAACTTCTTTTCTCCGCCCAGGCTTGGAGCCCTTGGGTTTAAAATGCTAGCAAAGCACTTTCCTTCTGCGTTGAGGAGCCCCATCAGGATCTCTGGACATGATTGCAAGCCTTTCTAGTAAAAAGGAACGAAGAGAGAGCCCCTCCATGATTCAGGGCTGATTGCCCCCAGTAGGTGTTCCTGGAATAAGGGAGACATTACTGAGGCCCATTGAGTCAGGCACACTTGTATACTGCAGCTGGGATGCCACTTGGCTCGGTGGCACCCCCTGCTCGCATTGACTTAATACCTGTCACTACATGGGCAGGACTTATTGATGCCGTGCCTGAAGGGGCCGGGCTTAGAGATGTCATTTGCCTGTTAGATCCCTTTTCCACTGCCTTGTGCATGCTGCAGTCAGCCAGCTGGTCTACAGAAAGGTCTTTGATGTAAGACTCCCATTCTGTGGGGGCAATACTGGCAACAGATGGCTGGCGATTTGAGTTGAAGCATTTATTGATCCATAGCCAGAATTTCTTCTGAATCCTGGATTTTATTATCTCATGCGAGTTGGCCCTTCTTTGGGCCTCCTCTTCCCACCTTTGGGCATTAAGAGCTTTCCTGTATTCTAGTATTATGGTGACCACCTGGGTTCACAACTATTTATTCAGCCCCCTGTCTCAGCTAAGCTTTTTCAAGACATTGTTTAAGCTTCGTTTTAGGGAGGATATTTGATTATTGCTATTTGCTGCAGTTCCAGCATTCCCAGTAGCCACAACTATTTCAAGCAATCAAGGATCAATCAAGGTTTCCAAGGTGTTCTCCTAGATGATCCGCCTGGAGGTCCCAGAGGTTTGGATTGGTTATTTTGCAGCTTACTCGCTCAGTCATGTCCAGGAATCGGCCCACAACTGCCTCTTGCCCATTGTGCTTTGCCAAAGGCCACTTTATTTTATTAATTGGCTCAAGGTCTTCTTGGTTGCCTAAGTTTCTTGTTTTAGGGCGGGTGAGATGTGGGACCCGAGCTACGCATGTAAGGATTGCGTGGTTGCTGGCCACGATTGGGGTGACTTTGAATTGATTATGCATTGAAGTGAGCCAATGCCACCCAAATATAGTCAAACAGGACATATGCTTGTAGGCAGTAGTGCGTCTGTTGTGAACCTACCATTTAATGTGTGCAGGCCTAACTAGTTTTGGAAGAAAGCCAGGGTGTTGCCGTGTTTGTCACACCTTTGGAATTGCTTTTCAGTCAGCGGTATGGCTCATGTTTGGCCATCAAGGTACATGAATGGGCAGTTCAAATCTGCGCGCATTAGGTTTGCATTAGGTACATGAATGGGCAGTTCAAATCTGTGCGCGTTAGGTTTGCATTAAAGTCTCCCATCATGACCCACATATCATCGGAATACAAAGCAGATAGATTTCTCAAAATTGGAAGCAACTAGACTAGGGTTGCCTCCCTTCTTGTTTATCTTAGCCAACAAACCTTGAGAAAGATGTAGTTGCCATTCCCTTTGCGGAGCACCATGGCAGTTGCTGCCAGTTCATTTTTCACAGAAATCGAAACACCACCAGAGGCATGGCCCCCTGCCTGTGAAGCAATTACTGGTGTTTCATAGACCTTGAAGTCGGACCAGGGAGAAGAGTGGAGTGCCCAGGTTTCCTGCAGAGCGATGATGTCATATTTCTGCAGCTCATTGATGACCGCCTTCTTGGCTTCTGAATTGATTAAACCTCATATGTTCTATGAGCTAACTTTCAGATGAGACTTAAGTGCATGACTGGGATTTTCAGGTGACTGCTTGCTAGGGTCAGGTTCTAAGAGAGTTTAAGAGCGATGCCCAGTCGGAGGGTTTTAACAGCCATGTACCGCAAATGCAGCCATCCCCTTTTTTATTTGCTGTTATTATTAGTTCATCCTCTGTGATTGGTGGAGGACGAGTTCTCTTTTTGATACCCCTTAAGACAGAGCTAGTGATGTGCCTTGACTTTTTGTAGCTTTCCGGCACTTGTCCTGTTGTACTGCTGGAAATGACATCTTTCCCTGTTAGGAAGATGGGGTACTTCGGCACTGTGGGGACTATTACTTTTATTCCACAAGCACACAATGACAATTGGTCACATGGATGAGTGCTATAGGCGCACTGCCCTGTGCTGGATTGAGGTTGCAGAGCTCAAATTGCTGTGTGTGGTGAACAACTTTCCAGCCACAGTGCGCCACCACACATCTCCCTTGGGCTGGTAATTTGTGTACAATTTCTCAAGTACAACATTTTCCATCAGGCAGCTGTTAAAGAATAATGGATATAAGTTTGATTGGTTTCAAGACTGTGAGGAAACGTTTGAGTGCATTAAGCAAGATATTTGTGAAGCACCTTTTTTATGTGGGTATGAGCCCAAGTCTGAGAATGATTTCTTTACCAATGATGCAAGAGGAAAAGGTTTGGGGGCTGTGTTATCTCAGGCCGATGGGTCTGATAAAGAATGTGTTGTGCCTTGTATTCAGGGCATTGACACTTACCGAAGAAAGATATTCACACATAGAGATGGAGACCTTAGGATGTGTTTGGGGCCTCAAACATTTATGTAAAGTGTTAACCACACAAGCTCTTATCAATGCTTCACCAAAGATAGCTAGGTTATCAATGCATCTTCCGGATTATTGATATGAAGTACAGCATGTATCTGGAGCCTGCAATAGGGTTGCTGATTTCTTGAGTAAACTGCCATTACTTGTCAGGGAAGACTTCAGCAGTGAGTAGGATGAATGTATAGTGGTTGCATTATCTGGGGTAAATTTTAGTGATGTGAATGTATAGGTATGGGTAACTGAGACAAATTTGGATGTTACTTTGGTCAAAGTTAAGGAAATTGTCAACAAAGGTTGGCCAGAGAAAAGATCTTTGCTAGGTGTCTTGGTAGCTTTCTGGAATTTAGAAATGACATCTCTGTTGAAAATGATTTAGTAATCAGAAATTAACATTTAATTGCACCAAGTACTTTACAGAACTAGATAATGGCGTGGTGTCATGAAGGTCACTGTGGTAAAGTAAAAACTAAATGTAGGGTTAAACAGTCACATTGGTGACCAGGTATTGCCAGAGCTGTAGAAAAAGAAAGTGTGTGAAGTGTGCAAATGTTGATAGAGCACAAGCAACCTTCAATCCACTGTTACATCCTAATGAACCCTACACCGTGGGAAAAAGTAGTGGTAGATATTTTTGGACCAGTGCAGAGTAAGGATGACAGGATCAAGAATGCCATTGTCGTTGTTGACCATTTTTCTAAATGGCCAGATATCAAAGTGTTACAGATGCCAAAGGTTTGGTGACATTTTTGAAAGAAATTTCTAACAGAGAAGTATTACCCAAAACAACTATTAGTGATCACTGTGGCCTCTTTGTATCAGAAGTCTTTAAAGTGCTTGTTGAGAAGTTGGGGACGAACCATAGAACCAGCCCTCTTTACCATCCTCATGGCAGTGGTTGTGTGGAGCGTTTGAACTGTGTAATTAAAGGCGTCATTGAATTATCCCATTGTAATAATTTAGGTTGGGAAAGAAAGATTAAGGAGACACTGTGGGCATATAGGATAACCAAGTGCAGTTCCACTGGACAAAGTATTTTCCACTTAATGAGGGGAAGGATTCCATGGACTAAGGATAACATGGGATGGATGAATACGTTGAGAAAGGTTAAAGTGCCTTTAGGTTAAGGAAATCTAGTATTTTGAAACAATCTCGGTTCAGTTTCCAAGCGCTGTAATCTCTTACGAATCTTGAATTCCAGTCCGCGGAAACAATGGTCTTCTCAGCCAAATATTCTGCCTTCAGATTTATTTTGTGCTCCAAGCAAAACATCCATATCTCTTTGGCTAAATCTGAAAGACCCTGGAACCTCGTGCCTCCTAAGCGATTTATATAAGACACTGCAGAAACATTTTTTGTAATACAGCTCTGCCTTATAAACAATCTTTGGAACTCATGAGAGCATAAAGCCCTGCCGACAACTCCAAGTAATTTCTATAATGTTTTTGACCACAAACCACGGGTGTCCTGAACACCCAAACGAGTTCCTCAGCCCAATAGACGGTCATCTAATTCTAAAATGAACTCTGGAGTGCATCCAAAAATTGCACAACTGTTCCAAGCATTTAGGTTTTCTAGCCACCAACTCAGTTCTTGGACTACTTTGTCCCCATGCCACAAACCTGTGTTCACTCATTGAAAAGCTGGGTAGTGCAAAGGACATGGAAATATTGCCAGAATCAAAGAAGATAGTAAACCTATAAACCATGCTAATTCTCTTAGGGTCAAAAATTCCTTTTTTAGCACATCCCATATTTCTTTCCATATCTTTGTGGTTTTCTTTGTTGGTAAACGTACAACTTCCTTTCCTGTGTCTATCAAAAATCCTAAAAACTCTTGAGAATGAGTAGGAGTTAGTACAAATGTTTCTACATTTACTATAAACCTAGATTCACCAACAGTGTTTTGACCTATTCCAAATCTTATTGGGACATAATCAAGATGTCAGCTAGATATATGATCATATGAACACCCCTCTCTTTCAGGTAAGAAACCACAGCTCTCATCACCTTGGTGAAACACCACCCAGCTGAGGATAGGCCAAAGGGTAGACAACAAAACTGGAACACTCAATTCTACAAGAGAACTGAAGATACGGTTAGCTGATCTCTGCCATGGAAATTGTAAAGTGAGCATACTTGAAATCCATCTTTACTGACCAATCATTCTGTAGCAACATATCTCTCAAAAGATGGATCCCTTCCATCTTGAAATGTCTGTACACTAAATATCTGTTCAAATCCCTTACCTTTATACTGGTCTCCATCCTTTGTCCTTTTTCTCTATCAGAAATAGTGTGTTTACAAAAACTTTGTCTTTCTTTCCCACTTCTATTTTAGCTCCTTTCATCAATAAGGATTTTATTTCTTATTCTACCACTCTCTGTTGGTATGAACTTAAAGGTAACTCTCTTGGCCTAGTGAAGTGTAAGGGGGTTTCCAAAAAATCTATTTTTAACCCTTGGGTCTTGAGTAATGGTCTCTCACACGTGGGAAAATTATTTTAGGTGACCCTCCCCCCCTACCTTTCCTGGAGAAGAAAGAGAAGAAACCACTGTACTTACCCTGGAAACTAGGGGCTCCTTGGCCACAGTTCTTATTCCCTCTTGCTCGCTGGAAGCGACCTCTTTGTGGGTAGAATGAAGTACCTTGATAACCTCTGCCAAAGGTTATTTGCCTGTACTTATTGATATGGGACCGCTGGAAGCCAGGGCTGGTAGAAAGTCCCCTTCTACCAGCCCTGCCAAAACATGTCCACTGAAGACTGCACATACTGGCATAAGCCTTGCCTAGAGCTGTAAATGTCACAACATACTTGCCGAGGCTCTTAATCATTTCCTCCCCAAACAATAAAACGTTTGGGTTCTCACTGAGCTCTTTCACAGCTAGAGCTCCAAGTTTGGGGCTTATCTTCATTAACGAGGCTTTGCGCCTTTTGACATTTAGTCCTGCATTACCATTGCCTAACAGCACCATTGCCCTTTGACTACAGTCTCTCAAAAAATCTACCTCTAAAGGAAGGCCCTTAGTGTGTGCTTCTTTTGTCATATCTATTATTCTTGTGAGGGGGCCAACTACATCCAGGAGTCGCTTGAGAAATCTTTCCAAACCTTTTCTAGGATTCCTGGCCATTTTAAAAAGGAAGGAATTCAGGATCCAGATTTGGGGTGAGGCAGACCTTATCATCTATGACTGGTTTTGAGCATTCTGCTTCACGAACACTCCTGACTTCTTTTTCAAGAGGTTTTCTAATCCATCTCTTGATAAAATGGGCTACATGGTCAAGAGGCCACGAATCTGCATTTCTTGGGTGCTTGATACTGTGTGGCAAAACCATTTCTTTTCCTAAAGAATTCACAACTAGTCTTGGAGGTGCAGGGGACAGCATCTTCTAAAAATAGTCTATCAACTCCATCCTCCTCCTGTTGGGGGTCTAGTATATATTTGTCAAAGGACTCATTATTTAATCTCCGATAAACATCCTCCATAAACTCAATATCATGGGTGTCTTTCACTTGTGTGCTACTGCAGGCACCCATGTCCTGTGTGTCGCGAAGGACAGCTCTCCTTTTGGGTAATATGCCACATCGGGCACCAGTCTCTTTTGAGGTGTTAGGACCTCCAATCTTTCTTAAGGGTATTTGCCCTTTCACAATGTGCCTTTGTTACAACACTGTGAATGTGAAAGACATGTTATTGTATTCCCACAGAACCCTAATTGATGTATTATTGAAATAGTTATTGCTTTTGGGTCACTAAAAACGCCCATAAAGGGATCAGAAGCACCCTAGAAACAGTAACTAACCAAATTTGTTGTTCATTATATCACATACACACACATTGCACTAAGAAGAATCAACAATTTTAAGTAAAAGTATTTATTACTACAGGAACAACCTGTTTCTAAGTACATCTAAGACAACCTCACACAACTTCATAAAAAACAGTAAGAAGGCACATTGTAAATAGCAAGAATAATATGAACATTTCTAACATGGTTAAAATGTCATCGACAATCTAACACCCTAATATCTACCTCTATGGCCTACACTAAGAGCACATGGAAGGTAGAGCAACATGTAGTCTAGAGAAAAGAGGTGCATTGCATATGTTGTTGATAGCAAAGGATGTCTTTAACAGTGTAGATGTGAAGATAGTGTTCCCTGCGAATGGTGCACACACATTGATGCAGTAGCGTTCTTCCTCCAGGACTCGGCCTTATCAACTTCAGGCTAGCTGTGACATCTGCATAGTGCCCTTGCAGTAGGTAAGACCGTCTCTGGCAGAGTGTTGTGCAATAATCTGGGTGAAGGACCTCTTCTAACAAGTTGTCAATTTGCAGTCCTAACTAAATCTTATCAGCAGTTGCAATTTTCTGACATACGTTTAGGAATGTCTGTCATCGATAAGGTGCATCTAGGTGTGCCTCCCAGACATTTCCTTAAAAACATATAAGGTAAAAGGACTTCAATTCAGACTACACTATTTCGGCGATATGTCTGTATTTGTTCTTGACATTGTAAAAAGCAGACACTTGTCCCAGACTAATATCACATCAGTTACTATAGCTATGCCGTTAGTCAAATTACACAACATTTTCACAGTTCTTTGAAAGATAAGGTCAGATGATATGTGTGTCAAATGGAAGACATCACAATGATTCAGCATAAATCAGGAAAGATGGTGACTTCCATTGTCTAAGATTGAGAAAAAGGCTACCTCCATTATCTATGATGGTGCCAGGGCCTACATAAAATGGAGTCGGACCTCAGGGAGGTTTTATGTTGGGGATTGTAGCTGTGGGTATCATGTATTACACTTGTAGGGGCATTTCAAATTAAAAAAGCCTTTTGATATTAGAGCTGGCATATTAAGTATATCTACATGTTACTGATCCAGAGGTAACTTATAGAAGCTAAGACTAAGCCTGAATGATTAAATATGGCCTCATATTTTGTTGGTGGTTGGATTATTGCCACGTAGAGGGGGAGAAGACCTAGCGAGATTGATGCAGAAATGTCTTGCAGTGTCTGAGGTTCAACCAATAGTAGTTACCATATGCTTTAGGTTTAAGAGAGGAAAAGAACCCAAGATAAGCCATAAGAAAAAAGAGGGTCTCTAATAACAGTTTACTTGTAAATTGTGAAATATAGAGATAAGGTGCAAGCAGGAATGAACTGTGGTATTGGACATCTACAGTCATGTTGTTCCAATACATCTGGTGGGACAATGACAACACAAGACAGGCCCTGGGGTGCATACAATGTAAATATGCAAGAGCCAAATCTCGATGAAGCTGAAAGTTCTCAATTGGGCAAAGTAACATGTCTTCCAGGATGCTAATGCTTTGCTCTGCTTGTGGTGAGTTCAGGAGAAGGAACCAGAGAAGAAAAGACAACAAAAGCAAACAATAGAGAATCTGCCACAAAATTAAACGTAGGCAGGGTTTTGCCCACTACTCCCATTCTGCCCCATCGAAGTTTGGGAACTCACCTGTCAACACCAACATGACAGCTTTTTTTATGTTGTCAAACAGAAAAAGGAAGGCTGAAACATTTTAAAAGAGGGCAAACAAAGGGATGATTTCTCTCATTGTGCCCAAGATGGGGTGGAAGGAGTGTGAAGGAAAATATTAAAGATTACCTCCAAATTCAGAAAATAAATCCTCCCCATCTGGGAACACATTTAACAGTCAGTTTGGGCCTTCCAGCATGTCTCTCTTATTGCCAGGCTAATCAGTTCCTACTTGTCCAGTTGTTATGTCGCTCAGTCTTTCAAGCATGTCATCATCACACACATCCTGAAGAAACCTTCATTTGGCTCTGAGAGTCTTTCCAAATCTAGGCCTATGTCTGGCATACCATGTGTTGCAGTGGAAATTGAAATGGTAGTTTCTCACTGACTCTCCTCTAATCTGGAAGCACATGGCCACCTCAGTGACTTCCAGGCAGGGTTCAGTTGAACTGAAGAAGGCTACAAAATCTATTCTGCTACACATCAGGAAGTACTAATCAATGCCTGAAACTAAGTCAAACCCTGTCCCATATTCTTATGGTCGTGTTGTTGTATAGCTATTTTTGCCATATTTTATACACATTATTTTAGCTATCTAGGCCTGCCACTGTGCACTTTCACCTAGATGTGCTTTCGTCAGCATGGTTTTATTTTTGTAGCAAGAGCCACTTTTGCAGTGCTCTTTTTATTATTTCTATCGCATTGTCCTTTCGCCTAGGATAACACTGCATTCTTAGTAGAGACCCTGTGCTCCTTCCAAGGCCACAGTCAGATAGGTTTGCTGACAAACGCGGTATGCTGTGTCTTTAACATTCACGGAAAGAAGGGACTGTTTCTTAGAATGTTAGTAGTCTTATTATAAGAACACCTCTTTGTCCTAGACATGTTAGGGGGAGATTTCAGCCAGATGACCACAACTGTATGCTGATTGCTGCATGCTTCGCTACAGCCACTTGCTTAGATAGCTGAACCCCTGACCCAGATTGAGACAGTGTCTTTCTAGACTTCAGGCCTCTTCTTCAGGTATGAGGAATGATGCTCTCCCAGGGGGAAACCCGAAGGGCAGATTAGGCTTAGTATGCTGTGCTTATACTTAGCGTAGGTGGGGGGTGATAGATCCACTCCCCTGTTTAGACCGTATGGTAGGAATGTATTGTGTTTTACACTTTTAGTCACATGTTTCCTCCTATTGTGTTTTAACACACTCGTTATTGCTTTGCACACGCTCTCATCTAAGAAGCAAATATTTTAATAAATGCTTATTGAAATATATTCTGCCTTCATTGTCTTTGCCTGAGTGAGATTTTGGTAACTGAGAGAAAGGGATGAGATCTGTTGTACCACGATTCCCTGAGTAGTCTATCTTGCCATGTGCCTGGTTGCCACAATCATCTTGGTCAGAGATGAGGCGCTGCTAGTTAGCCGGAAACCCTGGAATAGGCCGACAGGTGTCACCTGGTGTGGAATCGTACTCAGTACCCACCATCAAGGTGATCCTACCCCCCAAACCCAGTAGCCTTATTACCATAATAAGAACCTACACAACAGTGTGTGCAGCATTCAACTCTACTGACCACCAAGTTTTCCTTGATGGTATACAACAGTCAGCAAGCATCTATGAAAGAGCCCTTATTTGGTTCTGCTCCTCTTTCTTACTAAATAGCGCTCATCGGGTCAAATTTGCCTCATCACTGTCAAGAAACACCTCCACTGCCTGTGGCATTCCTGAAGTGCAGAACTTTTGCCAGTGCTATTCAACATCTATGTATCTTTTCTATGATACTTGATAGCTTGAGGGTAATCCTGGCAACGTATGGCAAAATCTCCCATTCTGTACCACAAGTTTATCGTTGGATGCAGAAGTGCATTATGCTTGACGGGGAATATGATCAAATCCTTCTACTGAGGGTTAAATATTCCAACCCACCTGCCTTTCTGCAGGCCAGAGACCCTGGGTACCCTCAGCCCCAACCCATGGGAAAGGCCCGCAGCTTGGCACAATATTCAACAGTGATCTCTTCTTTACACCTCAAATAAACAGTGTTACCAAATCTGCCTTCAACCATCTGCATCTATGAGGTGTCCCTCCATGTCTACACCTCTCTCATAAAATAGCTATCATCCCTGCAGTGGTGATCTCCTACCTTGGCTATTCTAACATTGTTTACATTGAACTCCCAAACAAATCCATCTCCAGACTCCAAAGGGACCATTAATAACCTGCCCCGCGTCTTTTTGGCCTCAATCAATGCCATCATATCTCATCTGTGGTTTGGAATCTCCACTGGCTTCAAGTGAAGGAAAAAATAAAATTCAAATCTGTATGTCTAATACATAAACCTCTGTATAGTCAATCACAGAACTGCTTGTCCAAGTTGTTTGTCTACAGGAGTGCTGCTCAAAAATAGTCTAGTTGACAGTACTGCTATAACAAGCTTAGTGATAGGGTGCTTGGTGTGCAAGGTTCTTATTCCTTCAGCAGCTTAGACTTGAAACCGGCTGCCTACGATTCAGAATGCTACAAAAATAACTCACTTATTAATTTAAGCTTAAACACATCAAGGCAATTTAAAGTTGTTGCCTCCCCTAGCCTGGACCGGCTGGATGGACATATAGAGGCAAGCAGAAGCCAACCTGGGGTCAAGTCCTTATTATCATCTATACATATAAATACAAGTACAATAACTGTCACCAGACATTTTGTTCTTGGAAGAAAAAGACAGCTGTGAATGTCACATACTCAGCTACTGCCTCATTTGCTCAGTTGTGGCCTTATCCATCCATCATATTACAGAGTGGATCTCTTTCACTGCACAGACTGGCATGGCCAACTATGAGTGAGGGAACAGGAATAAAAGTATCTAAATGAGGCTATCACTTTTAGAGTGGGAGGCCTTTCCCAGGCAGATGGAAGCACAAATGGGTGGAATGCCTCTCCCTCCCCTATAAAGTCACTACTATTGTGGTGCTCCTACCTGAACATGGGGTAGAAAGCAGGAGAAGAGGTGTGGTGACAGCATCCACATTGATGGGCTCATCTGACTCCTTCCTACTCTCTTTACCAATGAAATTAGAAATATGGAAAGCAGTGTAGCTATCACGAGAAACATCCAAATCCAAATCGATTTGTAGAGCACGACTTGTCACCCCAGGGGATATCCAGGCGCTAGGAGTTGTGAGTGCGAGCTGATTGGGTTATTCTTCAAAGAGCCAAGCCCTGAGCTTCCCCCTGACTTCGGCGGGGGTGGGGGTGGCTCATAGGTAGGTGGGTAGTCCATTACAGTTCTTGGCTGTGATGTAGGAGAAGGTGCGACCCCCGCTTCTTTCACGTCTGATTCTGGGGATTTGGGCGAGGGCGAGGATGATTGATTGGAGCTCTTTAGCAGCTGGTCGAAGGAGAGTCTGTGGTTTATGAGGATGGGTCCGATGTTGTGGAGTGCTTTGAAGGGAATGGTGAGGACCTTTAACTTGCATCTCTTGTGTACGGGCAGCCAGTGTAGTTTCCTGAGGTGGGGGGTTAATGCGGGTTCTTCTGGGCAGGTCCAGGATGAGTCTTGCTACTGAGTACTGTGTGTTCTGGAGTCTTTGGAAGAGTTGTGTGGAGAGTCCCAGATATAGGAAGTTTCCGTAGTCCAGTCTGCTAGTGATGTGGCCTGGGTCAATGCCTTTCTGGATTTGGCAGGAATCCATTTGAATATCTTGCAAAGTATGCAGAGTTGGTGGAAGCAGGATGTTGCAACAGTGTTTACTCCTTTTCTGAAGGTGAGTTTGTTGTATACGATGCAGCAAAGATTTTGGCCCTGTTCTGTTGGGGTCGGGGCACCTCCCAGAGCAGCGGGCCACCATGAGTCATTCCAAGGAGAGGAGTTGTTCCCAAATAGGATCACTTCTGTTTTCTCTGTGTTCAGCTTGAGGCAGTTGTCTCTCATTCATTTGGCTATGTGGCACATGGCCTTGCTGAAGTTTGCTCGGGGGAGGTGTGGTATCCAGGTTGGGGTGTCTTTCTGCGAGGGAGAGGACAATCTGCGTGTCGTCGGCATATGAGATGATGTTGAGTCCGTAGTAGCACACGATCTCCACCAAAAGAGTCACATAGATGTTGAACAAGGTGGGCCTAAGGGAGGAGCCCTGGGGAACTCCGCAAATAATGTGCTTGGGTTCTGAGGTAAACAAAGGTAGGCATATTCTCTAGGTGCGTCCTGTGATGAAGGTGAGGATCCATTTGAGAGTGTTGTTTCTGATCCTGATGTGTTGTAGTCTTAAGGTGATGGTGTAGTGGCTGATGGTGTCGAAGGCAGTGGAAAGGTCGAGTAGTATCAGAGCCACCTTCTCTCCTTGGTCTAGGAGAGATCTGATGTTGTCTGTCGTGGCAATGAGGGCAGTTTTGGTGCAGTAGTTGGAGCAGAAACCGCATTGGAAGGTGTCCAGTAAGTTGTATTTTTTCAGGTGTTCCCAGAGTTAGTTGTTGGCTTTTTCCAGGAGTTTTTCCGAAAATGGGAGCAGCAAGATATCCAGGTAATTTTTGAGTTTGCCGGGGTTTGCAGTGGGTTTTTTGAGGAGTGGCATGACTTCAGCTTGTTTCCAGGTTTCGGGGATGGTGGCTGTGTTGATAATGGGAGTGAGGACTTGGCTGATTTTCTTCTGGCCTAGGTTGAAGATGTGGTGGGGGTAGGGGTTATTGGGTGGACCTGAGTGAGGTGATCCCATGATGTCAGCTGTTTCCTGGGTGGCTAGGGGAATCCAGGCCTCATCAGGTGGCTGTGCGGCCCTTCTTCTGTGGTGACTAGGTGTTCGAGGTTGGTGGGTTGGTGAGAAAAGTTAGTGTAGATTTCTGTTATCTTGTTGTGGAAGTATCTGGCCAATGTGTGCTGCCTGCCACAGCACACATTGGGTTTGTACATTAGACGTAAACATTGTTCCTCTTTATCGACCCCTGCAGCAGGTAATAGGAAGCAACAGATTAGCATGGAGAGGGACATGAGAGGGGAATACCCATTCCTTAGGGGGAGAAAAGGAAGGAGAAGAGCTGCTGGTTTACTGTATTTTATATTTATGAAATGTCCACTTCTGGAGAGTGCCTATGTATGAACCGTCTGTGCCTTATAACAGTATCTGACGGAGACTCTAACTTACATTCAATATTCACAACGGACACATTTTTTGCAATGATCTACAGACAAAAAATAAATATAACTCTCCTAAAAGGCTAGTTTATTATAACAAATCTATTATACTCTCTTACCGGAAACAATGTAGTAGTATAAGTCACCTAGCAGCACTGTAGAACATCGGCCCTAAGTGAGTTTCTCCAAGCAGTATTTGTTGCTTAGCATACTTGTTGCTTGGAACAGAAATTGCCTCCTCACCAGTAATTAAATTACTACTCATAACGATTTGCCAAAGCCCCTGTAACCAAATGGTTCACTGTATTGTCACAGCACCATTCATTTATAATCTACAATGGAAGTCGACACAGAGACAGCAACAAAATCGTCCCAAGAAAAATTGCCATGACACCGGCAATCACGGTGCCCTCAACGTGAATTCTAACTCCAGCAAAATTGCCACACGATCAGTAATTGCATTTGCTTCCCAACACAAAATGCGTACAGAAAAACATTTAAACCCTTAAAGAACTGTGCCAAATTCTGTTGCGCCCTAAACTGTTGGCAGACTCTAAAACCCCTCAAATCCCACATCACAGCACTGCCAGTAGCTGGAGCACCACACACCATCACATCAAGCTCACAGACTGCACTGCATTTTTGAAAGATAATAACAGTGATCAGGCTGACTACTAATTGTATAAACTATGGTAAAATGAAGGTAATACCAACCAAATTAGAGAGGTGATTGGAGGTAGGGTGGAGGTTGCAAGCTATGCAATTCCTCTAACTCGCAAACACAAAGGGTCCTGTTTCCTCCAGCCATCCCAATGCTCACAGCTAAAGGAATGGACCCAATCACCCATCTGCAGCACCTCATTATAGTTACTTACTTGACCAAAGGACAAAAGTTATTACTATAGAAGAGTACAGGAAATAACTCATACACAATGCTTCTTCATCCTGGCTCTGTGCATTCTTTAACATGTAAATCCTTTACAGCCAGGAGAAGGAAGAGGATGAGAATGCACAGACACTCGTTTAAGAAGACCTATACGCTGTGCCACTGCAGAAAGAGTACAGTGCAATACAGTTAACTTTGGCCAAGTGGGCGTGCCTTTTTGGTGTGTTTTCCCCCAACTGTGTTAAAGTTCTTTCCAATCACGTTTAAAACAGCAGCATTGAAAATACTTTTCGGCATATTTTGTCTGGTGATCTTTGCTCTTAGTTGCTATTTTCATTGAATACAATTTGTCTTGACAATTTTGAAAGACAGTTCTTCAAAGACAGTAGCACTAGATCAAGGCTTTATGTATATACTTCCAATCACCTCTGAAGATCTGCCAGTTCTTAGTTTCTGGGATATAGGTTTTTCAAGGTGTTGGCACAAACAATCGAAAAAAGCTCTTGATTTTTGTGCAAAGGTCTTATCATGACTATTATTATATGAGATAGTGCTTGACAGCTAATTAATGCAATATCCTTTTGGCCCTGCTTAAAGGTTTTTGACAGAATGTTGGACGCTCAATAGTTTGAGTTGAAAAGGTGATGCGAACTTTGAAACAAATCTTTGAAGTTGCATAAGACCACTTGCTATTTGTGTACCCGGATGAATAGTTCCATCCACTGATGGCACATGAAATTTACTAAGGTCCTCATAATGAACATGGCGGTCTGTTCTACTCCGCAGGCAGTGGCAGTAGAAACCGCCAACAGAGGAGCGCTCCAGACCGTCAAATAATGATCCAAACGAAACACACGCATCCCGCGAACCACCCACCGCCAGGAGAGGAGTGCCACCGACGACGGTAGAGTCCACCCACAGGCCGTCGGAAATGTCCAACCCGCCCATCAAATTATGAACCACCATTCCGCCGCCAGTTCCGGGGTGGGAACCACCGCCACACAAAGCCAGGCGGAAATGAACCAAATATAAGGAACCACGCACCGGAGTCCCACAGAACTCGCTGCAGGCAGCCATGGATAGAGAACTGCAGATCATGCCAGCCCTGTTCCTTGCCATATACCTACACACCCAAGACCGCCGATGAAGACGACGATGGTAAGTACAGCAACCTACGAAACAAGGGAGGAAAGGGCACAGTTACATACCCACCCACTCCACCCACCTTGCAACGCCCCCCCAACCCTTTCACAGCAGCACAAGTCATACACCCCACAGAAAGAGGTACTTACTCGACACAAGCCAAATCCAACTTGACCTTAGTACATACAAAAGCCCCACACCCATAAAAAAGTGAAACAAATTACCAGGGTTTAACGGCGTGCAGCCCAAACACAGTCCACACAGAAACTTTAATCACAAGCTCACAGAGCAAAACAGTCCAAACAGGGCCAATGGCCAGTCCGTATATTGACAATTGTCATAGGCCACAACGGGCCCAAGTGCTTGGTGCTCCACATAATGAGGCACCATATGGGCATCCAGGCACCTCACGGAAGGGGGGCAGGGGGTGGTGGGGGGTGGGGATTTTCAACGGGGTGGACCTTTGACTTTCGTTTGGAAGGTGGAGTGGGGGTGGGCTTGTCCTTTGAAGGGGTGGGGGCTGTTTGGATCTTGTGGAGTTAGATGGCCTAGGCTCAGTCTGGGCCTTTTTCTTCTCTGGGGAAGGGGCACAGGAATGTGAAGGGTGGACAGGGGTGGGCTGTGATGTGGAAGGAGTGGAAAGGGCAAGGAGATGAGCACGTTTGGGGACAAGACGGGGTGGGCCAGTGGGTTGGAAGAGGTCAGCACGGGAGAGGAAAAGATTCTTTGGAGCAATTGGGGTGGGCGTGGATGAGTGCGTGGGAGTAGAGGCAGAGGGTGTGGATGTATGTGGTGTAGGGGTGCGTGTAGTGGGTGCAGGTGACTGGTCAGTATGCTGTGGTGTGGTGGATGTCTGATGGGTGGGTGTCTTGGTGCGTTTGTGTGTTTTGGGAGGAGGGGGCTGGACACAGTGGGAGAAGACAGGCAGCTAGTGTGGATGTATGTTGTGTGGGTGTCTGCAAGTCTGGGGAGTGTGCTGCATGTGTCAACTACAGTAGTGGTGGTGAGTGCAGGTGTGGTGTATGGCGTGCATGTATGGATGTCTGCTATTGTGGTGAGTGCAGGAAGAAGAGCAGCAACAATGACTGAAGGTGCTGTGCTTGAGGGTGTGAATGTAGAGGGGACAGGCAGGGAGGCGGAAGAGGTGGGCACACTGGGGGAAGTAGATGTTGTGTGTGCAGGTGTCTGTTGGCTGTGTGAATGCTTGTGGTGGGAGGTGTGGTGCTTGTGTTTTGAAGTGTGTTTCTTGTGTGTTGATGTGCTTGACTGGGTGTCTGAATGTGTGCCTTGGACGGGTGAAGGGAGTGGGGTGCTGGAAGGGGTAGAGGAGGTTGAAGGGAGGAGGGAATGGCCAGGGAAACTAGCTGCCGTCCGAGAGGAGGCCAGATCCTGAAAAGATCTCTGTAGGGCAGACATGGCACGTGAATGCCATCCAGATAGGCATTTGTCTGCTGCACCTCTGATGCTAGCCCCTGAATGGCATTGACAATGGTTATCTGCCCTACAGAGATGGTTCTCAGGAGGTCAATAGCCTCCTCTTTGAGGGCAGCAGGCTAACTGGGGCAGGGGAGGAGGTGCCTGGGGCGAAGGAGACGCCCAACTTTCTGGGTGGGCGGGCAAGGGCAACTCAGTGGGAGCAGAAGGGAGCGTGGTGATGGAATGTGGGTGGCAGAAGATGTCCCGGTAGTTGTGTGGGCACTAGGGTCCGCCACTGCTGGGGAACCCCCATCGGAGGAGGTCTCGGAGTCACTACCTCCTGTGGTAGTAGCCTCCCCCGTGGAACTCCCCTTGCCCTCCTATCCACTGGTCCCCTGGGCGTCGGTTGTCTCTGCCTCCGAGGATCCGTGGGCTGCTGCCTCAGCTCCCTCGCCTGATGGTGATGCTGTACCAAACCAACACAAGAGAACAGGGATGGGGAGACAAAACAGGAGAGACACTTGTAACTAGCTGAATGTAGGTACATAATGGCCAGACATACACCCACCCAGAAGACACACCCAACAGGCAGCACCGTTCACTATGCCCATGGCCATGCCCCTGACTCCTGACCAGAATACTGCTCTACACCCATCCCCTGAAATACCTAAGGAACCGACGTATGTGAAACCTGGCAAAGAAACCCCTACACCCTTTGGAGACCATGAAGTAGATGGACACCAGTCAAGTCCCTTCATCTAAGCAGCATGAACCCTAATGCACACCCAGACATCCTTCCAGACTGAAGTATATGAAATGAATACTCACCCCCTTGTGACTGCTGTACAGCCTTCAAGCACCCCTTCCACGTTAGGAGGACTTCCCCAGCTGGGCTTCACTTATCTATCGTGCCCCGCACCGCAGGTCCTCATACCTCTTTCTACAGTGGGTGCTCCGCCGGTTGTAGACCCCCAATGTCCGCACCTCCTTGGCGATGGCATGCCAATGTGCCTTCTTCTGGTGGGCGCTGACCTAAAAGGGTGACACAGAAATGGAACACAGAGGTCAGGCACTTGCACGATAGGAACAGCTGGCTAATCGTCCACTATGGGACGGACAGTACTCTCAGACATACAGGACAGTCGCACGCAGCATGCCATGCACCATGGCCCATACAGGCTCAGAGGTGCACACATATGTGCAATCAACACCATCCATTACACACACACAGTGCCTCCAAAACTCAGACTCACCTGTACCTCTGACCGTCCGTACAGTTTTGCGTACAGGGGCAGGACCCCATCAACTAGCTTCTCCAGTTCCTCCTCGGTGAAGGCCGGGGCCCTTTCCCCTGCAACACAAGGCACATCTATAGCCAGAGGCAGGCCACAGCAGTACGCAGAGTGGAGTACCCGTCCGCACGAGTTCAGGGAGTCAAGTGATCAAATGATGACGAACGCGCGTACGTTCCGCGGCGGTGTGCACCGTCACCGCCGGCGGCGATCCTGATACGCCAGGATTCCCCATTGGCATCCATGTTAACCAATGAGGGTGTGAATAGCGGTAAACACCGCCATAAGCTTTGACGTCAACCGCTAGCTGTATGAGGTGACTTCCACAACGAAACGGTGGATTTACAGTGGGCAGACATTTTGCCATGACCTACACATCTAGAATTAATTACTAATCACAATGCAGGCGCTACTAGCCACATGAAGCACCTAGGCCTCTGTCCATTCAGTATTGTAGCACACGTGAAATACTCTGTTCCCTCCTTGTGATGTACATGTGTATCTGTCAGGTAGCAGTTATTGTAGAGACACTACAATGAACAATGCAGTGCACAAATGATGACAAGTGTGCCTATGTATGTGTCTTCATCACTCCTTTTTGTAACCCTTCGTAGGCACCGACCCTTGTGGTGAGGAATGGCACCATCGGTGTACAGACCATTTGTGGATATGGGGACCATGGTGGAGCGTCAGATCATAATCACTTACAGACTAACACGTGCAACAATGCAGGACCTTTGTGCATTACTGGATCCTGCACTAACTCCGGGAAATCGTAATCAGCATTTCATTCCAACTGAAGTGCAGGTGCTCTCCGCACTCCATTTCCTGGCCACAGGCTCATTTCAAGTGACAGTGGGCATGGGTTCTGGTTTTTCAAAAGCCAGTGTTCAGCCAGGTACTGACAAGATTTGTGAATGCATTTGTATGACATCTGCAGTCCTATGTGAGGTTTCCCCAAAGTACTGACCTACCTGCCATCAAGTCTGAATTATATGCCTTTGCCAACATACCCCATGTGATAAGTGCCATCGATGGCAATCACATACCGATCATCCCCCCAAGAGTGAGTGAACAGGTGTACAGAAACAGAAATAACTTTCACTCCATGAACATCCAATTGGTATGTACTGCAGACCAGTACATCACACATGTGAATGTCATGTTTCCAGGTTCAGTCCATGATTCCTTTGTGTTGAGGAACAGTAGTGTGCCACTGAAGATGGAACAACTACAAGAGGACAGAGAGTGGATCACAGGTAAGTGTGCCTGTCACTAACTGACACATTGCAGAAAACCAGCCTGTCTGACTAAGAGGCATAACAATGACGACTCTGTATTGCACCATTTTCTAGATGATTCTGGCTATCCAAACTTGCGTTGGCTCCTGACACCAGTGAGGAATCCCAGGACGGATTCAGAGAGGAATTACAATGAAGCCCATGTATGAACTAGGAGGGTAATAGAGCGAACTATAGGTCTCCTGAAGGCTAGATTTTGTTGTCTACATATCTCTGGGGGTTCCCTGGCCTATTGGCCTGAAAAGGTGTGTAGAATAGTGGTGGCCTGCTGCATGCTGCACAAAGTGGCAGTGAGACATTCTGTACCCCTATTGGAGGTGGAGGGTGCTGTAGGTCCTGATCAGCTATCTCAGAGAGGTGAGGAGAGTGATGGTGATGATGAGAAAGGGGAAGATATCAATTCCAGGAACCAACTGACACAACTCTACTTCTAGTAACTGTGTGGGACTTAGGCCTGTCATTGGGGTTTGTGACTAATACTGTCAGTGTGCTCAGTCATATAAGGGGGGGTTGGTAATGATAGGCGAAACATGGCCCACTTCTGCATGGCACTGACTGAAAATGTATGCATTTCTTCCTTGCCACCATTTAGGCACACAGGACTCCCTTCATGCACAGATTCGACAATAAAGTTGTTCTCTGCCAGTTGCATCCATACTTCACTTTGCTCACAATTCAACACAGGGGACAGTGTTACAGGTGTGAAATGTGTTTTATTGGTTGAAGTGAGTGAATAGTGCTATTTACAATGATGGGAAGTCGTAAGGGGGGGTCCTCAAGACCAACATGGTGGCAGCCTTGTTGGTAGTATTGATGGGTCCATCTTGTCTAACAGTACTTCATATTGCCTCTTAGCAATGTGTGGTTGGTGATTGGGTGGGATGGTTGCTTTGCATTTGTGGCAGAGTTACTTATTGTAGGGGGCCGGGTTCTTAGCTGAGGTTCCAGTGCCATATCTTGGCCTGAGGGTCCGTTTGGGCGCCTGCTGTTGACCTTCATGGGATGACATGGTAGGCCCTTCTGTTTCCTGTGAGGGTAGTTCCTGGGGTGTTTCTGCTGCTGGGGTCATCTGATGCTGGTTGTCCGGTGCTGTTGTGGGGGCCTCTTTTCCGGTGTGGGTGTCAGACTGGTTTTTGATCAGCTGCAGCAGTGCTCCTGCTATGGGGCCATTGTGACATTGTGCTCTTTCCACTGCTCCATGGCCTGTTGGTGGTGTTCCTGCTGCATCCTCTGACTGTGCTCCTGGGTGGACACGATCTGTGTCAACCTGTCATGGGTATGTTGGTAGGCCCCCAATACCTCTGATTTCATGTCCTGGACTGCTGCATCCATCCTGAGGCCTCCCCCGGGCCCACTGCGACCCTCGCACTTGCCCTAGCCCCCTGTGCCTGTGTCCCCTGCACAGGTCTGTCAGTACCACTTGTACTGGGGCCCTCGCCTTCCTGCATGTTGGGAGTGGGAGACTGTGGCCTCTGTGCCTGTGTTCCATCGGTCTGTGGCCTGGGTACACTGGTGTGCAGACGCCTGCCCTGGGCAGCTGGTCTTGACTGGGTGATAGGGGTGACAGTGGTTTCCTGGGTGGGGCTGCTGCATGGTGAGAGACCAAGACTGTGTGAGGGGCCTGCCTGCTCATCAGTATCCAGGGATCCTTCACCAGTGTCTTGTGAGGTGCCTCTGTCTCCCTGGGGGGCACTGGCACTCCTTGTCCCGTCCGTTAGGGTTGCATGGGTGGTGGTGCCTGTTGGGGGACATAGACATGTCTATTACATCTGCATGAATGTTTGAGGTGAACAGGACAGGGCTAATTTGTGCTGGTGTTACTTTCAGTGGCCTTCCAGGGTGCCTTTGTGAGGTTGACATTGCATTTTGTGCCAGTGTGGGGTTGCATTGTGGTGGGGGGGGGCGTTCCATTGTGGGTGCGTGCAGGGGTGGGTGACTGTGCACAGTGGGAGGGATGTGGGCCTGTTAGTTGGTTTGTGGTCATGCAGGGGGTGGATGTAGTGGCTGTTGCCTGGGTGGGGTGTAGGTCCTGGTGGGTGTGGGTGGTGTGGTGCATGCATTCCAGGTGTGGTGGATGTGGGGTAATTGTAGATGACTTACCCGAGTCCATTCCTCCAGTGAGTCCAGTGAGTCCCTTTCGGTGCAGGATGGCCAGTACCTTTTCCTCCCAGTCAGTGTAGTCGGGTGGTGTTGGTGTCAGTCCTTCCCCAGTCTTCTGGACTGCGATGTGGTGCCTTGATGCCATGCCCCTGACCTTCCCCCGCAGGTCATTCCATCTATTGCTGATGTCGTCCCTGGTGCGTGGATGGTGTCCCACTGCATTGACCCTGTTCACAATGGTCTGCCACAGCTCCATTTTCCTTGCGATGGGTGTGTGCTGCACCTCGGGCCCCGAATATGTGTGGCTCCACCTTCAAGATCTCGTCCACCATGGTCCTTAACTCCCTTTTGGTGAAGCGTGGATGTTTGGGGGGGACATGGTGAGTGTGGTGAATGGTGTTGGGGCTGGGAACGAGGTAAGAGTGCTCTTCTGTGGGTCGGTGTGCGTCTCCTGTAAGCTGGCATTTGCTGTCTGCCTCTGTTGCTCTCTGTCTTCTTGTCCTGGTTTCGATGCAAGGGATTGTGGGGTGTCTGGGGGTGTTTTATGGGGTTCTGGATGTGTGTCAGGTGTGTGGGTCATACGCCTATCCAATGTGTGCACTTCTTGCTGTTGGGTCCACTTGCTGCCTGTGGCGGTCGCAGACGCCAATGGGCGTCCGGCCTCCACTGTCTGCCGAGGTGATTTGTGCATCATTATTTGGAGGTCGGGATGTGGGTGTGCTTGGCGGTGGCGGGGTGGGGAGGTCCGGGATTCCCGCCGACAGAGTTGTGGCGGGGAGTGGTGGTCTTGTGATTTTGGCGGGGTTGGGATTTTCGTTGATTATATGGCGGGTTTCCATTCACCGCCAATGGCGGGATTCTGTTCACCGCAGCCACAGCGGTCTTTCCCGCTGTGTTCATAAAGACTGCCTAAGTCAGGAAGTAAAGAAATTACAGTATATGTGATGGAGGTGCACTGAATGGAGATTCAGTGGTTGCTTCACCTTAGTGACTAAGGGCCATATGTACGAACACATTTTCCCATAGACACAGAATGGGTAAAACCGTTTGATACATCTGGCCCTAAGTTTTCCACTTAGCTGCATAGTTATTCCATGTTGTGGATGATGTGCTTCAATTAAGAATATGCATGCAGATCAATAGTTTAGGCATCAAAATTCTAAGACTTCAGAAACCAAGTAGCTCAACTGCATGATTGTGTTTGCTGAATGTGTCTTCAAAGTCTGTGTCTGGAAGATGCTGAGACAGAAGATGTGTGCCACTGGAGAACCAGTGCCACTCCTTGTACTATCTGATACAGAAGCAGGAAGTGTGTTCCTCCTTCAGTATATTACAAGGTTGTCAAATTGTGCGGATTAGTCCATTCCCTAATTACAAGTTTGTCTGGAATGCTTTCAGCAGGGAAACACTGAATTCCAT
This sequence comes from Pleurodeles waltl, assembly GCF_031143425.1. Lineage (NCBI taxonomy): Eukaryota > Metazoa > Chordata > Amphibia > Caudata > Salamandridae > Pleurodeles > Pleurodeles waltl. The sequence goes on along the minus strand of NC_090446.1, from coordinate 1,297,789,526 downwards.
TCCAGTACACTGATATGAATGTGCAGTGGACGACCAGGGAATCCACCCTACCGCAGCTGTGGTCTCCCCTGGAAGAGCACGGCTGTGGTGTTGCAGACACTGGATGCCCTAAATCTCATTTGCCCCAGACTTTAGCGTCTATATCAACACATCTTATTAAATGGCAGTGGTGCTGTTCATGAATAAGCAACGCAAGTTGGCAGCAGAAGCACTCCCATAACCCTGGTATTTTCTAAAGCTTGCAGTACAGATTTTCTGGAAACCTGGCACCTTATAACAATCCAGGATCTCTGCAACTTAGTGACCACCAATTTGATGGCTGTACTTCCAATAAGAGGTGAGAGCTATCTAATTGGGCACCTTACTTTGTGTCTCTCTCATATTTGTGGAAAGATACAGCAGCTTGGTGCAGGGTGGTGGGAGAAAAGAAGGCATAGAGTCCTTTGTGAAGGGCGGTCTCCACATCCACGGTAGTGGCCCAGCTAGTTCTGGGTGCAGCTTATGGAGGTGGTATATTAGCATTCCTGATACAATCTGAATCCTTGCCGATTTGCATGTGAGACAGTGGAAGTGACATTAATCTTCCTTGACTTGCAGCACACCTACAACTTAAATGTAATCGAACTTAATTACGATTGTGCTTGTGCCTGCCCAGTAACTAAAGAATACTTTGGTGGCCTATGATCTGGATTCTGGGTCCGAAAAAACTGCTTGCCAAATTGAGATTCCTAATACCTCTATTGTAGTGGGCGAAGGCGGCGATCTGTCGTATTTTGAGGTGGGAAAGTCGTTTCCTTTAGGATGACATTTAAAAAACTAAGAAATGGCACTGTCGTACTGAAATGACAGGGAATGGTTCAAACAGTCAAAAGAGGCAAGAAAAAGTCAGCACACATTAGTACGCTAGAACGGTTAACATGTATACCGGAATTTTTCCCTTTGTTAGCCCTTACGATGTTGGGAAGCAGTGAAATATCTAAAGGAGATCATGCAATGTTGGACACCGACCTAAGTGACAACACAGTATGAGTCAGAGCAGATCAAACACTTAAAGCTGCAAAGGACAAAGAAATAAATAACTGATCCCATCATTGAAATGAGTAATTTGCTTAAAGCTCATAAAACTGTAACTAATAAAGTCTTATCAAGACTGCGCATTACTTGACATTGATTTAAGTCTTCTCCTTCATACATCAGAGAAAAAACCACTGAAAGAGACACTAGGATTGTTCAGTAATACACTGAGTAATGTATCTGAGATTGAAGTGAATTTATATTGTTCCCCTGACTTTCCACTATTAATACCATCTCAGCCCGCAAGCAAACATGCAGTTATTTCCAAGACCTTATTATCACTACAGAGGATACTCAAGTCTATATGATCAGTGCTGGGAAAAACCATAACTAATTCTGACTGTTCACTCGAAATTCAAACAGCAATACTAAAAACTCTAACTTGTCAAAATGTTTCCCTCCCCATTGGACGGACAGGTACTGGAGTTGGAGTTCAAACTTGCAAGGAAGGGGTTGGTCTGAAAGTACTCTCTGAAAAAGGAATATCATTTAAAAAGTCAAGTGCAGCTCAAACAGGCAAAACAATGCAAAAAAGAACAGAGAAAAATGGGGAAGGAGTCATCTACTCTTTGTTAGGCTATTCGCAGAACCAACACTAGATCAGGAGACAAGCGAGGAGACAGTTCTTCCCTATTCTCCGTTATTTAAATGTTCTTATAAGATAGGTGTCTTGATAAATACTCCAGTGGCTGCCTCACTTCCTACAATACTAGATTCTGATTTAAAGAAAGCTAATGTAAGTAAGGCAAAATCTGAGGCTGTGAGGAAAAAAAAAGCAATTCGAAGAATTACCCAGAGGGAGTCTCGAGGAATAAAGTTTGCTCTCACCAATAACCACACTAATAGTGAGGAAAACAGAAAAAGTAGCACCACAATTGACACGGTAAACTTGCGGGATGCACAGGTCTAGAATTTGTATCTCCTTCATCCCGCAAAGAACATTTTAAAGGGCAATTAAATCCATCAGCCCCCAATTTTGTGAGTATTAAGGAAGTAGGTACTCTTCCTATGCACCTTTGTCAGTCAATTGTTATTATGAGTTATTTACAGTAGACCCAATATTACACTCTTATCAAGCCCTAGAGATATCAGACCTCTCCGCAAACGAGGAAGATCCCTTAAACAGACAAATAATTTTAAGGCTCTTGCATAACTTTTAACAATTACAGAGTCTTTCTTCTTCTGAAATAAAATTGGTAACTTTTCCCAATAGTCAAATCCTTTCAACAGCACAGTTGTCAATGTGATCTCCTCATTAGTTCTACAGGAAAGTGAAAGACTACACAAAAATGGTTTTGATGTAATGGGAATACACTATAAATCTCCTGCCCCACATTCTCCACTACAGTTTATACAGTCAGCTTAGAGTGAAGTGGAATAATCCAACACAACACATAGCCATAATGTTCATGAGCATGAGTGTGGATCTATGGATACCCTTAGAGTCCATACTGATAAAGGTGGCAGGTAGAATCTAAGCCAGCTCAAATTGGACAATTCCAAAACTGAAGTCTCCTGGTCTTGGTTTTTGATGAGTCTGAATGAAAATAAAATGAACTGTAACTACAAACTTTCCTTTTAGCTGTAATTTGGTGATTATCTCTTGGAATGTAGTTGGTTTGAAAAGATATAAGTTGCATAGTCTGATAAATTCCCGCCCAGCAATAATGTCTTCAAGAGACTTGAGCCATCATTGCAAGTTTGGTGGTCAGAAAACTCCCCCAGGACTGTGAATCCGTCAGATTTTCCATGGTGCGGTCGCTGCCATGGGAAGACTGGCGGAAACAGGAGTCATTATCAGCACGGTGGCGCTGAGTTCAGCGCTGCGTGGCTGACCATGAGTCTGACCGCCGGCGGCCCGTTGGGAACCTTGTCCCCAGCTGTGACAGTGGTCCCCTTGTGGTCCGACCGCCAAGGTTGTAATCTGGCGTTTAGACTGCCTGGAATGCAGCGGTCCGACCGTCACCGCGAGCCTTCTGGTCCTTGGACCGACAGACTCGTAATGAGGCCCTTGGTTTATTGATAAATTCAACTTGGATAATTATTTTGTTATTATTGTTCCTGCAACAAGGGTTAAGAAAGGCCATGCTAAGGGCAGCCTCACTACCCTCCTTAAAACTGAGATACAGTGGGACTTTGAAATAAAACAACTTCCGAGCAATAATATATAGTGCATGAAAATAAAACTACCTGAAGCAAGTGCTCATTTGGCTAACATTTTATTTCTATTTAACATCTATGTCCCGCCTGGCTCGAAATACAATATGTAGCAGAATGAGCTATTTGATCTTATTGAGCTTATTCTTGATTGAGGAGGAAATTCTAAAATGATAATAATGGGCAATTTTAATGCTACAATTTCTAATGCTGCAATAAAAGCTCATAAAACCACAGAATTGGAAGACATTTGTCCCATTCCCAAGTCTGTCTTTCCCACAAAGAGAAAAGCAGATAAACATAGAAGAATGCTACTGGATTCATTAAACAGAATTAATGACGTGATACTAAATGGAAGAACTTATGGTAAAATACCTCCTGTTTTTACTAGAAACGTGAGTCTCTGGCTACTCTATCATCGATTATATCATAACTAGTCATGACCTTTGTCAGAATTATTTGCTTTTTAAAACAGAGTTTGTTCTAGGTAGTGACCATGTTATATTATATTATGAACCTTAACTAAAAGTACAACTATCACCATCTTGGTCACTAACAGAAAAAATGAGGATATTCTTATTGCTTGTAAGCAAAGTTTAATTATTTTGAATATATCCAAGCTGAAAACAGTAGTCCTGTCATCCTGTTTTCATCATTGTCTTGTAGAAAATAATCCTATTGTGATCTACGAAAAGATAATCACGGAAGCTGTCCATGAGATCTAAAAAAGGAGTTAAGGGAAGTAGAAATCTCTCTCCAAAGGTGAATAAGCTTGTTCGTCAGCAATGTATTGTCCCCTCAGCTATAGGGGACAAAGAGATCCAAGCTCTGTGAAGGGGAAAAAAGGAAAGCCCATTCGGAAATTAGTAAAAACACCATGGTTAGTAACTGGGTCGAGTTGCAGCAAGCAGCCCAACAAAACACAGTAAAACCTTCTGGCAACTCATTTCTAAGTTTATGAGCAGTAGGAAGAAACCGGCCGCTATTCCAGTTCCTCAGAATGAATGGATCAAATACTTTCTGGCCTTGTATGTGACTAATTCTCCTATGACAAGTTGTGATGTACTTTTCAACCTACCTATAAACCCGATCCTCCTGTAAACTCAGGTTGAAGTAAGTAGAGATGTAGATAAGGTAAGCAAGATCTACAGCAGCGATGGGACCCAATAAAATTCCCATATTAGTTTGAGGGTTGGAGTAGGATCCTAACTCCTCTGTTTTCATACTGCTGCACATCTGGATTTATTCCTATTTCTTCTACAGGAAGTGTAATAGTCCCTCTGCATAAAAAAAGTTTCCCACCTAATCCTGTGCAACTACTGCCACATTGCAATTGTAGACGCAGCTGGGAAAATCATTGCGTCAAGTATATTGAACCATTTTAAGGACTGGGCATACGCGAAGGGTGTTATACCGCTAATCCAAGCAGGTTTCAGACCCAAATATTCTGTGATTGATAATATTGCAATTGTGCAAACTACTATTGATAAGTATGTAGTGGCTAAATCTCAAGTTGCTTATTCTGTGTTTGTTGATTTTTCTACAGCTTTTGATAGGGACGACAGACCTACCCTTTGGAGGAAACTAGCCAGCCTAGGGATCCCTAGTGTCTTATTAAAAACGAACTGTTTCACTTCATTCATCTACTTGTAGAGTTCTAATGGGGAGAGAAAAGTGACCGACTCCTAAAATTCTAACTCAACATGGCCTTAAGCCGAGATGTATCTTAGCTCCATTTCTGTTGTCCTTATTTTTAAGTGAGCTCCCTGCCCGTTTTAATAATGTTAATAACTTTCCTCCCATAATTGAACTTTATAATATACTTTTTACTGTATGCAGATGATGTGGCCATCTTTGACCTTACTCCCATTAGCCTCCAGCGCAATTCAGATGTGCTATTTGAATATGCAGAGGCAAATTTCTTGAAACTAAATATTGCCAAAACTAAGGTGGTTCCCTTTAGAGGAAAGAGACGGTACTGCCCCTTCGACTACAAGCTTGGCCGTAAGTCCGTCGAGGTTGCCACAACATATACATATTTTATTTGGGAAGGGTATTTTTAAGGCATCAGCACACTTAGGTGCTTTAAAACTATTTTATAGTCTCTCATGCAAGAGGAATCTTAAATTTCTTTTTGATATTTACCAGGCAAAGATACCACCTATTGTTTCTTATGCACTTGAATATATCCCAACAAGTAAGTGGGATGTTTTAAATGTATTCAAAGGGAAGCTCCTTCGAAAGATAGTATCCCTGAGTCAAGAAATCCTCGTTCAGGGATTACGTTTAGAGTTTTCTCTCCTTAGTACCTGTGCTAGATCTTTGGCTAACGCAATCAGATAGGAATATGATCTCCTCCATGCACCTAAAGGCACTTTGACAGCTATTTTGAAGAACAAAATCTTCAAGGAAGAAGTAGGCGTGCACACATTTAATTTTAATCTTGAGAGTGCAGTAGTGAACTTCCAATGTTCTATTGCGATGGCCAGAATAAGTTACTCACAGGATGTTGCAGTGTGCTCAGTTGGAAATGTATAAACCCTATTGTGACAGCCTTTCTCTTAAGATGAATCAAGGATACTTGAAGTTTACATTGGGCCACAGCACTGAACACTTCAGAAATATGTTAAGATTGGGTATTTTATCACTAAATAATTTTACAAAGCATTGATCTGATAAAAGAGATGTCAAGAATGTGCGATTTATGCAGGGGTGGGATTCAAGATATTAAGCATGTATTGTTTGTTTGTCCTACATATCAATATTAGACATGCAGAAGTGTTTTTTAAAACCTTTAAGTTACAAATACAGTGAATTTAATACCAATGATTTGATTGCCCTAACAAAAGCACCTCCTGATGAATGTGTGCTGCAATTTGTACACATTTTTAAAATCATTTTAACAATGTATAAGCAATGTACCTGTACAGAGATTGTTTTATTTTTTTGTTCTATTTATTGCTTGACTGCATATATTGTTGATCTCTGATGAGATCTAAATCACTAAATACACTCAACTAATACACTAAATACACTGAACAGTGCTCTACTTTCCCTGAACTGTAAAATTGAACATATGTGCTCCCTATCCATGAAGAAAGGTATGCACCATGTAATCTGATACCAGGACTCTACAAAGTGTCGATCTATTGTGAAATGTGAGCGCTCTACTATAGCAGATTGTGCTTGACAACAGTAAATCTTCCCAATCCCAAGAAGAATTGTGCCCATTGTGCTGCAAAATACTCCTACAACAGAGCCATTTGTAGATGTGCATTTGGAAATAAACTCTACGCACTAAACTATAATGGACAACAATTTTATCACCATTTTCACTGTCCAATATTGAGCTAACTGGAAAATTGGGAATCAGAAAAGCAGCTACTCTCTCCCTGTCGATGCAAAAGCCAGCGAAAACTAGGTGTTCAGTGCTGTGCCCAGATAATTTTGCAACAGCAGTGGTTGCAAATGTGTATTGTTTACATGGTGAATCCTAGCTGGTGAAGCATAGGAGTGTTTTTGTTTATGGGGCAGGCACTGCTGATCTCGTTTCCCCTTTACTTGCTAATCATCTAGAAAGCGATATACGTGCAATCGTTGGCGGCTGAAAGAAACTGCTACAATGAAGGCATTTTGTGAATACTCTTAGAGCAGGTAAAATAGAGAATTGATAATGCTTTGAATCTACCGTACACCAGAGGTATTATTAATGATATGGAGGCGGAGGAATATGGAAGGAGGCATACAAGAGGTTGAGAGAAGTGAAGAAGTTGCCTTTGTGTAGACGCGGAATCACTCCCTGCAACGTTCTCATCTTCAAACGGACACTCTGGGGAAAGGTATTTAGGACTCGCAGTTTCAATTTAGGACACAGCAGAAGTGGTGGGTATTCTCTCACCATGTGATTTTGTGGAGGTATACTTGGGGGTCGTAGCATGAACTAGATTGAGTAGTCATGCTGCACAGATAATACCCACTTGAGGTAGACATCCTCCCCCCCCCCAACTGCTGAGGGGAGACCTCTAACATCCCCTAAGTGCTTCTGTATGATTAGTGGGAATGCACTTAGTCACTGAATGGATGAAGTGGAAGTTCTTTGGAAACTGGAGCCTCTGATACAAACTTTATAGTGTCTTTGAAAACCTCTTCTTTCAAAGAACTGGTTTAGTGGCCCTTGGTGCTGCTGTCTTGGACATTTTGGCAGGACCGAATATCTTTATAAGTCTGCAGAATTCAAGCAGCCTGAGCCGTATTTGTTGACATCGATGGTGTGGCTGAAGGGCACCTATGGATTTGGCAATACCGGTCACCTTAAATTTATCAAGTGCCTTATGCATTGTGTACCAAATGAATATGTTACATTCAATTCAAGTATTGCAGCATATGCTGTATCTACCACATCAAAAGAGTAGTGTATGCAAACATTGGAAATGTACTGCCACCCAGAGTGACTCTTCCGCTCTCCTGATTATTATTTTTTTAGCTCTTCCATCTCTTCTCCCTCAGGAAAGTCATCCCAGCTGAGGTGTGCTTGCAAAAAGCCACGAGGTCAAGGCACTCATTGCTATGGTTTGGATTCCCCAATGGGCACCATTATAAGCAGGATGCTACAATCCAGCTCTCTTTTAGTGAGACTCTACTCCAAGATGGCTACCAAATACAGACTCAACTCCAATATGGCCACCAAATACAGACTCAACTCCAATATGGCCACCAAATAACAATTAGTAGATTTTGTTCTGAGAAGATGTCCTTCTTGTTGGTGGTTCCTGCTTAGAGAACAGCCCCTTCCTTCCTCATAGGTGTTTCTATTCAGAGACCAACCCCCTCCTGAACTATCAGTAAAGAGCGTCTGATCAGTGTACCTAAGCTGCATAACTCTTACGCTTGCTGAATTCTTCTCTTCTGCTCTGCTCCAGTCCTAGTCTTAAGCAGCTCTGCTTCAGGATTGGTTGTATACCAACTCTACACCAGAACTGCTATCTCCAGCTCTTCTCCAATTCAGGTCTTACCAGGTTAATAACATCAACCTTGCAAAATTCAGCACATTGTATGTTTAACGTGCCTATGTATGTTTACTGCTAGTGCTGCCAGGCGCATTCTAGAGAGCATGCTCTCTGTAATCCATGTTGCAATCAAAGAAAACAGACAATAAAATGTGAAGGATCTACCTACCATACGTCGAGCCACTGTGCTTTCCACTGCAACTGTTTGCTTTCCTTATCAGGGGGTGATCCTTCTGTGGTCCCACAGTTAAAAGACCCTTTTAATTAGTAGGAACAACTACAGAATCGAGTGACCTCTAATGTAGTTATGCTCTACTCTGGGAGCTATGCACCACATCTTGATTTTTTTTCAACATTTTCTAGAAAGGTTTTTAAGACTGTTGGCAATATTGGTAAATACTGGACTGCTCTAGCTGTCTTGGACATTTCTTCTTGTTCTATAGCCATGGTAACACTGTGTTGTGATGTTGCTCGTTGGATTACAGCATATGGGGGTGTTTCATCTGGCAAGATTGCTCTAATGAGGGCATCACAGCAGCCCACATTGTTTGACTCCATTATGTATTCTCAGAACTTGGAAAAAAATTCTCAACATGGTTGGGCTTCATGTTCTTCTGTGTCTGTCTGAGATAGTGTCATATATGGAGTGGTGTTGATGAACTACAGAGATGGTGTCATATATGGAGTGGTGTCTTATAGCATTTGATGAACTATGGACTGTATGTATAGTTCAGTAGCCTTCGAAATGTGAGTGGATCAGTAAATCTGTTGAAACTGCTTCCATGTAGTTTTACATTTTATACAAGTCTTGCCTGAAGGTGGTAGACTCAGTAATGTGAGACTGTTTAATTTGGCTGTTTTATGGGTCTAAACAAATCTTTTGGAAGTGTTGCTTTACTATGCCTTACTTCAGGCTCAATATAAATATTATTTATCTTGATTATCACAGGTTCCTTGTGTGAGTGTGGGGACACCCTCCATTGTGTCCTCAGAGTCTTTGATGTGGTGGATTTTCTTTAGTGATGAGGCCAAAACAGTACTTAATGAGGAAATGGTTCGGTCAATGCTGTTGACGCCGATCTTCCTTCGGTGCTATTGTATTTTTCAACGCTGGGCTTCCTCATGAATTAAAGCAAGCTTTCAGGTGCATTGGAGCAGGTCTGCTTGCTCCCTTTTGTTTGAGACACGTTTCAAGTGCTCTTCTTTCAGCTGCGAAACACATAGTTCGTGTGATTTTTTTTTATCAGTTTGAGACAGTTACAGGATCAGCAAAGAAAAACAATTCATTTTCGTCATGAACATTTTAAAAGTAGAAACAATCTGTCATTAGAATCATAAACACTGTATATAAACACGAATGACCCAATAAACACCCTCTGTGGCTATTAACAACTTAACTGCCCATGTGTGGCATGTAGTCAACAGCCACCACAATTTTCTTAACACTACATAAATATAAATAATTAATTTGTACAAGGAAAAAAGAAGAAATCTGTGCAATTATATAATTCCAGTCCCAATTTTTCAAAACTACCAGTACGATCAATGTCCATGGAAGGAGGCCTTGTTAAGCCATTATTTATTTGTCATTTAAGAATAAGTTAGGGTGCAGTTCCATAATCTTTTGGGAAACCCATCCTTTCTTGAATGTCTCTTTATGTAGTAGGAATCCATGAAAGTCTTATTAAACTAGAGCCCCTGGCTCAAAGTGTTGATGCATTTCGACCCCAATGTTTCCGGAGTCTGCTCAAGACAAGGAGCTGGAGATTTGTTGAGCCACACAAGTGATTAGTGAGGGATGGATTATAAAATACATTAGGTTGAAAAACCCAGCAGGATACACTTTGAAACCCTGTAAGGTAAAAAAGAGAAAAAGAAAAAAAAAGACAAACAAACCTTATTTGAAAATTGCACGACATCTGAAAAGGTGAAATCAAAGTTGGTGCAAATACATATTACTATTACCTTGGTAGTATTAGAGTAGCACGTGCTCGTCAGAGCCCACAGGATCTAATCAAAGAGCCCAGCAGGGATGGCTTTTCTTACCAAATTAGCCACGTATTTTTATTATTTTTGGTGCCTGTAGGAAAGGTCACAACTACACCGGGCATGACATATCATTTAGTTTGTCAACGTTGTAATGGATCTGTTTTTATCGCTGCCTGGCATGATAAGGTAATGAATGAGGGAATGATGGGAGTTGTAGATCCGAAAATACTTCCTTGGTTAGACACTCAAAGGAGCTTACCCCCGCCCCCAATTACATGGGCAGAGAGAATATGTAGTTTCAAAGTCACAAATTAGTGAGGCATCAAAAAAAAAAAAACTAGCATTTACAATGCTACAGGTCTCGCGTTTGCTCACGTTAGAGGTATTACCGTTGTAAACTGGACTTTTCTTGCCACATAAACTAATAATGAAAAGGTTAACAGTTTCACATATGCAAGCCAATGGTCACCATGAGCGTCAAGGAGACACAGAAAAGGAAACAGAAGTTTGCACAGTGAAATTTATCAGCAAAAGTGCAATTATCCATATTACTGGCAAAAGCGCAATGATCCATATTACCAGCAAAAGTGCAATTACCCATGTAACAGGGTCGATGTCATGCAAAGAGCTCGACTTCTGCCCAGCGAGATTGCGCTGCGCAGGAAATGTAAAGATAAAGTAGTCCAGAAGCCATGGTGAAAACATGGAACCTCGTATGTTTTCAGTAGTTTACCGGTGCGCTCAAGGAGGGCGATACACCAGAAAAGGCATGATGTTTGCATGCCTTTCACAAATGGAATCAATCGATTTTTAAAAGGCAAGCCCACGAACTAATGAAAGTGACAGGCGTGGTTAGAAGCCCACATAGAGATTACAACATGGTCCAGAGCGCTTGAGCGTGTGCGCTTCACCCTAAAAAGGGTATCATTTTGCAAAAAAGTTTTTTTTGCTGCTGATTGATTATTCTTTTACACCAGTGATCACAGTATTAAAGCATAAAATAAGATTTGCTTCTTTTTTCGCAAGTAGGAGTTCTGGACTGCCTCCTCTTTGATCAGGATTCATTACAACCCACACTCTCTATTTTAGATCATTCTCAGCATGATCAAGTGGGATAAAACGATTGACCAATGAAGCGGTTTAATGTTTTACAGCAATTAAGAGATTTGTGGTGAATTGCACCATGGAACAATTCCTAGTTAGTTTTCCCAATATACACTTTCTTTTAAGGGCATGCAATGCCATAAGCCATATTTCTTGTCTTGCAGTTTGATAACTGTGTGTGAAAGCATTTGATTAAATTTAAGAGGAATTGGGTACCCCTCATTGTTAGTTCACAAACAGAACAGGTTCCATATTTGTGGTGGCCATGCAGCGGAGGCAGGTTCCAGTGTTTCTCAAGACCTGTTTGACAAAAGTTTCTGTCAGCAGATGGGTCCATACCACATCAGTTGTAATTGTATTTATATTGCGTCTACTATTCAATACGTTGTATTGAATAGAATAATGGAGGGATGGAGGAGGGAAGAATCCCAAAGTGTTAATTGGGAGATCATAGTAGTAGGCCAAGGTTTGGGATGAGTAAAGAAGAAATGGAGGAGGGAAGAGTGTTGAAAGGGATTATGGCGATCAGAGTAGTAAAATGAGGTTTGGGATGCGCCAAAGGAGAGATACAGGAGAGAGAATTTAGTAAGGTTGTTTGGGAGATCCTAGTAGTAAACTGAGGTTTGGGTGAGGCAGGAGGGGTAGACGAGTCTAGGAAGAGTTATTTTGGAGGTCATAGTTGTAGAATGGGTTTGGGATGAGTCAGAAAGTGGAGATAGAGGATAGATTGATAGAGTGATTGTGAGACGGAGTAAAGCTTTCTAAAGAGTATTTTTTTTCTCTTGTACAGTAGGACTAAAGTATATAATATATAGATATATAATTACATAGTAAGGGAAGATATGTGTAAGGAATATAATATATTTTGATTTAAAGTTATACTGTCTAAATAGACTTTTTAAGAGTTGCAGTATTTGAAGTTCATTTATTTGTGTACTTTTATACAATTATTTTACCTTTTTCTCGCTATTTCAGTAAATAGTTAAGATAATATTTACCTGTGAGAGTCTTAAGCGTCAAATCAAACTTATATAAACTATGCAATGACCTACAAACATTTTAAGCATAGAATATATATATATATAAATGTATATACATTCACACATTATATAAACATATATCTACACACACAAATACATTTAACCGTAATTAAAATATACATTTGGTAAACAGGCCTACAGAGTATGTCTATAATTTAAAATAAAACAATTATACATATTTGTACAAAGAAATACACGTATATATATATATATATGCATACAATCAAATTATAAATGTTTGCTACACAGGGATATGCAGTGCTCTGCTGTTTGACTATGGTGGTTATGTGGGAAAGGGACAACTCCTGGGTAGTCTTCTGTCGATAAGATAGTTATCCGTGGATCTTATATTCGGGGGTAATTAATTTCATAGTTTGGCTGTTTGAACAGGGAAAACTGTACCACCTATTGCCTTTTTCTTGCATTGTAGCGTTTTGAGGTGGGGTTGCCAATCTTGAGTGGAGATGTCTTTGTTTAATGTATTTGGTGATTTTATTCCTGATGAAAAGTGGTCTTGTTCCATGTATTGCTTTGTGGGTGATACAAAGCAGCTTGAAGGTGGATCTTCTGGCAACCGGTAACCAAGGTAGGGCCCTCAAAGCAGGGTAGATGTGGGCTTGTAGCTTTATATGTAGGAGGAGTCTGCCAGCTGAGTTCTGAATGCGTTGTAGTTTTTTCATAGTGAATATAGATGATCCAATGTAGAGGCCATTGGTGATGGTACAAGAGAGATAGTAGCCTGAACCTTATGTGGAAATCTGAGGTGGGGGAAGATGCATCGCAGAGTTTTCATGGTGATGAAGTTGGATCTTGTCATTTTGTCTACTTGGGCATTCATTGTTATCTTGGAGTTCTTGGTAATTCCAAGGTTTCTAACCTCCCTTGATACTTTAGAAGGTAGTCCCAGATCGTCAGGCCAGGTGCTGAGTGGGTCATCATTTTTCCAATCGCCACATGCAAGTATTTCCATTTGGAAGTATTCAGTTTGAGATGGCTTCATGTCATCCACTGTTCAACGGCTCTGAGGCAACTGAAGATTTTTGATTTTCCAATGTCTTAGGGCATTCCGGTTTGAGGAGTATTTGTGTGTCATCTGCATACTTGTAGCATGTGAGTTGAAATTCATTGATTACTGCCGGTAATTACATCATGTAGAGACTGAAAAGCATGGGTGAGATGATTGAGCATTGAGGGACCCCTGCTTTTGCGAAGTTTGGTTTGGATGATAAAGGGGGAGCATGGATGACATTTGTTCTGGTTTGAAGGTAGGGTGTGATCAAGTTGAGAGCAGTCCACTCTATGCCGGCTTCATAGAGTCTGAGAATTAGGTTGTAATGGTCAACTGTGTCAATGGCACTCGAGAGGTCCAAGGGCAGTATTGCAGCAACTCCATTGCTGTCTATTGTGTTTTTAAGATCATCACATATGGCAATGAAGGCAGATTAAGTGCCTCTTCCTGGAAGGAATCCAGTTTGCTAGACAAAGTATAGAGTTATCCTCAGTGAACTGTGATATCTGGGCGAATGCTGCTCTTTCTATCAGTTTGCCCAGGAAAGGTCCATTTGCAATTGGTTTGTATTTGTTGGGGCCATGTGGGTCCATTTTTGTTTTCTGTAATAATTCCCCAGTGCTGCTGAGGGTGTACTTTCTGTGCTAACTTGTGTCCCCCCCGGTGCCCTACAAAACCCCCCTGGTCTGCCCTCCGAAGACGCGGGTACTTACCTGCTGGCAGACCGGAACTGGGGCACCCCCTTCTCCATTGAAGCCTATGCGTTTTGGGCACCACTTTGAACTCTGCACCTGACCGGCCCTGAGCTGCTGGTGTGGTAACTTTGGGGTTGCTCTGAACCCCCAACGGTGGGCTACCTTGGACCCAAACGTGAACCCCGTAGGTAGTTTACTTACCTGCAAGAACTAACAATTACTTACCTCCCCTAGGAACTGTGAAAATTGCACTGTCTAGTTTTAAAATGGCTATATGTGTTTTATTTGAAAAGTATATATGCTATTGTGATTATTCAAAGTTCCTAAAGTACTTACCTGCAATACCTTTCATGCAAAGTATTACATGTAGAATTTGAATCTGTGGTTCTTAAAATAAACTAAGAAAATATATTTTTCTATACAAAAACCTATTGGCCTGGAATTGTCTCTGAGTGTGTGTTCCTCATTTATTGCCTGTGTGTATGTACAACAAATGCTTAACACTACTCCTTTGATAAGCCTACTGCTCGACCACACTACCACAAAATAGAGCATTAGTATTATCTCTTTTTGCCACTATCTTACCTCTAAGGGGAACCCTTGGACTCTGTGCATACTATTCCTTACTTTGAAATAGTGCATACAGAGCCAACTTCCTACATTGGTGGCAGCGGTGGGATACAAGACTTTGCATTTGCTGGACTACTCAGCCAATACCTGATTACACGACAAATTCCAAAAATTGTCATTAGAAATTGATTTTTGTAATTTGAACTATTTTTCTAAATTCTTAAAAGTCCTGCTAGGGCCTTGTGTTAGTCCCTGTTAGCATTTCTTTTAGAGTTTAAAAGTTTTGTGAAAGTTTGAATTAGATTCTAGAACTAGTTTTAGATTCTTAAAAAGTATTCCAACTTTTAGAAACATAATGTCTAGTGCAGAGATGAATGTGGAGGAACTCGACCTCACACCTTACCTCCATCTTAAGATGAGGGAGCTAAGGTCACTCTGCAACTTAAAGAAAATCACAATTGGCTCAAGACCCTCAAAACTACAGCTCCAGGAGCTTTTGGCAGAGTTTGAAAAAGCCAACCCCTCTGAGGATGACAACCCAGAGGAGGATGTTAGTGACCTGGAGGAGAATTCCCACCTTCCAGTCCTAACTAGGGAACCCAGGGACACTCAATCCCTGATTCCAACTGTGATAGTCAGAGATGCTGCTTCCCTCACAGGAGGGACCAGCACCTCTGGAAACACTGAGGATAGCCTCAGTGAAGAGGACCTCCTGCTAGCCAGGATGGCTAAAAGATTGGCTTTGGAAAGACAGATCCTAGCCATAGAAAGGGAAAGACAAGAGATGGGCCTAGGTCCCATCAATGGTGGCAGCAACATAAATAGGGTCAGAGATTCTCCTGACATGTTGAAAATCCCTAAAGGGATTGTAACTAAATATGAAGATGGTGATGACATCACCAAATGGTTCACAGCTTTTGAGAGGGCTTGTGTAACCAGAAAAGTAAGCAAATCTCACTGGGGTGCTCTCCTTTGGGAAATGTTCACTAGAAAGTGTAGGGATAGACTCCTCACACTCTCTGGAAAAGATGCAGGATCTTATGACCTCACGAAGGGAACCCTGATGGAGGGCTTTGGATTCTCCACTGAGGAGTATAGAATTAGATTCAGGGGGGCTCAAAAAACCTCGAGCCAGACCTGGGTTGATTTTGTGGACTACTCAGTGAAAACACTGGATGGTTGGATTCAAGGCAGTGGTGTTAATGATTATGATGGGCTGTACAATTTATTTGTGAAAGAACACCTATTAAGTAATTGTTCAAATGATAAACTGCATCAGCATCTGGTAGACCTAGGACCAATTTCTCCCCAAGAATTGGGAAAGAAGGCGGACCATTGGGTCAAGACTAGGGTGACCAAAACTTCCACAGGGGGTGACCAAAAGAAAGGGGTCACAAAGCCTCCCCAGGGGAAGAGTGTTGAGACATCCAAAAACAAAAAATAGTAAAGAGTCTTCTTCAGGCCCCCAAAAACCTGCACAGGAGGGTGGGCCCAGAGCCTCTTCACAAAACAATTTTGGGTACAAGGGTAAAACCTTTGATCCCAAAAAGGCCTGGTGTCGTAGCTGTAATCAGCCTGGACACCAAACTGGAGACAAGGCCTGTCCCCAGAAAAATACCACTTCTAACTCCACTCCAGCTAAAACTGGAATGGCCAGTCTCCAAGTGGGATCAACAGTGTGCCCAGAGCAAATCAGGTGTCACACTGAAGCTACATTAGTCTCTGAGGGTGGGGTGGATTTAGCCACTCTGGCTGCCTGGCCCCCTAACATGCAAAAATACAGGCAGCAGCTCTTAATTAATGGGACAAGTGTAGAGGGCCTGAGGGATACAGGTGCCAGTGTCACTATGGTGACAGAGAAACTGGTTTCCCCTGGTCATTACCTGGCTGGACAAACTTATCCAGTCACCAATGCTGACAATCAAACTAAAGTACATCCCATGGCTATGGTAACTTTAGAGTGGGGAGGGGTTAATGGCCTGAAACAGGTGGTGGTCTCCTCAAATATCCCAGTAGACTGTTTGCTTGGAAATGACCTGGAGTCCTCAGTATGGGCTGAGGTAGAACTGAAAACCCATGCAGCCATGCTTTGTATCCCTGAACTGGTGTGTGTCAAGACAAGGGCACAGTGCAAGGCTCAGGGTGAAAAAGTAGAGCTGGAGTCTGGAAAAAGGGCCCAGCCTACCAAGAGGAAAGGAAAGACAACTGGGAAACCAGCTGCAACACAACAACAAAAAGAGAACCTCTCTTCTCAGGAAGAAGTTCTGCCCTCTGAGGGAACTGAGCCTATGGAGTTGGAACCTTATCAGGTTGAACTCTTAGGCCCAGGGGGACCCTCAAGGGAGCAGTTGTGTAAGGGGCAAGAAACCTGTCCCTCTCTTGAAGGCCTTAGGCAGCAAGCTGCTGTAGAGTCCAATGGCAAGTAAACTGGATTACATAGGGTCTATTGGGAAGATGGACTCCTGTACACTGAGGCAAGAGATCCCAAACCTGGTGCCACTAGGAGAGTGGTAGTGCCTCAGGAATTCAGAGAGTTCATTCTGACCTTAGCCCATGATATCCCTCTTGCTGGGCATTTGGGACAAACCAAGACGTGGGAGAGACTAGTCAACCACTTCTACTGGCCCAACATGTCCCAGAAGGTTAAGGAGTTTTGCATCTCCTGTACCACCTGTCAAGCCAGTGGTAAGACAGGTGGACATCCAAAGGCCCCCCTCATTCCACTTCCAGTGGTGGGGGTCCCCTTTGAAAGAGTGGGTGTGGACATAGTGGGTCCACTTGAACCTCCCACAGCCTCAGGGAATATGTACAAACTAGTAGTAGTGGATCATGCTACTAGATACCCTGAAGCTATTCCCCTTAGGTCGACTACTGCCCCTGCAGTAGCCAAGGCCCTCATTGGTATCTTTACCAGAGTGGGTTTCCCTAAGGAGGTGGTATCTGACAGAGGTACCAACTTCATGTCAGCATACCTGAAACACATGTGGAATGAGTGTGGAGTGACTTATAAATTCACTACACCCTATCATCCACAAACTAATGGCCTTGTTGAGAGATTCAACAAGACATTAAAAGGCATGATCATGGGGCTCCCTGAAAAACTCAAAAGGAGATGGGATGTCCTCTTGCCATGTCTGCTTTTCGCTTACAGAGAGGTGCCTCAGAAGGGAGTAGGGTTCTCACCCTTTGAACTTCTGTTTGGCCACCCTGTAAGGGGACCACTAGCTCTTGTGAAAGAAGGCTGGGAGAGACCTCTTCATGAGCCTAAACAAGACATAGTGGACTATGTACTTGGCCTACGTTCAAGGATGGCAGAGTACATGGAAAAGGCAAGTAAAAACCTTGAGGCCAGCCAACAGCTCCAGAAGTTTTGGTATGACCAAAAGGCTGCAATGGTTGAATTTCAACCAGGGCAGAAAGTCTGGGCTTTGGAGCCTGTGGCTCCCAGGGCACTTCAGGACAAATGGAGTGGCCCTTACCCAGTGCTAGAAAAGAAGAGTCAGGTCACCTTCCTGGTAGACCTAGGCACTAGCAGGAGCCCCAAGAGGGTGATCCATGTGAACCGCCTAAAACTCTTCCATGATAGGGCTGATGTGAATCTGTTGATGGTAACAGATGAGGACCAGGAAGCTGAGAGTGAACCTCTCCCTGATCTCCTCTCATCAAACCCTAAGGATGGCTCAGTTGATGGAGTGATCTATTCAGACACCCTCTCTAGCCAACAGCAATCTGATTGTAGGAAGGTCCTGCAACAGTTTGCTGAGCTCTTTTCCCTAACCCCTGGTCAGACACACCTGTGTACCCATGATGTGGACACAGGAGACAGCATGCCTGTCAAAAACAGAATTTTCAGACAGTCTGACCAAGTTAAGGAAAGCATCAAGGTGGAAGTCCACAAGATGCTGGAATTGGGAGTAATTGAGCACTCTGACAGCCCCTGGGCTAGCCCAGTGGTCTTAGTCCCCAAACCTCACACCAAAGATGGAAAGAGAGAGATGAGGTTTTGTGTGGACTACAGAGGACTTAATTCTGTCACCAAGACAGATGCCCATCCCATTCCTAGGGCTGATGAACTGATTGATAAATTAGGTGCTGCCAAATTCTTAAGTACCTTTGACTTAACAGCAGGGTACTGGCAAATCAAAATGGCACCTGGAGCAAAAGAAAAGACAGCATTCTCCACACCTGATGGGCATTATCAGTTTACTGTTATGCCCTTTGGTTTAAAGAATGCCCCTGCCACCTTCCAAAGGTTGGTGAATCAAGTCCTTGCTGGTTTGGAGTCCTTTAGTGCAGCTTATCTTGACGATATTGCTGTCTTTAGCTCCAGCTGGCAGGATCACCTGGTCCACCTGAAGAAGGTTTTGAAGGCTCTGCAATCAGCAGGCCTCTCTATCAAGGCATCC
The DNA here is from genome assembly GCF_031143425.1 of Pleurodeles waltl. Taxonomy (NCBI): domain Eukaryota; kingdom Metazoa; phylum Chordata; class Amphibia; order Caudata; family Salamandridae; genus Pleurodeles; species Pleurodeles waltl. The sequence goes on along the minus strand of NC_090446.1, from coordinate 1,297,770,476 downwards.
AAATGCCAGATAGGGCAGGGAACTGTGGTTTACTTGGGACACCTTGTAGGTGGAGGCCAAGTTCAGCCACTCCAGCCTAAGATCCAGACTATTCTGGACTGGGCAGCTCCAAAAACCCAGACTCAAGTCAGGGCATTCCTTGGCTTGACTGGGTATTACAGGAGGTTTGTGAAGGGATATGGATCCATAGTGACAGCCCTCACAGAACTCACCTCCAAGAAAATGCCCAAGAAGGTAAACTGGACTGTAGAATGCCAACAGGCCTTTGACACCCTGAAACAAGCAATGTGCACAACACCAGTTCTAAAAGCTCCAGATTACTCCAAGCAGTTCATTGTGCAGACCGATGCCTCTGAACATGGGATAGGGGCAGTTTTGTCCCAAACAAATGATGATGGCCTTGACCAGCCTGTTGCTTTCATTAGCAGGAGGTTACTCCCCAGGGAGCAGCGTTGGAGTGCCATTGAGAGGGAGGCCTTTGCTGTGGTTTGGTCCCTGAAGAAGCTGAGACCATACCTCTTTGGTACTCACTTTGTAGTTCAAACTGACCACAGACCTCTCAGATGGCTGATGCAAATGAAAGGTGAAAATCCAAAACTGTTGAGGTGGTCCATCTCCCTACAGGGAATGTACTTTATAGTGGAACACAGACCTGGGACTGCCCATGCCAATGCAGTTGGCCTTTCCAGGTTCTTCCACTTAGAAAATGAAGACTCTCTTGGGAAAGTTTAGTCTCATCCTCTTTCGTTTGGGGGGGGGGGGGAGCTGTGTAAGGAAATGTCTCCTTGGCATGGTTACCCCCTGACTTTTTGCCTTTGCTGATGCTATGTTTTGAATTGAAAGTGTGCTGCGGCCTGCTAACCAGGCCCCAGCAACAGTGTTCTTTCCCTAACCTGTACTTTTGTTTTCACAATTGGCACACCCTGGCATCCAGGTAAGTCCCTTGTAACTGGTACCCCTGGTACCAAGGGCCCTGATGCCAGGGAAGGTCTCTAAGGGCTACAGCATGTCTTATGCCACCCTGGGGACCCCTCACTCAGCACAGACACACTGCTTGCCAGCTTGTGTGTGCTGGTGAGGACAAAACGAGTAAGTCGACATGGCACTCCCCTCAGGGTGCCATGCCAACCTCACACTGCCTATGCAGTATAGATAAGTCACCCCTCTAGTTACAGCCCTAAGGCAGGGTGCACTATACCATAGGTGAGGGCACCAGTGCATGAGCACTGTGCCCCTACAGTGTCTAAGCCAAACCTTAGACATTGTAAGTGCAGGGTAGCCATAAGAGTATATGGTCTGGGAGTCTGTCAAACACGAACTCCACAGCACCATAATGGCTACACTGAAAACTGGGAAGTTTGGTATCAAACTTCTCAGCACAATAAATGCACACTGATGCCAGTGTACATTTTATTGTAAAATACACCCCAGAAGGCACCTTAGAGGTGCCCCCTGAAACCTTAACCAACTACCCGTGTAGGCTGACTGGTTTTAGCAGCCTGCCACACTCGATACATGTTGCTGGCCACATGGGGAGAGTGCCTTTGTCACTCTGTGGCTAGTAACAAAGCCTGCACTGGGTGGAGATGCTATCACCTCCCCCAGGCAGGAGCTGTAATACCTGGCGGTGAGCCTCAAAGGCTCACCCCCTTTGTTTCAGCACCACAGGGCATTCCAGCTAGTGGAGTTGCCCGCCCCCTCCGGCCACGGCCCCACTTTTGGCGGCAAGGCCGGGGGAGATAATGAGAAAAACAAGGAGTCACTGACCAGTCAGGACAGCCCCTAAGGCAACCTGAGCTGAAGTGACTCTGACTTTTAGGAATCCTCCATCTTGCAGATGGAGGATCCCCCCAATAGGGATAGGAATGTGACCCCCTCCCCTTGGGAGGAGGCACAAAGAGGGTGTAGCCACCCTCAGGGTTAGTAGCCATTGGCTACTGCCCTCCCTGACCTAAACACCCCCCTAAATTCAGTATTTAGGGGCTCCCCTGAACCTAGGAACTTAGATTCCTGCAACCTAAGAAGAAGAGGACTGCTGAGCTGAAAAACCCTGCAGAGAAGACGGAGACACCAACTGCTTTGGCCACAGCTCTACCTGCCTGTCTCCCCACTTCTAAATCACAAATTAGAGTACGGGGTTCTTGTAACGAAGGTAGGTCAATAGTGTACCAATTGTGACACTAGACCACCTGTAACCCTCAACTGGAGGTGAAATGTGGGTGCGCTATGGTGTGGTGTGTGGTCTGGGAGGGGGATTTCCTTTACGGAGTAGGTGGTCTCACACACTATATAGAGTCATGCTTCATCATATGACCACCTAGCCCCACCCAGGTAGGACAGTGCCACCTGGGCGGACTCAACCTCACTGTTAAAGGAACAGGAGGGAGTGCGTAAATTAATTTTATTTCTGGAAAGGGGATCCAGCTATGCTAGAGAAATAAAAACACCTACTCAGATACCCGGGTGAATTTTTAATAGAGGGTTCCGTGTGGTGTGATTAAAAAGAACTGGGGAACCGGTGTGAGAGCAATGACTCACAAGGTCACCTATCTAAAAGAAGTAGCCGACATGTTTCTTACCTTGAAATTGAGCTATGGAGGGTCTCTGGGCATTCATCAGGGCATTGGATCCCTGTTGCATATGCTTATTGGGCACTGCATAAAGAAATCACATTAAAAAAGGGGTGAAAGAAGGGCCTACCTTTACCAAGGGAATACCTGGGGAGGACCTACAATAAATGGGATAAAAACAGACCAACAAAGTGATAAGATAAAACACGGCAAACCACAGCACACGTGACATGATTCATGCAAGAACAGGAGTACTGGTTGCATTTTATGAATAACAATCGCATCAATACTCGCTGTGCGCGCAGATACGTAGAGGACAATAGGAAGGGGAAGGCAATTTCTTACCCTAACATACGAGGCTAGTGGCCTCTGGTATCCTGGAGAGGGAGCGTCCCCTTATAGTCAGACTCTAAGGTTCGAGGGAAAAAAGCAGAAGGGAAGAACCCATATGAAGGTAGGTGGAGACATACAAAATGGGGGAGAAAGAAATCTCGAGGGAGTAGAGTGAAAAAAGGAAGGGAATGCAAGAGAGACTGAAGGCAGAGGGAGACAGAAACACGCAGCCAACACAGAAAAGGTGAAGCTGGAACAAAAGAAACTGAGAGGATAGAGCAGTAGAGGGAAAGGCGTGGGGACAATAGAGGGTAACCTATAATGGAAGCATGGAAAGGTGGAAGACAGAGGAGGAAAAAGGAAAGGATGAAAAAGGTTAAGAACAAGGGGAGAAGAAAATGCCAAGGGAGAAAGGGAAGCAAATGGGAAAAGGGAGAAAAGAGGAAAGAAAGGAATTAGAGGAAGCAAGAAAAATGGAGAGAGATCTCTTATCTGTGACTCCAACGCTGGCTGACTCACTGCATCAAAGGTGGGCGCTCTCTGTGCGCCTATACCGACCTCTCCTCAGGACCGCTTGAATGAAGTGGCCTGGTTGTGGTTGGTAGATAAAGTGGTCTTAATTAGGTTGTATGGGACCCAGCTGCTGGCAATCACCGTCGCGACCCGGGTGTGGGCATGAACTGGAAGTGCTGACGATGTTCCTTCGTTGTGGGTATTGGTAAAACGTGGACCGGTCTTGACCCGGTATGGCCGGGGACTGGAAGTGGCCATGCACGAAGAGGGAGCGACCTGTGATTACGCTGCCCTCGCGCGTGCAGGTCGAGTGACGTAGAATCCACGCTCGGCAAAAGCGCCGCAATGGGCGGCCGAGGAAGGGGATCTCCTGCGTGCGGGGACGGCGCTAAGGGGTGACACCCCTCCCGCACATACCGCCGGGAAATGTAGTTTCCCGGCGGCATGGTAGGGTGAGCCCGAGGCTCAAATGAGAGCCGGCTGCATATTGCTCGGCGATGGCGTGGAGGGGGGAAAAGAAGGAAAGGAAAAAACAAGGGGGGTGAGGAGGGACGAGAAAGCGAAGGGTGATGGAGGCGGGGGGGAAGAGGAGAGGGGGGGAGGGGAAAATTAGAAAGAGGAGGAGAGAGTGAATGAAAGAAGATGAAGGAAGATAGAGGAGGGGGGGGGAGAAAGGGATGCAGGGGATATATGAACAGGGGCCAGGGATAACAAGGAGGCGCTAGAGGGGTGGGAAAACAAGAAGAAAGACCAAAAGGGGGAGAGGGAAGAAAAAAGTGCAGAAAGGAGGAGACGGGGAGAGGAAAAAGACAAGAAAGAGGCAAAGGGGTGAAAAAGGGGAAGAGGGGAAACAGCAACGAAAAAATGAGAATAGAAAGAGAAAAAGACAAAGAAAAAAAGAAAAGAACAAATGGTAGAAGAGGCGAGGATGCCACCAAAGCCCAATTGTGAAAGTAAAAGACAGAAAGACAAAAACACAACAAAACACCAACAGACCACGGAGTCAAATTAAAAGGCAACAACCCACACATGGCAGAAGAGTAACGGAAAGGAAAAATAAATAAGAAGAAAGGGAAAATAGAACGAAAGAGAAGGTTACAGAGGGGAACTGAGGGGGAGTGGCGGTGGGGGGGGGGAAGCGAGGGGATTATGGAGAACAAGGGGGGACAAAAGGGAAAGAAGGGAAAAGGAGGGAAGGGGGAGGGACACAACAGGAGAGTGAGAAAGCATAGAGGCGAGAGTTAGGGGGAGGAAAAGGGGGAGAGGGGGCTAGGGAGGCCCAACTAAAGCGGAGAAAAGTGGAAGAACAATACTAGACAGGCAGAGGGAGAAGAGGGGGGAGGTAGAAAGGGTATGTAGAGGAGGAAAGTGCGAAAGGAGACAGGGATTATGGGGGGGTTAAGATTGAAGAGAAAACCAAGGTATCTCGTCATTTAGTCCAGCCGTGTCGGTGTGTAACCTCCATATCCAGCGTTGCTCAGCCCTAAACAGTTTTTCTGACATGTTAGGGGTCGAAGGAAGAAAATGTTCCAGGACCGTCCACGACATGTCATCCAGGGAGTGATTTTTTAGCAGGAAGTGGCTAGTGAGTTTTGTTGCCTCACGTTTGCACCTAATCGTGCTTCTATGCTCACAGATTCTGGTGTTAACTTTTCTTGTAGTCATCCCCACATATTTGAGTAGGCAGGGGCATTTGATTAGATAGACTACGTTCTTGCTGTTACAATTCGTAAGTGATTTCTGCACCCATGGTGTTTTCAGGTCAAGATTGATGGTGGTAGATCTGTGGGTGAAGCGGCAAACGCTGCAGTTGCCGCATGGATAGTGACCAGCGGGGGGAACCATCTGCCAAAGTGTAGTCAGTGTGGGACGAAGCTTCTCTTTAGGTCTTGTGTGGACCACCATGTCGCGTATATTGCTTGCTCTCTTATACGTGTGTAATGGTGGTTCAAAGGGTAAACCGCCTGATGTTAGAATTTTCCAATTGTCTCTTATAACCTTCTGGATTTCATTGGATAGGGGATTGAACGTGGTAACACATACGATCTTCTCCAAACTTGGTTTCAGTGCTCGGGTTGTAACAACTGGTCCCTATTATTATTGCGTGCTCTTTTTCGTGCCCTGCTGACCAGATAAGGAGGATAATCCTTGGTGTGTAACTTGGTAGTTACCTTGTCTGCATGCTTGCGGTAATTGGTCATGGAAGAGCAGTTTCGTCTTAACCGTAGGAACTGCCCGACCGGGAGGTTATCTCTTAGAGCTCGTGGGTGGAAGCTCTGGTATTGTAACAGGTTTTTGCAGTCTGTCGGTTTATAATACACTTCCGTGGCCAGACCGCCGTCATGTTCATAGATGAGTAAATCGAGAAAAGGTAGCTTGTTGTCACCTATGTTCATCGGGAAAGTTAAGAAAGGGTTGGCTCCGTTAAGCCAAACAGCGAACGCCAGGGCCTCTTCCTTATTGCCAGTCCATATCAGTAGTACATCATCGATGTATCGCTTCCAGAGTTTAATCTGGTCTCGGTAGGGACTGTCCTCATGCAGGACCACATGTCTTTCGAAGTGGTCGACGTATAGACATGCTAAACTTGGGGCGAATGTACTACCCATTGATGTGCCTTGTGTCTGCAAAAAGAAGCTATCTTCAAATTTGAAGTAGTTTCTGGTGAGAGCGAGATGTGCTAGGTCCAGTATGAAGCCAGGGGGGGGTTTGGGATTCATCCATATGTAGTTCCAGCAGATTGCTTATAACTTCCAGGGTAGCCTCTTGGGGGATGTTTGTGTAGAGTGATTCCACATCGAGGGTGATCAGGAGCTCCTTAGATTTGTCAAAGGCTATAGATTCCAGTAAAAGGAGGACATTGGTGGTGTCCTTGAGATAGGTCGGGATTCTTTTGACTAACGGTTGTAGGAAGAAATCCACGAACTTTGATAAAGGCTCTAGTACTGAGCCTATCCCGGAAACTATGGGTCTTCCGGGGGGAGGAATCTTTTCTTTATGTACTTTTGGTAAAATATAAAAATACGGGATTTTTGGATTGGTCTGTATCAGGAAAGTTGCCTCGTGATCTGTGATCCAATTGTTCTCCTTCCCTTTTGATACTAGGAAAGCGATTCCTTCTTGGATTTCAGTTGTCGGATCACGTGCCAGACGCTTGTAGTGTCTGGTATTGCCCAGAAGTCGCTCACACTCGTCTCTATACATTTTTTGTGAAAGGATCACCGTGGCCCCGCCTCTATCTGCTGGTTTTATGATGATATTTGGGTCGGCTGTAAGGCTCTTCAGTGACTATTTCGATTTTGCTCATGTTGTGGAATATTTTGTTGGGTGCCTCGTTAAGCCCATTGACCTTAAGGGATACTGATTTTTCAAAAGCCAGCACCTCAGGGGGCATTTGCCCTGCTGATAGACAGAAGGTAGACTTAGGGCGTAGTCCTGTATTCTGTGCGGGAGTCTCATATTTCTTCCCAAGGAAGAAGGTTTTTAGGCGGATCTTACGTAACAGACCCGCTAGTTCTGTTCTGGTTCTAAACAAATCAACTTTTGGGGTAGGCACGAAATTCAACCCTTTATTCAATGCTTGAGTTTCGGTTTGGCTTAGTGTCCGGTTGCTTAGGTTAATGATGCTGGCTGTATTCTCCGAGCCAAGTATCACTATGTCTTGCTTGTCCCTGGGATGGCCTCCCTGTGTGTAGGGTTTTCCGGGGCATCCTCTCTTGGGCGCCACTGCACCTCTTTTCTCCTCCCTCTGCCCCTCCCGTGACCTCTGTCTAAAAAAGGGGGTGGGGGATCGGAGAAGGACCATTGGGCGGGGTGCTGCAAGTAGGGTGCTTGGTACTGTGTAGGGGGGCAATACTGGTTAGGCCGGCCCCATTGTTGTTTAAAGTATGGGGGGCATGGAGGCGGTAAGGGTGGGTAGTTCCATCCACCCCGACGTTGCCCACGTCGTCCGCGGCGTTGTCGTGTATTCCCTGACGAGTTACTATCACTATCTGAGCTGATGTTACTGCCCGAGGACGTGTCAGATGTGTTAGTGGGTTTTTTTGCTACATAGTCAGGTTTAGTGTAGGGGTATATCCTATCTAGGGAAAACCGATTCAGGTCTTTTTGAAATTTTGCTATTTTTTGCTGAGTTAGGTATTCTTTATATTCATTCATATTCCTATTTACCTCCTCCAGTTTCTTTTTGAAGGAGAGAATACTCACACCTGACTTCAGGTTATTTTCACTGGTTTTTATCTGGATCAGTAGGGTTTCGGATAATCTAGTGGCAGTTTTTATAATTAGTATCAGCCAATCGCGTGTGCATTTCCATGCTATAAGCGACCAATCTTTACGAAACTCAAGATCGTCTAGGAATATGCGTTGCTCGTTAGTGACAAGTAATCCGTTCGGTGCAGAATTACTGCAGAGGTATTCAGTGAGGACAGCTCCGTGCAGTATAGTCTTAACCTGGGAGCGTTTCAATTCCACTAGGGTGTCCCAGTCCCCAAGTTGGGACAAACTTTTTGACAAAGCCGTGTCCCAGAGGAGCGAGGGGGCTGCGAGGATAGCAGATACTTCCTCGTCGTTGAAGGAGAGGCCTTCTGCCATGGTGTGACAGAAGAGGGGGAAAAAGGGGTTTTGTTTATAGTAAAACAACGAAGAGAAGGGGGGGGGGTTTGGGGAGAAGAGAGAACCTAAAGCACTGAGGGGCGCAGGCAAGACTAAAGGGCTTGCTAGGGGGAGGTAATAACTCTCACAGCTGAAAGGCTGCTCTACAATCACATTACACCAAGAGAGAGTATATGGGAGAAAAGGGGTTAGAGGAAGAACACAACCGTACTCGACTCTCAAAACAATACTAAATCACAAATTAGAGTACGGGGTTCTTGTAACGAAGGTAGGTCAATAGTGTACCAATTGTGACACTAGACCACCCGTAACCCTCAACTGGAGGTGAAATGTGGGTGCGCTATGGTGTGGTCTGGGAGGGGGATTTCCTTTACGGACTAGGTGGTCTCACACACTATATAGTGTCATGCTTCATCATATGACCACCTAGCCCCACCCAGGTAGGACAATGCCACCTGGGCGGACTCAACCTCACTGTTAAAGGAACAGGAGGGAGTGCGTAAATTAATTTTATTTCTGGAAAGGGGATCCAGCTATGCTAGGGAAATAAAAACACCTACTCAGATACCCGGGTGAATTTTTAATAGAGGGTTCCGTGTGGTGTGATTAAAAAGAACTGGGGAACCGGTGTGAGAGCAATGACTCACAAGGTCACCTATCTAAAAGAAGTAGCCGACATGTTTCTGCCCTTGAAATTGAGCTATGGAGGGTCTCTGGGCATTCATCAGGGCATTGGATCCCTGTTGCATATGCTTATTGGGCGCTGCATAAAGAAATCACTTTAAAAAAAGGGGTGAAAGAAGGGCCTACCTTTACCAAGGGAATACCTGGGGAGGACCTACAATAAATGGGATAAAAACAGACACTGCTCCAGCGTCGCTTTCCCCAGGACCAGCGACCTCTGAATCCTCAGAGGACTGCCCTGCTCTAGAAGGACCAAGAAACTCCCGAGGACAGCGGCTCTGTTCACCCAAGACTGCAACTTTGTTTCCAAAGAAGCAACTTCAAGACAACTGCGTATCCCGCCGGAAGCATGAGACTTGCAACTCTGCACCCGACGCCCCCGGCTCGACTTGTGGAGAAACAACACTTCAGGGAGGCTTCCCCGGCGACTACGAGACCGTGAGTAGCTAGAGTTGCCCCCCCCTAAGCCCTCACAGCGACGCCTGCAGAGGGAATCCCGAGGCTCCCCCTGACCGCGACTGCCTGACTCTCAGATCCCGACGCCTGGAAAAGACCCTGCACCCGCAGCCCCCAGGACATGAAGGATCGGAACTCCAGTGCAGGAGTGACCCCCAGGAGGCCCTCTCCCTTGCCCAGGTGGTGGCTACCCCGAGGAGCCCCCCCCTTGCCTGCATCGCTGAAGAGACCCCTTGGTCTCCCATTGATTTACATTGAAAACCCGACGTGTGTTTGCACACTGCACCCGGCCGCCCCCTTGCTGCTGAGGGTGTACTTTCTGTGCTAACTTGTGTCCCCCCGGTGCCCTACAAAACCCCCCTGGTCTGCCTTCCGAAGACGCGGGTACTTACCTGCTGGCAGACCGGAACCGGGGCACCCCCTTCTCCATTGAAGCCTATGCGTTTTGGGCACCACTTTGAACTCTGCACCTGACCGGCCCTGAGCTGCTGGTGTGGTAACTTTGGGGTTGCTCTGAACCCCCAACGGTGGGCTACCTTGGACCCAAACTTGAACCCCGTAGGTGGTTTACTTACCTGCAAGAACTAACAATTACTTACCTCCCCTAGGAACTGTGAAAATTGCACTGTCTAGTTTTAAAATAGCTATGTGTTTTATTTGAAAAGTATATATGCTATTGTGATTATTCAAAGTTCCTAAAGTACTTACCTGCAATACCTTTCATGCAAAGTATTACATGTAGAATTTGAACCTGTGGTTCTTAAAATAAACTAAGAAAATATATTTTTCTATACAAAAACCTATTGGCCTGGAATTGTCTCTGAGTGTGTGTTCCTCATTTATTGCCTGTGTGTATGTACAACAAATGCTTAACACTACTCCTTTGATAAGCCTACTGCTCGACCACACTACCACAAAATAGAGCATTAGTATTATCTCTTTTTGCCACTATCTTACCTCTAAGGGGAACCCTTGGACTCTGTGCATACTATTCCTTCCTTTGAAATAGTGCATACATAGCCAACTTCCTACAGTATCTGATTGTTCGAGATACTCTGTCCTTCCTCCACCACTTGTTGTGCCCTTTTTTGGAACTCTTTGGGCAAGTGTTCAATGAAATGTTGCATTTCGTCCCAATGAGCCCTATCATATCTCGCCAGCAATGCCTGTGAGTTGGCAATGCGCCATTGGTTGGCCGCTTGTGCTGCAACCCTTTTCCCCGCAGCGTCGAACTTGCGACTCTCCTTGTCTGGAGGTGGTGCGTCTCCTGAGGTGTGTGAGTTCACTCTCTTGCGAGCTGCCCCTACTACCACAGAGTCTGGTGTTAATTGCTGCGTGATGTATACAGGGTCTGTTGGTGGCGGCTTGTATTTCTTCTCCACCCTTGGAATCATGGCCCTGCCCTTCACAGACTCCTGAAACACCTGTTTGGAGTGTTTTAGCATTCCAGGTAGCATAGGGAGACTCTGGTACTGGCTACGTGTGGACAATAGTTTGTTAAATAAAAATTCATCCTCGATAGGCTCTGCATGCAGGGTGACATTATGAAACGCCGCTGCTCTTGACACCACCTGTGTGTAGGCTGTACTATCCTCAGGTGGTGACGGTCTCACTGGATAACAGTCTGGGCTGTTATCTGATACTGGCGCATCATAAAGATCCCATGCGTCGGGATCATCCTGACTCATTCCAGTATGGGTTGGAGACTTCATCAGTGGTGGAGTGGCTACCGGTGATGGTTGTGTTGAGCGTGGTGGAGATGGTGGCGGGGTTACTTGTCTTGCCACCTTTGCCTGTGGCTGCTTGTCTTTCTCTTGAAAGGCAAGTCTTCTTTTCATCCGAATTGGGGGAAGAGTACTTATCTTCCCTGTGTCTTTTTGGATGTGGAGCCTTCTTTGAGTGTAATCTGGCTCCATTGACTCTAGTTCTTGTCAGAACCTATGTCCTTGCATTTGTGAGGACAGTCCATGTTCCTCTGTGTAGGAACTTGATTTCAGTTCCGAGGCCGGATGTTTCGGTATGGAAACTTTTTCGGCAGTCTTTTTCGGCTCCGACGACACTTTTTTAATTTTCGGCGTTCCGGTCTCTCGATGCCGACTCGCTTTGGTGCCGCCCTCTCGGTGCCGAAATTGCTCTGACCCGCTGTCTCGGGGTCGAGTCTGCTCTGTGCCGGTATCTCGACCGGAGTCAGATGCCTTCGACACATGCGTGCCCTTTTTCGGTGCCGATGGTCGGTCACCTATTTTCTGGGTTAAGCCATGGCCTGCTGGCGGTGGCGTCCCCTGGGCTTTAGTGGTCTTTCCGTGAGTTTTGTGTGTCGACGTCTTACTCACGGTTTTTGGCGTCTGTTCAGGATCGACCTCATCTGAGTCCCAATCCTCGATGGAGAAGGTTTCTTCTTCCTCCTCCAAGTGTTTTTGTCCTGTCGGCGCCAACGCCATTTGTAGTCTTCTCGCTCTTCGGTCTCTTAATATCTTCCTCGACCGAAACGCTCGACAGGCTTCACAAGTATCTTCTTTGTGTTCTGGAGACAAACACAAGTTAGAGACCAGATGCTGATCTGTATAAGGATACTTGTTGTGACATTTGGGGCAGAAGCGGAATGGGGTCCGTTCCATTAGCCTTGAAGATGCACGTGGTCGGGCCGATCAGGCCCCACTGGGGGATCGAAAACCCCGAAGGGCCACCGGAGCTCTTCAAAATTTGGTGTCGATCTGTTGTAACTAACCTGATACCGAACGCAAACAATACCATCTAATTTTCCGAGATTCTAACTATCTTTCCAACCGAAACGCAGAGCGAAAAGGAACACATCCGAACCCGATGGCGGAAAGAAAACAATCTAAGATGGAGTCGACGCCCATGCACAATGGAGCCGAAAGGGGAGGAGTCCCTCGATCTCGTGACTCGAAAAGACTTCTTCGAAGAAAAACAACTTGTAACACTCCGAGCCCAACACTAGATGGCGGGATGTGCAAAGCATGTGTATCTGCAGCTTCACGTGCCATCGAACATATATATATATAGTTTACTCTTTTTATTTATAATTTTTTTTTAAACAGTTGGCGCTTGGACAATATGTAGACATGCAAATAGGTCTTTCCTGAGACATTTTGCCAACATAACTTCTCATGGGGTAAACCAAGCCCTTTTGAGTTTTTTTTTGTTTTTTAAATTGGGTTGATTGGAAAATTGAAGAATAAAGGATATCCTGAGGTGTTCAGCTTGGTAGATGTGATATTCTTTCTTAGAACAGTTATACCTTGTATATAAAAAAACGTCTATAGGGAAGATTATCAAATAAACTCTGTGGATGATAGCTTCTGTAATATAAGGCACTATTCCTGTCTGTTGATTTTCTAAAGAGTTATGCGCACAATGTTTTTTCTAGTGCTCTGACTTCAACATCAAGAAATGTGATTGATGTAGTGAATTTGTTCATGCTGAACTTGATGCCTTGTGTGCGATTGTTGAGCCATTGCAAAAACAGTCCAGGTCAAGTTCTTCTTCTGACCACATGCAGAATATATCATTGATGTAGCTGACCCACATGATTATGTGTGCACTGAAGGGGTTATTGTTATTTATGATATTCTACTCAAATTGTGCCATAAAGATGTTTGCCATCTGAGGTGCAAATGAATATCGTATTGTAGTCCCCTCGACTTGAAGTAGTCATTGAACTTAAAGAAATTCTTCTTTAGGGCCAGTCTAGCAATGTCAAAATGAAATCAGCATGAACCCTGTATATATTTGTGTAAATTGAGACCACATCTATTGTGTCCAACCACTGTATTTCAGAATCAAATGGCAAATGTTATATTTTTATTATGAAATCTGTTGCATCTCTGATATGTGAATGGACCTCAGGAACAAATCAATGTAAGAAAGTTTCAACATATTTCGAGATTGGCTCAAGCAAGGAATTTCATCTGGAAACTATTGGTCTGCTAGCTGGACAGTCTGAATCCTTATGAATATTTGACAGCAGAAAAAGAATGGGGATGCACACGTTCTTGTTACTTAGAAATTCAAATGTTTTAGGCCAATGATGCCCTCATCCACTACATCCTCAAGAAATCTTTAAAGAGGTTATTGAGTACTACTGGTAGAGTCTGATGGAATCTTCTGGTAAAATTGTTCATTAACGGCTTGCCAGAGCCTTCTGATATATATTTGTATTTGTCCCAGATGATGATGGCTTAACCGTTGTCTGTGGGCTTGATGACCTTAGTATTGTCATTCGTCAGGTCAGCAACAGCTCTCCGTTTTTTTCCAGATACATTATTTTTGCAAAACTCCTGTGTAGTCTCAAATTGGATAATGGTAGAAAGAAAGACACTTAGACTTCTCTTGGCATCACACTGGTCCCTGGACAAAACGTAGATTTGTTGTTACCCGGAGCAGTCAGTAATGGTAGCAAATTCTTTGTTGTGGGATGAAAAACCTCCAGGCAAATCTTTCAGTAAAAATCTAAAGCCTCACTTTTAAGTGATGAAATAAGTTTGAGTAGATGGGACAAATCAACGGCCTTTATTGAAGAGTAATAGTTGGTCACTGCTTAGAGATTTAGAAGAAAAGTTAACAATGGAAGTTGTCACTGTTTTTTTTTCAAAATGTTTATATTTAGTAGATAATGCAGACATTGCATAACAATAAAGATGGTAAAGAAAGTTCCAGCAACCATACCACATACTCTGTGACAAACCATACAGTGTAGGCAGTGTCAGGGCATCAATTGCCCCCCTCCGATGCAAAAGGTAAGGCTCCCCTCCCAACTTTTCTTGTGGGTCCTTCAACCCATCGCCAGTTCTCCATGCCTGGGTCTGTGGAAAGCACCATCAGGGTTCATAGCTTCAGTGCATATCGCAAAATGCCCTCCAGGGCATTCCCAGACTTTTTCAGTTGTGTATCGGAATGCGCAGTCTGCGTAGATGGTTTCTTCTGCCCTCATGCACAAGTCCATGTTCTGTAACCTGTCTTCCTGACCGCAGGGCTGTTCCACAGCCTCATTGTCCTTTTTGGCCATTATCAGGGTCACCTTGCAGAATAACAATGTGTAACTTGACAGGGTCTGCTCACCCTACAATCAATGGGGTCATGGCAATGCTTTCTTGTCTATCTCTGCTGCGCCATTTAATGCGCCCCTTCCTCCCCCCACGGTTTCTAACTCTCTGAACCAACTTTGTCCCTCTTAGCATTTTGCCACATAAACAGCAGCCTTCCCCTCCCCCTCACCTGTGTCCAACTTTGCACAGCCTGTGGTGATGTGCTCTTTATTGTGCCTTTGTTACATCCTCATATAGTCACTGGAACTCATAACTGGATAGATGTATCTGGTGCACAAGTAGTGTGGGGGTGGGGGGGGGGATTTCTGCGCATTGTGTTTTTCATGCATTAAGTTTGTCCTGTCCCTCTTTTTCCCTGTGGTGTTTGCGATCAGCTGCCCTCTCAATACCATTTTGTATGCTTCCCAAACCACTATCTTTGATGAGACTGACTAGGTATGGTCTTTAAAATACTGCTCTGTGGCCACAGAGATTAACCTCTTGGTATTCCAGTGAGTTAGCTCCCACAGGTCTAGTTTCCACTCCAAACATGGTTTAGGAGTTGGTGAGACAAAGTGTGTGATCTGATATCCCCCGGCACCAAGCACATGGTGTCTCTGAACCTGTACAGCCAGTATTAGACAGCCTGGACATCACACCCGAGTCTCCTGACATTTAAAAGTATTGCAGGACCCCAGGATGCTTCTCCCTCCATTAATCCACGAGGCCCCTGGCTGTGGGGGAAGGACAGCAGTCTTATCACCTACCCCCACGAGCCCCTATAAATTTGGTTGAGTTCTGCTCTCATAGTAAGGTTAAAGGAGAATTGTCGAGTCTTGTGGTCTGGTTAGCCATTCTCCTCGTTGTCCCAACACCTTAGTTTGCAGTCCAGAGGACAAGTAACATGAGGCCATTGCGAGTCGCTCTCCATCCCACCCACGAGTCAGCGCTGCTAAGCAGCTACCCAGGTCTGTCCATGTGTCTGTGACCATTAGGGTGAGTGATTTGCAAGCCAGGATGCAGCCCCCCCCCTCCCATGCCCTTACCCCTGCCCCCACTACTCCCTGGGAGCTGGTGGTAAAATCAGATTGCACCAGGGTCATCTATCATCCCCATTCGAGGAATCTGCAGCAGTTTCCCCATCAGGTGTTTCTCTTGCAAACAGAATAAGTTCTGGGTTATGCCTGTATGGAAACAGGAACACTACTTCTCTTTTCAACGTGTTTCCCAGCTTATTCACATTCCACAAAACAACTAAGAGATTTGTACCCTTCAGTACTGGTCTATTCAGCATCCTATGCGTGCTGGTTTGTAATATGGTGCATTACACCTCCCTCTCCCCTTTGACTTCTGTGTTTACTGGCTGCAGAGTCAGAAACTTCCCCCCTTCCACAGCCCCTTAAATAACTCCTCCCTGAGCTGCAAGTTTGAACATACCCACCACCCCAAGGCCTATGATGCCTGTTATCCACCCCTTCATAACAGCAAACCTGTTTGTATGCCTACCTCGGCTCCTTAACAACTCAAGCTCTAACAGGAACTCAACACTGTCTGACTTTTACGTAACATAAGGATGGCTCCTGTCTCTGATCGCTCCGAGTGAAGTGCTCCTTATGGTCTTGGTCACTCTTTAATCCAACTGAATATCCTGTGGGGCCCATGGTTTGAGAGATCCTATGTTCATTTCCTCTGCACGCTCCAGCCATTTTTGCCTCCCTGTGATCCAGACCGCTACTGTTCTCAAGCCTCCTCCCAATCCGGCCGCCACCATCCTCTAGTCACTTCCATGACTCATCCGGTATTTTGAAGAACCATCAGCCAGGACCTAGTGCTTGGCTCGGAATAAAATTATATTGCAAATTGTGTTTCCGGAGCTCCTGTTTTGACTTGCTGAAGGAGCTACTTTAGGCTTGCACTTTCTGGGTACAGTCTAGGAAGATCAAGATGGTATGCTTTTCAAATTGAAGGGAGCTGTGCAGGTACACCCCTGTAGGACAGCATCTCTGAAGTTCAAGATGAAGATGGGGCGAGGTCCCATTCCTGGTCACGTGGCACCATTTGCACCTGTTTTATTTCAAAGACTGGAGATAGGTTAATCGGCTTCACTGTGAAGCCTATGCTCTGCCCCATCTTGCTTTAGCTTCGCAGCAACGTGCCAAGTTTTCATTGGCTCTTGTATGTTGTAATGTGTATATATCTTTAATGTGGAATGTCAAGGAATTGTTCTAAGATGCTGGGGGAATTCTCTCTACGGTCAGTTGGCAGTTGACAATTGGCTGGAGAGTGAGCACTGATGGCATCAATACAACTACAATAAAGTCTATATTCAAATTATTACCAAGGGAAGGCCTCTTCATTTCCAACACAAGTCTGTCGACAGGTGCGCATCTCTGATGGTTGGTTAGTCTGTGTGTATCTTTATATATATATATATTTTTTTTACCTCTTCCTAAAAAGGCTAATTATTATTATTTTGGAGGAAAATTCTGGTTGAAGGTCCCTTCTCCTTGCTCGAAATCAGAAGAGGTCTCTCAGAAGGTAATAAACCTGTAGTTTGATTTAGCTTGGTAATGAGGTAGTGCAGGTTGTGCTTCGGACCTTGAATAGAAACCCTCTTCAAGGTAGCGATGCACAGTTTCAATGTTGAAGTTTACTTATCTTTTTCCACTTTCATGAATGTTTGGTAGTTGGTAAAATCTCTGCAGTCACTATTTTCCTTCTTAATCGTTTCTAATAATGCTTGGCTTTTAGTAAAAGATGTGTTGTCTTAGAAGAGGTTTTCCAAATAGAACCTGAAATCAATCTTACAATATCTCTCTCTCTATACACACATATATATATATATATATATATATATATACACACACACACACACAAACACATATATATATATATATATATATATATATATATATATATATATACACACACACATATATATTTGTTTCTTTTCTTTTTTTTTTTTTTACAGAAACCTTGGCCTGTTTCAATAGACAAGACGATTCAGTCACAGAAGAAAATAGTTTGTCTTGCAGATCACGCAATTGTCTTGATCAACATAAGTAGATACAAAATATCAAGCAAGGTATGTGTACCTATTTGGTTTTGTTAGAGTGTATTAACAATTTCATCCTCATCTGATTTTAAGGACCCTATTCCCTGATGAGGCTCCTTTCAACAGCGCCAGTTATTTAACATGGAGTCTTGGTACCTCTTTGATTTTGTTTACAAGAATTAGTAGTCATCAATGCGTTGCGAAAAAGTGTTTGCATTGGTCGTTCTATAGAAGTTGTCAATTTTGTCTGATACCACCTGTCCCTTGAGTGATACACAAAATCAGTTTGTTTTCAAGTCGTAGTACAATTTTGAAGATTAAGTAACCGACTGTAGCTCAGACACCCCCCCCCCCCCCCCCCACCCCACTGGTGAAAAAACAAAGTCTAGGTGCAGATCCACTGTGGTTTCTGGGTGTGTGAGTCCTTCTCCAAACAGAAACTTTTATCTTGAGAAGTATATGATAGTTAATGCTTCAAACTCAACACTAGATGGCAGGATAGTGTATACACCGGATGTTACTTTGAGAGCCAATCGATAGTCCACAGGTCAGGGTTGGACATCACCATCCTGGCAATTCACAGTTTGACAGCATTTTGAAAAAGAAGTGAGACTAGCAATACTATCTAAGAAGAGAGGATCTACCAGTAGGAATGTGTACCAAGGAACCAGGAAGAATACCACTCAGTATAGCAAACAAACCTATCAGTATGTGATATGGTAATAATAAGATTGCCTTGTACAACGTACTGCATTGTGACAGACTATCATACACCTGCTGCATGCAAATTATCCAGGAGTGATATCATTTTACAAAAAGTTACCTGAATAAATATAGACAGCACCTGGGGGATCGTGCATGCAGTAGTCATCGCTCAAAATGAACACTCATTGGTGGCAAAGCAAGTTCGAGGATATTGGAGATGTGATACTAGCTTGTAATAAGGTTACAGAAAAAATAAATTGAATGGAATTATTTCTTGCATTTTCCTCCTACACCTCCTGCCTAGTGAATCACTGCTTTAAAAAGTACTAAACTGAGCAGTAAGCTGTGTAAACCCAACAATGGCTGCTTTTACCTTGGTTTATTTGACAGCTTGATGAGGCCGTAAACTGAAATACTTTGAAAGCAGAGTGCAGATACCTGGAAAAGTGTGGAATATGGAGAAATAGTTGGCAATGTTAGGATGCTGCCATAGAATTATGAAGGCTGTGGCCTTGAAAAGACACATTCACCAGGGGAACAGTGCTAGAGCTCTCTTGGATAAGCTTGGGAACGAAATGCTGAGAAAACTATAGTTTGTGCGCAAAGGATCTGTCAAGACACAAAGCCATTATTAGGTTGGTAAGGGTGACAGGGGATACGGACTTGGAAAAATTAGAGCCAGGTTGTTCCCCTTCTATATTTGCTCCTGCATCAGCACATAGGCCCTCCAGCATCTAAGTTGTCCAATGTCCCTGAGGCCCATGATTATCAGGTACTCAAACCGGACCATATAATTCCAGGTTTTGAAACATCAGACCCAGAAACTGAGTTTTGATGGCGATGTATGTCTAGGTACTGTCTAATTTGGTGCAATATGCTTGTTCTACCAATCAGTATGTTCTTAATTTTTCAAAAATGGTTTGATCACAACTGAGAATAGCCTTCGAATTTCTTGTATGAACTTCTTCCATAAACAGCAGTCTAGAAACTCAAAAATTAATGTTGTATTCATCAATGTCCTTTTTATGAATAAACGCAAAATCTGAGGGTTGAAACTGGAAAAATTCTATAATGCAATACCAGCTAAGATAAAGAGATTTTCCCAAAGACTAATATCTTGCCATAAAAACCTTCCAAGAGTGCAGGGGCATTTATCATTATCACAGTAAATGTTGGTTTGGTCAACAAACTATGGGGAACGAGGGGGAGCAGTACTTTGTCACAGAATCAGAGAACTGAAATGTATTTATTTTATAGTCATCCAGCAAACCGTTTACATACCACGAAGGGGAAAAAGATTTTACATTTTTTAGCAAAGTCTGTTTTGCCGGAGATGAATGGAAAGCAAATTAATAGAAAATGTGTATTATCAGGCTAAGGACACAAAACATCTTGACAAAACCACCTGGGCTTGTAGATTAAGCTGCTATACACAGAATAAGGCTTCAATTTCAGTCTTCATTTATGAGAAAATCACCACAACCTCACTAGCCACTGCTCCCAAGTAACCTAAGGAATATGGGTAGAGGAACAGAAAATATATTTTGATGACATATGCAACTACAGATGGCCCATTCCTTTCTATATTACTACCTTAACACTAAGTTAAAGACATATATTATATTAACTTGTGGCATAGAAAAAATAAAAAGGGGCACTGCACAATTTTTCTTTCTCAACTGACAGACAGCCAAAAATGTGATCAAAGTCCTTAGGTACCCCTTGATCTGGGATACAGATATTCACCTCAACAGTAAAATATGGTCTTATTTGACCAGAGTAATGGGGCAGTGTGTGGCAAGATGCTTTTGTTTGGCCTGTGCCCGATTCCTGGTAACAAAGAAAACCTCCCCCTCTAAATCTGCTATGTACCATACTGCAATTCATCCCTTTTACAATAGTTATCTAAGTATTAGAATATTTCAGTTGAGTGGTTTTGTGACCGAAATTTCTTGCATGGGAAGGATCAGCTGACAGTTTGGATTTTTTATTTTTTTTATTTTAGAGAAGCATCTTTACTTCTGCTGTGACTGTTTTTCTTCCACAGGAAGCAAATAGGAAGGTATCGAAGAGTAAGATTTTCTAAACTGAATGGGAAATCTCTGCAATTCACAAACATCACTGAATTTGAAATCAGTACCAAAGGAGTCACTTCAAAGACTATTTTATCATTCTACTGCATGGTATAGATTTTGTTCTATGCACAGGGAGATTGCAACTTTGACCTTGATCGAATGCAGAAAAAACTACAAATCATTTTCGCAATGATAAGGGAGTTTCTGCCACTTTCTTTGTGCATCATTCATTTGAAGAGGCTAAATTCATTTGCATGAACAAATTAAGAGTTAGTTTGTCATTTTTAGATGTTTATGCAACTGGAGCTTCTAAAAGGACTTTGGCTTTGTCTGTTTCAGCTCTCTCTCTGGTGCTGGTTTATCTCCTTTGGCATAGTTAATCTTTTAAGTACTGTAGTGTCAGTTCTGTCCTGTGAACCTTAGTCCGTGCAAAGTTCAAACAGCTTCTGGGCACAGTACACGAGGGCTGTCATAGCAATGACATTGTGCAGCCGCTTACGCTGGGTGTCGTCCCTACGCACCAGAATTACCGGTGAAGTAGTCCTCAAGGCCCCTGGGGGAATGCGGGCTAGTTGCCGTCCACTTCGATCTACCTGGTACTTGCAGCATGGATCAAACTGCCAGGAGACTCCATACAGAGCAGCACATGCCACGCTAACTGCCCCAGCAGGCAGACCCAGGTAGTGAGAGAAGTCAGCTGGCAGGCCCAATGGAGAGAGGAGACAAATAGCACCAGTCAGCATGGAGGTACGGTGCAAACAGTTCCCCACAGCAATCCATCGGGCTGTTTCATCACCTAAACGGGCTGGCTCAATCACAATGTAGCGATACTGTTGCTCCAGTGCCGCTTCCAGTTGTGCCTCAAACTCGGCTTGTGTGAAGTCCCCATCATATATTTCATGGATCACAAAAAAATCCACGGGTGGCACTGGAGCTCTAAAAGCAAAGAGGAAAGAGATGTTATCAACACATGTACATTATCCCAAACAGTCCGGTTTTAGGGTGTATCTCTCCTTACAGTGCAGAGTCAATCAAGCATACTTAAGGGGAAAGATAACACAAATGGTAAAATCAGCTAGATAGCACAATAAATGTCTTGGGAACAAAACAGCCAAAAGGAAAGGGCAACCACAGAGAAACGAACAGATGCATTCCATACATTGTCCATAAAAATATGTACATTATGATTTTAGGAGATATTTCAGGTCTGGCTAAATACAGCCTAGGTGTCTGCCACAGCTTATGTAATCACAAACATAGAATTTAAAAGTACTTTGGGCAGTGGTGGTGGGGAAGAGAAGAGTGGTGAGGAAGTTGGGTCCACATCCATGTTTATCATCATCTTACAAACATTTTATTCAGCAGCAGTTGTGTTAGCCTGCCTAAGAAGCAACATCATTGCTCAGAACAGATACGTTAATGCATATCCTTTGTCAAATACAGTAGGAAAGGGCTTTGCAAACTACAATCCCTTGGCAAATATAATAGGAACGGATTTTACAGTGTGAATCTGACAAGTACAGTAGGATGGAGTTTTAAACTGATCTGACAGGTCATAGGAGGGGGTTTTACATTATGAACGCCACAGGTGTAACTTTAAGATACTTAACACAGATCTTCTTACACAGATCTTTAGCTTTTAAGGAGCAAGCGAGGTCTGGTTTTCATTGCGCACATTTGTAATTCTATGCAGCATGACACAGTATTCTACCTACTCCTAATATGCAGCTGCATTCAAATAGACTATGGAGTGGACTGCTGGGTAATGGCATAAACAGCTTAGTGTGCTCTTTGCCTCTCCCCCAAGGGTGAACGTCTTATGCAGTGTTTTATTGGGTGGGATCTATGCTGTGCTATGCTGGTTTGACTACAATGAGAGACATTCTCCGCTGCATGCAAGAGTATCTTTGCTTTGGCACATGAACAGCACAGTGTGCCTGTCTGGTGATAAACCAGCTAATCCTGACAAGCTAACTGACATTCTTGGAGGGTAGGGCCCTTTGCTGCACATATTCTGTGTGTGCATGCATGAAGGGAAGCTTGTGTGACTTTGGGTTTGGCACACTGGCAACGGCAGCAGAAAAGAAAGTGCTGCAGAATGGTTGGCTGGCGTGTTTCCAAACACTAATGACACCATGGCGTGGGTGCTGACGCACTGTTCAGTGGTGTGGTTTTCCGTATCACGTGAGATTCAGGGTAAATATTTTAATGCTTAAATACAAGGAAAGACCAGAAAATAATAACATTTCAAAAAGAAAAATGTTATTTTTATTCTGGACTGTTCGGAGCGGGTACCCTGCCACTATTTGGAGTTGTATTTTTCAAGTCAATAGATATGTGTTTGAAAGCATTTGTTAATAAAGTAGGATATTTTGTACTTTAAATCTTTTTAGTAAATTATAACTACTAACGCCATAATCCAGAGCCCAGTGTGGAAGTGTGATGTGGTAACTATGAGAAAAAAAAACAATTATAAAAGGACCCGAAATTCTACTTCCACGACCCGAGGTTTGGAGTCACAGACACACCACCCAACCCGCCGCTTCCCCAAGTTTCTGCCTGGGATATGTAGTGCTAAGCCAGACAAATCTACTAATATATGTGAGGTTGCAAGGTCTCAATTAAATAGCCTAGGCAGTGGTCCTAAGCCATTATAATGGTCTTTGGCTGCATTTGCAAGATGTGCATTGGCATTATGTTCCATACCCTCAAATAACTAGGGCAGGAGAGCCCTGTAATTCATATGCAAGGAAAACCAAAAGGCTCCCCCTAGAGGGTGCTGAAATTTTTGGTCCTTCGTCACAAAATGGCAATCTTCTTTACCCCTAGGACATGCCTTTTTATATAAAGCAAGCAAAAGAGTGTTGGTTTCTTCTTTTTTTTCCCCCAACCTAGCAAAGAATGACTGCCAGGCCACTAGTAATGCGAGGGTGATTTTTTGTTTTGTTTTTAACTTTCATTGACTGTAGGGGGAAGTTGAGGCTGTCTAGCAAGCTGATTATATTAGCTGGTCAGAGTCTGTGATCTATATGGCATATAGTATCAGTGGTGTCCACAACCTCTTTCCAATATGCCTGGAACCTTGAGAATGCCCATAGCAGGTGGAGCAGTGTGCCTCAAGACCACAACACCTCCAGCATAGGTTGGACCTATTAAGAGTTCAAGATCGCCAATTTAGAGCCTGTGAGATACCAATAGTGGCTCATAGCTACTGTATTTTCTTTAATGGATGTAACCTGGGTGGCAATGTCAACTGGGTACCCCTTATGTGTAATCTGGCAAAATCTTTATCAGGTATTTCCCATTTCAGTTCTTTCTCCCACCATAGTTTCCTTGGAGACCTACCACAACTGTTGATCTCCGATAACACCTTGTATTGTTGTAGCGATGTAAGCCCGTTGCCCCCATTCAGCAGAAAGATACATTTTTCAAAAGCAGTAAAATTGTGGGTTGAGGCATTTCTAATTGTTGGGTGCATCGTAAACTGCCTAATTTGCCATTACAGTATATTTTTAGTATGCCGTATTCCCTTTTAAGTGCATCAAAGTCCTTTATGCGTGCCTCATTAAATAGGTGTACTGTTCACTTGCAACAGGCTTCCGTACATGCTCTGAATACCGAAATATCTTGCCATAGTTGGAACATTAAGTATTTTCTTACTGGAGGTGAAGCAAGATGGGGCAGTGGCAAACCCCTTTTTCTGTGTCGTCTGATCCACTAGGGTTGCTCTTGTTACTGGAGAGGAGTACAGGTCCAAGCCCTCAGACTCTTTCTCCCAGATGTACATCCTAGAGATAGAATGGTCAATAAAGCACCAATTTCTCAGATTCTTTGGAGTTCCATTCTACGATGAACCACAGCAGAGAAGTCTTCTGTTATTAATTTTATTAGACTGGTAACTCACAAATTTAACAGCCAACAGTCAAGGCATGATAAAGAGGCTACAGTTAGCTAAATATATGCATCAATACTGCACAATTTACACCATATGATTGGGGATATAATCTTACGTTAGACAAGTTTTTCCCTGCACCCTTGAAAACAATGGTAAAGGCTGTGGATAAACCCTCAGTCCAAAGTAATTGTAACATTGTGACACGCCCAAACTGGATGCAGTAAGTCCGCTTCCAAGATCCCACAGCATTTGCACATTGAGCCCGGTTTTAATCCATAGCTGCACTCTTTTGTAAGGATGTATAGGCTTGCTTTAAAAACTTGATATTATTATTTTAACCACTGCTGATTTTGACATCATGTTACAAACATTATACAGTTTGTCACATCAACTACCAATATTTACTTATACTCTCCAGTATATGGAGGCATGGCCTTGCAACTGGAGCAGATGGTTCAGTAACAACATGGTAAAAAAAAACAAAAAAAAAAAACGTGCAAAGTAAAAGTTACAACACGATGGATGCATAGGAAACAATGCACAAAATGGTAGGTGGTGGCTGTTTGGTGCACATGACATGGGTATGATACAAGTCCTCTAGGCTATACAGCAGGTCCCATCTTTCCCCCAACCAGAAGTTTCATGTGCGCTTGCACTGGTATTGGAGGGCTTTATTCAATTTCTTTGTTGTACGTTCTCGTCCCAGATCTCCCTCTAAGTAGCTCCCTGTCGCTAGTAAGGCATTGCAGGGGTTATCGGTCAGTGCCTTGGCGAGCCACGTGACAAGTCGGCAACCACTCCACTACCCATTATGTGAAGGCTATGCACCAATGCGTGGTGTTCTGATTCTGAATCCATAGGACCGAGCATAGGACCTATTTCCTCTGTTTGCTGTCCCGCGAGCCATCTTATCAGCCATTGTAAATGTGCTGTCAAAAAATAGTGTTCAAAATTCAGCACCCCTAAGCCCCCTTTGTCCATCTGTAGTTGCAATGTATGTAAAGCTACCCTTCTCCTGCCCTCATTCCGTATGGAGCTGTCAAGAGCTGCATGTAGGGTAGGGCATGGAAAGTGGACCTTGGTAGGCAGGAAGATTATGAAAAAATTAAAACAACCGAGGCAACATCACCATTTTGGCAAGGGGTACTCGTATTGGTACAGATAATGTGCCCCAGAACTGCATTTGAGGGCAGAGGGAAGCGATAACGTGTGTGACATTGCTGTCTATTAAATCTTGGGTGTCATGATATATTTGGATGCCGAGATAATAGAAGCAGTGGGGTTCCCATGCAAAGTGTGGAAGCCTACCTATATAATCTGGGGTGGGCAATCCTGGCGCAAAGGGAAGAGAGAAGACTTAGCCCAGTTAACAGCTAGACCAGAGGCCTTGTGAAAATCCAATAAGATATGTGCAATTTCTGTGATCCCTTCACAGATATCACACACATATACGAGTACGTCATCTGCATATAGCAACACTATTTGTAGTTCATCATTTAACAGGCTCCCCCAGTGCACACCTCATCAGCATAGCCTATGGGCCAATGGTTCCATGATCAGCGCAAACAGAAATAGGGAAAGGGGACATCCCTGCTGGGTTCCCTGACTCACCAGCAGAGATTGCGATATTAGGCGTCCTATCTTTACAGAGACCGTGGGAGCAGTGTAGAGGAGACAAATAAGTCTCGCAAATGGTCCAATAAACTCAAATCTGGCCAATACAAAGACTAACTATGACCAGTCCACTGTGTTGAATGCTTTCGAGATCCAACACAAGCCAGGCCGCATGTGGCAAAGCCTCCCTCATAACCCTATGAAGCCACCAAATGTTGTCAGTGGTGGATCTCCTGGGCACAAAGTTGTTCTGGTCCTTGTGTACCACTTGCAGCAATCTCTCCATAAACCGAAGTGTTGCGATTTTACTGAGTATCTTATAGTCCTTCATTAATGTGGAGAGTGGTCGGTAAGATGTTGCCTCTAATGGGTCTGACTTAAAATAAATCATACGGAGTCATCTGCTCAATGAGAGCATCTCTGTCTGTGAACAACAAATCTCATTTGGAATCTCTTTCCTCCTCAGCTCCATCTTCCATTTGAACTTTGAGAGGCGTCTAGTGACTGGTATCTTATTTTTTGTGCATGATAAACAGCGGATATAAAGGTCCTTTGTGGGCATAGCAGGGTACTACCACATCTGTTTCTGATGGGAGCTTGGCAAGCCCTGCTCTGCGGGCACCCAG
This sequence comes from Pleurodeles waltl, assembly GCF_031143425.1. NCBI lineage: Eukaryota > Metazoa > Chordata > Amphibia > Caudata > Salamandridae > Pleurodeles > Pleurodeles waltl. Next base: position 1,297,744,288 of record NC_090446.1, on the reverse strand, counting down.
CAAACAATAGCTCAGTTGACAACTTTTGTTGAGTTGGTCCCAGGCCCCAGTCAAAAAGGCAATAGTTTCAATGGCTATTCTACATCAGCTAGACCTCATCCCAGATTATAATTGCAATAGTACTGGAGCAGAATTATCACTTTCCTCCTCACCATGTGGCAGGCAAGGTGTAGGACTGAACCAGTAACAGGCAAAGTGTGCCAGCGTACACAAAATATATAAATCAAGGACCGGAATGCCAAACCACAGAAGGGCAATATCATCATTTCTCAACCGACTCTGGGCTGCTTACCTGCCCATGCTAGTCAAAGTAATTGGGTTGAGAAATAAATACATTGCATGAGAATGACTCCACAAGTGATAAGAAGTGCTCTACAAATCTACTAATTGATTGACCATTTTCACAAGTGACAGGCGTTCCAAAGTCAGAGGGAGTGATATCCAGTGAGTCATCTGCTTTGTGAGCTTGGGTGTCATCACAGGCCTCTATTTTAAGAAGATACTTGGATGTGAGTTGTACAGTCAGTGAGCAGGAAAATCTGGGATTTACCCCAATTAATGGTAACTCCTGACAGATCACCAAAGTCTAGAAACTCCTGCATTACTGAGCTGAGGAAGTGTCTGGACTTTCTCAAGTAAAGGATAATATAATCTGCAGAACATCTTGGTCTGCCGCAGACGGTCCAAAAAGCAAAAATCAAAGCCTCCCCAGAAAGTCCATCCCGCTGAGGATGCCTTTGATCAACTCAAGAAGGCTTTTATGACCACAGATCTCCAACCCTTAAATGCAGGGAACACAGGCATTTCCCCACGAGGCCTAACCCCACTCCCCTATCTATGACATGGGGGATGGCTTCCCCTTCCAATTCAGATGGCTAATTGGACCCAACCTGCACATGTCACCCCAGTCCCCCACACCCATTCGATGGGGCCTGAAGAAACTTGCTGCCAGTTCATCCGACATGCTAGACCCTGAGGATATATGTGTCTTACATGCTCCTCCAAATGGGTCACAAAGTAGCGGCCTATGTGCCTGCCCCAATCTGCAAACCTCTTGATAAGGTCTGTAACAGATTGAGGCAGAATGTTTCCCTCCCTCTCTCAAAGGGAAGATCTTGCTTGCCCCTATTCCCCACCCCGTCTCCCTTGTCATTAAAGGCCCAAAATAACTACGGACCGTTCCTGGTGCTCCTTCTAGGACAAACTGGGTGACATAACAGGTTACCTAACATAAATTCCCAATTTTGTCAAAAGAATCCAAACAATCGACAGCCCTCATCTCCCTGATATTATATCAGGATGGGTGCAATGTGCCATCATACTCCTTGGCAAAGCCTCTGGAAGGGTTCTCTTTGGGGACCCCTTCGGAAATGAGCATTTGTCTCAACAGCTCCCTCAACAAGGACCAGGTTTGAATTTAAAAAAAAAATTGCCATTAGGGTTTTTCAGGGGCTGGTCAAGGAAGGGGGGAGCTCATCCGGCCTACCTTTCTACTGTGTTCCTCAAAGGGAACACTTTTTCAAGCAGGGTCAATGGCAGGACAGATCTGTATTTGGCAGCTTCTTCCCCCTCCTGGGGCATTTGGGAGATCACAGGGAAACCAAGGCAAATCATAAGGGCCAGTCACCACAGGGTGTTTTTCTATTAAGTACATTTACTTCACCTACCGCAAAAGAGGAGGAGATGGGCAGATTGGCAAAGTTCTTTCACAACGAAGAATTTTCTGGATTCACATGCTGTGCATTATTCCATCATCTAGTGGTTGGGTCCCCAAACATTCTTGTACTTGTTTTCTCCTCCCTTTTTTTGTGGGCATCAACCAACATTTGGTGGTAAGTTCATCCCTCATGTGATGTCAGACCACACCCCAGTAGTTCCTGTGCATGGTTGCCATCTGAAGATTATTTTTTTATTTTGTCTTCAGCTGCAAAACTACTCCTACTTGTAAGTAAGCATTTCTTTTTTCTGCATGAATCCTCTTCTGGATTCACATTCTCTGCATTAGATTACCTAGTGGTGTTTCATCCCTTTAGTTGGTTGGGTTTAAATGTGGATGCGTTGGTTGAAATGTGGATGTGTTGGCAAAAAGGTGTTGGAGTACACTCTGTCCCACCTGTGCCTCCTTGTTCATTTGGATGTCCACACAGTAGTGTTTTGTGAAGGTATGTGGAGACAACCAGGGTGCTGGTGTGCAGATTTTGTCAACGGGTATGTTTGATCGGAATGTAAGTGTTGTGCCCTTTTTAGCTTAAGCATGCAAGCGCTCTGACATGTTGTAATCTATTAGTGGGCTTTTAACCATGCCTACTGCACACCAATCACTATCACTTGCTCATGGGCTTGCCTTTCAAAAATCGTTTGTTATTAGTAAATACTTTCCGTTTGTCCCTCCATGGGGCAGTTTTTTTACCGCCTTGGCCATCATTGCACGTTTGCCGATACGTTTGACTGCGAGCAAACTTTTTTCCTTTTGTGTCTCTCCTTCGCGCTCGTGGCGGCTGTGGCGCTTTGAAATGCCTTGCTTATGTCAGCTGTTTTACTTTTCATTTTCAACTTATTGTGGCAAGAAAAGTCCAGTTAGGAATTTACAAAGCTAATAGCTTTAACTCGAGCAACCACGAGACCCACTACATTGCAAATGCTCGTTACTTGTTGAGTACGCCCTGGGGCGCACAGGTAATGCTGCACTTCCCGCTCTGTGCCGGCAGACTTGTATAATTTCCACTATCCATCTTGTGATTGTTTCCTTGGGCACTGGCAATCCCTTGCTTGGACAAAGGATACAAATAATTAGCTTCCCTTACGAAACTCCTTTTTTCCTGTAGATTTTATATTAATGCTGTCTGCATGTCCAGTGCGTGAAGGTCTCTTTCAGCCTGTATCTTTGGCTCTTGGAAGTAACTTGGCAGCTGTATGCTTTGGTTGTCATAAAACCTAGTCACTACGTTTGGAAGGAACTGTGGATTTGACCTGTTTACTACTTTGTCCTTTTGGATTTGCAGGAATGGTTCATGTGTTTTCAGCACTTGTAGCTTGCCAACTCTGCGCAGAGATTTTATCACTATTTGAAAGGATGTTTTAAGGATTAGCAAGTTTAGTTTTGTGCATACGCTCAAAGCCACTGTCAACAGTTGTGTTAGTAAGGTGTTTAGGTTTTACATCAGGGTCAGCACCATTCTTAGTGGTGTAGCCCTCTTAAAACCTTCCAAGAATCTTTTCACCACTGTATGTGTGAAGAGACTGCTTCCTGATGTACCTCTAGCATAGGATACTATTGGTGTTAGGTGTACCTTCAGCAACGGTTTAACAGGTGAGTGAGGTATGTTAGTACAGTTTCCTGCACTGTGCTTGTTTCAATCCTCTTGTTGTTTATGCACCAGTGAATGCATCTGTTCCACTTTCTGTGTAGCATTTTGGTGTGCTTGGTTTTCTGACCTCCCTAAGTATTTCAATCATCCTGGGATGCAGCTGTAGGTAATCGAAATCTAGGTATTCAAGAGCCATTCTGCTAGGTTGAGCGTGGCTGGTTCCAGATGGTATACTCTTCCATTTTACATTGATAGCAGGTCCTGCTCTGCTTTGATTGGGATCATGTGTCCGCAAAGTCTTGGCATTTTCCTGTTTCAACTCCCATTCAAGGGAGGTGCTGTCCTGTCTGTCCTGTATCTGCTTCCGTGTTTTGTTTCCCTGGTAGATGACCAGTCTGTATTGTGATTTGTCTTTGAATCGCCCACCTCTGTATCTCCTCCTGAGCTAGTCTGGACAGAGTGAAGGACTTTGTTCTACCCTCCTCCAGTTTTGGGAGGTAGAACATGGTTGTTGTGTTGTCCGTTTAGATCAGTACATTCTGTCCTATTATGTGGACTTGGAACATCTTCATCTCTAGATAGTTTGTGTTTCACTGCATCCGTGTTGTTTCATATTTCTCTGACTTTTAGGTTGCCTGTGTGCGCTCCACAACCCTTGTGGGATGTGTCTGTTATTATGGTTACTGTCAGGGCTGGTGTTTCGAATGGTCTCCCTATGTACAAATTTGTTGAGTTCCACCATTCTATTTCCCTTTGCTGTGACAACCACTAAATCCTCCCAGATCTCTGTGGTTTGTTACCATCCATTGCAGATCCATTCCTGAATGGGGTGCATAAGCAATCTCACATGTGATAAGAGTGGAATACATGATGCCCATCAGCTTCATGACAGTCCTCACTGTCAGAGTCTGACCCTCTGGTAAAGACAAATTTGCTCTGCTATTGCCTCTGCTCTCTTCTGGACTGGATATGCTTGTGCTGTCCTTGAGTTTATAGGCACTCCCAGGATCACTGTCACTTGTTCCAGTTGTTTTGAAGACTTATTGTGGTTTATTGTGAACTTGGGGAGTTGCAATCACTGTTTGCATGTCCTTGTGGTATTTGTTTCTTGATTGTACCTTTATTAGCCAACTGTCTAGATACGGGTAGACATGGATTCCTTGTCTACTTAGCTGGGCTGCTACTTCAGCTAGATACTTAGTGAATATTATTGGTGTGGATTTTATGGCAAAGGTTAGCACCCTGATCTTGTAATGCACCTTGTCTAGAACAAAATCGGAGATACTTCTTGTAACTTTAGTTAGTAGGTACGTGCACGTAGGCGTCCTTTAAATCTTGGGTGGCCATATAATCGCCTATCCTTAGGAGTGGTATTATTCCTTGCAGTGTTGTCACCTTGAAGTGCTTAGTTTGTATGAACTTGTTTAGCAATCGGAGGTCTAGGATTGGCCTTGCTGTTAAGTCTTGTTTTGGCACCAGAAAGTATGAGGAGTTAATCCCACTGCTTGCATTTCTTTGTGGGGTGGGTGGGGGTGAAGGGGGGAGAGAGAACCCTTTCTGTGGCCTTCCGGGGTATGTGTGGAGGTGTATTGATGAGTTCTATACAGTACACATGCGGTATTATGTTTGAACTGCAGTTGTCTGATGTAATTTTCCTCCATTCCCTGGGGAATCCCATTTTGTTCCACATAGGTTTTTTTTCGTTGAGGGTCTAGGTGGTGAACAAGTCACTTACCTGTTGATCCTCCCCCTCTGAGAGGTTGGCCTCTTCCTCTTGTTTTCCATCAAAAGGGCTGCCTCGTTGAGTGCTGCCATTGATCGTTTGCTTCGAGGTTTGGTGCGTGATGCTCACCCCTGACCCCTGTTTAACCTGAGGGTACAGACCCTAGTTTGGAAGACCAGTTGCAGGTTAGTATTCCCACACTGGTGGGAGAATAGTGCAGGACCACTTCTAAAGCAGCCTGGCAATTCTGGACTTGGGGGTGCCACTCCTAGAGGGAGGGTACAGAGCCCCAGAAGGGAAGACCAGTGGCAGGCTGTCACCCCTGAAATGGTGGAAGGGAGAGTGGTAAAAGGGTGCCAGGCACCTGGGGCTACTGCCCCGCACTCCCCACAGTCACAGTAGTTGGAGAGCCTTGAAAGGCCTAGATTCTGGCTCTCATCCCAGACAGCTGGCAGTGGCCACTGTGACTTGCTGTTCTTGTCGACAGAGTTGCATGGGGTGTGGGGGGGGGGGGGGGGGGGGGGGGGGGGGGGGGGGGGGGGGGGGGGGAGGCGGGCGTCAGGAGTCACACCCCGGGGATAGAGTAGACCACATCATGGTGTTGCCCATAGTGGTGCTACCTGCCCCCTGGGATACATCTGTGAACTAAGTAAGGTTAGGTGCTGCACAGATGGTATCCTAAGGAGAGGAGAAGGGTTCCCCAAGGGTTAGCTTAGTGGGCCCTAAGAGTATGGACAGAGGGATCCAACTCGAGTCAGGAAGGCATGGAACTGGAACATGCCACTGCTGTTGTGGGCCAGGGTCCCTGTTCTATCGCCCCAATCAGGGAAGTCCATCAAGGTATTGATTGGTCTCCCCTGGCTTTAGACAGGTGGGGGTTGTGTTGCACCTGGCCCTTTTTGCAAGGTCATCTCTAATCTTTTTGCCTCCTTCCTCCTAATTTTTCTGACATGTTTTTGTTGGCTTTAGGGCTCTGGGCACTTTACCACTGCTTAACAGTGTTAAAGTGCATATGCTCTTGGTGTAAAGTGTACTGTTGATTGGTTTATCCATGATTGCCATATTTGATTTACTGGTAAGTCCCTAGTAAAGTGCACTAGAGGTGTCAGGGGACTGTAAATCAAATGCTACTAGTGGGACTGATTGTGCCACCTACATAAGTAGCCCTGTAAACGTGGCTCAGACCTGCTACGACAGGGTCTGTGTGTCTGCAGTTTTAAACTGCCAATTCGACCTCGCAAGTGTACCCACTTGCCAGCCCAAACCTTCCCTTTTGGTACATGTGAGGCACCCCTAAAGTAGGCCCTAGGCAGCCCCATGGGCAGGGTGCAGTGTATTTAAAAGGTAGGACATGTACTGGTGGATGTCATATGTCCTAGCCATGAAATACTGCCAAATTCGGGTTTCACTGTTGCAAGGCCTATTTCCCTCATAGGTTAACATGGGGGCTGCCTTTAAATAACTTTAAAGCGCAGATTCCCTTTGAGGGTAGATACAATTATGAAGTTTGGGGTCTCTGAACTCACAATTTAAAAATACATCTTATAGTGAAGGTTTTTAGATTGTGAGTTTGAAAACGTGTAAGGAAATGCCTCCTTGGCATTGTTACCCCCTGACTTTTTGCCTTTGCTGATGCCAAGTTATGATTTGAAAGTGTGCTGAGGCCTGCTAACTAGGCCCCAGCATCAGTGTTCTTTCCCTAAACTGTACCTTTGTTTCCACAATTGGCACACCCTGGCATCCAGGTAAGTCCCTTGTAACTGGTACCCCTGTTACCAAGGGCCCTGATGCCAGGGAAGGTCTCTAAGGGCTGCAGCATGTCTTATGCCACCCTGGAGACCCCTCACTCAGCACAAACACACTGCTTGCCAGCTTGTGTGTGCTGGTGGGGAGAAAATGACTAAGTCGACATGGCACTCCCCTCAGGGTGCCATGCCAACCTCACACTGCCTATGGCATAGATAAGTCACCCCTCTAGCAGGCCTTACAGCCCTAAGGCAGGGTGTACTATACCATAGGTGAGGGCATAGGTGCATGAGCACTATGCCCCTACAGTGTCTAAACAAAACCTTAGACATTGTAAGTGCAGGGTAGCCATAAGAGTATATGGTCTGGGAGTCTATCATACACAAACTCCACAGCACCATAATGGCTACACTGAAAACTGGGAAGTTTGGTATCAAACTTCTCAGCACAATAAATGCACACTGATGCCAGTGTACATTTGTAGGAGGCTGGACTGGCTTGTAGTGAGTACCAAGGGGTACTTGCACCTTGCACCAGGCCCAGTTATCCCTTATTAGTGTATAGGGTGTCTAGCAGCTTAGGCTGATAGATAATGGTAGCTTAGCAGAGCAGCTTAGGCTGAACTAGGAGACGTGTGAAGCTACTACAGTACCACTTAGTGTCATATGCACAATATCATAAGAAAACACAATACACAGTTATATTAAAAATAAAGGTACTTTATTTTTATGACAATATGCCAAAGTATCTTAGAGTGTACCCTCAGTGAGAGGATAGGAAATATACACAAGATATATATACACAATAGCAAAAATATGCAGTATAGTCTTAGAAAACAGTGCAAACAATGTATAGTTACAATAGGATGCAATGGGGAAACATAGGGATAGGGGCAACACAAACCATATACTCCAAAAGTGGAATGCGAACCACGAATGGACCCCAAACCTATGTGACCTTGTAGAGGGTCGCTGGGACTATTAGAAAATAGTGAGAGTTAGAAAAATAACCCTCCCCAAGACCCTGAAAAGTGAGTGCAAAGTGCACTAAGGTTCCCCTAAGGACAAAGAAGTCGTGTTAGAGGAATAATGCAGGAAAGACACAAACCAACAATGCAACAACTGTGGATTTCCAATCTAGGGTACCTGTGGAACAAGGGGACCAAGTCCAAAAGTCACAAGCAAGTCGGAGATGGGCAGATGCCCAGGAAATGCCAGCTGCGGGTGCAAAGAAGCTTCTACTGGACAGAAGAAGCTGCGGTTTCTGCAGGAACGAAAAGGGCTAGAGACTTCCCCTTTGGTGGACGGTTCCCTCTCGCCGTGGAGAGTCGTGCAGAAGTGTTTTCCCGCCGAAAGAACGCCAACAAGCCTTGCTAGCTGCAAATCGTGCGGTTAGCGTTTTTGGACGCTGCTGTGGCCCTGGAGGGACCAGGAGGTTGCAAATTGGACCAGAAGAGAGAGGGGACGTCGAGCAAGACAAGGAGCCCTCTCAGCAGCAGGTAGCACCCGGAGAAGTGCCAGAAACAGGCACGACGAGGATGCGTGAAACGGTGCTCACCCGAAGTCGCACAAAGAAGTCCCACGTCGCCGGAGAACAACTTAGGAGGTAGTGCAATGCAGGTTAGAGTGCCGTGGACCCAGGCTGGACTGTGCACAAAGGATTTCCGCCGGAAGTGCACGGAGGCCGGAGTAGCTGCAAAAGTCGCGGTTCCCAGCAATGCAGTCTAGCGAGGTGAGGCAAGGACTTACCTCCACCAAACTTACACTGAAGAGTCACTGGACTGTGGGGGCCACTTGGACAGAGTTGCTGGATTCGAGGGACCTCGCTCGTCGTGCTGAGAGGAGACCCAAGGGACCGGTAATGCAGCTTTTTGGTGCCTGCGGTTGCAGGGGGAAGATTCCGTCGACCCACGGGAGATTTCTTCGGAGCTTCTGGTGCAGAGAGGAGGCAGACTACCCCCACAGCATGCACAAACAGGAAAACAGTCGAGAAGGCGGCAGGATCAGCGTTACAGAGTTGCAGTAGTCGTCTTAGCTACTTTGTTGCAGTTTTGCAGGCTTCCAGCGCGGTCAGCAGTCGATTCCTTATCAGAAGGTGAAGAGAGAGATGCAGAGGAACTCGGCTGAGCTCTTGCATTCGTTATCTAAAGTTTCCCCAGAGACAGAGACCCTAAATAGCCAGAAAAGAGGGTTTGGCTACCTAGGAGAGAGGATAGGCTAGCAACACCTGAAGGAGCCTATCAGGAGGAGTCTCTGACGTCACTTGGTGGCATTGGCCACTCAGAGCAGTCCAGTGTGCCAGCAGCACCTCTGTTTCCAAGATGGCAGAGGTCTGGAGCACACTGGAGGAGCTCTGGACACCTCCCAGGGGAGGTGCAGGTCAGGGGAGCGGTCACTCCCCTTTCCTTTGTCCAGTTTCGCGCCAGAGCAGGGCTAAGGGGTCCCCTGAACCGGTGTAGACTGGCTTATGCAGAATTGGGCACATCTGTGCCCAAGAAAGCATTTCCAGAGGCTGGGGGAGGCTACTCCTCCCCTGCCTTCACACCATTTTCCAAAGGGAGAGGGTGTCACACCCTCTCTCAGAGGAAGTTCTTTGTTCTGCCATCCTGGGCCAGGCCTGGCTGGACACCCCAGGAGGGCAGATGCCTGTCTGAGGGGTTGGCAGCAGCAGCAGCTGCAGTGAAACCCCAGGAAGGGCAGTTAGGCAGTACCAGGGTCTGTGCTACAGACCACTGGGATCATGGGATTGTGCCAACTATGCCAGGATGGCATAGAGGGGGCAATTCCATGATCATAGACATGTTACATGGCCATATTCGGAGTTACCATTGTGAAGCTACATATAGGTAGTGACCTATATGTAGTGCACGCGTGTAATGGTGTCCCCGCACTCACAAAGTTCAGGGAATTGGCTCTGAACAATGTGGGGGCACCTTGGCTAGTGCCAGGGTGCCCTCACACTAAGTAACTTTGCACCTAACCTTTACCAGGTAAAGGTTAGACATATAGGTGACTTATAAGTTACTTAAGTGCAGTGTAAAATGGCTGTGAAATAACGTGGACGTTATTTCACTCAGGGTGCAGTGGCAGGCCTGTGTAAGAATTGTCAGAGCTCCCTATGGGTGGCAAAAGAAATGCTGCAGCCCATAGGGATCTCCTGGAACCCCAATACCCTGGGTACCTCAGTACCATATACTAGGGAATTATAAGGATGTTCCAGTAAGCCAATGTAAATTGGTAAAAATGGTCACTAGCCTGTTAGTGACAATTTGGAAAGAAATGAGAGAGCATAGCCACTGAGGTTCTGGTTAGCAGAGCCTCAGTGAGACAGTTAGGCACTACACAGGGAACACACACATATAGGCCACAAACTTATGAGCACTGGGGTCCTGACTAGCAGGGTCCCAGTGACACATAACAAACATACTGAAAACATAGGGTTTTCACTATGAGCACTGGGCCCTGGCTGGCAGGATCCCAGTGAGACAGTGAAAACACCCTGACATACACTCACAAACAGGCCAAAAGTGGGGGTAACAAGGCTAGAAAGAGGCTACTTTCTCACAACATTTTATTGTGAAATACACCCAGAGGGCATCTTAGAGATGCCCCCTGAAAACATACCCGACTTCCAGTGTGGGCTGACTAGTTTTACCAGCCTGCCACACACCACACATGCTGCTGGCCACATGGGGAGAGTGCCTTTGTCACTCTGTGGTCAGTAACAAAGCCTGTACTGGGTGGAGGTGCTTCTCACCTCCCCCTGCAGGAACTTGAACACCTGGTGGTGAGCCTCAAAGGCTCACCCCCTTTGTTACAGCGCCCCAGGGCATTCCAGCTAGTGGAGATGCCTGCCCCCTCTGGCCACGGCCCAACTTTTGGCGGCAAGGCCGGAGGAGATAATGAGAAAAACAAGGAGGGGTCACTGGCCAGTCAGGACAACCCCTAAGGTGTCCTGAGCCGAGGTGACTGACTTTTAGAAATCCTCCATCTTGCAGATGGAGGATTCCCCCAATAGGATTAGGGATGTGCCCCCCTCCCCTCAGGGAGGAGGCACAAAGAGGGTGTAGCCACCCTCAGGGCTAGTAGCCATTGGCTACTAACCCCCAGACCTAAACACACCCCTAAATTGAGTAATTAGGGGCTCCCAGAACCTAGCACGATAGATTCCTGCAACCTGAAGATGAAGAAGGACTGCTGACCTGAAAGCCCTGCAGAGAAGACGGAGACACCAACTGCTTTGGCCCCAGCCCTACCGGCCTGTCTCCCCACTTCAAGAAAAACTGCAACAGCGACGCGTTCCACAGGGTCCAGCGACCTCTGAAGCCTCAGAGGACTACCCTGCATCTAAAAGGACCAAGAACTCCCAAGGACAGCGACTCTGCTCCAAAGAAGAAACATCTTTGCCACAAAGAAGCAACTTTTAAAGACAACACGTTTCACGCCGGAAGCGTAAGACTTTGCACTCTGCACCCGACGCCCCCGGCTCGACCTGCGGAGAAACAACACTACAGGGAGGACTCCCCGGCGACTGCAACCCTGTGAGTAGCCAGAGTTGACACCCCTGAGCCCCCCCAGCGATGCCTGCAGAGGGAATCCAGAGGCTCCCCCCGACCGCGACTGCCTGCTTCTAAGAACCCGACGCCTGGTAAAGACACTGCACCCGCAGCCCCCAGGACCTGAAGGATCCGACCTCCAGTGTAGAAGCGACCCCCAGGTGGCCCTCTCCCTTGCCCAGGTGGTGGCTACCCCGAGGAGCCCCCCCCTTGCCTGCCTGCTTCGTTGAAGAGACCCCTGGGTCTCCAATTGAACTCCATTGCAAACCCAACGCCTGTTTGCACTCTGCACCCGGCCGCCCCTGTGCCGCTGAGGGTGTACTTTTTGTGCTGACTTGTGTCCCCCCCGGTGCCCTACAAAACCCCAACTGGTCTGCCCTCTGAAGTCACAGAGGTACTTACCTGCTGGCAGACTGGAACCGGGGCACCCCCTTCTCCATTGAAGCCTATGCGTTTTGGGCACCACTTTGACCTCTGCACCTGACCGGCCCTGAGCTGCTGGTGTGGTAACTTTGGGGTTGCCCTAAACCCCTAACGGTGGGCTACCTTGGACCGAACTTTGAACCCTGTAGGTGGTTTACTTACCTGCAAAACTAAACAAACACTTACCTCCCCAGGAACTGTTGAAAATTGCACTGTCTAGTTTTAAAATAGCTTATTGCCATTTTTGTGAAAACTGTACATGCTATTTTGCTGATTCAAAGTTCCTAAGTTACCTAAGAGAAAAACCTTTCATTTGAAGTATTACTTGTAAATCTTGAACCTGTGGTTCTTAAAATAAACTAAGAAAATATATTTTTCTATACAAAAACCTATTAGCCTGGAATTGTCTTTGAGTGCGTGTTCCTCATTTATTGCCTGTGTGTGTACAACAAATGCTTAACACTACTCTCTGATAAGCCTACTGCTGGACCACACTACCACAAAATAGAGCATTAGAATTATCTCTTTTTGCCACTATCTTACCTCTAAGGGGAACCCTTGGACTCTGTGCATGCTATTTCTTACTTTGAAATAGTACATACAGAGCCAACTTCCTACAAAACGCCACTTTTAGAAAGTAGGCATCTTCTTGCTTAAACCATTCTGTGACTCTGCCTGTTTGTGCATTCCCCGTCTGGGTCAGTTTGACAGTTGGGCTGTTCACACCTCTCCTCTAGGCAGTGACACAAAGGGAGCTGGGATGTAGCCTGCATATCCTGATGAGCCATCTGAGTTAGAGTGGAGGGAGGAGTGGTCGCTTGCACCTCAAATGACTGTGCTTGCCCTCACACAATACAGTCTCCAACCTCCCTGGTGTGTGTCTGGGGCCTGGCCTGGCCAAGGAAGAATCTTGTAAACACCTGAGATTTTGCTTTGAAGTTTGCCAACTTCAAAGGCAGAACGGGGTATAAGAAGAAGACCCAAAACCCCATACTATTAGAATGTTTCAGGAATCAAGAGGAACCTCTGCCAAGGAGAAGAGCTGGAGGAGGAGTACTGTCCCTTTGCTGTGTTGCTTTGCTGGACTGGCCTGCAGGTGTTGCTTCTGCCTGAAAAGAGTGCAACGGGTAACCTTTGCTGTGTATCCTGCTTGAGAAAGTTCTCCAAGGACTTAGAGCAGAACTTGCCTCCTGCTGGAAGTCTCAGGAATACCAAAGACTTCAGTTTCCTCAACCTGCAGCACCGGGAACTGTAAGGAGAAACCACTGCGACGCCGCCAACAACGCCGCTGGCTTGCACCGTGACCTGCCGACGCCGCACAGAGTCACACTTCCCGGCATTGCACCGCGACCCTGGTCTCATTGAGCCCATAATCGGACGACTTCACCGTGCCTCTGCTCGCACTGCGATCTCTGGGCCCGCACTCCGGCATCGCCTGCTCACACCGCAGCATGGGTATCCCCGACGATGCTCCTGCTGACACCGGCACTGTACCGTGGCTTGTGGACACAGCTCGTGAGTTACACGAAGCACCGTCCCATCCAGCACCGCAGCCCCGGCCCACAGACGCCAGCACCATCAACTGCAGTGTCGTCACCAGGCATCCTGCCCGCATCGTGGCCTGTGGACACTGCTCGTGAGGGTCACGAAGCACCATCCCGTACCGCTGGCTTGGTCTACCAACATCGCTTCAGCATCGACGCTGATGCTGCCTGCACCATGACCTGGTGACATTGCATGTTGCACTGCCCCGCTTCACACCGCAGTCTTACCAACGCCGCTGGGCGTCGTCACTGAGCCACTGCCTGCACCATGACCTGTGGACACTGCACGTCGCATTGCCCCGCTTTGCACCACAGTCCCGATGCCATCCAAGCCAGCACTCCTGTCTTCATCGGCCCGGAGCTCGATCTGCAAGGCATTTGACTTCAAGGGCCCGACGACTCTGGAACCGACACCGCGATACTGCTCTCCGGAGCTCACCGCAAGGATCACGATGTCCTGCAAATCCAAGATACTGTTTGCAGGTCTTCCCGACACCGTAGCTGGCCCGCAACGCCACGGCTGGCCTGAACTGTTGGTTTTGTTGATCACGACACCATGACAGCCCAAGGTGGAGCTATCGACTTCAAGGAACTGTATTTTTGAGTAAACCTTGCAAAATTCATATCTGTAACACTGTATGTTGGATTTTTATCGTTTTGGTCTTGTTTTACACATATAAAAATTGGCTATTTTTCTAAAACTGGTGTGGTGTCCTTTTGTAGTGTTTTCACTTATTACTGTATGTTATGTGCAAATGCTTTACACATTGCTTCTGAGATAAGCCTGACTGCTCGTGCTAAGCTACCAAGGGAGCGAGCAGGGGTTATCTGAGCAGGTATCTCCTTTATCCTGACTAGAGTGAGGGTCCCTACTTGGACAGGGTGCAAACCGACTGCCAACTAGAGACCCCATTTCTAACAAATAATAATAATAATAATAATGATAATAATAATAATAATAATAATTGAGGATATGTCCGGTTACTAAGCAGATTAATGTATTCAAGATACTAGTTTTTCTATTTGATGTTCATTGTTTTGGAGAGTGGTGGGTGTTTAGTCCATTCTAGCAGAGATTGTGACAACAAAGAAAGGAGCCTTACCTAACAGAACCAAGCAAAAGTTACATTTGTTTCAGGTGATAGGTGACCCCCCCCAATCTATTGTTATAACTATTAATTCAGCAATAAAATAAGTATTTTTCTCTCACCTAGTTCCTTGACAGTGCTGCAGATGCGTGATTGTTTTGGGCTTCTTTTCATGGGGGTTGTGCTTGTTTTGGAAAGCAGACCAGGCAACAGTGGTCTAGACGCCTGGTCACCTATGCTGTAAACCAAAATTGGAATGGGGAGCACTGTAAGTGTTGAGGGAAGTCTCATGAACCTACAACATCTAAGTAAACTGATTAACGAGAAACTGGAATGTGGCAGCAGTGGAGAGACACAAAAGAGAAACACAGCCAGAAGAACCAGGATAAGTTGAAAGCAAGGTACTGAAAAGAGAGGCTGCGAGCGAAACAAGACAAGAAAATAGGATGAGAGGAAGCCAGGTGGCAAAGAGCTATAATATGAAAAGCGTGAAGCCAGCTAACTGTATAAAAGGCAAAGTCAGAGGATAGTTCTGATGGTACTCGGAAGACAAAAGGGCCATGGAGAGAAATGGACTACAAAAGGAAGAGCAATTGAGGACAGAGCATGGGAGGCAAGAAAATGAACACAAGCTGAGGATTAAGCATGTAATCAAGACACAAATTTGTGCAGCAGCTTAGTGTATGGGCTGAGGGGAATTGGGCCAACAGATTAACATGGAAGAAAAGGGGTAAGGAGACCAGGCAGGGCAGCCTAAATGCATGTAAAGGGCCAGTAGACCCAACTGTCGAGAAAAAAGGCACTAAGACCCACAAAGTTTCCACTCAACCTTGTGCTTTCTAACATACATTTTTAGGTACAGGCTTTTCCCCTTGGCAGAATTAATAAATACATACTTTGTATACTTTGTGATGGAGTATTGGTGTGGTCGAGATGTTCGAGGGAGCTCAAGTGTAACTGGCTGTCCCAATTCTATTACCTTTTAAGAAGTATGGTTGAGTTGGAATGATTCTGCCCCAATCTGCCTTTCTGGAGTCCTATCTGGGATTACTAATCTTTCAGCCATTGGCCTAACATATGACTGAATCTCAACTAGCCTCGTCTCTCTTTTGACTAATCTGTCATGTGAATAACTGTTAACCAGTCTTTTTGAGTTTTTACGGGGGATCCTGGCATAAGACTGACTATTCTTACACTTTTGTAAGCCTACCAATATCAGGCTGACATGCGAGAGATTCTGCCTCTAATGCTGCCCAGCTTTCAGGATGACTGCAGTGTTGTATAAAGAAAACTTCAGTCATTCCAGGCCTTTTAGCCAACTCTGCCTCCACAGACTTATAGTTCTGCTTTCGTCATTGTAAATATGGGCAAATTCCAAGCATAAGAAATGCTGCAAGCATAACAAGCCAGGACTGGCTGTGGTTCTCTCTTCTGACATGGTTAGCATATATGTAATTGATTGCTATCCAAGTCCTACCACTCTTTCAGGGGCAAATAAGTACGAGGAAGTAGCCAATGCAAAAATAAAAAAACAAAAACACATCTTAAGTTATTAACAAGGTAACGAAGACAATTATTTCCCAAGCATGGATTAGTAAACATATACACAAAATGACAGCTTTTCACACTAGTTCTCCATAGTTGCATCCATAGACACATTCAATTCCTGAGTGTATGTAGACAGACATACTGAAGAAGGCAGAACCAGGTCAGTGATAACTGGCTGTTTAAGTGTCCAGCTGAAAAATGTACATAAGTTCAAAGGAGCACTGTCACAATGTATTTGTTAATTCTCTCGCCATCTGGGCTGATTAAAGAGGTCAACCAACTCGACTCCAAGTAAGTTGACAATGCAAGTGGGCAACAACATTTTCTGGTAGGAAACAGAAGCTTGAAAGCAGGGCCTTGGGGGTGGGGGTGGGGGGGGGGGGGGGAAGAGGTGGAGGACCAATGCATAGCATAAGTGGAGAGAACCAATGTATAAAAACACATGGGACTAAGGTGTTGCAAGCAAGGAAGCAAGGATCTGGCAGCAGAAACATAACCACTTGAATAAAGAGGATAGCCTAGGAGTACAACTCAGGGTACATAACGAGGGCTTTAGGAATGACAAGGAAAACGTGTTCAAAAGAGGTAACAACACAGACAGGGTAGATGACAGAAGTGGCATTGTACCAAGATTCAATATAGTAGCCTACAAGAAGCCCCTCACACCACAATATACTCCCCAAAAATCACCCAACTGCAACCCTTTGAAAACCACACACCCCCTTCCATTCCTCAAATATTCCGGAGGCAGGTCCCTCTCTTTCATTGCTCGCCAGTGAATGGACCACAGCTGATTCAGCCAACCGCTGTGCATCGCAGACCTATGCTCGTTATCAACAAAAAAAGAGAGATATTTGGAAGCAATAATCTATTTGCAAGTCCACAAGAAGTTAAAGTACCCTTAAACAGTTACATGTACTGGTAAAAATAATTCCTGTGGTTTTTAAGATAAATCACGTCACTAACATATGTTCATCAACCATTATCTACCAACACTATCGTAACTACAGGAAGGTATTAATGCTCACTAGAACAAAATTAAGTCACACTGGTATTTTAACTATACCAAATAGTCTGACCCACCACAAGGGATCCCTGGAATGAGAAGCCTTGCAATTCACATCGGCTCTCTCTTTACCGATAGTCACTGTTTATTTCAAGTGACTCCCATTGCCAATCACTGTTTGTATGTTTCTGCTTAGATGTCTCTCTCAACTTATTTAACCTCCTTGTGTTGAAATGGGTCCATTACATGTACCTTGTTTACTTGTGTCATCTGTTAGTGTTTCAAGGGCAAATTTGTGACCGGGCAGGCAAAACCTAGCTATTCAAAGACAGAAGACCTCACATTAAAGACATGATACAACAAGTGAACAGGGTTCAATATTTCTCCAAGTTTGACATTAACAAGGGGTATTAACAATTAGGAACAGATGGACTGTGATGCCCTGATTACTTACCGGTAACCCTCATTACACTTAGTCCTAGTCTTCCTCGACCCAGTCCTTACGTCATGAAGTTATCCACTATCCAGACAAAAAACAAAACAGGAAACACTTCAGCCCCACCCACCAAGTCAGGCATAAAACCACCCACTAATAGGAGAACTTCCTGACATACCAACCCACAAAGGCCTGAAACCAGGTAGTTAGGAGGGAATCGGGACTGGGTCGAGGACAAGTAGGACTAAGAGTAATGAGGATTAGCGGTAAGTAATCAGGGCATTACCTTTACGTCCCTCGTCCTGGACCCAGTCCTTACGTCATGAGGCATACCAAAGCAAATCTCCATAAGAATGCCTTTTATGGAGACCAGGGAAGAGAAAAGAAGCACACATTACAAGCAGAAACTAAATGCAGCGCTTCAAGGAAGTGAAAGAAAACACAAAAACTATCAGAATGAAGGGTACACCATGCACCCACCTGCAGAACCCATGACCGAAACACCCAGCGGCCTGGTATGCACTGGTCAATCGATAGCATCTGATGATAGCTGAGTCCAAGGCCCAGGTACCCACCCCACACAGTGCAGCCAAAGAACCCCTGGGAAAGCCACCTAGGAGACAGAGAGACCTCTAGTGGACCAAGCCTGGATGGACACAAGCAAGGCAACCCCACCCCTCTATAGGCCAGGACAAAATTCTCCTCAAGCCAGCAGCAGAGACTCAACTTGGAGGCTTCCTCACCCTGACCAGCAAGCCCAAAAGCCACAAAAAGACAGTCTGAGGAGCCTAAATGGCTGTACGTGCCACATAAACAGCCAGGACACGAGAGAACCCCAAAGTGTGGAGCATAACCACTTTTGGAGAAGAGGGGAAAGCACAAAAGGCAGGGAGAAGCAGTGCCTGGGAAGAAAGGTAGCGGGAAGCAACCTCAGGACTGTAGAAGAATAGAGACCCTAAAGAGAACACCAAGAAGCAAAATGAGACCAATGCTAAGAAAGGAGGAAAGAGTAGATCGCCTCTGAGAACAGTGCACCAAAGACACAAGATGAGCAGGCAAACCATCCCTCAGCAGAGCACACCGGTCAACATCCAGACCGCAAGTGTTAGGGAAACTGGCAGAGAGGGACTCAGAGCCCTCAAGGGAGAGGGAACTCGTGGAAGCACATAGGAAGAACCGCAAGGCTCTGCAGCCACTGGAACCAGAATTTGTGGGGCCAGTAAGGAAGAACAGCCACTACCCAAGACCCCCAGCGTTATCAGGAGAATGAAAGGACAAGGGGGAAATGGAGGAAAAGCAGACAGCAGACCCTGAGGTCCAGGAACAGACAGAGAGCCCCCCCCAAGGCACCCTCCCCTGGGCTCCTAGAGCAGAACAGGGGAGGAAGGGAATTTCGCACTGAGTCAAACAGATCCAGGCAGGGACAGCCAAACCCCCTGCAAAGCAAGCCAAACACCAGAGGAGTGAGCCACATGACCAGGGAAGATGGGAACCACAGACTCGGAGAGTCCACAACCACATAGTCCATACCCCTAATATGCTGGGCACGAAGGTATTGTAAATGCGGTGTTGCTAACAGTGCAATTAAGCAAGCCACTGGAGGCAGAGATCGAAGGTGCGTACTGCCCTGATGGGTCAGGGAAGCCAGTGTCACTGTGTAGCCCGACCGAACTAACATACTGCGACCTAATAGGTGAGTCTGAAATGACACAGGGCTCAGGCCACCACAGACAACTCACTCCAATCGGATGAATGAAGTGCCACTGAGGAAAGCACACATGGGCTCAGTGTAGTACTCCAGCCAAAGAGGCTGGCATCCGCCCCCAGCACTACTGGAGGAGAGGGAAGCAACATCCCTCCTCCCCCACAACCCTCTCCCAAACACCACCCGCCCCTGTCAAAGTCTGCACCAATAAATAAATTGCTGGTTACAGGCAAGAGTTGGCATTTGGGAAGATAAAGAAGGAAACAAAGGTAGCTTAGCAAATGAAAGGTCTGTTCCAGACGTAGACAGAACACAATGAGGGATGGAGCCTGAAGATGGCTAGTCGATCAAACTAAGGGAATGTGGAAATCCCCTAAAGATGGAGAGAAAACACCAGCAGGGCCACAACAACAACACACACCTGGGGGGATGAACGAAGAACAAAGGCAGGACACAAAACTGCCAGTGGAGACCCAATACAGCAAACCCCAGAAACTGTTGCGAGTCCAGAGCAACCGGGACAGGAAAGCAGGCATCATGGAGAACCAATGAGGCCAGAACAGTGTCCATCAGAAACAATGGGATAATGCGTTGTAGAGTCTCAAAAGTGAACAGAAACTTCTGCACTGACTTGATCAGGCGCGTCAGATAGATCACGATCTGGAAAACCCCAGCCACCTTTGGCACCAGAAAGACGAGTGAACACACGTCAGAGCCCATCTGGGGAAGGGGAACAGGGACAACAGCCACCTTTACAAGGAGGGACAGGAGCCTGGAGAGCAACGCATGATCTTACATCGGACCTTGCGGCACATGGGTCATCACAGTTGCGGATGGGATCAGACAGTGAAGGAAACTGATCCAGTAACCCACCTCCAGAAAGTGCAGTACCCACTTGGCCGACGTGGAAAGGCACCAAGTGTCCTGAAACCAACAAAGCCCCCACCACCCACACCCATCACAGATGAAACCCAACAGGTTAGGGGTGGGGACATAAGCAAGACTGCTGAAAGTCAGGGCCAGTACTAGATTTCATCCAAAATATCCCAGGCAAACCGTAAGCACGGAACATCCGGCCCACTGCAGACTGCCTGCAGGTAGGCCGCCAAAGCACTGAGAGGCGGATGTCCAAAGGAAGGTCAGGACTTCAGAGGCTGCTGGAATGACAAATAAAGCCTATGCTCCTAAAAACACACTGAAACACCTCCACCAACTCATGCCCAAACAGACGTGACCCTGTAAAAGGAAGACGGGAGGCCATGGAGCAGTGGGCAGCATCTGAATACCAACCCTTCAAAAGAGGACACAATGGCCGCCACTGAAGCACCACAGGAAAGTATGGAGGCCCTCACAAAGGCAAACCAGCTAAAAAACAGACACCAGTTCCAAAGACTCCAGGAGATAAGTGCATGAACCAACCCCTGCATGGCAGAAAACTGGAAATGAAAGCCAGGCAATAGAGGCAAAGCCACACAAGCCCCATACACACCAGTCTGCAGAGCAGAAAGTGCCCCTGCATAGGCTGTCTGTACCGAAAAGACCCCATTATGCAGGATGTTTTCCCCAGCCAAGGAGGAGCTCCCCACCAGACTGGCCACCACAGAATCCCCATGCACGGAACGGGCAATAGAATCCCCACGTCATCTAAGGAGTAAAACCTGGCCAGAAAACAAGGCAGAAAAAACGATCAGGACCGACCCATTCCTGTAGGCACAACCAGAACAAACGGACGCAGTGGAATGGCCATACGAGGCAACTTCTAAAACTGTGGCAACAAAGAGTCCAGAGAGGCACCAGCACAGCATCCTCTGGGAAACCCATAGTGACACAAACAGGACCAAGCAATGGAGGCAACAGATCAATTGAAACACCCCCCCCCCCAAAACATATGACAACTGCTCCCAAGCATCAGCCCTTGAAACGTGCTGGTGCATAAAAAATGAATAGATGACACACCACTCTCTCCGCCGAGGAATGTTGAAGAAGCAGGCTCACACTGTGGGCTTCTATGGTAAACAGAGGCAGAACCATGAAATTGAGGCAGCAGCAAATGCGGGCAAGGCACCCACAGACCACTGGATCCTGCTGCTTGAACCAGGTGGGACCGCCCAGCAAACATAGCGCACGTCCGCACTCAGTACAGGACGCATGCCACCAAAAGTGAAGGGAAACCACCCAACCGGCTTTCCGCACAAGGGCAACTTTACTGCCCGCCGCCACCAGGAAGAAAACAAAAACGAGCTCCGACCATCCCATGAACACAGACGAAGCACAGCCAGTGCACAAGGTAACAGCAGGAAATCCATCCAGCAGGAAACACAAGCCGCTGTCACACCCAGCGCTGAGACGAACCTGATGACAGCACAGGACAGCATTGTTGGAGGCATGCGAACTGCCCTGCTGTCACATGCCACTCCCACGGAGGTCACAGGGTCCCCTGGAGCCCAGCCCTGCAACAAGATGGAGGCGAAAGCCCAGCAGTCACCTGATAGCTTCCAACATCCGGACAGGAAACAAAACAGGAAGTCCTCCTATTGGTGGGTGGTTTTATGCCTGACCAGAAAGGTGGGTGGGGCTGAAAGGCGTTTCCTGTTTTGATAGTGGATAACCTCATGATGTAAGGACTGGGTCAAGGGACGTAGACGTAATGTAAAGTGCCTCGGGTTTGGCGTTTCTTCTGCCACAGATGTCATTGAGAAATAAAAGTAACTCAAGGCATCCTGAATTACATTAATCACAGGCCTGAGCAGGCAGTCCTCATCTGATTCACTAACTCAAAGTAATGAGAAATTTCCTAGCTATCGAGAAGGAAAGTTTAAATTCTATTAAAGGACACGAAGGTGAGGATTATGCATGCATATCTTTCTTCAATCTTTATTTAATAGCAAGTTCAAAGTTCAACAAGTCCACGAAAAACTACAACACCCATGAGTCAACGTTCCCATGATAACCACTGTCCAATCATCGCTCCTTCCGACTATATGTATAAATATCCCTTGCCGCCTTTGTTTGCCCTCTACTTCACTGCCGACGAAGATCAGAATCCTCAGGTTGTTGCCGCCTCTGATCCTACGAGAGCAATATCACATATTAAACGAAAGAAAGATTCCTTTCAAAGAAAACTAAACAAGTGAAATAAGCATACCGTGGATAAACTGCATTTTCCTTCAAACCACATCAAATATATGAAATAATTACCAAATGAGCAATAAAGAAATCTAGAATTCTTAAACATCCAGTATAAACCTAGATACCACCTCGAAAGATGATGCTTCCAAACAGCTCCCGGGTGGGAGACACATTCCTTGGTTAGGGTGGGATAATCCCTGCCTCTGTGTCCTTAATAGAATTGAAAAACTTTCCTTCTCAATAGCTAGGAAATTTCTCATTCTATGTCAGGAACGGAGGCGAGGATTATGCAAGTTAAAGGCTTACTTACCCACAAAGAGGCTGCTTCATGAATAGTTTTGAAATATAATTTTTTTTAAGTAGATTCTGATGACCAATCTGCGGCATTCATGATGTCCTCCAGCCTGCTGCCTACCTGGGTGGCCTTGGAGGCCATTGCACCCCTGGTGGAGTGTGCCCCAAAAACCTGTACATTTATGCCCGCTTCCTTTAAAATCCATCTGGTAAATCTAGCTATGGAAGGAGAAGGAACTGCCTTAAAAGGCTTCTTTAGCAAAATCAACAATTGACGTTCTCCAGGTGGCCGAAATTCGTCCGTCACCTCCTCAGAAATTGAGGCATATTACCACGCACAGCTTCAGTGCGTGAGGAAAAGCTGGGTAGATTACCGACCTGAAATCACACTTGGTCCGCCTGGATACAGTGAAGGTCACCCCTTCAGGGGATAAAACCCTTGCCGAGACATCCAGGGCTCTGATGTCAGACACCCTTTTGCACAATATAAGGCATAGCAGTATAGCTAGTTTAGCCGACAACTCCTTCCGAGAGAGGTATTGGTTATCCTGCCATGAGAATAAGAGACACAGAACCTGATTGACGTCCCATAATTCAGAGTACCTGGTTTCCGGAGGTCTGGATATTCTGATACCCTTAAGCAATTTGCACACCCAAGGATGCTCTCCCACTGGTCGATTCTGCAGTGGGGGATGACCCGCCGATAATTGCTGATCTAAAGGAGTTTATGGAGCAATAAGATAAACCAGTCTCCACTAGTTCAGCAAGAAAGTTTATGATGTCCGTAACTTGGGCCCCCATGGGTTCGATATGTTTTTCCAAACACCAACGAGCCCATTGATGCCTGCGGACCTGTACCGCTTACATGTTCCCGGAGCCCATGCCTGTCTGATGAATTTCTCAGTGTCCTGTGAAAGTCTGCAGTCCTTCCAGCGAGCCCGGAAATCTTCCAAGCACCAGAGAGAGGTGGCCCTGAAGGACCAGAGGGTGAAAATGCCCTGTGGGGGCCAAGAGAGTTGATGGAGAGTTTGGGAGAAGAATTGGGAAATCACAAGAGTGCCAGCAGGGATGGAAACCACACCTGGGACCTCCAAAGTGGGTTTATCAGAACCACTGTAGCCCCCTGACGAAGTACCTGGGCTGACACCCTCGGGATCCGTAGGAAAGAGAGAGGGGGGGACACATACCCCTCTCCCCCAGTCCTGCAAAAAAGCATCCACTGCCGCCGCACCTGGGTCCGAGCGGCAACTGAAGTAAATCGGTAATTGGGCGTTCCATCTGGACGCAAAGAGAGATCCACAGAGTACAGACCCCAGCGTTTCATGAGTGCCTGAAAAACCACTCTGTCCAGCAACCAATTGCTGGAGTCCCCCAGAAACCTGGAGTTCCAGTCCGCCAGAGTATTCTGGGAACACGGAAGGTACTCCGCCATCACTGAAATCTGATGGCGGAGGCAAAAATGCCAAAAATCCTTCGCCACTTCCTTTAGGGCCCTCGAACGCGTGCCCACTAGGCGATTTATGTACTGCACTGCTGACATGTTGTCCATCCTCAGAAGACCACCACAGGAGACTTTGTCCCGAGTCAGAGACCTGACTGCAAAGGAACCCGCCAGGAGCTCCAGACAACTGATGTGCAGACTGAGTTCCTGTGAGGTTCACCGTCCCCCGAACGAGAAATCCCTGCATCAGGCTCCCCAACTGTAACGGCTGGCGTCCGACTCTATGATGAGGTCTGGCGAGGCTCCAAAAATGGCCCTGCCAATCCATGCCTCCATGTGGTCCAGCCACCATTGGAGTTCTGTTCTTGCCTCCTGAGTAAGGGAGATGAGCTTGGAATAAGTTAGACCACTGTGAAGATGATGCGCCTTCAGACGTTGGAGAGCCCGGTAGTGAAAAGGGCCTGGAAAAATGGCCTAAATCGAGGATGAGCGAAGTCCCACTACCCTGGCTAATTGTCTGAATGAGATTCTGTTGCATCTCATGACCTTCGTCGGTTCCTTCTTGATCTTGGAAATCTTCGAGCCTGGGAGGCTGAGGGAAGCTGACTGGGAATCTCCGAGAAACCCCAGAAAAAAGTCATTGACTGCAATGGCAGAAGATCCCATTTCTGCTGGTTTATCACAAACCCCAAATCCTGGAGGAGTGCAATAGGCGTGGTCGCGTTGGATAGAAGTTGCGACCGGGATTGATCCATGAGGAGGATATCGCTGAGGTAAATGATTAGGCGAATCCAATGGGACCAAAGGTATTCCACCACTGGTTTGAGCAGTTTGCCGAAGATAGGCCAAAAGGGAGGGACGTGAACTCGAACACTTGCCCCCTCCAAAGAAATTGGAGAAATCTGCAATGGGTGGAAAAAATTGGGACCGTCAGGTAAGCATCCTTGAGGTCCAGACGAGTTATCCAGTCCCCCTGCAGCAGAAGATCCCTGAGCATATGAATGCCCTCCATCTTGAAGTGCCTGTAGACCACCCACTCGTTGAATGTTCTGAGGTTGATAACCGGGCGAAACCTTGTCCTTTTTCTCTACCAGAAAGAGATTGTTCACGAAACCCCAGGGGTGAAGGGCAGATTTGCATATGGCCTCCTTCCGAAGGTCGTGCACTTCCAAGTCTATCAGAGCAGAATCTGTTTCCGAAAAGGTCAAGGGTCTCGTAAGACATTCCTGTAGCGGTGTTCCCCAGAATTCTATGTGGAACCCTGTCCTTGTCTGTAACACCCAGGAATCAGAAGTTACATGTGCCCATTTGTGCCTGAATAAACGTAATCTCCCTCCGATAATTTGAGGGAAAGAAAGTGTAATCCTTACTGGAAGGGCCTCCTGGGGCGTTCGCTCCTCCGCGGGCGTTCCTGTTTGTTCTGCCTTTCCCTCTAGCCCGATTGGGGAAGAAGGCGCCTTGGCGACTGCCTGGCCATCCATTGTCTCTGTAGCCATAGGAGTTGGGGCCTTGCTGATAGAGGCGGCCAGAGGAGCGGCCCCTGCCTCGTCCGGCCCCTCCAAAAACCTTCTCATGGAAGATTTTTTGATAGAAAATTACGCCTTGTCCAGCGCCGAAAATGTGGCGACAAATTTGCCCAGTTCTTTGACGGACGGGTTGCCAAATAAATTACCCTGGCTGACCGCCCCTGCCTCTGAGTTGGACAATTCCCCCAGTTTAGGGGCTATTTTAATAAGTAAAATAACAGTGCCTCTCACCCGAGATGGCGCAGTTAACGTTGCCCAGGAGGCAAACTGCCCTCTGGGCCCATCCGGCCATGACATCCGTCAGCAGGGGTGTCTCGGTGTGTCTGACATGTTCGGCCAACTGAATTATTTCTTTTAGGGGTCCTAACACGTCTAGCAGCTTGTCTTGGCAAGCTCTCCAGGCCCGGTCAATACCTTTCTTAGGATCCTTGGTGTACTTTGCAAAAAAAAGGTACACATTTTCAGATCTATGTCCGGAGTCGCTGCAACTTTATGTGGTAAAGTAGGGCGTTTGCACTCAGCCTTGAGGCGGGCCCGAACCTCCTTTTCAAGAGGTTGTCGAATCTTGCTGGCCACATATTCGCCCACCTTCTGCTCTGGTCGCCACTCCGAGTATCTGGGGTGATAGATGCCCTCGGGTTCGAACATATCCGAACTGGAGTCTTCTGCCTCCTGCCGATCTGGCGTGGTGGGCCCAGGGCGCCAGGGGATACCAGAGTCCTGGTCCTCCGCAGAGGAGGAATCCCCATCAGAGTCTCCATCGACTTGTTTGGGTGACCCCCCCTATCAGGGTCCAATATGTTGTGAACTGCGTCACCAGTCACTCCAGGCTGAGATCCCTCCCAGCAGGGTGGGCGCTTAGGCGTGGGCGCACTCTTATAAAAAAGCCTCAGCAAGGCACTCAAAGCTTTCTAGGTGCCCTGCGTCAGGCTTGCGCGATTTCTTGGGAGTTGAAACTGTCGCAGTCTTAGGTCCAGCCCCCGTCTCCCCAATCATGCCAGTCCCCTTAGACACTTTTTCCGCCAGCTGTGCCACACTCTTTAATAGGGGCCAGGGCCTGGGCTATAGCCTGAGAAAGCAAAACATCCACCTCAGGGGGTAGAGTGCTCTGTGAAGGGCCCTCTCCCGGGGACATGGCGGGGAAAAAAATCATGGCCCTGCGTGGACTGCATCGTGGGACTCGAGAGGAATAAAGTTGCAACAGACAAAAACACCCTGTAAAATAAGTAGGGCAGCCCCTTCACGTATCTGTCGCAAACAAGCAAAATAAGGGACCTAATGGTCTCCTAACGCGCTCCCAAGATTGCGCGTGGTTCCCAAAGGGATTAAGTCCTACTGCAAAGCGGTGTTCAGCTTACTGCAAAGCGGTGTATTGTGGGGGTTGGAGGGGTTAATGAGCCTAGACTCAAGAAAAACCCCTATTGCGCAGAATTTCTAATGATCGAGCGCAATCGCAACTTGAAACACTAGAAATGCGCAGTAAAACACAGAGCAGAGCAAAAGAGCACCCTCAGGTGGAGCCGACGCGTAACGAATCAGCGCTTGGGCAACACACCCAGCTGCGTGTAGTGAGCGTTGTTAGCAACAGCTCACGTAGAGCAAACAGTGCTCTACCCAATGCCGTAGACAAAAGCAACAGACAATCACATTTGTTTTCAAAGATATACTCAAGAGGCAGTAAAGGCAACTTAACTGACACTGGAGCAGTGAAGAAAGAGGGCGAACGAAGGCGGCAAGGGATATTTATACATATAGTCAGAAGCAACGATGATTGGACAGTGGTTAGGGAGTGTTGACTCATGGGTGTTGTAGTTTTTCGTAGACTTGTTGAACTTTGAACTTGCTGTTAAATAGAGTGAAGAAAGGTATGCACGCATAATCCTCGCCTCCGGTCCCGACATAGAATTCAAAAGCAGTAACCCGTTGACCTTTTTTTAGTCCCATGGGACAAAGCTATAGCCTATTGGTGCTAAAGACTACAACTTCACATTTCCTTTGGTGTTGGCCCTAATGTACCATCTCAGATCACGTTGTAAGGCCAGTAATGAACACCTTTCTTGTATGTGCTCATGTAAAGTGCTCCAATACTCCGTTCGAGCGTTCGCGCTAAATAAAACTGCAAGAAAACCATGCAGGTTGCCAAATTAACATGTAAACCACAGTCTTATTTACTCTGCCAAACAATAGGCGAACATTTTGGCACAACTCACTGCATCACAGGGAAATCCCCAGCAGAGGTCATATTTAGAATGACGATAAGGACGCATATTTCCCGAGGTACGGGTCTTACGTCTCCTGCATTACACAGCTAAGTGGTAGCTAGAAAAGGGTGGGGGGGGCAGAGAGTAAAATAATAGATGGACAGAAAGCAGTCATCGACACCAGTCCTCTGTGCAGGAGTCCATCATTGGCACAAAAAAGGGTTCACACAAAGATGGCGCATAATTCAATCTTGAGCCACATGGAGGGCAAAGATTAAGGACTTTTGTTCGTAGACGTATCCTGTCACCTGCAAAATATCAGAGGGCCTAAAAGATTCGTTACATAGATGATCTACCGATTAGATGTAAATTATAAAATAATAATTAACGGAGAAACGTAGAATCGCCACTTCAGATTCATGCGTCCCCAAAGAACAGGAGCGTCCTAATTCTATCTGCATTCTGCATCACACAAACAGGGAGAAGAGGTATGATAAGACTCACTCGGGGAACAGGCACGGGCTGGAGAAATTCTGGCACCACTCGGGGTCTATGTAATCTTGGCGCCAGACTTCAGTGTTTCGCATAACTCACTCCAGTCCAAGAAGTAACACGAGTAGAAAATATAAGCGATCGTTAAAAATCATATTACATGGATGCTTCGTACACATACCAACATTAGTGCGTGTGCTGGAAGCAAAACGTATTTTCATATTAAAAAAAAAAAAAAAAAAAACATTTTGTCATGCAGTTCTACTAAAGTCTGCCCCAATTCGGCAACAGTTAACGATATATAAAAATTAACCAAATATAAGAATATCCATCATAATGCAGTTTTAGTTTCGTTGTTCGCATGGGGCAGAAACTACTGGGTATCGTTTGAGCAAAACGTAGCAACAGCAGCACTTCTGCAAATGAAATACTAATACTTTTAACAATTACATTTATATTAAATATGTATATTTACAGAAATCATTTTATAACAAAACAGTACCTGCCGGTGAGGATTACATCATGTTTTATTTATCTGAGAACGAAAGTATTTAAATTAAGTGCCTACATACATTAAGGATTTAACATAGTTATATATCGAATGACTCCTGCCAGCGACCTGGATAACATTGTCAAAGAAAACAGAAATCAACACTGGGGACACATACCCTGACCTCTCAGTTCCCTCCAGCGCCGCCATCTTGCCTCTCTGACCTCCTCTTCCTGCCGCAACGTACAAGCTACGCCATGCGTTCCCATGGAGACGATCAGAAAAGCCAAACTACCATGAAGTATTGAACATAAACGACGGACAAACAGTTAGAAGCGCCTGTCACACCAACTGAAGTCTCACAAGTGTGGCAGACATTTTTGGAGATGTTAGTTTTCCATCTCGCATAATTCAGTGTAGTTAGATAACACAGAGTTGTAAACTAAATACTATTGGTAGTCCTAGAAGTAGGCTGTAAAACAATCAGTGAAGCAGTTGGTATGTTTGTTATGGGGAATATAACAGAATAATTGTTAAATCGTTTTTTCTTAAGCTATCTTCCAGTCTGGCTAGACGACACTGTTATCAGATTCATACATGCCAACATATTATAAAAGGTAAGAGGAAGATTAAAAATAAATAAATCGGGGAGAATCTTTTTCCCCTATTGCATTCTATTGAAGGAAGGGCAATGTAGATTTTCCGAGTTTTAATGACGGAAAGTGTTAATTTTATTAAAGACACGGAGGTGAGTATTATGCGTTCTTTTCTTGCTTTAATTTTGACAGCAGCAAGTGAAAAACTACAAATCCCATGAGTGCAGAAGAAATCTGCCAATGGGAAGCATTCTGAAGTACATAAACGATAACCAATGAACATGGGTGTATGGAATTATGACGTAACTGGACTGTAAGCAGCCCTCTTTTCTTGCGCTAAAACATTTCAGCTAGTACGAAATAAAGGAACAATAGAAGCCAAAATGAGAACAGCCATAATAAACGATAATAACTCTGAGCAAAAGTTCATAAGTCCAGGAAACTGATGGTGAAGAGAAGCACAATGATGATCCGCCAGGCAGAGAAGAGGGTAAGGAGATATGGAAGACGTTGAAGGGATATCCACGTCATGACTGTAGAGTTTAGGTAGCAGGTTGGACAGACGATGTTGACACTAAGAGGGTGGGAAAGAAAAAATAAACAATAGTTACTACATAAGGGTGGGATAATACTCGCCTCCGTGTCTTTAATAAAATTAAGACTTTCCGTCATTAAAACTAGGAAAATCTACATTTTATGACAAGACCGGAGGCTCCTATTATGCGAGTTTAAAGCAAATTGATGACATTTGAAGACACATTATCTACTGGTTTACAATAGAATACTATAAAAACATTGTCATTAGACCAATCTGCAGATCTAAGAATGTCCTCAAGGCGGGAACCCGTCCAAAAAGCTTTGGACGCCATCGCACCTCTGGAAGAGTGAGCCCCAAAAATAGAAGTGTCAATACCGGCCAAGGACATAATCCATTTAACCCAGCGAGCCAAAGTGGGTGACGACACCGGTTTATGAGGTTTCCTGAAGGAGATAAGCAATTGATGTGTTGAGGACGTTCTTAGATGAGCAGTCATAAGTTCATAAGCTTTTAAACATTGTGCAACACATAATTTAGGATGATCAGGAAAATATGGATAAAAAACTGACTGTAAATTTGTTTTAGTTCTACGAGACACAGTAAAAGTTACACCAGACGGAGTAAACTGTCTTGCGGATATATCTAAGGCTTTGACAACAGAAACTCGTTTGATAGAAACAAGACACAATAACATGGTGAGTTTAGCAGACAACATCTTCAAAGAAAGGGAGGAATTATCAGGCCATGAGAGGAAAAAATGTAGAATAACATTAACATCCCATAAAAATCTGTATTTAGGTAATGGAGGATTGGCAAACTTTACTCCCTTCAAAAGACGACAAATAAGTGGGTGTTCGCCCACAGGCTTTCCGTTGACGAAGTTGTGATGAGAAGAAATGGCTGATCTGTATAGATTAATAGTACGATATGCTTTGCCCTTACTGGCTTCAGCGGTGAGGAAATTTACTATAAAGGAGACATCTGTTGAAAAGGAATCAATGTGTTTTCCCAAACACCAGCTGTGCCATAAAGCCCAATCTGATTTGTAAGCTTTCGATGTTCCAGGAGCCCAGGATTGTCTGATGTATTCTGAAGCTTGTGCCGAAATGAGAGGGAAACTTCGGGAACCCCAGAAATTTTCCATGCAGAAAGGGACAGGACGTTGTCGAGGATGAGGTTGTGGGGACGTTGCATGGGATCTAAAAGGAGGTCCGGGAAAGAGGGAATGAGAAAGGGAAAGTCTGTAGTTAATTCCAGAAGGGTTGGAAACCAAATCTGAGATTGCCAGAAAGGTGCAATGAGAATTAGAGTAGCTTGCTGACGTCGGACTTGGGCTAACACCCTGCTGATCATGACGAAGGGAGGAAAAGCGTATGAGAGGAACTTGGACCAATCTTGGAGGAATGCATCCGAAGCCAGGGCCAAAGGATCCGGACGCCAACTGAAAAATTGGGGAAGTTGTGAGTTGAGACGGGACGCGAACAAGTCGATCGTCATGGGTCCCCATTTGTTTTTAAGGAAACGAAAGATCGAGGGATGTAACATCCAATCGCTCGAGTCGTGGAGATGACGTGAGTGCCAATCGGCGACCGAGTTGAGAGTTCCCGGAAGGTATTCTGCATGAACCGAAATTTGGTTTGTAAGGCAAAATTCCCAAAAGCTCTTTGCTAATTCTGCTAGAGGTTTGGATCTTGTTCCTCCAAGATGGTTTATGTAGTGGACCGCAGAAATATTGTCCATTCTGAGAAGAATAGCGCAAAAGACCCTGTTTTTTGCAAGGCTTCTGATTGCAAAGGAGCCTGCAAGCATCTCTAAACAGTTGATATGCAATTTGGACTCCTCTAACGACCATAAACCTCCAGTCGAGATTGAGCCACAGCGGGCCCCCCAGCCACTTAGGCTTGCATCTGACTCTAATACAAGATCTGGGGCTGATGGAAAAATAGCTCTCCCGTTCCAAGCATCTAAATGGTCTGTCCACCACTGAAGCTCTGTACGGGAATCGTAATCTAGAGGAATAACATCCGCGTAAGAAAGCCCTTTGCGGAGATGCTGAATTTTTAGACGTTGAAGAGCCCGGTAATGCAAGGGACCTGGAAATATGGCCTGTATGGAAGAGGATAGGAGCCCGACGATACGAGCGAGAGATCTTAGGGAGATAAATGAATGGCATAAAACTTGAAGAATCTCTGACTTTATAGACTTTATTTTTGCAGAGGGGAGAAATAGATTGGCCGAAACTGAGTTTATGAGAAAACCTAAGAATTCTATGTTTTGGGAAGGGAGAAGAAGAGACTTTTCCCTGTTGATAATGAATCCCAAGTCCGATAGGAGAGAACATGTTAGATTGAGGTGCGTATTGAGCAAGTGTGGAGATTGACTCATGATGAGAATATCGTCTAGGTAAATGAGGAGCCTCACACCCTGAGCTCTGAGATGAGCCACCACTGGCTTTAAGAGTTTGGTGAAGCACCATGGAGCTGAGGACAGACCGAAAGGAAGAGATGTAAAGTGAAAGAATTGATCGAGCCATTGGAATTGGAGAAACTTTCTGTGATCTGGATGTATCGGGACGACTAAGTAAGCGTCTTGTAGGTCCAGGCGAACCATCCAATCGTTCTTCAATAGTGAGTCTCTGAGATGGAGAATCGTTTCCATCTTGAAGTGGCGATAAACCACAAACTGATTGAAAAACTTGAGGTTGATAACCGGTCGCATCTTCTTGTTCTTCTTTTGAACCAGGAAAATGGAGCTGATGAAACCTGTGGGATCTGGATGAGTGAGAGCAATAGCTTGTTTCTGGAGAAGGGACTGAACCTCTGAAGAAATAAGAGCGGACATGTCTGTAGAAAAATGAGGAAGCGGAGGGGGGGGGGTATTGTATTGGAATTGAATAAAACTCTATCATATAACCCTGAACTGTGTTTAACACCCAAGGATCTGAGGTGATCAATAGCCAATTTGGAAGAAAATGACGAATCCAGCCGCCCACGGGAACATGAGAAAGAAAAAGATTTACCTGTTTGATTGGTATTTCTGGTATTCTTGAATCCTCTGGATCGAAATCCTCTGGATCTTTGCGGGTAAAACTGAGGTCTAAATTCTTGGTATCCTGCGTTGAAGTTGCCACGGGAACCTTGATTGTAGTAGGAGCGGCCGGCAAAGCGGCTCCTTCCTCTGCCGGCCCTGACAAAAACCCGCTGATGAAATACTTTCTTTAAAGACTGTTGAGCCTTATCAAGCGATGTGAAGGTAGCGACGTATTTGCCTATTTCTTTAATAAAATTCTCGCCGAATAAACAACCTTCTGTTTTAGCCTGGGGTTGGAGAGAGGCGAGATGAACCAATTTGGAATCTAGTTTAAGGAGAATGCCCTTGCGTCTTTCCTGAGAAATAGCGGAATTAGCGTTTCCCAGAAGACAGAACGATCTCTGGACCCATAACGACAGTTCTTCGGGATCAATAAAAGACCCATCAATCCTGGCGGATTCAGCCATGTCAAAAATCCAGGTAAGAGGACCAATAACATCTAGAAGTTTATCCTGGCAGGAGGACCAGGCTTTGTCGATTCCTTTTCTAGGATCTTTGCCAAATTTTGAAAAGAATGTTAGAATGGGTTGATCTAAAACAGGGGTAGTGGAAGACTTGTGCACCAAAACGGGATGGGGGCACTCGGATCTGAGCTTAGCTCGAGTTTGTTTATCCAATGAGCTAAATAACTTGGCTGAAACATAATCTCCGACATGAGTTGCTGGATACCATTCCGTGGAATTAGGATGTAAAATAAAGGAGGGGTCAAACATAGGTACGCCTTCGCAATCTAAAAGAGGGTTGGAGGTGTCTGGGGTAGAGGAGGAGAATTTAGTTTTTTTGGGAATGGGCGAAGAACCCACGTCATCAAGGCCAGATGGGTCCACATCTGAATCTGTATCAGGTACATCGTCATCGGTATCAGGAATAGAGGAAATTATTAAAGGGGGTATGACATGTTTAGCTTTAGCCTTACGTTTAAGTGATGTACCATCAGACGTATTATTCTCCTTACTTGGAGTCTTTTGAGGAGCTGCGTCCTCTGCCATGGGTAAGGAAACCTCACCAGTCTTTAGCGCCAATTTTTGAACACTTTTTGACTTGGGGGAAAGGCGCTGTCTGCAAACCCCTGCAGACTGGGTAGATAAAGTCTTATTTAACATTTTTAACATTGAACCTTCTAAATTTTTTGTTAATTTGTTCATAGAAGTATTTACAGCTTGTTGTACGGAGTTTTGAATAAACATATTAATATCTTGTTTAATGGCAGACACTTCCTCCTGGTCAACCTGAGGAGAAGGGGAACTGCCAGACTCCATTTGTGCCAGAAAAGTGAAATATTAGCAAAAAGACGAACAAACTTCTTAAAATACCCCTTAAGGGTTAATGGGAAGAGAGGGGGAGTATAACTAATGAATAAGCCCCGCCCCGGGGTGTGGGCAAAGACGTTTCCGAGAGGCAAACAGCGAGAGGAGACAAAAGGAAAAAACCGGGCCGGTAAGAAAAAGCGAAATTATTATTTGTAGTAAATACGGAGGAAAGGGCGTCGACATTAGAACTCCTCTCTCCTCAAACGCGAGCCGAAATAACGGCTGAACGCTTGAGGAGCGGGAGAAACGTTGAGAAAAGCGTCGCGCGCACGAAGGGAGCGCGAAGCAGGAGGAAATAAATTGTTTTAGAAACGTGCGGCAACTTGCCGACTGTTCAGGAAGTGTCGGTGACACAATGAATGCATTAACGCGCCAAACCACGCTGCAATATAAATAACAACATTTTATAACACACAAATAATACGGAATAGTGAAAAATTATGACTTAACTGGCTTGTGAGCAGCAAGAAAAGAGGGCTGCTTACAGTCCAGTTACGTCATAATGCCATACACCCATGTTCATTGGTTATCGTTTATGTACTTCAGAATGCTTCCCATTGGCAGATTTCTTCTGCACTCATGGGATTTGTAGTTTTTCACTTGCTGCTGTCAAAATTAAAGCAAGAAAAGAATGTATAATAGGAGCCTCCGGTCTTGTCATAAAATTTCAAGCGGGGACGGCCAAAATAAAGCCTGAACTAGGTCTGTCATATATGCAGTTTTGCGACCTCATGTAAACTATCAGTTTCATTAGGAAGATTTTTGTTGTTTTGCTATTAACTTTGGGGCAGTTGGCAAATCTTTAGGAAACATTCCCCCCCCCAAAAAAGAGGTCATCTACCTCAGCTTCCTCCTGGAAAGTTTCAGGGTGAGCTGTCAAGGAGGGGTCGAGAAAAAAACACAGGTGGGGTTTCTAAAATACGTTTTTCTCATACAATTTCCCATAGGAATTTTAAAAAGCATAAAGAATAACCATCTGAACCCTTTTGTTTTGCAACTCACAATTTGCGTTCCGTGTGCAAATTGCGAGCCACAAAACACGATGTACAACAGTGTGAACCACACTGTTTGCGATTCTCAAATGGGTCGCAAGGGACCTGCCTCATTAATATTCATTAGGCACATCGCGATATGCAACCCATTTGTGAATGGCCATACTCACAGGGATGGTGGCCTTCTGGGCTCAGCAGACCACCATGTCTTTGACTGCTTTTCAATAAAGCAGTTTTTTTTTAAATGCAGCCTGTTTTCCTTAAAGAAAAACGAGATACATTTCAAAAAGAAAAATGAAAAGTTTATTTTCATTATTTTAGAGTAGACAGCCTGCTCTGAAAAAATATATATTTGCATGCATTCACAAAGGGAAAGAGGTCCCATGGGGACCCCGTTCTGTTTGCAAATGGGCTAGCACTAATTTTAAATTGGTGTTAACTGGGATTGTTTTGTGACCTCATTCACGGTCACAAAACAATCATACATACCACTGTGACTCGCAAAATAGGGATGGTACATTGTGCCTGGCTATTTTGTGGTCGCAAACAGTGATTTTTGCCTTTTGCGACTGCAAAAGGTGTCGTACATCGGGTCGTACATCGCGCCCATAGTTACACCAAATTTAACAGAAAGTTAGATCTTTACTCAGTACTTTACTGATTTGGTGTAAAGAACTCTGAAACACGGTCCCCAATGAAATGCACTGGAGTGAAAGCCTGTTTTTGATTCCTAAAAATGAGCACATATAAAGGGTGATAACAGATTTTAGTCACAATATGAAGTCATTTGTTGATGGTACCATACTAATTTTAGAAATTGTGGTGTATTGTAACATATATACCAATAGACCCGATTCAGGAGGGAGACTCCTGAATTGCTTTATTTTGACTATCTCCCGCCTGAAATTGACTCTGCTTCAATAGAAGTCAATGTGGGAAATACATTCTCTCGATTGATTTTTAAAATTCTTCCCACTTTCCTCTTCTAAAATGTTTGCATGTATGTTCTAAGATGATTTTACCCTGTGTAAAATGTTGATCCTCTGCTGGTATACAATGAAGCATGTTTGAAAGAAAACTTTTTTCTCTGGTGTTTCTCCCATGTTTTTCCCATAGGGGTTATGGTTAGTGCTCTAGAAGCTAACACTAAAGCATAGTGTAGGAGGCTGGCCTGGCTTATAGTGGGTACCTTATGGTACTTACACCCTGTGCCAGGTCCAGTTATCTCTTATTAGTAGAATAGAGGTGTTTCTAGCAGCTTAGGCTGATAGAAGGTAGCTATGGCAAAGCAGCTTAGGCTGAACTAGGAGACATGCAAAGCTCCTACCATACTACTTATATCATAAGAAAGCACAATACTCAGAGTTACTAAAAATAAAGGTACTTTATTTTTATGACAATATGCCACAAGTATCTCAGTGAGTACCCTCAGTAAGAAGGTAAGTAATATACACAAGTTAAATGTACACAAACCCAAAACAGGTAAGTAAGAGTAAGAAAAGTAACGCAAACAGTGTAGAATTACAATAGGTTGCAATAGGCAAACATAGGTCTATGGGCAACACAAACCATATACTCCAAAAGTGGAATGCGAATCACGATTGGACCCCAGACCTATGGGAGCTTGTAGAGGGTCGTTGGGACTGTAAGAAAACAGTCAGGGTGTCCAAGATACCCCACCCCAAGACCCTGAAAAGTAGGAGTAAAGTGCACCTGCTTCCCCAAAAGAGCACAATAGTTGTGATAGGGGGATTCTGCTAGAACCACAAACATCAGCAAAGCACTGAAGACGGATTCCTGGACCTGAGGACCTGCAAGGCAAGGGGAGCAAGTCCAAGAGTCGCAATAGTGTCCGGGGGGGGCAGGAGCCCAGGAAACCCCGGATGAAGGTGCAAGGAAGCTGCCTCTGGATGGAAGAAGCTTGGATTTCTGCAACAACGAAGAGGACTAGGAACTTCTCCTTTGGATGGAAGATGTCCCACGTCGCGACGAAGGTTGCAGAAGTGTTCCCACGCAGAAATGCTGCAAACCAGCCTTGCTAGCTGCAAAGGTCGCGGTAGAGGTTTTTGGGTGCTGCTGGGGACCAGGAAGGACCAGGATGTCGCCCCTTGGAGGAGGAAACAGAGGGGGTGCTCAGCAACTCAGAGAGCCCCCACATAAGCAGCCAGCACCCGCAGAAGTACCCGAACAGGCACTTAGAAGATTTGTGAACCAGAGTCCACGCAGAGTTACAAAGGAGGGTCCCACGACGTCGGAGGCCAACTCAGAGGGTTGAGCACTGCAGAACGGAGTGCTGGGGACCCAGGCTAGGCTGTGCACAAAGGAAATCCTGGAAGAGTGCACAGGAGCTGGAGCAGCTGCAAATCAGTGCAGTACACAGGTTTGCAGTCTAGCGTGGGGAGGCAAGGACTTACATCCACCAAACTTGGACTGAAGGATCACTGGACTGTGGGAGTCACTTGGATAGAGTTCCTGTGTTCCAGGGACCACGCTCGTCAGGATGAGAGGGGACCCAGAGGACCGGTGATGCAGTCTTTTGGTGCCTGCGTTAGCAGGGGGAATATTCCATCAACCCACAGGAGATTTCTTCTTGGCTTCCAGTGCAGGGTGAAGGCAGGTGACCCCCAGAGCATGCACCACCAGGAAGCAGTCGAGAAAGCCGGCAGGATGAGGCGTTACAATGTTGCTGGTAGTCGTCTTGCTACTTTGTTGCTGTTTTGCAGGCGTCCTGGAGCAGTCAGCGGTCGATCCTTGGCAGAAGTCGAAGAGGGAAGTGCAGAGGAACTCTGGTGAGCTCTTGCATTCGTTATCTGAAGAATTCCCCAGAGGAGAGACCCTAAATAGCCAGAAAAGGAGGTTTGGCTACCAAGAAAGGAGGATTGGCTACCAAGAGAGGTAAGAGCCTATCAGAGGGGGTCTCTGAAGTCACCTGCTGGCACTGGCCACTCAGAGCAGTCCAGTGTGCTCCCAACACCTCTGTTTCCAAGATGGCAGAAGTCTGGGACACACTGGAGGAGCTCTGGGCACCTCCCCTGGGAGGTACTGGTCAGGGGAGTGGTCACTCCCCTTTCCTTTGTCCAGTTTCGCGCCAGAGCAGGGCTGGGGAATCCCTGAACAGGTGTAGACTGGCTTATGCAGAGATGACCACCATCTGTGCCCATCAAAGCATTTCCAGAGGCTGGGGGAGGCTACTCCTCCCCAGCCCTTCACACCTATTTCCAAAGGGAGAGGGTGTAACACCCTCTCTCAGAGGAAATCATTTGTTCTGCCTTCCTGGGCCAGGGCTGCCTGGACCCCAGGAGGGAAGAATCCTGTCTGAGGGGTTGGCAGCAGCAGCAGCTGCAGTGGAAACCCCAGAAAGGCAGTTTGGCAGTACCCGGGTTCTGTGCTAGAGACCCGGGGGATCACAGAATTGTCCCCCCAATACCAGAATGGTATTGGGGGGACAATTCCATGATCTTAGACATGTTACATGGCCATCATCGGAGTTACCATTGTGACGCTATACATAGGTAGTGAGCTATGTATAGTGCACACGTGTAATGGTGTCCCCGCACTCACAAAGTCCGGGAAATTTGCCCTGAACGATGTGGGAGCACCTTGGCTAGTGGCAGGGTGCCCACACACTAAGTAACTTGGCACCCAACCTTCACCAGGTGAAGGTTATACATATAGGTGACTTATAAGTTTCTTATGTGCAGTGAAAAATGGCTGCGAAATAACGTGGACATTATTTCACTCAGGCTGCAGTGGCAGGCATGTGTAAGAATTGTCTGAGCTCCCTATGGGTGGCAAAATAAATGCTGCAGCCCATAGGGATCTCCTGGAACCCCAATACCCTGGGTACCTAAGTACCATATACAAGGGAATTATATGGGTGTACCAGTGTGCCAATGAGAATTGGTAAACTTAGTCACTAGCCTGCAGTGACAAACGTAGAAAGCAGAGAGAGCATAAACACTGAGGTTCTGGTTAGCAGAGCCTCAGTGATACAGGGCACATACAATGAGCACTGGGGTCCTGCCTGGCAGGATCCCAGTGACACAAGGGCTAAAACAACATACATACAGTGAAATATGGGGGTAACATGCCGGGCAAGATGGTACTTTCCTACACATAGTATCTGTAAATTCACACTATTTTTCTCATCAATGTGGGAATAAAGTCTGACATATCTAGTAAAACATGTACTACCTCTCACAACCTCCCCAGCTTGGAGCTTGCACAAGAACAAGCCGTACATGGAGCTCGTAGACAAAGTCTTTATTCATCAGTGTACAACGTTCAACTAACTTCTCATTATCCCATATTCGTTAATAACCTCACCTTAATACCTCCAAAATGATTATGTAATTTTTTCATTGAGTCCGCCTAGGGCCTCAGAGTCCTAGTGCTCACATTCCTAAGACACTGCACTACCAAAAGAATCAGCAGCCTGCCAGTTGATTCCCCTTTGTTCTACTGCAGCCTCCCACAGTATTCTGATAATCAACTAGAGCTCTAACATTACACATTTCTCGATTATTCTCTATAACCCCTGGGCAGACTCTTAGCCGTCACTTCCTGTCGGGACAAAACTTTTAGCTTCCACAGCCTATTCCTAGCCCCATATGTATCATTAGTGTTTCCTGAAAGTGTCCTAAAGTGAAGGACGTGAATGCAAATTGTTACAAATGTCCATGTCAGAGTGAATCAGGTGAAATTATGTAAACAAAAATCCAGATAGATGACATGGTGATAAAAGGCTTATCAATTTCTCCCCGAAACCTTTTCAAGTAGAGAGGCTATTAAAGAGAGTGGTAGAACTGAGGAACGAGAAAGTGTGGAACAGAAGAAAGGAAAGTGAAAGAAGACTGCATGTAGGGTTGCATATTGCTCTGTCTTGTCCTGATGGGGTAAGACAAAAAACACCTTAACAGTTCACAAATGATTATGTAATTCTTACGTCAAGTCCGCCCAGGGCCACAGGGTCCTAGTTCTCACCGTCCAAAGACACTACACTACCAATAGAAGCAGCAGCCTGCCAATTGATTCCCCATTGTTCTAATCAGACTCCCACAGTATTCTGATAAACAACTAGGGGCCAGATGTAGCAAACGTTTGCGACTCGCAAACGGTCCGATTCGCAATTTGCGACAGTGCAAAATCGGAAATGGGATGCAAAAAGCCCATTTCCGACTCGCAAAAAGTGATGGGACCCGTTTGCGAGTCGCATCCGTTGCGACCCGCAAATTGCAAGTCGCAATTTGCGAGTCGCAAACTTTATGCAATTGCAACTCGCAAATTGCGACTAGTTGCAAAAAGCCCAGTTTGCAAGTCGCATTTACCACTAACTCAGAGCAGGTGGTAACCATTACCAAAGTATAAAAGGGGACCCAGAAGGCATCTGGCTTACTCAAGATGGCGGAGATATACCTGATAGCAGTGAGGAGGAGAGTCTACGCAGCCCAGCAGAGGAGGAGGAGGGGCCACAGACAGGAGAAGATATATAGAACCAGGCAGACTCTTTTTCAGCAAACTGAAGAGGAGATCTATGACAAATACCGCCTTAGCAGCGCAGCCATTCTAGAATTAATAGATTTACTGAAACCACAGCTAGAACACAAGACTCTGTGTGGCTGCGCCATCCCTACGCATGTGCAAGTGCTATGCGCACTGCACCTCTTGGCCTCAGGGAGCTATCAGGGGGTCATTGCCGTGGCAGGTGGGGTATCCCAAAGTGCAGTGTCAAGGTTCCTCAGGGCATTCCTAGATGCCTTAGTCACGCACATGTCTCACTTCATATACTTACCAAGGAATGAGGCAGAAATTAACAGCACCAAGCTGGACTTTTACCGCATTGTCCTCTTTCCTCATGTCATAGGGTGTGTAGATAGGACACACATTCAAATATGCCCCCCTGCTAATCTGGAACACATTTTCCGCAACAGGAAGTGTACCCACTCACTCAACATACAGGTTGTTTGTGATGCCCATTATGTCATCACGGACGTCGTAGCTAAGTTTCCTGGCAGTACCCATGACTCATACATTTTTAGGCATAGTGGGATACATCAACGCCTGGAACGTGGGGAATTTGGAGACGGTTACCTCCTAGGTAGAGCCACAGACACTTGCAGACATACACACAGGTCACTGTGCACGACAATCTGGACTTCCTGACCGTGTACTTTTGTGCCCAACAGGTCACAGTGCATATGCTCTCAGGCCTTGGATCATGATTCCGTTTTTAACACCCAGAACTGAATCGGAGAGGCAATACAACAGTGCGCATAAGAGGACCAGGAACCTGATCGAGCGCACCTTCGGACTGCTGAAGGCAAGATTCAGATGCCTCCACCGCAGTGGAGGCGCCCTCCAATACACCCCCATTACCGCTTTCAAAATTGTGGTCGCATGCGCCATCCTCCACAACATAGCCACCCGACGTGGGCT
Organism: Pleurodeles waltl; assembly: GCF_031143425.1. NCBI lineage: Eukaryota > Metazoa > Chordata > Amphibia > Caudata > Salamandridae > Pleurodeles > Pleurodeles waltl. The sequence continues at coordinate 1,297,702,672 of NC_090446.1, read as the reverse complement.
ACCTCTCACCCCTGCAGACCCAGATCCTGATGATGAAGAGCAAGAACGACCACATCGCCATCATGGGGATAGGAGTCTAGCTAATCAAGGCAGACTGAGACGGGACCACATTGCAACGCAATATTTTAGACGGTACGTGTCAACTCCCACCATACTCACCTATTAACCATTTGTTAAGTGGAACAAAAATAACTGTTTTATTAATGTCATGAAGAAACTATATACAAGTTGAAATTGTCCATGGGCAGGAAAATGCCAACCAGTCATGTGGCACATTAACGCCATGTGCCACATGAATCTGTCCTGGCTGTTATCTATGATCTCCTGCCCCTCCTGCCAGCCTGGCTGGTCCCTGCTGCGTCCATGGTGCTGTGTCTACCACTCCTCAGCACCCTACTGTGAGTGGCAGAGACACTGCTCACTGTTGAGCCCTCCTCCCAGGTGTATTTGTTAACTTCCTGGCTGTGATGCCATCATCATGTGCCAGGAAGTGTTTCCAGAGTGTTCTGGTATGCTTTCTGGAGTGTTCTGCTGCATCTGCAAGCAATTTTGAAGGTATTCGCAATTTGCGACACCCACTCGCTAATTGCGAGTTCGGTTTTGCACACTCGCAAACAGCGACCTCGCAAACTGCGGACTCGCACACAGCGTTGCGAGTCCGGCTGCGAGTCGCAAAATCGGATCGCTTTTTTTTCTGGCATTCCAATTTGCGACTCGCATTTTGCGAGTCGCATCAACTCGCAAAATGCGAGTCGCAATTTTTATTTTTGCTACATCTGGCCCCTAGATCTCTAACTTTCCTATTTATGAAAAAAGTGTGGTATACCTGAAACTACCCTGACTAAATCAAAGCTGTGCAACATAAAATATTTCATTTAGAAATTAACAAAATGAGAGGGCTCACTTTGTCAAATAAATGATGGTAAGTGTTCTAGAAAGATAAAATGAGAGTGCTTTTTATGACATGACAATTAGACACAGATGGTTTTTAATGTAGTGCCTATTTTTATGTTCTTTACCCAACTGATCAACTGATTATTTGTTGCACAAGTCACTTAAGGGTTTTGCACACTGCTTTCTTTGGGCTACAATTGGGATACCTATGAGGGTTTTTGTTTTTGGGCTACATTTGGTTTCTTTTTTCCCTTAAGCACCCATCTTGGGAGACTTTATTTTAATCAAACTTCTTGATTTAATTTACAGCAGTATCCTCTAGAGGAAGTGCTTTCAGTTGTACAGCTGTGATTCCATCAAGATGGCCAGTAATCAGGTCTTGCAGTTAGACCACATTTCCTTTCTGATCGAAGAAAAAGATGATTCTTTTACACTAAACAAATTTGCTAAAAACATAGGACAGCAACAAGTACATCCTTTAGAACACACCCTCTTCCCACTCTTCTTGTACACTGATAAGACATTCAGGCCCTCACTACGACTTTGGCGGTCTTTCGAAAAGTTCGCCAAAGCCGCAGGCGCCACTATACCACCAGTGCTGGCAGTTTCGGTGGCTCCCTATTTTGACATTTCCACTGGCCCAGCAGAAGAGTCACATCAACATTGCAGCCGGCTCATAATAAAGCCGGCGGCAATGTTGAAGTGCAGCGGGTGCAGCAGCACCTGTCGCGCATTTCACTGCCCGAAATTCGGGCAATGAAATGATTGGGCTGTGCCTGGGGGCCCCTGCACTGCCCATGCATGGGCAATGCAGGCGCCCCCAGGGGCACCCCGAGTCCCCCTTACCGCCAGCCTTTCTATGGCAGTGTTTACCGCCATGGACAGGCTGGCGGTTGGGGACTCATAATCCCCAGGGCAGCGCTGCCCTGGGGATTATGACCGCCTGGCGGTCAAGTGAAGGGGCCGGCGGTATGGCCGTGGCTAATGTGCCACAGTCACAATACACAGGTGGAACACGCCAGCCTGTTAGCGGCATTACCGCCAGTGTACCGCCAGCCGGCAGGGTCATAATAAGGCCCTAAGTGCCACAATAAGCATGACCCACTTGTTCATGTGGTGAAAAGCAAATGGGAAGCACCTTACCTGGAAAATCCTTTAAGTTCCCCAAGGTTACTGTAGTTTATTAAAATAGATATATAAGCAACGAGAACTCTGAATTGTTCCCAACATGAAAGCAATTAGGGATGTTAGAAGGTCATATTGCAGCTTTGTAAAAGGAGACTCATGGTGCCTAAGGATTCTCATAGTCCCAGGGTTGAGGTGAGCTGGCAGTATCTAAAACATAGTGCAGGTGGAGAGGATCTTATGGAGACCAACAGTGGGAGTTTATTGCAGAAATGTGGAGCTCACAAAGACACATTTGCTGTTGGCTGTTCAACTGACTCAATCTTACTTGGAATTCCCAGGCCACCACCAAGTGTGTATTATAGAACTCCAAGATACAAACAAATGCAAACCATCTACAGTGCAGTTAAAAGATCTTTTTCCACTTTGCCTTCTAGACATGTTCTCAGATTACTTGCCTGAAGTAGCAGTCAGTAATTAGCTCTCGTCCCCTCACCATTGAATGTATTCTAAATTATGTTAACAATCAATGAAAAACGAGCTCGCTACAATAGTCTATTACCTATTTGAGATGTCCTTCACACATCTGTGCAGGAGAAACCTTTTAGGTGTTTGTAAAGAGCCCTCATCCACTAACACCAGCTAGTGGCATGCTTTATCATCAGGTTCCCACCCGAGATGCTTAATGCATCCAGGTGTGCTACCACGCCTTATTACAGCAAAGTGGGTTTTGTTTGTGAATCTCAAATGAGGAAAAAGTGCTTTTCAAATTGCCTCCAGTTTACCAACCAGTGAAGGTGTTTTTAATAATGATGACCTTGGGCAAGTTTTAATAACAATGGTTGATATGCTCTGAGATAGTGATGATTTCTCACATTCTTGGTCTACATGTTTCAGCCATTTTATTTCAGTGCGTAATGGATCATTATGGTTTTCTTCAGGACCAGTGCCGCATATGCGCTAAGGCATGCATTGTTATAATGACAGCTTATAACTTACGATTGTCTGTATCACTCCTCTTACATTTCTGTTGTACATATAAAATGAGAATGATGCCATGTTTATACAGTAGAAAATGAGTCGGGTTGAGGATGCAATTGAAATCTCCTCATATAATCATTTGGCCCTAGGCAGTATGTGTTAACTTCAGAAGAAAATCCTTTATTCCTCCTTTCCTTTCTTCACTTCATTTAGGGCGCAGACTGGATACACAGATAACAGCAGACTCCCTAGTCTGCCTCCTATTCCCAACTGTGAAGGAGGACATTTTTCTTGGTACCTTGTCTGAGGGAAAGCAGTATAACATATATCTGCTCTTCTTATTACCATATGTAATAATAGAAATGCAGCGATGTGCTACATTAAATATGCAGCATACCTCTCAATTTACAAATATCAAATACAATTTATTAATTACAAATGAATATTCACATCAAAAAGGGGAAAGCATTAATTACAAAGCAAAGGGTGTAAAATCACAAAATCATTAAATCGCACTTTCCTGTTATAACACTCAGGTCATAACAAAGAGTCCAAATAGTGATAGGAGGAATCATGGGGATCACCCAATAATAACGCCCACCTTATGGAAAAAAAATCCTTAAAGCCAGGGATTTATAATTTCTTATTATTAATCTATTGTTGTAATCGTAGTATCGAAGTTTCGGTCTCCAAAAGCTAAAGGAATGCATGAGACCATCCTCAAGATGAAGTGACGTATTATGGCATAGATGCTTTCTATATCCGTAGTAACCATTTACTCTTGTGTCGAATAAAACTTTTCACCTTCAAGGTGAGTAATCACTACTCTGCTGTCTTCAGTATGTGATTTGTTTAGGGGGAAAATATTTTATAAAGAGATCAAGATATTCAACCAAAGGTTAGGTTGTGGAATCACAGTCAGCTACAATAGAACGACCAGGAGGTTTATCAATGCTCTTATGTATGTTCAGTAAAGTGTATAGAGCTGGGATGGAATAGTCTGGTTTGTTAAGCTATGCATATTTTGTACAACTAAGCCAAGGCTCATTCAAACCTTGTGTAGTAAGCTCAAGAATTATTTTACAAATAGACATCGTGGGATCACCGTGAAGTCTTTTATATTGTGTTTCATTACTGAGTTGTTGCATGATTTCCATGTCATACTCACATTTATTCTGCAGCACTATACTGCCACCTTTCTCAGTTGGTTTTATAATAACATTGTCCAAGTTGAACAGATGTTTGAGACCAATAAATCGGTTCTCCAAAAAGTTGAAAAAATATTTCTGTTTTCTAAAGAGTGCTTGTATTTCTGAGAGTGCTACATTTTATAAACTGATAATGACTTTCAACATTAAATTAGTTGGTGGGAAAAAAAACTAGATGGGCAATGTAGTCCAGTTGTGTCATTGGTTCTTTCAAAATTATGTAGTAGAAAAATATTTGAGTCTGATAAATCTAAAAAAACAATAAAGTTCCACTTGGGTCATGAAAGGATAAGTTTTACAGGCCAGCACTTAATATTTAAATTTCAATGGAACTTAAAGTATGTATTGACAAATTATTAATAGGTACTGGGGCAATATGATGATTGTTGTTATCAATAATGTTGTTATTTACCATTTTTAGGGTCGAGCCTGCACTAGCATGCGCTTGCGCATGTGTATCACTTGCGAGACACTTTAGTAGTTTGAAAAGGGCTCGGAGCCCCGTCCATGTCACGTCAGTGTCTTTCATTGGTTCGTGGGCTTGCCTTTTAAAATCTGCTTGCTTTCATTATTGGAAGGCATGCAATACGTCATGCCTTTTCCAGTGGTTAGCCCACCTCGAGCGCAGCAACCAAGTACTGAAACCATACGAGGCTCCGGTCCGTCGGGTTTCTGGACTACTTTTTATCTTTTTTCGCAGCGCGATCTCGCTTGGCAGAAGTCAAGCCCTTTGCATGACATCGACCCTGTTACATAGCTAATTTCACTTTTGCCGGTTACGTAGATAATTGCACTTCTGCTGATAGGTTTCACTACGGGTGAACTGTAGCAGCGTGATCGCGCTCTTTTTTTCCATTTAAATTGGCAAGAAAAGTCCTGTTGGGAGTTTACAACTGCTAATAGCTCTAACTCGGAGAAATGGGAGACCCGTTGCATTGCAAATGCTTGTTAGTCGTGGTTCCGGGTCTGTCATTGACCCAGAGTGTTTTGGTTCCTGTATCATCCTTGTCTGTTCCTCTCTCCCTCATCTTCATTGTGGTCGTTTCCTTGGACCTTGTCTTAAAAAAGATTGGTTAGAGAAAGAAGATGTTGTGCTGTAGCCCAAAGCAGTGTTATCACTATCAGAATCAGATGCAGCTTCAGAAAATGTGATGGATCTAGGTGGTGCTTTGTTAGGGGATCCCCCAGAACAATGATTGTACAAATCTTTTTGTAAGTATGGATAAGTGTGTTCTTTATTGTACCTTCTGATATCTTTATGTACTATATCTGTCTTTTTCTGTGTATTGAAAGTTTGAAAGTCCCTATTGTGGCTTGTAATTTTTAGAATGAAAAAGAACAGATGATAGACGGACTCCTGAACAATGCAAACATTCACCCCCAGTCACAAAGATCTGGGTTTAATCCATCGTTTTTTTGCTCACCACGCCACCCCAGTTTGGACCCAGCCATATGCAAATCAGTCTTGACCCTGTTCCTCATAGGTACAGTCCAGCCCGAACTGCCAAGCCAGATCCTCCCTGGACCGGAAACAAGCATCTTAGGACTGGTTTCAGGGTATCACCCTTCATCACCTAGGCTAGCTTGCATCCAGTGGTGCAGTGAGCACAGGACCCACGTCTGGGCATACCCTTCCCACTTGTGGCGACAAAAACAAAAAGAACAGATGATGGGCAGAATGCTGAACAATGCAAACATTCACCCCCAGTCACAAAGATCTAGGTTTAATCCATAGTTTTTTTGCTCACCACGCAACCTCAGTTTGGACCCAGCCATATGCAAATCAGTCTCGACCCTGTTCCTCATGGGAACAGTCCAGCCCCAACTGCCAAGCCAGGTCCTCCCTGGACCGGAAACAAGCATTCTAGGACCGGTTTCAGGGTATCACCCTTCATCAGCTAGGCTAGCTTAAATCCAGTGGCGCAGTGAGCCTGGGACCCACGTCTAGGCATACCCTTCCCACTTGGGGTGACAAATGCAAAAAGAACAGATGATGGACGGAATGATGAACAATGCAAACATTCACCCCCCAGTCACAAAGATCTGGGTTTAATCCATCGGATTTTTGCTCACCACGCCACCCCAGTTTGGACCCAGGCATATGCAAATCAGTCTTGACCCTGTTCCTCCTGGGAACAGTCCAGCCTGAACTGCCAAGCCATGTCCTCCCTGGACCAGAAACAAGCATACTAGGACCGGTTTCAGGGTATCACCCTTTATCAGTTAGGTTAGCTTGAATCCAGTGGCGCAGTGAGCACGGGACCCACGTCTGGGCATACCCTTCCCACTTGGGCCGGCAAATGCAAAAAGAACAGATGCTGGACGGAATGCTGAACAATGCAAACATTCAATCCCAGTCAAAGATCTGGGTTGTAATTTTTCTAAGCACTCTTTAGCATTAGGTAATGACATATCCTCCAGTAATTTCTTCTTTAGTTCTGCAATCTCTTCCTTGATTTTCTTAATATGTTTCAGAGATGCCTCAATGCTTAAAACTATTGAACTCCAAGAGCATTTATTTGATACAAAACTAAAGCTGGTTTTGAATTCCTTGTCATCTATGAAAATGGTGGGAATATTTTATATTTAGGCCAGCACTTATTACTTCAGTTTTAACAACCGACTCCCCAGTCTGCCTTGAATTCCCACCCATCGTCCATCCTTGACCGCCTGCCTAGTTGCTAGCTCAAAAATCAGCCCCCCTCTCAGGAGTATAGCTGTGCCCTTCATTTTAGTAGTGCTAGTTGCACAGAACTGCATCAGGAACCAGTAAGAGTGCAAGCAGAGCACACCGCTGGCCACTAGGTTAATTTCTTGGAGGAGGGCCAGATCTACATCTTTCGTTTTAAGCCACTGTAAGAGGCCCTCCATTTAATTGGGGAGTTATGCCCCATGACATTTAATGTAACTAATGTGAATTTAATTGTAACAAACTAGAAAGTTTTTCATGAAGATGTGTGCTGCAGAGGGGTTGCGACGGTGGCCCCTGTGAATACAGTTGTTCTAAGTAAATAGTCCTCAGCTAAAGCAATAGGACATTGTGCAACCATGTTGTGTATTTGTGTGAGCTGTGTTACATACACTGAGAGACATTCAGAACAATCAGAGGAAAAAAACATATGAACTAAACATAATACATTTTGTGACACACTACTTTTCACTTTTTTTGTGGAGAAGGCACCTCATATTAAGGTCTCGGCTACAGCTTTGAGACCTATTAATTCCTATACATTACTGTAGGAAATTCGCTTTTTCTGCATGATGAAACTGGATTTTTCACCTTTTGCTGGACAGTATATTTTTACACTTTCCCCCTGCCACCCAGTAGTACAGTGCCTGTGGTCACCCTTTAAGCCATGGTTACATTTGTTTATTCTTGATAGGTACATTTAACTTGCCTGTAATTCCAGTACATGGTGTAAAAAGTACACCCAGGGGCCAGGAGTTAAATGCCACTTGTGGCTAAAGCACTTATTGTGCCAGCGACTTTTGTGGCAGTGCAAACATGGCTTCAGGCCCTGTATAGCCTGACTGTTGCAAAGTGAATCTGCAGTGCCACCTGTTAAAATAGCCCTTTTTGACAGTTACAAACCTCCCTTTTAAATATTAGTAAATCGGCCATATGTAGGCCTTGTAGATCACAAGGCAGGGTGCACGGTATTTAAAAGTGAGAGATGTAGAAATTAATCTTACTCTTTCCTTCAGTGACATGGTCCCACACACTATTTTCACCTTGGCAGACTTAGTTGTCCTATGTATAAAACCAGAGCGCAGATTAAAATACAAATACTGTATCTCTGTAATGGGACCAGCTAAAAAAATAATTAAATTAAAGTATTATTAAATATCCAATTCAATTGTGAAATTGGATTTGTTTTATAAATATTTTGGAAAATGAACTTTTAGAAAGTTACCCTGTACCTGCTTGAACTGTCAGAAGGCTAATTAGCATAAGCATCTGCCAGCTCAGTCTGTGCGCAGCCTTGCATAGGTGTAAAATGGGTGTGAAATACCTCACAAGACCAAGCAATAGCCTGACCTGAATGGGCAGAGATGATGCCTCTGGATGTCACAGAATGTGCAAGATGTGACTGTGAGCCTTCTTTTTACAGTGCAATGTCAAATCCTACTTGACAGGTCTGTTGAGCCACATGTAACACTTAGGGCACACTTTAAAGGGAAAGAACAGGATGCCAAGGCAATTCTTGTATGATTGCTGCAGGACCCGGCTTTTGTCCTACCGGATGTCTCTCGTTGGGTTTGTTGTGGGTACTGTGCCTGCTTTTTTGGGTACAGTGCCTGCTTTTTTACCTTGCTGTATTTTAGTGTTAGATGTGAAAGGACACTGCAGTTACTATAATACCCTACTCATACTCACCCCAGCCCGCAGAGCCCAAGTTTAGTGTGGCCAAAGACAACTGCCCTCTTGAAAATGCCCTGACACAAGGCATTTTAACCTGTTTACATTATGACAGAGAGGAACTGCTGCAAAAGTGGATAGCGTTACCCCTCGCAAACTTTTACCCCATTGGTTAGGGAGGGGCCAACAGTCAGCCCCACTCACTAGCTAGTGTGGCACTCCAGGTACCCACTTCAGAACACTTTCTGGACCTGCAGAAGATCAGAATGACCACTGTACCTGTTGTCTGTGGCCTGAGAGGAGCCCAAAAGGGCTAGGCCTGCTCCCTTTTGTGCCCAGGACAAAGAAGTAGACACAAAGGGTCAGTTGGCTGACCTCCTGTGTGGCTACAGGGAGACAATAAGCTGTAAGAGGCTTTTTGCTGGCAGTACCCATATGGCCAGTGGAAACTGGACCTGGCGTGGACCTGTTGTTGGCATCTGCCTTGCACCCTTTGAGTCTTAAAAGTGCACTCCTGTGGTTGGGTAAGACTTAAAAGACTAAGGCGGTCATTCTGACCGCAGCGGTCGGCGGTCGCCGCCCGCCAAGCGGTTCCCGCCGAAAGACCGCACCGCGGTCCAAAGACCGCGGCGGCCATTCCGGCTTTCCCGCTGGGCCGGCGGGCGGCCGCCAGAAGACCGCCGACCGGCCCAGCGGGACAGCCCCTTCAACAATGAAGCCGGCTCGGAATGGAGCCGGCGGAGTTGAAGGGGTGCGACGGGTGCAGTGGCACCCATCGCGATTTTCACTGTCTGCTAAGCAGACAGTGAAAATCTTTGTGGGGCCTGTTAGGGGGCCCCACGGCACCCGTTCCCGCCATCCTGGTTCTGGCGGTGGACACCGCCAGAAACAGGCTGGCGGGAAGGGGGTCGGAATCCCCATGGGCCAGCGGGAAACCGGCGGGAAACCGCCGGCTCCCCTTTTCCGACCGCGGCTTTACCGCCGCGGTCAGAATCACCCAGGAAGCACCGCCAGCCTGTTGGCGGTGCTTCTGCCGCACTCCGCCATGGCTGTCATGGACCGCCAAGGTCAGAATGACCCCCTAAGGCCCTCATTATGACATTGTCGGTGAGTGATAAAGTGGCGGTAATACAGCCAACAGGCTGGAAGTAATTACTGTCAAATTATGACCATGGTGGTGATAACTCCCATCGACAGCCAATGTACCACACAAACCGCCAGGGCGTTAACACCACTGATCGTGGTGGTAGCCACCTACAGCCAGGCGGAAGACAAAGTACCGCCCACCAAATCATGACCCAGGAAACTGCCACGATTTCCGTGGCGGTGCCAACGCCATCAAAAGCCTGGCAGAAACACATCACAAAAGACCAAAGACTCACCATCGGAGACACAGAGAAGTACAAAGCCGCCATGGAACTGGAACTGCAAGTCTTCCCCATGCTCATCTACGCCATGCTCCACCTGGAACACCAACGCCAATGAAGACGATGACGGTGAGTACAGCCACCTAGCACACAAGGCAGGGAGGGAGGAAAAGGAGAGTGACACACACATGCACGACACACACCGACACACACCATACACACAACCAGCTGCAGACGAACAACAATGGCACACGACACAAGGCATAATAATACAAGAATAACAAGAAGGCAGTAATGAGAATGTATTGATTGTGAACAGCTACCAAAAGAACCAATTGTATGAAAAACAGATATGTACAAATGTACACAAAGGGCCAAAGCCCAGTCCAAAGTACCAAGGGCCCACATGGCCTCAGGGCACAGTCCAATGCCCAACTCGAATCCTGACTTCATCTGGGTAGAACTCTGCAGGGGCATCAGTTTGTAAGTGGGCAGGCAGCTCAGGGGGATGTGGGGCACCTCAGCCGAATACGGGAACAAGCCTACTAGTTCTAGAGGGGGCTCCATGCCCATTTCTCTCTGCAGGGGAGTGCAAGGTCACAGTCTCTCAGGTTGCTGACTTGCCCACTGGTTCTGGACGGGGCTCCATGCCCATTTCTCTGTGCTGAGGAGTGCATGGTCACAGTCTCTGAGGTGGGAAACATGCCCACTGCTTCTAGAGGGGGCTCCATGCCCATGTCTCTGTGCTGGGGAGTGCAAGGTCACAGACTCTGAGGTGGGGAACTTGCCCACAGGTTCTGGAGGGTACTAAGGGCCCACATGACCACAGGGCACAGTCCAAGGCCCAACTCGAATCCTGACTTAATCTGGGTAGAACTCTGCAGGGGCATCAGTTTGTAAGTGGGCAGGCAGCTCAGGGGGTATGGGGGAACAAGCCTACTGGTTCTAGACGGGGCTCCATGCCCATCTCTCTGCAGGGGAGTGCAAGGTCACAGTCTCTCAGGTGGCTGACTTGCCTACTAGTTCTGGAGCGGGCTCCATGCCTAGTTCTCTGTGTTGGGGAATAAAAGGTCACAGTCTCTGAGGTGGGGATCTTGCCCACTGGTTCTGGAGGGGTCTCCATGCCCATTTCTCTCTGTAGGGGAGTGCAAGGTCAAAGTCTTTCAGGTGGCTGACTTGCCCACTGGTTCTGGAAGGCGCTCCTAACCCATTTCTCTGTGCTGGGGAGAGCAAGGTCACTGAAGTGGGGAACTTGCCACTGGTTCTGGAGGGGGCTCCATGCCCATTTCTCTCTGCATGGGAGTGCAAGGTCACAGTCTCTCAGATGGCTGACTTACCCACTGGTTCTGGAACAGGCTCCATGCCCATTTCACTGTGCTGAGGAGTGCAAGGTCATAGTCTCAGAGGTGGGGAACTTGCCCATTGGTTCTGGAGGGGGCTCCATGTCCATTTCTCTGCTGGGGAGTGCAAGGTCACAGTCTATGAGGTGGGGAACTTGCCCACTGGTTCTGGAGGAGGGGGCTCAATGCCCATCTATCTCTGCATGGGAGTACAAGGTCACAGTCTCTCAGATGGCTGACTTGCCCATTGGTTCTGGAACAGGCTCCATACCCCTTTCACTGTGCTAGGGAGTGCAAAGTCATAGTTTCTGAGGGGGGGGGGGGACCTGCCCACAGGTTCTGGAGGGGGCTCCATGCCCATTTCTCTGCTGCGGAGTGCAAGGTCACAGTCTCTGAGGTGGGGAACTTGACCACTGATTATGGAGGGGGCTCCATGCCCATTTCTCTGTGCTGAGGAGTGCATGGTCACAGTCTCTGAAGTGGGGAACTTGCCCACTGGTTCTGGAGGGTACTAAGGGCCCACATGACCACAGGGCACAGTGCAAGGCCCAACTCGAATCCTGACTTCATCTGGGTAGAACTCTGCAGGGGCATCAGTTTGTAAGTGGGCAGGCAGCTCAGGGGGATGGGGGAACAAGCCTACTGGTTCTAGACAGGGCTCCATGCCCATCTCTCTGCAGGGGAGTGCAAGGTCACAGTCTCTCAGGTGGCTGACTGGCCCACTGGTTCTGGAGGGAGCTCCATGCCCATTTGTCTGTGCTGAGGAGTGCAAGGTCACAGTCACTAAGCTGGGGAACTTGGCCACTGGTTCTGGAGGGGGCTCCATGCCCATTTCTCTGTGCTGGGGAGTGCAAGGTCACAGTCTGTGAGGTGGGGGACATTCCCACTGCTTCTGGAGGGGGCTCCATGCCAGTTTCTCTGTGCTGGGGAGTGCAAGGTCACAGTCTCTGAGGTGGGGAACTTACCCACTGGTTCTGGAGGGGGCTGCATGCCCATTTCCCTTTGCAGGGGAGTGCAAGGTCACAGTCTCTCAGGTGGATGACTTGCCCACTGGTTCTGGAGGGGGCTCCATGCCTATTTCTCTCTTCTGGGGAGTGCAAGGTCACAGTCTCTGAGGTGGGGGACATGCCCACTGGTTCTGGAGGGGTCTCCATGCCCATTCCTTTCTGCAGGGGAGTGCAAGGTCAAAGTCTTTCAGGTGGCTGACTTGCCCACAGGTTCTGGAGGGGGCTGCATGCCCATTTCCCTTTGCAGGGGAGTGCAAGGTCACAGTCTCTCAGGTGGATGACTTGCCCACTGGTTCTAGAGGGGGCTCCATGCCTATTTCTCTGTGCTGAGGAGTGCAAGGTCACAGTCTCTAAGCTGGGGAACTTGGCCACTGGTTCTGGAGGGGGCTCCATGTCCATTTATTTGTGCTGGGGAGTGCATGGTCACAGTCTCTGTGGTGGGGAACATGACCACTGCTTCTGGAGGGGGCTCCATGCCCATTTCTCTGTGCTGGGGAGTGCAAGGTCACAGTCTCTGAGGTGAGGGAACTTGCCACTGGTTCTGGAGGGGGCTCCATGCCCATTTCTCTCTGCAGGGGAGTGCAAGGTCACACAGTCTCCCAGTTGGCTGACTTGCCAACTGGTCCTGGAGGGGGCTCCATGCCCATTTATCTGTGCTGAGGAGTGAAAGGTTACAGTCTCTGAGGTGGAAAACTTGCCCACTGGTTCTGGAGGGAGCTCCATGCCCATTTCTCTATGCAGGGGAGTGCAAGGTCACAGTCTCTCAGGTGTCTGACTAGCCCACTGGAACTGGAGCAGGCTTCCATGCCCATTTCTCTGTGCTGGGGAGTGCAAGGTCACACTCTCTCAGGTGGCTGACTTCCCCACTGGTTCTGTAACAGGCTCCATGCCCATTTCACTGTGCTGGGGAGTGAAAGGTCATAGTCTCTGAGGTGGAGAACTTGCCCACTGGTTCTGGAGGGGGCTGCATGCCCATTTCTCTGTGCTGGGGAGTGCAAGGTCATGGTCTCTGAGGTGGGGAACATGTCACTGCTTCTGGAGGGGGCGCCATGGCCATTTCTCTGTGCTGATGAGTACAAGGTCACAGTCTCTGAGGTGAGGAACTTGCCCACTGGTCCTGGAGGGGGCTCCATGCCCATTTCTCTGTGCTGGGGAGTGAAAGGTTACAGCCTCTGAGGGGGGGGGGGGACTTGCCCACTGGTTCTGGAGGGGGCTCCATGCCCATTTCTTTGCTGGGGAGTGCAAGGTCACAGTCTCTGAGGTGGGGAACTTGCCCACTGGTTATGGGGGGGGCTCCATTCCCATTTCTCCCTGCAGGGGAGTGCAAGGTCAAAGTCTCTCAGGTGGCTGACTTGCCCACTGGTTCTGGAGGGGGCTCCATGCCCATTTCTCTGTGCTCAGGAGTGCATGGTCACAGTCTCTGAGGTGGTGAACATGCCCACTGCTTCGCTTCTGGAGGGGGCTCCATGCCCATTTCTCTGTGCTGGGGAGTGCAAGGTCACAGTCTCTGAGGTGGGGAACTTACCCACTGGTCCTAGAGGGTACTAAGGGCCCACATGACCACAGGGCACAGTCCAAGGCCCAACCCGAATCCTGACTTCATCTGGGTAGAACTCTGCAGGGGTATCAGTTTGTAAGTGGGCAGGCAGCTCAGGGGAATGGGGGGCACCTCAGTCGAATACGGGCACAAGCCTACTGGTTCTAGCGGGGGCTCCATGCCCATCTCTCTGCAGGGGAGTGGAAGGTCACAGTCTCTTAGGTGGCTGACTTGCCCACTGGTTCTGGAGGGGGCTCCATGCCCATTTCTCTGTGCTGAAGATTGCAAGGTCACAGTCTCTGAGGTGGGGAACTTGCACACTGCTTCTGGAGGGGGCTCCATGCCCATTTTATATGTGGTGGGGAGTGCAAGGTCACAGTCTCTGAGGTAGGGAACATGCCCACTGCTTCTGGAGGGGGCTCCATGCCAATTTCTCTGTGCTGGGGAGTGCAAGGTCACAGTCTCTGAGGTGGGGAACTTGCCCACTGGTTCTGGAGAGGGCGGCATGCCCATGTCCCTCTGCAGGGGAGTGCAAGGTCACAGTCTCCCAGGTGGCTGACTTGCCCAGTGGTTCTGGAGGGGGCTCCATGCCCATTTCTCTGTGCTGGGGAGTGCAAGGTCACAGTCTTTCAGATGGCTGACTTGCCCACTGGTTCTGGAGGGCGCTCCATGCCCATTTCTCTGTGCTGGGGAGTGCAAGGTCACTGAGGTGGGGAACTTGCCCATTGGTTCTTGGGGGGCTCCATGCCCATTTCTCTCTGCATGGGAGTGCAAGGTCACAGTCTCTCAGGTGGCTGACTTCCCCACTGGTTCTGGAACAGGCTCCATGCCCCTTTCACTGTGCTAGGGAGTGCAAAGTCATAGTTTCTGAGGGGGGGGGACCTGCCCACAGGTTCTGGAGGGGGCTCCATGCCCATTTCTCTGTGCTGGGGAGTGCAATGTCACAGTCTCTGAGCTGGGGAACATGCCCACTGCTTCTGGAGGGGGCTCCATGCCCATTTCTCTGTGCTGGGGAGTGCAAGGTCACAGTCTCTGAGGTGGGGAACATGCCCACTGTTTCTGGAGGTGGCTCCATGGCAATTTCTCTGTGCTGGGGAGTGCAAGGTCACAGTGTCTGAGGTGGGGAACTTGCCCACTGGTTCTGGAGGGGGCTGCATGCCCATGTCCCTCTGCAGGGTAGTGCAAGGTCACAATCTCCCAGGTGTCTGACTTGCCCACTGGTTCAGGAAGGGTCTCCATGCCCATTTCACTCTGCAGGGGAGTGCAAAGTCAAAGTCTTTCAGGTGGCTGACTTGCCCACTCGTTCTGGAGGGCGCTCCATGCCCATTTCTCTGTGCTGGGGAGTGCAAGGTCACTGAGGTGGGGAAATTGCCCACTGGTTCTGGAGGGGGCTCCATGCCCATTTCTCTGCTGGGGAGCTCAAGGTCACAGTCTCTGAGGTGGGAAACTTGCCCACTGGTTCTGGAGGGGGCTCCATGCCCATTTCTCTGTGCTGGGGAGTGCAAGGTCACAGTCTCTGAGCTGGGGAACATGCCCACTGCTTCTGGAGGGGGCTCCATGCCCATTTCTCTGTGCTGGGGAGTGCAAGGCCACAGTCTCTGAGGTGGGGAACATGCCCACTGCTTCTGGATGGGACTCCATGCCAATGTCTCTGTGCTGGGGAGTGCAAGGTCACAGTGTCTGAGGTGGGGAACTTGCCCACTGGTTCCGGAGGGGGCTGCATGCCCATGTCCCTCTGCAGGGGAGTGCAAGGTCACAATCTCCCTGTTGGCTGACTTGCCCACTGGTTCTGGAGGGGGCTCCATGCCCATTTCTCTGTGCTGGGAGGTGCAAGGTCACAGTCTCCAAGGTGGGGAACTTGCCCACTGGTTCTGGAGGGGTCTCCATGCCCATTTCACTCTGCAGGGGAGTGCAAGGTCAAAGTCTTTCAGGTGGCTGACTTGCCCACTGGTTCTGGAGGGCGCTCCATGCCCATTTCTCTGTGCTGGGGAGTGCAAGGTCACTGAGGTGGGAAACTTGCCCACTGGTTCTTGGGGGAGCTCCATGCCCATTTCTGTCTGCATGGGAGTGCAAGGTCACAGTCTCTCAGGTGGCTGACTTCCCCACTGATTCTGTAACAGGCTCCATGCCCATTTCACTGGGCTGGGGAGTGAAAGGTCATAGTCTCTGAGGTGGGGAACCTGCCCACTGGTTCTGGAGGGGGCTCCATGCCCATTTCTCTGGGCTGGGGAGTACAAGGTCATGGTCTCTGATGTGGGGAACATGCTCACTGCTTCTGGAGGGGGTGCCATGGCCATTTCTCTGTGCTGGGGAGTACAAGGTCACAGTATCTGAGGTGTGGAACTTGCCCAATGGTCCTGGAGGGGGCTCCATGCCCATTTCTCTGTGCTGGGGAGTGAAAGGTCACAGTCTCTGAGGTGGGAAACTTGCCCACTGGTTCTGGAGGTGGCTCCATGCCCATTTCTCTGTGCTGGGGAGTGCAAGGTCACAGTCTCTGAGCTGGGGAACATGCCCACTGCTTCTGGAGGGGGCTCCATGCCCATTTCTCTGTGCTGGGGAGTGCAAGGTCATAGTCTCTCAGGTGGCTGACTTCCCCACTGGTTCTGTAACAGGCTCCATGCCCATTTCACTGTGCTGGGGAGTGAAAGGTCATAGTCTCTGAGATGGGGCACTTGCCCACTGGTTCTGGAGGGGGATCAATGCCCATTTCTCTGCTGGGGAGCGCAAGGTCACAGTCTCTGAGGTGGGAAACATGCCCACTGGTTCTGGAGGGGGCTCCATGCCCATTTCTCTGTGCTGGGGAGTGCAAGGTCACAGTCTCTGAGGTGGGAAACATGCCCACTGCTTCTGGAGGGGGCTCCATGCCCATTTCTCTGTGCTGGGGAGTGCAAGGTCATGGTCTCTGAGGTGGGGGACATGCTCACTGCTTCTGGAGGGGGCGCCATGGCCATTTCTCTGTGCTGGGGAGTACAAGGTCACAGTCTCTGAGGTGAGGAACTTGCCCAATGGTCCTGGGGGGGCTCCATGCCCATTTCTCTGTGCTGGGGAGTGAAAGGTTACAGCCTCTGAGGTGGGGCACTTGCCCACTGGTTCTGGAGGGGGCTCCATGCCCATTTCTTTGCTGGGGAGTGCAAGGTCATAGTCTCTGAGGTGGGGAAATTGCCCACTGGTTATGGAGGGGGCTCCATGCCCATTTCTCTCTGCAGGGTAGTGCAAAGTCACAGTCTCTCAGGTGGCTGACTTGCCCACAGGTTCTGGAGGGGGATCCATGCCCATTTCTCTGTGCTGGGGAGTGCATGGTCACATTCTCTGAGGTGGAGAACATGCCCACTGTTTCTGGAGGGGGCTCCATGTCCATTTCTCTGCTGGGGAGTGCAAGGTCACAGTCTATGAGGTGGGGAACTTGCCCACTGGTTCTAGAGAAGGGGGCTCAATGCCCATCTATCTCTGTATGGGAGTGCAAGGTCACAGTCTCTCAGATGGCTGACTTGCCCATTGGTTCTGGAACAGGCTCCATGCCCCTTTCACTGTGCTGGGGAGTGCAATGTCATAGTTTCTGAGGGGGGGGGACCTGTCCACAGGTTCTGGACGGGGCTCCATGCCCATTTCTCTGCTGCGGAGTGCAAGGTCACAGTCTCTGAGGTGGGGAACTTGACCACTGATTATGGAGGGGGCTCCATGCCCATTTCTCTGTGCATAGGAGTGCATGGTCACAGTCTCTGAAGTGGGGAACTTGACCACTGGTTCTGGAGGGTACTAAGGCCCCACATGACCACAGGGCACAGTGCAAGGCCCAACTCGAATCCTGACTTCATCTGGGTAGAACTCTGCAGGGGCATCAGTTTGTAAGTGGGCAGGCAGCTCAGGGGGATGGGAGAACAAGCCTACTGTTTCTAGACAGGGCTCCATGCCCATCTCTCTGCAGGGGAGTGCAATGCCACAGTCTCTCAGGTGGCTGACTGGCCCACTGGTTCTGGAGGGAGCTCCATGCCCATTTGTCTGTGCTGAGGAGTGCAAGGTCACAGTCTCTAAGCTGGGGAACTTGGCTACTGGTTCTGGAGGGGGCTCCATGCCTATTTCTCTGTGCTGGGGAGTGCAAGGCCACAGTCTCTGAGGTGGGGATCTTGCCCACTGGTTCTGGAGGGCGCTATATGCCCATTCCCCTCTGCATGGGAGTCCAAGGTCACCGTCTCTCAGGTGGCTGACTTCCACACTGGTTCTGGAACCGGCTCCATGCCCATATCTCTGCTGTGGAGTGCAAGGTCACACACTCTGAGGTGGGGAACATGCCCACTGCTTCTGGAGGGGGCTCCATGCCCATTTCTCTGTGCTGGGGAGTGCAAGGTGACAGTCTGTGAGGTGGGGGACATGCCCACTGCTTCTGGAGGGGGCTCCATGCCAGTTCCTCTGTGCTGGGTAGTGCAAGGTCACAGTCTCTAAGGTGGGGAACTTACCCAATGGTTCTGGAGGGGGCTGCATGCCCATTTCCCTTTGCAGGGGAGTGCAAATTCACAGTCTCTCAGGTGGATGACTTGCCCACTGGTTCTGGAGGGAGCTCCATGCCTATTTCTCTGTGCTGGGGAGTGCAAGGTCACATTCTCTGAGGTGGGGATCTTGCCCACTGGTTCTGGAGGGGTCTCCATGCCCATTTCTTTCTGCAGGGGAGTGCAAGGTCAAAGTCTTTCAGGTGGCTGACTTGCCCACTGGTTCTGGAGGGGGCTCCATGTCAATTTATTTGTGCTGGGGAGTGCATGGTCACAGTCTCTGTGGTGGGGAACATGACCACTGCTTCTGGAGGGGGCTACATGCCCATTTCTCTGTGCTGGGGAGTGCAAGGTCACAGTCTCTGAGGTGAGGGAACTTGCCACTGGTTCTGGAGGGGGCTCCATGCCCATTTCTCTGTGCTGGGGAGTGTAAGGTCACTGATGTGGGGAACTTGCCCACTGGTTCTGGAGGGGGCTCTATGCCCATTCCCCTCTGCATGGGAGTCTAAGGTCACCGTCTCTCAGGTGGCTGACTTCCCCACTGGTTCTGGAACAGGCTCCATGCCCATATCTCTGCTGCGGAGTGCAAGGTCACACACTCTGAGGTGGGGAACATGCCCACTGCTTCTGGAGGGGGCTCCATGCCCATTTCTCTGTGCTGGGGAGTGCAAGGTGACAGTCTGTGAGGTGGGGGACATGCCCACTGCTTCTGGAGGGGGTTCCATGCCCATTTCTCTGTACTGGGGAGTGAAAGGTTACAGCCTCTGAGGGGGGGGGGGATTGCCCACTGGTTCTGGAGGGGGCTCCATGCCCATTTCCCTTTGCAGGGGAGTGCAAGGTCACAGTCTCTCAGGTGGATGACTTGCCCACTGGTTCTGGAGGGGGCTCCATTCCTATTTCTCTGTGCTGGGGAGTGCAAGGTCACAGTCTCTGAGGTGGGGATCTTGCCCACTGGTTCTGGAGGGGTCTCCATGCCCATTTCTTTCTGCAGGGGAGTGCAAGGTCAAAGTCTTTCAGGTGGCTGACTTGCCCACTGGTTCTGGAGGGGGCTCCATGTCCATTTATTTGTGCTGGGGAGTGCATGGTCACAGTCTCTGTGGTGGGGAACATGACCACTGCTTCTGGAGGGGGATCCATGCCCATTTCTCTGTGCTGGGGAGTGCAAGGTCACAGTCTCTGAGGTGAGGGAACTTGCCACTGGTTCTGGAGGGGGCTTCATGCCAATTTCTCTCTGCAGGGGAGTGCAAGGTCACACAGTCTCCCAGTTGGCTGACTTGCCCACTGGTCCTGGAGGGGGCTCCATGCCCATTTATTTGTGCTGGGGAGTGAAAGGTTACAGTCTCTGAGATGCGGAACTTGCCCACTGGTTCTGGAGGGAGCTCCATGCCCATTTCTCTATGCAGGGGAGTGCAAGGTCACAGTCTCTCAGGTGTCTGACTAGCCCACTGGAACTGGAGCAGGCTCCATGCCCATTTCTCTGTGCTGGGGAGTGCAAGGTCACACTCTTTCAGGTGGCTGACTTCTCCACTGGTTCTGTAACAGGCTCCATGCCCATTTCACTGTGCTGGGGAGTGAAAGGTCATAGTCTCTGAGGTGGAGAACTTGCCCACTGGTTCTGGAGGGGGCTGCATGCCCATTTCTCTGTGCTGGGGAGTGCAAGGTCATGGTCTCTGAGGTGGGGAACATGCTCACTGCTTCTGGAGGGGGCGCCATGGCCATTTCTCTGTGCTGATGAGTACAAGGTCACAGTCTCTGAGGTGAGGAACTTGCCCACTGGTCCTGGAGGGGGTTCCATGCCCATTTCTCTGTACTGGGGAGTGAAAGGTTACAGCCTCTGAGGGGGGGGGATTGCCCACTGGTTCTGGAGGGGGCTCCATGCCCATTTCTTTGCTGGGGAGTGCAAGGTCACAGTCTCTGAGGTGGGGAACTTGCCCACCGGTTATGGAGGGGGCTCCATGCCCAGTTCTCCCTGCAGGAGAGTGCAAGGTCACAGTCTCACAGGTGGCTGACTTGCCCACTGGTTCTGGAGAGGGCTCCATGCCCATTTCTCTGTGCTGAGGAGTGCATGGTCACAGTCTCTGAGGTGGGGAACATGCCCACTGCTTCTGGAGGGGGCTCCATGCCTATTTCTCTGTGCTGGGGAGTGCAAGGTCACAGTCTCTGAGGTGGGGAACTTACCCACTGGTCCTAGAGGGTACTAAGGGCCCACATGACCACAGGGCACAGTCCAAGGCCCAACTCGAATCCTGACTTCATCTGGGTAGAACTCTGCAGGGGTATCAGTTTGTAAGTGGGCAGGCAGCTCAGGGGGATGGGGGGGCACCTCAGTCAAATACGGGCACAAGCCTACTGGTTCTAGCGGGGGCTCCATGCCCATCTCTCTGCAGGGGAGTGGAAGGTCACAGTCTCTTAGGTGGCTGACTTGCCCACTGGTTCTGGAGAGGGGCTCCATGCCCATTTCTCTGTGCTGAAGATTGCAAGGTCACAGTCTATAAGGTGGGGAACTTGCACAATGCTTCTGGAGGGGGCTCCATGCCCATTTCTATGTGCTGGGGAGTGCAAGGTCACAGTCTCCCAGGTGGCTGACTTGCCCAGTGGTTCTGGAGGGGGCTCCATGCCCATTTCTCTGTGCTGGGGAGTGTAAGGTCACAGTCTTTCAGATGGCTGACTTGCCCACTGGTTCTGGAGGGCGCTCCATGCCCATTTCTCTGTGCTGGGGAGTGCAAGGTCACTGAGGTGGGGAACTTTCCCATTGGTTCTTGGGGGGCTCCAAGCCCATTTCTCTCTGCATGGGAGTGCAAGGTCATAGTCTCTCAGGTGGCTGACTTCCCCACTGGTTCTGGAACAGGCTCCATGCCCATTTCACTGTGCTGGGGAGTGCAAGGTCATAGTCTCTGAGGTGGGGAACTTGCCCACTGGTTCTGGAAGGGGCTCCATGCCCATTTCTCTGCTGGGGAGCGCAAGGTCACAGTCTCTAAGGTGGGAAACTTGCCCACTGGTTCTGGAGGGGGCTCCATGACCATTTCTCTGTGCTGGGGAGTGCAAGGTCACAGTCTCTGAGCTGGGGAACATGCCCACTGCTTCTGGAGGGGGCTCCATGCCCATTTCTCTGTGCTGGGGAGTGCAAGGTCACAGTCTCTGAGGTGGGGAACATGCCCACTGCTTCTGGAGGGGGCTCCATGCCAATTTCCCTGTGCTGGGGAGTGCAAGGTCACAGTGTCTGAGGTGGGGAACTTGCCCACTGGTTCTGGAGGGGGCTGCGTGCCCATGTCCCTCTGCAGGGGAGCGCAAGGTCACAATCTCCCAGGTGGCTGACTTGCCCACTGGTTCTGGAGGGGTCTCCATGCCCATTTCACTCTGCAGGGGAGTGGAAGGTCAAAGTCTTTCAGGTGGCTGACTTTCCCACTGGTTCTGGAGGGCGCTCCATGCCCATTTCTCTGTGCTGGGGAGTGCAAGGTCACTGAGGTGGGAAACTTGCCCACTGGTTCTTGAGGGGGGGGGGGCTCCATGTCCATTTCTCTCTGCATGGGAGAGCAAGGTCACAGTCTCTCAGGTGGCTGACGTCCCCACTGGTTCTGTTACAGGCTCCATGCCCATTTCACTGTGCTGGGGAGTGAAAGGTCATAGTCTCTGAGGTGGGGAACTTGCCCACTGGTTCTGGAGGGGGCTCCATGCCCATTTCTCTGGGCTGGGGAGTGCAAGGTCAGGATCTCTGAGGTGGGGAACATGCTCACTGTTTCTGGAGGGGGTGCCATGGCCATTTCTCTGTGCTGGGGAGTACAAGGTCACAGTATCTGAGGTGAGGAACTTGCCCAATGGTCCTGGAGGGGGCTCCATGCCCATTTCTCTGTGCTGGGGAGTGAAAGGTTACAGCCTCTGAGGTGGGGCACTTGCCCACTGGTTCTGCAGGGGGCTCCATGACCATTTCTCTGCTGGGGAGCGCAAGGTCACAGTCTCTGAGGTGGGAAACTTGCCCACTGGTTCCGGAGGGGGCTCCATGCCCATTTCTCTGTGCTGGGGAGTGCAAGGTCACAGTCTCCGAGCTGGGGAACATGCCCACTGCTTCTGGAGGGGGCTCCATGCCCATTTCTCTGTGCTAGGGAGTGCAAGGTCACAGTCTCTGAGGTGGGGAACATGCCCACTGCTTCTGGATGGGGCTCTATGCCAATTTCTCTGTGCTGGGGAGTGCAAGGTCACAGTGTCTGAGGTGGGGAACTTGCCCACTGGTTCTGGAGGGGGCTGCATGCCCATGTCCCTCTGCAGGGGAGTGCAAGGTCACAATCTCCCAGGTGGCTGACTTGCCCACTGGTTCTGGAGGGGGCTCCATGCCCATTTCTCTGTGCTGGGGGGTGCAAGGTCACAGTCTCCAAGGTGGGGAACTTGCCCACTGGTTCTGGAGGGGTCTCCATGCCCATTTCACTCTGCAGGGCAAAGTCTTTCAGGTGGCTGACTTGCCCACTGGTTCTGCAGGGCGCTCCATGCCCATTTCTCTGTGCTGGGAAGTGCAAGGTCACTGAGGTGGGAAACTTGCCCACTGGTTCTTGGGGGGGGGGGGGGGGCCTCCATGCCCATTTCTCTCTGCATGGGAGTGCAAGGTCACAGTATCTCAGGTGGCTGACTTCCCCACTGGTTCTGTAACAGGCTCCATGCCCATTTCACTGTGCTGGGGAGTACAAGGTCACAGTATCTGAGGTGAGGAACTTGCCTAATGGTCCTGGAGGGGGCTCCATGCCCATTTCTCTGTGCTGGGGAGTGAAAGGTCACAGTCTCTGAGGTGGGAAACTTGCCCACTGGTTCTGGAGGGGGCTCCATGCCCATTTCTCTGTGGTGGGGAGTGCAAGGTCACAGTCTCTGAGGTGGGGAACATGCCCACTGCTTCTGGAGGGGGCTCCATGCCAATTTCTCTGTGCTGGGGAGTGCAAGGTCACAGTCTCTGAGGTGGGGAACTTGCCCACTGGGTCTGGAAGGGGATCCATGCCCATTTCTCTGCTGGGGAGCGCAAGGTCACAGTCTCTAAGGTGGGAAACTTGCCCACTGGTTCTGGAGGGGGCTCCATGACCATTTCTCTGTGCTGGGGAGTGCAAGGTCACAGTCTCTGAGCTGGGGAACATGCCCACTGCTTCTGGAGGGGCTCCATGCTCATTTCTCTGTGCTGGGGAGTGCAAGGTCACAGTCTCTGAGGTGGGGAACATGCCCACTGCTTCTGGGGGGGGCTCCATGCCAATTTCTCTGTGCTGGGGAGTGCAAGGTCACAGTGTCTGAGGTGGGGAACTTGCCCACTGGTTCTGGAGGGGGCTGCGTGCCCATGTCCCTCTGCAGGGGAGTGCAAGGTCACAATCTCCCAGGTGGCTGACTTGCCCACTGGTTCTGGAGGGGTCTCCATGCCCATTTCACTCTGCAGGGGAATGTAAGGTCAAAGTCTTTCAGGTGGCTGACTTGCCCACTGGTTCTGGAGGGCGCTCCATGCCCATTTCTCTGTGCTGGGGAGTGCAAGGTCACTGAGGTGGGAAACTTGCCCACTGGTTCTTGGGGGGGGAGGGGGTGATCCATGCCCATTTCTCTCTGCATGGGAGTGCAAGGTCACAGCCTCTCAGGTGGCTGACGTTCCCACTGGTTCTGTTACAGGCTCCATGCCCATTTCACTGTGCTGGGGAGTGAAAGGTCATAGTCTCTGAGGTGGGGAACTTGCCCACTGGTTCTGGAGGGGGCTCCATGCCCATTTCTCTGGGCTGGGGAGTGCAAGGTCAGGGTCTCTGAGGTGGGGAACATGCTCACTGCTTCTGGAGGGGGTGCCATGGCCATTTCTCTGTGCTGGGAAGTACAAGGTCACAGTATCTGAGGTGAGGAACTTGTCCAATGGTCCTGGAGGGGGCTCCATGCCCATTTCTCTGTGCTGGGGAGTGAAAGGTTACAGCCTCTGAGGTGGGGCACTTGCCCACTGGTTCTGGAGGGGGCTCCATGCCCATTTCTCTGCTGGGGAGTGCAAGGTCACAGTCTCTGAGGTGGGAAACATGCCCACTGGTTCTGGAGGGGGCTCCATGCCCATTTCTCTGTGCTGGGGAGTGCAAGGTCACAGTCTCTGAGCTGGGGAACATGCCCACTGCTTCTGGAGGGGGCTCCATGCCCATTTCTCTGTGCTGGGGAGTGCAAGTTCACAGTCTCTGAGGTGGGGAACATCCCCACTGCTTCTGGATGGGGCTCTATGCCAATTTCTCTGTGCTGGGGAGTGCAAGGTCACAGTGTCTGAGGTGGGGATCTTGCCCACTGGTTCTGGAGGGGGCTGCATGCCCATGTCCCTCTGCAGGGGAGTGCAAGGTCACAATCTCCCAGGTGGCTGACTTGCCCACTGGTTCTGGAGGGGGCTCCATGCCCATTTCTCTGTGCTGGGAGGTGCAAGGTCACAGTCTCCAAGGTGGGGAACTTGCCCACTGGTTCTGGAGGGGTCTCCATGCCCATTTCACTCTGCAGGGCAAAGTCTTTCAGGTGGCTGACTTGCCCACTGGTTCTGGAGGGCGCTCCATGCCCATTTCTCTGTGCTGGGAAGTGCAAGGTCACTGAGGTGGGAAACTTGCCCACTGGCTCTTGGGGGGGGGGGCACCATGCCCATTTCTCTCTGCGTGGGAGGGCAAGGTCACAGTCTCTCAGGTGGCTGACTTCCCCACTGGTTCTGTAACAGGCTCCATGCCGATTTCACTGTGCTGGGGAGTACAAGGTCACAGTATCTGAGGTGAGGAACTTGCCCAATGGTCCTGGAGGGGGCTCCATGCCCATTTCTCTGTGCTGGGGAGTGAAAGGTCACAGTCTATCAGGTGGGAAACTTGCCCACTGGTTCTGGAGGAGGCTCCATGCCCATTTCTCTGTGCTGGGGAGTGCAAGGTCACAGTCTCTCAGGTGGGGAACATGCCCACTGCTTCTGGAGGGGGCTCCATACCAATTTCTCTGTGCTGGGGAGTGCAAGGTCACAGTCTCTGAGGTGGGGAACTTGCCCACTGGTTCTGGAGGGGGCTGCATGCCCATTTCTCTGTGCTGGGGAGTGCAAGGTCACTGAGGTGGGAAACTTGCCCACTGGTTCTTGGGGGGGGCTCCATGCCCATTTCTCTCTGCATGGGAGTGCAAGGTCACAGTCTCTCAGGTGGCTGACTTCCCCACTGGTTCTGTAACAGGCTCCATGCCCATTTCACTGTGCTGGGGAGTGAAAGGTTATAGTCTCTAAGGTGGGACACTTGCCCACTGGTTCTGGAGTGTGCTCCATGCCCATTTCTCTGCTGGGGAGCGCAAGGTCACAGTCTCTGAGGTAGGAAACATGCCCACTGCTTCTGGAGGGGTCTCCATGCCCATTTCACTCTGCAGGGGAGTGCAAGTTCACAGTCTCTGAGGTGGGGAACATGCCCACTGCTTCTGGAGGGGGCTCCATGCCAATTTCTCTGTGCTGGGGAGTGCAAGGTCACAGTGTCTGAGGTGGGGAACTTGCCCACTGGTTCTGCAGGAGGCTGCATGCCCATGTCCCTCTGCAGGGGAGTGCAAGGTCACAATCTCCCAGGTGGCTGACTTGCCCACTGGTTCTGGAGGGGGCTCCATGCCCATTTCTCTGTGCTGGGGGGTGCAAGGTCACAGTCTCCAAGGTGGGGAACTTGCCCACTGGTTCTTGAGGGGTCTCCATGCCCATTTCACTCTGCAGTGGAGTGCAAGGTCAAAGTCTTTCAGGTGGCTGACTTGCCCACTGGTTCTGGAGGGCGCTCCATGCCCATTTCTCTGTGCTGGGAAGTGCAAGGTCACTGAGGTGGGAAACTTGCCCACTGGTTCTTGGGGGGTGGGGGGGCTCCATGCCCATTTCTCTCTGCATGGGAGCGCAAGGTCACAGTCTCTCAGGTGGCTGACTTCCCCACTGGTTCTGTAATAGGCTCCATGCCCATTTCACTGTGCTGGGGAGTGAAAGGTCATAGTCTCTGAGGTGGGGAACTTGCCCACTGGTTCTGGAGGGGGCTCCATGCCCATTTCTCTGGGCTGGGGAGTGCAAGGTCATGGTCTCTGTGGTGGGGAACATGCTCACTGCTTCTGGAGGGGGCGCCATGGCCATTTCTCTGTGCTGGGGAGTACAAGGTCACAGTCTCTGGGGTGAGGAACTTGCCCAATGGTCCTGGGGGGGCTCCATGCCCATTTCTCTGTGCTGGGGAGTGAAAGGTTACAGCCTCTGAGGTGGGGCACTTGCCCACTGGTTCTGGAGGGGGCTCCATGCCCATTTCTTTGCTGGGGAATGCAAGGGCACAGTCTCTGAGGTGGGGAACGTGCCCACTGGTTATGGAGGGGGCTCCATGCCCATTTCTCCCTGCAGGGGAGTGCAAGGTCACAGTCTCTCAGGTGGCTGACTTGCCCACTGGTTCTGGAGGGGGCTCCATGCCCATTTCTCTGTGCTGAGGAGTGCATGGTCACAGTCTCTGAGGTGGGGAACATGCACACTGCTTCTGGAGGGGGCCCCATGCCCATTTCTCTGTGCTAGGGAGTGCAAGGTCACAGTCTCTGAGGTGGGGAACTTACCCACTGGTCCTAGAGGGTACTAAGGGCCCACATGACCACAGGGCACAGTCCAAGGCCCAACTCGAATCCTGACTTCATCTGGGTACAACTCTGCAGGGGTATCAGTTTGTAAGTGGGCAGGCAGCTCAGGGGGATGGGGGCACCTCAGTCGAATACGGGCACAAGCCTACTGGTTCTAGCGGGGGCTCCATGCCCATCACCCTGCAGGGGAGTGGAAGGTCACAGTCTCTTAGGTGGCTGACTTGCCCACTGGTTCTGGAGGGGGCTCCATGCCCATTTCTCTGTGCTGAAGATTGCAAGGTCACAGTCTCTGAGGTGGGGAACTTGCACACTGCTTCTGGAGGGGGGTCCATGCCCATTTCTATGTGCTGGGGAGTGCAAGGTCACAGTCTCTGAGGTTGGGAACTTGCCCACTGGTTCTGGAGAGGGCTGCATGCCCATGTCCCTCTGCAGGGGAGTGCAAGATCACAATCTCCCAGGTGGCTGACTTGCCCACTGGTTCTGGAGGGGGCTCCATGCCCATTTCTCTGTGGTGGGGGGTGCAAGGTCACAGTCTCCAAGGTGGGGATCTTGCCCACTGGTTCTGGAGGGGTCTCCATGCCCATTTCACTCTTCAGGGGAGTGCAAGGTCAAAGTCTTTCAGGTGGCTGACTTACCCACTGGTTCTGGAGGGCGCTCCATGACCATTTCTCTGTGCTGGGGAGTGCAAGGTCACTGAGGTGGGAAACTTGCCCACTGGTTCTTGGGGGGGCTCCATGTCCATTTCTCTCTGCATGGGAGTGCAAGGTCACAGTCTCTCAGGTGGCTGACTTCCCCACTGGTTTTGTAACAGGCTCCATGCCCATTTCACTGTGCTGGGGAGTGAAAGGTCATAGTCTATGAGGTGGGGAACTTGCCCACTGGTTCTGGAGGGGGCTCCATGCCCATTTCTCTGGGCTAGGGAGTACAAGGTCATGGTCTCTGATGTGGGGAACATGCTCACTGCTTCTGGAGGGGGTGCCATGGCCATTTCTCTGTGCTGCGGAGTACAAGGTCACAGTATTTGAGGTGAGGAACTTGCCCAATGGTCCTGGAGGGGGCTCCATGCCCATTTCTCTGTGCTGGGGAGTGAAAGGTCACAGTCTCTGAGGTGGGAAACTTGCCCACTGGTTCTGGAGGGGGCTCCATGCCCATTTCTCTGTGCTGGGGAGTGCAAGGTCACAGTCTCTGAGGTGGGGAACATGCCCACTGCTTCTGGAGGGGGCTCCATGCCAATTTCTCTGTGCTGGGGAGTGCAAGGTCACAGTGTCTGAGGTGGGGAACTTGCCCACTGGTTCTGGAGGGGGCTGCATGCCCATTTCTCTGTGCTGGGGAGTGCAAGGTCACTGAGGCGGGAAACTTGCCCACTGGTTCTTGGGGGGGGCTCCATGCCCATTTCTCTCTGCATGGGAGTGCAAGGTCACAGTCTCTCAGGTGGCTGACTTCACCACTGGTTCTGTAACAGGCTCCATGCCCATTTCTCTGTGCTGGGGAGTGCAAGGTCATAGTCTCTGAGGTGGGGCACTTGCCCACTGGTTCTTGAGGGGGATCCATGCCCATTTCTCTACTGGGGAGCGCAAGGTCACAGTCTCTGAGGTGGGAAACTTGCCCACTGGTTCTGGAGGGCGCTCCATGCCCATTTCTCTGTGCTGGGGAGTGCAAGGTCACTGAGGTGGGGAAATTGCCCACTGGTTCTGGAGGGGGCTCCATGCCCATTCCTCTGTGCTGGGGAGTGCAAGGTCACAGTCTCTGAGCTGGGGAACATGCCCACAGCTTCTGGAGGGGGCTCCATGCCCATTTCTCTGTGCTGGGGAGTGCAAGGTCACAGTCTCTGAGGTGGGGAACATGCCCACTGCTTCTGGAGGGGGCTCCATGCCAATGTCTCTGTGCTGGGGAGTGCAAGGTCACAGTGTCTGAGGTGGGGAAGTTGCCCACTGGTTCTGGAGGGGGCTGCATGCCCATGCCCCTCTGCAGGGGAGTGCAAGGTCACAATCTCCCAGGTGGCTGACTTGCCCACTGGTTCTGGAGGGGGCTCCATGCCCATTTCTCTGTGGTGGGGGGTGCAAGGTCACAGTCTCCAAGGTGGGGATCTTGCCCACTGGTTCTGGAGGGGTCTCCATGCCCATTTCACTCTTCAGGGGAGTGCAAGGTCAAAGTCTTTCAGGTGGCTGACTTACCCACTGGTTCTGGAGGGCGCTCCATGACCATTTCTCTGTGCTGGGGAGTGCAAGGTCACTGAGGTGGGAAACTTGCCCACTGGCTCTTGGGGGGGCTCCATGTCCATTTCTCTCTGCATGGGAGTGCAAGGTCACAGTCTCTCAGGTGGCTGACTTCCCCACTGGTTCTGTAACAGGCTCCATGCCCATTTCACTGTGCTGGGGAGTGAAAGGTCATAGGCCCTCATTCTGACCTTGGCGGGCGGCGGAGGCCGCCCGCCAAAGTCCCGCCGTCAGGTTACCGTTCCGCGGTCGAAAGACCGCGGCGGTAATTCTGACTTTCCCGCTGGGCTGGCGGGCGGTCTCGTTCAGACCGCCAGCCAGCCCAGCGGGAAAGAGGCCTCCACGATGAAGCCGGCTCGGAATCGAGCCGGCGGAGTGGAAGCTGTGCGACGGGTGCAGTTGCACCCGTCGCGTATTTCACTGTCTGCGCAGCAGACAGTGAAATACATGTAGGGGCCCTCTTACGGGGGCCCCTGCAATGCCCATGCCAGTGGCATGGGCACTGCAGGGGCCCCCAGGGGCCCCGCGACCCCCCCTACCGCCATCCGGATCTCGGCGGTCCGACCGCCGGGATCTGGATGGCGGTAGGGGGGGTCAGAATCCCCGCGGCGGTGCAGCAAGCTGCGCCGCCGCGGAGGATTCAATGGGGCCGCGGTACACTGGCGGGACCCCGCCAGTGGTGCCGGTCCGACCGCGGCTTTACCGCCGCGGTCGGAATCCCCATTGAAGCACCGCCGGCTTGTCGGCGGTGCTCCCGCGGTCCTCCGCCCTGGCGGTCAAAGACCGCCAGGGTCAGAATGAGGGCCATAGTCTATGCGGTGGGGAACTTGCCCACTGGTTCTGGAGGGGGCTCCATGCCCATTTATCTGGGCTTGGGAGTACAAGGTCATGGTCTCTGATGTGGGGAACATGCTCACTGCTTCTGGAGGGGGTGCCATGGCCGTTTCTCTGTGCTGCGGAGTACAAGGTCACAGTATCTGAGGTGAGGAACTTGCCCAATGGTTCTGGAGGGGGCTCCATGCCCATTTCTCTGTGCTGGGGAGTGAAAGGTCACAGTCTCTGAGGTGGGAAACTTGCCCACTGGTTCTGGAGGGGGCTCCATGCCCATTTCTCTGTGCTGGGGAGTGCAAGGTCACAGTCTCTGAGCTGGGGAACATGCCCACTGCTTCTGGAGGGGGCTCCATGCCCATTTCTCTGTGCTGGGGAGTGCAAGGTCACAGTCTCTGAGGTGGGGAACATGCCCACTGCTTCTGGAGGGGGCTCCATGCCAATTTCTCTGTGCTGGGGAGTGCAAGGTCACTGTCTCTGAGGTGGGGAACATGCCCACTGCTTCTGGAGGGGGAGCCATGCCCATTTCTCTGTGTTGGGGAGTGCAAGGTCACAGTCTCTGAGGTGGGGAACTTGCCCACTGATTCTGGAGGGGGCTCCATGCCTATTTCTCTCTGCAGGGGAGTGCAAGGTCACAGTCTCTCAGGTGGCTGACTTGCCCACTGGTTCTGGAGGGGGCTCCATGCCCATTTCTCTGTGCTGAGGAGTGCAAGGTCACAGTCTCTGAGCTGGGGAACATGCCCACAGCTTCTGGAGGGGGCTCCATGCCCATTTCTATGTGCTGGGGAGTGCAAGGTCACAGTCTCTGAGGTGGGGAACATGCCCACTGCTTCTGGAGGGGGCTCCATGCCAATGTCTCTGTGCTGGGGAGTGCAAGGTCACAGTGTCTGAGGTGGGGAAGTTGCCCACTGGTTCTGGAGGGGGCTGCATGCCCATGCCCCTCTGCAGGGGAGTGCAAGGTCACAATCTCCCAGGTGGCTGACTTGCCCACTGGTTCTGGAGGGGGCTCCATGCCCATTTCTCTGTGGTGGGGGGTGCAAGGTCACAGTCTCCAAGGTGGGGATCTTGCCCACTGGTTCTGGAGGGGTCTCCATGCCCATTTCACTCTTCAGGGGAGTGCAAGGTCAAAGTCTTTCAGGTGGCTGACTTACCCACTGGTTCTGGAGGGCGCTCCATGACCATTTCTCTGTGCTGGGGAGTGCAAGGTCACTGAGGTGGGAAACGTGCCCACTGGTTCTTGGGGGGGCTCCATGTCCATTTCTCTCTGCATGGGAGTGCAAGGTCACAGTCTCTCAGGTGGCTGACTTCCCCACTGGATCTGTAACAGGCTCCATGCCCATTTCACTGTGCTGGGGAGTGAAAGGTCATAGTCTATGCGGTGGGGAACTTGCCCACTGGTTCTGGAGGGGGCTCCATGCCCATTTATCTGGGCTTGAGAGTACAAGGTCATGGTCTCTGATGTGGGGAACATGCTCACTGCTTCTGGAGGGGGTGCCATGGCCATTTCTCTGTGCTGCGGAGTACAAGGTCACAGTATCTGAGGTGAGGAACTTGCCCAATGGTCCTGGAGGGGGCTCCATGCCCATTTCTCTGTGCTGGGGAGTGAAAGGTCACAGTCTCTGAGGTGGGAAACTTGCCCACTGGTTCTGGAGGGGGCTCCATGCCCATTTCTCTGTGCTGGGGAGTGCAAGGTCACAGTCTCTGAGCTGGGGAACATGCCCACTGCTTCTGGAGGGGGCTCCATGCCCATTTCTCTGTGCTGGGGAGTGCAAGGTCACAGTCTCTGAGGTGGGGAACATGCCCACTGCTTCTGGAGGGGGCTCCATGCCAATTTCTCTGTGCTGGGGAGTGCAAGGTCACTGTCTCTGAGGTGGGGAACATGCCCACTGCTTCTGGAGGGGGCGCCATGCCCATTTCTCTGTGTTGGGGAGTGCAAGGTCACAGTCTCTGAGGTGGGGAACTTGCCCACTGATTCTGGAGGGGGCTCCATGCCTATTTCTCTCTGCAGGGGAGTGCAAGGTCACAGTCTCTCAGGTGGCTGACTTGCCCACTGGTTCTGGAGGGGGCTCCATGCCCATTTCTCTGTGCTCAGGAGTGCAAGGTCACAGTCTCTGAGCTGGGGAACATACCCACAGCTTCTGGAGGGGGCTCCATGCCCATTTCTATGTGCTGGGGAGTGCAAGGTCACAGTCTCTGAGGTGGGGAACATGCCCACTGCTTCTGGAGGGGGCTCCATGCCAATGTCTCTGTGCTGGGGAGTGCAAGGTCACAGTGTCTGAGGTGGGGAAGTTGCCCACTGGTTCTGGAGGGGGCTGCATGCCCATGCCCCTCTGCAGGGGAGTGCAAGGTCACAATCTCCCAGGTGGCTGACTTGCCCACTGGTTCTGGAGGGGGCTCCATGCCCATTTCTCTGTGGTGGGGGGTGCAAGGTCACAGTCTCCAAGGTGGGGATCTTGCCCACTGGTTCTGGAGGGGTCTCCATGCCCATTTCACTCTTCAGGGGAGTGCAAGGTCAAAGTCTTTCAGGTGGCTGACTTACCCACTGGTTCTGGAGGGCGCTCCATGACCATTTCTCTGTGCTGGGGAGTACAAGGTCACTGAGGTGGGAAACGTGCCCACTGGTTCTTGGGGGGGCTCCATGTCCATTTCTCTCTGCATGGGAGTGCAAGGTCACAGTCTCTCAGGTGGCTGACTTCCCCACTGGTTCTGTAACAGGCTCCATGCCCATTTCACTGTGCTGGGGAGTGAAAGGTCATAGTCTATGCGGTGGGGAACTTGCCCACTGGTTCTGGAGGGGGCTCCATGCCCATTTATCTGGGCTTGGGAGTACAAGGTCATGGTCTCTGATGTGGGGAACATGCTCACTGCTTCTGGAGGGGGTGCCATGGCCATTTCTCTGTGCTGCGGAGTACAAGGTCACAGTA
This sequence comes from Pleurodeles waltl, assembly GCF_031143425.1. Classification (NCBI taxonomy): domain Eukaryota; kingdom Metazoa; phylum Chordata; class Amphibia; order Caudata; family Salamandridae; genus Pleurodeles; species Pleurodeles waltl. The sequence continues at coordinate 1,297,669,845 of NC_090446.1, read as the reverse complement.
TCTGAGGTGAGGAACTTGCCCAATGGTCCTGGAGGGGGCTCCATGCCCATTTCTCTGTGCTGGGGAGTGAAAGGTCACAGTCTCTGAGGTGGGAAACTTGCCCACTGGTTCTGGAGGGGGCTCCATGCCCATTTCTCTGTGCTGGGGAGCGCAAGGTCACAGTCTCTGAGCTGGGGAACATGCCCACTGCTTCTGGAGGGGGCTGCATGCCCATTTCTCTGTGCTGGGGAGTGCAAGGTCACTGTCTCTGAGGTGGGGAACATGCCCACTGCTTCTGGAGGGGGCGCCATGCCCATTTCTCTGTGTTGGGGAGTGCAAGGTCACAGTCTCTGAGGTGGGGAACTTGCCCACTGATTCTGGAGGGGGCTCCATGCCTATTTCTCTCTGCAGGGGAGTGCAAGGTCACAGTCTCTCAGGTGGCTGACTTGCCCACTTGTTCTGGAGGGGGCTCCATGCTCATTTCTCTGTGCTGAGGAGTGGATGGTCACAGACTCTGAGGTGGGGAACATGCCCACTGCTTCTGGAGGGGACTCCATGCCCATTTCTCTGTGCTGGGGAGTGCAAGGTCACAGTCTCTGAGGAGGGGAACTTGCCCACTGATCCTAGAGGGTACTAAGGGCCCACATGGCCACAGGGCACAGTTCAAGGGCCAACTCGAATCCTGACTTCATCTGGGTAGAACTCTGCAGGGGTATCAGTTTGTAAGTGGGCAGGCAGCTCATGGGGATGGGGGGCACCTCAGTCGAATACGAGCACAAGCCTACTGGTTCTAGCGGGGGCTCTATGCCCATCTCTCTGCAGGGGAGTGCAAGGTCACAGTCTCTCAGGTGGCTGACTTGCCCACTGGTTCTGGAGGGGGCTCCATGTCCATTTCTCTGTGCTGAAGAGTGCAAGGTCACAGTCTCTGAGGTGGGGAACTTGCACACTGCTTCTGGATGGGGCTCCATGCCCATTTCTATGTGCTGGGGAGTAAAAGGTCACAATCTCTGAGGTGGGGAACCTGCCCACTGGTTCTGGAGGGGGCTCCATGCCAATTTCTCTGTGCTGGGGAGTGGAAGGTAGCAGTCTCTGAGGTGGGGAACTTGCCCACTGGTTCTGGAGGGGGCTGCATGCCCATTTCTCTGTGCTGGGGAGTGCAAGGTCACTGAGGCGGGAAACTTGCCCACTGGTTCTTGGGGGGGGCTCCATGCCCATTTCTCTCTGCATGGGAGTGCAAGGTCACAGTCTCTCAGGTGGCTGACTTCCCCACTGGTTCTGTAACAGGCTCCATGCCCATTTCTCTGTGCTGGGGAGTGCAAGGTCATAGTCTCTGAGGTGGGGCACTTGCCCACTGGTTCTTGAGGGGGATCCATGCCCATTTCTCTGCTGGGGAGCGCAAGGTCACAGTCTCTGAGGTGGGAAACTTGCCCACTGGTTCTGGAGGGCGCTCCATGCCCATTTCTCTGTGCTGGGGAGTGCAAGGTCACTGAGGTGGGGAAATTGCCCACTGGTTCTGGAGGGGGCTCCATGCCCATTCCTCTGTGCTGGGGAGTGCAAGGTCACAGTCTCTGAGGTGGGGAACATGCCCACTGCTTCTGGAGGGGGCTCCATGCCAATGTCTCTGTGCTGGGGAGTGCAAGGTCACAGTGTCTGAGGTGGGGAAGTTGCCCACTGGTTCTGGAGGGGGCTGCATGCCCATGCCCCTCTGCAGGGGAGTGCAAGGTCACAATCTCCCAGGTGGCTGACTTGCCCACTGGTTCTGGAGGGGGCTCCATGCCCATTTCTCTGTGGTGGGGGGTGCAAGGTCACAGTCTCCAAGGTGGGGATCTTGCCCACTGGTTCTGGAGGGGTCTCCATGCCCATTTCACTCTTCAGGGGAGTGCAAGGTCAAAGTCTTTCAGGTGGCTGACTTACCCACTGGTTCTGGAGGGCGCTCCATGACCATTTCTCTGTGCTGGGGAGTGCAAGGTCACTGAGGTGGGAAACTTGCCCACTGGCTCTTGGGTGGGCTCCATGTCCATTTCTCTCTGCATGGGAGTGCAAGGTCACAGTCTCTCAGGTGGCTGACTTCCCCACTGGTTCTGTAACAGGCTCCATGCCCATTTCACTGTGCTGGGGAGTGAAAGGTCATAGTCTATGCGGTGGGGAACTTGCCCACTGGTTCTGGAGGGGGCTCCATGCCCATTTATCTGGGCTTGGGAGTACAAGGTCATGGTCTCTGATGTGGGGAACATGCTCACTGCTTCTGGAGGGGGTGCCATGGCCATTTCTCTGTGCTGCGGAGTACAAGGTCACAGTATCTGAGGTGAGGAACTTGCCCAATGGTCCTGGAGGGGGCTCCATGCCCATTTCTCTGTGCTGGGGAGTGAAAGGTCACAGTCTCTGAGGTGGGAAACTTGCCCACTGGTTCTGGAGGGGGCTCCATGCCCATTTCTCTGTGCTGGGGAGTGCAAGGTCACAGTCTCTGAGCTGGGGAACATGCCCACTGCTTCTGGAGGGGGCTCCATGCCCATTTCTCTGTGCTGGGGAGTGCAAGGTCACAGTCTCTGAGGTGGGGAACATGCCCACTGCTTCTGGAGGGGGCTCCATGCCAATTTCTCTGTGCTGGGGAGTGCAAGGTCACTGTCTCTGAGGTGGGGAACATGCCCACTGCTTCTGGAGGGGGCGCCATGCCCATTTCTCTGTGTTGGGGAGTGCAAGGTCAGTCTCTGAGGTGGGGAACTTGCCCACTGATTCTGGAGGGGGCTCCATGCCTATTTCTCTCTGCAGGGGAGTGCAAGGTCACAGTCTCTCAGGTGGCTGACTTGCCCACTGGTTCTGGAGGGGGCTCCATGCCCATTTCTCTGTGCTGAGGAGTGCAAGGTCACAGTCTCTGAGCTGGGGAACATGCCCACAGCTTCTGGAGGGGGCTCCATGCCCATTTCTATGTGCTGGGGAGTGCAAGGTCACAGTCTCTGAGGTGGGGAACATGCCCACTGCTTCTGGAGGGGGCTCCATGCCAATGTCTCTGTGCTGGGGAGTGCAAGGTCACAGTGTCTGAGGTGGGGAAGTTGCCCACTGGTTCTGGAGGGGGCTGCATGCCCATGCCCCTCTGCAGGGGAGTGCAAGGTCACAATCTCCCAGGTGGCTGACTTGCCCACTGGTTCTGGAGGGGGCTCCATGCCCATTTCTCTGTGGTGGGGGGTGCAAGGTCACAGTCTCCAAGGTGGGGATCTTGCCCACTGGTTCTGGAGGGGTCTCCATGCCCATTTCACTCTTCAGGGGAGTGCAAGGTCAAAGTCTTTCAGGTGGCTGACTTACCCACTGGTTCTGGAGGGCGCTCCATGACCATTTCTCTGTGCTGGGGAGTGCAAGGTCACTGAGGTGGGAAACGTGCCCACTGGTTCTTGGGGGGGCTCCATGTCCATTTCTCTCTGCATGGGAGTGCAAGGTCACAGTCTCTCAGGTGGCTGACTTCCCCACTGGTTCTGTAACAGGCTCCATGCCCATTTCACTGTGCTGGGGAGTGAAAGGTCATAGTCTATGCGGTGGGGAACTTGCCCACTGGTTCTGGAGGGGGCTCCATGCCCATTTATCTGGGCTTGGGAGTACAAGGTCATGGTCTCTGATGTGGGGAACATGCTCACTGCTTCTGGAGGGGGTGCCATGGCCATTTCTCTGTGCTGCGGAGTACAAGGTCACAGTATCTGAGGTGAGGAACTTGCTCAATGGTCCTGGAGGGGGCTCCATGCCCATTTCTCTGTGCTGGGGAGTGAAAGGTCACAGTCTCTGAGGTGGGAAACTTGCCCACTGGTTCTGGAGGGGGCTCCATGCCCATTTCTCTGTGCTGGGGAGCGCAAGGTCACAGTCTCTGAGCTGGGGAACATGCCCACTGCTTCTGGAGGGGGCTCCATGCCCATTTCTCTGTGCTGGGGAGTGCAAGGTCACAGTCTCTGAGGTGGGGAACATGCCCACTGCTTCTGGAGGGGGCTCCATGCCAATTTCTCTGTGCTGGGGAGTGCAAGGTCACAGTGTCTGAGGTGGGGAACTTGCCCACTGGTTCTGGAGGGGGCTGCATGCCCATTTCTCTGTGCTGGGGAGTGCAAGGTCACTGTCTCTGAGGTGGGGAACATGCCCACTGCTTCTGGAGGGGGCGCCATGCCCATTTCTCTGTGTTGGGGAGTGCAAGGTCACAGTCTCTGAGGTGGGGAACTTGCCCACTGATTCTGGAGGGGGCTCCATGCCTATTTCTCTCTGCAGGGGAGTGCAAGGTCACAGTCTCTCAGGTGGCTGACTTGCCCACTTGTTCTGGAGGGGGCTCCATGCCCATTTCTCTGTGCTGAGGAGTGGATGGTCACAGACTCTGAGGTGGGGAACATGCCCACTGCTTCTGGAGGGGACTCCATGCCCATTTCTCTGTGCTGGGGAGTGCAAGGTCACAGTCTCTGAGGAGGGGAACTTGCCCACTGATCCTAGAGGGTACTAAGGGCCCACATGGCCACAGGGCACAGTTCAAGGGCCAACTCGAATCCTGACTTCATCTGGGTAGAACTCTGCAGGGGTATCAGTTTGTAAGTGGGCAGGCAGCTCTGGGGGATGGGGGGGACCTCAGTCAAATACGGGCACAAGCCTACTGGTTCTAGCGGGGGCTCGATGCCCATCTCTCTGCAGGGGAGTGGAAGGTCACAGTCTCTTAGGTGGCTGACTTGCCCACTGGTTCTGGAGGGGGCTCCATGCCCATTTCTCTGTGCTGAAGATTGCAAGGTCACAGTCTCTGAGGTGGGGAACTTGCACACTGCTTCTGGAGGGGGCTCCATGCCCATTTCTCTGTGCTGAAGATTGCAAGGTCACAGTCTCTGAGGTGGGGAACTTGCACACTGCTTCTGGAGGGGGCTCCATGCCCATTTCTATGTGCTGGGGAGTGCAAGGTCACAGTCTCTGGGGTGGGGAACATGCCCACTGCTTCTGGAGGGGGCTCCATGCCAATTTCTCTGTGCTGGGGAGTGCAAGGTCACAGTGTCTGAGGTGGGGAACTTGCCCACTGGTTCTGGAGGGGGCTGCATGCCCATGTCCCTCTGCAGGGGAGTGCGAGGTCACAATCTCCCAGGTGGCTGACTTGCCCACTTGTTCTGGAGGGGGCTCCATGCCCATTTCTCTGTGCTGAGGAGTGGATGGTCACAGACTCTGAGGTGGGGAACATGCCCACTGCTTCTGGAGGGGACTCCATGCCCATTTCTCTGTGCTGGGGAGTGCAAGGTCACAGTCTCTGAGGAGGGGAACTTGCCCACTGATCCTAGAGGGTACTAAGGGCCCACATGGCCACAGGGCACAGTTCAAGGGCCAACTCGAATCCTGACTTCATCTGGGTAGAACTCTGCAGGGGTATCAGTTTGTAAGTGGGCAGGCAGCTCATGGGGATGGGGGGCACCTCAGTCGAATACGAGCACAAGCCTACTGGTTCTAGCGGGGGCTCTATGCCCATCTCTCTGCAGGGGAGTGCAAGGTCACAGTCTCTCAGGTGGCTGACTTGCCCACTGGTTCTGGAGGGGGCTCCATGTCCATTTCTCTGTGCTGAAGAGTGCAAGGTCACAGTCTCTGAGGTGGGGAACTTGCACACTGCTTCTGGATGGGGCTCCATGCCCATTTCTATGTGCTGGGGAGTAAAAGGTCACAATCTCTGAGGTGGGGAACCTGCCCACTGGTTCTGGAGGGGGCTCCATGCCAATTTCTCTGTGCTGGGGAGTGGAAGGTAGCAGTCTCTGAGGTGGGGAACTTGCCCACTGGTTCTGGAGGGGGCTGCATGCCCATTTCTCTGTGCTGGGGAGTGCAAGGTCACTGAGGCGGGAAACTTGCCCACTGGTTCTTGGGGGGGGCTCCATGCCCATTTCTCTCTGCATGGGAGTGCAAGGTCACAGTCTCTCAGGTGGCTGACTTCCCCACTGGTTCTCTAACAGGCTCCATGCCCATTTCTCTGTGCTGGGGAGTGCAAGGTCATAGTCTCTGAGGTGGGGCACTTGCCCACTGGTTCTTGAGGGGGATCCATGCCCATTTCTCTGCTGGGGAGCGCAAGGTCACAGTCTATGAGGTGGTAAACATGCCCACTGGTTCTGGAGGGGGCTCCATGCCCATTTCTCTGTGCTGGGGAGTGCAAGGTCACAGTCTCTGAGCTGGGGAACATGCCCACTGCTTCTGGAGGGGGCTCCATGCCCATTTCTCTGTGCTGGGGAGTGCAAGGTCATGGTCTCTGAGGTGGGGGGACATGCTCACTGCTTCTGGAGGGGGCGCAATGTCCATTTCTCAGTGCTGGGGAGTACAAGGTCACAGTCTCTGAGATGAGGAACTTGCCAAATGGTCCTGGGGGGGCTCCATGCCCATTTCTCTGTGCTGGGGAGTGAAAGGTTACAGCCTCTGAGGTGGGGCACTTGCCCACTGGTTCTGGAGGGGGCTCCATGCCCATTTCTTTGCTGGGGAGTGCAAGGTCATAGTCTCTGAGGTGGGGAAATTGCCCACTGGTTATGGAGGGGGCTCCATGCCCATTTCTCCCTGCAGGGGAGTGCAAGGTCACAGTCTCTCAGGTGGCTGACTTGCCCACTGGTTCTGGAGGGGGCTCCATGCCCATTTCTCTGTGCTTGGGAGTGCATGGTCGCATTCTCTGAGGTGGGGAACATGCCCACTGGTTCTGGAGGGGGCTCCATGTCCATTTCTCTGCTGGGGAGTGCAAGGTCACAGTCTATGAGGTGGGGAACTTGCCCACTGGTTCTGGAGGAGGGGGCTCAATGCCCATCTATCTCTGCATGGGAGTGCAAGGTCACAGTCTCTCAGATGGCTGACTTGCCCATTGGTTCTGGAACAGGCTCCATGCCCCTTTCACTGTGCTGGGGAGTGCAAAGTCATAGTTTCTGAGGGGGGGGGACCTTCCCACAGGTTCTGGACAGGGCTCCATGCCCATTTCTCTGCTGCGGAGTGCAAGGTCACAGTCTCTGAGGTGGGGAACTTGACCACTGATTATGGAGGGGGCTCCATGCCCATTTCTCTGTGCTGAGGAGTGCATGGTCACAGTCTCTGAAGTGGGGAACTTGACCACTGGTTCTGGAGGGTACTAAGGCCCCACATGACCACAGGGCACAGTGCAAGGCCCAACTCGAATCCTGACTTCATCTGGGTAGAACTCTGCAGGGGCATCAGTTTGTAAGTGGGCAGACAGCTCAGGGGGATGGGGGAACAAGCCTACTGGTTCTAGACAGGGCTCCATGCCCCTCTCTCTGCAGGGTAGTGCAAGGTCACAGTCTCTCAGGTGGCTGACTGGCCCACTGGTTCTGGAGGGAGCTCCATGCCCATTTGTCTGTGCTGAGGAGTGCACGGTCACAGTCTCTAAGCTGGGGAACTTGGTCACTGGTTCTGGAGGGGGCTCCATGCCCATTTCCCTGTGCTGGGGAGTGCAAGGTCACTGTCTCTGAGGTGGGGAACATGCCCACTGCTTCTGAAGGGGGCGCCATGCCCATTTCTCTGTGTTGGGGAGTGCAAGGTCACAGTCTCTGAGGTGGGGAACTTGCCCACTGATTCTGGAGGGGGCTCCATGCCTATTTCTCTCTGCAGGGGAGTGCAAGGTCACAGTCTCTCAGGTGGCTGACTTGCCCACTGGTTCTGGAGGGGGCTCCATGCCCATTTCTCTGTGCTGAGGAGTGGATGGTCACAGACTCTGAGGTGGGGAACATGCCCACTGCTTCTGGACGGGACTCCATGCCCATTTCTCTGTGCTGGGGAGTGCAAGGTCACAGTCTCTGAGGAGGGGAACTTGCACTCTGATCCTAGAGGGTACTAAGGGCCCACATGGCCACAGGGCACAGTCCAAGGGCCAACTCGAATCCTGACTTCATCTGGGTAGAACTCTGCAGGGGTATCAGTTTGTAAGTGGGCAGGCAGCTCATGGGGATGGGGGGCACCTCAGTCGAATACGAGCACAAGCCTACTGGTTCTAGCGGGGGCTCTATGCCCATCTCTCTGCAGGGGAGTGCAAGGTCACAGTCTCTCAGGTGGCTGACTTGCCCACAGGTTCTGGAGGGGGCTCCATGTCCATTTCTCTGTGCTGAAGAGTGCAAGGTCACAGTCTCTGAGGTGGGGAACTTGCACACTGCTTCTGGATGGGGCTCCATGCCCATTTCTATGTGCTGGGGAGTAAAAGGTCACAATCTCTGAGGTGGGGAACCTGCCCACTGGTTCTGGAGGGGGCTCCATGTCCATTTCTCTGTGCTGGGCAGTGAAAGGTCGCAGTCTCTGAGGTGGGGAACATGCCCACTGCTTCTGGAGGGGGCTCCATGCCCATTTCTCTGTGCAGGGGAGTGCAAGGTCACAGTCTTTGAGGTGGGGAACATGCCCACTGCTTCTGGAGGGGGCTCCATGCCAATTTCTCTGTGCTGGGGAGTGCAAGGTCACAGTGTCTGAGGTGGGGAACTTGCCCACTGGTTCTGGAGGGGGCTGCATGCCCATGTCCTTCTGCAGGGGAGTGCAAGGTCACAAGCTCCCAGGTGGCTGACTTGCCCACTGGTTCTAGAGGGGTCTCCATGCCCATTTCACTCTGCAGGGGAGTGCAAGGTCAAAGTCTTTCAGGTGGCTGACTTGCCCACTGGTTCTGGAGGGTGCTCCATGCCCATTTCTCTGTGCTGGGGAGTGCAAGGTCACTGAAGTAGGAAACTTGCCCACTGGTTCTTGGGAGTGGGGGGGGCTCCATGCACATTTCTCTCTGCATGGGAGTGCAAGGTCACAGTCTCTCAGGTGGCTGACTTCCCCACTGGTTCTGTTACAGGTTCCATGCCCATTTCACTGTGCTGGGGAGTGAAAGGTCATAGTCTCTGAGGTGGGGAACTTGCCCACTAGTTCTGGAGGGGGCTCCATGCCCATTTCTCTGGGCTGGGGAGTGCAAGGTCATGGTCTCTGAGGTGGGGAACATGCTCACTGCTTCTGCAGGGGGTGCCATGGCCATTTCTCTGTGCTGGGGAGTACAAGGTCACAGTATCTGAGGTGAGGAACTTGCCCAATGGTCCTGGAGGGGGCTCCAAGCCCATTTCTCTGTGCTGGGGAGTGAAAGGTTACAGTCTCTGAGGTGAGGAACTTGCCCACTGGTCCTGGAGGGGGCTCCATGGCCATTTCTCTGTGCTGGGGAGTGCAAGGTCACAGTGTCTGAGGTGGGGAACTTGCCCACTGGTTCTGGAGGGGGCTGCATGCCCATGTCCTTCTGCAGGGGAGTGCAAGGTCACAAGCTCCCAGGTGGCTGACTTGCCCACTGGTTCTAGAGGGGTCTCCATGCCCATTTCACTCTGCAGGGGAGTGCAAGGTCAAAGTCTTTCAGGTGGCTGACTTGCCCACTGGTTCTGGAGGGTGCTCCATGCCCATTTCTCTGTGCTGGGGAGTGCAAGGTCACTGAGGTAGAAAACTTGCCCACTGGTTCTTGGGAGTGGGGGGGGGGCTCCATGCCCATTTCTCTGTGCTGGGGAGTGCAAGGTCACAGTCTCTGAGGAGGGGAACTTGCCCACTGATCCTAGAGGGTACTAAGGGCCCACATGGCCACAGGGCACAGTCCAAGGGCCAACTCGAATCCTGACTTCATCTGGGTAGAACTCTGCAGGGGTATCAGTTTGTAAGTGGGCAGGCAGCTCATGGGGATGGGGGGCACCTCAGTCGAATACGAGCACAAGCCTACTGGTTCTAGCGGGGGCTCTATGCCCATCTCTCTGCAGGGGAGTGCAAGGTCACAGTCTCTCAGGTGGCTGACTTGCCCACTGGTTCTGGAGGGGGCTCCATGTCCATTTCTCTGTGCTGAAGAGTGCAAGGTCACAGTCTCTGAGGTGGGGAACTTGCACACTGCTTCTGGATGGGGCTCCATGCCCATTTCTATGTGCTGGGGAGTAAAAGGTCACAATCTCTGAGGTGGGGAACCTGCCCACTGGTTCTGGAGGGGGCTCCATGCCAATTTCTCTGTGCTGGGGAGTGGAAGGTAGCAGTCTCTGAGGTGGGGAACTTGCCACTGGTTCTGGAGAGGGCTGCATGCCCATTTCTCTGTGCTGGGGAGTGCAAGGTCACTGAGGTGGGGAACTAGCCCATTGGTTCTGGGGGGGCTCCATGCCCATTTCTCTCTGCATGGGAGTGCAAGGTCACAGTCTCTCAGGTGGCTGACTTCCCCACTGGTTCTGGAACAGGCTCCATGCCCATTTCTCTGAGCTGGGGAGTGCAAGGTCATGGTCTCTGAGGTGGGGAACATGCTCACTGCTTCTGCAGGGGGTGCCATGGCCATTTCTCTGTGCTGGGGAGTACAAGGTCACAGTATCTGAGGTGAGGAACTTGCCCAATGGTCCTGGAGGGGGCTCCATGCCCATTTCTCTGTGCTGGGGAGTGAAAGGTTACAGTCTCTGAGGTGAGGAACTTGCCCACTGGTCCTGGAGGGGGCTCCATGGCCATTTCTCTGTGCTGGGGAGTGAAAGGTTACAGCCTCTGGGGGGGGGGGACTTGCCCACTGGTTCTGGAGGGCGCTCCATGCCCATTTCTCTGTGCTGGGGAGTGCAAGGTCACTGAGGTGGGGAACTAGCCCATTGGTTCTGGGGGGGCTCCATGCCCATTTCTCTCTGCATGGGAGTGCAAGGTCACAGTCTCTCAGGTGGCTGACTTCCCCACTGGTTCTGGAACAGGCTCCATGCCCATTTCACTGTGCTGGGGAGTGCAAGGTCATAGTCTCTGAGGTGCGGAACTTGCCCACTGGTTCTGGAAGGGGCTCCATGCCTATTTCTCTGCTGGGGAGCGCAAGGTCACAGTCTCTAAGGTGGGAAACTTGCCCACTGGTTCTGGAGGGGGCTCCATGCCCATTTCTCTGGGCTGGGGAGTGCAAGGTCATGGTCTCTGAGGTGGGGAACATGCTCACTGCTTCTGCAGGGGGTGCCATGGCCATTTCTCTGTGCTGGGGAGTACAAGGTCACAGTATCTGAGGTGAGGAACTTGCCCAATGGTCCTGGAGGGGGCTCCATGCCCATTTCTCTGTGCTGGGGAGTGAAAGGTTACAGTCTCTGAGGTGAGGAACTTGCCCACTGGTCCTGGAGGGGGCTCCATGGCCCTTTCTCTGTGCTGGGGAGTGAAAGGTTACAGCCTCTGAGGGGGGGGGGGGGGGACTTGCCCACTGGTTCTGGAGGGCGCTCCATGCCCATTTTTCTGTGCTGGGGAGTGCAAGGTCACTGAGGTGGGGAACTAGGCCATTGGTTCTGGGGGGGCTCCATGCCCATTTCTCTCTGCATGGGAGTGCAAGGTCACAGTCTCTCAGGTGGCTGACTTCCCCACTGGTTCTGGAACAGGCTCCATGCCCATTTCACTGTGCTGGGGAGTGCAAGGTCATAGTCTCTGAGGTGCGGAACTTGCCCACTGGTTCTGGAAGGGGCTCCATGCCTATTTCTCTGCTGGGGAGCGCAAGGTCACAGTCTCTAAGGTGGGAAACTTGCCCACTGCTTCTGGAGGGGGCTCCATGCCAATTTCTCTGTGCTGGGGAGTGCAAGGTCACAGTGTCTGAGGTGGGGAACTTGCCCACTGGTTCTGGAGGGGGCTGCATGCCCATGTCCTTCTGCAGGGGAGTGCAAGGTCACAAGCTCCCAGGTGGCTGACTTGCCCACTGGTTCTAGAGGGGTCTCCATGCCCATTTCACTCTGCAGGGGAGTGCAAGGTCAAAGTCTTTCAGGTGGCTGACTTGCCCACTGGATCTGGAGGGTGCTCCATGCCCATTTCTCTGTGCTGGGGAGTGCAAGGTCACTGAGGTAGGAAACTTGCCCACTGGTTCTTGGGAGTGGGGGGGGCTCCATGCCCATTTCTCTGTGCTGGGGAGTGCAAGGTCACAGTCTCTGAGGAGGGGAACTTGCCCACTGATCCTAGAGGGTACTAAGGGCCCACATGGCCACAGGGCACAGTCCAAGGGCCAACTCGAATCCTGACTTCATCTGGGTAGAACTCTGCAGGGGTATCAGTTTGTAAGTGGGCAGGCAGCTCATGGGGATGGGGGGCACCTCAGTCGAATACGAGCACAAGCCTACTGGTTCTAGCGGGGGCTCTATGCCCATCTCTCTGCAGGGGAGTGCAAGGTCACAGTCTCTCAGGTGGCTGACTTGCCCACTGGTTCTGGAGGGGGCTCCATGTCCATTTCTCTGTGCTGAAGAGTGCAAGGTCACAGTCTCTGAGGTGGGGAACTTGCACACTGCTTCTGGATGGGGCTCCATGCCCATTTCTATGTGCTGGGGAGTAAAAGGTCACAATCTCTGAGGTGGGGAACCTGCCCACTGGTTCTGGAGGGGGCTCCATGCCAATTTCTCTGTGCTGGGGAGTGGAAGGTAGCAGTCTCTGAGGTGGGGAACTTGCCACTGGTTCTGGAGGGGGCTGCATGCCCATTTCTCTGTGCTGGGGAGTGCAAGGTCACTGAGGTGGGGAACTAGCCCATTGGTTCTGGGGGGGCTCCATGCCCATTTCTCTCTGCATGGGAGTGCAAGGTCACAGTCTCTCAGGTGGCTGACTTCCCCACTGGTTCTGGAACAGGCTCCATGCCCATTTCTCTGAGCTGGGGAGTGCAAGGTCATGGTCTCTGAGGTGGGGAACATGCTCACTGCTTCTGCAGGGGGTGCCATGGCCATTTCTCTGTGCTGGGGAGTACAAGGTCACAGTATCTGAGGTGAGGAACTTGCCCAATGGTCCTGGAGGGGGCTCCATGCCCATTTCTCTGTGCTGGGGAGTGAAAGGTTACAGTCTCTGAGGTGAGGAACTTGCCCACTGGTCCTGGAGGGGGCTCCATGGCCATTTCTCTGTGCTGGGGAGTGAAAGGTTACAGCCTCTGAGGGGGGGGGGACTTGCCCACTGGTTCTGGAGGGCGCTCCATGCCCATTTCTCTGTGCTGGGGAGTGCAAGGTCACTGAGGTGGGGAACTAGCCCATTGGTTCTGGGGGGGCTCCATGCCCATTTCTCTCTGCATGGGAGTGCAAGGTCACAGTCTCTCAGGTGGCTGACTTCCCCACTGGTTCTGGAACAGGCTCCATGCCCATTTCACTGTGCTGGGGAGTGCAAGGTCATAGTCTCTGAGGTGCGGAACTTGCCCACTGGTTCTGGAAGGGGCTCCATGCCTATTTCTCTGCTGGGGAGCGCAAGGTCACAGTCTCTAAGGTGGGAAACTTGCCCACTGGTTCTGGAGGGGGCTCCATGCCCATTTGTCTGTGCTGGGGAGTGCAAGGTCACAGTCTCTGAGCTGGGGAACATGCCCACTGCTTCTGGAGGGGGCTCCATGCCCATTTCTCTGCATGGGAGTGCAAGGTCACAGTCTCTCAGGTGGCTGACTTCCCCACTGGTTCTGTTACAGGTTCCATACCCATTTCACTGTGCTGGGGAGTGAAAGGTCATAGTCTCTGAGGTGGGGAACTTGCCCACTAGTTCTGGAGGGGGCTCCATGCCCATTTCTCTGGGCTGGGGAGTGCAAGGTCATGGTCTCTGAGGTGGGGAACATGCTCACTGCTTCTGCAGGGGGTGCCATGGCCATTTCTCTGTGCTGGGGAGTACAAGGTCACAGTATCTGAGGTGAGGAACTTGCCCAATGGTCCTGGAGGGGGCTCCATGCCCATTTCTCTGTGCTGGGGAGTGAAAGGTTACAGTCTCTGAGGTGAGGAACTTGCCCACTGGTCCTGGAGGGGGCTCCATGGCCCTTTCTCTGTGCTGGGGAGTGAAAGGTTACAGCCTCTGAGGGGGGGGGGGGGACTTGCCCACTGGTTCTGGAGGGCGCTCCATGCCCATTTTTCTGTGCTGGGGAGTGCAAGGTCACTGAGGTGGGGAACTAGCCCATTGGTTCTGGGGGGGCTCCATGCCCATTTCTCTCTGCATTGGAGTGCAAGGTCACAGTCTCTCAGGTGGCTGACTTCCCCACTGGTTCTGGAACAGGCTCCATGCCCATTTCACTGTGCTGGGGAGTGCAAGGTCATAGTCTCTGAGGTGCGGAACTTGCCCACTGGTTCTGGAAGGGGCTCCATGCCTATTTCTCTGCTGGGGAGCGCAAGGTCACAGTCTCTAAGGTGGGAAACTTGCCCACTGCTTCTGGAGGGGGCTCCATGCCAATTTCTCTGTGCTGGGGAGTGCAAGGTCACAGTGTCTGAGGTGGGGAACTTGCCCACTGGTTCTGGAGGGGGCTGCATGCCCATGTCCTTCTGCAGGGGAGTGCAAGGTCACAAGCTCCCAGGTGGCTGACTTGCCCACTGGTTCTAGAGGGGTCTCCATGCCCATTTCACTCTGCAGGGGAGTGCAAGGTCAAAGTCTTTCAGGTGACTGACTTGCCCACTGGTTCTGGAGGGTGCTCCATGCCCATTTCTCTGTGCTGGGGAGTGCAAGGTCACTGAGGTAGGAAACTTGCCCACTGGTTCTTGGGAGTGGGGGGGGCTCCATGCCCATTTCTCTGTGCTGGGGAGTGCAAGGTCACAGTCTCTGAGGAGGGGAACTTGCCCACTGATCCTAGAGGGTACAAAGGGCCCACATGGCCACAGGGCACAGTCCAAGGGCCAACTCGAATCCTGACTTCATCTGGGTAGAACTCTGCAGGGGTATCAGTTTGTAAGTGGGCAGGCAGCTCATGGGGATGGGGGGCACCTCAGTCGAATACGAGCACAAACCTACTGGTTCTAGCGGGGGCTCTATGCCCATCTCTCTGCAGGGGAGTGCAAGGTCACAGTCTCTCAGGTGGCTGACTTGCCCACTGGTTCTGGAGGGGGCTCCATGTCCATTTCTCTGTGCTGAAGAGTGCAAGGTCACAGTCTCTGAGGTGGGGAACTTGCACACTGCTTCTGGATGGGGCTCCATGCCCATTTCTATGTGCTGGGGAGTAAAAGGTCACAATCTCTGAGGTGGGGAACCTGCCCACTGGTTGTGGAGGGGGCTCCATGCCAATTTCTCTGTGCTGGGGAGTGGAAGGTAGCAGTCTCTGAGGTGGGGAACTTGCCCACTGGTTCTGGAGGGGGCTGCATGCCCATTTCTCTGTGCTGGGGAGTGCAAGGTCACTGAGGGTGGAAACTTGCCCACTGGTTCTTGGGGGGGGGGCTCCATGCCCATTTCTCTCTGCATGGGAGTGCAAGGTCACAGTCTCTCAGGTGGCTGACTTCCCCACTGGTTCTGTAACAGGCTCCATGCCCATTTCTCTGTGCTGGGGAGTGCAAGGTCATAGTCTCTGAGGTGGGGCACTTGCCCACTGGTTCTTGAGGGGGATCCATGCCCATTTCTCTGCTGGGGAGCGCAAGGTCACAGTCTATGAGGTGGGAAACATGCCCACTGGTTCTGGAGGGGGCTCCATGCCCATTTCTCTGTGCTGGGGAGTGCAAGGTCACAGTCTCTGAGATGGGGAACATGCCCACTGCTTCTGGAGGGGGCTCCATGCCCATTTCTCTGTGCTGGGGAGTGCAAGGTCATGGTCTCTGAGGTGGGGGGACATGCTCACTGCTTTTGGAGGGGGCGCAATGGCCATTTCTCAGTGCTGGGGAGTACAAGGTCACAGTCTCTGAGATGAGGAACTTGCCAAATGGTCCTGGGGGGGCTCCATGCCCATTTCTCTGTGCTGGGGAGTGAAAGGTTACAGCCTCTGAGGTGGGGCACTTGCCCACTGGTTCTGGAGGGGGCTCCATGCCCATTTCTTTGCTGGGGAGTGCAAGGTCATAGTCTCTGAGGTGGGGAAATTGCCCACTGGTTATGGAGGGGGCTCCATACCCATTTCTCCCTGCAGGGGAGTGCAAGGTCACAGTCTCTCAGGTGGCTGACTTGCCCACTGGTTCTGGAGGGGGCTCCATGCCCATTTCTCTGTGCTTGGGAGTGCATGGTCGCATTCTCTGAGGTGGGGAACATGCCCACTGGTTCTGGAGGGGGCTCCATGTCCATTTCTCTGCTGGGGAGTGCAAGGTCACAGTCTATGAGGTGGGGAACTTGCCCACTGGTTCTGGAGGAGGGGGCTCAATGCCCATCTATCTCTGCATGGGAGTGCAAGGTCGCAGTCTCTCAGATGGCTGACTTGCCCATTGGTTCTGGAACAGGCTCCATGCCCCTTTCACTGTGCTGGGGAGTGCAAAGTCATAGTTTCTGAGGGGGGGGGACCTTCCCACAGGTTCTGGACAGGGCTCCATTCCCATTTCTCTGCTGCGGAGTGCAAGGTCACAGTCTCTGAGGTGGGGAACTTGACCACTGATTATGGAGGGGGCTCCATGCCCATTTCTCTGTGCTGAGGAGTGCATGGTCAGAGTCTCTGAAGTGGGGAACTTGACCACTGGTTCTGGAGGGTACTAAGGCCCCACATGACCACAGGGCACAGTGCAAGGCCCAACTCGAATCCTGACTTCATCTGGGTAGAACTCTGCAGGGGCATCAGTTTGTAAGTGGGCAGGCAGCTCAGGGGGATGGGGGAACAAGCCTACTGGTTCTAGACAGGGCTCCATGCCCCTCTCTCTGCAGGGTAGTGCAAGGTCACAGTCTCTCAGGTGGCTGACTGGCCCACTGGTTCTGGAGGGAGCTCCATGCCCATTTGTCTGTGCTGAGGAGTGCATGGTCACAGTCTCTAAGCTGGGGAACTTGGTCACTGGTTCTGGAGGGGGCTCCATGCCCATTTCCCTGTGCTGGGGTGTGCAAGGTCACTGTCTCTGAGGTGGGGAACATGCCCACTGCTTCTGGAGGGGGCGCCATGCCCATTTCTCTGTGTTGGGGAGTGCAAGGTCACAGTCTCTGAGGTGGGGAACTTGCCCACTGATTCTGGAGGGGGCTCCATGCCTATTTCTCTCTGCAGGGGAGTGCAAGGTCACAGTCTCTCAGGTGGCTGACTTGCCCACTGGTTCTGGAGGGGGCTCCATGCCCATTTCTCTGTGCTGAGGAGTGGATGGTCACAGACTCTGAGGTGGGGAACATGCCCACTGCTTCTGGACGGGACTCCATGCCCATTTCTCTGTGCTGGGGAGTGCAAGGTCACAGTCTCTGAGGAGGGGAACTTGCCCACTGGTTCTGGAAGGGGCTCCATGCCTATTTCTCTGCTGGGGAGCGCAAGGTCACAGTCTCTAAGGTGGGAAACTTGCCCACTGCTTCTGGAGGGGGCTCCATGCCAATTTCTCTGTGCTGGGGAGTGCAAGGTCACAGTGTCTGAGGTGGGGAACTTGCCCACTGGTTCTGGAGGGGGCTGCATGCCCATGTCCTTCTGCAGGGGAGTGCAAGGTCACAAGCTCCCAGGTGGCTGACTTGCCCACTGGTTCTAGAGGGGTCTCCATGCCCATTTCACTCTGCAGGGGAGTGCAAGGTCAAAGTCTTTCAGGTGGCTGACTTGCCCACTGGTTCTGGAGGGTGCTCCATGCCCATTTCTCTGTGCTGGGGAGTGCAAGGTCACTGAGGTAGGAAACTTGCCCACTGGTTCTTGGGAGTGGGGGGGGCTCCATGCCCATTTCTCTGTGCTGGGGAGTGCAAGGTCACAGTCTCTGAGGAGGGGAACTTGCCCACTGATCCTAGAGGGTACAAAGGGCCCACATGGCCACAGGGCACAGTCCAAGGGCCAACTCGAATCCTGACTTCATCTGGGTAGAACTCTGCAGGGGTATCAGTTTGTAAGTGGGCAGGCAGCTCATGGGGATGGGGGGCACCTCAGTCGAATACGAGCACAAGCCTACTGGTTCTAGTGGGGGCTCTATGCTTATCTCTCTGCAGGGGAGTGCAAGGTCACAGTCTCTCAGGTGGCTGACTTGCCCACTGGTTCTGGAGGGGGCTCCATGTCCATTTCTCTGTGCTGAAGAGTGCAAGGTCACAGTCTCTGAGGTGGGGAACTTGCACACTGCTTCTGGATGGGGCTCCATGCCCATTTCTATGTGCTGGGGAGTAAAAGGTCACAATCTCTGAGGTGGGGAACCTGCCCACTGGTTCTGGAGGGGGCTCCATGCCAATTTCTCTGTGCTGGGGAGTGGAAGGTAGCAGTCTCTGAGGTGGGGAACTTGCCCACTGGTTCTGGAGGGGGCTGCATGCCCATTTCTCTGTGCTGGGGAGTGCAAGGTCACTGAGGCGGGAAACTTGCCCACTGGTTCTTGGGGGGGGGCTCCATGCCCATTTCTCTCTGCATGGGAGTGCAAGGTCACAGTCTCTCAGGTGGCTGACTTCCCCAGTGGTTCTGTAACAGGCTCCATGCCCATTTCTCTGTGCTGGGGAGTGCAAGGTCATACTCTCTGAGGTGGGGCACTTGCCCACTGGTTCTTGAGGGGGATCCATGCCCATTTCTCTGCTGGGGAGCGCAAGGTCACAGTCTATGAGGTGGGAAACATGCCCACTGGTTCTGGAGGGGGCTCCATGCCCATTTCTCTGTGCTGGGGAGTGCAAGGTCACAGTCTCTGAGCTGGGGAACATGCCCACTGCTTCTGGAGGGGGCTCCATGCCCATTTCTCTGTGCTGGGGAGTGCAAGGTCATGGTCTCTGAGGTGGGGGGACATGCTCACTGCTTTTGGAGGGGGCGCAATGGCCATTTCTCAGTGCTGGGGAGTACAAGGTCACAGTCTCTGAGATGAGGAACTTGCCAAATGGTCCTGGGGGGGCTCCATGCCCATTTCTCTGTGCTGGGGAGTGAAAGGTTACAGCCTCTGAGGTGGGGCACTTGCCCACTGGTTCTGGAGGGGGCTCCATGCCCATTTCTTTGCTGGGGAGTGCAAGGTCATAGTCTCTGAGGTGGGGAAATTGCCCACTGGTTATGGAGGGGGCTCCATGCCCATTTCTCCCTGCAGGGGAGTGCAAGGTCACAGTCTCTCATTTGGCTGACTTGCCCACTGGTTCTGGAGGGGGCTCCATGCCCATTTCTCTGTGCTTGGGAGTGCATGGTCGCATTCTCTGAGGTGGGGAACATGCCCACTGGTTCTGGAGGGGGCTCCATGTCCATTTCTCTGCTGGGGAGTGCAAGGTCACAGTCTATGAGGTGGGGAACTTGCCCACTGGTTCTGGAGGAGGGGGCTCAATGCCCATCTATCTCTGCATGGGAGTGCAAGGTCACAGTCTCTCAGATGGCTGACTTGCCCATTGGTTCTGGAACAGGCTTCATGCCCCTTTCACTGTGCTGGGGAGTGCAAAGTCATAGTTTCTGAGGGGGGGGGACCTTCCCACAGGTTCTGGACAGGGCTCCATGCCCATTTCTCTGCTGCGGAGTGCAAGGTCACAGTCTCAGAGGTGGGGAACTTGACCACTGATTATGGAGGGGGCTCCATGCCCATTTCTCTGTGCTGAGGAGTGCATGGTCACAGTCTCTGAAGTGGGGAACTTGACCACTGGTTCTGGAGGGTACTAAGGCCCCACATGACCACAGGGCACAGTGCAAGGCCCAACTCGAATCCTGACTTCATCTGGGTAGAACTCTGCAGGGGCATCAGTTTGTAAGTGGGCAGGCAGCTCAGGGGGATGGGGGAACAAGCCTACTGGTTCTAGACAGGGCTCCATGCCCCTCTCTCTGCAGGGTAGTGCAAGGTCACAGTCTCTCAGGTGGCTGACTGGCCCACTGGTTCTGGAGGGAACTCCATGCCCATTTGTCTGTGCTGAGGAGTGCATGGTCACAGTCTCTAAGCTGGGGAACTTGGTCACTGGTTCTGGAGGGGGCTCCATGCCCATTTCCCTGTGCTGGGGAGTGCAAGGTCACTGTCTCTGAGGTGGGGAACATGCACACTGCTTCTGGAGGGGGCGCCATGCCCATTTCTCTGTGTTGGGGAGTGCAAGGTCACAGTCTCTGAGGTGGGGAACTTGCCCACTGATTCTGGAGGGGGCTCCATGCCTATTTCTCTCTGCAGGGGAGTGCAAGGTCACAGTCTCTCAGGTGGCTGACTTGCCCACTGGTTCTGGAGGGGGCTCCATGCCCATTTCTCTGTGCTGAGGAGTGGATGGTCACAGACTCTGAGGTGGGGAACATGCCCACTGCTTCTGGACGGGACTCCATGCCCATTTCTCTGTGCTGGGGAGTGCAAGGTCACAGTCTCTGAGGAGGGGAACTTGCCCACTGATCCTAGAGGGTACTAAGGGCCCACATGGCCACAGGGCACAGTCCAAGGGCCAACTCGAATCCTGACTTCATCTGGGTAGAACTCTGCAGGGGTATCAGTTTGTAAGTGGGCAGGCAGCTCATGGGGATGGGGGGCACCTCAGTCGAATACGAGCACAAGCCTACTGGTTCTAGCGGGGGCTCTATGCCCATCTCTCTGCAGGGGAGTGCAAGGTCACAGTCTCTCAGGTGGCTGACTTGCCCACTGGTTCTGGAGGGGGCTCCATGTCCATTTCTCTGTGCTGAAGAGTGCAAGGTCACAGTCTCTGAGGTGGGGAACTTGCACACTGCTTCTGGATGGGGCTCCATGCCCATTTCTATGTGCTGGGGAGTAAAAGGTCACAATCTCTGAGGTGGGGAACCTGCCCACTGGTTCTGGAGGGGGCTCCATGTCCATTTCTCTGTGCTGGGCAGTGAAAGGTCGCAGTCTCTGAGGTGGGGAACATGCCCACTGCTTCTGGAGGGGGCTCCATGCCCATTTCTCTGTGCAGGGGAGTGCAAGGTCACAGTCTTTGAGGTGGGGAACATGCCCACTGCTTCTGGAGGGGGCTCCATGCCAATTTCTCTGTGCTGGGGAGTGCAAGGTCACAGTGTCTGAGGTGGGGAACTTGCCCACTGGTTCTGGAGGGGGCTGCATGCCCATGTCCTTCTGCAGGGGAGTGCAAGGTCACAAGCTCCCAGGTGGCTGACTTGCCCACTGGTTCTAGAGGGGTCTCCATGCCCATTTCACTCTGCAGGGGAGTGCAAGGTCAAAGTCTTTCAGGTGGCTGACTTGCCCACTGGTTCTGGAGGGTGCTCCATGCCCATTTCTCTGTGCTGGGGAGTGCAAGGTCACTGAAGTAGGAAACTTGCCCACTGGTTCTTGGGAGTGGGGGGGGGCTCCATGCCCATTTCTCTCTGCATGGGAGTGCAAGGTCACAGTCTCTCAGGTGGCTGACTTCCCCACTGGTTCTGTTACAGGTTCCATGCCCATTTCACTGTGCTGGGGAGTGAAAGGTCATAGTCTCTGAGGTGGGGAACTTGCCCACTAGTTCTGGAGGGGGCTCCATGCCCATTTCTCTGGGCTGGGGAGTGCAAGGTCATGGTCTCTGAGGTGGGGAACATGCTCACTGCTTCTGCAGGGGGTGCCATGGCCATTTCTCTGTGCTGGGGAGTACAAGGTCACAGTATCTGAGGTGAGGAACTTGCCCAATGGTCCTGGAGGGGGCTCCATGCCCATTTCTCTGTGCTGGGGAGTGAAAGGTTACAGTCTCTGAGGTGAGGAACTTGCCCACTGGTCCTGGAGGGGGCTCCATGGCCATTTCTCTGTGCTGGGGAGTGAAAGGTTACAGCCTCTGAGGGGGGGGGGACTTGCCCACTGGTTCTGGAGGGCGCTCCATGCCCATTTCTCTGTGCTGGGGACTGCAAGGTCACTGAGGTGGGGAACTAGCCCATTGGTTCTGGGGGGGCTCCATGCCCATTTCTCTCTGCATGGGAGTGCAAGGTCACAGTCTCTCAGGTGGCTGACTTCCCCACTGGTTCTGGAACAGGCTCCATGCCCATTTCACTGTGCTGGGGAGTGCAAGGTCATAGTCTCTGAGGTGCGGAACTTGCCCACTGGTTCTGGAAGGGGCTCCATGCCTATTTCTCTGCTGGGGAGCGCAAGGTCACAGTCTCTAAGGTGGGAAACTTGCCCACTGGTTCTGGAGGGGGCTCCATGCCCATTTGTCTGTGCTGGGGAGTGCAAGGTCACAGTCTCTGAGCTGGGGAACATGCCCACTGCTTCTGGAGGGGGCTCCATGCCCATTTCTCTGCATGGGAGTGCAAGGTCACAGTCTCTCAGGTGGCTGACTTCCCCACTGGTTCTGTTACAGGCTCCATACCCATTTCACTATGCTGGGGAGTGAAAGGTCATAGTCTCTGAGGTGGGGAACTTGCCCACTAGTTCTGGAGGGGGCTCCATGCCCATTTCTCTGGGCTGGGGAGTGCAAGGTCATGGTCTCTGAGGTGGGGAACATGCTCACTGCTTCTGCAGGGGGTGCCATGGCCATTTCTCTGTGCTGGGGAGTACAAGGTCACAGTATCTGAGGTGAGGAACTTGCCCAATGGTCCTGGAGGGGGCTCCATGCCCATTTCTCTGTGCTGGGGAGTGAAAGGTTACAGTCTCTGAGGTGAGGAACTTGCCCACTGGTCCTGGAGGGGGCTCCATGGCCCTTTCTCTGTGCTGGGGAGTGAAAGGTTACAGCCTCTGAGGGGGGGGGGACTTGCCCACTGGTTCTGGAGGGCGCTCCATGCCCATTTTTCTGTGCTGGGGAGTGCAAGGTCACTGAGGTGGGGAACTAGCCCATTGGTTCTGGGGGGGCTCCATGCCCATTTCTCTCTGCATGGGAGTGCAAGGTAACAGTCTCTCAGGTGGCTGACTTCCCCACTGGTTCTGGAACAGGCTCCATGCCCATTTTACTGTGCTGGGGAGTGCAAGGTCATAGTCTCTGAGGTGCGGAACTTGCCCACTGGTTCTGGAAGGGGCTCCATGCCTATTTCTCTTTGCAGGGGAGTGCAAGGTCACAGTCTTTGAGGTGGGGAACATGCCCACTGCTTCTGGAGGGGGCTCCATGCCAATTTCTCTGTGCTGGGGAGTGCAAGGTCACAGTGTCTGAGGTGGAGAACTTGCCCACTGGTTCTGGAGGGGGCTGCATGCCCATGTCCTTCTGCAGGGGAGTGCAAGGTCACAAGCTCCCAGGTGGCTGACTTGCCCACTGGTTCTAGAGGGGTCTCCATGCCCATTTCACTCTGCAGGGGAGTGCAAGGTCAAAGTCTTTCAGGTGGCTGACGCCCCCACTGGTTCTGGAGGGTGCTCCATGCCCATTTCTCTGTGCTGGGGAGTGCAAGGTCACTGAGGTAGGAAACTTGCCCACTGGTTCTTGGGAGTGGGGGGGGCTCCATGCCCATTTCTCTCTGCATGGGAGTGCAAGGTCACAGTCTCTCAGGTGGCTGACTTCCCCACTGGTTCTGTTACAGGTTCCATGCCCATTTCACTGTGCTGGGGAGTGAAAGGTCATAGTCTCTGAGGTGGGGAACTTGCCCACTAGTTCTGGAGGGGGCTCCATGCCCATTTCTCTGGGCTGGGGAGTGCAAGGTCATGGTCTCTGAGGTGGGGAACATGCTCACTGCTTCTGCAGGGGGTGCCATGGCCATTTCTCTGTGCTGGGGAGTACAAGGTCACAGTATCTGAGGTGAGGAACTTGCCCAATGGTCCTGGAGGGGGCTCCATGCCCATTTCTCTGTGCTGGGGAGTGAAAGGTTACAGTCTCTGAGGTGAGGAACTTGCCCACTGGTCCTGGAGGGGGCTCCATGGCCATTTCTCTGTGCTGGGGAGTGAAAGGTTACAGCCTCTGACGGGGGGGGGACTTGCCCACTGGTTCTGGAGGGCGCTCCATGCCCATTTCTCTGTCTTGGGGAGTGCAAGGTCACTGAGGTGGGGAACTAGCCCATTGGTTCTGGGGGGGCTCCATGCCCATTTCTCTCTGCATGGGAGTGCAAGGTCACAGTCTCTCAGGTGGCTGACTTCCCCACTGGTTCTGGAACAGGCTCCATGCCCATTTCACTGTGCTGGGGAGTGCAAGGTCATAGTCTCTGAGGTGCGGAACTTGCCCACTGGTTCTGGAAGGGGCTCCATGCCTATTTCTCTGCTGGGGAGCGCAAGGTCACAGTCTCTAAGGTGGGAAACTTGCCCACTGGTTCTGGACGGGGCTCCATGCCCATTTGTCTGTGCTGGGGAGTGCAAGGTCACAGTCTCTGAGCTGGGGAACATGCCCACTGCTTCTGGAGGGGGCTCCATGCCCATTTCTCTGCATGGGAGTGCAAGGTCACAGTCTCTCAGGTGGCTGACTTCCCCACTGGTTCTGTTACAGGCTCCATACCCATTTCACTGTGCTGGGGAGTGAAAGGTCATAGTCTCTCAGGTGGGGAACTTGCCCACTAGTTCTGGAGGGGGCTCCATGCCCATTTCTCTGGGCTGGGGAGTGCAAGGTCATGGTCTCTGAGGTGGGGAACATGCTCACTGCTTCTGCAGGGGGTGCCATGGCCATTTCTCTGTGCTGGGGAGTACAAGGTCACAGTATCTGAGGTGAGGAACTTGCCCAATGGTCCTGGAGGGGGCTCCATGCCCATTTCTCTGTGCTGGGGAGTGAAAGGTTACAGTCTCTGAGGTGAGGAACTTGCCCACTGGTCCTGGAGGGGGCTCCATGGCCCTTTCTCTGTGCTGGGGAGTGAAAGGTTACAGCCTCTGAGGGGGGGGGGGGGACTTGCCCACTGGTTCTGGAGGGCGCTCCATGCCCATTTTTCTGTGCTGGGGAGTGCAAGGTCACTGAGGTGGGGAACTAGCCCATTGGTTCTGGGGGGGCTCCATGCCCATTTCTCTCTGCATGGGAGTGCAAGGTCACAGTCTCTCAGGTGGCTGACTTCCCCACTGGTTCTGGAACAGGCTCCATGCCCATTTCACTGTGCTGGGGAGTGCAAGGTCATAGTCTCTGAGGTGCGGAACTTGCCCACTGGTTCTGGAAGGGGCTCCATGCCTATTTCTCTGCTGGGGAGCGCAAGGTCACAGTCTCTGGGGTGGGGAACATGCCCACTGCTTCTGGAGGGGGCTCCATGCCCATTTCTCTGTGCTGGGGAGTGCAAGGTCACAGTCTCTGGGGTGGGGAACATGCCCACTGCTTCTGGAGGGGGCTCCATGCCAATTTCTCTGTGCTGGGGAGTGCAAGGTCACAGTGTCTGAGGTGGGGAACTTGCCCACTGGTTCTGGAGGGGGCTGCAAGCCCATGTCCCTCTGCAGGGGAGTGCAAGGTCACAATCTCCCAGGTGGCTGACTTGCCCACTGATTCTGGAGGGGTCTCCATGCCCATTTCACTCTGCAGGGGAGTGCAAGGTCAAAGTCTTTCAGGTCGCTGACTTGCCCACTGGTTCTGGAGGGGGCTCCATGCCCATTTCTCTGTGCTGGGGAGTGCAAGGTCACTGAGGTGGGAAACTTGCCCACTGGTTCTTTGGGGGGGGGGGCTCCATGCCCATTTCTCTCTGCATGGGAGTGCAAGGTCACAGTCTGTCAGGTGGCTGACTTCCCCACTAGTTCTGTTACAGGCTCCATGCCCATTTCACTGTGCTGGGGAGTGAAAGGTCAGAGTCTCTGAGGTGGGGAACTTGCCCACTAGTTCTGGAGAGGGTTCCATGCCCATTTCTCTGGGCTGGGGAGCGCAAGGTCATGGTCTCTGAGGTGGGGAACATGCTCACTGGTTCTGGAGGGGGTGCCATGGCCATTTCTCTGTGCTGGGGAGTACAAGGTCACAGTATCTGAGGTGAGGAACTTGCCCAATGGTCCTGGAGGGGGCTACATGCCCATTTCTCTGTGCTGGGGAGTGAAAGATTACAGCCTCTGAGGTGGGGCACTTGCCCACTGGTTCTGGAGGGAATCCATGCCCATTTCTCTGCTGGGGAGCGCAAGGTCACAGCGTCTGAGGTGGGAAAGTTGCCCACTGGTTCTGGAGGGGGCTCCATGCCCATTTCTCTGTGCTGGGGAGTGCAAGGTCACAGTCTCTGAGCTGGGGAACATGCCCACTGCTTCTGGAGGGGGCTCCATGCCAATTTCTCTGTGCTGGGGAGTGCAAGGTCACAGTGTTTGAGGTGGGGAACTTGCCCACTGGTTCTGGAGGGGGCTGCATGCCCATGTCCCTCTGCAGGGGAGTGCAAGGTCACAATCTCCCAGGTGGCTGACTTGCCCACTGGTTCTGGAAGGGGCTCCATACCCATTTCTCTGTGCTGGGAGGTGCAAGGTCACAGTCTCCAAGGTGGGGAACTTGCCCACTGGTTCTGGAGGGGTCTCCATGCCCATTTCACTCTGCATGGGAGTGCAAGGTCAAAGTCTTTCAGGTGGCTGACTTGCCCACTGGTTCTGGAGGGCGCTCCATGCCCATTTCTCTGTGCTGGGGAGTGCAAGGTCAATGAGGTGGGAAACTTGCCCACTGGTTCTTGGGGGGGCTCCATGCCCATTTCTCTGCATGGGAGTGCAAGGTCACAGTCTCTCAGGTGGCTGACTTCCCCACCGGTTCTGTAACAGGCTCCATGCCCATTTCACTGTGCTGGGGAGTGAAAGGTCATAGTCTCAGAGGCGGGGAACTTGCCCACTGGTTCTGGAGGGGACTCCATGCCCATTTCTCTGGGCTGGGGAGTACAAGGTAATGGTCTCTGAGGTGGGGAAAATGCTCACTGCTTCTGGAGGGGGGGCCATGGCCATTTCTCTGTGCTGGGGAGTACAAGGTCACAGTATCTGAGATGAGGAACTTGCCCAATGGTCCTGGAGGGGGCTCCATGCCTATTTCTCTGCTGGAGAGCGCAAGGTCACAGTCTCTAAGGTGGGAAACTTGCCCACTGGTTCTGGAGGGGGCTCCATGCCCATTTGTCTGTGCTGGGGAGTGCAAGGTCACAGTCTCTGAGCTGGGGAACATGCCCACTGCTTCTGGAGGGGGCTCCATGCCCATTTCTCTGTGCTGGGGAGTGCAAGGTCACAGTGTCTGGGGTGGGGAACATGCCCACTGCTTCTGGAGGGGGCTCCATGCCAATTTCTCTGTGCTGGGGAGTGCAAGGTCACAGTGTCTGAGGTGGGGAACTTGCCCACTGGTTCTGGAGGGGGCTGCAAGCCCATGTCCCTCTGCAGGGGAGTGCAAGGTCACAATCTCCCAGGTGGCTGACTTGCCCACTGATTCTGGAGGGGTCTCCATGCCCATTTCACTCTGCAGGGGAATGCAAGGTCAAAGTCTTTCAGGTCGCTGACTTGCCCACTGGTTCTGGAGGGGGCTCCATGCCCATTTCTCTGTGCTGGGGAGTGCAAGGTCACTGAGGTGGGAAACTTGCCCACTGGTTCTTGGGGGGGGGGCTCCATGCCCATTTCTCTCTGCATGGGAGTGCAAGGTCACAGTCTGTCAGGTGGCTGACTTCCCCACTAGTTCTGTTACAGGCTCCATGCCCATTTCACTGTGCTGGGGAGTGAAAGGTCATAGTCTCTGAGGTGGGGAACTTGCCCACTAGTTCTGGAGAGGGTTCCATGCCCATTTCTCTGGGCTGGGGAGCGCAAGGTCATGGTCTCTGAGGTGGGGAACATGCTCACTGCTTCTGGAGGGGGTGCCATGGCCATTTCTCTGTGCTGGGGAGTACAAGGTCACAGTATCTGAGGTGAGGAACTTGCCCAATGGTTCTGGAGGGGGCTACATGCCCATTTCTCTGTGCTGGGGAGTGAAAGATTACAGCCTCTGAGGTGGGGCACTTGCCCACTGGTTCTGGAGGGAATCCATGCCCATTTCTCTGCTGGGGAGCGCAAGGTCACAGCGTCTGAGGTGGGAAAGTTGCCCACTGGTTCTGGAGGGGGCTCCATGCCCATTTCTCTGTGCTGGGGAGTGCAAGGTCACAGTCTCTGAGCTGGGGAACATGCCCACTGCTTCTGGAGGGGGCTCCATGCCAATTTCTCTGTGCTGGGGAGTGCAAGGTCACAGTGTCTGAGGTGGGGAACTTGCCCACTGGTTCTGGAGGGGGCTGCATGCCCATGTCCCTCTGCAGGGGAGTGCAAGGTCACAATCTCCCAGGTGGGTGACTTGCCCACTGGTTCTGGAAGGGGCTCCATACCCATTTCTCTGTGCTGGGAGGTGCAAGGTCACAGTCTCCAAGGTGGGGAACTTGCCCACTGGTTCTGGAGGGGTCTCCATGCCCATTTCACTCTGCATGGGAGTGCAAGGTCAAAGTCTTTCAGGTGGCTGACTTGCCCACTGGTTCTGGAGGGCGCTCCATGCCCATTTCTCTGTGCTGGGGAGTGCAAGGTCAATGAGGTGGGAAACTTGCCCACTGGTTCTTGGGGGGGCTCCATGCCCATTTCTCTGCATGGGAGTACAAGGTCACAGTCTCTCAGGAGGCTGACTTCCCCACCGGTTCTGTAACAGGCTCCATGCCCATTTCACTGTGCTGGGGAGTGAAAGGTCATAGTCTCAGAGGCGGGGAACTTGCCCACTGGTTCTGGAGGGGACTCCATGCCCATTTCTCTGGGCTGGGGAGTACAAGGTAATGGTCTCTGAGGTGGGGAACATGCTCACTGCTTCTGGAGGGGGGGCCATGGCCATTTCTCTGTGCTGGGGAGTACAAGGTCACAGTATCTGAGGTGAGGAACTTGCCCAATGGTCCTGGAGGGGGCTCCATGCCTATTTCTCTGCTGGGGAGCGCAAGGTCACAGTCTCTAAGGTGGGAAACTTGCCCACTGGTTCTGGAGGGGGCTCCATGCCCATTTGTCTGTGCTGGGGAGTGCAAGGTCACAGTCTCTGAGCTGGGGAACATGCCCACTGCTTCTGGAGGGGGCTCCATGCCCATTTCTCTGTGCTGGGGAGTGCAAGGTCACAGTCTCTGGGGTGGGGAACATGCCCACTGCTTCTGGAGGGGGCTCCATGCCAATTTCTCTGTGCTGGGGAGTGCAAGGTCACAGTGTCTGAGGTGGGGAACTTGCCCACTGGTTCTGGAGGGGGCTGCAAGCCCATGTCCCTCTGCAGGGGAGTGCAAGGTCACAATCTCCCAGGTGGCTGACTTGCCCACTGTTTCTGGAGGGGTCTCCATGCCCATTTCACTCTGCAGGGGAGTGCAAGGTCAAAGTCTTTCAGGTCGCTGACTTGCCCACTGGTTCTGGAGGGGGCTCCATGCCCATTTCTCTGTGCTGGGGAGTGCAAGGTCACTGAGGTGGGAAACTTGCCCACTGGTTCTTGGGGGGGGGGGGGCTCCATGCCCATTTCTCTCTGCATGGGAGTGCAAGGTCACAGTCTGTCAGGTGGCTGACTTCCCCACTAGTTCTGTTACAGGCTCCATGCCCATTTCACTGTGCTGGGGAGTGAAAGGTCATAGTCTCTGAGGTGGGGAACTTGCCCACTAGTTCTGGAGAGGGCTCCATGCCCATTTCTCTGGGCTGGGGAGCGCAAGGTCATGGTCTCTGAGGTGGGGAACATGCTCACTGCTTCTGGAGGGGGTGCCATGGCCATTTCTCTGTGCTGGGGAGTACAAGGTCACAGTATCTGAGGTGAGGAACTTGCCCAATGGTCCTGGAGGGGGCTCCATGCCCATTTCTCTGTGCTGGGGAGTGAAAGGTTACAGCCTCTGAGGTGGGGCACTTGCCCACTGGTTCTGGAGGGGGCTCCATGCCCATTTCTCTGTGCTGGGGAGTGCAAGGTCACAGTCTCTGAGCTGGGGAACATGCCCACTGCTTCTGGAGGGGGCTCCATGCCAATTTCTCTGTGCTGGGGAGTGCAAGGTCACAGTGTCTGAGGTGGGGAACTTGCCCACTGGTTATGGAGGGGGCTGCATGCCCATGTCCCTCTGCAGGGGAGTGCAAGGTCACAATCTCCCAGGTGGCTGACTTGCCCACTGGTTCTGGAAGGGGCTCCATACCCATTTCTCTGTGCTGGGAGGTGCAAGGTCACAGTCTCCAAGGTGGGGAACTTGCCCACTGGTTCTGGAGGGGTCTCCATGCCCATTTCACTCTGCATGGGAGTGCAAGGTCAAAGTCTTTCAGGTGGCTGACTTGCCCACTGGTTCTGGAGGGCGCTCCATGCCCATTTCTCTGTGCTGGGGAGTGCAAGGTCAATGAGGTGGGAAACTTGCCCACTGGTTCTTGGGGGGGCTCCATGCCCATTTCTCTGCATCGGAGTGCAAGGTCACAGTCTCTCAGGTGGCTGACTTCCCCACCGGTTCTGTAACAGGCTCCATGCCCATTTCACTGTGCTGGGGAGTGAAAGGTCATAGTCTCAGAGACGGGGAACTTGCCCACTGGTTCTGGAGGGGACTCCATGCCCATTTCTCTGGGCTGGGGAGTACAAGGTAATGGTCTCTGAGGTGGGGAACATGCTCACTGCTTCTGGAGGGGGGGGCCATGGCCATTTCTCTGTGCTGGGGAGTACAAGGTCACAGTATCTGAGGTGAGGAACTTGCCCAATGGTCCTGGAGGGGGCTCCATGCCCATTTCTCTGTGCTGGGGAGTGAAAGGTTACAGCCTCTGAGGTGGGGCACTAGCCCACTGGTTCTGGAGGGGGCTCCATGCCCATGTCCCTCTGCAGGGGAGTGCAAGGTCACAGTCTCCCAGGTGGCTGACTTCCCCACTGGATCTGGAGGGGGCTCCATGCCCATTTCTCTGTGCTGGGGAGTGCAAGGTCACAGTCTTTCAGGTGGCTGACTTGCCCACTGGTTCTGGAGGGCGCTCCATGCCCATTTCTCTGTGCTGGGGAGTGCAAGGTCACTGTGGTGGGGAACTAGCCCATTGGTTCTGGGGGGGCTCCATGCCCATTTCTCTCTGCATGGGAGTGCAAGGTCACAGTCTCTCAGGTGGCTGACTTCCCCACTGGTTCTGGAACAGGCTCCATGCCCATTTCACTGTGCTGGGGAGTGCAAGGTCATAGTCTCTGAGGTGCGGAACTTGCCTACTGGTTCTGGAAGGGGCTCCATGCCTATTTCTCTGCTGGGGAGCGCAAGGTCACAGTCTCTAAGGTGGGAAACTTGCCCACTGGTTCTGGAGGGGGCTCCATGCCCATTTGTCTGTGCTGGGGAGTGCAAGGTCACTGTCTCTGAGGTGGGGAACATGCCCACTGCTTCTGGAGGGGGCGCCATGCCCATTTCTCTGTGTTGGGGAGTGCAAGGTCACAGTCTCTGGGGTGGGGAAGTTGCCCACTGATTCTGGAGGGGGCTCCATGCCTATTTCTCTCTGCAGGGGAGTGCAAGGTCACAGTCTCTCAGGTGGCTGACTTGCCCACTGGTTCTGGCGGGGGCTCCATACCCATTTCTCTGTGCTGAGGAGTGGATGGTCACAGACTCTGAGGTGGGGAACATGCCCACTGCTTCTGGAGGTGACTCCATGCCCATTTCTCTGTGCTGGGGAGTGCAAGGTCACAGTCTCTGAGGAAGGGAACTTGCCCACTGATCCTAGAGGGTACTAAGGGCCCACATGACCACAGGGCACAGTCCAAGGGCCAACTCGAATCCTGACTTCATCTGGGTAGAACTCTGCAGGGGTATCAGTTTGTAAGTGGACAGGCAGCTCATGGGGATGGGGGGCACCTCAGTCGAATACGGGCACAAGCCTACTGGTTCTAGCGGGGGCTCTATGCCCATCTCTCTGCAGGGGAGTGCAAGGTCACAGTCTCTCAGGTGGCTGACTTGCCCACTGGTTCTGGAGGGGGCTCCATGTCCATTTCTCTGTGCTGAAGAGTGCAAGGTCACAGTCTCTGAGGTGGGGAACTTGCACACTGGTTCTGGAGGGGGCTCCATGTCCATTTCTCTGTGCTGGGCAGTGCAAGGTCGCAGTCTCTGAGGTAGGGAACATGCCCACTGCTTCTGGACGGGGCTCCATGCCCATTTCTCTGTGCAGGGGAGTGCAAGGTCACAGTCTTTGAGGTGGGGAACATGCCCACTGCTTCTGGAGGGGGCTCCATGCCAATTTCTCTGTGCTGGGGAGTGGAAGGTCACAGTCTTTGAGGTGGGGAACTTGCCCACTGGTTCTGGAGGGGGCTCCATGTCCATTTCTCTGTGCTGAAGAGTGCAAGGTCACAGTCTCTGAGGTGGGGAACTTGCACACTACTTCTGGATGGGGCTCCATGCCCATTTCTATGTGCTGGGGAGTAAAAGGTCACAGTCTCTGAGGTGGGGAACCTGCCCACTGGTTCTGGAGGGGGCTCCATGTCCATTTCTCTGTGCTGGGCAGTGCAAGGTCGCAGTCTCTGAGGTGGGGAACATGCCCACTGCTTCTGGAGGGGGCTCCATGCCCATTTCTCTGTGCAGGGGAGTGCAAGGTCACAGTCTTTGAAGTGGGGAACATGCCCACTGCTTCTGGAGGGGGCTCCATGCCCATGTCCCTCTGCAGGGGAGTGCAAGGTCACAGTCTCCCAGGTGACTGACTTGCCCAGTGGTTCTGGAGGGGGCTCCATGCCCATTTCTCTGTGCTGGGGAGTGCAAGGTCACAGTCTTTCAGGTGGCTGGCTTGCCCACTAGTTGTGGAGGGCGCTCCATGCCCATTTCTCTGGCTTGGGGAGTGCAAGATCACTGAGGTGGGGAACTTGCCCACTAGTTCTGGGGGGCTCCATGCCCATTTCTCTCTGCATGGGAGTGCAAGGTCACAGTCTCTCAGGTGGCTGACTTCCCCACTGGTTCTGGAACACGCTCCATGCCCATTTCACTGTGCTGGGGAGTGCAAGGTCGTAGTCTCTGAGGTGGGGACGTTCCCCACTGGTTCTGGAGGGGGCTCCATGCCCATATCTCTGCTGGGGAGTGCATGTCACAGTCGTTGAGGTGGGAAACTTGCCCACTGGTTCTGGAGGGGCCTCCATGCCCATTTCTCTGTGCTGGGGAGTGCAAAGTCACAGTCTCTGAGCTGGGGAACATGCCTACTGCTTCTGGAGGGGGCTCCATGCCCATTTCCCTGTGCTGGGGAGTGCAAGGTCACTGTCTCTGAGGTGGGGAACATGCCCACTGCTTCTGGAGGGGGCTCCAGGCCAATTTCTCGGTGCTGGGAAGTGCAAGGTCACAGTCTCTGAGGTGAGGAACTTGCCCAATGGTCCTGGAGGGGGCTCCATGCCCATTTCTCTGTGCTGGGGAGTGAAAGGTTACAGCCTCTGAGGTGGGGCACTAGCCCACTGGTTCTGGAGGGGGCTCCATGCCCATGTCCCTCTGCAGGGGAGTGCAAGGTCACAGTCTCCCAGGTGGCTGACTTCCCCACTGGATCTGGAGGGGGCTCCATGCCCATTTCTCTGTGCTGGGGAGTGCAAGGTCACAGTCTTTCAGGTGGCTGACTTGCCCACTGGTTCTGGAGGGCGCTCCATGCCCATTTCTCTGTGCTGGGGAGTGCAAGGTCACTGTGGTGGGGAACTAGCCCATTGGTTCTGGGGGGGCTCCATGCCCATTTCTCTCTGCATGGGAGTGCAAGGTCACAGTCTCTCAGGTGGCTGACTTCCCCACTGGTTCTGGAACAGGCTCCATGCCCATTTCACTGTGCTGGGGAGTGCAAGGTCATAGTCTCTGAGGTGCGGAACTTGCCTACTGGTTCTGGAAGGGGCTCCATGCCTATTTCTCTGCTGGGGAGCGCAAGGTCACAGTCTCTAAGGTGGGAAACTTGCCCACTGGTTCTGGAGGGGGCTCCATGCCCATTTGTCTGTGCTGGGGAGTGCAAGGTCACTGTCTCTGAGGTGGGGAACATGCCCACTGCTTCTGGAGGGGGCGCCATGCCCATTTCTCTGTGTTGGGGAGTGCAAGGTCACAGTCTCTGGGGTGGGGAAGTTGCCCACTGATTCTGGAGGGGGCTCCATGCCTATTTCTCTCTGCAGGGGAGTGCAAGGTCACAGTCTCTCAGGTGGCTGACTTGCCCACTGGTTCTGGCGGGGGCTCCATACCCATTTCTCTGTGCTGAGGAGTGGATGGTCACAGACTCTGAGGTGGGGAACATGCCCACTGCTTCTGGAGGTGACTCCATGCCCATTTCTCTGTGCTGGGGAGTGCAAGGTCACAGTCTCTGAGGAAGGGAACTTGCCCACTGATCCTAGAGGGTACTAAGGGCCCACATGACCACAGGGCACAGTCCAAGGGCCAACTCGAATCCTGACTTCATCTGGGTAGAACTCTGCAGGGGTATCAGTTTGTAAGTGGACAGGCAGCTCATGGGGATGGGGGGCACCTCAGTCGAATACGGGCACAAGCCTACTGGTTCTAGCGGGGGCTCTATGCCCATCTCTCTGCAGGGGAGTGCAAGGTCACAGTCTCTCAGGTGGCTGACTTGCCCACTGGTTCTGGAGGGGGCTCCATGTCCATTTCTCTGTGCTGAAGAGTGCAAGGTCACAGTCTCTGAGGTGGGGAACTTGCACACTGGTTCTGGAGGGGGCTCCATGTCCATTTCTCTGTGCTGGGCAGTGCAAGGTCGCAGTCTCTGAGGTAGGGAACATGCCCACTGCTTCTGGACGGGGCTCCATGCCCATTTCTCTGTGCAGGGGAGTGCAAGGTCACAGTCTTTGAGGTGGGGAACATGCCCACTGCTTCTGGAGGGGGCTCCATGCCAATTTCTCTGTGCTGGGGAGTGGAAGGTCACAGTCTTTGAGGTGGGGAACTTGCCCACTGGTTCTGGAGGGGGCTCCATGTCCATTTCTCTGTGCTGAAGAGTGCAAGGTCACAGTCTCTGAGGTGGGGAACTTGCACACTACTTCTGGATGGGGCTCCATGCCCATTTCTATGTGCTGGGGAGTAAAAGGTCACAGTCTCTGAGGTGGGGAACCTGCCCACTGGTTCTGGAGGGGGCTCCATGTCCATTTCTCTGTGCTGGGCAGTGCAAGGTCGCAGTCTCTGAGGTGGGGAACATGCCCACTGCTTCTGGAGGGGGCTCCATGCCCATTTCTCTGTGCAGGGGAGTGCAAGGTCACAGTCTTTGAAGTGGGGAACATGCCCACTGCTTCTGGAGGGGGCTCCATGCCCATGTCCCTCTGCAGGGGAGTGCAAGGTCACAGTCTCCCAGGTGACTGACTTGCCCAGTGGTTCTGGAGGGGGCTCCATGCCCATTTCTCTGTGCTGGGGAGTGCAAGGTCACAGTCTTTCAGGTGGCTGGCTTGCCCACTAGTTGTGGAGGGCGCTCCATGCCCATTTCTCTGGCTTGGGGAGTGCAAGATCACTGAGGTGGGGAACTTGCCCACTAGTTCTGGGGGGCTCCATGCCCATTTCTCTCTGCATGGGAGTGCAAGGTCACAGTCTCTCAGGTGGCTGACTTCCCCACTGGTTCTGGAACACGCTCCATGCCCATTTCACTGTGCTGGGGAGTGCAAGGTCGTAGTCTCTGAGGTGGGGACGTTCCCCACTGGTTCTGGAGGGGGCTCCATGCCCATATCTCTGCTGGGGAGTGCATGTCACAGTCGTTGAGGTGGGAAACTTGCCCACTGGTTCTGGAGGGGCCTCCATGCCCATTTCTCTGTGCTGGGGAGTGCAAAGTCACAGTCTCTGAGCTGGGGAACATGCCTACTGCTTCTGGAGGGGGCTCCATGCCCATTTCCCTGTGCTGGGGAGTGCAAGGTCACTGTCTCTGAGGTGGGGAACATGCCCACTGCTTCTGGAGGGGGCTCCAGGCCAATTTCTCGGTGCTGGGAAGTGCAAGGTCACAGTCTCTGAGGTGGGGAACTTGCCCACTGGTTCTGGAGGGGGCTCCATGCCTATTTCTCTGTGCTGGGGAGTGCAAGGCCACAGTCTCTGAGGTGGGGATCTTGCCCACTGGTTCTGGAGGGCGCTCTATGCCCATTCCCCTCTGCATGGGAGTGCAAGGTCACAGTCTCTCAGGTGGCTGACTTCCCCACTGGTTCTGTAACAGGCTCCATGCCCATTTCACTGTGCTGGGGAGTGAAAGGTCGTAGTCTCTGAGGTGGGGAACTTACCCACTGGTTCTGGAGGGGGCTCCATGCCCATTTCTCTGGGCTGGGGAGTACAAGGTCATGGTCTCTGATGTGGGGAACATGCTCACTGGTTCTGGAGGGGGCTCCATGCCCATTTCTCTGTGCTGGGGAGTGCAAGGTCACAGTATCTGAGGTGAGGAACTTGCCCAATGGTCCTGGAGGGGGCTCCATGCCCATTTCTCTGTGCTGGGGAGTGAAAGGTCACAGTCTCTGAGGTGGGAAACTTGCCCACTGGTTCTGGAGGGGGCTCCATGCCCATTTCTCTGTGCTGGGGAGTGCAAGGTCACAGTCTCTGAGCTGGGGAACATGCCCACTGCTTCTGGAGGGGGCTCCATGCCCATTTCTCTGTGCTGGGGAGTGCAAGGTCATGGTCTCTGAGGTGGGGGGACATGCTCACTGCTTCTGGAGGGGGCGCAATGGCCATTTCTCAGTGCTGGGGAGTACAAGGTCACAGTCTCTGAGATGAGGAACTTGCCAAATGGTCCTTGGGGGCTCAATGCCCATTTCTCTGTGCTGGGGAGTGAAAGGTTACAGCCTCTGAGGTGGGGCACTTGCCCACTGGTTCTGGAGGGGGCTCCATGCCCATTTCTTTGCTGGGGAGTGCAAGGTCATAGTCTCTGAGGTGGGGAAATTGCCCACTGGTTATGGAGGGGGCTTCATGCCCATTTCTCCCTGCAGGGTAGTGCAAGGTCACAGTCTCTCAGGTGGCTGACTTGCCCACTGGTTCTGGAGGGGGCTCCATGCCCATTTCTCTGTGCTGGGGAGTGCATGGTCACATTCTCTGAGGTGGGGAACATGCCCAATGGTTCTGGAGGGGGCTCCATGTCCATTTCTCTGCTGGGGAGTGCAAGGTCACAGTCTATGAGGTGGGGAACTTGCCCACTGGTTCTGGTGGAGGGGACTCAATGCCCATCTATCTCTGCATGGGAGTGCAACGTCACAGTCTCTCAGATGACTGACTTGCCCATTGGTTCTGGAACAGGCTCCATGCCCCTTTCACTGTGCTGGGGAGTGCAAAGTCATAGTTTCTGAGGGGGGGGGGACCTTCCCACAGGTTCTGGACAGGGCTCCATGCCCATTTCTCTGCTGCAGAGTGCAAGGTCACAGTCTCTGAGGTGGGGAACTTGACCACTGATTATGGAGGGGGCTCCATGCCCATTTCTCTGTGCTGAGGAGTGCATGGTCACAGTCTCTGAAGTGGGGAACTTGACCACTGGTTCTGGAGGGTACTAAGGCCCCACATGACCACAGGGCACAGTGCAAGGCCCAACTCGAATCCTGACTTCATCTGGGTAGAACTCTGCAGGGGCATCAGTTTGTAAGTGGGCAGGCAGCTCAGGGGGATGGGGGAACAAGCCTACTGGTTCTAGACAGGGCTCCATGCCCCTCTCTCTGCAGGGTAGTGCAAGGTCACAGTCTCTCAGGTGGCTGACTGGCCCACTGGTTCTGGAGGGAGCTCCATGCCCATTTGTCTGTGCTGTGGAGTGCATGGTCACAGTCTCTAAGCTGGGGAACTTGGCCACTGGTTCTGGAGGGGGCTCCATGCCCATTTCCCTGTGCTGGGGAGTGCAAGGTCACTGTCTCTGAGGTGGGGAACATGCCCACTGCTTCTGGAGGGGGCGCCGTGCCCATTTCTCTGTGTTGGGTAGTGCAAGGTGACAGTCTCTGAGGTGGGGAACTTGCCCACTGATTCTGGAGGGGGGTCCATGCCTATTTCTCTCTGCAGGGGAGTGCAAGGTCACAGTCTCTCAGGTGGCTGACTTGCCCACTGGTTCTGGAGGGGGCTCCATGCCCATTTCTCTGTGCTGAGGAGTGGATGGTCACAGACTCTGAGGTGGGGAACATGCCCACTGCTTCTGGAGGGGACTCCATGCCCATTTCTCTGTGCTGGGGAGTGCAAGGTCACAGTCTCTGAGGAAGGGAACTTGCCCACTGATCCTAGAGGGTACTAAGGGCCCACATGACCACAGGGCACAGTCCAAGGGCCAACTCGAATCCTGACTTCATCTGGGTAGAACTCTGCAGGGGTATCAGTTTGTAAGTGGGCAGGCAGCTCATGGGGATGGGGGGCACCTCAGTCGAATACGGGCACAAGCCTACTGGTTCTAGCGGGGGCTCTATGCCCATCTCTCTGCAGGGGAGTGCAAGGTCACAGTCTCTGAGGTGGGGAACTTGCACACTGCTTCTGGATGGGGCTCCATGCCCATTTCTATGTGCTGGGGAGTAAAGGGTCACAGTCTCTGAGGTGGGGAACCTGCCCACTGGTTCTGGAGGGGGCTCCATGTCCATTTCTCTGTGCTGGGCAGTGCAAGGTCGCAGTCTCTGAGGTGGGGAACATGCCCACTGCTTCTGGAGGGGGCTCCATGCCCATTTCTCTGTGCAGGGGAGTGCAAGGTCACAGTCTTTGAGGTGGGGAACATGCCCACTGCTTCTGGGGGGGGCTCCATGCCAATTTCTCTGTGCTGGGGAGTGGAAGGTCACAGTCTCTGAGGTGGGGAACTTGCCCACTGGTTCTGGAGGGGGCTGCATGCCCATGTCCCTCTGCAGGGGAGTGCAAGGTCACAGTCTCCCAGGTGACTGACTTGCCCAGTGGTTCTGGAGGGGGCTCCATGCCCATTTCTCTGTGCTGGGGAGTGCAAGGTCACAGTCTTTCAGGTGGCTGGCTTGCCCACTAGTTGTGGAGGGCGCTCCATGCCCATTTCTCTGGCTAGGGGAGTGCAAGATCACTGAGGTGGGGAACTTGCCCACTGGTTCTGGGGGGCTCCATGCCCATTTCTCTCTGCATGGGAGTGCAAGGTCACAGTCTCTCAGGTGGCTGACTTCCCCACTGGTTCTGGAACACGCTCCATGCCCATTTCACTGTGCTGGGGAGTGCAAGGTCATAGTCTCTGAGGTGGGGAAGTTGCCCACTGGTTCTGGAGGGGGCTCCATGCCCATATCTCTGCTGGGGAGTGCATGTCACAGTCGTTGAGGTGGGAAACTTGCCCATTGGTTCTGGAGGGGGCTCCATGCCCATTTCTCTGTGCTGGGGAGTGCAAAGTCACAGTCTCTGAGCTGGGGAACATGCCCACTGCTTCTGGAGGGGGCTCCATGCCCATTTCCCTGTGCTGGGGAGTGCAAGGTCACTGTCTCTGAGGTGGGGAACATGCCCACTGCTTCTGGAGGGGGCTCCAGGCCAATTTCTCGGTGCTGGGAAGTGCAAGGTCACAGTCTCTGAGGTGGGGAACTTGCCCACTGGTTCTGGAGGGGGCTCCATGCCTATTTCTCTGTGCTGGGGAGTGCAAGGCCACAGTCTCTGAGGTGGGGATCTTGCCCACTGGTTCTGGAGGGCGCTCTATGCTCATTCCCCTCTGCATGGGAGTCCAAGGTCACCGTCTCTCAGGTGGCTGACTTCCCCACTGGTTCTGGAACAGGCTCCATGCCCATTTCTCTGTGCTGGGGAGTGCAAGGTCACTGAGGTGGGAAACTTGCCCACTGGTTCTTGGGGGGGGCTCCATGCCCATTTCTCTCTGCATGGGAGTGCAAGGTCACAGTCTCTCAGGTGGCTGACTTCCCCACTGGTTCTGTAACAGGCTCCATGCCCATTTCACTGTGCTGGGGAGTGAAAGGTCGTAGTCTCTGAGGTGGGGAACTTGCCCACTGGTTCTGGAGGGGGCTCCATGCCCATTTCTCTGGGCTGGGGAGTACAAGGTCATGGTCTCTGATGTGGGGAACATGCTCACTGCTTCTGGAGGGGGTGCCATGGCCATTTCTCTGTGCTGGGGAGTACAAGGTCACAGTATCTGAGGTGAGGAACTTGCCCAATGGTCCTGGAGGGGGCTCCATGCCCATTTCTCTGTGCTGGGGAGTGAAAGGTCACAGTCTCTGAGGTGGGAAACTTGCCCACTGGTTCTGGAGGGGGCTCCATGCCCATTTCTCTGTGCTGGGGAGTGCAAGGTCACAGTCTCTGAGCTGGGGA
The DNA here is from genome assembly GCF_031143425.1 of Pleurodeles waltl. Classification (NCBI taxonomy): domain Eukaryota; kingdom Metazoa; phylum Chordata; class Amphibia; order Caudata; family Salamandridae; genus Pleurodeles; species Pleurodeles waltl. Next base: position 1,297,630,412 of record NC_090446.1, on the reverse strand, counting down.
ACATGCCCACTGCTTCTGGAGGGGGCTCCATGCCCATTTCTCTGTGCTGGGGAGTGCAAGGTCATGGTCTCTGAGGTGGGGGGACATGCTCACTGCTTCTGGAGGGGGCGCAATGGCCATTTCTCAGTGCTGGGGAGTACAAGGTCACAGTCTCTGAGATGAGGAACTTGCCAAATGGTCCTTGGGGGCTCCATGCCCATTTCTCTGTGCTGGGGAGTGAAAGGTTACAGCCTCTGAGGTGGGGCACTTGCCCACTGGTTCTGGAGGGGGCTCCATGCCCATTTCTTTGCTGGGGAGTGCAAGGTCATAGTCTCTGAGGTGGGGAAATTGCCCACTGGTTATGGAGGGGGCTCCATGCCCATTTCTCTGGGCTGGGGAGTACAAGGTCATGGTCTCTGATGTGGGGAACATGCTCACTGCTTCTGGAGGGGGTGCCATGGCCATTTCTCTGTGCTGGGGAGTACAAGGTCACAGTATCTGAGGTGAGGAACTTGCCCAATGGTCCTGGAGGAGGCTCCATGCCCATTTCTCTGTGCTGGGGAGTGAAAGGTCACAGTCTCTGAGGTGGGAAACTTGCCCACTGGTTCTGGAGGGGGCTCCATGCCCATTTCTCTGTGCTGGGGAGTGCAAGGTCACAGTCTCTGAGCTGGGGAACATGCCCACTGCTTCTGGAGGGGGCTCCATGCCCATTTCTCTGTGCTGGGGAGTGCAAGGTCATGGTCTCTGAGGTGGGGGGACATGCTCACTGCTTCTGGAGGGGGCGCAATGGCCATTTCTCAGTGCTGGGGAGTACAAGGTCACAGTCTCTGAGATGAGGAACTTGCCAAATGGTCCTTGGGGGCTCCATGCCCATTTCTCTGTGCTGGGGAGTGAAAGGTTACAGCCTCTGAGGTGGGGCACTTGCCCACTGGTTCTGGAGGGGGCTCCATGCCCATTTCTTTGCTGGGGAGTGCAAGGTCATAGTCTCTGAGGTGGGGAAATTGCCCACTGGTTATGGAGGGGGCTTCATGCCCATTTCTCCCTGCAGGGTAGTGCAAGGTCGCAGTCTCTCAGGTGGCTGACTTGCCCACTGGTTCTGGAACAGGCTCCATGCCCATTTCACTGTGCTGGGGAGTGCAAGGTCATAGTCTCTGAGGTGCGGAACTTGCCCACTGGTTCTGGAAGGGGCTCCATGCCTATTTCTCTGCTGGGGAGCTCAAGGTCACAGTCTCTAAGGTGGGAAACTTGCCCACTGGTTCTGGAGGGGGCTCCATGCCCATTTGTCTGTGCTGGGGAGTGCAAGGTCACAGTCTCTGAGCTGGGGAACATGCCCACTGCTTCTGGAGGGGGCTCCATGCCCATTTCTCTGTGCTGGGGAGTGCAAGGTCACAGTCTCTGGGGTGGGGAACATGCCCACTGCTTCTGGAGGGGGCTCCATGCCAATTTCTCTGTGCTGGGGAGTGCAAGGTCACAGTGTCTGAGGTGGGGAACTTGCCCACTGGTTCTGGAGGGGGCTGCAAGCCCATGTCCCTCTGCAGGGGAGTGCAAGGTCACAATCTCCCAGGTGGCTGACTTGCCCACTGTTTCTGGAGGGGTCTCCATGCCCATTTCACTCTGCAGGGGAGTGCAAGGTCAAAGTCTTTCAGGTCGCTGACTTGCCCACAGGTTCTGGAGGGGGCTCCATGCCCATTTCTCTGTGCTGGGGAGTGCAAGGTCACTGAGGTGGGAAACTTGCCCACTGGTTCTTGGGGGGGGGGGGCTCCATGCCCATTTCTCTCTGCATGGGAGTGCAAGGTCACAGTCTGTCAGGTGGCTGACTTCCCCACTGGTTCTGTTACAGGCTCCATGCCCATTTCACTGTGCTGGGGAGTGAAAGGTCATAGTCTCTGAGGTGGGGAACTTGCCCACTAGTTCTGGAGAGGGCTTCATGCCCATTTCTCTGGGCTGGGGAGCGCAAGGTCATGGTCTCTGAGGTGGGGAACATGCTCACTGCTTCTGGAGGGGCTGCCATGGCCATTTCTCTGTGCTGGGGAGTACAAGGTCACAGTATCTGAGGTGAGGAACTTGCCCAATGGTCCTGGAGGGGGCTACATGCCCATTTCTCTGTGCTGGGGAGTGAAAGGTTACAGCCTCTGAGGTGGGGCACTTGCCCACTGGTTCTGGAGGGAATCCATGCCCATTTCTCTGCTGGGGAGCGCAACGTCACAGCGTCTGAGGTGGGAAAGTTGCCCACTGGTTCTGGAGGGGGCTCCATGCCCATTTCTCTGTGCTGGGGAGTGCAAGGTCACAGTCTCTGAGCTGGGGAACATGCCCACTGCTTCTGGAGGGGGCTCCATGCCAATTTCTCTGTGCTGGGGAGTGCAAGGTCACAGTTTCTGAGGTGGGGAACTTGCCCACTGGTTCTAGAGGGGGCTGCATGCCCATGTCCCTCTGCAGGGGAGTGCAAGGTCACAATCTCCCAGGTGGCTGACTTGCCCACTGTTTCTGGAGGGGTCTCCATGCCCATTTCACTCTCCAGGGGAGTGCAAGGTCAAAGTCTTTCAGGTCGCTGACTTGCCCATTGGTTCTGGAGGGCGCTCCATGCCCATTTCTCTGTGCTGGGGAGTGCAAGGTCACTGAGGTGGGAAATTTGTCCCCTGGTTCTTTGGGGGGGGGGGGGGGGGGCTCCATGCCCATTTCTCTCTGCATGGGAGTGCAAGGTCACAGTCTGTCAGGTGGCTGACTTCCCCACTGGTTCTGTTACAGGCTCCATGCCCATTTCACTGTGCTGGGGAGTGAAAGGTCATAGTCTCTGAGGTGGGGAACTTGCCCACTAGTTCTGGAGGGGGCTCCATGCCCATTTCTCTGGGCTGGGGAGCGCAAGGTCATGGTCTCTGAGGTGGGGAACATGCTCACTGCTCCTGGAGGGGGTGCCATGGCCATTTCTCTGTGCTGGGGAGTACAAGGTCACAGTATCTGAGGTGAGGAACTTGCCCAATGGTCCTGGAGGGGGCTACATGCCCATTTCTCTGTGCTGGGGAGTGAAAGGTTACAGCCTCTGAGGTGGGGCACTTGCCCACTGGTTCTGGAGGGGACTCCATGCCCATTTCTCTGCTGGGGAGCGCAAGGTCACAGTGTCTGAGGTGGGAAAGTTGCCCACTGGTTCTGGAGGGGGCTCCATGCCCATTTCTCTGTGCTGGGGAGTGCAAGGTCACAGTCTCTGAGCTGGGGAACATGCCCACTGCTTCTGGAGGGGGCTCCATGCCAATTTCTCTGTGCTGGGGAGTGCAAGGTCACAGTGTCTGAGGTGGGGAACTTGCCCACTGGTTCTGGAGGGGGCTGCATGCCCATGTCCCTCTGCAGGGGAGTGCAAGGTCACAATCTCCCAGGTGGCTGACTTGCCCACTGGTTCTAGAGGGGTCTCCATGCCCATTTCACTCTGCAGGGGAGTGCAAGGTCAAAGTCTTTCAGGTGGCTGACTTGCCCACTGGTTCTGGAGGGCGCTCCATGCCCATTTCTCTGTGCTGGGGAGTGCAAGGTCACTGAGGTAGGAAACTTGCCCACTGGTTCTTGGGGGTGGGGGGGGCTCCATGCCCATTTCTCTCTGCATGGGAGTGCAAGGTCACAGTCTCTCAGGTGGCTGACTTCCCCACTGGTTCTGTTACAGGCTCCATGCCCATTTCACTGTGCTGGGGAGTGAAAGGTCATAGTCTCTGAGGTGGGGAACTTGCCCACTAGTTCTGGAGGGGGCTCTATGCCCATTTCTCTGGGCTGGGGAGTGCAAGGTCATGGTCTCTGAGGTGGGGAACATGCTCACTGCTTCTGGAGGGGGTGCCATGGCCATTTCTCTGTGCTGGGGAGTACAAGGTCACAGTATCTGAGGTGAGGAACTTGCCCAATGGTCCTGGAGGGGGCTCCATGCCCATTTCTCTGTGCTGGGGAGTGAAAGGTTACAGTCTCTGAGGCGGGGCACTTGCCCACTGGTTCTGGAGGGGACTCCATGCCCATTTCTCTGCTTGGGAGCGCAAGGTCACAGTGTCTGAGGTGGGAAAGTTGCCCACTGGTTCTGGAGGGTGCTCCATGCCCATTACTCTGTGCTGGGGAGTGCAAGGTCACAGTCTCTGAGCTGGGGAACATGCCCACTGCTTCTGGAGGGGGCTCCATGCCCATTTCTCTGTGCTGGGGAGTGCAAGGTCACAGTCTCTGAGGTGGGGAACATGCCCACTGCTTCTGGAGGGGGCTCCATGCCAATTTCTCTGTGCTGGGGAGTGCAAGGTCACAGTGTCTGAGGTGGGGAACTTGCCCACTGGTTCTGGAGGGGGCTGCATGCCCATGTCCCTCTGCAGGGGAGTGCAAGGTCACAGTCTCCCAGGTGGCTTCTTTGCCCAGTGGTTCTGGAGGGGGCTCCATGCCCATTTCTCTGTGCTGGGGAGTGCAAGGTCACAGTCTTTCAGGTGGCTGACTTGCCCACTAGTTCTGGAGGGTGCTCCATGCCCATTTCTCTGTGCTGGGGAGTGCAAAGTCACTGAGGTGGGGAACTTGCTCACTGGTTCTGGGGGGCTCCATGCCCATTCCTCTCTGCATGGGAGTGCAAGGTCACAATCCCTCAGGTGGCTGACTTCCCCACTGGTTCTGGAACAGGCTCCATGCCCATTTCACTGTGCTGGGGAGTGCAAGGTCATAGTCTCTGAGGTGGGGAACTTGCCCACTGGTTCTGGAGAGGGCTCCATGACCATATCTCTGCTGGGGAGCGCATGTCACAGTCGTTGAGGTGGGAAACTTGCCCACTGGTTCTGGAGGGGGCTCCATGCCCATTTCTCTGTGCTGGGGAGTGCAAGGTCACAGTGTCTGAGCTGGGGAACATGCCCACTGCTTCTGAAGGGGGCTCCATGCCCATTTCCCTGTGCTGGGGAGTGCAAGGTCACTGTCTATGAGGTGGGGAACATGCCCACTGCTTCTGGAGGGTGCTCCAGGCCAATTTCTCGGTGCTGGGAAGTGCAAGGTCACAGTCTCTGAGGTGTGGAACTTGCCCACTGGTTCTGGAGGGGGCTCCATGCCTATTTCTCTGTGCTGGGGAGTGCAAGGCCACAGTCTCTGAGGTGGGGATCTTTCCCACTGGTTCTGGAGGGCGCTCCATGCCCATTTCTCTGTGCTGGGGAGTGCAAGGTCATGGTCTCTGAGGTGGGGAACATGCTCACTGCTTCTGCAGGGGGTGCATTGGCCATTTCTCTGTGCTGGGGAGTACAAGGTCACAGTATCTGAGGTGAGGAACTTGCCCAATGGTCCTGGAGGGGGCTCTATTCTCATTTCTCTGTGCTGGGGAGTGAAAGGTTACAGTCTCTGAGGCGGGGCACTTGCCCACTGGTTCTGGAGGGGACTCCATGCCCATTTCTCTGCTTGGGAGCGCAAGGTCACAGTGTCTGAGGTGGGAAAGTTGCCCACTGGTTCTGGAGGGTGCTCCATGCCCATTACTCTGTGCTGGGGAGTGCAAGGTCACAGTCTCTGAGGTGGGGAACATGCCCACTGCTTCTGCAGGGGGTGCATTGGCCATTTCTCTGTGCTGGGGAGTACAAGGTCACAGTATCTGAGGTGAGGAACTTGCCCAATGGTCCTGGAGGGGGCTCCATGCCCATTTCTCTGTGCTGGGGAGTGAAAGGTTACAGTCTCTGAGGCGGGGCACTGGCCCACTGGTTCTGGAGGGGACTCCATGCCCATTTCTCTGCTTGGGAGCGCAAGGTCACAGTGTCTGAGGTGGGAAAGTTGCCCACTGGTTCTGGAGGGTGCTCCATGCCCATTACTCTGTGCTGGGGAGTGCAAGGTCACAGTCTCTGAGCTGGGGAACATGCCCACTGCTTCTGGAGGGGGCTCCATGCCCATTTCTCTGTGCTGGGGAGTGCAAGGTCACAGTCTCTGAGGTGGGGAACATGCCCACTGCTTCTGGAGGGGGCTCCATGCCAATTTCTCTGTGCTGGGGAGTGCAAGGTCACAGTGTCTGAGGTGGGGAACTTGCCGACTGGTTCTGGAGGGGACTGCATGCCCATGTCCCTCTGCAGGGGAGTGCAAGGTCACAGTCTCCCAGGTGGCTTCTTTGCCCAGTGGTTCTGGAGGGGGCTCCATGCCCATTTCTCTGTGCTGGGGTGTGCAAGGTCACAGTCTTTCAGGTGGCTGACTTGCCCACTAGTTCTGGAGGGTGCTCCATGCCCATTTCTCTCTGCATGGGAGTGCAAGGTCACAATCCCTCAGGTGGCTGACTTCCCCACTGGTTCTGGAACAGGCTCCATGCCCATTTCACTGTGCTGGGGAGTGCAAGGTCATAGTCTCTGAGGTGGGGAACTTGCCCACTGGTTCTGGAGGGGGCTCCATAACCATATCTCTGCTGTGGAGCGCATGTCACAGTCGTTGAGGTGGGAAACTTGCCCACTGGTTCTGGAGGGGGCTCCATGCCCATTTCTCTGTGCTGGGGAGTGCAAGGTCACAGTCTCTGAGCTGGGGAACATGCCCACTGCTTCTGGAGGGGGCTCCATGGCCATTTCCCTGTGCTGGGGAGTGCAAGGTCACTGTCTCTGAGGTGGGGAACATGCCCACTGCTTCTGGAGGGTGCTCCAGGCCAATTTCTCGGTGCTGGGAAGTGCAAGGTCACAGTCTCTGAGGTGGGGAACTTGCCCACTGGTTCTGGAGGGGGCTCCATGCCTATTTCTCTGTGCTGGGGAGTGCAAGGCCACAGTCTCTGAGGTGGGGATCTTGCCCACTGGTTCTGGAGGGCGCTCCATGCCCATTTCTCTGTGCTGGGGAGTGCAAGGTCACTGATGTGGGGAACTTGCCCACTGGTTCTGGAGGGGGCTCCATGCCCATTCCCCTCTGCATGGGAGTCCAAGGTCACCGTCTCTCAGGTGGCTGACTTCCCCACTGGTTCTGGAACAGGCTCCATGCCCATATCTCTGCTGCAGAGTGCAAGGTCACACACTCTGAGTTGGGGAACATGCCCACTGCTTCTGGAGGGGGCTTCATGCCCATTTATCTGTGCTGGGGAGTGCAAGGTCACAGTCTGTGAGGTGGGGGACATGCCCACTGCTTCTGGGAGGGGCTCCATGCCAGTTTCTCTGTGCTGGGGAGTGCAAGGTCACAGTCTCTGAGGTGGGGAACTTGCCCACTGGTTCTGGAGGGGGCTGCATGCACATTTCCCTTTGCAGGGGAGTGCAAGGTCACAGTCTCTGAGGTGGGGATCTTGCCCACTGGTTCTGGAGGGGTCTCCATGCCCATTTCTTTCTTCAGGGGAGTGCAAGGTCAAAGTCTTTCAGGTGGCTAACTTGCCCACTGGTTCTGGAGGGGGCTCCATGTCCATTTATAAGTGCTGGGGAGTGCATGGTCACAGTCTCTGTGGTGGGGAACATGACCACTGCTTCTGGAGGGGGCTCCATGACCATTTCTCTGTTCTGGGGAGTGCAAGGTCATAGTCTCTGAGGTGAGGGAACTTGCCACTGGTTCTGGAGGGGGCTCCATGCCCATTTCTCTCTGCAGGGGAGTGCAAGGTCACAGTCTCCCAGTTGGCTGACTTGCCCACTGGTCCTGGAGGGGGCTCCATGCCCATTTATCTGTGCTGGGGAGTGAAAGGTTACAGTCTCTGAGGTGGGGAACTTGCCCACTGGTTCTGGAGGGAGCTCCATGCCCATTTCTCTATGCAGGGGAGTGCAAGATCACAGTCTCTCAGGTGTCTGACTAGCTCACTGGAACTGGAGCAGGCTCCATGCCCATTTCTCTGTGCTGGGGAGTGCAAGGTCACTAAGGTGGGAAACTTGCCCACTGGTTCCTGGGGTGGGGGCTCCATGCCCATTTCTCTCTGCATGGGAGTGCAAGGTCCAGTCTCTCAGGTGGCTGACTTCCCCACTGGTTCTGTAACAGGCTCCATGCCCATTTCACTGTGCTGGGGAGTGAAAGGTCATAGTCTCTGAGGTGGAGAACTTGCCCACTGGTTCTGGAGGGGGCTGCATGCCTATTTCTCTGTGCTGGGGAGTACAAGGTCACAGTCTCTGAGGTGAGGAACTTGCCCACTGGTCCTGGAGGGGGCTCCATGCCCATTTCTCTGTGCTGGGGAGTGAAAGGTTACAGCCTCTGAGGTGGGGGACTTGCCCACTGGTTCTGGAGAGGGCTCCATGCCCATTTCTTTGCTGGGGAGTGCAAGGTCACAGTCTCTGAGGTGGGGAACTTGCCCACTGGTTCTGGAGGGGTCTCCATGCCCATTTCTCCCTGCAGGGGAGTGCAAGGTCACAGTCTCTCAGGTGGCTGACTTGCCCACTGGTTCTGGAGGGGGCTCCATGCCCATTTCTCTGTGCTGAGGAGTGCATGGTCACAGTCTCTGAGGTGGGGAACATGCCCACTGCTTCTGGAGGGGGCTCCATGCCCATTTCTCTGTGCTGGGGAGTGCAAGGTCACAGTCTCTGAGGTGGGGAACTTACCCACTGGTCCTAGAGGGTACTAGGGGCCCACAGACCACAGAGCACAGTCCAAGGCCCATCTCGAATCCTGACTTCATCTGGGTAGAACTCTGCAGGGGTATCAGTTTGTAAGTGGGCAGGCAGCTCTGGGGAATGGGGGGACCTCAGTCAAATACGGGCACAAGCCTACTGGTTCTAGCGGGGGCTCGATGCCCATCTCTCTGCAGGGGAGTGGAAGGTCACAGTCTCTTAGGTGGCTGACTTGCCCACTGGTTCTGGAGGGGGCTCCATGCCCATTTCTCTGTGCTGAAGATTGCAAGGTCACAGTCTCTGAGGTGGGGAACTTTCACAGTGCTTCTGGAGGGGGCTCCATGCCCATTTCTCTGTGCTGAAGATTGCAAGGTCACAGTCTCTGAGGTGGGGAACTTGCACACTGCTTCTGGAGGGGGCTCCATGCCCATTTCTATGTGCTGGGGAGTGCAAGGTCACAGTCTCTGAGGTGGGGAACATGCCCACTGCTTCTGGAGGGGGCTCCATGCCAATTTCTCTGTGCTGGGCAGTGCAAGGTCACAGTCTCCCAGTTGGCTGACTTGCCCACTGGTCCTGGAGGGGGCTCCATGCCCATTTATCTGTGCTGGGGAGTGAAAGGTTACAATCTCTGAGGTGGGCAACTTGCCCACTGGTTCTGGAGGGAGCTCCATGCCCATTTCTCTATGCAGGGGAGTGCAAGGTCACAGTCTCTCAGGTGTCTGACTAGCTCACTGGAACTGGAGCAGGCTCCATGCCCATTTCTCTGTGCTGGGGAGTGCAAGGTCACTAAGGTGGGAAACTTGCCCACTGGTTCCTGGGGTGGGGGCTCCATGCCCATTTCTCTCTGCATGGGAGTGCAAGGTCACAGTCTCTCAGGTGGCTGACTTCCCCACTGGTTCTGTAACAGGCTCCATGCCCATTTCACTGTGCTGGGGAGTGAAAGGTCATAGTCTCTGAGGTGGAGAACTTGCCCACTGGTTCTGGAGGGGGCTGCATGCCTATTTCTCTGTGCTGGGGAGTACAAGGTCACAGTCTCTGAGGTGAGGAACTTGCCCACTGGTCCTGGAGGGGGCTCCATGCCCATTTCTCTGTGCTGGGGAGTGAAAGGTTACAGCCTCTGAGGGGGGGGGACTTGCCCACTGGTTCTGGAGAGGGCTCCATGCCCATTTCTTTGCTGGGGAGTGCAAGGTCACAGTCTCTGAGGTGGGGAACTTGCCCACTGGTTCTGGAGGGGTCTCCATGCCCATTTCTCCCTGCAGGGGAGTGCAAGGTCACAGTCTCTCAGGTGGCTGACTTGCCCACTGGTTCTGGAGGGGGCTCCATGCCCATTTCTCTGTGCTGAGGAGTGCATGGTCACAGTCTCTGAGGTGGGGAACATGCCCACTGCTTCTGGAGGGGGCTCCATGCCCATTTCTCTGTGCTGGGGAGTGCAAGGTCACAGTCTCTGAGGTGGGGAACTTACCCACTGGTCCTAGAGGGTACTACGGGCCCACAGACCACAGAGCACAGTCCAAGGCCCATCTCGAATCCTGACTTCATCTGGGTAGAACTCTGCAGGGGTATCAGTTTGTAAGTGGGCAGGCAGCTCTGGGGGATGGGGGGACCTCAGTCAAATACGGGCACAAGCCTACTGGTTCTAGAGGGGGCTCGATGCCCATCTCTCTGCAGGGGAGTGGAAGGTCACAGTCTCTTAGGTGGCTGACTTGCCCACTGGTTCTGGAGGGGGCTCCATGCCCATTTCTCTGTGCTGAAGATTGCAAGGTCACAGTCTCTGAGGTGGGGAACTTTCACACTGCTTCTGGAGGGGGCTCCATGCCCATTTCTCTGTGCTGAAGATTGCAAGGTCACAGTCTCTGAGGTGGGGAACTTGCACACTGCTTCTGGAGGGGGCTCCATGCCCATTTCTATGTGCTGGGGAGTGCAAGGTCACAGTCTCTGAGGTGGGGAACATGCCCACTGCTTCTGGAGGGGGCTCCATGCCAATTTCTCTGTGCTGGGCAGTGCAAGGTCACAGTCTCCCAGTTGGCTGACTTGCCCACTGGTCCTGGAGGGGGCTCCATGCCCATTTATCTGTGCTGGGGAGTAAAAGGTTACAATCTCTGAGGTGGGGAACTTGCCCACTGGTTCTGGAGGGAGCTCCATGCCCATTTCTCTATGCAGGGGAGTGCAAGGTCACAGTCTCTCAGGTGTCTAACTAGCTCACTGGAACTGGAGCAGGCTCCATGCCCATTTCTCTGTGCTGGGGAGTGCAAGGTCACTAAGGTGGGAAACTTGCCCACTGGTTCCTGGGGTGGGGGCTCCATGCCCATTTCTCTCTGCATGGGAGTGCAAGGTCACAGTCTCTCAGGTGGCTGACTTCCCCACTGGTTCTGTAACAGGCTCCATGCCCATTTCACTGTGCTGGGGAGTGAAAGGTCATAGTCTCTGAGGTGGAGAACTTGCCCACTGGTTCTGGAGGGGGCTGCATGACTATTTCTCTGTGCTGGGGAGTACAAGGTCACAGTCTCTGAGGTGAGGAACTTGCCCACTGGTCCTGGAGGGGGCTCCATGCCCATTTCTCTGTGCTGGGGAGTGAAAGGTTACAGCCTCTGAGGGGGGGGACTTGCCCACTGGTTCTGGAGAGGGCTCCATGCCCATTTCTTTGCTGGGGAGTGCAAGGTCACAGTCTCTGAGGTGGGGAACTTGCCCACTGGTTCTGGAGGGGTCTCCATGCCCATTTCTCCCTGCAGGGGAGTGCAAGGTCACAGTCTCTCAGGTGGCTGACTTGCCCACTGGTTCTGGAGGGGGCTCCATGCCCATTTCTCTGTGCTGAGGAGTGCATGGTCACAGTCTCTGAGGTGGGGAACATGCCCACTGCTTCTGGAGGGGGCTCCATGCCCATTTCTCTGTGCTGGGGAGTGCAAGGTCACAGTCTCTGAGGTGGGGAACTTACCCACTGGTCCTAGAGGGTACTACGGGCCCACAGACCACAGAGCACAGTCCAAGGCCCATCTCGAATCCTGACTTCATCTGGGTAGAACTCTGCAGGGGTATCAGTTTGTAAGTGGGCAGGCAGCTCTGGGGGATGGGGGGACCTCAGTCAAATACAGGCACACGCCTACTGGTTCTAGCGGGGGCTCGATGCCCATCTCTCTGCAGGGGAGTGGAAGGTCACAGTCTCTTAGGTGGCTGACTTGCCCACTGGTTCTGGAGGGGGCTCCATGCCCATTTCTCTGTGCTGAAGATTGCAAGGTCACAGTCTCTGAGGTGGGGAACTTTCACAGTGCTTCTGGAGGGGGCTCCATGCCCATTTCTCTGTGCTGAAGATTGCAAGGTCACAGTCTCTGAGGTGGGGAACTTGCACACTGCTTCTGGAGGGGGCTCCATGCCAGTTTCTATGTGCTGGGGAGTGCAAGGTCACAGTCTCTGAGGTGGGGAACATGCCCACTGCTTCTGGAGGGGGCTCCATGCCAATTTCTCTGTGCTGGGCAGTGCAAGGTCACAGTCTCTGAGGTGGGGAACTTGCCCACTGGTTCTGGAGAGGGCTGCAAGCCCATGTCCCTCTGCAGGGGAGTGCAAGGTCACAGTCTCCCAGGTGGCTGACTTCCCCACTGGATCTGGAGGGGGCTCCATGCCCATTTCTCTGTGCTGGGGAGTGCAAGGTCACAGTCTTTCAGGTGGCTGACTTGCCCACTGGTTCTGGAGGGCGCTCCATGCCCATTTCTCTGTGCTGGGGAGTGCAAGGTCACTGAGGTGGGGAACTAGCCCATTGGTTGTGGGGGGGCTCCATGCCCATTTCTCTCTGCATGGGAGTGCAAGGTCACAGTCTCTCAGGTGGCTGACTTGCCCACTGGTTCAGGAGGGGGCTCCATGTCCATTTCTCTGTGCTGAAGAGTGCAAGGTCACAGTCTCTGAGGTGGGGAACTTGCACACTGCTTCTGGAGGGGGCTCCATGCCCATTTCTATGGGCTGGGGAGTAAAAGGTCACAGTCTCTGAGGTGGGGAACCTGCCCACTGGTTCTGGAGGGGGCTCCATGTCCATTTCTCTGTGCTGGGCAGTGCAAGGTCGCAGTCTCTGAGGTGGGGAACATGCCCACTGCTTCTGGAGGGGGCTCCATGCCCATTTCTCTGTGCAGGGGAGTGCAAGGTCACAGTCTTTGAGGTGGGGAACATGCCCACTGCTTCTGGAGGGGGCTCCATGCCAATTTCTCGGTGCTGGGGAGTGCAAGGTCACAGTGTCTGAGGTGGGGAACTTGCCCACTGGTTCTGGAGGGGGCTGCATGCCCATGTCCCTCTGCAGGGGAGTGCAAGGTCACAATCTCCCAGGTGGCTGACTTGCCCACTGTTTCTGGAGGGGTCTCCATGCCCATTTCACTCTGCAGGGGAGTGCAAGGTCAAAGTCTGTCAGGTGGCTGACTTCCCCACTGGTTCTGTTACAGGCTCCATGCCCATTTCACTGTGCTGGGGAGTGAAAGGTCATAGTCTCTGAGGTGGGGAACTTGCCCACTAGTTCTGGAGGGGGCTCCATGCCCATTTCTCTGGGCTGGGGAGCGCAAGGTCATGGTCTCTGAGGTGGGGAACATGCTCACTGCTTCTGGAGGGGGTGCCATGGCCATTTCTCTGTGCTGGGGAGTACAAGGTCACAGTATCTGAGGTGAGGAACTTGCCCAATGGTCCTGGAGGGGGCTACATGCCCATTTCTCTGTTCTGGGGAGTGAAAGGTTACAGCCTCTGAGGTGGGGCACTTGCCCACTGGTTCTGGAGGGGACTCCATGCCCATTTCTCTGCTGGGGAGCGCAAGGTCACAGTGTCTGAGGTGGGAAAGTTGCCCACTGGTTCTGGAGGGGGCTCCATGCCCATTTCTCTGTGCTGGGGAGTGCAAGGTCACAGTCTCTGAGCTGGGGAACATGCCCACTGCTTCTGGAGGGGGCTCCATGCCAATTTCTCTGTGCTGGGGAGTGCAAGGTCACAGTGTCTGAGGTGGGGAACTTGCCCACTGGCTCTGGAGGGGGCTGCATGCCCATGTCCCTCTGCAGGGGAGTGCAAGGTCACAATCTCCCAGGTGGCTGACTTGCCCACTGGTTCTAGAGGGGTCTCCATGCCCATTTCACTCTGCAGGGGAGTGCAAGGTCAAAGACTTTCAGGTGGCTGACTTGCCCACTGGTTCTGGAGGGCGCTCCATGCCCATTTCTCTGTGCTGTGGAGTGCAAGGTCAATGAGGTAGGAAACTTGGCCACTGGTTCTTGGGGGTGGCGGGGGCTCCATGCCCATTTCTCTCTGCATGGGAGTGCAAGGTCACAGTCTCTCAGGTGGCTGACTTCCCCACTGGTTCTGTTACAGGCTCCATGCCCATTTCACTGTGCTGGGGAGTGAAAGGTCATAGTCTCTGAGGTGGGGAACTTGCCCACTAGTTCTGGAGGGGGCTCCATGCCCATTTCTCTGGGCTGGGGAGTGCAAGGTCATGGTCTCTGAGGTGGGGAACATGCTCACTGCTTCTGGAGGGGGTGCCATGGCCATTTCTCTGTGCTGGGGAGTACAAGGTCACAGTATCGGAGGTGAGGAACTTGCCCAATGGTCCTGGAGGGGGCTCCATGCCCATTTCTCTGTGCTGGGGAGTGAAAGGTTACAGTCTCTGAGGCGGGGCACTTGCCCACTGGTTCTGGAGGGGACTCCATGCCCATTTCTCTGCTTGGGAGCGCAAGGTCACAGTGTCTGAGGTGGGAAAGTTGCCCACTGGTTCTGGAGGGGGCTCCATGCCCATTACTCTGTGCTGGGGAGTGCAAGGTCACAGTCTCTGAGCTGGGGAACATGCCCACTGCTTCTGGAGGAGGCTCCATGCCCATTTCTCTGTGCTGGGGAGTGCAAGGTCACAGTCTCTGAGGTGGGGAACATGCCCACTGCTTCTGGAGGGGGCTCCATGCCAATTTCTCTGTGCTGGGGAGTGCAAGGTCACAGTGTCTGAGGTGGGGAACTTGCCCACTGGTTCTGGAGGGGGCTGCATGCCCATGTCCCTCTGCAGGGGAGTGCAAGGTCACAGTCTCCCAGGTGGCTTCTTTGCCCAGTGGTTCTGGAGGGGGCTCCATGCCCATTTCTCTGTGCTGGGGAGTGCAAGGTCACAGTCTTTCAGGTGGCTGACTTGCCCACTAGTTCTGGAGGGTGCTCCATGCCCATTTCTCTGTGCTGGGGAGTGCAAAGTCACTGAGGTGGGGAACTTGCCCACTGGTTCTGGGGGGCTCCATGCCCATTTCTCTCTGCATGGGAGTGCAAGGTCACAATCCCTCAGGTGGCTGACTTCCCCACTGGTTCTGGAACAGGCTCCATGCCCATTTCACTGTGCTGGGGAGTGCAAGGTCATAGTCTCTGAGGTGGGGAACTTGCCCACTGGTTCTGGAGGGGGCTCCATGACATCTCTGCTGGGGAGTGCATGTCACAGTCGTTGAGGTGGGAAACTTGCCCACTGGTTCTGGAGGGGGCTCCATGCCCATTTCTCTGTGCTGGGGAGTGCAAGGTCACAGTCTCTGAGCTGGGGAACATGCCCACTGCTTCTGGAGGGGGCCCCATGCCCATTTCCCTGTGCTGGGGAGTGCAAGGTCACTGTCTCTGAGCTGGGGAACATGCCCACTGCTTCTGGAGGGTGCTCCAGGCCAATTTCTCTGTGCTGGGAAGTGCAAGGTCACAGTCTCTGAGGTGGGGAACTTGCCCACTGGTTCTGGAGGGGGCCCCATGCCTATTTCTCTGTGCTGGGCAGTGCAAGGCCACAGTCTCTGAGGTAGGGATCTTGCCCACTGGTTCTGGAGGGCGGTCCATGCCCATTTCTCTGTGCTGGGGAGTGCAAGGTCACTGATGTGGGGAACTTGCCCACTGGTTCTGGAGGGGGATCCATGCCCATTCCCCTCTGCATGGGAGTCCAAGGTCACCGTCTCTCAGGTGGCTACTTCCCCACTGGTTCTGGAACAGGCTCCATGCCCATATCTCTGCTGCAGAGTGCAAGGTCACACACTCTGAGTTGGGGAAAATGCCTACTGCTTCTGGAGGGGGCTTCATGCCCATTTATCTGTGCTGGGGAGTGCAAGGTCACAGTCTCTCAGGTGGATGACTTGCCCACTGGTTCTGGAGGGGGCTGCATGCCTATTTCTCTGTGCTGGGGAGTCCAAGGTCACAGTCTCTGAGGTGGGGATCTTGCCCACTGGTTCTGGAGGGGTCTCCATGCCCATTTCTTTCTTCAGGGGAGTGCAAGGTCAAAGTCTTTCAGGTGGCTGACTTGCCCACTGGTTCTGGAGGGGGCTCCATGTCCATTTATTTGTGCTGGGGAGTGCATGGTCACAGTCTCTGTGGTGGGGAACATGACCACTGCTTCTGGAGGGGGCTCCATGCCCATTTCTCTGTTCTGGGGAGTGCAAGGTCATAGTCTCTGAGGTGAGAAAACTTGCCACTGGTTCTGGAGGGGGCTCCATGCCCATTTCTCTCTGCAGGGGAGTGCAAGGTCACAGTCTCCCAGTTGGCTGACTTGCCCACTGGTCCTGGAGGGGGCTCCATGCCCATTTATCTGTGCTGGGGAGTGAAAGGTTACAGTCTCTGAGGTGGGGAACTTGCCCACTGGTTCTGGAGGGAGCTCCATGCCCATTTCTCTATGCAGCGGAGTGCAAGGTCACAGTCTCTCAGGTGTCTGACTAGCTCACTGGAACTGGAGCAGGCTCCATGCCCATTTCTCTGTGCTGGGGAGTGCAAGGTCACTAAGGTGGGAAACTTGCCCACTGGTTCCTGGGGTGGGGGCTCCATGCCCATTTCTCTCTGCATGGGAGTGCAAGGTCACAGTCTCTCAGGTGGCTGACTTCCCCACTGGTTCTGTAACAGGCTCCATGCCCATTTCACTGTGCTGAGGAGTGAAAGGTCATAGTCTCTGAGGTGGAGAACTTGCCCACTGGTTCTGGAGGGGGCTGCATGCCTATTTCTCTGTGCTGGGGAGTACAAGGTCACAGTCTCTGAGGTGAGGAACTTGCCCACTGGTCCAGGAGGGGGATCCATGCCCATTTCTCTGTGCTGGGGAGTGAAAGGTTACAGCCTCTGAGGGGGGGGGGACTTGCCCACTGGTTCTGGAGGGGGGTCCATGCCCATTTCTTTGCTGGGGAGTGCAAGGTCACAGTCTGTGAGGTGGGGAACTTGCCCACTGGTTCTGGAGGGGTCTCCATGCCCATTTCTCCCTGCAGGGGAGTGCAAGGTCACAGTCTCTCAGGTGGCTGACTTGCCCACTGGTTCTGGAGGGGGCTCCATGCCCATTTCTCTGTGATGAGGAGTGCATGGTCACAGTCTCTGAGGTGGGGAACATGCCCACTGCTTCTGGAGGGGGCTCCATGCCCATTTCTCTGTGCTGGGGAGTGCAAGGTCACAGTCTCTGAGGTGGGGAACTTACCCACTGGTCCTAGAGGGTACTACGGGCCCACAGACCACAGATCACAGTCCAAGGCCCATCTCGAATCCTGAATTCATCTGGGTAGAACTCTGCAGGGGTATCAGTTTGTAAGTGGGCAGGCAGCTCTGGGGATGGGGGGGACCTCAGTCAAATACGGGCACAAGCCTACTGGTTCTAGCGGGGGCTCGATGCCCATCTCTCTGCAGGGGAGTGGAAGGTCACAGTCTCTTAGGTGGCTGACTTGCCCACTGGTTCTGGAGGGGGCTCCATGCCCTTTTCTCCGTGCTGAAGATTGCAAGGTCACAGTCTCTGAGGTGGGGAACTTGCACAGTGCTTCTGGAGGGGGCTCCATGCCCATTTCTCTGTGCTGAAGATTGCAAGGTCACAGTCTCTGAGGTGGGGAACTTGCACACTGCTTCTGGAGGGGGCTCCATGCCCATTTCTATGTGCTGGGGAGTGCAAGGTCACAGTCTCTGAGGTGCGGAACATGCCCACTGCTTCTGGAGGGGGCTCCATGCCAATTTCTCTGTGCTGGGCAGTGCAAGGTCACAGTCTTTGAGGTGGGGAACATGCCCACTGCTTCTGGAGGGGGCTCCATGCCCATTTCTCTGTGCTGGGCAGTGCAAGGTCGCAGTCTCTGAGGTGGGGAACATGCCCACTGCTTCTGGAGGGGGCTGCAAGCCCATGTCCCTCTGCAGGGAAGTGCAAGGTCACAGTCTCCCAGGTGGCTGACTTCCCCACTGGATCTGGAGGGGGATCCATGCCCATTTCTCTGTGCTGGGGAGTGCAAGGTCACAGTCTTTCAGGTGGCTGACTTGCCCACTGGTTCTGGAGGGCGCTCCATGCCCATTTCTCTGTGCTGGGGAGTGCAAGGTCACTGAGGTGGGGAACTAGCCCATTGGTTCTGGGGGGGGCTCCATGCCCATTTCTCTCTGCATGGGAGTGCAAGGTCACAGTCTCTCAGGTGGCTGACTTGCCCACTGGTTCTGGAGGGGGCTCCATGTCCATTTCTCTGTGCTGAAGAGTGCAAGGTCACAGTCTCTGAGGTGGGGAACTTGCACACTGCTTCTGGATGGGGCTCCATGCCCATTTCTATGTGCTGGGGAGTAAAAGGTCACAGTCTCTGAGGTGGGGAACCTGCCCACTGGTCCTGGAGGGGGATCCATGTCCATTTCTCTGTGCTGGGCAGTGCAAGGTCGCAGTCTCTGAGGTGGGGAACATGCCCACTGCTTCTGGAGGGGGCTCCATGCCCATTTCTCTGTGCAGGGGAGTGCAAGGTCACAGACCTTGAGGTGGGGAACATGCTCACTGCTTCTGGAGGGGGCTCCATGCCAATTTCTCTGTGCTGGGGAGTGCAAGGTCACAGTGTCTGAGGTGGGGAACTTGCCCACTGGTTCTGGAGGGAGCTGCATGCCCATGTCCCTCTGCAGGGGAGTGCAAGGTCACAATCTCCCAGGTGGCTGACTTGCCCACTGTTTCTGGAGGGGTCTCCATGCCCATTTCACTCTGCAGGGGAGTGCAAGGTCAAAGTCTGTCAGGTGGCTGACTTCCCCACTGGTTCTGTTACACGCTCCATGCCCATTTCACTGTGCTGGGGAGTGAAAGGTCATAGTCTCTGAGGTGGGGAGCTTGCCCACTAGTTCTGGAGGGGGCTTCATGCCCATTTCTCTGTGCTGGGGAGTGAAAGGTTACAGCCTCTGAGGTGGGGCACTTGCCCACTGGTTCTGGAGGGGACTCCATGCCCATTTCTCTGCTGGGGAGCGCAAGGTCACAGTGTCTGAGGTGGGAAAGTTGCCCACTGGTTCTGGAGGGGGCTCCATGCCCATTGCTCTGTGCTGGGGAGTGCAAGGTCACAGTCTCTGAGCTGGGGAACATGCCCACTGCTTCTGGAGGGGGCTCCATGCCAATTTCTCTGTGCTGGGGAGTGCAAGGTCACAGTGTCTGAGGTGGGGAACTTGCCCACTGGTTCTGGAGGGGGCTGCATGGCCATGTCCCTCTGCAGGGGAGTGCAAGGTCACAATCTCCCAGGTGGCTGACTTGCCCACTGGTTCTAGAGGGGTCTCCATGCCCATTTCACTCTGCAGGGGAGTGCAAGGTCAAAGACTTTCAGGTGGCTGACTTGCCCACTGGTTCTGGAGGGCGCTCCATGCCCATTTCTCTGTGCTGGGGAGTGCAAGGTCACTGAGGTAGGAAACTTGCCCACTGGTTCTTGGGGGTGGGGGGGGGCTCCATGCCCATTTCTCTCTGCATGGGAGTGCAAGGTCACAGTCTCTCAGGTGGCTGACTTCCCCACTGGTTCTGTTACAGGCTCCATGCCCATTTCACTGTGCTGGGGAGTGCAAGGTCATAGTCTCTGAGGTGGGGAACTTGCCCACTAGTTCTGGAGGGGGCTCCATGCCCATTTCTCAGGGCTGGGGAGTGCAAGGTCATGGTCTCTGAGGTGGGGAACATGCTCACTGCTTCTGGAGGGGGTGCCATGGCCATTTCTCTGTATTGGGGAGTACAAGGTCTCAGTATCGGAGGTGAGGAACTTGCCCAATGGTCCTGAAGGGGGCTCCATGCCCATTTCTCTGTGCTGGGGAGTGAAAGGTTACAGTCTCTGAGGTGGAGCACTTGCCCACTGGTTCTGGAGGGGACTCCATGCCCATTTCTCTGCTGGGGAGCGCAACTTCACAGTGTCTGAGGTGGGAAACTTGCCCACTGGTTCTGGAGGGTACTCCATGCCCATTTCTCTGTGCTGGGGAGTGCAAGGTCACAGTCTCTGAGCTGGGGAACATGCCCACTGCTTCTGGAGGGGGCTCCATGCCCATTTTTCTGTGCTGGGGAGTGCAAGGTCACAGTGTCTGAGGTGGGGAACTTGCCCACTGGTTCTGGAGGGGGCTGCATGCCCATGTCCCTCTGCAGGGGAGTGCAAGGTCACAATCTCCCAGGTGGCTGACTTGCCCACTGGTTCTGGAAGGGGCTCCATGCCCATTTCTCTGTGCTGGGGGGTGCAAGGTCAAAGTCTCCAAGGTGGGGAACTTGCCCACTGGTTCTGGAGGGGTCTCCATGCCCATTTCACTCTGCATGGGAGTGCAAGGTCAAAGTCTTTCAGGTGGCTGACTTGCCCACTGGTTCTGGAGGGTGCTCCATGCCCATTTCTCTGTGCTGGGGAGTGCAAGGTCAATGAGGTGGGAAACTTGCCCACTGGTTCTTGGGGGGGCTCCATGCCCATTTCTCTGCATGGGAGTGCAAGGTCACAGTCTCTCAGGTGGCTGACTTCCCCACCGGTTCTGTAACAGGCTCCATGCCCATTTCACTGTGCTGGGGAGTGAAAGGTCATAGTCTCAGAGGCGGGGAACTTGCCCACTGGTTCTGGAGGGACTCGGGGGAGTACAAGGTAATGGTCTCTGAGGTGGGGAACATGCTCACTGCTTCTGGAGGGGGTGCCATGGCCATTTCTCTGTGCTGGGGAGTACAAGGTCACAGTATCTGAGGTGAGGAACTTGCACAATGGTCCTGGAGGGGGCTCCATGCCCATTTCTCTGTGCTGGGGAGTGAAAGGTTACAGCCTCTGAGGTGGGGCACTAGCCCACTGGTTCTGGAGGGGGCTCCATGCCCATTTCTCTGTGCTGGGGAGTGCAAGGTCACTGAGGTGGGGAACTAGCCCATTGGTTCTGGGGGGGCTCCATGCCCATTTCTCTCTGCATGGGAGTGCAAGGTCACAGTCTCTCAGGTGGCTGACTTCCCCACTGGTTCTGGAACAGCCTCCATGCCCATTTCACTGTGCTGGGGAGTGCAAGGTCTTAGTCTCTGAGGTGGGGAACTTGCCCACTGGTTCTGGAAGGGGCTCCATGCCTATTTCTCTGCTGGGGAGCGCAAGGTCACAGTCTCTAAGGTGGGAAACTTGCCCACTGGTTCTGGAGGGGGCTCCATGCCCATTTGTCTGTGCTGGGGAGTGCAAGGTCACAGTCTCTGAGCAGGGGAACATTCCCACTGCTTCTGGAGGGGGCTCCATGCCCATTTCTCTGTGCTGGGGAGTGCAAGGTCACAGTCTCTGGGGTGGGGAACATGCCCACTGCTTCTGGAGGGGGCTCCATGCCAATTTCTCTGTGCTGGGGAGTGCAAGGTCACAGTGTCTGAGGTGGGGAACTTGCCCACTGGTTCTGGAGGGGGCTGCATGCCCATGTCCCTCTGCAGGGGAGTGCAAGGTCACAATCTCCCAGGTGGCTGACTTGCCCACTGGTTCTAGAGGGGTCTCCATGCCCATTTCACTCTGCAGGGGAGTGCAAGGTCAAAGTCTTTCAGGTGGCTGACTTGCCCACTGGTTCTAGAGGGCGCTCCATGCCCATTTCTCTGTGCTGGGGAGTGCAAGGTCACTGAGGTAGGAAACTTGCCCACTGGTTCTTGGGGGTGGGGGGGGCTCCATGCCCATTTCTCTCTGCATGGGAGTGCAAGGTCACAGTCTCTCAGGTGGCTGACTTCCCCACTGGTTCTGTTACAGGCTCCATGCCCATTTCACTGTGCTGGGGAGTGAAAGGTCATAGTCTCTGAGGTGGGGAACTTGCCCACTAGTTCTGGAGGGGGCTCCATGCCCATTTCTCTGGGCTGGGGAGTGCAAGGTCATGGTCTCTGAGGTGGGGAACATGCTCACTGCTTCTGCAGGGGGTGCATTGGCCATTTCTCTGTGCTGGGGAGTACAAGGTCACAGTATCTGAGGTGAGGAACTTGCCCAATGGTCCTGGAGAGGGCTCCATGCCCATTTCTCTGTGCTGGGGAGTGAAAGGTTACAGTCTCTGAGGTGGGGCACTTGCCCACTGGTACTGGAGGGGACTCCATGCCCATTTCTCTGCTTGGGAGCGCAAGGTCACAGTGTCTGAGGTGGGAAAGTTGCCCACTGGTTCTGGAGGGTGCTCCATGCCCATTACTCTGTGCTGGGGAGTGCAAGGTCACAGTGTCTGAGGTGGGGAACTTGCCCACTGGTTCTGGAGGGGGCTGCATGCCCATGTCCCTCTGCAGGGGAGTGCAAGGTCACAGTCTCCCAGGTGGCTTCCTTGCCCAGTGGTTCTGGAGGGGGCTCCATGCCCATTTCTCTGTGCTGGGGAGTGCAAGGTCACAGTCTTTCAGGTGGCTGACTTGCCCACTAGTTCTGGAGGGTGCTCCATGCCCATTTCTCTGTGCTGGGGAGTGCAAAGTCACTGAGGTGGGGAACTTGCCCACTGGTTCTGGGGGGCTCCATGCCCATTTCTCTCTGCATGGGAGTGCAAGGTCACAGTCCCTCAGGTGGCTGACTTCCCCACTGGTTTTGGAACAGGCTCCATGCCCATTTCACTGTGCTGGGGAGTGCAAGGTCATAGTCTCTGAGGTGGGGAACTTGCCCACTGGTTCTGGAGGGGGCTCCATGCCCATATCTCTGCTGGGGAGCGCATGTCACAGTCGTTGAGGTGGGAAACTTGCCCACTGGTTCTGGAGGGGGCTCCATGCCCATTTCTCTGTGCTGGGGAGTGCAAGGTCACAGTCTCTGAGCTGGGGAACATGCCCACTGCTTCTGGAGGGGGCTCCATGCCCATTTCCCTGTGCTGGGGAGTGCAAGGTCACTGTCTCTGAGGTGGGGAACATGCCCACTGCTTTTGGAGGGTGCTCCAGGCCAATTTCTCAGTGCTGGGAAGTGCAAGGTCACAGTCTCTGAGGTGGGGAACTTGCCCACTGGTTCTGGAGGGGGCTCCATGCCTATTTCTCTGTGCTGGGGAGTGCAAGGCCACAGTCTCTGAGGTGGGGATCTTGCCCACTGGTTCTGGAGGGCGCTCCATGCCCATTTCTCTGTGCTGGGGAGTGCAAGGTCACTGATGTGGGGAACTTGCCCACTGGTTTTGGAGGGGGCTCCATGCCCATTCCCCTCTGCATGGGGGTCCAAGGTCACCGTCTCTCAGGTGGCTGACTTCCCCACTGGATCTGGAGGGGGATCCATGCCCATTTCTCTGTGCTGGGGAGTGCAAGGTCACAGTCTTTCAGGTGGCTGACTTGCCCACTGGTTCTGGAGGGCGCTCCATGCCCATTTCTCTGTGCTGGGGAGTGCAAGGTCACTGAGGTGGGGAACTAGCTCATTGGTTCTGGGGGGGGCTCCATGCCCATTTCTCTCTGCATGGGAGTGCAAGGTCACAGTCTCTCAGGTGGCTGACTTGCCCACTGGTTCTGGAGGGGGCTCCATGTCCATTTCTCTGTGCTGAAGAGTGCAAGGTCACACTCTCTGAGGTGGGGAACTTGCACACTGCTTCTGGATGGGGCTCCATGCCCATTTCTATGTGCTGGGGAGTAAAAGGTCACAGTCTCTGAGGTGGGGAACCTGCCCACTGGTCCTGGAGGGGGATCCATGTCCATTTCTCTGTGCTGGGCAGTGCAAGGTCGCAGTCTCTGAGGTGGGGAACATGCCCACTGCTTCTGGAGGGGGCTCCATGCCCATTTCTCTGTGCAGGGGAGTGCAAGGTCACAGACCTTGAGGTGGGGAACATGCCCACTGCTTCTGGAGGGGGCTCCATGCCAATTTCTCTGTGCTGGGGAGTGCAAGGTCACAGTGTCTGAGGTGGGGAACTTGCCCACTGGTTCTGGAGGGGGCTGCATGCCCATGTCCCTCTGCAGGGGAGTGCAAGGTCACAATCTCCCAGGTGGCTGACTTGCCCACTGGTTCTGGAGGGCGCTCCATGCCCATTTCTCTGTGCTGGGGAGTGCAAGGTCACTGAGGTAGGAAACTTGCCCACTAGTTCTTGGGGGTGGGGGGGGCTCCATGCCCATTTCTCTCTGCATGGGAGTGCAAGGTCACAGTCTCTCAGGTGGCTGACTTCCCCACTGGTTCTGTTACAGGCTCCATGCCCATTTCACTGTGCTGGGGAGTGAAAGGTCATAGTCTCTGAGGTGGGGAACTTGCCCACTAGTTCTGGAGGGGGCTCCATGCCCATTTCTCGGGCTGGGGAGTGCAAGGTCATGGTCTCTGAGGTGGGGAACATGCTCACTGCTTCTGGAGGGGGTGCCATGGCCATTTCTCTGTACTGGGGAGTACAAGGTCTCAGTATCGGAGGTGAGGAACTTGCCCAATGGTCCTGAAGGGGGCTCCATGCCCATTTCTCTGTGCTGGGGAGTGAAAGGTTACAGTCTCTGAGGTGGAGCACTTGCCCACTGGTTCTGGAGGGGACTCCATGCCCATTTCTCTGCTGGGGAGCGCAACTTCACAGTGTCTGAGGTGGGAAAATTGCCCACTGGTTCTGGAGGGTGCTCCATGCCCATTTCTCTGTGCTGGGGAGTGCAAGGTCACAGTCTCTGAGCTGGGGAACATGCCCACTGCTTCTGGAGGGGGCTCCATGCCCATTTCTCTGTGCTGGGGAGTGCAAGGTCACAGTCTCTGAGGTGGGGAACATGCCCACTGCTTCTGGAGGGGGCTCCATGCCAATTTCTCTGTGCTGGGGAGTGCAAGGTCACAGTGTCTGAGGTGGGGAACTTGCCCACTGGTTCTGGAGGGGGCTGCATGCCCATGTCCCTCTGCAGGGGAGTGCAAGGTCACAATCTCCCAGGTGGCTGACTTGCCCACTGGTTCTGGAAGGGGCTCCATGCCCATTTCTCTGTGCTGGGGGGTGCAAGGTCACAGTCTCCAAGGTGGCTGACTTGCCCACTGGTTCTGGAGGGCGCTCTATGCCCATTTCTCTGTGCTGGGGAGTGCAAGGTCAATGAGGTGGGAAACTTGCCCACTGGTTCTTGGGGGGGCTCCATGCCCATTTCTCTGCATGGGAGTGCAAGGTCACAGTCTCTCAGGTGGCTGACTTCCCCACCGGTTCTGTAACAGGCTCCATGCCCATTTCACTGTGCTGTGGAGTGAAAGGTCATAGTCTCAGAGGCGGGGAACTTGCCCACTGGTTCTGGAGGGGACTCCATGCCCATTTCTCTGGGCTGGGGAGTACAAGGTAATGGTCTCTGAGGTGGGGAACATGCTCACTGCTTCTGGAGGGGGTGCCATGGCCATTTCTCTGTGCTGGGGAGTACAAGGTCACAGTATCTGAGGTGAGGAACTTGCCCAATGGTCCTGGAGGGGGCTCCATGCCCATTTCTCTGTGCTGGGGAGTGAAAGGTTACAGCCTCTGAGGTGGGGTACTAGCCCACTGGTTCTGAAGGGGGCTCCATGCCCATTTCTCTGTGCTGGGGAGTGCAAGGTCACTGAGGTGGGGAACTAGCCCATTGGTTCTGGGGGGGCTCCATGTCCATTTCTCTCTGCATGGGAGTGCAAGGTCACAGTCTCTCGGGTGGCTGACTTCCCCACTGGTTCTGGAACAGGCTCCATGCCCATTTCACTGTGCTGGGAAGTGCAAGGTCATAGTCTCTGAGGTGGGGAACTTGCCCACTGGTTCTGGAAGGGGCTCCATGCCTATTTCTCTGCTGGGGAGCGCAAGGTCACAGTCTCTAAGGTGGGAAACTTGCCCACTGGTTCTGGAGGGGGCTCCATGCCCATTTGTCTGTGCTGGGGAGTGCAAGGTCACAGTCTCTGAGCTGGGGAACATGCCCACTGCTTCTGGAGGGGGCTCCATGTCCATTTCTCTGTACTGGGGAGTGCAAGGTCACAGTCTCTGGGGTGGGGAACATGCCCACTGCTTCTGGCTGGAGGGGGCTCCATGCCCATTTCTCTGTGCTGAGGAGTGCATGGTCACAGTCTCTGAGGTGGGGAACATGCCCACTGCTTCTGGAGGGGGCTCCATGCCCATTTCTCTGTGCTGGGGAGTGCAAGGTCACAGTCTCTGAGGTGGGGAACTTACCCACTGGTCCTAGAGGGTACTACGGGCCCACAGACCACAGAGCACAGTCCAAGGCCCAACTCGAATCCTGACTTCATCTGGGTAGAACTCTGCAGGGGTATCAGTTTGTAAGTGGGCAGGCAGCTCTGGGGGATGGGGGGGACCTCAGTCAAATACGGGCACAAGCCTACTGGTTCTAGCGGGGGCTCGATGCCCATCTCTCTGCAGGGGAGTGGAAGGTCACAGTCTCTTAGGTGGCTGACTTGCCCACTGGTTCTGGAGGGGGCTCCATGCCCATTTCTCTGTGCTGAAGATTGCAAGGTCACAGTCTCTGAGGTGGGGAACTTGCACACTGCTTCTGGAGGGGGCTCCATGCCCATTTCTCTGTGCTGAAGATTGCAAGGTCACAGTCTCTGAGGTGGGGAACTTGCACACTGCTTCTGGAGGGGGCTCCATGCCCATTTCTATGTGCTGGGGAGTGCAAGGTCACAGTCTCTGGGGTGGGGAACATGCCCACTGCTTCTGGAGGGGGCTCCATGCCAATTTCTCTGTGCTGGGGAGTGCAAGGTCACAGTGTCTGAGGTGGGGAACTTGCCCACTGGTTCTGGAGGGGGCTGCATGCCCATGTCCCTCTGCAGGGGAGTGCGAGGTCACAATCTCCCAGGTGGCTGACTTGCCCATTGTTTCTGGAGGGGTCTCCATGCCCATTTCACTCTGCAGGGGAGTGCAAGGTCAAAGTCTGTCAGGTGGCTGACTTCCCCACTGGTTCTGTAACAGGCTCCATGCCCATTTCACTGTGCTGGGGAGTGAAAGGTCATAGTCTCTCAGGTGGGGAACTTGCCCACTAGTTCTGGAGGGGGCTCCATGCCCATTTCTCTGGGCTGGGGAGCGCAAGGTCATGGTCTCTGAGGTGGGGAACATGCTCACTGCTTCTGGAGAGGGTGCCATGGCCATTTCTCTGTGCTGGGGAGTACAAGGTCACAGTATCTGAGGTGAGGAACTTGCCCAATGGTCCTGGAGGGAGCTACATGCCCATTTCTCTGTGCTGGGGAGTGAAAGGTTACAGCCTCTGAGGTGGGGCACTTGCCCACTGGTTCTGGAGGGGACTCCATGCCCATTTCTCTGCTGGGGAGCGCAAGGTCACAGTGTCTGAGGTGGGAAAGTTGCCCACTGGTTCTGGAGGGGGCTCCATGCCCATTTCTCTGTGCTGGGGAGTGCAAGGTCACAGTCTCTGAGCTGGGGAACATGCCCACTGCTTCTGGAGGGGGCTCCATGCCAATTTCTCTGTGCTGGGGAGTGCAAGGTCACAGTGTCTGAGGTGGGGAACTTGCCCACTGGTTCTGGAGGGGGCTGCATGCCCATGTCCCCCTGCAGGGGAGTGCAAGGTCACAATCTCCCAGGTGGCTGACTTGCCCACTGGTTCTAGAGGGGTCTCCATGCCCATTTCACTCTGCAGGGGAGTGCAAGGTCAAAGTCTTTCAGGTGGCTGACTTGCCCACTGGTTCTGGAGGGCGCTCCATGCCCATTTCTCTGTGCTGGGGAGTGCAAGGTCACTGAGGTAGGAAACTTGCCCACTGGTTCTTGGGGGTGGGGGGGGCTCCATGCCCATTTCTCTCTGCATGGGAGTGCAAAGTCACAGTCTCTCAGGTGGCTGACTTCCCCACTGGTTCTGTTACAGGCTCCATGCCCATTTCACTCTGCTGGGGAGTGAAAGGTCATAGTCTCTGAGGTGGGGAACTTGCCCACTAGTTCTGGAGGGGGCTCCATGCCCATTTCTCTGGGCTGAGGAGAGCAAGGTCATGGTCTCTGAGGTGGGGAACATGCTCACTGCTTCTGGAGGGGGTGCCATGGCCATTTCTCTGTGCTGGGGAGTACAAGGTCACAGTATCTGAGGTGAGGAACTTGCCCAATGGTCCTGGAGGGGGCTCTATGCCCATTTCTCTGTGCTGGGGAGTGAAAGGATACAGTCTCTGAGGTGGGGCACTTGCCCACTGGTTCTGGAGGGGACTCCATGCCCATTTCTCTGCTGGGGAGCGCAACTTAACAGTGTCTGAGGTGGGAAAGTTGCCCACTGGTTCTGGAGGGTGCTCCATGCCCATTTCTCTGTGCTGGGGAGTGCAAGGTCACAGTCTCTGAGCTGGGGAACATGCCCACAGCTTCTGGAGGGGGCTCCATGCCCATTTCTCTGTGCTGGGGAGTGCAAGGTCACAGTGTCTGAGGTGGGGAACTTGCCCACTGGTTCTGGAGGGGGCTGCATGCCCATGTCCCTCTGCAGGGGAGTGCAAGGTCACAAACTCCCAGGTGGCTGACTTGCCCACTGGTTCTGGAAGGGGCTCCATGCCCATTTCTCTGTGCTGGGGGGTGCAAGGTCACAGTCTCCAAGGTGGGGAACTTGCCCACTGGTTCTGGAGGGGTCTCCATGCCCATTTCACTCTGCAGGGGAGTGCAAGGTCAAAGTCTTTCAGGTGGCTGATTTGCCCACTGGTTCTGGAGGGCGCTCCATGCCCATTTCTCTGTGCTGGGGAGTGCAAGGTCAATGAGGTGGGAAACTTGCCCACTGGTTCTTGGGGGGGCTCCATGCCCATTTCTCTGCATGGGAGTGCAAGGTCACAGTCTCTCAGGTGGCTGACTTCCCCACCGGTTCTGTAACAGGCTCCATGCCCATTTCACTGTGCTGGGGAGTGAAAGGTCATAGTCTCAGAGGCGGGGAACTTGCCCACTGGTTCTGGAGGGGGCTCCATGCCCATTTCTCTGGGCTGGGGAGTACAAGGTAATGGTCTCAGAGGTGGGGAACATGCTCACTGCTTCTGGAGGGGGTGCCATGGCCATTTCTCTGTGCTGGGGAGTACAAGGTCACAGTATCTGAGGTGAGGAACTTGCCCAATGGTCCTGGAGGGGGCTCCATGCCCATTTCTCTGTGCTGGGGAGTGAAAGGTTACAGCCTCTGAGGTGGGGCACTAGCCCACTGGTTCTGGAGGGGGCTCCATGCCCATTTCTCTGTGCTGGGGAGTGCAAGGTCACTGAGGTGGGGAACTAGCCCATTGGTTCTGGGGGGGGCTCCATGCCCATTTCTCTCTGCATGGGAGTGCAAGGTCACAGTCTCTCAGGTGGCTGACTTCCCCACTGGTTCTGGAACAGGCTCCATGCCCATTTCACTGTGCTGGGGAGTGCAAGGTCATAGTCTCTGAGGTGGAGAACTTGCCCACTGGTTCTGGAAGGGGCTCCATGCCTATTTCTCTGCTGAGGAGCGCAAGGTCACAGTCTCTAAGGTGGGAAACTTGCCCACTGGTTCTGGAGGGGGCTCCATGCCCATTTGTCTGTGCTGGGGAGTGCAAGGTCACAGTCTCTGAGCTGGGGAACATTCCCACTGCTTCTGGAGGGGGCTCCATGCCCATTTCTCTGTGCTGGGGAGTGCAAGGTCACAGTGTCTGAGGTGGGGAACTTGCCCACTGGTTCTGGAGGGGGCTGCATGCCCATGTCCCTCTGCAGGGGAGTGCAAGGTCACAATCTCCCAGGTGGCTGACTTGCCCACTGGTTCTGGAAGGGGCTCCATGCCCATTTCTCTGTGCTGGGGGGTGCAAGGTCACAGTCTCCAAGGTGGGGAACTTGCCTACTGGTTCTGGAGGGGTCTTCATGCCCATTTCACTCTGCATGGGAGTGCAAGGTCAAAGTCTTTCAGGTGGCTGACTTGCCCACTGGTTCTGGAGGGCGCTCTATGCCCATTTCTCTGTGCTGGGGAGTGCAAGGTCAATGAGGTGGGAAACTTGCCCACTGGTTCTTGGGGGGGCTCCATGCCCATTTCTCTGCATGGGAGTGCAAGGTCACAGTCTCTCAGGTGGCTGACTTCCCCACCGGTTCTGTAACAGGCTCCATGCCCATTTCACTGTGCTGGGGAGTGCAAGGTCATAGTCTCTGAGCTGGGGAACATGCCCACTGCTTCTGGAGGGGGCTCCATGCCCATTTCTCTGTACTGGGGAGTGCAAGGTCACAGTCTCTGGGGTGGGGAACATGCCCACTGCTTCTGGCTGGAGGGGGCTCCATGCCCATTTCTCTGTGCTGAGGAGTGCATGGTCACAGTCTCTGAGGTGGGGAACATGCCCACTGCTTCTGGAGGGGGCTCCATGCCCATTTCTCTGTGCTGGGGAGTGCAAGGTCACAGTCTCTGAGGTGGGGAACTTACCCACTGGTCCTAGAGGGTACTACGGGCCCACAGACCACAGAGAACAGTCCAAGGCCCAACTCGAATCCTGACTTCATCTGGGTAGAACTCTGCAGGGGTATCAGTTTGTAAGTGGGCAGGCAGCTCTGGGGGATGGGGGGGACCTCAGTCAAATACGGGCACAAGCCTACTGGTTCTAGCGGGGGCTCGATGCCCATCTCTCTGCAGGGGAGTGGAAGGTCACAGTCTCTTAGGTGGCTGACTTGCCCACTGGTTCTGGAGGGGGCTCCATGCCCATTTCTCTGTGCTGAAGATTGCAAGGTCACAGTCTCTGAGGTGGGGAACTTGCACACTGCTTCTGGAGGGGGCTCCATGCCCATTTCTATGTGCTGGGGAGTGCAAGGTCACAGTCTCTGAGCTGGGGAACATGCCCACTGCTTCTGGAGGGGGCTCCATGCCAATTTCTCTGTGCTTGGGAGTGCAAGGTCACAGTGTCTGAGGTGGGGAACTTGCCCACTGGTTCTGGAGGGGGCAGCATGCCCATGTCCCTCTTCAGGGGAGTGCGAGGTCACAATCTCCCAGGTGGCTGACTTGCCCACTGTTTCTGGAGGGGTCTCCATCCCCATTTCACTCTGCAGGGGAGTGCAAGGTCAAAGTCTGTCAGGTGGCTGACTTCCCCACTGGTTCTGTAACAGGCTCCATGCCCATTTCACTGTGCTGGGGAGTGAAAGGTCATAGTCTCTGAGGTGGGGAACTTGCCCACTAGTTCTGGAGGGGGCTCCATGCCCATTTCTCTGGGCTGGGGAGCGCAAGGTCATGGTCTCTGAGGTGGGGAACATGCTCACTGCTTCTGGAGAGGGTGCCATGGCCATTTCTCTGTGCTGGGGAGTACAAGGTCACAGTATCTGAGGTGAGGAACTTGCCCAATGGTCCTGGAGGGAGCTACATGCCCATTTCTCTGTGCTGGGGAGTGAAAGGTTACAGCCTCTGAGGTGGGGCACTTGCCCACTGGTTCTGGAGGGGACTCCATGCCCATTTCTCTGCTGGGGAGCGCAAGGTCACAGTGTCTGAGGTGGGAAAGTTGCCCACTGGTTCTGGAGGGGGCTCCATGCCCATTTCTCTGTGCTGGGGAGTGCAAGGTCACAGTCTCTGAGCTGGGGAACATGCCCACTGCTTCTGGAGGGGGCTCCATGCCAATTTCTCTGTGCTGGGGAGTGCAAGGTCACAGTGTCTGAGGTGGGGAACTTGCCCACTGGTTCTGGAGGGGGCTGCATGCCCATGTCCCCCTGCAGGGGAGTGCAAGGTCACAATCTCCCAGGTGGCTGACTTGCCCACTGGTTCTAGAGGGGTCTCCATGCCCATTTCACTCTGCAGGGGAGTGCAAGGTCAAAGTCTTTCAGGTGGCTGACTTGCCCACTGGTTCTGGAGGGCGCTCCATGCCCATTTCTCTGTGCTGGGGAGTGCAAGGTCACTGAGGTAGGAAACTTGCCCACTGGTTCTTGGGGGTGGGGGGGGGGCTCCATGCCCATTTCTCTCTGCATGGGAGTGCAAAGTCACAGTCTCTCAGGTGGCTGACTTCCCCACTGGTTCTGTTACAGGCTCCATGCCCATTTCACTCTGCTGGGGAGTGAAAGGTCATAGTCTCTGAGGTGGGGAACTTGCCCACTAGTTCTGGAGGGGGCTCCATGCCCATTTCTCTGGGCTGAGGAGAGCAAGGTCATGGTCTCTGAGGTGGGGAACATGCTCACTGCTTCTGGAGGGGGTGCCATGGCCATTTCTCTGTGCTGGGGAGTACAAGGTCACAGTATCTGAGGTGAGGAACTTGCCCAATGGTCCTGGAGGGGGCTCTATGCCCATTTCTCTGTGCTGGGGAGTGAAAGGATACAGTCTCTGAGGTGGGGCACTTGCCCACTGGTTCTGGAGGGGACTCCATGCCCATTTCTCTGCTGGGGAGCGCAACTTAACAGTGTCTGAGGTGGGAAAGTTGCCCACTGGTTCTGGAGGGTGCTCCATGCCCATTTCTTTGTGCTGGGGAGTGCAAGGTCACAGTCTCTGAGCTGGGGAACATGCCCACAGCTTCTGGAGGGGGCTCCATGCCCATTTCTCTGTGCTGGGGAGTGCAAGGTCACAGTGTCTGAGGTGGGGAACTTGCCCACTGGTTCTGGAGGGGGCTGCATGCCCATGTCCCTCTGCAGGGGAGTGCAAGGTCACAATCTCCCAGGTGGCTGACTTGCCCACTGGTTCTGGAAGGGGCTCCATGCCCATTTCTCTGTGCTGGGGGGTGCAAGGTCACAGTCTCCAAGGTGGGGAACTTGCCCACTGGTTCTGGAGGGGTCTCCATGCCCATTTCACTCTGCAGGGGAGTGCAAGGTCAAAGTCTTTCAGGTGGCTGATTTGCCCACTGGTTCTGGAGGGCGCTCCATGCCCATTTCTCTGTGCTGGGGAGTGCAAGGTCAATGAGGTGGGAAACTTGCCCACTGGTTCTTGGGGGGGCTCCATGCCCATTTCTCTGCATGGGAGTGCAAGGTCACAGTCTCTCAGGTGGCTGACTTCCCCACCGGTTCTGTAACAGGCTCCATGCCCATTTCACTGTGCTGGGGAGTGAAAGGTCATAGTCTCAGAGGCGGGGAACTTGCCCACTGGTTCTAGAGGGGGCTCCATGCCCATTTCTCTGGGCTGGGGAGTACAAGGTAATGGTCTCAGAGGTGGGGAACATGCTCACTGCTTCTGGAGGGGGTGCCATGGCCATTTCTCTGTGCTGGGGAGTACAAGGTCACAGTATCTGAGGTGAGGAACTTGCCCAATGGTCCTGGAGGGGGCTCCATGCCCATTTCTCTGTGCTGGGGAGTGAAAGGTTACAGCCTCTGAGGTGGGGCACTAGCCCACTGGTTCTGGAGGGGGCTCCATGCCCATTTCTCTGTGCTGGGGAGTGCAAGGTCACTGAGGTGGGGAACTAGCCCATTGGTTCTGGGGGGGCTCCATGCCCATTTCTCTCTGCATGGGAGTGCAAGGTCACAGTCTCTCAGGTGGCTGACTTCCCCACTGGTTCTGGAACAGGCTCCATGCCCATTTCACTGTGCTGGGGAGTGCAAGGTCATAGTCTCTGAGGTGGGGAACTTGCCCACTGGTTCTGGAAGGGGCTCCATGCCTATTTCTCTGCTGAGGAGCGCAAGGTCACAGTCTCTAAGGTGGGAAACTTGCCCACTGGTTCTGGAGGGGGCTCCATGCCCATTTGTCTGTGCTGGGGAGTGCAAGGTCACAGTCTCTGAGCTGGGGAACATTCCCACTGCTTCTGGAGGGGGCTCCATGCCCATTTCTCTGTGCTGGGGAGTGCAAGGTCACAGTCTCTGGGGTGGGGAACATGCCCACTGCTTCTGGAGGGGGCTCCATGCCCATTTCTCTGTGCTGGGGAGTGCAAGGTCACAGTCTCTGAGGTGGGGAACATGCCCACTGCTTCTGGAGGGGGCTCCATGCCAATTTCTCTGTGCTGGGGAGTGCAAGGTCACAGTGTCTGAGGTGGGGAACTTGCCCACTGGTTCTGGAGGGGGCTGCATGCCCATGTCCCTCTGCAGGGGAGTGCAAGGTCACAGTCTCCCAGGTGGCTTCCTTGCCCAGTGGTTCTGGAGGGGGTTCCATGCCCATTTCTCTGTGCTGGGGAGTGCAAGGTCACAGTCTTTCAGGTGGCTGACTTGCCCACTAGTTCTGGAGGGTGCTCCATGCCCATTTCTCTGTGCTGGGGAGTGCAAAGTCACTGAGGTGGGGAACTTGCCCACTGGTTCTGGGGGGCTCCATGCCCATTTCTCTCTGCATGGGAGTGCAAGGTCACAGTCCCTCAGGTGGCTGACTTCCCCACTGGTTCTGGAACAGGCTCCATGCCCATTTCACTGTGCTGGGGAGTGCAAGGTCATAGTCTCTGAGGTGGGGAACTTCCCCACTGGTTCTGTTACAGACTCCATGCCCATTTCACTGTGCTGGGGAGTGAAAGGTCATAGTCTCTGAGGTGGGGAACTTGCCCACTAGTTCTGGAGGGGGCTCCATGCCCATTTCTCTGGGCTGGGGAGTGCAAGGTCATGGTCTCTGAGGTGGGGAACATGCTCACTGCTTCTGGAGGGGGTGCCATGGCCATTTCTCTGTGCTGGGGAGTACAAGGTCACAGTATCTGAGGTGAGGAACTTGCCCAATGGTCCTGGAGGGGGCTCTATGCCCATTTCTCTGTGCTGGGGAGTGAAAGGTTACAGTCTCTGAGGTGGGGCACTTGCCCACTGGTTCTGGAGGGGACTCCATGCCCATTTCTCTGCTGGGGAGCGCAACTTCACAGTGTCTGAGGTGGGAAAGTTGCCCACTGGTTCTGGAGGGTGCTCCATGCCCATTTCTCTGTGCTGGGGAGTGCAAGGTCACAGTCTCTGAGCTGGGGAACATGCCCACTGCTTCTGGAGGGGGCTCCATGCCCATTTCTCTGTGCTGGGGAGTGCAAAGTCACTGAGGTGGGGAACTTGCCCACTGGTTCTGGGGGGCTCCATGCCCATTTCTCTCTGCATGGGAGTGCAAGGTCACAGTCCCTCAGGTGGCTGACTTCCCCACTGGTTCTGGAACAGGCTCCATGCCCATTTCACTCTGCTGGGGAGGGCAAGGTTATAGTCTCTGAGGTGGGGAACTTCCCCACTGGTTCTGTTACAGGCTCCATGCCCATTTCACTGTGCTGGGGAGTGAAAGGTCATAGTCTCTGAGGTGGGGAACTTGCCCACTAGTTCTGGAGGGGGCTCCATGCCCATTTCTCTGGGCTGGGGAGTGCAAGGTCATGGTCTCTGAGGTGGGGAACATGCTCACTGCTTCTGGAGGGGCTGCAATGGCCATTTCTCTGTGCTGGGGAGTGCAAGGTCACAGTGTCTGAGGTGGGGAACTTGCCCACTGGTTCTGGAGGGGGCTGCATGCCCATGTCCCTCTGCAGGGGAGTGCAAGGTCACAGTCTCCCAGGTGGCTTCCTTGCCCAGTGGTTCTGGAGGGGGTTCCATGCCCATTTCTCTGTGCTGGGGAGTGCAAGGTCACAGTCTTTCAGGTGGCTGACTTGCCCACTAGTTCTGGAGGGTGCTCCATGCCCATTTCTCTGTGCTGGGGAGTGCAAAGTCACTGAGGTGGGGAACTTGCCCACTGGTTCTGGGGGGCTCCATGCCCATTTCTCTCTGCATGGGAGTGCAAGGTCACAGTCCCTCAGGTGGCTGACTTCCCCACTGGTTCTGGAACAGGCTCCATGCCCATTTCACTGTGCTGGGGAGTGCAAGGTCATAGTCTCTGAGGTGGGGAACTTCCCCACTGGTTCTGTTACAGACTCCATGCCCATTTCACTGTGCTGGGGAGTGAAAGGTCATAGTCTCTGAGGTGGGGAACTTGCCCACTAGTTCTGGAGGGGGCTCCATGCCCATTTCTCTGGGCTGGGGAGTGCAAGGTCATGGTCTCTGAGGTGGGGAACATGCTCACTGCTTCTGGAGGGGGTGCCATGGCCATTTCTCTGTGCTGGGGAGTACAAGGTCA
This sequence comes from Pleurodeles waltl, assembly GCF_031143425.1. NCBI lineage: Eukaryota > Metazoa > Chordata > Amphibia > Caudata > Salamandridae > Pleurodeles > Pleurodeles waltl. The sequence goes on along the minus strand of NC_090446.1, from coordinate 1,297,595,165 downwards.
CAGTATCTGAGGTGAGGAACTTGCCCAATGGTCCTGGAGGGGTCTCTATGCCCATTTCTCTGTGCTGGGGAGTGAAAGGTTACAGTCTCTGAGGTGGGGCACTTGCCCACTGGTTCTGGAGGGGACTCCATGCCCATTTCTCTGCTGGGGAGCGCAACTTCACAGTGTCTGAGGTGGGAAAGTTGCCCACTGGTTCTGGAGGGTGCTCCATGCCCATTTCTCTGTGCTGGGGAGTGCAAGGTCACAGTCTCTGAGCTGGGGAACATGCCCACTGCTTCTGGAGGGGGCTCCATGCCCATTTCTCTGTGCTGGGGAGTGCAAAGTCACTGAGGTGGGGAACTTGCCCACTGGTTCTGGGGGGCTCCATGCCCATTTCTCTCTGCATGGGAGTGCAAGGTCACAGTCCCTCAGGTGGCTGACTTCCCCACTGGTTCTGGAACAGGCTCCATGCCCATTTCACTCTGCTGGGGAGTGCAAGGTTATAGTCTCTGAGGTGGGGAACTTCCCCACTGGTTCTGTTACAGGCTCCATGCCCATTTCACTGTGCTGGGGAGTGAAAGGTCATAGTCTCTGAGGTGGGGAACTTGCCCAATAGTTCTGGAGGGGGCTCCATGCCCATTTCTCTGGGCTGGGGAGTGCAAGGTCATGGTCTCTGAGGTGGGGAACATGCTCACTGCTTCTGGAGGGGGTGCCATGGCCATTTCTCTGTGCTGGGGAGTACAAGGTCACAGTATCTGAGGTGAGGAACTTGCCCAATGGTCCTGGAGGGGGCTCTATGCCCATTTCTCTGTGCTGGGGAGTGAAAGGTTACAGTCTCTGAGGTGGGGCACTTGCCCACTGGTTCTGGAGGGGACTCCATGCCCATTTCTCTGCTGGGGAGCGCAACTTCACAGTGTCTGAGGTGGGAAAGTTGCCCACTGGTTCTGGAGGGTGCTCCATGCCCATTTCTCTGTGCTGGGGAGTGCAAGGTCACAGTCTCTGAGCTGGGGAACATGCCCACTGCTTCTGGAGGGGGCTCCATGCCCATTTGTCTGTGCTGGGGAGTGCAAGGTCACAGTGTCTGAGGTGGGGAACTTGCCCACTGGTTCTGGAGGGGGCTGCATGCCAATGTCCCTCTGCAGGGGAGTGCAAGGTCACAATCTCCCAGGTGGCTGACTTGCCCACTGGTTCTGGAAGGGGCTCCATGCCCATTTCTCTGTGCTGGGGGGTGCAAGGTCACAGTCTCCAAGGTGGGGAACTTGCCCACTGGTTCTGGAGGGGTCTCCATGCCCATTTCACTCTGCATGGGAGTGCAAGGTCAAAGTCTTTCAGGTGGCTGACTTGCCCACTGGTTCTGGAGGGCGCTCCATGCCCATTTCTCTGTGCTGGGGAGTGCAAGGGCAATGAGGTGGGAAACTTGCCCACTGGTTCTTGGGGGGGCTCCATGCCCATTTCTCTGCATGGGAGTGCAAGGTCACAGTCTCTCAGGTGGCTGACTTCCCCACCGGTTCTGTAACAGGCTCCATGCCCATTTCACTGTGCTGGGGAGTGAAAGGTCATAGTCTCAGAGGCGGGGAACTTGCCCACTGGTTCTGGAGGGGACTCGGGGGAGTACAAGGTAATGGTCTCTGAGGTGGGGAACATGCTCACTGCTTCTGGAGGGGGTGCCATGGCCATTTCTCTGTGCTGGGGAGTACAAGGTCACAGTATCTGAGGTGAGGAACTTGCCCAGTGGTCCTGGAGGGGGCTCCATGCCCATTTCTCTGTGCTGGGGAGTGAAAGGTTACAGCCTCTGAGGTGGGGCACTAGCCCACTGGTTCTGGAGGGGGCTCCATGCCCATTTCTCTGTGCTGGGGAGTGCAAGGTCACTGAGGTGGGGAACTAGCCCATTGGTTCTGGGGGGGCTCCATGCCCATTTCTCTCTGCATGGGAGTGCAAGGTCACAGTCTCTCAGGTGGCTGACTTCCCCACTGGTTCTGGAACAGGCTCCATGCCCATTTCACTGTGCTGGGGAGTGCAAGGTCTTAGTCTCTGAGGTGGGGAACTTGCCCACTGGTTCTGGAAGGGGCTCCATGCCTATTTCTCTGCTTGGGAGCGCAAGGTCACAGTCTCTAAGGTGGGAAACTTGCCGACTGGTTCTGGAGGGGGCTCCATGCCCATTTGTCTGTGCTGGGGAGTGCAAAGTCACAGTCTCTGAGCAGGGGAACATTCCCACTGCTTCTGGAGGGGGCTCCATGCCCATTTCTCTGTGCTGGGGAGTGCAAGGTCACAGTCTCTGGGGTGGGGAACATGCCCACTGCTTCTGGAGGGGGCTCCATGCCAATTTCTCTGTGCTGGGGAGTGCAAGGTAACAGTGTCTGAGGTGGGGAACTTGCCCACTGGTTCTGGAGGGGGCTGCATGCCCATGTCCCTCTGCAGGGGAGTGCAAGGTCACAATCTCCCAGGTGGCTGACTTGCCCACTGGTTCTAGAGGGGTCTCCATGCCCATTTCACTCTGCAGGGGAGTGCAAGGTCAAAGTCTTTCAGGTGGCTGACTTGCCCACTGGTTCTGGAGGGCGCTCCATGCCCATTTCTCTGTGCTGGGGAGTGCAAGGTCACTGAGGTAGGAAACTTGCCCACTGGTTCTTGGGGGTGGGGGGGGCTCCATGCCCATTTCTCTCTGCATGGGAGTGCAAGATCACAGTCTCTCAGGTGGCTGACTTCCACACTGGTTCTGTTACAGGCTCCATGCCCATTTCACTCTGCTGGGGAGTGAAAGGTCATAGTCTCTGAGGTGGGGAACTTGCCCACTAGTTCTGGAGGGGGCTCCATGCCCATTTCTCTGGGCTGAGGAGAGCAAGGTCATGGTCTCTGAGGTGGGGAACATGCTCACTGCTTCTGGAGGGGGTGCCATGGCCATTTCTCTGTGCTGGGGAGTACAAGGTCACAGTATCTGAGGTGAGGAACTTGCCCAATGGTCCTGGAGGGGGCTCTATGCCCATTTCTCTGTGCTGGGGAGTGAAAGGTTACAGTCTCTGAGGTGGGGCACTTGCCCACTGGTTCTGGAGGGGACTCCATGCCCATTTCTCTGCTGGGGAGCGCAACTTCACAGTGTCTGAGGTGGGAAAGTTGCCCACTGGTTCTGGAGGGTGCTCCATGCCCATTTCTCTGTGCTGGGGAGTGCAAGGTCACAATCTCTGAGCTGGGGAACATGCCCACAGCTTCTGGAGGGGGCTCCATGCCCATTTCTCTGTGCTGGGGAGTGCAAGGTCACAGTGTCTGAGGTGGGGAACTTGCCCACTGGTTCTGGAGGGGGCTGCATGCCCATGTCCCTCTGCAGGGGAGTGCAAGGTCACAATCTCCCAGGTGGCTGACTTGCCCACTGGTTCTGGAAGGGGCTCCATGCCCATTTCTCTGTGCTGGAGGGTGCAAGGTCACAGTCTCCAAGGTGGGGAACTTGCCCACTGGTTCTGGAGGGGTCTCCATGCCCATTTCACTCTGCAGGGGAGTGCAAGGTCAAAGTCTTTCAGGTGGCTGATTTGCCCACTGGTTCTGGAGGGCGCTCCATGCCCATTTCTCTGTGCTGGGGAGTGCAAGGTCAATGAGGTGGGAAACTTGCCCACTGGTTCTTGGGGGGGCTCCATGCCCATTTCTCTGCATGGGAGTGCAAGGTCACAGTCTCTCAGGTGGCTGACTTCCCCACCGGTTCTGTAACAGGCTCCATGCCCATTTCACTGTGCTGGGGAGTGAAAGGTCATAGTCTCAGAGGCGGGGAACTTGCCCACTGGTTCTGGAGGGGACTCCATGCCCATTTCTCTGGGCTGGGGAGTACAAGGTAATGGTCTCTGAGGTGGGGAACATGCTCACTGCTTCTGGAGGGGGTGCCATGGCCATTTCTCTGTGCTGGGGAGTACAAGGTCACAGTATCTGAGGTGAGGAACTTGCCCAATGGTCCTGGAGGGGGCTCCATGCCCATTTCTCTGTGCTGGGGAGTGAAAGGTTACAGCCTCTGAGGTGGGGCACTAGCCCACTGGTTCTGGAGGGGGCTCCATGCCCATTTCTCTGTGCTGGGGAGTGCAAGGTCACTGAGGTGGGGAACTAGCCCATTGGTTCTGGGGGGGCTCCATGCCCATTTCTCTCTGCATGGGAGTGCAAGGTCACAGTCTCTCAGGTGGCAGACTTCCCCACTGGTTCTGGAACAGGCTCCATGCCCATTTCACTGTGCTGGGGAGTGCAAGGTCATAGTCTCTGAGGTGGGGAACTTGCCCACTGGTTCTGGAAGGGGCTCCATGCCTATTTCTCTGCTGAGGAGCGCAAGGTCACAGTCTCTAAGGTGGGAAACTTGCCCACTGGTTCTGGAGGGGGCTCCATGCCCATTTGTCTGTGCTGGGGAGTGCAAGGTCACAGTCTCTGAGCTGGGGAACATTCCCACTGCCTCTGGAGGGGGCTCCATGCCCATTTCTCTGTGCTGGGGAGTGCAAGGTCACAGTCTCTGGGGTGGGGAACATGCCCACTGCTTCTGGAGGGGGCTCCATGCCAATTTCTCTGTGCTGGGGAGTGCAAGGTCACAGTGACTGAGGTGGGGAACTTGCCCACTGGTTCTGGAGGGGGCTGCATGCCCATGTCCCTCTGCAGGGGAGTGCAAGGTCACAATCTCCCAGGTGGCTGACTTGCCCACTGGTTCTAGAGGGGTCTCCATGCCCATTTCACTCTGCAGGGGAGTGCAAGGTCAAAGTCTTTCAGGTGGCTGACTTGCCCACTGGTTCTGGAGGGCGCTTCATGCCCATTTCTCTCTGCTGGGGAGTGCAAGGTCACTGAGGTAGGAAACTTGCCCACTGGTTCTTGGGGGTGGGGGGGGCTCCATGCCCATTTCTCTCTGCATGGGAGTGCAAGGTCACAGTCTCTCAGGTGGCTGACTTCCCCACTGGTTCTGTTACAGGCTCCATGCCCATTTCACTGTGCTGGGGAGTGAAAGGTCATAGTCTCTGAGGTGGGGAACTTGCCCACTAGTTCTGGAGGGGGCTCCATGCCCATTTCTCTGGGCTGGGGAGTGCAAGGTCATGGTCTCTGAGGTGGGGAACATGCTCACTGCTTCTGCAGGGGGTGCATTGGCCATTTCTCTGTGCTGGGGAGTACAAGGTCACAGTATCTGAGGTGAGGAACTTGCCCAATGGTCCTGGAGGGGGCTCCATGCCCATTTCTCTGTGCTGGGGAGTGAAAGGTTACAGTCTCTGAGGTGGGGCACTTGCCCACTGGTTCTGGAGGGGACTCCATGCCCATTTCTCTGCTTGGGAGCGCAAGGTCACAGTGTCTGAGGTGGGAAAGTTGCCCACTGGTTCTGGAGGGTGCTCCATGCCCATTACTCTGTGCTGGGGAGTGCAAGGTCACAGTCTCTGAGCTGGGGAACATGCCCACTGCTTCTGGAGGGGGCTCCATGCCCATTTCTCTGTGCTGGGGAGTGCAAGGTCACAGTCTCTGAGGTGGGGAACATGCCCACTGCTTCTGGAGGGGGCTCCATGCCAATTTCTCTGTGCTGGGGAGTGCAAGGTCACAGTGTCTGAGGTGGGGAACTTGCCCACTGGTTCTGGAGGGGGCTGCATGCCCATGTCCCTCTGCAGGGGAGTGCAAGGTCACAGTCTCCCAGGTGGCTTCCTTGCCCAGTGGTTCTGGAGGGGGTTCCATGCCCATTTCTCTGTGCTGGGGAGTGCAAGGTCACAGTCTTTCAGGTGGCTGACTTGCCCACTAGTTCTGGAGGGTGCTCCATGCCCATTTCTCTGTGCTGGGGAGTGCAAAGTCACTGAGGTGGGGAACTTGCCCACTGGTTCTGGGGGGCTCCATGCACATTTCTCTCTGCATGGGAGTGCAAGGTCACAGTCCCTCAGGTGGCTGACTTCCCCACTGGTTCTGGAACAGGCTCCATGCCCATTTCACTGTGCTGGGGAGTGCAAGGTCATAGTCTCTGAGGTGGGGAACTTCCCCACTGGTTCTGTTACAGACTCCATGCCCATTTCACTGTGCTGGGGAGTGAAAGGTCATAGTCTCTGAGATGGGGAACTTGCCCACTAGTTCTGGAGGGGGCTCCATGCCCATTTCTCTGGGCTGGGGAGTGCAAGGTCATGGTCTCTGAGGTGGGGAACATGCTCACTGCTTCTGGAGGGGGTGCCATGGCCATTTCTCTGTGCTGGTGAGTAGAAGGTCACAGTATCTGAGGTGAGGAACTTGCCCAATGGTCCTGGAGGGGGCTCTATGCCCATTTCTCTGTGCTGGGGAGTGAAAGGTTACAGTCTCTGAGGTGGGGCACTTGCCCACTGGTTCTGGAGGGGACTCCATGCCCATTTCTCTGCTGGGGAGCGCAACTTCACAGTGTCTGAGGTGGGAAAGTTGCCCACTGGTTCTGGAGGGTGCTCCATGCCCATTTCTCTGTGCTGGGGAGTGCAAGGTCACAGTCTCTGAGCTGGGGAACATGCCCACTGCTTCTGGAGGGGGCTCCATGCCCATTTCTCTGTGCTGGGGAGTGCAAAGTCACTGAGGTGGGGAACTTGCCCACTGGTTCTGGGGGGCTCCATGCCCATTTCTCTCTGCATGGGAGTGCAAGGTTACAGTCCCTCAGGTGGCTGACTTCCCTACTGGTTCTGGAACAGGCTCCATGCCCATTTCACTCTGCTGGGGAGGGCAAGGTTATAGTCTCTGAGGTGGGGAACTTCCCCACTGGTTCTGTTACAGGCTCCATGCCCATTTCACTGTGCTGGGGAGTGAAAGGTCATAGTCTCTGAGGTGGGGAACTTGCCCACTAGTTCTGGAGGGGGCTCCATGCCCATTTCTCTGGGCTGGGGAGTGCAAGGTCATGGTCTCTGAGGTGGGGAACATGCTCACTGCTTCTGGAGGGGCTGCCATGGCCATTTCTCTGTGCTGGGGAGTGCAAGGTCACAGTGTCTGAGGTGGGGAACTTGCCCACTGGTTCTGGAGGGGGCTGCATGCCCATGTCCCTCTGCAGGGGAGTGCAAGGTCACAGTCTCCCAGGTGGCTTCCTTGCCCAGTGGTTCTGGAGGGGGTTCCATGCCCATTTCTCTGTGCTGGGGAGTGCAAGGTCACAGTCTTTCAGGTGGCTGACTTGCCCACTAGTTCTGGAGGGTGCTCCATGCCCATTTCTCTGTGCTGGGGAGTGCAAAGTCACTGAGGTGGGGAACTTGCCCACTGGTTCTGGTGGGCTCCATGCCCATTTCTCTCTGCATGGGAGTGCAAGGTCACAGTCCCTCAGGTGGCTGACTTCCCCACTGGTTCTGGAACAGGCTCCATGCCCATTTCACTGTGCTGGGGAGTGCAAGGTCATAGTCTCTGAGGTGGGGAACTTCCCCACTGGTTCTGTTACAGACTCCATGCCCATTTCACTGTGCTGGGGAGTGAAAGGTCATAGTCTCTGAGGTGGGGAACTTGCCCACTAGTTCTGGAGGGGGCTCCATGCCCATTTCTCTGGGCTGGGGAGTGCAAGGTCATGGTCTCTGAGGTGGGGAACATGCTCACTGCTTCTGGAGGGGGTGCCATGGCCATTTCTCTGTGCTGGGGAGTACAAGGTCACAGTATCTGAGGTGAGGAACTTGCCCAATGGTCCTGGAGGGGTCTCTATGCCCATTTCTCTGTGCTGGGGAGTGAAAGGTTACAGTCTCTGAGGTGGGGCACTTGCCCACTGGTTCTGGAGGGGACTCCATGCCCATTTCTCTGCTGGGGAGCGCAACTTCACAGTGTCTGAGGTGGGAAAGTTGCCCACTGGTTCTGGAGGGTGCTCCATGCCCATTTCTCTGTGCTGGGGAGTGCAAGGTCACAGTCTCTGAGCTGGGGAACATGCCCACTGCTTCTGGAGGGGGCTCCATGCCCATTTCTCTGTGCTGGGGAGTGCAAAGTCACTGAGGTGGGGAACTTGCCCACTGGTTCTGGGGGGCTCCATGCCCATTTCTCTCTGCATGGGAGTGCAAGGTCACAGTCCCTCAGGTGGCTGACTTCCCCACTGGTTCTGGAACAGGCTCCATGCCCATTTCACTCTGCTGGGGAGTGCAAGGTTATAGTCTCTGAGGTGGGGAACTTCCCCACTGGTTCTGTTACAGGCTCCATGCCCATTTCACTGTGCTGGGGAGTGAAAGGTCATAGTCTCTGAGGTGGGGAACTTGCCCACTAGTTCTGGAGGGGGCTCCATGCCCATTTCTCTGGGCTGGGGAGTGCAAGGTCATGGTCTCTGAGGTGGGGAACATGCTCACTGCTTCTGGAGGGGGTGCCATGGCCATTTCTCTGTGCTGGGGAGTACAAGGTCACAGTATCTGAGGTGAGGAACTTGCCCAATGGTCCTGGAGGGGGCTCTATGCCCATTTCTCTGTGCTGGGGAGTGAAAGGTTACAGTCTCTGAGGTGGGGCACTTGCCCACTGGTTCTGGAGGGGACTCCATGCCCATTTCTCTGCTGGGGAGCGCAACTTCACAGTGTCTGAGGTGGGAAAGTTGCCCACTGGTTCTGGAGGGTGCTCCATGCCAATTTCTCTGTGCTGGGGAGTGCAAGGTCACAGTCTCTGAGCTGGGGAACATGCCCACTGCTTCTGGAGGGGGCTCCATGCCCATTTGTCTGTGCTGGGGAGTGCAAGGTCACAGTGTCTGAGGTGGGGAACTTGCCCACTGGTTCTGGAGGGGGCTGCATGCCAATGTCCCTCTGCAGGGGAGTGCAAGGTCACAATCTCCCAGGTGGCTGACTTGCCCACTGGTTCTGGAAGGGGCTCCATGCCCATTTCTCTGTGCTGGGGGGTGCAAGGTCACAGTCTCCAAGGTGGGGAACTTGCCCACTGGTTCTGGAGGGGTCTCCATGCCCATTTCACTCTGCATGGGAGTGCAAGGTCAAAGTCTTTCAGGTGGCTGACTTGCCCACTGGTTCTGGAGGGCGCTCCATGCCCATTTCTCTGTGCTGGGGAGTGCAAGGGCAATGAGGTGGGAAACTTGCCCACTGGTTCTTGGGGGGGCTCCATGCCCATTTCTCTGCATGGGAGTGCAAGGTCACAGTCTCTCAGGTGGCTGACTTCCCCACCGGTTCTGTAACAGGCTCCATGCCCATTTCACTGTGCTGGGGAGTGAAAGGTCATAGTCTCAGAGGCGGGGAACTTGCCCACTGGTTCTGGAGGGGACTCGGGGGAGTACAAGGTAATGGTCTCTGAGGTGGGGAACATGCTCACTGCTTCTGGAGGGGGTGCCATGGCCATTTCTCTGTGCTGGGGAGTACAAGGTCACAGTATCTGAGGTGAGGAACTTGCCCAGTGGTCCTGGAGGGGGCTCCATGCCCATTTCTCTGTGCTGGGGAGTGAAAGGTTACAGCCTCTGAGGTGGGGCACTAGCCCACTGGTTCTGGAGGGGGCTCCATGCCCATTTCTCTGTGCTGGGGAGTGCAAGGTCACTGAGGTGGGGAACTAGCCCATTGGTTCTGGGGGGGCTCCATGCCCATTTCTCTCTGCATGGGAGTGCAAGGTCACAGTCTCTCAGGTGGCTGACTTCCCCACTGGTTCTGGAACAGGCTCCATGCCCATTTCACTGTGCTGGGGAGTGCAAGGTCTTAGTCTCTGAGGTGGGGAACTTGCCCACTGGTTCTGGAAGGGGCTCCATGCCTATTTCTCTGCTTGGGAGCGCAAGGTCACAGTCTCTAAGGTGGGAAACTTGCCCACTGGTTCTGGAGGGGGCTCCATGCCCATTTGTCTGTGCTGGGGAGTGCAAGGTCACAGTCTCTGAGCAGGGGAACATTCCCACTGCTTCTGGAGGGGGCTCCATGCCCATTTCTCTGTGCTGGGGAGTGCAAGGTCACAGTCTCTGGGGTGGGGAACATGCCCACTGCTTCTGGAGGGGGCTCCATGCCAATTTCTCTGTGCTGGGGAGTGCAAGGTCACAGTGTCTGAGGTGGGGAACTTGCCCACTGGTTCTGGAGGGGGCTGCATGCCCATGTCCCTCTGCAGGGGAGTGCAAGGTCACAATCTCCCAGGTGGCTGACTTGCCCACTGGTTCTAGAGGGGTCTCCATGCCCATTTCACTCTGCAGGGGAGTGCAAGGTCAAAGTCTTTCAGGTGGCTGACTTGCCCACTGGTTCTGGAGGGCGCTCCATGCCCATTTCTCTGTGCTGGGGAGTGCAAGGTCACTGAGGTAGGAAACTTGCCCACTGGTTCTTGGGGGTGGGGGGGGCTCCATGCCCATTTCTCTCTGCATGGGAGTGCAAGGTCACAGTCTCTCAGGTGGCTGACTTCCCCACTGGTTCTGTTACAGGCTCCATGCCCATTTCACTGTGCTGGGGAGTGAAAGGTCATAGTCTCTGAGGTGGGGAACTTGCCCACTAGTTCTGGAGGGGGCTCCATGCCCATTTCTCTGGGCTGGGGCGTGCAAGGTCATGGTCTCTGAGGTGGGGAACATACTCACTGCTTCTGCAGGGGGTGCATTGGCCATTTCTCTGTGCTGGGGAGTACAAGGTCACAGTATCTGAGGTGAGGAACTTGCCCAATGGTCCTGGAGAGGGCTCCATGCCCATTTCTCTGTGCTGGGGAGTGAAAGGTTACAATCTCTGAGGTGGGGCACTTGCCCACTGGTACTGGAGGGGACTCCATGCCCATTTCTCTGCTTGGGAGCGCAAGGTCACAGTGTCTGAGGTGGGAAAGTTGCCCACTGGTTCTGGAGGGTGCTCCATGCCCATTACTCTGTGCTGGGGAGTGCAAGGTCACAGTCTCTGAGCTGGGGAACATGCCCACTGCTTCTGGAGGGGGCTCCATGCCCATTTCTCTGTGCTGGGGAGTGCAAAGTCACTGAGGTGGGGAACTTGCCCACTGGTTCTGGGGGGCTCCATGCCCATTTCTCTCTGCATGGGAGTGCAAGGTCACAGTCCCTCAGGTGGCTGACTTCCCCACTGGTTCTGGAACAGGCTCCATGCCCATTTCACTCTGCTGGGGAGTGCAAGGTTATAGTCTCTGAGGTGGGGAACTTCCCCACTGGTTCTGTTACAGGCTCCATGCCCATTTCACTGTGCTGGGGAGTGAAAGGTCATAGTCTCTGAGGTGGGGAACTTGCCCACTAGTTCTGGAGGGGGCTCCATGCCCATTTCTCTGGGCTGGGGAGTGCAAGGTCATGGTCTCTGAGGTGGGGAACATGCTCACTGCTTCTGGAGGGGGTGCCATGGCCATTTCTCTGTGCTGGGGAGTACAAGGTCACAGTATCTGAGGTGAGGAACTTGCCCAATGGTCCTGGAGGGGGCTCTATGCCCATTTCTCTGTGCTGGGGAGTGAAAGGTTACAGTCTCTGAGGTGGGGCACTTGCCCACTGGTTCTGGAGGGGACTCCATGCCCATTTCTCTGCTGGGGAGCGCAACTTCACAGTGTCTGAGGTGGGAAAGTTGCCCACTGGTTCTGGAGGGTGCTCCATGCCCATTTCTCTGTGCTGGGGAGTGCAAGGTCACAGTCTCTGAGCTGGGGAACATGCCCACTGCTTCTGGAGGGGGCTCCATGCCCATTTGTCTGTGCTGGGGAGTGCAAGGTCACAGTGTCTGAGGTGGGGAACTTGCCCACTGGTTCTGGAGGGGGCTGCATGCCAATGTCCCTCTGCAGGGGAGTGCAAGGTCACAATCTCCCAGGTGGCTGACTTGCCCACTGGTTCTGGAAGGGGCTCCATGCCCATTTCTCTGTGCTGGGGGGTGCAAGGTCACAGTCTCCAAGGTGGGGAACTTGCCCACTGGTTCTGGAGGGGTCTCCATGCCCATTTCACTCTGCATGGGAGTGCAAGGTCAAAGTCTTTCAGGTGGCTGACTTGCCCACTGGTTCTGGAGGGCGCTCCATGCCCATTTCTCTGTGCTGGGGAGTGCAAGGGCAATGAGGTGGGAAACTTGCCCACTGGTTCTTGGGGGGGCTCCATGCCCATTTCTCTGCATGGGAGTGCAAGGTCACAGTCTCTCAGGTGGCTGACTTCCCCACCGGTTCTGTAACAGGCTCCATGCCCATTTCACTGTGCTGGGGAGTGAAAGGTCATAGTCTCAGAGGCGGGGAACTTGCCCACTGGTTCTGGAGGGGACTCGGGGGAGTACAAGGTAATGGTCTCTGAGGTGGGGAACATGCTCACTGCTTCTGGAGGGGGTGCCATGGCCATTTCTCTGTGCTGGGGAGTACAAGGTCACAGTATCTGAGGTGAGGAACTTGCCCAGTGGTCCTGGAGGGGGCTCCATGCCCATTTCTCTGTGCTGGGGAGTGAAAGGTTACAGCCTCTGAGGTGGGGCACTAGCCCACTGGTTCTGGAGGGGGCTCCATGCCCATTTCTCTGTGCTGGGGAGTGCAAGGTCACTGAGGTGGGGAACTAGCCCATTGGTTCTGGGGGGGCTCCATGCCCATTTCTCTCTGCATGGGAGTGCAAGGTCACAGTCTCTCAGGTGGCTGACTTCCCCACTGGTTCTGGAACAGGCTCCATGCCCATTTCACTGTGCTGGGGAGTGCAAGGTCTTAGTCTCTGAGGTGGGGAACTTGCCCACTGGTTCTGGAAGGGGCTCCATGCCTATTTCTCTGCTTGGGAGCGCAAGGTCACAGTCTCTAAGGTGGGAAACTTGCCCACTGGTTCTGGAGGGGGCTCCATGCCCATTTGTCTGTGCTGGGGAGTGCAAGGTCACAGTCTCTGAGCAGGGGAACATTCCCACTGCTTCTGGAGGGGGCTCCATGCCCATTTCTCTGTGCTGGGGAGTGCAAGGTCACAGTCTCTGGGGTGGGGAACATGCCCACTGCTTCTGGAGGGGGCTCCATGCCAATTTCTCTGTGCTGGGGAGTGCAAGGTCACAGTGTCTGAGGTGGGGAACTTGCCCACTGGTTCTGGAGGGGGCTGCATGCCCATGTCCCTCTGCAGGGGAGTGCAAGGTCACAATCTCCCAGGTGGCTGACTTGCCCACTGGTTCTAGAGGGGTCTCCATGCCCATTTCACTCTGGAGGGGAGTGCAAGGTCAAAGTCTTTCAGGTGGCTGACTTGCCCACTGGTTCTGGAGGGCGCTCCATGCCCATTTCTCTGTGCTGGGGAGTGCAAGGTCACTGAGGTACGAAACTTGCCCACTGGTTCTTGGGGGTGGGGGGGGCTCCATGCCCATTTCTCTCTGCATGAGTGCAAGGTCACAGTCTCTCAGGTGGCTGACTTCCCCACTGGTTCTGTTACAGGCTCCATGCCCATTTCACTGTGCTGGGGAGTGAAAGGTCATAGTCTCTGAGGTGGGGAACTTGCCCACTAGTTCTGGAGGGGGCTCCATGCCCATTTCTCTGGGCTGGGGAGTGCAAGGTCATGGTCTCTGAGGTGGGGAACATGCTCACTGCTTCTGCAGGGGGTGCATTGGCCATTTCTCTGTGCTGGGGAGTACAAGGTCACAGTATCTGAGGTGAGGAACTTGCCCAATGGTCCTGGAGAGGGCTCCATGCCCATTTCTCTGTGCTGGGGAGTGAAAGGTTACAATCTCTGAGGTGGGGCACTTGCCCACTGGTACTGGAGGGGACTCCATGCCCATTTCTCTGCTTGGGAGCGCAAGGTCACAGTGTCTGAGGTGGGAAAGTTGCCCACTGGTTCTGGAGGGTGCTCCATGCCCATTACTCTGTGCTGGGGAGTGCAAGGTCACAGTCTCTGAGCTGGGGAACATGCCCACTGCTTCTGGAGGGGGCTCCATGCCCATTTCTCTGTGCTGGGGAGTGCAAGGTCACAGTGTCTGAGGTGGGGAACTTGCCCACTGGTTCTGGAGGGGGCTGCATGCCCATGTCCCTCTGCAGGGGAGTGCAAGGTCACAGTCTCCCAGGTGGCTTCCTTGCCCAGTGGTTCTGGAGGGGGCTCCATACCCATTTCTCTGTGCTGGGGAGTGCAAGGTCACAGTCTTTCAGGTGGCTGACTTGCCCACTAGTTCTGGAGGGTGCTCCATGCCCATTTCTCTGTGCTGGGGAGTGCAAAGTCACTGAGGTGGGGAACTTGCCCACTGTTTCTGGGGGGCTCCATGCCCATTTCTCTCTGCATGGGAGTGCAAGGTCACAGTCCCTCAGGTGGCTGACTTCCCCACTGGTTCTGGAACAGGCTCCATGCCCATTTCACTGTGCTGGGGAGTGCAAGGTCATAGTCTCTGAGGTGGGGAACTTGCCCACTGGTTCTGGAGGGGGCTCCATGCCCATATCTCTGCTGGGGAGCGCATGTCACAGTCGTTGAGGTGGGAAACTTGCCCACTGGTTCTGGAGGGGGCTCCATGCCCATTTCTCTGTGCTGGGGAGTGCAAGGTCACAGTCTCTGAGCTGGGGAACATGCCCACTGCTTCTGGAGGGGGCTCCATGCCCATTTCCCTGTGCTGGGGAGTGCAAGGTCACTGTCTCTGAGGTGGGGAACATGCCCACTGCTTTTGGAGGGTGCTCCAGGCCAATTTCTCGGTGCTGGGAAGTGCAAGGTCACAGTCTCTGAGGTGGGGAACTTGCCCACTGGTTCTGGAGGGGGCTCCATGCCTATTTCTCTGTGCTGGGAAGTGCAAGGCCACAGTCTCTGAGGTGGGGATCTTGGCCACTGGTTCTGGAGGGCGCTCCATGCCCATTTCTCTGTGCTGGGGAGTGCAAGGTCACTGATGTGGGGAACTTGCCCACTGGTTCTGGAGGGGGCTCCATGCCCATTCCCCTCTGCATGGGAGTCCAAGGTCACCGTCTCTCAGGTGGCTGACTTCCCCACTGGATCTGGAGGGGGATCCATGCCCATTTCTCTGTGCTGGGGAGTGCAAGGTCACAGTCTTTCAGGTGGCTGACTTCCCCACTGGTTCTGTTACAGGCTCCATGCCCATTTCACTGTGCTGGGGAGTGAAAGGTCATAGTCTCTGAGGTGGGGAACTTGCCCACTAGTTCTGGAGGGGGCTCCATGCCCATTTCTCGGGGCTGGGGAGTGCAAGGTCATGGTCTCTGAGGTGGGGAACATGCTCACTGCTTCTGGAGGGGGTGCCATGGCCATTTCTCTGTACTGGGGAGTACAAGGTCACAGTATCGGAGGTGAGGAACTTGCCCAATGGTCCTGAAGGGGGCTCCATGCCCATTTCTCTGTGCTGGGGAGTGAAAGGTTACAGTCTCTGAGGTGGAGCACTTGCCCACTGGTTCTGGAGGGGACTCCATGCCCATTTCTCTGCTGGGGAGCGCAACTTCACAGTGTCTGAGGTGGGAAAGTTGCCCACTAGTTCTGGAGGGTGCTCCATGCCCATTTCTCTGTGCTGGGGAGTGCAAGGTCACAGTCTCTGAGCTGGAGAACATGCCCACTGCTTCTGGAGGGGGCTCCATGCCCATTTCTCTGTGCTGGGGAGTGCAAGGTCACAGTGTCTGAGGTGGGGAACTTGCCCACTGGTTCTGGAGGGGGCTGCATGCCCATGTCCCTCTGCAGGGGAGTGCAAGGTCACAATCTCCCAGGTGGCTGACTTGCCCACTGGTTCTGGAAGGGGCTCCATGCCCATTTCTCTGTGCTGGGGGGTGCAAGGTCACAGTCTCCAAGGTGGGGAACTTGCCTACTGGTTCTGGAGGGGTCTTCATGCCCATTTCACTCTGCATGGGAGTGCAAGGTCAAAGTCTTTCAGGTGGCTGACTTGCCCACTGGTTCTGGAGGGCGCTCTATGCCCATTTCTCTGTGCTGGGGAGTGCAAGGTCAATGAGGTGGGAAACTTGCCCACTGGTTTTTGGGGGGGCTCCATGCCCATTTCTCTGCATGGGAGTGCAAGGTCACAGTCTCTCAGGTGGCTGACTTCCCCACCGGTTCTGTAACAGGCTCCATGCCCATTTCACTGTGCTGTGGAGTGAAAGGTCATAGTCTCAGAGGCGGGGAACTTGCCCACTGGTTCTGGAGGGGACTCCATGCCCATTTCTCTGGGCTGGGGAGTACAAGGTAATGGTCTCTGAGGTGGGGAACATGCTCACTGCTTCTGGAGGGGGTGCCATGGCCATTTCTCTGTGCTGGGGAGTACAAGGTCACAGTATCTGAGGTGAGGAACTTGCCCAATGGTCCTGGAGGGGGCTCCATGCCCATTTCTCTGTGCTGGGGAGTGAAAGGTTACAGCCTCTGAGGTGGGGCACTAGCCCACTGGTTCTGAAGGGGGCTCCATGCCCATTTCTCTGTGCTGGGGAGTGCAAGGTCACTGAGGTGGGGAACTAGCCCATTGGTTCTGGGGGGGCTCCATGCCCATTTCTCTCTGCATGGGAGTGCAAGGTCACAGTCTCTCAGGTGGCTGACTTCCCCACTGGTTTTGGAACAGGCTCCATGCCCATTTCACTGTGCTGGGAAGTGCAAGGTCATAGTCTCTGAGGTGGGGAACTTGCCCACTGGTTCTGGAAGGGGCTCCATGCCCATTTCTCTGCTGGGGAGCGCAAGGTCACAGTCTCTAAGGTGGGAAACTTGCCCACTGGTTCTGGAGGGGGCTCCATGCCCATTTGTCTGTGCTGGGGAGTGCAAGGTCACAGTCTCTGAGCTGGGGAACATGCCCACTGCTTCTGGAGGGGGCTCCATGCCCATTTCTCTGTGCTGGGGAGTGCAAGGTCACAGTCTCTGGGGTGGGGAATATGCCCACTGCTTCTGGAGGGGGCTCCATGCCCATTTCTCCGTGCTGGGGAGTGCAAGGTCACAGTCTCTGAGGTGGGGAACATGCCCACTGCTTCTGGAGGGGGCTCCATGCCAATTTCTCTGTGCTGGGGAGTGCAAGGTCACAGTGTCTGAGGTGGGGAACTTGCCCACTGGTTCTGGAGGGGGCTGCATGCCCATGTCCCTCTGCAGGGGAGTGCAAGGTCACAGTCTCCCAGGTGGCTTCCTTGCCCAGTGGTTCTGGAGGGGGTTCCATGCCCATTTCTCTGTGCTGGGGAGTGCAAGGTCACAGTCTTTCAGGTGGCTGACTTGCCCACTAGTTCTGGAGGGTGCTCCATGCCCATTTCTCTGTGCTGGGGAGTGCAAAGTCACTGAGGTGGGGAACTTGCCCACTGGTTCTGGGGGGCTCCATGCCCATTTCTCTCTGCATGGGAGTGCAAGGTCACAGTCCCTCAGGTGGCTGACTTCCCCACTGGTTCTGGAACAGGCTCCATGCCCATTTCACTGTGCTGGGGAGTGCAAGGTCATAGTCTCTGAGGTGGGGAACTTCCCCACTGGTTCTGTTACAGACTCCATGCCCATTTCACTGTGCTGGGGAGTGAAAGGTCATAGTCTCTGAGGTGGGGAACTTGCCCACTAGTTCTGGAGGGGGCTCCATGCCCATTTCTCTGGGCTGGGGAGTGCAAGGTCATGGTCTCTGAGGTGGGGAACATGCTCACTGCTTCTGGAGGGGGTGCCATGGCCATTTCTCTGTGCTGGGGAGTACAAGGTCACAGTATCTGAGGTGAGGAACTTGCCCAATGGTCCTGGAGGGGGCTCTATGCCCATTTCTCTGTGCTGGGGAGTGAAAGGTTACAGTCTCTGAGGTGGGGCACTTGCCCACTGGTGCTGGAGGGGACTCCATGCCCATTTCTCTGCTGGGGAGCGCAACTTCACAGTGTCTGAGGTGGGAAAGTTGCCCACTGGTTCTGGAGGGTGCTCCATGCCCATTTCTCTGTGCTGGGGAGTGCAAGGTCACAGTCTTTCAGGTGGCTGACTTGCCCACTAGTTCTGGAGGGTGCTCCATACCCATTTCTCTGTGCTGGGGAGTGCAAAGTCACTGAGGTGGGGAACTTGCCCACTGGTTTTGGGGGGCTCCATGCCCATTTCTCTCTGCATGGGAGTGCAAGGTCACAGTCCCTCAGGTGGCTGACTTCCCCACTGGTTCTGGAACAGGCTCCATGCCCATTTCACTGTGCTGGGGAGTGCAAGGTCATAGTCTCTGAGGTGGGGAACTTCCCCACTGGTTCTGTTACAGACTCCATGCCCATTTCACTGTGCTGGGGAGTGAAAGGTCATAGTCTCTGAGGTGGGGAACTTGCCCACTAGTTCTGGAGGGGGCTCCATGCCCATTTCTCTGGGCTGGGGAGTGCAAGGTCATGGTCTCTGAGGTGGGGAACATGCTCACTGCTTCTGGAGGGGGTGCCATGGCCATTTCTCTGTGCTGGGGAGTGCAAGGTCACAGTGTCTGAGGTGGGGAACTTGCCCACTGGTTCTGGAGGGGGCTGCATGCCCATGTCCCTCTGCAGGGGAGTGCAAGGTCACAGTCTCCCAGGTGGCTTCCTTGCCCAGTGGTTCTGGAGGGGGTTCCATGCCCATTTCTCTGTGCTGGGGAGTGCAAGGTCACAGTCTTTCAGGTGGCTGACTTGCCCACTAGTTCTGGAGGGTGCTCCATGCCCATTTCTCTGTGCTGGGGAGTGCAAAGTCACTGAGGTGGGGAACTTGCCCACTGGTTCTGGGGGGCTCCATGCCCATTTCTCTCTGCATGGGAGTGCAAGGTCACAGTCCCTCAGGTGGCTGACTTCCCCACTGGTTCTGGAACAGGCTCCATGCCCATTTCACTGTGCTGGGGAGTGCAAGGTCATAGTCTCTGAGGTGGGGAACTTCCCCACTGGTTCTGTTACAGACTCCATGCCCATTTCACTGTGCTGGGGAGTGAAAGGTCATAGTCTCTGAGGTGGGGAACTTGCCCACTAGTTCTGGAGGGGGCTCCATGCCCATTTCTCTGGGCTGGGGAGTGCAAGGTCATGGTCTCTGAGGTGGGGAACATGCTCACTGCTTCTGGAGGGGGTGCCATGGCCATTTCTCTGTGCTGGGGAGTACAAGGTCACAGTATCTGAGGTGAGGAACTTGCCCAATGGTCCTGGAGGGGGCTCTATGCCCATTTCTCTGTGCTGGGGAGTGAAAGGTTACAGTCTCTGAGGTGGGGCACTTGTCCACTGGTGCTGGAGGGGACTCCATGCCCATTTCTCTGCTGGGGAGCGCAACTTCACAGTGTCTGAGGTGGGAAAGTTGCCCACTGGTTCTGGAGGGTGCTCCATGCCCATTTCTCTGTGCTGGGGAGTGCAAGGTCACAGTCTCTGAGCTGGGGAACATGCCCACTGCTTCTGGAGGGGGCTCCATGCCCATTTCTCTGTGCTGGGGAGTGCAAAGTCACTGAGGTGGGGAACTTGCCCACTGGTTCTGGGGGGCTCCATGCCCATTTCTCTCTGCATGGGAGTGCAAGGTCACAGTCCCTCAGGTGGCTGACTTCCCCACTGGTTCTGGAACAGGCTCCATGCCCATTTCACTCTGCTGGGGAGTGCAAGGTTATAGTCTCTGAGGTGGGGAACTTCCCCACTGGTTCTGTTACAGGCTCCATGCCCATTTCACTGTGCTGGGGAGTGAAAGGTCATAGTCTCTGAGGTGGGGAACTTGCCCACTAGTTCTGGAGGGGGCTCCATGCCCATTTCTCTGGGCTGGGGAGTGCAAGGTCATGGTCTCTGAGGTGGGGAACATGCTCACTGCTTCTGGAGGGGGTGCCATGGCCATTTCTCTGTGCTGGGGAGTGCAAGGTCACAGTGTCTGAGGTGGGGAACTTGCCCACTGGTTCTGGAGGGGGCTGCATGCCCATGTCCCTCTGCAGGGGAGTGCAAGGTCACAGTCTCCCAGGTGGCTTCCTTGCCCAGTGGTTCTGGAGGGGGTTCCATGCCCATTTCTCTGTGCTGGGGAGTGCAAGGTCACAGTCTTTCAGGTGGCTGACTTGCCCACTAGTTCTGGAGGGTGCTCCATGCCCATTTCTCTGTGCTGGGGAGTGCAAAGTCACTGAGGTGGGGAACTTGCCCACTGGTTCTGGGGGGCTCCATGCCCATTTCTCTCTGCATGGGAGTGCAAGGTCACAGTCCCTCAGGTGGCTGACTTCCCCACTGGTTCTGGAACAGGCTCCATGCCCATTTCACTGTGCTGGGGAGGGCAAGGTCATAGTCTCTGAGGGGGAACTTCCCCACTGGTTCTGTTACAGACTCCATGCCCATTTCACTGTGCTGGGGAGTGAAAGGTCATAGTCTCTGAGGTGGGGAACTTGCCCACTAGTTCTGGAGGGGGCTCCATGCCCATTTCTCTGGGCTGGGGAGTGCAAGGTCATGGTCTCTGAGGTGGGGAACATGCTCACTGCTTCTGGAGGGGGTGCCATGGCCATTTCTCTGTGCTGCGGAGTACAAGGTCACAGTATCTGAGGTGAGGAACTTGCCCAATGGTCCTGGAGGGGGCTCTATGCCCATTTCTCTGTGCTGGGGAGTGAAAGGTTACAGTCTCTGAGGTGGGGCACTTGCCCACTGGTGCTGGAGGGGACTCCATGCCCATTTCTCTGCTGGGGAGCGCAACTTCACAGTGTCTGAGGTGGGAAAGTTGCCCACTGGTTCTGGAGGGTGCTCCATGCCCATTTCTCTGTGCTGGGGAGTGCAAGGTCACAGTCTCTGAGCTGGGGAACATGCCCACTGCTTCTGGAGGGGGCTCCATGCCCATTTCTCTGTGCTGGGGAGTGCAAAGTCACTGAGGTGGGGAACTTGCCCACTGGTTCTGGGGGGCTCCATGCCCATTTCTCTCTGCATGGGAGTGCAAGGTCACAGTCCCTCAGGTGGCTGACTTCCCCACTGGTTCTGGAACAGGCTCCATGCCCATTTCACTCTGCTGGGGAGTGCAAGGTTATAGTCTCTGAGGTGGGGAACTTCCCCACTGGTTCTGTTACAGGCTCCATGCCCATTTCACTGTGCTGGGGAGTGAAAGGTCATAGTCTCTGAGGTGGGGAACTTGCCCACTAGTTCTGGAGGGGGCTCCATGCCCATTTCTCTGGGCTGGGGAGTGCAAGGTCATGGTCTCTGAGGTGGGGAACATGCTCACTGCTTCTGGAGGGGGTGCCATGGCCATTTCTCTGTGCTGGGGAGTACAAGGTCACAGTATCTGAGGTGAGGAACTTGCCCAATGGTCCTGGAGGGGGCTCTATGCCCATTGCTCTGTGCTGGGGAGTGAAAGGTTACAGTCTCTGAGGTGGGGCACTTGCCCACTGGTTCTGGAGGGGACTCCATGCCCATTTCTCTGCTGGGGAGCGCAACTTCACAGTGTCTGAGGTGGGAAAGTTGCCCACTGGTTCTGGAGGGTGCTCCATGCCCATTTCTCTGTGCTGGGGAGTGCAAGGTCACAGTCTCTGAGCTGGGGAACATGCCCACTGCTTCTGGAGGGGGCTCCATGCCCATTTGTCTGTGCTGGGGAGTGCAAGGTCACCGTGTCTGAGGTGGGGAACTTGCCCACTGGTTCTGGAGGGGGCTGCATGCCAATGTCCCTCTGCAGGGGAGTGCAAGGTCACAATCTCCCAGGTGGCTGACTTGCCCACTGGTTCTGGAAGGGGCTCCATGCCCATTTCTCTGTGCTGGGGGGTGCAAGGTCACAGTCTCCAAGGTGGGGAACTTGCCCACTGGTTCTGGAGGGGTCTCCATGCCCATTTCACTCTGCATGGGAGTGCAAGGTCAAAGTCTTTCAGGTGGCTGACTTGCCCACTGGTTCTGGAGGGCGCTCCATGCCCATTTCTCTGTGCTGGGGAGTGCAAGGGCAATGAGGTGGGAAACTTGCCCACTGGTTCTTGGGTGGGCTCCATGCCCATTTCTCTGCATGGGAGTGCAAGGTCACAGTCTCTCAGGTGGCTGACTTCCCCACCGGTTCTGTAACAGGCTCCATGCCCATTTCACTGTGCTGGGGAGTGAAAGGTCATAGTCTCAGAGGCGGGGAACTTGCCCACTGGTTCTGGAGGGGACTCGGGTGAGTACAAGGTAATGGTCTCTGAGGTGGGGAACATGCTCACTGCTTCTGGAGGGGGTGCCATGGCCATTTCTCTGTGCTGGGGAGTACAAGGTCACAGTATCTGAGGTGAGGAACTTGCCCAGTGGTCCTGGAGGGGGCTCCATGCCCATTTCTCTGTGCTGGGGAGTGAAAGGTTACAGCCTCTGAGGTGGGGCACTAGCCCACTGGTTCTGGAGGGGGCTCCATGCCCATTTCTCTGTGCTGGGGAGTGCAAGGTCACTGAGGTGGGGAACTAGCCCATTGGTTCTGGGGGGGGCTCCATGCCCATTTCTCTCTGCATGGGAGTGCAAGGTCACAGTCTCTCAGGTGGCTGACTTCCCCACTGGTTCTGGAACAGGCTCCATGCCCATTTCACTGTGCTGGGGAGTGCAAGGTCTTAGTCTCTGAGGTGGGGAACTTGCCCACTGGTTCTGGAAGGGGCTCCATGCCTATTTCTCTGCTTGGGAGCGCAAGGTCACAGTCTCTAAGGTGGGAAACTTGCCCACTGGTTCTGGAGGGGGCTCCATGCCCATTTGTCTGTGCTGGGGAGTGCAAGGTCACAGTCTCTGAGCAGGGGAACATTCCCACTGCTTCTGGAGGGGGCTCCATGCCCATTTCTCTGTGCTGGGGAGTGCAAGGTCACAGTCTCTGGGGTGGGGAACATGCCCACTGCTTCTGGAGGGGGCTCCATGCCAATTTCTCTGTGCTGGGGAGTGCAAGGTCACAGTGTCTGAGGTGGGGAACTTGCCCACTGGTTCTGGAGGGGGCTGCATGCCCATGTCCCTCTGCAGGGGAGTGCAAGGTCACAATCTCCCAGGTGGCTGACTTGCCCACTGGTTCTCGAGGGGTCTCCATGCCCATTTCACTCTGCAGGGGAGTGCAAGGTCAAAGTCTTTCAGGTGGCTGACTTGCCCACTGGTTCTGGAGGGCGCTCCATGCCCATTTCTCTGTGCTGGGGAGTGCAAGGTCACTGAGGTAGGAAACTTGCCCACTGGTTCTTGGGGGTGGGGGGGGCTCCATGCCCATTTCTCTCTGCATGGGAGTGCAAGGTCACAGTCTCTCAGGTGGCTGACTTCCCCACTGGTTCTGTTACAGGCTCCATGCCCATTTCACTGTGCTGGGGAGTGAAAGGTCATAGTCTCTGAGGTGGGGAACTTGCCCACTAGTTCTGGAGGGGGCTCCATGCCCATTTCTCTGGGCTGGGGAGTGCAAGGTCATGGTCTCTGAGGTGGGGAACATGCTCACTGCTTCTGCAGGGGGTGCATTGGCCATTTCTCTGTGCTGGGGAGTACAAGGTCACAGTATCTGAGGTGAGGAACTTGCCCAATGGTCCTGGAGAGGGCTCCATGCCCATTTCTCTGTGCTGGGGAGTGAAAGGTTACAATCTCTGAGGTGGGGCACTTGCCCACTGGTACTGGAGGGGGCTCCATGCCCATTTGTCTGTGCTGGGGAGTGCAAGGTCACAG
This sequence comes from Pleurodeles waltl, assembly GCF_031143425.1. Lineage (NCBI taxonomy): Eukaryota > Metazoa > Chordata > Amphibia > Caudata > Salamandridae > Pleurodeles > Pleurodeles waltl. The sequence goes on along the minus strand of NC_090446.1, from coordinate 1,297,572,029 downwards.
TGTCTGAGGTGGGGAACTTGCCCACTGGTTCTGGAGGGGGCTGCATGCCAATGTCCCTCTGCAGGGGAGTGCAAGGTCACAATCTCCCAGGTGGCTGACTTGCCCACTGGTTCTGGAAGGGGCTCCATGCCCATTTCTCTGTGCTGGGGGGTGCAAGGTCACAGTCTCCAAGGTGGGGAACTTGCCCACTGGTTCTGGAGGGGTCTCCATGCCCATTTCACTCTGCATGGGAGTCAAAGGTCAAAGTCTTTCAGGTGGCTGACTTGCCCACTGGTTCTGGAGGGCGCTCCATGCCCATTTCTCTGTGCTGGGGAGTGCAAGGGCAATGAGGTGGGAAACTTGCCCACTGGTTCTTGGGGGGGCTCCATGCCCATTTCTCTGCATGGGAGTGCAAGGTCACAGTCTCTCAGGTGGCTGACTTCCCCACCGGTTCTGTAACAGGCTCCATGCCCATTTCACTGTGCTGGGGAGTGAAAGGTCATAGTCTCAGAGGCGGGGAACTTGCCCACTGGTTCTGGAGGGGACTCGGGGGAGTACAAGGTAATGGTCTCTGAGGTGGGGAACATGCTCACTGCTTCTGGAGGGGGTGCCATGGCCATTTCTCTGTGCTGGGGAGTACAAGGTCACAGTATCTGAGGTGAGGAACTTGCCCAGTGGTCCTGGAGGGGGCTCCATGCCCATTTCTCTGTGCTGGGGAGTGAAAGGTTACAGCCTCTGAGGTGGGGCACTAGCCCACTGGTTCTGGAGGGGGCTCCATGCCCATTTCTCTGTGCTGGGGAGTGCAAGGTCACTGAGGTGGGGAACTAGCCCATTGGTTCTGGGGGGGCTCCATGCCCATTTCTCTCTGCATGGGAGTGCAAGGTCACAGTCTCTCAGGTGGCTGACTTCCCCACTGGTTCTGGAACAGGCTCCATGCCCATTTCACTGTGCTGGGGAGTGCAAGGTCTTAGTCTCTGAGGTGGGGAACTTGCCCACTGGTTCTGGAAGGGGCTCCATGCCTATTTCTCTGCTTGGGAGCGCAAGGTCACAGTCTCTGAGCAGGGGAACATTCCCACTGCTTCTGGAGGGGGCTCCATGCCCATTTCTCTGTGCTGGGGAGTGCAAGGTCACAGTCTCTGAGCAGGGGAACATGCCCACTGCTTCTGGAGGGGGCTCCATGCCCATTTCTCTGTGCTGGGGAGTGCAAGGTCACAGTCTCTGGGGTGGGGAACATGCCCACTGCTTCTGGAGGGGGCTCCATGCCAATTTCTCTGTGCTGGGGAGTGCAAGGTCACAGTGTCTGAGGTGGGGAACTTGCCCACTGGTTCTGGAGGGGGCTGCATGCCCATGTCCCTCTGCAGGGGAGTGCAAGGTCACAATCTCCCAGGTGGCTGACTTGCCCACTGGTTCTAGAGGGGTCTCCATGCCCATTTCACTCTGGAGGGGAGTGCAAGGTCAAAGTCTTTCAGGTGGCTGACTTGCCCACTGGTTCTGGAGGGCGCTCCATGCCCATTTCTCTGTGCTGGGGAGTGCAAGGTCACTGAGGTAGGAAACTTGCCCACTGGTTCTTGGGGGTGGGGGGGGCTCCATGCCCATTTCTCTCTGCATGAGTGCAAGGTCACAGTCTCTCAGGTGGCTGACTTCCCCACTGGTTCTGTTACAGGCTCCATGCCCATTTCACTGTGCTGGGGAGTGAAAGGTCATAGTCTCTGAGGTGGGGAACTTGCCCACTAGTTCTGGAGGGGGCTCCATGCCCATTTCTCTGGGCTGGGGAGTGCAAGGTCATGGTCTCTGAGGTGGGGAACATGCTCACTGCTTCTGCAGGGGGTGCATTGGCCATTTCTCTGTGCTGGGGAGTACAAGGTCACAGTATCTGAGGTGAGGAACTTGCCCAATGGTCCTGGAGAGGGCTCCATGCCCATTTCTCTGTGCTGGGGAGTGAAAGGTTACAATCTCTGAGGTGGGGCACTTGCCCACTGGTACTGGAGGGGACTCCATGCCCATTTCTCTGCTTGGGAGCGCAAGGTCACAGTGTCTGAGGTGGGAAAGTTGCCCACTGGTTCTGGAGGGTGCTCCATGCCCATTACTCTGTGCTGGGGAGTGCAAGGTCACAGTCTCTGAGCTGGGGAACATGCCCACTGCTTCTGGAGGGGGCTCCATGCCCATTTCTCTGTGCTGGGGAGTGCAAGGTCACAGTGTCTGAGGTGGGGAACTTGCCCACTGGTTCTGGAGGGGGCTGCATGCCCATGTCCCTCTGCAGGGGAGTGCAAGGTCACAGTCTCCCAGGTGGCTTCCTTGCCCAGTGGTTCTGGAGGGGGCTCCATACCCATTTCTCTGTGCTGGGGAGTGCAAGGTCACAGTCTTTCAGGTGGCTGACTTGCCCACTAGTTCTGGAGGGTGCTCCATGCCCATTTCTCTGTGCTGGGGAGTGCAAAGTCACTGAGGTGGGGAACTTGCCCACTGTTTCTGGGGGGCTCCATGCCCATTTCTCTCTGCATGGGAGTGCAAGGTCACAGTCCCTCAGGTGGCTGACTTCCCCACTGGTTCTGGAACAGGCTCCATGCCCATTTCACTGTGCTGGGGAGTGCAAGGTCATAGTCTCTGAGGTGGGGAACTTGCCCACTGGTTCTGGAGGGGGCTCCATGCCCATATCTCTGCTGGGGAGCGCATGTCACAGTCGTTGAGGTGGGAAACTTGCCCACTGGTTCTGGAGGGGGCTCCATGCCCATTTCTCTGTGCTGGGGAGTGCAAGGTCACAGTCTCTGAGCTGGGGAACATGCCCACTGCTTCTGGAGGGGGCTCCATGCCCATTTCCCTGTGCTGGGGAGTGCAAGGTCACTGTCTCTGAGGTGGGGAACATGCCCACTGCTTTTGGAGGGTGCTCCAGGCCAATTTCTCGGTGCTGGGAAGTGCAAGGTCACAGTCTCTGAGGTGGGGAACTTGCCCACTGGTTCTGGAGGGGGCTCCATGCCTATTTCTCTGTGCTGGGAAGTGCAAGGCCACAGTCTCTGAGGTGGGGATCTTGGCCACTGGTTCTGGAGGGCGCTCCATGCCCATTTCTCTGTGCTGGGGAGTGCAAGGTCACTGATGTGGGGAACTTGCCCACTGGTTCTGGAGGGGGCTCCATGCCCATTCCCCTCTGCATGGGAGTCCAAGGTCACCGTCTCTCAGGTGGCTGACTTCCCCACTGGATCTGGAGGGGGATCCATGCCCATTTCTCTGTGCTGGGGAGTGCAAGGTCACAGTCTTTCAGGTGGCTGACTTCCCCACTGGTTCTGTTACAGGCTCCATGCCCATTTCACTGTGCTGGGGAGTGAAAGGTCATAGTCTCTGAGGTGGGGAACTTGCCCACTAGTTCTGGAGGGGGCTCCATGCCCATTTCTCGGGGCTGGGGAGTGCAAGGTCATGGTCTCTGAGGTGGGGAACATGCTCACTGCTTCTGGAGGGGGTGCCATGGCCATTTCTCTGTACTGGGGAGTACAAGGTCACAGTATCGGAGGTGAGGAACTTGCCCAATGGTCCTGAAGGGGGCTCCATGCCCATTTCTCTGTGCTGGGGAGTGAAAGGTTACAGTCTCTGAGGTGGAGCACTTGCCCACTGGTTCTGGAGGGGACTCCATGCCCATTTCTCTGCTGGGGAGCGCAACTTCACAGTGTCTGAGGTGGGAAAGTTGCCCACTGGTTCTGGAGGGTGCTCCATGCCCATTTCTCTGTGCTGGGGAGTGCAAGGTCACAGTCTCTGAGCTGGAGAACATGCCCACTGCTTCTGGAGGGGGCTCCATGCCCATTTCTCTGTGCTGGGGAGTGCAAGGTCACAGTGTCTGAGGTGGGGAACTTGCCCACTGGTTCTGGAGGGGGCTGCATGCCCATGTCCCTCTGCAGGGGAGTGCAAGGTCACAATCTCCCAGGTGGCTGACTTGCCCACTGGTTCTGGAAGGGGCTCCATGCCCATTTCTCTGTGCTGGGGGGTGCAAGGTCACAGTCTCCAAGGTGGGGAACTTGCCTACTGGTTCTGGAGGGGTCTTCATGCCCATTTCACTCTGCATGGGAGTGCAAGGTCAAAGTCTTTCAGGTGGCTGACTTGCCCACTGGTTCTGGAGGGCGCTCTATGCCCATTTCTCTGTGCTGGGGAGTGCAAGGTCAATGAGGTGGGAAACTTGCCCACTGGTTTTTGGGGGGGCTCCATGCCCATTTCTCTGCATGGGAGTGCAAGGTCACAGTCTCTCAGGTGGCTGACTTCCCCACCGGTTCTGTAACAGGCTCCATGCCCATTTCACTGTGCTGTGGAGTGAAAGGTCATAGTCTCAGAGGCGGGGAACTTGCCCACTGGTTCTGGAGGGGACTCCATGCCCATTTCTCTGGGCTGGGGAGTACCAGGTAATGGTCTCTGAGGTGGGGAACATGCTCACTGCTTCTGGAGGGGGTGCCATGGCCATTTCTCTGTGCTGGGGAGTACAAGGTCACAGTATCTGAGGTGAGGAACTTGCCCAATGGTCCTGGAGGGGGCTCCATGCCCATTTCTCTGTGCTGGGGAGTGAAAGGTTACAGCCTCTGAGGTGGGGCACTAGCCCACTGGTTCTGAAGGGGGCTCCATGCCCATTTCTCTGTGCTGGGGAGTGCAAGGTCACTGAGGTGGGGAACTAGCCCATTGGTTCTGGGGGGGCTCCATGCCCATTTCTCTCTGCATGGGAGTGCAAGGTCACAGTCTCTCAGGTGGCTGACTTCCCCACTGGTTTTGGAACAGGCTCCATGCCCATTTCACTGTGCTGGGAAGTGCAAGGTCATAGTCTCTGAGGTGGGGAACTTGCCCACTGGTTCTGGGGGGCTCCATGCCCATTTCTCTCTGCATGGGAGTGCAAGGTCACAGTCCCTCAGGTGGCTGACTTCCCCACTGGTTCTGGAACAGGCTCCATGCCCATTTCACTCTGCTGGGGAGTGCAAGGTTATAGTCTCTGAGGTGGGGAACTTCCCCACTGGTTCTGTTACAGGCTCCATGCCCATTTCACTGTGCTGGGGAGTGAAAGGTCATAGTCTCTGAGGTGGGGAACTTGCCCACTAGTTCTGGAGGGGGCTCCATGCCCATTTCTCTGGGCTGGGGAGTGCAAGGTCATGGTCTCTGAGGTGGGGAACATGCTCACTGCTTCTGGAGGGGGTGCCATGGCCATTTCTCTGTGCTGGGGAGTGCAAGGTCACAGTGTCTGAGGTGGGGAACTTGCCCACTGGTTCTGGAGGGGGCTGCATGCCCATGTCCCTCTGCAGGGGAGTGCAAGGTCACAGTCTCCCAGGTGGCTTCCTTGCCCAGTGGTTCTGGAGGGGGTTCCATGCCCATTTCTCTGTGCTGGGGAGTGCAAGGTCACAGTCTTTCAGGTGGCTGACTTGCCCACTAGTTCTGGAGGGTGCTCCATGCCCATTTCTCTGTGCTGGGGAGTGCAAAGTCACTGAGGTGGGGAACTTGCCCACTGGTTCTGGGGGGCTCCATGCCCATTTCTCTCTGCATGGGAGTGCAAGGTCACAGTCCCTCAGGTGGCTGACTTCCCCACTGGTTCTGGAACAGGCTCCATGCCCATTTCACTGTGCTGGGGAGTGCAAGGTCATAGTCTCTGAGGTGGGGAACTTCCCCACTGGTTCTGTTACAGACTCCATGCCCATTTCACTGTGCTGGGGAGTGAAAGGTCATAGTCTCTGAGGTGGGGAACTTGCCCACTAGTTCTGGAGGGGGCTCCATGCCCATTTCTCTGGGCTGGGGAGTGCAAGGTCATGGTCTCTGAGGTGGGGAACATGCTCACTGCTTCTGGAGGGGGTGCCATGGCCATTTCTCTGTGCTGGGGAGTACAAGGTCACAGTATCTGAGGTGAGGAACTTGCCCAATGGTCCTGGAGGGGGCTCTATGCCCATTTCTCTGTGCTGGGGAGTGAAAGGTTACAGTCTCTGAGGTGGGGCACTTGCCCACTGGTGCTGGAGGGGACTCCATGCCCATTTCTCTGCTGGGGAGCGCAACTTCACAGTGTCTGAGGTGGGAAAGTTGCCCACTGGTTCTGGAGGGTGCTCCATGCCCATTTCTCTGTGCTGGGGAGTGCAAGGTCACAGTCTCTGAGCTGGGGAAGATGCCCACTGCTTCTGGAGGGGGCTCCATGCCCATTTCTCTGTGCTGGGGAGTGCAAAGTCACTGAGGTGGGGAACTTGCCCACTGGTTCTGGGGGGCTCCATGCCCATTTCTCTCTGCATGGGAGTGCAAGGTCACAGTCCCTCAGGTGGCTGACTTCCCCACTGGTTCTGGAACAGGCTCCATGCCCATTTCACTCTGCTGGGGAGTGCAAGGTTATAGTCTCTGAGGTGGGGAACTTCCCCACTGGTTCTGTTACAGGCTCCATGCCCATTTCACTGTGCTGGGGAGTGAAAGGTCATAGTCTCTGAGGTGGGGAACTTGCCCACTAGTTCTGGAGGGGGCTCCATGCCCATTTCTCTGGGCTGGGGAGTGCAAGGTCATGGTCTCTGAGGTGGGGAACATGCTCACTGCTTCTGGAGGGGGTGCCATGGCCATTTCTCTGTGCTGGGGAGTACAAGGTCACAGTATCTGAGGTGAGGAACTTGCCCAATGGTCCTGGAGGGGGCTCTATGCCCATTGCTCTGTGCTGGGGAGTGAAAGGTTACAGTCTCTGAGGTGGGGCACTTGCCCACTGGTTCTGGAGGGGACTCCATGCCCATTTCTCTGCTGGGGAGCGCAACTTCACAGTGTCTGAGGTGGGAAAGTTGCCCACTGGTTCTGGAGGGTGCTCCATGCCCATTTCTCTGTGCTGGGGAGTGCAAGGTCACAGTCTCTGAGCTGGGGAACATGCCCACTGCTTCTGGAGGGGGCTCCATGCCCATTTGTCTGTGCTGGGGAGTGCAAGGTCACCGTGTCTGAGGTGGGGAACTTGCCCACTGGTTCTGGAGGGGGCTGCATGACAATGTCCCTCTGCAGGGGAGTGCAAGGTCACAATCTCCCAGGTGGCTGACTTGCCCACTGGTTCTGGAAGGGGCTCCATGCCCATTTCTCTGTGCTGGGGGGTGCAAGGTCACAGTCTCCAAGGTGGGGAACTTGCCCACTGGTTCTGGAGGGGTCTCCATGCCCATTTCACTCTGCATGGGAGTGCAAGGTCAAAGTCTTTCAGGTGGCTGACTTGCCCACTGGTTCTGGAGGGCGCTCCATGCCCATTTCTCTGTGCTGGGGAGTGCAAGGGCAATGAGGTGGGAAACTTGCCCACTGGTTCTTGGGTGGGCTCCATGCCCATTTCTCTGCATGGGAGTGCAAGGTCACAGTCTCTCAGGTGGCTGACTTCCCCACCGGTTCTGTAATAGGCTCCATGCCCATTTCACTGTGCTGGGGAGTGAAAGGTCATAGTCTCAGAGGCGGGGAACTTGCCCACTGGTTCTGGAGGGGACTCGGGGGAGTACAAGGTAATGGTCTCTGAGGTGGGGAACATGCTCACTGCTTCTGGAGGGGGTGCCATGGCCATTTCTCTGTGCTGGGGAGTACAAGGTCACAGTATCTGAGGTGAGGAACTTGCCCAGTGGTCCTGGAGGGGGCTCCATGCCCATTTCTCTGTGCTGGGGAGTGAAAGGTTACAGCCTCTGAGGTGGGGCACTAGCCCACTGGTTCTGGAGGGGGCTCCATGCCCATTTCTCTGTGCTGGGGAGTGCAAGGTCACTGAGGTGGGGAACTAGCCCATTGGTTCTGGGGGGGGCTCCATGCCCATTTCTCTCTGCATGGGAGTGCAAGGTCACAGTCTCTCAGGTGGCTGACTTCCCCACTGGTTCTGGAACAGGCTCCATGCCCATTTCACTGTGCTGGGGAGTGCAAGGTCTTAGTCTCTGAGGTGGGGAACTTGCCCACTGGTTCTGGAAGGGGCTCCATGCCTATTTCTCTGCTTGGGAGCGCAAGGTCACAGTCTCTAAGGTGGGAAACTTGCCCACTGGTTCTGGAGGGGGCTCCATGCCCATTTGTCTGTGCTGGGGAGTGCAAGGTCACAGTCTCTGAGCAGGGGAACATTCCCACTGCTTCTGGAGGGGGCTCCATGCCCATTTCTCTGTGCTGGGGAGTGCAAGGTCACAGTCTCTGGGGTGGGGAACATGCCCACTGCTTCTGGAGGGGGCTCCATGCCAATTTCTCTGTGCTGGGGAGTGCAAGGTCACAGTGTCTGAGGTGGGGAACTTGCCCACTGGTTCTGGAGGGGGCTGCATGCCCATGTCCCTCTGCAGGGGAGTGCAAGGTCACAATCTCCCAGGTGGCTGACTTGCCCACTGGTTCTCGAGGGGTCTCCATGCCCATTTCACTCTGCAGGGGAGTGCAAGGTCAAAGTCTTTCAGGTGGCTGACTTGCCCACTGGTTCTGGAGGGCGCTCCATGCCCATTTCTCTGTGCTGGGGAGTGCAAGGTCACTGAGGTAGGAAACTTGCCCACTGGTTCTTGGGGGTGGGGGGGGCTCCATGCCCATTTCTCTCTGCATGGGAGTGCAAGGTCACAGTCTCTCAGGTGGCTGACTTCCCCACTGGTTCTGTTACAGGCTCCATGCCCATTTCACTGTGCTGGGGAGTGAAAGGTCATAGTCTCTGAGGTGGGGAACTTGCCCACTAGTTCTGGAGGGGGCTCCATGCCCATTTCTCTGGGCTGGGGAGTGCAAGGTCATGGTCTCTGAGGTGGGGAACATGCTCACTGCTTCTGCAGGGGGTGCATTGGCCATTTCTCTGTGCTGGGGAGTACAAGGTCACAGTATCTGAGGTGAGGAACTTGCCCAATGGTCCTGGAGAGGGCTCCATGCCCATTTCTCTGTGCTGGGGAGTGAAAGGTTACAATCTCTGAGGTGGGGCACTTGCCCACTGGTACTGGAGGGGACTCCATGCCCATTTCTCTGCTTGGGAGCGCAAGGTCACAGTGTCTGAGGTGGGAAAGTTGCCCACTGGTTCTGGAGGGTGCTCCATGCCCATTACTCTGTGCTGGGGAGTGCAAGGTCACAGTCTCTGAGCTGGGGAACATGCCCACTGCTTCTGGAGGGGGCTCCATGCCCATTTCTCTGTGCTGGGGAGTGCAAGGTCACAGTGTCTGAGGTGGGGAACTTGCCCACTGGTTCTGGAGGGGGCTGCATGCCCATGTCCCTCTGCAGGGGAGTGCAAGGTCACAGTCTCCCAGGTGGCTTCCTTGCCCGCTAGTTCTGGAGGGTGCTCCATGCCCATTTCTCTGTGCTGGGGAGTGCAAAGTCACTGAGGTGGGGAACTTGCCCACTGGTTCTGGGGGGCTCCATGCCCATTTCTCTCTGCATGGGAGTGCAAGGTCACAGTCCCTCAGGTGGCTGACTTCCCCACTGGTTCTGGAACAGGCTCCATGCCCATTTCACTGTGCTGGGGAGTGCAAGGTCATAGTCTCTGAGGTGGGGAACTTGCCCACTGGTTCTGGAGGGGGCTCCATGCCCATATCTCTGCTGGGGAGCGCATGTCACAGTCGTTGAGGTGGGAAACTTGCCCACTGGTTCTGGAGGGGGCTCCATGCCCATTTCTCTGTGCTGGGGAGTGCAAGGTCACAGTCTCGGAGCTGGGGAACATGCCCACTGCTTCTGGAGGGGGCTCCATGCCAATTTCCCTGTGCTGGGGAGTGCAAGGTCACTGTCTCTGAGGTGGGGAACATGCCCACTGCTTTTGGAGGGTGCTCCAGGCCAATTTCTCGGTGCAGGGAAGTGCAAGGTCACAGTCTCTGAGGTGGGGAACTTGCCCACTGGTTCTGGAGGGGGCTCCATGCCTATTTCTCTGTGCTGGGGAGTGCAAGGCCACAGTCTCTGAGGTGGGGATCTTGCCCACTGGTTCTGGAGGGCGCTCAATGCCCATTTCTCTGTGCTGGGGAGTGCAAGGTCACTGATGTGGGGAACTTGCCCACTGGTTCTGGAGGGGGCTCCATGCCCATTCCCCTCTGCATGGGAGTCCAAGGTCACCGTCTCTCAGGTGGCTGACTTCCCCACTGGTTCTGGAACAGGCTCCATGCCCATATCTCTGCTGCAGAGTGCAAGGTCACACACTCTGAGTTGGGGAACATGCCCACTGCTTCTGGAGGGGGCTTCATGCCCATTTATCTGTGCTGGGGAGTACAAGGTCACAGTCTGTGAGGTGGGGGACATGCCCACTGCTTCTGGGAGGGGCTCCATGCCAGTTTCTCTGTGCTGGGGAGTGCAAGGTCACAGTCTCTGAGGTGGGGAACTTGCCCACTGGTTCTGGAGGGGGCTGCATGCCCATTTCCCTTTGCAGGGGAGTGCAAGGTCACAGTCTCTCAGGTGGATGACTTGCCCACTGGTTCTGGAGGGGGCCCCATGCCTATTTCTCTGTGCTGGGGAGTCCAAGGTCACAGTCTCTGAGGTGGCTGATTTGCCCACTGGTTCTGGAGGGAGCTCCATGTCCATTTATTTATGCTGGGGAGTGCATGGTCACAGTCTCTGTGGTGGGGAACATGACCACTGCTTCTGGAGGGGGCTCCATGCCCATTTCTCTGTTCTGGGGAGTGCAAGGTCATAGTCTCTGAGGTGAGGGAACTTGCCACTGGTTCTGGAGGGGGCTCCATGCCCATTTCTCTCTGCAGGGGAGTGCAAGGTCACAGTCTCCCAGTTGGCTGACTTGCCCACTGGTCCTGGAGGGGGCTCCATGCCCATTTATCTGTGCTGGGGAGTGAAAGGTTACCGTCTCTGAGGTGGGGAACTTGCCCACTGGTTCTGGAGGGAGCTCCATGCCCATTTCTCTATGCAGGGGAGTGCAAGGTCACAGTCTCTCAGGTGTCTGACTAGCCCACTGGAACTGGAGCAGGCTCCATGCCCATTTCTCTGTGCTGGGGAGTGCAAGGTCACTGAGGTGGGAAACTTGCCCACTGGTTCCTGGGGTGGGGGCTCCATGCCCATTTCTCTCTGCATGGGAGTGCAAGGTCACAGTCTCTCAGGATTTCAATCAATTGACGGACTCCATACTTGTATTAGTTCCAAGGGTGTTTACTTCTGTGATAATAAGTGTAGGGGGTTGTAATGGGTTCTTTGCCTATAGGGGAGGGATATTAGAATAATACTATAGGCTCCGACTTTAGTGGATAATTGCTTTATTGATATGTATTTAAAGTTTTTCCTCTTTTTGTTTTAGGTTTCTGGGTGGCTTGCTACGGTGTTCATCCGGGTTCTTTTCCTTTCTTTTAGGTGTTCGGGTAGAGGTCCCAAGCCAGCCCGTCCCCTGGCGGAGCAAGGTCACTGCTTCTCTCCCGTGGTGACAGACCGGGTTCCCCAAAATAAAAAGAACGGAACAACAGGTAAGTGTAGAGGTAAAGGTATTGGGTTTAATAGGGTTAATAAGGGTGGTGGGAGGATGGGGTTGTGCAGGGTTGTGTTTGGGTAATTTTACTTTCTAGTGCATTTCACCTTCCCGTGAACCTTTTCTCTTTCTCTCCTCTTTATTGTCTTTCTTTAGCTGGGAGAGGGTTTTTCTCACAGTGGGATTAGTTGTTTGGGCTCAACAGATTTCCCCTTCTCTGCAGCACCTTTCCCCCACTCCTCCCTGTACTTCCCTCACTCTTCCTCCCACCCTGTAACCATGCCGGCAAAAAAGAAAGGCTTAGGTACGATCGTACCTGTGAATGCCACGCCCCTCCTGGGACGTAGCTGGCCCCTTCGTGGTGTACTGGCTTCTCTTCGGTGTTCTCGTGAGGCAAAAAGAGTTCTTTCCCCTCCTCCGGCTCCTTCGGGTTCGATCCGCGGGCTTCCTGGGATCCTTCGTCCACCGGCGAATCCTTCCACTTGGTCCTTGATGGCAGGGTTCCTTCCTGCTTCTCCGACGGCGCTTTCGGGTGTCCGTCTTCTATTTCAGGGCTGATTTTGATGCCTTCAGCGTCTGACGTCAGTCGCTCCAGATGCTCTGGAGTGCCCCGGGGGTACGGTGTTGCCGGCTCCGGCTGACAGAGAGTAACCGAGGCGATAGACGCCCGGTTACAAGTCCCCTCCCATGAATGGGGCTGTTCGAGACCCAGAGAGGCCGGATAACGGGACAAATAGTCGGCCTGACCCATAAGCTCCCAAGGAAGGTGGCATACCTGGAAGGAAAAAGGTTGAAGTTCCATAAACCATCTCAGAATATGGATGTTGGTATCTTTGTGTCTTGAGAGCCACGTAAGAGGAGCATGGTCAGTATACAGTAAGAAGGACCGACCTAGGAGGTAATACTGCAGGCTTTCAATTGCCCACTTGATGGCCAGGCATTCCCTTTCTATAATAGGATATCTCTGTTCCCTGGGGAAAAGTTTGCGACTTATGTAGACCACATGGTGGCTTATGTTCTCATTATCCTTTTGGAAAAGAACCGCCCCCAGCCCTACATCTGAGGCATCAGTCTGCAAGTGAAATGGAAGATTAAAATCTGGATAGCTCAATACCGGCTGAGTAGTGAGACATTTTTGTAAGGTTTGATAACTAAGGGTTTGGACAGGGGTGAGACTCACAATATTTTTTGGCTGACCTTTCTTCAGGAGATCTGTAAAGGGAGCCGCCAAGGTGGAATAATACGTTATAAATCTCCTATAGTAACCCACTAGGCCTAAATAAGAACGTACCTCCTTTTTCGTGGTAGGAGCTTTTATGCGAGTAATGGCCTCTACTTTGTTCATCTGTGGTTTAATGATACCTCCTCCGATGTGATACCCCAAGTAGGAGATTTCATGAAAAGCAAGTAGGCTTTTGGAGGGATTGGCTGTAAGTCCTGCCTGCTGTAAGACTGTAAATATATTATGTAAATGGGACAAGTGATCATCCCAGGTTTCGCTATAAATAACGATATCATCCAGATAGGCGGCTGCGTATCTGGTATGAGGTCGTAATATGGTATCCATAAGATGCTGGAAGGTGGCCGGAGCCCCATGTAAACCAAAAGGGAGAACATTAAAATGATATAGGCCCGAGGAGGTAGAGAACGCCATTTTTTCCTTATCCTCTACTGCTAAGGGAATCTGCCAGTACCCCTTTGTCAAGTCAAGGGTGGACATATACTTGGCTTTCCCTAATCTTTCTATGAGATTTCTACCCTAGGAAGGGGGTAGGTGTCAAATTGGGACACTGCATTGACCTGTCTAAAGTCAATACAGAAGCGTATGGACCCATCCGGTTTGAGGACTAACACCACCGGGGAACACCAGGGACTTTTTGAGGGCTCTATAATACCCATGTCTAACATTTTCTCTGTTTCTTTTTCTACTAGGATTTTTCGGGCCTCGGGAATACGATAGGGTCGTAACCTGACTAGTTTACCTGGTTGGGTTAAAATCTGGTGCTGTACTAAAGTGGTTTTACCCAGTTGTGTGGAAAACACTTGATTATGACAGTTGAGTAGTTGGGTTAACTGGCTACTCTGCTTTGACGTGAGATCAGTACTTCTTTGTGGATCTTCGGTTTTGAAATGTCAGTCAGTAGGACACCACCCTATCTCTAGCTCCTTAAGCGTGTTGACCAAACATCCAGTTGCCGGAGCTTCTGTAGGCTCTTCCCATTTTTTCAACAGATTTATGTGGAATATCTGGGTTCGTTTGGGATTACCGGCCAGTTGGATGTTATAGGTAACTGGGGTTACTACTCCTATCACCTCATACGGCCCCTTCCATTTTGCCAATAGTTTGTTATCGGAACTAGGTAGGAGTTGTAAGGAAATGGCTCCCTGTTGCAGTTACCCCCCACTATTGGCCTGATACTGATGCTGACTTGACTGAGAAGTGTGCTGGGACCCTGCTAACCAGGCCCCAGCACCAGTGTTCTTTCACCTAAAATGTACCATTGTCTCCACAATTGGCACAACCCTGGCACCCAGATAAGTCCCTTGTAACTGGTACCCGTGGTACCAAGGGCCCTGATGCCAGGGAAGGTCTCTAAGGGCTGCAGCATGTCTTATGCCACCCTAGGGGCCCCTCACTCAACACAGACACACTGCTTGCCAGCTTGTGTGTGCTGGTGGGGAGAAAATGACTAAGTCGACATGGCACTCCCCTCAGGGTGCCATGCCAACCTCACACTCCCTGTGGCATAGGTAAGTCACCCCTCTAGCAGGCCTTACAGCCCTAAGGCAGGGTGCACTATACCACAGGTGAGGGCATGGGTGCATGAGCACTATGCCCCTACAGTTTCTAAGCAAAACCTTAGACATTGTAAGTGCAGGGTAGCCATAAGAGTATATGGTCTGGTAGTCTGTCAAAAACGAACTCCACAGCTCCATAATGGCTACACTGAATACTGGAAAGTTTGGTATCAAACTTCTCAGAATAATAAACCCACACTGATGCCAGTGTTGGATTTATTAACAAAAATGCACACAGAGGGCATCTTAGAGATGCCCCCTGTATTTTACCCAATTGTTCAGTGCAGGACTGACTGGTCTGTGCCAGCCTGCTGCTGAGAGACGAGTTTCTGACCCCATGTGGTCAGGGCTTTTGTGCTCTCTGAGGACAGAAACAAATGCCTGCTCTGGGTGGAGGTGCTTCACACCTCCCCCCTGCAGGAACTGTAACACCTAGCAGTGAGCCTCAAAGGCTCAGGCTTTGTGTTACAATGCCCCAGGGCACTCCAGCTAGTGGAGATGCCCGCCCCCTGGACACAGCCCCCACTTTTGGCGGCAAGTCAAGGAGAGATAATGAGAAAAACAAGGAGGAGTCACCCACCAGTCAGGACAGCCCCTAAGGTGTCCTGAGCTGAGGTGACCCCTGCCTTTAGAAATCCTCCATCTTGATTTTGGAGGATTCCCCCAATAGGAATAGGGATGTGCCGCCCTCCCCTCAGGGAGGAGGCACAAAGAGGGTGTAGCCACCCTCAAGGACAGTAGCCATTGGCTACTGCCCTCCCAGACCTAAACACACCCCTAAATTCAGTATTTAGGGGCTCCCCAGAACCTAGGAAACCAGATTCCTGCAACCTAAGAAGAAGAGGACTGCTGAACTGAAAAACCTGCAGAGAAGACGGAGACACCAACTGCTTTGGCCCCAGCTCTACCGGCCTGTCTCCCCCCTTCTAAAGACACTGCTCCAGCGACGCGTTCCCAGGGTCCAGCAACCTCTGAAGCCTCAGAGGACTACCCTGCATCTAGAAGGACCAAGAACTCCTGAGGACAGTGGCTCTGTTCCCCAAAGACTGCAACTTTGCAATAAAGAAGGAACTTTGAAACAACACACTTTTCCCGCCGGAAGCGTGAGACTTTGCACTCTGCACCCGATGCCCCCGGCTCGACTTGTGGAGAACAAACACCACAGGGAGGACTCCCCGGCGACTACGAGACCGTGAGTAGCCAGAGTTGACCCCCCTGAGCACCCACAGCGACGCCTGCAGAGGGAATCCCGAGGCTCCCCCTGACCGCGACTGCCTGCTTCAAAGACCCGACGCCTGGTAAAGACTCTGCATCCGCAGCCCCCAGGACCTGAAGGATCCGACCTCCAGTGCAGGAGCGACCCCCAGGTGGCCCTCTCCCTTGCCCAGGTGGTGGCTACCCCGAGGAGCCCCCCCTTGCCTGCCTGCATCGCTGAAGAGACCCCTTGGTCTCCCATTGAATCCTATTGCGAACCCAACGCCTGTTTGCACACTGCACCCGGCCGCCCCCGTGCCGCTGAGGGTGTACTGTTTGTGCTGACTTGTGTCCCCCCCGGTGCCCTAAAAAACCCCCCTGGTCTGCCCTCCGAAGACGCGGGTACTTACCTGCTGGCAGACTGGAACCGGGGCACCTTCTTCTCCATTGAAGCCTATGCGTTTTGGGCACCACTTTGACCTCTGCACCTGACCGGCCCTGAGCTGCTGGTGTGGTAACTTTGGGGTTGCTCTGAACCCCCAACGGTGGGCTACCTTGGACCCAAACCTGAACCCCGTAGGTGGTTTACTTACCTGCAAAAACTAACAAACACTTACCTCCCCCAGGAACTGTTGAAAATTGCAGTGTCTAGTTTTAAAATAGCTATGGGCCTGATTACAACTTTGGAGGAAGGTGTTAATCCGTCCCAAATGTGACGGATATACCACCAGCCGTATTACGAGTCCATTATATCCTATGGAACTCGTAATACGTCTGGTGGTATATCCGTCACATTTGGGACGGATTAACACCTCCTCCAAAGTTGTAATCAGGCCCTATATGTCATTTGTGTGAAAACTGTATATGCTATTTTGCTAATTCAAAGTTCCTAAAGTTCCTACATGAAATACCTTTCATCTGAAGTATTACTTGTAAATCTTGAACCTGTGGTTCTTAAAATAAACTAGGAGTGTGTGTTCCTCATTTATTGCCTGTGTGTGTACAACAAATGCTGAACACTACTCCTCTGATAAGCCTACTGCTCGACCACACTACCACAAAATAGAGCATTATAATTATCTCTTTTTGCCACTATCTTACTTCTAAGGGGAACCCTTGGACTCTGTGCATGCTATTTCTTACTTTGAAATAGTACATACAGAGCCAACTTCCTACAGGAGTACTAACACCTTTTCCCCTTTATTTAAGGTTCTCATTCGAGTGCTCCTATCATAATACTGTTTTTGTTTATTCTGGGATTTTTCCTTATTTTCCCTTACATCCTCCCATACTGATTGTAATCGGGATTTTAAATCGCTGGTATATTCTAAAAGGGATTTCTCTCCAGCTTCCTCCTCCTCCCATAGTTCCGCGGCCATATCTAATAATGTTCGAGGTTGCCGCCTGAACACTAATTCAAAAGGACTGTGTCCTGTGGATGCTTGCTCATGGGTCCGAATGGCATATAGTACTTATGGCAACCTCCTATCCCAGTCTTTGCCTGACTCCGAAACCGATTTTCTTAAAAGGGTTTTCAGGGTGCGGTTGTATCTCTCCACCAAACCATCGGTTTGAGGATGATAAACCGCAGTCCTTATTTGTTTAATTCCCAGAAGTTGACAGATCTGAGCCATTAGATTGGACATGAACGGGGTGCCTTGGTCTGTTGGAATTTCTCTGGGAAAGCCTATTCGGGAGAAGAATCCTATCATCGCATTGCCAACACTTTTGGTGTTAATACTGGTGAGTGGGATGGCTTCGGGGTACCGAGTGGCGTAATCTACTAGTACTAATATATATCGATAGCCCTTTGAGGAACGTATAAGAGGTCCTATGATGTCCATCCCTATCCGTGAAAAGGGTATTTCAATAATGGGAAGGGGCTGTAAGGGGGCTTTTTTCTTAGGCCCAGGATCAATGAACTGGCATTTAGGACATTGTTGACAACATTTTCTGATCTGGGAAAATACACCAGGCCAATAGAACTTCCTTAACAGATATTCTTCTGTTTTCTCTCTCCCATAGTGACCACCCCCGGTTGACTATGGGCCAGATGTAACACTTGCTATCTATAGGGCTCGGGAACCAGTAGTTGTTTCTTTTCCTGCCTGTCAATGTTAGTGATTCTATACAGCAGATTTTTGATTATGGAAAAAGAAGGACCCTTAGCTTCAGGGGTTCGAGGTCGGGCGGTTCTCCAGGCATTAAGTAGACTAGGATCGTCTCTTTGGCACGTACGGAAGGGGGGAAGACTCCTTGTTTCCCGTTTCTCTTTTCTAGTAGGTTTATAACGGATAGCCTGAGGTTGTATTTGTGTTTTAGAAAAGGGGGCATTCTTCCACCAGGAACTCGTATCCTCCTTATTCCTTGTACTATCAAAAAGAACAGCAAAGTCCTTAAAATCTGTTCCGATTATGGCTTCTTCAACCAGCTGTTCTACTACTCCTATTCTTATGGGGGTTTCTTTTCCTTCCCAAGAAAGGGTGGCCCAAGTCATGGGGTACTCTCGGGTTTCGCCATGGATACAACAAATGGAAACTGTAATCCCAGGAGTAAGGGTATGGCAGTCTATCAAGTCAGCCCTGATTACTGACTGGCTACATCCTGAGTCGATAAGTGCCATGGTTAGTCTCCCATTGATAAATAGCTCTTTCTTATAATGGGTATCTTTTCCCCCTGTAAAGAAAACCCGTCCTCTAGTAATACCTATTTCCATAGGTTCCGGTTTCTCGGTTTTAAGGGGACAGACCCGGGCTATGTGGCCCAACTCCCCACAACTATAACATTGGGGTTGCTGCAAAAATGGTCTCTCGACCCCTTGGGGTTTTACCAGATCTTCGACCGGTCTTCTTCCCAGGGGGGAATTTTGTCCTTGGTTTTGTCACGCTGGGGTAGGGGTTGTGCGATGGAGGGGTGTCTTAAACTCGAGGGAGCGGTGGAAAGCACAGGCCAACTCGATGGTAGTATTCGTGTCGGGACTCGGATGTTGTTTGATCCAGTTGCGGGTAGTGACGGGTAGAGCCTCTAGATATTGTTCGAGGAGAATGGCCTCAATAATATCTTCCCTATAAGTCCCTATGGGTCCCAGCCATTTGAGACCCAAATCTTTTACCCTAAAATACAAGGCTCTTGGATTCTCGGACGGTCCCCACTTGCCTTTCCTAAACCGATCCCTATAATGTTCTGTGTCAAACTCTACCCTCTCTAGGATGCTCTTTTTAATATCGTGGTAGGGCGTCGTACCTCCTGGGTTTACAGCTTGATAGGCCGCTTGGAGGGTTCCGGTTAACAAAGGGGCGATATACTGGCCCCACCGATCTTGAGGCCAGGTGGCTGAAGTGGCGACTCGCTCAAAGTTTGTAAAAAAGGCGTCCGGATCTTCTCCTTCCTGGTACCGTTGTAACACTGAGCTTGGTACATTCGGATGCACTCGGGTGGCCACGATGGTGTCTGTTAAGGATTTTAGGGCATTTTCATGTACCAACTGATTGTTGGCCATGATAGTGACCTGACTTTTAAGAGCACTTTGTAGGGCTTCTCTTTCAACCTTCGCATCTTTCTGTTGTTCCTCCCACACGATCTGAAGGTGCCTCTGCCATTCAGCCAATTGCTGCATCATCTCCGCTATTGTGGGGGTACCTTCCATAGTCTCTATCCGTCCTGGGCACCTATTCCAATAGAATCCCACTTCTGACACCACTGTAATGGGTTCTTTGCCTATTGGGGAGGGATATTGGAATAATATTATAGGCCCCGACTTTAGTGGATAATTGCTTTATTGATATGTATTTAACGTTTTTCCTCTTTTTGTTTTAGGTTTCTGGGTGGCTTGCTACGGTGTTCATCCGGGTTCTTTTCCTTTCTTGTAGGTGTTCGGGTAGAGGTCCCAAGCCAGCCCATCCCCTGGCGAATCAAGGTCACCGCTTCTCTCCCGTGGCGACAGACCGGGTTCCCCAAAACAAAAAGAACGGAACAACAGGTAAGTGTAGAGGTAAAGGTATGGGTTTTAATAGGGTTAATAGGGGTGGTGGGAGGATGGGGTTGTGCAGGTTTGTGTTTGGGTAATTTTACTTTCTAGTGCATTTCACCTTCCCGTGAACCTTTTCTCTTTCTCTCCTCTTTAATGTCTTTCTTTAGCTGGGAGAGGGTTTTTCTCACAGTAGGATTAGTTGTTTGGGCTCAACAGATTTCCCCTTCTCTGCAGCACCTTTCCCCACTCCTCCCTGTATTTCCCTCACTCTTCCTCCCACCCTGTAACCATGCCGGCAAAAAAGAAAGGCTTAGGTACGATCGTACCTGTGAATGCCACACCCCTCCTGGGACGAGGCTGGCCCCTTCATGGTGTACTGGCTTCTCTTCGGTGTTCTCGTGAGGAGGAAATAGTTCTTCCCCTTCCTCCGGCTCCTCCGGGTTCGATCCGCGGGCTTCCTGGGATCCTTCGTCCACCGGCGTCTCCTTCCACTCGGTCCTTGATGGCAGGGTTCCTTCCTGCTTCTCCGACGGCGCTTTCGGGTGTCTGTCTTCTATTTCAGGGCTGATTTTGACGACTTCCGCGTCTGACGTCAGTCGCTCCAGACGCTCTGGAGTGCCCCGGGGGTACGGTGTTGCCGGCTCCGGCTGACAGAGAGTAACCGAGGCGATAGACGCCCGGTTACAGGGGTATTGCAGTGGGCTGGGTTGATGGTGGAGAAATGTCCAGGATAGAGTCCAGTCTATTGGTATCACAGATGCATTGTTCAAGGGGGCATAGGAAGTGGAGCAATGTCAGTTAAAGGTGGACAGGGTGACAGAGTGGGACACAAGGTGACAATCAGGGGAGTCCTATTTCCTGGCAGGGGTCTTGGCAATGTTCTCTGGCTTCTGCCTGGATTGCAGGGACCTTTTGCAGGGTGGTTCTCCTTCTGCAGGGGGTGTGGTGCTCGTGGCCTGTTGCTCCTGTGGCGGGGCCTCCTGTCCACTAGCATCTACGGAGGTGGAGGGCTGTTCTTCAGTGTGGCTAGTATTAGGGGCCAGTTGGTGTGCCACTGCCTCCCTCATGGTGTTGGCCATGTCTGTCAGCACCCCTGCAATAGTGACCAGGGTGGTGTGGATGTCTCTCAGGTCCTCCCTGATCCCCAGGTACTGTCCCTCCTGCAGCCGCTGGGTCTCCTGCAGCTTGGCCGGTATCTGACCCATGTTCTCCAGGATGTTGGTGAGTGCCTTGTGGAGAGCCGGTTCCCTGGGCCTGTCCTCCCCCTGTCGCACAGCAGTCCTCCCAGCTTCCCTGTTATCCTGTGCCTCTGTCCCCTGAACCGTTTGCCCACTGCCACTGACCCCAGATCCCTGATCGTCCTGTGCTTGTGGGGTTGCCTGGAGTCCCTGTACTGGTGGACACACTGATGATTGACGTGTCCTGGGGACAGAGGAATGGGTCCACTGGGTGGGTGCTCTGCTGGTGTTTCCTGAGGGGGGAGGCTCTGTGGTGGTTTGGGAATGTGGCTGGGTCACTGACTGTCCAGAGGTCCCTGATGGGCCAGGTTGGTCATCTTAACCAGGTGTGCAGAGCTGCTGTCATCAGTGTGAGCCTCTTCTGGGGAGGGGGGGGCTGGACGTTGCTGGCACCTCCTCTCCGGTGACGTTGTGTGGGGGTCCTGTACGGATGTAAATGCAGTGTTATTGTTTCTGCGTGTGACATCTTGTGCATGGGTATGTTTCACTCTATGGTTGTTATTACCAAGGCTGCTTTGGCTTGCATGACTTGTGATTTGGTTGGCTAAGTCATTGTCACTATTGTGCATGCTGTGGTGATGGGTGTCCATGCAGGTCTGTGATGGGGGTCCATGCATTGGTGTTGCATGCAGGGCTTGGTATTGGGATGGGTGGGTTGTGATGGTGGGGTATATTTGAGGTGGTGGAGTGATGGGGTGAGGGTAGGTGTAGGAGTTTGTGATGGCATGCAGGTAGGGAGGGTGAAAGTAGTAATGATTTGACTTACCAGAGTCCAGTCCTCCTTCTATTCCTGCCAGGCCCTCAGGATGCATGATCGCCAAGACTTGCTCTTCCCATGTTGTTAGTTGCGGGAGAGGAGGTGGAGGTCCACCGCCAGTCCTCTGTACAGCTACCTCGTGTCTTGCAACCACGGAACGTACCTTCCCCCGTAGGTCGTTCCACCTCTTCCTGATGTCATCCCTGGTTCTTGGGTGCTGTCCCACGGCGTTGACCCTGTCCACAACTCTCCACCATAGCTCCATCTTCCTAGCAATGGACGTCTGCTGCACCTGTGATCCGAATAGCTGTGGCTCTACCCGGATGATTTCCTCCACCATGACCCTTAGCTCCTCCTCTGAGAACCTGGGGTGTCTTTGTGGTGCCATGGGTGTAGTGTGAGTGGTGTGTGTGAGGGTGTGTGGGGTGTGTGCTGTGAGGTACGTGGGTGGTGTATGGGTGATGGTGTTCTGTGGCTCTGGTTCCGTGGGTGCTCTTGGTGTTTCTCTCTCTCTGTTTTAGATTTTTTTGGAGTTGTGAAGGGTTGTGGGTAGTGTGGGTGTGTGCTTTATAGTGTTGTGGGTGTGTAGGTGTGGTGTGTGTATGTGTGTCAGGTGTGTGTAGTTGAATTGTCCAATGTGGTGTAGTTTTGTTAGTGTGTGTGTATTTTGAGCGCAGCGGTGTGTAGCGCTAATGGTTTACCGCGGTTGAATGACTGCCACAGTGATTCGTGGGTCATGATGCCTTGGGCGTATTTATGTTGGCGTAACGGTGTGGATTTTGGTACCGCCAGTTTATCACTGACCTTTGGACTGGCGGACTTGTGTGTGTCTGTATAGTGGCGGATTTCTATGTGTGGGTCATAATACCCGCAGCTGTATGCCTTGTTCTGGGGTGCTGTACCACGGCGTTGACCCTGTCCACGACTCTCCGCCACAGCTCCATCTTCCTAGCAATGGACGTCTGCTGCACTTGTGATCCGAATAGCTGTGGCTCTACCCGGATGATTTCCTCCACCATGCCCCTTAGTTCCTCCTCAGAGAATCTGGGGTGTTGTCGTGGTGCCATGGGTGTAATGTGAGTGGTGTGTGTGAGGGTGTATGGGGTGATGTGTTGGGGTGTGTGCTGTGAGGTGCGTGGATGGTGTATGAGTGATGGTGTTTTGTGGCTCAGATTCAGTGGGTGCTTCTGGCTTGTCTGTCTCTGAGTTGTCAAATTCTTTGGGTCGTAAAGGGTTGTGGGTAGTGTGGGTGTGTGTTTTATATTGGTGTGGGTGTGGTGTGTGTATGTGTGTCAGGTGTGTGTAGTTTGAATTGTCCAATGTGGTGTAGTTTTGTTAGTGTGTGTGTATTTTGAGCGCGGCGGTCTGTACCGCCAATGGTTTACCGCGGTTGAATGACCACTGTGGTGATTCGTAGGTCATGATGCTGTGGGCGTATTTCTGTTGGCGTAACGGTGTGGGTTTTGGTACCGCCACTTTATCACTGACCTTTGGGCTGGCGGACTTGTGTGTGTGTCTGTATAGTGGCAGATTTCTATGTGTGGGCCATAATACCTGCAGTGGCATACCGCTGCGGTCGCGGTATGTTGGCGGCAGTCAGCATGGCGGTAAGCGGCACTTACTGCCAATGTTATAATGAGGGCCTTAGCGTCCACATTCAGTAGTGTAATGGGCCGGTAAGAGGAGCACAGGCATGTAACCTTCCCCGGCTCAGGGATAACGGTCACCACGCCCAGTTGCATCGTGGGGGGAGGAGGAGAAGCTTTACTTAATGTATTGTATAATTGAACCAGCACTGGCGCTAGCTGAGCGCCAAAGGACTTATAGAATTCTGCTCCAAAGCCGTCTGCACCAGGTGCTTTACCTGTTTGTAAACGGTGTATGGCTGCATGGACCTCCGCAGTTGTGATATCCCCATCCAGTATTTCACTAGCCGCTGGGGGGATTCGGGTCAGAGGGACGGAATTCAGATAGCCTTCCACTCCCTCCTCACCAAGCTCTTCCTCTGTGTACAAGTTGGAGTAGAACCGCTCAACCTGGTGTAACATTTGCTCCTCCTGGCAGGTCCGCGTGCCATCAGGCAATTGAAGTCCACCACTGTTCGGCCCACAGCCTGCATGCGAGGTCGGTGCGCCAGTAGGCGGCACGCTTTACTACCCCCTGCGTAGAATTTCTGCTTAGTACGTAGTAGGGCGTATTCCGCCTTATCCCCATCTAAGGCTCGTAGCTGCTTTTGGAGAGTAGTGAGTTGTCTCCTCACTTCCAGAGACCCAGTCTGGCCATGAGTGACTTCCAGACTCCTTATATCATCATCTAGTTGCTGGCGCTTTTCCCGTCGGGCCCTATTTAGTCTTGCCGCTATCGCTATGAACTGTCCCCTAATAACTGCCTTGAGTTTCCCATAAAGTGGCAATACTGACCTCAGGGGTATCATTTGTGTCTAGGTAGTGCTTTATTATGTTCTCAATTTCCGCTAGGGTGTCCTTGTATGTTAGGAGTTTCGTATTAAGGCGCCAGCGCTTTGCATCTGGGGTGTACGGTGAAAGGGCAAGCGACAACGTGAGCGGGGAGTGGTCCGATAGGGATGCCACCCCTACCTTAGTCTCGTTACCCGGTTGCTAATGCGTGGTGAGGTGAGGAAAAGGTCAATGCGTTCGTAGGTCTGGTGCGCGTCTGAGAAGAAAGAGTGTGCCCTCTCCGTCAGGTGCTGCCCGCGCCAGACATCTATGAGTCCTGCCGCACCCCACCCACCCCTGGAAATCATTTGGGAAGGCACCCGTCTGGCCATATCTCTGAACTGATCTGTCAAGCTGGGTGTCTGGCACTAGGTTAAAGTCCCCCCCCCACAACAATGTCCTTGTCTGGGGTAGCCAGAACCCCCCCCAGGGCATCTCTTAGGAAGTGTTCCTGCTGTTCGTTCAGACCGTAAATGGAAGCTACCATCAGCCTATGGCCCGAAGGTCTATGTGAAGTGAGAGAAGCCTCCCAGAAATCCCAGCTTGTATACCAAGTACTCAGCCCGGGAAGTTGGTGGCCAAAAGGATTGCTACCCCTGCCAGTATCCCGGGGCCTGAGGAATGAAATTGTCTGTCAAACAAGCATGATCTCAGCCTTTTCCAGTCTGAGCGAAGTAGATGAGTTTCCTGTAGCAGGCAAATATCATCCCTTGCGTCTCTGAGCTGTATCAGCAGTGCTTGACGCTTCACAGCTGCATTAAGACCCTAGTCATTTAGACTAAGGATAGTAATCATGGGGAAGGTGTGATTTACCGCTATGATGTTGATTGAACCCTTCATCCAGTAGGAAAAAAAAACAGGTATGTATACCCATGACTGGCAAAGGGGGAAGGTTTGGCCCCTGCAGAATCAGGGTAGGGGGATAGTGAATAGGGAAAGAGAGAACAAACAACAGAGTATAAACTTGAGAGGTGTTCCCTGCCTGGGAACAAACGTAGATCAATCTGGGGGTGAGTCCGGTCCTCATTCCGTCGTCAGGCGACCACCGCTCCTAAGGGGATCGGAGCTCTGCCACACGGCTGTCTCAATCAAATGTCCCTTTGCCTTCACCAGATCGTGCTCTGCTTCTCCAACTGCCCACCAGGCTGCAGACCTTTGTCAAGGAGAGGATTGTACGCGGATCCTGTGGCTTTTCATTGGTCCGAATCCGCGTCCGAGACGCTGTTGTGGCTGCGTAGGCTTCTAAGTACTGCCGCTCTCTCTTTTTGGCTCTCTTTTGTTGTGGGCTTATGGTGTTTAGTTCGTCTGGCCTGAGTTTTTGAGCACCCCCATCAGTACGCGGCCGCTGCTCTCATTCTTTTGGCTGCTGTATCATGTCTCCGAGGCGGGACGCCATTCCCTCCATGGCCTGTGCCTCCTCCAACATGCTGATACTGCGAGTTTCATTTTGCCAGACAAAATGAAGGCAGAAGGGATAGCTCCACTTATATCTAATACCATTTGCTCTTAGGAAGTCCATTACAGGTCGGAGTGATCTACGACGCTGCAGTGTCAGCATAGACAGGTCCTGGAATAAGCCAACTCCATAGCCCTCGAATTAAATTAATGGTTGGTCTCTGACCACTGCCATTATGGTCTCCCTATGTTTATAATGGTGCAGGCAGGTCAGTATGTCTTGCGCTTGGCCTGGCGAGCGGGCCAGTCGGCCAACTCTGTGTGTTCTATCAAGCACCACAGTCTGATCTTTTAGGGCCGGAGCCACATGTTGGAAAAGGCGCACCACAAGGTCCTCCAGCACTCCTGTCACCGCTTGCGATGGTACGCCCTTTATTCGAATATTGGAGCGCAGCGATCTATTCGCCAAGTGCTCAATCTGGTATTGCAGCTCTTGGTTCTTGTCCTGTAAGGTAAAGAGTTCCCTCCTGTGGCAGTCCAGTTCTTCCTCTCGCGCATCACAGGCTTGTTCTAGTGTGTCCACTCGTTGCCCCAGATCTACAACTTCTGGTTTAAGTTCTTTGACCTCTGCCGCTATTTCTTGTTTTAAAGTGGCAAAATCTCCACAAATGGACCCAAATAGCTGCTCCATGAAGGATCTTGTCAGGGGTGCTTCTCCGACTCCCTGCGTTCCCTGGTCTACCAACTCCCGTCGCCAGGGGTTCAACTGGGGGCACCTTCTTGGTGGGAGTTTTGTTGAAGAGGTCCTTGAGGGAACCCTCCTTCTTGTTGTGTCTCTGGGAAGTCATCACTGGCGTCCCGTGATAGACCACTGACCTTATTGGAGATATAGCCCACTGGCAGCGTCCTCAGCTCATTGAATGGTGCCTAGGGATGTTCTATCCTCATGTGGGAGGCCAACCCGCAGCTCCGGTCGCCTAACGCAGTTGCCCTTACTTTATGTCTCTAAATGGCCTCGGTGCCTCCAGGCGGCCACGGGCCCGCTGGGATGTCCCGCTAGCTCCATTCCTTGTCGGGACCCAACCTGCTCCCACCCTCTGCTGTCCGATAGCGCTGCCTCGTACCTGCCCAGCAGCCACTCAAGCATCCACAGGCCTCTGCTCCACTAGGCCCATTTCGCTCTACCTTCAGTCCAGCACGGCTCTGGCGTCTTTCCGCTGCAGCCCTCCGGTCTCTCTCTCGCCCGACTGGTGATCAGGGGGCCGGCCCGATCTCTCCTCGGTGTCCAGTTGGGCCTCAAAGGCCACCAGCGGCACCCTCGGTTTGCCTCAGCTTCACTTCTGCATGTAGCCGTGCCACACTCCCAGCCCGCGGGCCCCAGGAGACGCCAACCCAGCTGATGGACCGCGCACCGGAGGGCACCATAAATGACATCTCCCAGCAGACCGGGCCTCCTCACACCTCCACCGCCGGTGGGGCCTCCGGAGGCCTCCGTACCACTCGTGGCCTGCCTCGGCCCGCCTCCGCTATCCGCCAGGCTGCGCTCCGGGTCTGCGGCCCATCTCAGGGGCCCCCATGACACTCGGGGACACCGCCCGTGCTGACAGGCTGCACGACGGGGCGCACGATCCGATGTTTCTCGGGGCCAATGGCAGAGCTCCGATGAAAGGCTCCTACACGGTGGCCATCATAGCCACACACCCCGCCCCCCATTACATTTTAGAAGAACAAAGCAGGACTAAACTTGGTTGAGTCAGATGGAAGAGGCAGGCCAGATGGTCCCTTTTTCTGCTACTGATAGCCTCAATAGGGAGGGATGGCATGATTCCAATAGCCTACGTGCAAAGTGCGCTGAGCAAGACTACCAGTTACTTTTACTTTCTTCCTGCTGCTTCTTCAATTGGTGTGTGCAAGGATCTTGCTCCAGAGACCAAAATTAATTGGTTGTGAGGCCTGCTCCGGACTCAGAAAATGGGGCACTGTGTTGGCGACCCTTCACCACCCTTTTAGCATTGTACACCTCTTTCTTGCTGCACAGTCAGGCTCCCTAACACTTTTAAACCTTTCAGAAGAGGAGTTACAGCACAGGAGGGGATCCTGCACAAGGCAGCTTCAGGAGCATTTCAGGTATTGAGATGCAAATCGATCCACCTGCTGATTAACAGCCATGAATGTTTTAATGATTACCATGATGGGGACCTGTAGTGGGAGTTTGACCTTGGTGTTTATTTAATCAACTGAGCCTGTTTCGAAGTGCTCACATATTGTCAGAACAGTGGACCGAGGCACAGTGAGAGTATGATTTTCCCAGGATTAAATACTTTGTTAAAGTAGTAGACCCGACACTATGGCACATTTCTACTTGCTGCAAAAGCTCTACATTTACCACTATATTGCACTTGAATGAATATACAGACTGGGCACCTCTCCCTTCCTCCAGACTGTCAAGTCTATTTTTCAACCCCAGGCTAGAACCTTTTGAATTGATTCTGAATACTCACAATCTTGCCAAAAAGGGAGCAGAGGAAAACATTCTAAAAGTGATTGCCAACGCGCACACACTTTGACCTAATGAGAGGCTGGAAATAAAAATAGGGTCTCCGGGTTCTGTCTTTCCAGCTAGTCCAATAGGACACAACTGGGGAGGCAGTGATTCTGAAGGGATAGCCAAAGGGTTACCCGTCTAAAGGAAATGCCAAAGTGTTGTGAGATTACATGTCACGTATCCTACTTTCATGGCTGAAATCTGCCCACTGCAAGAGCAAGCAGGCAAGTTTTACTCCAAAAGATGGAAAAAGGGATTAGAATGTAAAAACAGTGTGAATAGTAATCCCACTTGATACGCCTATTCTTGGCAGAGTTATATCGTTTACAATGGCTTGATTTAGAGGATGGGGATTTAAAATGAAATTCCAAATATGTAGCCCCTCTTGGTTCCCCATCAAGTGTCTTCTGATAGCTCCTCAAAATGAGTGTCTACATGCACGCAAAGTGTCCTGTGAAGTGAAAATGGAAAGTTGGCAACCCTACGTGAAGGGCACTAAACAGACACCTATAGCATCTTGGGAGTCGAGGCCCACACTGTAATGTGAACTGTACGCATCAGTAAAAACAATAAAAAATAAACAATCTTTCAAAGGCATATTTGATACTGCAACGTTTGCAAAAACCTAGTATTCTAGCATTCAGAATGCTGCTGCTAGATTAAAAACATGAATTTTAAAGTGAATAGCTAAAATGTACCCAGTGCCACTCTGAGATTTACTGCTAGGTTGAGCAGCCTATTTAATAACATTTTGAATTCGTGAGTGGAACATTTGATAGAGCCATATATACATATACAAATACACACAGGTACATGCATTTTTACACACAAGGCCACTCGTGAAATAGGAAACCACCACCTAACCCTACGTTTTTAGCCAACACCAGTGTGCATGTAGTTTTGTTTTTACATTTTAAATACGGCAATATAAATTCATATCGGCATACTGCTTTTGGATAAAAAGTCAAGACTTGCTGAAAGTCACATATGACATGTTGCCTCTTAGCAGCTGTGTACACCTATAACTTTATGCTTTTAGCACCACTTATGCTACATCTATCTCGTGAAGTAGGCTCATTCCTCTTTGCTTCCAATGGTGCCTTGCTTTTGTTAGGGATGTTTGCAGTGCCCATTCCTTACCATACGATACCTGTTTTAAGAGGGAAAGTTCTGCAGCTGATGCTCACAGGTTTCGTGTTTAGTGCGAGAAAAGCTTGCACAGCTGTTGCCCATGCTAAACTTGTTTTCATATGGAGGCATGCACTGCTGCTCACTGTAATACACAATTTATTTGAGGGTGATTTTCAAAGTTGCTGTTCTGGCGGTGCCATTTCTGTGAGAGGAAAACCAGCAATGCAACTGCTTATGGTTTGTCTGTTCTGTGTGTGAAGGAAGCCTGAACATGTTACGACTCGGTCGTCCCATTTCCAGGGGGTGCTGTAAGGGGACTGTCAGAAGCCTGGGAATCACCTTGAACACCTATCTAGAGTCCCTTGCTGACTCCTGTTTGTTTCTCTTTTCTCCATGGTACACTTGTGTAGGACTACATTTGCTTCTTGGGACTGCAAATCCCATAATGCACAGCTTGGTAGTCAGGAAAACCCGGATTCTGTTTCCCATTGTTTTCAATGGGAGAAGTCCAGTTGCTCCTTTTCACTGGATCCTCTCCTCCAGGACTTGCAAGTGTCCGAAACCACACACACCTGAAACCTCTCCTGTGCAGCCCAGCTTGGAACTGCTTATAAGCAGCCATTTCCTCAAGCTCCCCATCGTGCATCGGACTTCGATTCCTTTGTGTTACAGACCCTTTGTCGGATGGTGTTCCAGTTTTGTTCCTGTTCTGTTCCAGCTTGATCCTGTTTCCTGTTTCTCTGCCCTGCTCCTGATTGTTCCAGCCAGAGTCTGCTCCCTATCTCTTAGCTTTGTACCTGTTAGTTTCTTCCAGAGCCTGCTCCCTGTTTCTCTGCCCTGCTCTTGCCTTGTCTCAACCTGAACCTTCTCTATGTTTCCCAGTCCTGTTTACTGCTAATTTCCTACTCCCTGTATTCCAGCCCTGTCCTTGCCTGTTCCAGCCAGAGCCTGCTCTCAGTTTCCCAGTCCTGTCTCTGTTTGTCCCAGCCAGAAGTTTGCGCCCTGTTTTCAAGTCCTAGTCCCGCCTTTGCTTCAGCCTGAGCCTGTTCCTAGTTCTTGCCTCTGCCTCTTTGTTTGTTCCCTTCTGTTTCTGTTTCTTCTTGGTTCTTTGTGTCTGGTAAGTGTTCTATCAGTCTTCACCAGTGTATACGTGTCCTCCTGTGTACTGGGGTTGGCTCCTGGTTTCCAGGAGGCAATTCCAGCCCCCATCCTTGACCAGTGTTATATGTTGTATTTCGTGCCTAACAGTGACAGTGTGCTATTGCTGTTTTCTCAGGAATCGCCACTGTGTTTCCAGCTAGACCCACAAGAGCATGTCCTGTGTATGTAAGTACTATCCTTGTTTGTGCTCTAGGGTCCAGAGACAGAATCACTTCTGCTGCCTCCTTTCTATGGGGCTGGCAGGGTGACTATCTGTAAGAGCAAACTGCACAGAGGCATTGAGATTCCCTGTCACTGTGGGAGGTTCTGCGCCTTACTCTGTGTACAACCCCAGCGTGTTTGTCCACTGGTAATCCGTTTCCTGTTTGTTCACAAAAGGGTTGCTCTGCTTTTACTTTCCTGTTTCGTGTGCCTATCCATAGCTGTCCTTTCCGTGTATGCCTTTAGCTGCTCTTCTGTCCCAGTACAATACCTCTTTAGGATATTCGGTGACCTCAAGGGGTGTCCTAACCAAAGTCCTGATCAGACCCGCCCGAAACCGTGACAGAATGCACGAACCAAAAATGTCAAGCTCCCCAGGCAGTAAAGGCACACACAGACCTAAAATGCTTTCCTGTCATGTTAAGACAACCCTTTCTAAACCTAGACATTCTCTGAAGACCTCTAAAAAAGGCCTTAGTTTAAAGGATAGACTTGTTAAAGAAAATCAAAGATTGCAAATGCAGTACTACATTGCGTGGCTTGCTGATCCATCAATGTTCAACTATTATAATATCTGTGATTATGACCCCCAATCCCTGTCTGTAGAAGAATTACAAAGTAATAATGAGCTTTTGGAGGTTCTATTACCTCAAACAGGGGAGAATGTTCCTAACAGTGAAAGTGCTTTTGCTACTTCTGCACATGACATTTAGGGGGTCATTCCGACCCCGGCGGGAGCACCGCCAACAGGCTGGCGGTGCCCCGCAGGGCATTCTGACCGCGGCGGTTTGGCCGCGGTCAGAACAGGAAAACCGGCGGTCTCCCGCCGGTTTTCCGCTGCCCTCAGGAGTCCTCCATGGCGGCGCAGCTTGCTGCGCCGCCATGGGGATTCCGACACCCCATACCGCCATCCTGTTCCTGGTGGTTCGCCCGCCAGAAACAGGATGGCGGTATGGGGTGTTGTGGGGCCCCTGGGGGCCCCTGCAGTGCCCATGCCAACGGCATGGGCACTGCAGGGGCCCCCGTAAGAGGGCCCCACAAAGAATTTCAGTGTCTGCTTAGCAGACACTGAAATTCGCGATGGGTGCAACTGCACCCGTCGCACCTTCCCACTCCGCCGGCTCCATTCGGAGCCGGCTTCCTCGTGGGAAGGGGTTTCCCGCTGGGCTGGCGGGCGGCCTTCTGGCGGTCGCCCGCCAGCCCAGCGGGAAAGCCAGAATGGCCTCCGCGGTCTTTCGACCGCAGAGCGGCCATATGGTGGTTCCCACCAGGCGGGCGGCTACCGCCGCCCGCCAGCCTCAGAATGAGGCCCTTACTCTCAAGAAAACCTGGTTAATTCCTTGCCTCATGCTAGTGCATCCCAAATTCACTTCCAGGACTCTGTCAAAACAAAGAACCCTGACACTGTTCAAGAAGCCACACTAGGGATTCCCTTGTTTTCTGTTGAGTGCTTTAGCCCATCTAGGCCAGTTTCTCAGAATTCAAAGTGCAGTGCTGACTCTTATAAAGACCTATCAGTCCCTCAGAGCTTTCAAGTCAGCAGGCTAGACCCTGTATCTAAGGGATCAGTAAAGACTGTGGGATTCCTTAGTTCAACTCAAATGGCTTGTGCTCCTCCCAAATTGGATGACAGTACATCAGTCTCAATTCCTAAGTGTTGTGCTGACTCGTGTAAAGATCTACCAGTCCCTCAGTGCTTTCAAGTGAGCAGGATAGACCCTGTATCAAATGGATCAGTAAACACTGTGGGATTCCTTAGTTCCACTCACAAGGCTTGTGCTCTTCCCAAACTGGATGATAATACACCAGTCTCAATCCCTAAAAGCTCTGCTAAACCCTTTTCTATTCTGAGTGGGTTTGATAACAATATGGACATACACACACTAAAAGAGCAGTTTTGGCAAATTAAAAGGCAGATATTGGGCTTCTATGATGAATATGTTGTAACATACACAAGAAATCGTGCACGTGGGCTCTTTTCATCAATGCATATTTCACTGTTGCCAGAACCAGACATTCTGTTTATCTGTAAGGTAGAAGAAGTAACAGAGCAGCTGATGGAAACTACTGCAAGGCAATTTGAAAACCTGAAAGAAGAAAATGATCACCAGCTTTGGCTTAAAGAACAGTATGCTACTTTGTGTGCCTCTCCAAAGACTTCTATCGAGCAGATTGTCCCTTCTATTTATGATAGTCAAAAGACAGCTCCAGTTATAAATATATCAGCCTCTTCTTCAGACGCTCTCTCAGCCTGTAGTTCTCCAGTGAAAATTCCTGTACAGTTGACTGAATCTCTGACATCTCTGAGAGATTTGACACCTCTTGATTCAAAGGATGGATCAGAGTCTTCAGAAGGAAGTGTCTCAGCCCCTCTATCAGAACAAATAAAGCCAAAGGAAGAAGAGAGTTCTGATGCAGACTCCAATAGCTGCACCTTAAGAAACCAAGATATGACTTTACTGGAGATTAATGGCAAGTTGTGCAACAGTGTTGACAAATCTGAATCTAGTGATGACAGTTGTTCCTGCCTTGCCGTGAACAAACCTGCAGATGGTGCTGTTCAAATGGCGCACACACCAGAATGTTCAGGTTGTGGGGATACTCCTGCCCTTTCAAACAATATCATAGAATTTTCAGACAATGAAGAGACAGTTCCTGTTTCAAGTGCACTAATGGATTTTTCTAACCGTGAAGAAATACCCGCAATTACTAAGAATGTAATGGACTTCTCAGAAAGTTTAAAAATCTCTTCTGTGTCAAAGCAAACCGTGGAGAATTCAGACAAGGAAGAATGCCAGCAATCTGAAACTAAACAGCCTGTCATAAGAAATGAGAGCCTTCTCCTAGAACAGGACACAGTTGCAGCCTCAACCACTGATTCTGACTTGCTGTTCCCTGCCACTGCGTTGCCTGTTTCCAGCTCAACGGTTAGTGAAGAACAGATCTCTGATCTACCGGTATCTGATTTTGATGTAAAATCAGCCACGCCAATGCCACCTGCTGTGTCTCTGAAATTAAAGACTCCTGAAAACCAGCAATCTGAAACCGAAGCTCAAGTACTGAAAGATATCATATGTCCCACTAAAACTAAAGACTTGAATTTGAATCTTGTATTCGAAGATCTGATGATAAGTACTGTTCTTAGTGTTTTATTGCAAGAAACCATCATCAATTCAAAGGCTAGAGCTGAAAATGTAGGTAACAGTGTAAAGGTGATTTCTGAAGAGACTCCAGTTCTATTTCAATTCAAAGAACAACCTTTCAGTGTTAACAGAGCTGAAGATCAACTACCTGTAGTAGAAACGCCTTGCAAAGAAACCATTTCTGATACCACGAATACACCACAGAGCACTTGCAATGAAGAAATCTCAGTCTTGTCAGAAGATCACCCTAAAGAATTAGTTTGTGGAACTTCTACATTTTCATATGTTAATACAGTCTCTAAAGACATGAAAACTCCTGTTGCTCCTAAATTTGATACTCCAATGTCATCCAAGATGAAAGACAATTCTGACTTTTTCATGTTTACCTTGAGAACACCAGTTACCCATGTCTCCAAAGTCTCTATGCTTTGCAAGCCTCAGACCACAATCAATGCAAATACTGCTGCAGAAACAGACATATCCTGCTTGTCGGAAGGAGTTACAGACCTTACAGTTACTAACACGCCAATTATCTCCTCTAAAGAAGACAGTACTGAACAGGAAACTAAAGTCCTAATGAATACCGCCCATAATGCCATTCCAGATCTCCTTGCTCCTGAATCCACTTCACCAGAAACCAACTCCATGCACTCCTCCCGTATCACTCGAACAATAAAGAGGAAAGACATCGGAGCCCATATGGGTATTAATACATGCTTTGCTCATTGGAAGTTTCACCTATGGCAGGACTGTAAACTTATCAACCAAGGTTGGTGTTGGATTTTCTTGTTGTGGCTTTTCCTCTTCAACTTTTTTCAGCCAAAGGATCGCCTTCTCTTCTTGAGCAGACTGGTGGGAGGGGGTATATTGTTACGACTCAGTCGTCCCATTTCCAGGGGGTGCTGTAAGGGGACTGTCAGAAGCCTGGGAATCACCTTGAACACCTATCTAGAGTCCCTTGCTGACTCCTGTTTGTTTCTCTTTTCTCCATGGTACACTTGTGTAGGACTACATTTGCTTCTTGGGACTGCAAATCCCATAATGCACAGCTTGGTAGTCAGGAAAACCCGGATTCTGTTTCCCATTGTTTTCAATGGGAGAAGTCCAGTTGCTCCTTTTCACTGGATCCTCTCCTCCAGGACTTGCAAGTGTCCGAAACCACACACACCTGAAACCTCTCCTGTGCAGCCCAGCTTGGAACTGCTTATAAGCAGCCATTTCCTCAAGCTCCCCGTCGTGCATCGGACTTCGATTCCTTTGTGTTACAGACCCTTTGTTGGATGGTGTTCCAGTTTTGTTCCTGTTCCTGTTCCTGTTCTGTTCCAGCTTGATCCTGTTTCCTGTTTCTCTGCCCTGCTCCTGATTGTTCCAGCCAGAGTCTGCTCCCTATCTCTTAGCCTTGTACCTGTTAGTTTCTTCCAGAGCCTGCTCCCTGTTTCTCTGCCCTGCTCCTGCCTTGTTTCAGCCTGAACCTTCTCTATGTTTCCCAGTCCTGTTTACTGCTAATTTCCTACTCCCTGTATTCCAGCCCTGTCCTTGCCTGTTCCAGCCAGAGCCTGCTCTCAGTTTCCCAGTCCTGTCTCTGTTTGTCCCAGCCAGAAGTTTGCGCCCTGTTTTCAAGTCCTAGTCCCGCCTTTGCTTCAGCCTGAGCCTGTTCCTAGTTCTTGCCTCTTTGTTTGTTCCCTTCTGTTTCTGTTTCTTCTTGGTTCTTTGTGTCTGGTAAGTGTTCTATCAGTCTTCACCAGTGTATACGTGTCCTCCTGTGTACTGGGGTTGGCTCCTGGTTTCCAGGAGGCAATTCCAGCCCCCATCCTTGACCAGTGTTATATGTTGTATTTCGAGCCTAACAGTGACAGTGTGCTATTGCTGTTTTCTCAGGAATCGCCACTGTGTTTCCAGCTGGACCCACAAGAGCGTGTCCTGTGTATGTAAGTACTATCCTTGTTTGTGCTCTAGGGTCCAGAGACAGAATCACTTCTGCTGCCTCCTTTCTATGGGGCTGGCAGGGTGACTATCTGTAAGAGCAAACTGCACAGAGGCATTGAGATTCCCTGTCACTGTGGGAGGTTCTGCGCCTTACTCTGTGTACAACCCCAGCGTGTTTGTCCACTGGTAATCCGTTTCCTGTTTGTTCACACAAGGGTTGCTCTGCTTTTACTTTCCTGTTTCCTGTGCCTATCCATAGCTGTCCTTTCCGTGTATGCCTTTAGCTGCTCTTCTGTCCCAGTACACTACCTCTTTAGGATATTCGGTGACCTCAAGGGGTGTCCCAACCAAAGTCCTGATCAGACCCGCCCGAAACCGTGACAGAACACCCGTTGCCTCTACTATGCATGTTTTGCATGTGTGTTGTTTTTAAAGCTTGTAATACTGCTACCTGTGTAGTACCTGTTGTGGGGGTGTGTGAGTGAAAGGTACCATGCTCTTGCCAATTGACTATCCCTTATTAATATGAGTGACGTTTCCTGCCTGCACTGTATCTGTTCTTTGAGAATCTTTGCTGTATTGTTAATTTTATGTCAAGACCCGGAGGCCAATATTATGCAATAAATCCATTATTGCCACGTCTTAGCACCATCTTTTTTTTAACATGTTTATTTATTGGTATTTCGGTTGGTACATCATCTTAGTCACAGGATCATTTTTACTGTTAAAAATCTCAGAGGTAACATGTTCATGACGAGCATTACTTAACGATCATACACTGTTGACCCCCGTCTTGCTTTCATATAGAACAGCCAAGCACAGTGTGAGTTATTAGTGGTTCTCCGGTTCATGCGGTGTGTTCAGGAGGCTGAGTGGCTATATACCACCAGCATCAGCTCAAGGCTCTCAGGTACCTAACTACTTCAAGTGCTGAAGTAAACAATCTTAACATATTTAAACAATAAAACTTGCCCAGTGATTTGCCCAGACTACGTGGTCTGCAGTTGTGTCTGCAAGCACGCCTAGCCTGGGCAGGGGAGGGGGGTGAATTGGGGGCACGGGGCGGGCATGACAATAGACCGCAGGCTGCCCACACCCTCGTCTGGGGGTCCCAGGTGTCTGGCTCAATTGTGACCTTAGCTTCCCGGATTAGGCACTCTACATGCAGTTTGGTGCAGGGTGGCCTCAAGTGTTTCCCACGTTCTCACCACTTCTGCCCACAGAGGGGTTATTGGTCTGTTTCTCATCCCTCTTATCTCTTCCCTCTGGAGGGCCCACTCCTCTGCCCTAGTCCAGCGCGAGACATCTGCCACCCAAGTACTCAGTCTGGGCCCTGTGGTAGACTTCCAGGCCAACGCTACTCTCCTACGTTCCAAACTGAGCGCCCGGTCTATACATCTATTCCACACCTTTTTTAGGAGAGGCCTATCAAAGATTCCCAGTAAGCAGACATACGGGCCATAGTCCATCTGCCTGTCCAGCGTGCTATTGAGGCCATCAATCACGTCCCTCCAGAAGCACTGCAAATCCGGGCACACCCAGTCATATGGCAGAAGTCAGCGTCCCCCAGCCCACACCGGGGACATGCCTGTGATGTTGTGCCATATATCCGGTTGATTCTGTGCGGGGTAAGGTACGTCCTATGCATGTACTTATACTGTATATACTTCAAGCGGGTATTGCAAGAGATTTTGTAGGGGTAGGCCAAGATCCGAGTCCAATCAGCGTCCGTCAGCTGTCTTCCTAGGTCTGTGTCCCACCTATCCCTCAGTCCTCCCAAAGAGCGAACCACCATCCCATTCAGGGCTCTGTAGAACTATGTCACCTGCTGGGAGCCTCCTCCCAATGTCATCATAGCCTGTAAGATTGCAGTTGCTGCGGGCTCCTCGCTTTCATCCCCCCATATGTCTCTCAGGGCTCGTATGATAGCCTCGTAGTTTAAGAATTGACCGTCCGGCAGGTCTGTCTGATCTGTCAAGTTAACAAATGGGATCAGCATCCCCTCCTGGAACAAGTCCCCCACCGTCACAATCCCGGCCTCCGTCCAGTGTTGCAGCTGTCACACAGTAAAGGAAGTACAAGTGTCACCATGTGGGAGGCCCACCAGCGGGACGGCAGGGGCATATAGACTGGTCGTGTGCGTTGAACGGAGGGCTCTGCGCCTGGCTGCCAGCGCGCCTGCCACCAATAAGTTCAATCCCGGGGGGGGGGCGTCTCCCCTGTAGGAGGTCCGCCAATATAACTGCCTCTTGAGAATGAGCTTCGTCGAAGTGGATCATAGATGAGTCCAGTCCATGGAGCCATCTCGCCAGCCACTGGAGCTGGGCCACCACGTGATACAGTTCGAAGTCCAGCACTCCGAGTCCCCCCTTCCGATGGCAAGCAGAACGTCACCAGTGCCACTCTCTGGCGTCCCCCATCCCATATTAGTGCAAAACCAGGCCACAGAGATGAGCAATGGCAGGTTGGTGAAGTAGTAAAAAAGTCTGGAAGCACCACCATTTTGGACAGGGCTAGCCAAGCCATAATGGGGAGTTTTAGAGATCGCCAAAAGGCTTCAGTGCCCTGTACGCTCCTCCCAGGTTGCCCTCGCGCAGGTCCCTCAGATCACGATAGATCTGGATACCCAGGTATTTAAAAGTAAAGGGAGCCCACTGGACATCCTCAGGGCAGGAGAGCTGGCGTGGGGCCCCTGCTACCATCAGGAAAACATATGTCTTGCACCAGCTAATGCGCTGGCCCAAGAGGCGGCCAAAATCCTCTTGCATCTGCAGCACCCTCGGGAGCACTGTGTTCCCATCCCGTAAATACATGAGGAGGTCATCCACATAGAGGGAGATGATGTGCGGTGTTCCTTGTTTGATCACTCCCCATTCCCCGGCTTTTGCTCAGAAACTCGCCGCCAGGAGCTCAGTTACAAGGGCAAATAAAAGGGGCAAGAGGGGGCAGCCCTGTCTGCTTCCTCTGCAAATCTCATAGGTGCTTGAGATTGTGCGCCCAGTCTTCACTCTCGCCGGAGGCCAAGTGTACAGCAGATTAATCCATCGCACCCATCGCTCTCCCAGCCCCATCCGCAGCATCACTGCCTCCAGATAGTCCCATCATACAGTGTCGAAGGCCTTCTCCACGTCCACCAACACATTCGTAGCCGTCAGCCCCAAGTGGTGCGGCTCTTCATAAAGGAGAGAGTAGAGTCTCTGTCAGTTATGTGGCATGCTACACATGGGTATAAACCCATTCTGGTCAGTGTGGGTGAGGGTCTGCATGTGGGAGAGCAACCTAGTGGCTAGTGTCTTGCTCATCACCTTGATGTCAGTGTTGAGCATAGAGAGGGGCGCTAATCAGTCATTGTCATATCTGTCTGCTTACTCTTGGGAAGCGGGATCACTAGGGCCTCCCTAGTAGATGGTGGTAATTCGCCCTTCTCATAAGCCTCTCTTTATAGCTCTAACATCCGGGGTATCAGTATCCTGGCAAACCTCTGATAGAACTCTGATGGGAGTCGATCAGTACCCTGTGTTTTCCCTGTCGCCTGTGCTGAGATGGCAATTCCCACTTCCTGTTCGTCCATTCGTGTCACCAGCTCCTCCCTGTCCCGTTCTGAGACCTTCGCCAACTGTATGCCCGCCAGGTAAGTCCGGACAGAGTCCGGATCCACCCTCTCCGGTGAGCCATACAGGCATGTGTATTAAGACTGAAAGTCTTCATTGATATCTGTCGGGGAGTATAGTGGAGTCCCAGCTCGAGATGTCAATTGTGTAATTAGCATGCCCCTGCTCTCTGGTCTGACCAGCCACACCAGTAACCTCCCAGCCTTGCCTTCATCTGCATGCAGGCTGCCCAGGTACGTCTTGTAGTCGTGGCGACGGAGGCGCTCTAAGGTTTAAGTGTGGGCTTCGCGTGCCTCAGCTGGCTGCCATGCAGCCCCCCCTTCCGTCCCCAGCCTCAACTCCCACCTGTGTAGCTCAGTCTCTAGGCGGGTAAGGTTTGATTCTAGCTCCTTCCTGATCCCCACTGTGTGCCCAATGCAGTGCTCCCTTATAACCACCTTCAGAGATTCCCATTCCGTTCCCCTAGAGGAGGCTCTCTTTGTTCGGGGAGAAATAGTCCTTCAGTTTAGCGGTTAGTGCAGTACAGAAGACCTCATCCTCCAGGACTCTGGGCTACAGTCGCCTTGTTGGGCCCAGTGTCTGAAGTGTCAGCAGCAACGGGCTATGGCCAGAAAACATCCTACCTAAACACTCAGTATGAAGAACGTCGCTTATGAGTGTTGTGGAGTAGAGCATGTGGTCTATCCATGTGTGGACTTGGTGGAGGGAGGAGTAATGCGAGTATTCCCTACTGTGGGGGTGCTGGGTCCGCCATTCATCTGCCATGTCCC
Source organism: Pleurodeles waltl (assembly GCF_031143425.1). Lineage (NCBI taxonomy): Eukaryota > Metazoa > Chordata > Amphibia > Caudata > Salamandridae > Pleurodeles > Pleurodeles waltl. The sequence goes on along the minus strand of NC_090446.1, from coordinate 1,297,532,448 downwards.
AGTGATCTAGCCATTGTTCTTGAATACTTGGATAGTGGCTAAGTACTTAGTTCGCACTTCCCATGTGTATATCAAGTAAGTAGTCCAGATTTTTAGATTAATAGACAGTCCTTGAAAGGGTGCCAAGATGGTATACACTCAGCCACTCAGAGTATAATGTTGTCTACTGGAGGCCAGTTGACAAGTACTACTACAATGTTCAAAATGCCACGGCACACCCTAATATGTTTAAAAAATCCAATAGAAATGAGGAGTCTTGCGTAGTCACATTTCACCGTTCACAATTCTTTTATTCTTCCATAGATGACAAGAATAGTCAGGAATAGTCAGCTAGTTCCATGCAACAACAGCTGACACGTGTTTTGTCAAATTGACTTTTTCAAGGCTGTAGATATAAATATTTGACAAAAAATTGCAATCAGGAAAAAAGCACAGGAATAGTCCCTTCAAGACATTGGTGTACTCCAAAGTGCACAGATATCATACAAAAATCCATTAGCCGTCCAGGTGATGGTGCGAAGGAGAAAAATCAATCTCATGCTCAAAGAATAAAGTGCATCCCATAAACAATGAGTCACAAAAAGTGCAATCGCCCAGACTAACAATATAACCCAGTTTGTTTGTGTCTATATTGTGTGCAAAGACAAAAAAGAGAATGCGAAAATGAGATTGCATTGCTGTGTTTTACAAAGAAGTAGATGTGGAGAGTTGAGAACTTTCAAAGACGTTGCGAAAAAAGAATATCCAGCCACCAAACGACATTGACATAAATAAAAAGTAAAAGAGAGAGAAGAAAAAATTATTGAACAAAGTAGGAATGGTAAGCGAGAAACAAAAAATATTTCTAGATATATTAACAAATATATAATATAATAATGACATACCAGACAATGTTTGTATTATCACATTATCCAATATGCTGAGCGATCCCGTACATGTGAAATAAGCATGATGTGCACAGCAAGAATTTGACCCAAAAATAAATGTGTATCTCCAGTCAAGAGATAAACATGACCATGATAAGTCAACAAGAAAAAAAGGGGTTTATCAAATAGATGATAGATATTCATGTCTTGAGAGCCACAATGGACACACAGAGTATTGTACCTGGGGTGCGCCAATAAAGACCACAACCAGACTTTATCAAAACCATGTATTAAAAACGTTCTCGATGATATTAAAGTTTTGACAACCATAAATGTTAATATTTAGAATGAAATCCGAGTAAATAGATAACTAGCCTCTTGCTTAGTATATAGAATAATTAGCAACGTATTGTTAGAGAGCGTGGTGATATGCGTTTATACGTTCTGGATATTGTAACAAGTATCAAGTACATTAACCAAAACGAACTCTTAAATAACCATAATAATGACATACGATCCTACAACACCAAAACTATGTAAGAAAAACCACATTGAATCAAGTTAAAAGATGCCGTTGATAATCTTTGATCACCGATTATTGCCAATGTTTAGTTTGCATCAAGAATAATATTTGAGTAAAAATTTACCAGCAATATGCTATATCGCAAAACTAGATGGCCGTATTCATAAATAGAATGTGATAAAGTGCATTTGCCCATATGAAAGTTAGTAACATATGCCATTGTAAAACAGAATAGCAAAATACCAAAAATACAGAAACAAAAAACCTACAGAGAAAGAGAATTCCTACTCCTACCCCACGACAAGAGTTCTGATAAAGAAACCGTGTGATCACCGCCATGTTTATTTATACGCGGCGAACACGTATATTAAACATTGAAAACAGACTAAAAGCCAAGAGGTCTGATTGCTGTGCATGCGTGTGTACAGAGAGTTAAAACCGAATGGTTACAGAAACTATGGCCCAATCATTAACGAATTTGGTTAGATGTGCAACTCCCCAAAAGAAGGTGTGTATACGTGGAATTATGTAAAAAGACCCGGAAGGACAGAAAAAACTAAATGAAGTAAATACCAAAGTACAAGATAATAAATGTATAATGCTGAAAAAACCCAAGTCACCAGTGCCTGTTAATATATGTGCAGGCAAGACGTAAATACTTCAGTATAGATAAGAAATAGGGCACAAATTATACAGTTTTGTAGAATACTCTTCTAGTACATTTGAATACAATGATGTTATTACATGAAGAAGTCGTATGGTCCTGGTACATAAAAAACAGACAACACAAATACATATGGTAGTATTAGAAAATGGAATGGTATTGTAAAGCACTATAAAAAGTTGTATAAATCCTTCTCAATGTTGAGCCCCTCTTCCACTGCTCTCAACTTAATGATCCTTCAGCTTTCCATGCGCCTAAGCATCTGTGTCTTATCACCACCTCTGGGACAGATGTCCAGTGTTTCTATACCATGCACGAAGATTCCTAAAACTTCTCTTTGTTGATGAACTGAGTTGTAATGAACTGCAAAAGGATATTCTGAGTTATTATGCCTGATTTCCCTAATATGTTCTTGTATTCTCTCCTTCAGGGGCCTGATCGTACTGCCCACATAATTGCGTTTGCAGACACAAATTAAGCAGTAGACTACATACTTAGAGTTGCATTTCATAAAAGCACACATTTTGTTTGTTATTTTTGTGTTATACTGAAATGAAGTAATTCTGTCTTTTGCATAGCAGCAAACGTTACAACGCCCATATTTATAGTAGCCCTCTGGGGGTTTTGGTAACCAACTATCATTCTTAATCGGGGGCAGGTAGCTATGACAAAGTCTATAGCGTATATTGCATCCCCTACCATTGGTAATGCTGGGTCTTTTTGTAATCTCCTTAGCTAATGTCCTGTCTGCTAACAAAAATCGCAATTTGTTTTGTAAAATCTTGTAGACTTCAGAGCTCAGAGGATTATATGGCACAATGATGGACAGATGTGTACGTTTATTGAGTTTCTTTTTAGTAGGGCCCGTGAGAACGGTCAATCTGTCTATTTTCCTACCCTTCCAATTAGTGACTTTAAGGAGATTGCCCAGATATCCACGATCATCACCCGGGGTAGTTAGTAGTTCACGCTGCCAACAGATTCAAGGTCGGAAGTGTCCTCCATTTCGCAGATGTCAGACAAGTAGACTCTATCTCTGTCTGAGGCGGCGACTCCGTCAGTGATTCTGCAGTCTGAATTGCCACACGCTGTTCCTGGGTTACTTGAAGTTGCGTGGGTCACCTCAAGCGGTCAGTGGCAGGTTCATCCTTAAAGCAGCGCCTCTTCCGCCTACGGCCAGGCACCCCATGTGCGTCCTCGGCATGATCAAGTTTGTTACCTTTGTGGGACTCTAGCCAGTCCCATGCTTCTTCTGGCGTTTGGCAAAAGTGCGTCTTGCTGTCCCTCATTATCTTCAGCTTGGAGGGGAAGAGTAGCGCGTAACGGATCCCCTCCCCTGCAATGCCTTCTTCACTGATAGGTAGGAAGCCCGCTTTGACTGTACTGCAGCTGTGTAATCAGGGAACATATTGACTTTACCGTTCTCCACTGTCAAAGGGCCCACCTCCCTCGCTCTCTGTAATAGAATCCCTCGGTCCCTGTAGTGTAGCAATCTTGCCACCACTGGTCTGGGTGGCCTTCCCAGTGCTGGGGGACTAAGGGGTGCACTATGTGCTCTCTCCAATGCAAAAAAGGCGGTAAGCTGTTGTTCACCAATAATGGACCTCATCCAGGGTTCTAGGAAGGCCACCATGTCAGCACCCTCAGCCAATTCCGGCATCCCCACTATACAGACGTTATCGCGGCGGCTGCAGCCCTCAGCATCCTCCACTCGGTATTCTAGTCTCTGCACTCTGTCCGTGAGGTGGGCTATCTGCATCTCCGGTGATCGCTGTTGGGTTCCCAGACTTGTCACCTCTTCTGCCGTAGTTTTTACCCTGTCCACCAGCTTTCAATGGTCTGCCAGCAGGTGGCCCAGCTCTGCCGCCACCTTCCCAATCTCTTGTCTAAGGGCATTTTTGGAGTTCACAATTGCTTCCAATATCTTATGGAGAGTAACTTGCACTGGGGGGGGGGCTGCGCAGACTGGTCTGGGATCGACTCCCCGCACCCCGAGCACTGTCGGGGCTAAATGGTCGCTGCACTTGCGGTTTGATGCGTTTTCCCATTGAAGGGCTTCACAAGTAGACTCTCAGCCTTCAGGGCAGCTCCCTGGTGGGGCAGCCGGAGAGGAGGCCCCTGGCCACCTACATTAGCCCCCTCATCCGGGGCCGCTCCAGATGCCTGCCGCAATTGCACTCTCACCCCTCCTCAGGGAGCAAATTCACAGTGCGGTCACGAAGGGGCCCATCCCCTTCCGCCTCTCTGCAGCTATGGGGACCTCTCCATTCGCAGACACAGGCGGAGGTCTTTGCTGGGGCAGCGGACTCCTCTCTCCTACGCTGAGTGGCTCCCCCAGAGGTCTGGCCTCAGCAGTAGTTCCTCTAGGCCGTAGCAGGGCAACAGTGCTCCCCCCTGCATCCACTGCTGCCTGGGTGCCACCTCCGCAGGTGACCACTGCCTCCCCATCTCCGTCGGGGAGTTTGCCTGCCTCTCCAAGTCGGGTCTACCCTCCTTGCCCAGTCCAGTGGGGTGCGGAGTTCCAGCTGCGCGGGACGCTCAGGTCTCCTCCAGTCTTTTTTAGCACTGGGGGACAGAGCACCACTCTATGCCTGCCCCCCCTCTCCTCACCTCATCAGCTGGGCCACCTGTTTTTTCTGTCATGGGCCTCCTTCACCAGCCGCTACTGCCAGACGGGGGGGCCCGAAGTCACCACTTCTCTCCCGCGGCCTGGACGTGGCCCGCTCAGAGTCCTCACTCATGAGCAGCCGCCCGCTTGTTCTCTCGGCCACGCTGGTAGCACCCGCAACCTCCCTCCTTCCTGTCATGGGCTGCCCCCGTCCTCCAACACTGCTGGCAGGGGGGCTCCGATGCCGCCGGTCCAGCCGTCTCTCTTCTCTCAAGGCATGCGGGTGGTTCACTTCCATGCGGCCGCCATCTTAGGGATTCCCTGACGTTGGATCTGGTCGATCGCCCGGCGTGCAGTCGGGAGTGCCCCAGAGGCGGTGTTGACTCCCCGAGGGTCTCGCTCCCAGCCCAGCCCAGCTGGGGGGGCTCGATTCCCGGCCGTAGCCCCCAGCTGGGGCTTTTATTCAGCAGGATCACTGCAGGTCGGGCCGGAGCTCTGCGTTACATGACCGCCATCTTCGGGCCCACCGCTCTTAGCAACCTCTTTAATGCTTATAGAACTTAGAATCTTTAAACATTTGGAACATCCCCCATCAACCAGTCCTCTCCCTTCTTTTATTGCTGCTGCTCACTCAGTTAAGTTCTTTTGCGCTGTGTGCTTTTGTTTTTGAGTATGTGAATTTTAAAGCGAATGAGTGACTTTGTGGTTTATGGAGTCCTTGGATTTAAATGTTTCATACAGTAAAAATGGTTTGATTTTAAAAAACTGATGTGGCCAATTTCAAGCTTTCTATTTATTTAAGAAGCATATCTTACTTTTGGTATATTATTTGCTTTCACAGTGTACGGAGATAAATGGTGTACCAGTGAGTCTACTGTATTTCATGTGAATCATGTGTGAGTTCCAGTTTAAGAGGACCAGCATACCAACGACAGCGGGGGCGATTTTAAGAAGAGTTGTCGCAGGTGTTTTTGGCAGTAGCATTTATTGTTGGTAATTGATATTTTTACGTTAAATTGATTGTTACATTGAACAGATTTTATTTTACTGTGTTTCGGAGCACAAGCCACACAGCTTTACATAGTTTTCAACCGTCAGGATTAACTGTAAACGGCTCATGGCAGTGCTCGTACAAGTTAGCGTCTACTGTAGCATTCTTTGGAGTTTTGTCCTCCTGGAAGATCCATACACAGGAGGCTTTTCGGAGCGTTCATTTTGGAAAGTTTGTTTTGGAAAGTCTGTCAGAAAGCACTCGCTCGAGTGAAATTGATGCTCTTTTAAAGATGCTTAGAAAGGTTTTTTTTTTTCCTGTTATCTATGAGGGGCAGGATAAGAAGTTCTTGTTAATTTTGGGTAATTGTGTTATTTCTTTTTTGGGTGATTATATCATTCAGGATTACTTTATATTGTTCTGTGAGAGTCTGTTTAATTTTAAAATGTTGGTAAAATGTTGTGTGAAACAGGTATTAAGTTTTCTTTGACATGGAGCAAGGTGAGGGCTCACATGAACAAAGTCTAGAAGAGAAACTTAACAAGGCAATTGAGAAAATTACCCTAGAAGTATCCAATAGAATGGAAAAACAGTTAGAGTTATTGGCAGCAAAGAACCCCAGTGGTGAGGAAGAACGATAATGGAGCGGCAATTGCCTTAAAGTCTGGGGAAAAAGGCTTCACGGAAGAGGAAGCATGTCATGGTCAGCGAAGGCTTGGCAAAGAAAATTAGATCTACTATGGTAGAACATTTTTGCTGTCTTGATAGACAAATTGATGATGCCGAGGGCATACAGACTGGGTGAGGAAAAGGTCCAGTACACGAGAATGGTAAAAAATCTAAGAGTCACAAACATAAGGTGGTCTTTTGCGATGATTCTTCAGAAAGTGCGGAGGTAGAGCTTAGTTACTCATCAGATTTTGATTCAGATGAGGTGTCTGTAAATAATAAATATTCAATGGGCGGTACTAAGGCCAGGGATAATGAGTCACATGTGGATCCTTTTGGTTAAGACATGTATGACCCACTTCTGATAAAATATCTGCTTTCCCCAGAATGGTTACCTTCTGATCATGTTGCACAATATACCCAATATTGGAAGTGAAGAGAGATTCTGAAGGATGTTCAGGTCAGCCAAAGGTCGGAATGTCCAAGACCCTCTGTGGACAAGATGATTCTAGTTATAACAGAATTAGATGCTAAAAGTATTGCATTCATTGGAAAAGGTGGACGTGATTCTAGAAAGGGTCTTGATAAGGGACTTAGATCTTGCCAAGATAGGCTCTTGGATATTGTAGATCCACTTGCAAAGATATTTGATTTATTTGAAGAGGGGTATGTGTTTAAGAATAGAGTTGATTTAGAGGAATTATGCCAATTGATTTGGAAGGCAATATGCCTGTTAAGTAATGCTAGCATGGCTCTCTCAAATGAGAGAAGAAAGAACATTTTATTGAAAAGAGATACAAAGCTAGTGGATTTAGCTAGCAACGAAGAGGGCCCTGCTGTGAATCGCTTATTATTTGGGGATGCCTTCATAAAGGACCTTTCAAGATATGTGGGAGCATTTAGTTCCCTTCAAAAATTACAAAAAGAAAATTAAAAAAGTGTTTCAAGAGCATGTTTTTGGGATGGCTGGGAGAATGACGAATCGATTTCCCGGCCGCGGCCTGGGTATCACCAGAGGCTCCTTTGCTCCTGGCTATAGAAACTATCAAGGACAGCAATCTTACCGCAGTGGCAGATTTTATCCCCAGAGGCAGAGAGCTCGGGGTAGGAATACCTGAGGTGTAAGAAGGAACAGAGGATCAACAGGTAAGATTAGACCTTTCTGTTATCCCCTTAAAATGGGGCGGCAGACTTGCCCAGTTTTGTCAGAACTGGTTTCAGATTACAAGGTACCCTTGGGTGTTAGAGACTGTTCAAATTTTTCACATAGAGTTTGTGGAAATCCAGTGCAAAGTTGTGCTCCGAGAAAGCTAGGTTTTCCTGTCGATCAGATGAAGCTAACAGATTTAGAAATAATGGAGTTGATTGCAAAAGGAGCTGTGGTGTTAGAGAAAGATCAGGTGGATGGTTTTGTAAGCAATATATTCTTGATAGAAAAGAAAGGCAAGGGAATGCATCCAGATGTAAAATTGAGAGAGTTAAACGACTGGGTGGTTTACCATTATTTCAAGATGGAAGGAGTACATTTGTTGAAGGATGTGTTGCAGAAGGGAGATTGGTTGACCCGGTTGTATCTAAAAGATCTTTATCTGAGAGTTCCAAGTTGGGAGGATCATCAGAGGTTTCTCAGGTTCCTATGGAAGAGGAGGTTGTGGGAATTTGTTTGCCTGCCTTTTGATCTATCGTCAGCACCATGGTGCTTTATGAAAGTCCTTCGGTCTGTGACGGCATTTTTGAGACAAAGAGGTATATGACTAATAATACATTTAGACGATATTCTGATTATGGATCAAGGCAGGGAACAGACTATGTTGCACACATGTTTTGCAGTGAGACTGTTAGAGAATTCAGGTTTTGTTGTGAACAGGACAAAGTCAGTGTTCGTGCCAGGGCAACAGCCTCAGGCCCTCATTATGAAATTGGCGGTAAGTCCCGCTTACCGCCATGCTGACTGCCGCCAACATACCGCGACCGTGGCGGTATACAGCTACGGGTATTATGACCCACATATAGAAATCTGCCACTATACAGACACACACACAAGTCCGCCAGTCCAAAGTTCAGTGATAAACTGGCGGTACCAACACCCACACCGTTACGTCAACAGAAATACACCCACAGCATCATGCCCCACGAATCACACCGGCAGTCATTCAACTGCGGTAAACCATTAGCGGTACACACCGCTGCGCTCAAAATACACACACACTAACAAAACAACACCACATTGGACAATTCAAACTACACACACCAGACACACATACACACACCCACAACACTATAAAACACACACCAACACTACCCACAACCCTTTACGACTCCCAAAAAATCTGCAACAGAGAGAGACACCAAGAGCACCCACAGAACCAGAGCCACAGAACACCATCCACGTACCTCACAGCACACACCCCAACAAATCACCCCACTGTCAGGGAGACCAGATCCTCGGGGTCTGCGCACGTTCCCAGCATGTCCACCGCTAGACAGCTCCAAGACTCTGATAGATAAAATCACAGAGACCGAGAGAGTCCAGGAGAGAAAAAGGGGATTAGGAAGGGAACAGCTGGGAAGGAGACCTGTAGGAAGCAAAAGATTAAACAACACAATATCAAGATATAATCACATTGAGGTTCATAAAAACGCTCTGTTGATTCTAGGGTTCAATGATACTCTGTATATGAAATAACACTCTGTTGAGTATAGAGTTCAATGATACTCGGAACATAAAATAACCCTCTGTTGAATCTAGAGTTCAATGGTACTTTGTTGAATCTAGAGTTCAATGGTACACAGAACATGAAGTAACGCTCTGTTGAATCTAGAGTTCAATGGTACTCGGAACATGAAGTAACACTCTGTTGAATCTAGAGTTCAATGATACTCGGAACATGAAATAACACTTTGTTGAATCTAGAGCTCAATGATACTCGGAACATGAAGTAACACTCTGGGGGTCATTACGACCTCTGCGGTCTTTTGACAAGACCGCCGAGGGACCGCCGTGCTGAAGACCGCCAGTGGTGGTGGTTTTCCGCTCGCTGTATTATGACTGCTGGCAGCTCTCCGTCCTTTTCCGGATGGAGAGCCGTCAGCAGCCATACTGGCGGGCGGCGGGGAAGTGGAGGTTGCTCCAACTCCACCACCACGTCAACAGAACAGCGCCCACCGAATCACGTTCTGTGATTCGGCGTGGCGGTGTTCTGTTGACGGTGTGGTGGCGGCTGAGCAGCCCCCATGGATCCCGTCCCCTCCCGGAGGATCAACGGACCAGGTAAGTTGATCGTCCGTTAGGGGAGGGGGTGGGGGGGTGTTGTGTGTTGTGTGCGTGCATGGGGGTGTGTGTATGTAGAGGGGGTGTGTGAGTGCGTGTATGCATGCGGGGGTGTTGTGTGTTTGGAAATGAGTGTGTGTCTGTCTGTATGTATGTCTGTATGGATGTATGCGTGTATGTCTGAATGTGGGTGTATGCGTATGACTGTGTGTGTGGCTGTTGGCATGTATGTTGGTGTGTGTGCGCGGGTATGTGTGTTGGTGGTGCCTACGTGCATGTCGGGTGTGAATGTGTAATGTAATGTTGGGGGTAGGGGTGGGGAGGGGGGTCCTGCCCCCTTTGGGGGTGGCAGGGGTGGTGGGTGGTGTATGGGAAGGACTCGGGGTGGGGGTGGGGGGTGGGGGAGACCCCTATCAGTGCCAGCGAAGGAATTCCCTGGCACTGATAGTGCTCACCGCCATGGATTTCATGGCGGTTCCAAACCCCATGAAATCCATGGCGGTCAGCCAGGTCATGATACCCCCGGTGATATTGTGACGACCGCTGGGCTGGAGACCCAGGTCTCCAGCCCAGTGGTCGTCTCTGTCCTGGCGGTCTGATCGCAGAAGTGGCGGATGACGCCATGGTCATAATTCCACAAATTTTACCGCCAGCCTGTTGGTGGTAAGACCGCCGCTTCTCCGCCAACCGCCAGGGTTGTAATGAGGGCCTTAGTCTGAGAAAACATGAATGACCTAGCACTAGACTCTAACTAGGCCTCAAGAAATCCAGGTACCTGGAAAGGAATCAAGAATGGTTAATACAATGTTTCATAGGGACTTTTCATGAGTTGTAACATACTGTCTAGGAATATAAGAACCTTCTAGAACAGTGTCCCAGAACAAACACTGCCTCCTTACATGGAAAACAACAGGAATTGTAGTAAGGACTTAACATGCGCATAGAATGTAACATCTTGAATTTAACACCTCTGCAGAAAATTCAAGGGCCCTGGATAATTGTGTGCACTTCAGGAAAAACTACACATCATAGTGTTGATTGCCATAAAATGATCGCGCACATTGTAAGCGATCCAAACATCAAGATTTAAATGCGGGAAAAGAATGGCGCACACTGCCGATTCTCACAAGTACATGCTAATGCCATGAAATGATCGCGCACACTGTAAGTGATCTGAACATCAAGGTTTAAATGCGGGAAATGAATCACGCACACTGCCGATTCTCACAAGTACATGCTAATGCCATGAAATGATCGCGCACTCTGTAAGCGATCTGAACATCAAGGTTTAAATGCGGGAAATGAATCGTGCGTCTTGCGGATTCGAATGTCACCATGCAAATGCCAAGAAATGGTTGCGCACAATGAATATCAAGAGTTAAATACAAGGGATGAATCGCACGTCTTGCAGATTCGAATGTCACCATGCAAATGTCAAGAAATGGTTGCGCACAATGAATATCAAGAGTTAAATGCAAGGGATGAATCGTGTGTCTTGCCGATTCGAATGTCACCATGCAAATGCCAAGAAATGAATGGTTGCGCACAATGAATATCAAGAGTTAAATGCAAGAGATGAATCGCGCGTCTTGCCGATTCGAATGTCACCATGCAAATGTCAAGAAATGGTAGCGCACCATAAATATCAAGGGTTAAATGCAAGGAATGAATCGCGTGTCTTGCCGATTCGAATGTCAATATGCAAATGTCTAGAAATGGTCGCGCACACTGTTGCTGACCCGAATCTCAAAAGTCAAATGCCAAGAATGAATCGCGCGTCTTGCCGATTCAAATATCAACATGTAAATGCCGGAAAACCAAGAGCACATTCGCACGCATAAGGAAAAATCTTCCAACATGAAAACTAGGCCCAAGAACTCGAATGCCTTCAAAAACGGGATCGGGGGCTCAGTCCGACCTCCGTCTTACCGCCCTGATCAAGGATCACCAATGCAATGAAGGGCAAAGGCCTGGAAGATCAAGGTAGGCCTCCGGAACAGGAGCTCAGGAAGTTGCTGCTGCTCTGCACCGGGACCTCTGAATAGTGAGCACGTGGAGCTGGGCTGGCTCCCTTATATAGTCTGGCCCAGCCCACAAACCACACCCAGTCATGCTGCAGAGAAAGCTTCTAGAAGGCCCTGGAAAGGGACCACACCCTGACACACTCTGAAAGCCTGCAACAATACATTGCAAATGAACAGTATTTACAAGCACCTTGAATACAAGTCTTCAGGATTAAACTCTGCAATGCAAAAGGTTAAACAACAGCATATCAACATAATGCATGAATTACGTTATCTCATAAGTGCTGTGTTTTTGCATTCCAGTCGCCCGTAGAGCGCGCACTGCCCTGATGTTGACACCCACACACCCTCACACACACCACTCACATTACACCCATGGCACCACAAAGACACCCCAGGTTCTCAGAGGAGGAGCTAAGGGTCATGGTGGAGGAAATCATCCGGGTAGTGTCACAGCTATTCGGATCACAGGTGCAACAGACGTCCATTGCTAGGAAGATGGAGCTATGGCGGAGAGTCGTGAACAGGGTCAACGCCGTGGGACAGCACCCAAGAACCAGGGATGACATCAGGAGGAGGTGGAACGACCTACGGGGGAAGGTGCGTTCCGTGGTAGCAAGACACCAGATAGCTGTACAAAGGACTGGCGGTGGACCCCCACCACCTCCCCCACAGCTAACAACATGGGAGGAGCAAGTCTTGGCGATCATGCATCCTGAGGGCCTGGCAGGAGTAGCAGGAGGACTGGACTCTGGTAAGTCAAATCTCTATTACTATCACCACCCTACCTGTATGCCATCACAAATTCCTACCCCTACTCCCAGCACTCCACCACCTCACATATACCTCACCATCACAACCCACCCATCCCAATACCAAGCCCTGCATGCAACACCAATGCATGGATCCCCATCACAGACCTGCATGGACACCCATCACCCCAGCATGCGCACTAGTGACAATCACTTAGCCAACCAAATCACAACTCACACAAGCTAAAGCTGTCTTGCTAATAACAACCATAGAAGAAAACATACCCATGCACAAGATGAAACACGCAGAAACAATAACACTGCATTGTTAGGACCCACACACAACGTCACCGGAGAGGAGGTGCCAGCAACATCCAGTCCCCCCCCAGAAGAGGCCCTCAGTGATGACAGCAGCTCTGCACGCCTGGATCAGGATGACCAACCTGGCCCATCAGGGACCGCTAGACAGTTGGTGACCCAGCCACATTCCCAAACTACCACAGAGTCTCCCCCCTCAGGAAACACCAGCACAGCACCCACCCAGAGGGCCCATCCCTCTGTCCCCAGGACATGTCAATCAGCAGTGTGTCCACCACTACAGGGTCCCCAGGCAACTCCACAAACACAGGAGGATCAGGGGCCTGTGTTCAGTGGCAGTGGGCACACTGTTCAGGGGACAGAGGCACAGGACAACAGGGAGGCACCACCAGCCAGCAAGGGCAGGAAAGGAACACCAGCGGGCAGAAGCAAGGAGGCACTACCATCTGCCAAGGGCAGGAAGGGGCACACAACACCAGCCATGGCACTGCAGCCGTCCGAGGCTGCAGGGGAGGGGCTGTAGCCTCCCCCCACCACTGACAGCACCGCCACCTGCCCCACCACCAGCACTGCCACCTGCCCTGACGCCAGCAGCATCACTATCAGCAGCAGCAGCCCCAGTGGGCAGCCGTCCAAGGCTGCGGGGAAAGGGCTGGAGCCTCCCCCCACCACTGACAGCACCGCCACCTGCACCGCGACCAGCACCACCACCTGCCCCGCCACCAGCAGCACCACTGCCAGCAGCAGCAGCCCCAATGGGCAGCCGTCCGAGGCTGCAGGGGAAGGGCTGGAGCCTCCCCCCACCACTGACAGCACCGCCACCTGCCCCGCCACCAGCACCCCCACCTGCCCTGCCGCCAGCAGCACCACTGCCAGCAGCAGCAGCCCCAGTGTGCAGCTGCCTGAGGCTGCAGGGGAAGGGTTGTAGCCTCCCACCACCACTGACAGCACCTCCACCTGCAGCACAACTGCCATCCACTGAGCAGCCGTCACCGCCAGCGAGCAGTGTGTAGTTGTGACTAAATGGGCTGCAGTGCGTCCTGGCCCCTGCAACACCTATAGGTGTGACACTCAGGTGAGAGACTGTGACCTTGCACCATCCAGGATGAAGCACACTGGGCACAAAGCCCCCTCAAGAACCAGTGGAAGAAGGCATCCACTTACCCCCTCCTTGGCAGGATGAAGCACACTGGGCACAAAGCCCACTCCAGAACCAGTGGATGAAGGCATCCACTCAACCCCCCTTAGCAGGATGAAGCACACTGTGCACAAAGCCCCCCTCCAGAACCAGTGGAAGAAGGCATCCACTCACCCACTCCTTGGCAGGATGAAGCACACTGGGCACAAAGCCCCCTCCAGAACCAGTGGAGAAGCCATCCACTCAAGAAACTGTGGCTTTGCACTCCCCAGGAACAAGAAGTGGGCAAAGCACCCACTTGAGAGACTGTGGCATTGCACTCCCAGGACCAAGCAGTGGGAAACCACCCACTTGAGAGACTGTGGCCTAGCACTCCCCAGGACCAAGCAGTGGGCATGGAGTCCCATCCAGGCCAGTGGCGTTGTACCAACTTCTGGCTGAGGTGCCCCCCCATCCCCCATCCCCCTGACGTGCCTTTTCGACCTGATACCCCTGCAGTGTTCTCTCCGTATTGAGGCAGGCGTCAAGTGTGGCCTTGGACTATGTGTTATGGCCCCGTGGACCACGGACATTTTGGAGTGGGCATTGTCCCTCCTTTTGTATATATTGTACATACTGTTTATTGATTTAAGTACGTATTTATCTAAAATTGTACTATTACACTCATTTTAATCCATTCCTTTTGTCCTTGCGTTATCCCTGAGGGTTATGGGGTGTATATGTAATGTTGTTGCATCTGTTTGTGTGTATGGTATTGGGAGTGAGGGTGGGGGTGGGGGTGTTGCGTGTTACGTGTGTGTGTCACTCTCTTTTTCCTCCCCCCCTCCCCTCTGTGTGCTAGGTGCAGTAATCACCGTGGTCGTCTTTGCCGGCGTTCGTGTTCCTGGTCTATGAGGAGGTACACCAGCATTGGAAAAATGTGCAGCTCGGGCTCCATGGCGTCGTGGTTCTTCCTTGAGTTTCGAGAGGTGAGTCGTTTCCCTTCAGTGTACTGTTTCCGCCGTGCTTTTGATGGCCGTTGGTACCGCCCTAGAAAAGCTGGCGGATAGGCCTGTTGTAATGCTGTGGGCGGTACATTGTCTTCCGCCTGGCTGTTGGCGGTTACCGCCGCAGTGTTTGTTGCTACCGCTGTGGCAGTCGGAGTGCTAAAGTGGCTGTCTGTGTTGGTGGTTTCCACCGTGGTCATAATTCAATTGTTTTTACCGCCGGCTTGTTGGCGGTATTACCGCCGCTTTATCACCGACCGACAGGGTTGTAATGAGGGCCTCAATTCCTTGGTTTTACAATCAACACTGTGGTAGGTATGTTGAAAGTACCAAGGGAGAAGCTGAAGAGAATAAGGAATGAGATAAAGAATACTCTAAAATTGGACAGTGTTTCACTGAGAATGTTAGCTAGTATTGTATGCCTTTTGTCTTCTACTGTTCAGATGATTTTCCCAGGGCCTTTGAATTATCATGCCTTACAGAGACTGAGGGCAAACCACTTAAGAGATGGATTGAGGTACTCAGAGAATCTTTGTCATACATAGGAGACAAGACAAGAATTGACTTGATGATTGAGAAATATGGAAGCTTGGAATGGGCATGAACTTTTTGGAGAGAATCTGGATTTGATTTCATAATCTGATGCAAGCTTGGAAGGATGGGGTGAAGTTGTGGATTGCTAACGACTGATAGATGGAGTGGGAACGGAATCTACATATGAATTGTTAGCAGGTTCTTTGGCAGTCAAATGTTTTGTAGAACAGTCAGTAGAGTGTTCAGTGATGGTGAGGATGGACAATGTGCCTGCGGTGAAGTATGTCAACAGGCTGGCAAATTTAGTAACAATATGTTGGGAGTACTGCATGGAACGGGGCCTAAGTGTGTAAGCAGAGCATATTCCAGGGCAGAACAATTCGGTGGCAGATTGGTTTTCCAGAAATGTCCACGGTTCCAGTGATTGGATGTTGGACAGGAATATATTCAGGGCATTGAACAATTTGTGGGGCCCATTTCAGGTGAATCTTTTTTTTGTGAACAGGCTAAATGCTCAAGTAGAGAGATTTTTCTGTTGGCACCTGAACCAGAGGCATCAGGAACAGATGCGTTCCTTCAGAATTGGAGAGGTCTTCGCACATATGCATTTCCTCCATTTCCCATGATTGGAAGAATGACGGGGTTGATTCGCAGATGGGAGGAGACAGTAGGGGTGGTCACTCCTTTGTGGAGCACTCAGGTGGGGTATCCAATGATGTTGGTGATGAGTGTGGATTTTCCAGTGTTACTACCAGTGTTTTAGGAGATTTTGAGAGGGCCACAGGGGGATATACACAGTCTTGTTGCTACAGGTCAATGAACGTTGGTGGAATATAGACTTTCCAGAAAGTTTGGAAGAAGCCAGGACTTTCATCAGGGGCTTAAAGACTCATTGAGAAATCCTGGGCACCAGGGGCAAGGAAGGCACATAGATTGGCATAGAGCGAATGGTTTGCTGGTGTGTGGAAAGGGAATTTGATCCCGTTTCAGTTGATGTAGTTCAAGTAATTAATTTCTTAATGGAATTATTTGCAAAAGGTCTGGCATAAAGGATAGTGAACATGTACAGATCAGCAATTGCTGTTGGTCATGTTTTGGTAAATGGGTTTTTTGTTGGACAGGATGTTATGGTGAAGAGATTATTAAGGGGCATTAGGATTGCAAAACCTCCAGGTACTAGATATACAACCCTCTGAAGTTCCTGGAAAATTGGGTTGATAATGACAAATTAGGTTTAAGGGACTTATCTTTGAAATTGACTAAGTTGTTGTGCTTAGTGTCTTTTGGACAGGTTTCCGAGGTTTCCTTTAGGCCCTGTACCCCAGAGAGTATGAGCCAGATGTAGGTAGGTAAAAAATTGCGAATCGGAAATAGCGACTCCATACGAATCGTTATTTCCGACTCACAAAACCAAATGCCATAAAGACTCGCCATACCAAATTGCGAGTCGCAGAGGTGTCGCACTGCATTTTGCAACCTCTGTTTTTAGCGAGGTTGCAATTTGCGCGAAGGGTGTGGTCCTGTGTCGCAAATTGTGACTGCCTTTGAAATTGCCTGCAGGTGCAACATAACAGTTGGGAAACCCACTTCCTGGCTCTCGGTGATGACATCAGAACCAGGAAGTCACCAAATAGAACTGGGAGGAGGGAGGAGCACACCCAGCCCAAACTGCAGAGCCACACCCAGGTGATAGAAGCTGCAGCAACCATGGAGAAGGAGACAGGCAGTGCTGGCAGGAAGAGAAAACTAAAGTTCTCTGACAAGGAGTTGGAGGTTCTAACGGAGGAGTGCTGCCTCCACCATGACCAACTCTTTGGCAAGGCAGCAATGAGTGTCCCTGACACTCAGAAGAAAAATATTTGGCAAGACATTCAAGAAAAAATAAATGCCATTGGGGTAAGCCACTGCACCCTAGATGAAATCAGGAAAAGGTGGTATGACCTTCGCTCCAGGACCAAGGAGAGGGTTGCGGAGCGCATGAGGTAGATGAAGGGCACTGGAGGAGACCCATCCACCGTTCCACCACATACAGCCCTGGAAACCATGGTGGAGACAACACTGGAGCCGGAGGCTGTACTGGGCATAGGAGATGTTGACAGTTCAGCGCCTGGACAAGTGAAGTGGAAGTGAGTACAATGATATATGCTTTGACACCCACAAATGCAGTAGGCACACAATCCCAGTACACAGCAGCAGGCACCACCAGACTAGCTCCATTCCAGTCTAGCAACCTCTAGAATAGTGCATTATGGGCAATGTAGTACAGTAGTCCAAATATTGGGAAATGTTTAATATGAGGCAAAAAACAGATGCGTGAGACTGACAGTGTATCCCGTATGTCCCACAGGTCTCCCACAAGGCACCCCCATCAGCGAACACATGCAGGGTGAGGAACATGGTCCAGACCCACAGGAGGAGGCTGCCAGTGACACAGCAGGGCACAGCAGGAACACCACCACCCATGGAAATGCCACCAGAGTCCATGGAAGATCCAGCGCTGGACATGGAGGCAGCAGTGGTAGTGCCAGGGCCCAGGCCTACAGAGAGGCACACACAGCCAGCAGCAGGAGCAGTGCGCAGACGCTGGCGCAGAGTACAGTCTGTGCACAGGGAGGATGTCGCAGACATTGAGTTTGCAGGACTTGAGGCATCACCTGCAAAACAACAGACAGTTGCGGTCAATAAACAGGAACCTTACAAGACTGCAGACCACTATGACCCATGGGATGGCTAATATGGACAATCAGTTCCAACATATGAACACACATCTGGGGAACTGGTGCATGATAGGGCACAGGCACGGCGCAGGGTGCGCAACACTGCAGCCCGGTTTGACAGACTTGCAGCATCCATTGGGCGCCTGGCTAGAAACACCACCTGCCTGTCAAGGTGCACTGTCAGCCTGCAGGTGGAACTGGGTCATTTAGCTGGGGATGTGGCACGGGGCCTTGGCCGCATCAGCCATGCGGTTGACATAATGGAGACCAGACATGCTGCAAGGGGCACAGGGGATACCCCGCAGGACAGCGAGGAGGGCTCCACAGTAAGCAGTGTGTCTGCCACTGATGCACGTGTACTGCGGAGTAGCAGTGCACGGAAGGGCTCAGGGAACCCACCAGGAGTGAGCCACGGTGGCCGCAGTAGGAGGAGGCTGTGAGCCACCGAAATGTACTATTACTGAGGCACATGCAATTAATGTGTCTGGTTTGACTTTTTACAGTTCCAGACTGTGGCATACTGCACATTTCTAATGATAACATAGTTTAGCAATAAAAAGGTTTTGTTTGTTTCACTACATAACTGGCTATGTGTGTCTGACATTAGTGAGTGTGGTCACGGTTGCCACGTACCTGCCAAAGTATTGGGTTGCAATGTGGTTCCTTCTCTGTCTGCCCTCATTTGCGATGCTTCTATCCCCAGGCTGTTGGTGTGGTAGCTCTTGCTCCTCATCCTCTGTGTCTGTGTCTTCAGGGGTGAGATGTAGCCCACGTCTGGTGGCAATGTTGTGTAGGATGGCATAGGAGGCAACTATCTTGCATGCTGTTTCTGGGGCATACTGGCGCGCACCTCCACTTTTGAGGAGGCATCGGAAGTTTGCCTTTAACAAGCCAAAGGTCCTCTCGACTACAGTTCTGGTCCGCCGATGTGCAATGTTATATCGCCTCTCGTTCTGATTGCAAAGTGTTAGGTATGGGGTGAGTATCCATGGTCTCAGGGCATATGCACTGTCGCCTGTTTGACAAAAAAGGCAAATTTAGCACGGCATCACAGGGTTACACATTGACCTGTATGTATGGCTTCAGAGTGTAGTCACCAATGCCTAATAGATATCCATCTCCAAACTCCCCATGTTCTAGGCGTTGGTGTATCCCACTGTGCCTGAATATGTATGAGTCATGTGTACTCCCTGGATATTTAGCTACAATGTCAGTAATGACATGATGGGCGTCACATACCACCTGGATGTTTAGTGAGTGGGTACATTTCCTATTGCGGAACACATATTCCAGATTTGCAGGTGGGCAAATTTGTACATGTGTCCCGTCCACACACCCTATTACATGGGGAAAGTTGGCAATTCTGTACAAGTCCAACTTGGTGCTGTTGATTTCTGCCTCATTCCTGGGTATGTATATATATCTGGACATGTGTGCGAGTATGGAATGTAGGAAGCGTCTGAAGAATCGTGAGAGTGCACTTTGGGATACTCCACCTGCCACTGCAATCACCCCTTGATAGCTACCCGAGGCCAAGAGGTGCAGTGAGCATAGCACTTGCACATGTGTGGTGATAGCGCTGCCATGCATTGTCTTTTGTTCAAGCTGAGGATTCAGCAGTTCAATTATTTCTAAGATAACAGCACTTCTCAATCTATATTTGTCATAAATCTCCTCCTCAGTTTGTTGGAATAGTGTCTGCCTGGTTCAGTATATCCTCTCCTGTCTTTGCCTCCTCCTCCTCTGCTGGGCAGGCTGGACTTTCCTCCTCCATGCTATCACGTACAGTTCAGCCATTTTGAGTCACCCAGATGCCTTCTGGGTCTTCTTTTATACTGGTTCTGGTTACCACCTGCTCTGAATCAGTGGTAATCTGGATGTGCAAAATGGTCTTTTTGCGACCAGTCGCAAATTGCGACTGGCTTTTGCATATGGTTTGCGACTCGCAATTTGCGACTTCCTGATTGTGGGTCGCAAAATCAGGTCGCAATTTTTGCGAGTCGGTGCTGGGTCGCATCGCTATTTGCTATTTGGAAATTTGATTTTTGCATCCCATTTCAAATTTTGAGAGGTCGCAAATAGCGATTCAGGCCATTTGCGATTTGCAAAACTTTGCTACATATAGCCCTATATGTTTTCATTTGAGACAGAGAACTAAGACAAATTCTTCTTCAATTTTTTACCTACATTTTTATGAAAGTCAATATTTCTGTGTTGTGTAGTGTGTTAAGAAGTATGAGCACAGAATTATTCTTTTGAGATCATCTGGAGAAGAACAGTTGCTCATTTCTTTCAGACATCTGTTAGGAATGACATGGTGCACAGTTCATGTTTCCAGGTGTTTTATTAAAACTTCAAGTTTGTCTGAAACAGCCACCACAACAGAGTCTGCTCCTCCTGCCGCTCTCTTCCAACTCCCACTGTTGCCTGGTTGCAGACATTCTCTGTGATGTACCCAAGAATCCATTAGGTACATCACAGTTAAAGTCACACCACACCAACATCCTCATAAGGCAGTTTTGTCGCCAACACTGGCAAGATGGGTGAAACTGTTTGTGCAAAGAGCTAGTGTGAATGGAGGTTTGTTTAGTGTGCATTCTGTGAGGGGTGCAGCTGCTTTAAAGGCTTGTATGGTGGGTGTAAGTTTGCAAGACATTTTGCCAGCTGACTAGTTATCTGATGCTATGTTCAGATGTTTTTAAATCAGTGTAGAGTGCTGCTAGATGTCTAGTTGATAATTTTCAAACTTGCATAATATTGGCCTCCGGGTCATGAAATAAAATGTAGATTTTCCACAGCCATGGTGGGCTGAAAGTCTGTATTTTATTAAAGACTCAGAGGCTAATATTATCCCTCCCAATGCAAATCCACCCGTACTGTTTTTAAATTTTGTTTTTCTATAGGACAAGTTTATAAACAATACTGGAATATCATTGGATATATTGGAAGATGAGAATGTTTTCCTAAAGATGAAATCTTTATTCACAAGTTGGAGATGTAACTTGAAGATGTATTTTATAGTTTATGTTTGCAGTTCATAAAAGAAGGAAGATGACGGGTTGCTGGGGTTTTTTATTATGTTCAGAATGTTTAAAGATTCTAAAGACCTGATTTAGATGTCGGCAGAGGGAATACTCCATCACAAACGTAGCGGTTGTCCCATTTGCTGTATCATGATTCCCATCGGATAGAATGGGATCGTAGCACAGCGGGGGGATATATGTCACGTATGTGATGGAGTATTCCCATCCACCAACTTCTAAATCAGGCCCAAAGTTCTATAAGCTTTAAAGATGCTGCTGGGTGGTGGCAATAAAGGATTTATTGCATAATATTAGCCTCTGTGTCTTCAAATAAATCCAGATTTTCAATCCATGGCATGGTTTTTGGGGTCAGGGAGAAGGAAGGTACTATTTTTATATTCAATAACAACAAAATTAGTACCGTTTGAGATTATCTTTGAATCCCATTTGACAAAAACCTCACTTGGGGCCCATCAAAAAACAGCAGAGCCTCATTCTTCTCTGAAGCCACCAAGGCTGCCCTCAAATTTGCTAGTAGGCTAGGCAATAAGCCCATTAGGGAGCTCACAGCCATTTATAAAGCTAAATGCTGTGCAATTGCTAGCTATGAGGTAGGGGTTTGGTGTCTCAGTGACTGGGGGGGGTGGTGGAAAAGATTGAGAACAGCTTTATTAGGAGATTAGTGGTTGTCCCCAACTCTACTAGCTCTTTTATTGACCATTGTGAGTTTGGGCTAGGGTTTATCAGTGATGTCATAAAGATGCAACCCCCTCCTTCTGTGATTCAGGATTTGGACGGGAGTCAAACCTCTTTTAATTGAGCGGTTCTCATTGGCTGCCTGAATTTGGATCAATGCCTAAAAATTCCATAGAACACCTATTTTAGCCTGGGCCTGGAAGATCTTTTTACTTCCCCTGGTATTCTGAATGCTAGTTTCTTAAGCACTTTAAAAAAGTTGTTCTTAGCTAAATACACAGATGAGAGAGGGTGGGGGAAAGCCGATAAGACTGCTGTCCAGGCATTTGCTAAAATTTGCACAAGAAATGGTATAGAGCCATCCGTAACATGGGTCAGTCATCAAATCCACAGGTTCCTACTAGTGAGACATGGATTGAGCACAGTGCACTTTTTAGTTACATTCCCTCAGCAAGGCTCTTATTTTGCTAATCTACCTCTGTGTCCCTGTGATGGCCGTTCTGCACAAAGAACATTGCACTTTATGTTTTTATTTAAATGTTATGTATTACTGAGAAAGTAATATCTTTTACATTTTTACAAACAGGCCAGTACCTGATATAGTAGAGCCTCTTTTACTTTTATTTTGCAGTCACTGTCCACTGTGTTTCTCAGCTGCTGTTTATATCCAAATGTGCTATAAGGCATAGGTCAACTGTTGTTTTATGATTGGTTGCATTTTTTTAATCTGCAGTTTAATCTGTATGTATTATGTCTTTTTAATGGTTTTTATGACTCTTTTACGATCAACCTTTGAATAAAGATTGAGAAGAAGGCAAAAAGAAAGGGAGCTAAAGATCCATTGCAAGAGTGGTTAAGGAGTTCAGATGGGATGGACATGGATGTAACAGGATGAGTGGTGCTTTGGAATGGGAAAGAGAGGTAACTCAGGTAAAAATACAAAACTTATAAGTGAGAGAAGAAGGAGGAAGTTGAATGAGCTAAAAGGAAAATCCAGAATAATAAAACTAAGAGGACAATAAGTTGGAATTTGTATGTGAGGGAATGAGAGAATGAAGGAAACCAGCGTGATTGACATCCGAAAATGGGAAAGAGGGGTAAAGGGGGATACTAAGGATGTAGAAGTGGGAAGATTACAGAGGTAACGTTGGTCATCAATGTGGCTTTGAGTGATGATAGTGAGAGAATGAGAGGTCTAATTTAATGTGAAAGAAAGAGTGGGTGGTATTAAAATTGGAGAACAAGAATGTGTAGGTAGGCTGAAAGTAAATGGGAGAAAGAAGTGGTGAAGGAGCTGTGGGAGGTGAGAGTGAAAGTTGAAGAGATAGATGTAAACACAGGAAAGAATGAAAGTTTGAGTGTTGAAAGTAAGCAGCAAATTGAAAGTGATAAGGTGAACTAATGAGAGCTGGAGGAGCAAAGAGTACTACCAGAAATAGAGGAGAGGGCACAATTATCAATGACAGATGTGAGAGAACAAGAAGTGGAGGTCTGAGGGAACATGGATGAGACATGAGAATGAGAGGCATACATTAGAGTGCGTAAGGGAAACTGGAATAAATGGATGAAATAGGAAGGAGGTGGAGGTAAGAGGGAAACTTGTATAGTGAGGAGAAAAGGATGGGGAAGGAAAACTGGGAGATATAGAAATGAATTGTGGAAGAATGTGAGATTTGGTGATATGCTTGAAGCAGAAATCTTGATGAAAGATTGAGGGATATTGATGAGAGTTATACTCAAGAAAGATAGAATTGAGGAATGTGAAAGATAAAATACCAGTAATAACGTCTATTGGAGCATTACGAATTGACTTTTTAATAGCACAAAGGCACAGTTTTGCTCACTGTCATCTTTGATATGCTCATGTTCCTATGTCTGTACCCTGAGATTCCTCAGTTTAACTGAGGATTTCTATCTTTGGAACCAATAAACCCTGATTTTATAATTCAATACCACCGAAAATGTTTGTGCCTGATGTCTCCTTGACTACAGAACATGTTGATCTTCTTGAAGCTAATTGTATCAGTGAAAATCCTGCTGATATGTTGGGCGTAGGTTGGAAGGGTTACTTGCTTGAAAATGCAGGTTGCATGGTCAGCCACTGCACCTGTAACACCCTCACTTAAGAAATAACGGAGGTAGGGAATTAAAGTAAACTCTCATAGGAAATAATGTTAAATTAAATTAATTAATAAATGTGTATAGTACATGTTTATCATTTAATAAATAATATTTTGTAATACCTTATTTTGAATTTAAAAAGTAATGTAACCATATTTTGTATTAAAATATAACAAAGTTAATTTTAGTTAATTATATGTCACTTTTATTAATTATTAATGCATAATAAAACATTATTTTTTCTTTGCCTCCAAATTTATTTTTAATTTAATTGATTAAAGATTTATTTCAAAATTAAGTTAATAGAGCTGTGGTAATATTTTTTGTTCTACATTTAAAATAAATATATACAATTAATTAACATTAATACTTAATGTATTATATTTTAAATGTGTTAATATTTATTTTTCAGGTAAATATTTTTTTTATTTTTTGCCTTTACTTTACCATAGAGAGACTCCACATTGGTGTACAAGTATGAGGGTGTTTAGTTTGTAAGACTGTAGTCACTGAAATTATGAAAAGTATACTGGTGGGGGTACTGGTTACGTAGATGTAGGAATCCATGACCCATCTCTCAGTGTTATGTGATCCTAAACAAAACACTTTATCCCAACCTTGGATCTGTGCGTGTTAGTACAATTGTGTGAGCACTGGGAAGCCACTGTAATATGGTCTATCAATAACTAAGCATTCACAGTTTATGTAGTGACACTTGTAGAAAAGATATGGCAAAGACTGAGGGGCATATTTATGAGAGACTTGCACCTTTATTGCGTCACTTTTAGTGACACAGATGCAGCTCAAACCTCATGACAATATCTATGAGGCCATTTTGCAGCACACATAGAAAGAGGAAAAAGCCTCCCAGGATTGTTTTTGTGAACAAAGGTGCCCCTTCCTGTACAAAAACAATCCTGCCTACAATGCAGACACCCTTGGACCATGGGGCAAGGGTGCCTGCATTGGCACTAGGTTGCAAAAATTATGTCAGCACAGGGGGAAAGGACAGGAATCCACCATATCCATAGATATGGCGCATTCCTGCCCTTTCACTTTGATACAGGACAGTGCAGCAAGGTGACTTGCTGCACTGCCCGAGCCAAATCCCCCAAAATTTCGGCCTATATGTACATATGGCTCGGTTCCCAGTTTATCTTAATATGCAGGCTGCATGCACACCTTGGGGCAGCAGGGAAAGCTCATAGAACTTCTCAGAAGAGCTGGTACACTTTACATTGGACATCAGTACTACTTTTCAGTGTGACTGCAATCATTTTAGTGGGACCACAGCATTATTCCTGAGCAGCATTGTCTCATTTTAATGAGAGAGAAGTAATATGTCTGCATTCAGAGTGGTACCAGTCCCTTGATAATGGGAGGCACTGGGTGGCACAGTGCTTGCTTGGTGTTTGATATAGACTTCATTGCTGAGAGCTAACCTGAGGAATTTCTTAAAAGTGGATACTAAACATGAGCTTTAAACTGGTGCCTAAAGCATTCGATTGGAGTGCACCATGACCTAAAATTACTGCTTATGCAGTTCTGCATTGGGAGGGGGATGTGATGCATCAGTGTGGAGCAGCTTTACTTAGGGGTTCATCCTGTGATGTAGTGCGGGATCAGGGTTCAACAATATTATGGAGTGTTTGCCTCAAAGTCTTTGGTTGTACAAAGCGTAAATGTGGTTACTTGCTCAAAAAGAATCTGATAGGGTGTTTTCAGGTTTGGGGTGGTCAGCAATAACTTCTTGGGTTGAGGCCTATACCAACTACATAGTACAGGATACACTGCAGTTTCTGCTCTGTTTGATGCTTTGTCATAAGCAGGGTTACAGTAGTCTCCATCCCATAATATTGAAGCATAGGTCATCTCTGCTCTTTAATTTGGCAGGAGTGGGGGCACCCAGTGGTCCCAGCTGGAGGGGAGCATCAGTCCATCTACTATGTGTAAGGCTGGCCTTGGAGTGGGGGCCACTGACTGAGAGGTTTTTGGCTGGGAAGGTGCTGCTTTATAAAACTTTACATTGTGGGCCTGGGCCCTGAGGCTTCCTCTTGCACCAAGTGTATTTAGCTGTGGCGCTTTAAATGGGGTGAGTTGTGGCCCTAGGTAGCACAACTGGATTGCCTGGTGCTTGTTGAGCTTAGCCATGCTCCACCGGGTTGCTTTCTAACACCTGCAACTAGCTGATAGCTTGTAGAGGGCCCCCTTTTTTTGGACACTGAGAGCCTTCCATCATGGGGAAGTAAAAGTCTGTATGCTCGCAGTCCAGTAATACTACCACGAGTATACTACCCACAGGCAGCCATCTCACAGGATCACTTGTTAGGGTGGAGTGAACTCTAGGGACGTGTCCCCAGACACGGGGGTGATCCCACATGAGCGGACTTGCAATCGCAGAACTTAAGGTGGAGGATATGGAGAGCTGTGCCCGCTGCAATAACATAAGGGTGCTGGGGTTCCTAGAGTGGGTGGAGGGTGTCTCTGCAAAGTGTTTCTGGAATGATGGGTGTGGCAACAGCTACAGCTGCAAGGCCTCTCAGAATTCTTTGTAGTTGAGCAAGTGCCCCAGGCTTTGGTTCTGCCTCCCCCACCTGGTACCACCCCCACACCCCAGGGCCATTATCGCTAAAATTCCAAACTACCAGGACAGAGCCTGCATGTTACGAGCTGCCCAAAACTTGATTTCCCACTTTTTGAAAACAGCAAGATTGCAATATATCCTGACTATAACAGAAAGGAGCATTGCAAGTTCTTTACAGATGTGAATCAATGGTTGCACGTCCTGCAGTTCAAACAAGTGCTATTGTATCCTTCTAAATGGAGATGTATTTCATAGGGCAAAGTACACTTCTTTGAGCACCTGGGCAAGGTCTGAAGCTGGCTTGAACTTTGAGATGGGTCCTCTGTTAGTCTGTTGGGGGAGGAAGGTTGCGTGGGTACGAGATGGGGGCCTACTCATGATTCTTGGAGAGACCGGCCCAGGCGTGGGCAGTTTGAAATTGAATGCATGGCTTCCCAGAAAGTCTCAATCCAGGAGGATGGTACCATGCAGGTGTCAGACTAATTTGTCCCACCAACTTTTGAGGGGGACCCCAGGTGCTCCCGAAGGCCATGCCGGTGCCCAGCACCTCCTATGCTGAGACGGAGTTTGTACCTGACACAATGTTGACTGTAATGGAGCAGCCGTAGCTTCCTTACTGGGTGCTTGCTACTGTCTCTTGAGTAGCATACCATGAGGGACTGGGGTGAGAGAATGTGTTTTGAATTCTCAAGGTAGCTCATTGTTTGATGGCCCGGGTGATTCCTGGGTTTCTGGACCAAGCACTATGGCACATCATAGACAGTGTGTAGGTGCAAGATAGTTGATGCTTGGGAAGGAACGTACCCCAGAGGGTTTAGTTCATCTTGCCAGAGGGAAGGAGTTGCATGTGCCTCCTGAGTGGGTAATGAGGGTAGGTCTCAGTTAGTTTGAACTGATTGGTCGGGTTGGGAGCTGAGTCCATGTTGTCATATCCCTGTTTGGCAGGGCAGGGGGTGCTGTGTTGGTCCTGGCACCTGAATAGGGTGGGCACACCTAGGTATTATATTTCACAATGTCTGTCCGGGGTCGGTGAGGGTGAGTTAACTGTTGGGGTTACATTGTTCTGGAGTGCATTGTTGCAGCTGTGATGGGAAGATACAGAATTGCAGGACATGGGATGGTTTCCTGCTTCTTTTGGATTTACACATGAGGGATAAGTATAGGTTGTTTTACATGAAATGTTCAAGGGTTCGGTTCCTACATAAAACGATACAGGGTGCTCTCTTTCTTGAAGAAACATAAAATTAGTGTGGCCTGTCTTCTGGAGACGCACCTGGACGAGGCCAAGACAGAGAAGGCAGAGAAGGCAGCTTGGAAGTGGAGGGGGCAGGTGTACCACGCCTCTTACTCTACATATACTTGGGGAGTGTTGATTTGGATGGCACCAGGAACATCTTTCTACCCTGATAACTCAGAGGCCAACGTTGAGGACTAATTCAAGGCCTGCTGGATAGGAAGTCCATCTTCCTCCTCAACACCTATACACCCAACAGGGATGACACACATTTCTTCTGTGACATACAGGATTTAGGGGCCAGATGTAGCAAACTTCCAAATTGCGACTTGCAATTTGCGAGTCCCAGCGACTCGCAAATTGCAACTCGCAATTTGGAATGCAGTACGGTGTCTCAGACACCGACTGCGACTCGCTATGGGGTCGCAATGACCCACCTCATGAATATTCATGAGGTGGGTCGCAAATTGCGGCCCCATAGCGAGTATAGGCACTCGCAAACATGGAGGCCTGCTGCCGTCAGCAGACCTCCATGTTCGTGACTGCTTTCAATAAAGCAGTTTTTTTTTTTAAAGTGTAGCCCGTTTTCCTTAAAGGAAAACGAGCTGCACTTAAAAAAAAAACCGAAACCTTTAGTTTCGGTATTTTTTCAGGGCAGGGAGCCCTCCCTGCCCTGAACAAATATTTTTGGGTCCATTCACAAAGTGGAAGGGGTCCCATGGGGACCCCTTCCAATTTGCGAGTGGGTTACCATCCACTTGAAGTGGATGGTAACTGCGACTCCATTTGCGACCGCGTACGCGGTCGCAAATGGAATTGCATCCCACTGCGAGTTGCAAATAGGAAGGGAACACCCCTTCCTATTTGCGAGTCGGAAATTCATTTTGCGAGTCGGTTCCGACTCGCAAAATGCATTTCTGCATAGGAAACTCCGGTTTGCGACTCGCAAACGTCAATTTTTGCCGTTTGCGAGTCGCAAACTGTTTCCTACATCTGGCCCTTAGTTCGTCAGGATATGGACCAGCCCCTGGTTTGGCTGGGTGATCATAACTGTGTGTTAGATGGTAAGCTTGATAGGCACGAAACCATGAATGACGGCCACCGTAGGAGCAGTGATGCACAATATTACAGAGTATTGCATTCGGGCTTTTCTAGGGCACCTCAAGATCCTGCAGGTGGACAGGGAGGTGGCCACTGTCCTAGGCTCTGACCTCACTCTTTTGGAGTTGAGTGCAGCACTGGGAATGCTTTCAAAGGGATGGCTTCCCAGTGGAATTTTACCAGGAATTTTTGACTGTTCTCACACAGGAACTTCTGGATGTATTTCTGGAGGCAAGGGAGTCTGAGGTACTGCCTCTGACCAGACGCCAGGTGGGGACAGGACGGACCCAGTGGAATATTGCCCACTTACAATGATAAATATGGATGTTTAAATTCTGTTTAAAATGCTGGCTAATTGCCTGAGCCCCATCATGAAGGACCTGGTACATGAGGACCAGTGCAGGTTTATCCCAGGGTGCACAACGGGGATTAATCTTAGGAGACTTACACACGTCTTATATGAAGTGGAAGGTAGAGGGAAGGAAATGGTGTTGGTTTCCATTGACAATAGAAAAGCTTTTCATACTGTCGACTCGGGGTATCTCCTAGAGGTCTTGAGGGTGATGAGATTTGGCCCAATGCTCGGGCATGGATCTGGTTGATATATATTTGCCCCAGTGCCAAGGTGAGGGTGGAGCATTACTGATCGGACAGTTGGGAACTGAGGAGGAGCACCAGGCAAGGTTTTACCTTGTCACCCCTATTGCTTGCATTAGAGCTGGAGCCTATGGCAATTTGGGTCAGCTGGGAACTGCCTGGTTGGTGTATAGAAATGGGAGCAACGTGGCACCTCCTATTGTTCTATGCAAGCGATGCTTTGTTTTATCTCAAGGCCCCTAGGGAGTCGCTGGGTGTACTGCTGCTTTTATTAGATGAGTTTTGGAAGGTGTCTGGGCTCTGCTTGAATTGTAGAAAGTCATTACTGTTTCCCCTGGTGACATTGTTTGGGGTCCCAATGGACTGACTTCCAGACCTGGGGCTCTTTTGGGAACATGACCATTGTTGGTACCTGGAAGTGATGGTCGCTCACAGGAAAGAGAGACAGCTGCAATGCAATATTGGCAGGGCAATTGACTCCTTACGATCTTTTGTGAAGTTTTGGGATGCATTGCCTTTGTCGCTCATGGACAGAATTGCTGTTTCTAAAAAGGTATTTCTCCTACATTGTCTTTACACTATTCAGAATGCCTTATGCCCTCCAGCGTGTTTAAGCAACTAAATTAATTGCTCATTTCCCTTCTCTGGGCGGGTAAGCGCAGTAAAGTGACGCAGGCAGGGGTCGAAATGCATGAAAAAAACAGTATGGGAACTGTGATTCTGCGTGCAGTGGGGGCACAGTTAGTGAGCGTGGGGTGGAATCAGAGGTGTGGCTAAAGACGGAAATATTCTGGAAGTTTTTTTGTGTTTCACCATCAGGTAGCTGTCTATAAAATAACACAGAGCTTAAATGAAAAATGATTAAAAAGGTTGTTACTCAGTGGGAAATGCACTCAAAAAGAATAAATATTGTCAACACAAAGCTTTGAGTGATTTGATCAGTTAACATCAGTATCAGCTCCCAAGCATCCTTTACATTTGCAGATTACCCATTAAATTTGCAGATTAACTCATTGCGCACATTTCCATTCCTTTCAAGCAAGCAGGGACCCTGGCAGGAAGGCTGGTTTAGCTGTCTGCCCGGCTTTGGTTTCACAGCACAGGAAACTCATTTAATGACACTTCAGTGGAAGCATTTAAACTAGTGGAATTAACCATCCCTGGACGGTTGTCTTTTACGAAAAGTAGGGGAACGGTTTTTCACGAATCAAAAAAGTATGGGCACATCATGCCCCTCTGATCCTGCCCACTTCGACTTCTGGGTGCGGGACACCTTGATGAGGTGCTATGAGGAGGGAAGGTTGGAGGCACTGCGTCTGGAATTTTATTATTTTGCTGCCCACAAGCATCATGCAGCCCAGTGGCTGACAGAAGGCAGCAATTGGGAAGAGTGGCTCGTGGCCGGAATGATGGTGGGCTGATCTTCCTTCGTCGTTGATGGAAGGGTCAAAAATGTCAATGGACCTCCCATATGTGGTTTGGCAGACAGCATGCGTGTGGCAGCGGCTGGTGTCAGTTGTACATCAGAGGACTCCGTTTCTCTGTGAGCTGCCGATATGGATCCTTGCTCCATTCCGCACATGGAAGCCAACATGTCATTTCAAGCATAACCAGATGGGGGTTGTGAAGCTGATGTTGCTTACCATCCTTTGCGAGCTCAGTTGGTATGGGACACTGATCTCGGGGACCTGCTTTCAGATGAGGGCTGGGCAAGGATGTGCGCCCTGACACAGTCAGTCTACAGCACTGCTAGATTTAAATTGATACACATGATTTTGCTCCACCCTACATTCATAACATCCCTGGCTTTGAGCTGAATATCTCTGGATTGCGCTGATGGTTGTCCTCATTATGATAGTGTGGGGCTGCCTGCAGGTGAGGGCTTATTTGACCATGGTAGAAGATAGACTTGTGATTACCACAGCTCTGCTGGGAGATCTTATGCCACAGTTTTATCTGCTGGGGAACATTGCTAGGTCCAGGGGGTGTAAAATGCCTTACAAGTCCTTGCACCTAGCCTAGGGTTGGCCAGGAGTAGGGTGTCCATCTCTTTGATGGGGCAGGTCCCCAGTCGGTGGACCTCTGGGTTAGGAATGTGATAGAATGGTTGTTGGTGGAGGAGTCACAAATGAACTGTACGAGGAAAGGTGAGAAGCTTCAGGATGATTTGGATGTACAGGGGCCCTGTGTGAGCACTTTCTAACCCCTGATGGCATGCGTTTGAGTGGTGAATACACTGACTTGGATTTGTAGGTGTGTGGCTGTTCTCATTGAAAATGTCACTGCTTGCACTGTATCGCTGTGATGACACTACTTTTAGATTCTTGTCTGCTAAATAATGATATGCTAATGTAACATAAGGTCCTGTGTGATATGTGCACTCCCAATGTTAATAGCACTGCTTTTTTATTTGTTACTACAAAATTAATTTCGGAGGACAATGTTTTGTATGACTATTGAAATCTGCTATGAGGACAGGATGGCATCACCACAGATATCTAGATTTTTCACTCCCCCAACAGACGTAATGCCAGACCCCAGCTCTGTTGACTAGAGTCAATACAGGATGTCTTTGGTGCATTTCCTAACCTCCACAAATTCAGTATTCATCCACTGAGGTTCAGCTAGCTCCGTGTTTCTTGGGCAGAGCATAATCTATTAAAATACTTTGAGATCTTGTTTTGGGGCTTTGACTGTTTGCCAGCTTAGTGTGGATTTATGTATATGTTGCATATGTCTGGAACTTCAGCTGGTGTGGTGTATTTATTTATGCCAAGGCGCCTTTAGCCATTAAATAGCGACAGAGACAAGCCTTGAGGGCAGCCACATGCTACACTTGTAAGTGGACTTATCCTGGTCTGTTTTCCATTTTCAATGAGGAATGATTACCTCCACTGGAATGCTGTGAGGGACTCTCATGCTCTCTTCTTTAAGTAGTCTATGGGTAAATTAGGAGCAATACACACTGCTAGCTATTATGAGATGTTCTGGTCAATTTATAATGGCTCACTAGCAGCATTACCGTACTTGTAATGAACAGCACTTACAATTATCAGAAAAAGTGTTATACTTTCAATAGCATATTACTAGCATTTCTCACCAGATCAGTTATTGGATGAACTGGAGAATGCCAGTGCTCAACACAGGGTTGATATCCTTCTAATGGGACTATTGAACAGGCCTTCTATACCAACTGGGTGCAACCTGGGTGTATGCTCACCATCCAGATCAGGCACATAACAACCGGTAGAGTCAGAAGCTTGGTTTGCAATGTAAGACCCATTCATAGTACTTAAAATCTGCCACCTGTTTGGGCCTCTCATGACCATGACAAGTAAAAGGAGTACGCCACTGAACCTCTAAAATTCTATCACAGGCACCAGCCTATCAGGAAATAACAAGTCATACCAATTTATATTTACTGGCACTGTTTCAGCTCTTGCCTTTCTACATGGACTGACCTGTTGGGGAACATAGTTTGGCAGGTCAGTATCCTGCCAGCATGGATTTCTTTTTTCTCCCCAACAACAGTTTGTTAGTATTACGGTTCGAACTTACAAATTTAGTTCGAACTTGCAAATGGAGTGGTGAAACCACCACTGTGTGGATTTGCAACAGTATACAGAGCATTTCCCAAACAGTTGAAAGTTTTATCCCCCCAATCCCCTTCCTTTCTGCACATACAACTATGTGAGCATGTAAAGCAGGCTATAGACAGATATAGAACCATACTTCCTCGTTCAAAGGTTGGGTGGCAAATTTCAGATTGCATGTCTTTTGCCTAAGGGAACCATTCGTAGAGATCTTAGGGTTCTGGGGCAACCAAGCAATGCTCCTTTGTCTGTTAGATAATCCACTAGTGGTTGCCATTGGCTTTCATATTTGTGGTCCAATTCAATCATTGGCCATGTCAGTTTCTCCATGGCCAGCAATGTCCACAGCTTTCCTGCCCAGTCTTGTATTGTTGGTACAGTTGGAGGGTTCCATCTCAACACTATTAGTTGCTTTTCTGCCACTAATATATATTTGTTATGAGTCTCCAATCCTGTTTCATCATGTGGGCTAGTTCTGGCAGTCTAATGCCGAGGATCATCATTGTCGTGTTTGGTTTCAAAAGTATTCAATGACTCCCTGACTAAGGATTTCCTTCCAAAATATCACTAATTTAGGGCAGTACAGCCAAATAAGTTTGGTTTTTCCCTTCTTGCCTGCACCCATATGGCCTCTGCCGGCTTATTCATCTGCTGCAGCTGGGCTGGCGTACCATGCCTCTGCATCATTATTTTAAACATCAGTTTTCTCTTTTGTACACTTTTAATCAGTGTTGGGATACCAAATCATAATTTCTCCCACCTTGAGTGAAATATGGGAGTCTCCGGGCATCAGGCTCATTTATCTGCTAGTGATACCCTATCTGCCTGATATAGGGACGTGTATTAGTTGTGAAAGGCCATAATCTGATATGCATACTGTACCTGGCCCACCAACCCCTTCAATATACTGTAGGGATCCGTTTGTAATTCGGCTTTAAATGACGTGGAAGGAGTGACCCAGTCCTCTTAGCATATTCATAGAATCTTTGTCGCAAGTACAGCAGTTCTTTGTCAGATTTATTGGTTGCAAGGAGACTCTTTAAGGGAATCGGCCTCCCATAGATCTTTCAGGGATCCTGTGTGTCAATGGCACTCTGATGCTGCATTTAAATCAGTTTCCATGGTAGCTCTAGTCAGCATCGCTGATAAGGGTAGGTGCGCTCATTCAGTAACATACTGCTTGTGAATAACTGCTTTCAAAGCATTCCACACAGCGTTCGAATATGTTTCTTTACGGCCATGTGCCCCAAAGTAATGGCAAATTGCTGTGCTAAGTTTTTGTTGCACTGGTCCATTCCTCAAGAAAGACATCAAGGCCTTCATTATGAGTCTGGCTGTCCATGGACCGCCAGACTCGCGGTAGCCGGCGGACCGCAGTGGTAGTGTGGTCTGCCTGCCATATTATGACTGTGGCGGTGCCGCCACCATTGAAACGCCGCCACCAGGCAGCCTGGTGGTCTTGGTGTTTCAAATCCACCAGGGCAGCGATCCCCTGGGGATTAGGAGTCCCATTCCACCAGCCATTCCATGGTGGTTAACACGGCCATGGAAATGCTAGCTGAATGGGGGACTCGTGTGCCCCCTGGGGTCCCTGCATAGCCTATGCATTTGGCATGGGTAGTGCAGTGGCCCCCATGCACAGCCCCGTAGCGCATTTCACTGCCCGAATTACGAGCAGTGAAATGCACGACAGGTGCTGCTGCACCCGCCACATCGCCACATAGGCGCCGGCTCCATTAGGAGCTGGTGTCAATGTAAATGCCCTGTTTCCAACTGGGCTGGCAGACAGAAACACTGTTTCTGCCCGCTGGCCCAGCAGGAAACTCAAAATAGGGCTGGTGAGGACTTGACCGCACTGGCCATCAAATGGCAGCAATGAGTTTGCTAGCGGCGTTCCGCCTGCCGAACTCAAAATGACCCTCCAAATCTCCAGTCCGTCCCTATTACTCGAGTGTCTCATACCCTCCCAGCTAATTGAGGTATGATTGGATATAGATACCATGCTCTGGGTAACAAAGAGGGTGTCCTCTAACATATCTAATGTACCCAACATAAAATTGATATGTGATTAAGATCTGTGAACATTGGAGAAGAATAGGTCTACTAAGTCCACAGCAAAGTTGGTGACATTGTAATGTATGGTAGTAGTCTTGAGGGTACCCGTCCAGGTGGGCATCAGGAGCCATATTAAAGTTACCCACCCACAGCAGGCTAGATGGGTCCTATTCTCCAACCAAGGTCATTGTGCGGTTCAGAACAGAAACTGTGCCTGATCCTGGTTAGGAGTGTATGTATATTGAGGATATTGCAGGGGAGTCCCTAGTGTCTCCCCTCCAAGTAGACGTAGCAGCCTCTTTGTTATCCCTGATCACCTTAATTACCTCGAGTTATTAATCTCTATGGATACTGATCAATAATCCCCTCTTCTTGCACCGAATAATTGCATGGGGTAGAGTTTATGGGGGTCATTACAACCCTGGCGGACGGTGTTAAAGGTGCGGAAATACCGCAAACAGGCCGGCGGACAAAAAAGGGAATTATGACCGTAGCGGAAACCGCCAACAAAGACAGCCACTTTAACACTCCGACCGCCACGGCGGTACAGACAAGCAGCGCGGCGGTCACCGCCAACAGACAGGCAGAAGACAATGTACCGCCCACAGTATTACAACCTACCAATCCGCCACCTTTTCCGGGGCGGATTCACTGTGGATAAAAACATGGTGGAAACAGTTACTGCATTGGGAAAACGCTCACCTTAACACATCCCACGAGGAACGAGGACTCCATGGAGCCCGAATTACACATTCTACCGGCCCTTGTATTCCTACTCATCTACGAAGACCAACGCTGGCGCGGGCAAAGACAACGGTGAGTACTGCACCTACGACATAGGGGAAGGGGGAGGCAAAAGTTAGGGGGACACACACGCAACACCCCCACCCCCACCCTCGCATATTACAACACACACACCAATGCTTGTACAAAAATCACAGTAACAACCCACAATCCCCCGGAAGAATGCAAAGACAAAATGAAATCAGTTCAAAAATTGTAATGTATCAATACACATGTTTAAAAAATATACAGATATATTATAAAATCATTCGAAAATATATACATTACGAGAAGTAGTGCTGATATGCACATATCAATATCCGTGCACCACTAGTCCAAAAATGCATGGGCGAGGCCCACACTAGATACCTGTCCACAATTGAAGAGAACACTGCCGGGGCATCAGATAGAAATACTACAGGCACCTCAGGGGGAAGGGAAGGGGGGGCACCTCAGCCGGATGAGTGCAAAGCCAGATCCACGACGGGGCTCCATGCCCATTGATGTATCCTGGGGAGTGCAAAGCCACAGTCTCTCAAGTCTCTACAGTGGGTGGGTTGCCCACTGTACCATCCTGGGGAGTGCAAAGCCACAGTCTCTCAAGTCTCTACAGTGGGTGGGTTGCCCACTGTACCATCCTGGGGAGTGCAAAGCCACAGTCTCTCAAGTCTCTACAGTGGGTGGGTTGCCCACTGTTCAATCCTGGGGAGTGCAAAGCCACAGTCTATCAGGTCTCTACAGTGGGTGGGTTGCCCACTGTACCATCCTGGGGAGTGCAAAGCCACAGTCTCTCAAGTCTCTACAGTGGGTGGTTTGCCCACTGTACCATCCTGGGGAGTGCAAAGCCACAGTTTCGCAAGCAGATAACAGCCTCCACTGGCTCTGGAGGGGGACTGGTGCCCAGACTGGATTAGTCTCCCCATGAAAGTTCCTGTCCCGTCACTGTCCCAGCTGCACATGGGATAACGATGCTTGATGTGGCGGTCTTTTCATTCTTCCCCGGTGCATGCCCTGTTCAGCGGTGCTTTGCCATGGCGGTCTCTGGACTGTTCAGCGGTGCTTTGCCATGGCGGTCTCTGGACTGTTCAGCGGTGCTTTGCCATGCTGGTTCAGGACTGTTCAGCGGTGCTTTGCCATGGCGGTCTCTGGACTGTTCAGCAGTGCTTTGCCATGGCGGTTCAGGACTGTTCAGCGGTGCTTTGCCATGGCGGTCTCTGGACTGTTCAGCGGTGCTTTGCCATGGCGGTTCTGGAACGGGCATTGGTGTGTGGCATGACGTTCCCTGGACTGGGCATTGGTGTGTGGCATGACGTTCCCTGGACTGGGCATTGGTGTGTGGCATGACGTTCCCTCTTAGCCCAGCGGGGCTGTGGCAGCCGGGGCTCTCCTGGGCACTGACTCCGGCGGTGGTCTCCTGACCAGTGACGATACTTGGGCCCTCCTGGGCACTGACTCCGGCGGTGGCGGTGGTCTCCTGACCGGTGACGATACTTGGGCCCTCCTGGGCACTGACTCCGGCGGTGGCGGTGGTCTCCTGACCGGTGACGATACTTGGG
This sequence comes from Pleurodeles waltl, assembly GCF_031143425.1. NCBI lineage: Eukaryota > Metazoa > Chordata > Amphibia > Caudata > Salamandridae > Pleurodeles > Pleurodeles waltl. The sequence continues at coordinate 1,297,495,044 of NC_090446.1, read as the reverse complement.
CCCTCCTGGGCACTGACTCCGGCGATGGCGGTGGTCTCCTGACCGGTGACGATACTTGGGCCCTCCTGGGCACTGACTCTGGCGGTGGTCTCCTGACCGGTGACGATACTTGGGCCCTCCTGGGCACTGACTCCGGCGGTGGCGGTGGTCTCCTGACCGGTGACGATACTTGGGCCCTCCTGGGCAATGACTCTGGCGGTGGTCTCTGGACCAGTGACGACGGTGCTGGCGGTGGCGTCCCGACTGCCGGGAAGGATGCCGCCCTTCTCCGCCGTGATGCTCACAACAGGCTGTGCAGACTTCCTCTGGCCCTTCCCCACCTTTGGAGGATTCACAGCTGACTCTGCAATCCCCCTGGGACCCCTGTGAGTTGTTTTGCCTCCAGGAGTCTCCACAGGGTCCCGTCGGCCACTTTCCAATTTCAGAGCCTTTTCAGGGGGTGGGGTGCCATTGCCTTGGCTCCGGGTCATACTGGCTGCCCTGGTGGCCGGTGCACTCCACACACCTTGAACAGGCACCACTGGTATTGGAGCCTTTTTGGCTGAGGCGCTACGACGGGACTGATGAATTGGAGGGGGGTGGGTGGGAGCAAAAAGGTCAATTTACAGAGGGAGAATTTCTGACGAACACTGGGATGGGTAGTTGGAGGGGGCCTGGGAGTGGAGGAAGAGGAGGTGGTTGTAGGAGGTGTCACTTTAGGTGTTTTGGGTGCAGGTACTGGAGGCTGTCGTGAGGTGGATGGATGTTGGGTGTGTGGGTGCCCGCGTTTGTGTACTTTGGGAGGGGGCATCACAGACACACTGGGAGAGGACACAGGGGACGTGTAAATGGGAGTGGAGGTGGTGAGTGCAGGTGAGCGGGGTGTGGTGCTGGGTGTTCTGTTGCGAGTCCTGGTGCCTGTAGATGTAGTGCATGCAGGTGAGAGTGTAGACGACACTGGGAGGGAGGAGGGAGAAGAGGAGAAGGGGGACACAGTGGAAGCAGTGGATGTTGCTGTGTCTGTATGTGGGTGATGCTTGCGTGAGTGCCTGTGGGTTGTGTGGTGCCTATGTTTGCTTGAGCTTCTCTTGTGTGTTGACTTGTGTGCATGCTGGTCTGTAGGTGTGCTTGGGATGGGCTGGGGTACAGGGGATTGGGTCTGGGTGGAGGAGGTTGGAGGAGGGAGGCTAGACACAGGGACAATGGCTGCCATCAGTGCTGAGGCCAGAGATTGCAGGGTTCGCTGAAGGGCAGCCTGACCAGAATGAATGCCCTCCAGGAATGCATTACCGTGTTGCAACTCTCTTTCTACACCCTGGATGGCATTCACAATGGTAGACTGCCCAACAGTGAGGGACCTGAGGAGGACAATGGCCTCCTCACTGAGGGCAGCAGGGGTGATTGGGGCAGGGCCTGAGGTGCCTGGGGCGAAGGTGATGCCCACCCTCCTGGGTGAGCGGGCACGGGGCGAACGCTGAGGGGCTGCTGGGAGGGCGGTGCTGGTAGGGGAGGTGGTGGCTGTACCTGTAGAAGTGGGGCGCACAGATGGTGCCACCACCACAAGGGAGCTTACATCGGCGGACGAGTCGGTGACGCTGGTTGGTGATCCAGTGGCCGACGTGAAGCTCCCCTCGCCCTCCGACCCACTGGTGCATTCTGAGTCCGTGGTGTGGCCCTCCATGGCCATGTGGGATGCAGCTCTCTCGTGCTCCGGTGCCACTGTACCTCCACCTGATGATGCTGATGCACAAAAGAACAGGGAAAGCACAAAAAGGGGGGGGGGAAGACAGAAGAAGAACAGGTTGAGTGCATGGCATACCGCTACCGTTGGCGGACAAGACAGACACAGCAGCCCCCTGCACTACGCATGCTCCTGGCCTCTGCAGATGCAATTCCTGGGATCTGGCCTACATGGCTATGGTGGACATCTGCACACATGGACGCCACAGGGGCATCTATACCTGTACTTGGCACTCTACTGCGGTGGGGTAGAGTGCCACATGGGCTGCATTACAGAGGGGCCTAGTCTACATATTTCTGCCTGGCCTAGGTACACCCACAGGCCTCCTCCCCCAACCAGACCCCTCCACTGCGCGCAAAGTCCGCAGAATGAGGTTGTACTCACCCCCTTGTGTCTGCTGTGATGCCCTCAAGCACCCATCCAACTCAGGGTAGGTCACCACCAGGATCCGGAACATCAGGGGGGTCATGGTGCGACGGGCACCCCTCCCACGTTGGGAGGCCATCCCCAGCTGAGCCTCCGCCATCTTCTTGCTGCAGCGGTGAATGTCCTCCCATCTTTTACGGCAGTGGGTGCCCCGTCTCTGGTGGGCCCCCAGGGTCCGGACGTCCTTGGCGATGGCACGCCAAATGTCCCTCTTCTGGTGGGCGCTGACCTACATGACATGCACAAGGGAAGACGAGAAGTCATTACCAACTGCACCGTCGATGTGAGTGGCCCTCCTCCCTACTCTAGCCATGTGGCTCATTCATTCACATGCATTAATGTTCCCTGAACTCTGCCCCCTTCCCTCTTACAACCAGCCCTCTCCACCCAGGCCTAGCCCATACAACGTGCTCCCTGTGTACTAACCTGTTGGTCTGGAGGACCGTAGAGTAGCGTGTACTGGGGAGGACCCCGTCTACCAGTTTCTCCAACTCCTGAGAAGTGAAGGCAGGGGCCCTTTCACCAGACGCAGCAGCCATTGTCTCTTCCAGACCGAGGTCACAGCAGCACTTGCAGTGTAGGTCCTCTCCTGTCGAAGATCAGGTATCTAGTGATTGAACAGATAGAAAATGGCGGTCACGTCCGTGGCAGTGACGTCCGCGGCGGTGCGTATCATCACCGCCGGCGCACCTGTTCATTGGCTCCTGGGACCCATAGGGTCCTATGTTAACCAATGCAGCATTGCGCCGCGGTCTACGACCGCCTACCGCGACGGTGTGCAACGCCAACGCAGTTTCCCCACAATCCCATTGTCCCAGTTTAGAGGTCAGGCATCCGCCATTTCAGGGGCCCACACGGCTTCATTTACTTCTGCGTCACACATAGCTAGGCCTACACTCAACACACATACAGGAAGGGTTTTGTGTTTGGTGTCGTCTTCTGTGTAACTGTGGGTACATACCTGGAAAAAAATTGACTTGATCATCGCTGTTGTCCTTCCTAGGCGCCGTCAGCTGGGACATTTGAGAAGATGGCGGAATCCTCCGGTGTACCGACCGCTGGTGGACCTGTTGACAATGGAGGAGCGACATTTACAGACCAGTACATCTCCCAGGTTAATGCTATGTTCCCTGGCTCAGTGCATGATGCCTACATCCTGCGGAATAGCAGCATCCCTGATATGATGGGTCAACTCCAGAGGCACCGTGTGTGGCTATTGGGGGACTCTGGTTACCCCAACCTGTCCTGGCTATTGACCCCAGTGAAGAATCCCAGGACCAGGGCAGAGGAACGCTACAATGAGGCCCATGGGTGAACTAGGAGGGTGATCGAACGCACCTTCGGCCTCCTTAAGGCCAGGTTCAGGTGCCTCCATATGACAGGTGGTTCCCTATTCTACTCACCGAAGAAGGTGTGCCAGATCATCATCGCCTGCTCGATGCTTCACAATCTTGCTTTGCGACGCCAGGTGCCTTTTCTGCAGGAGGATGGTCCAGATGACGGTGTTGTGGCAGCTGTGGAGCCTGTGGAGCCTGTGGACAGTGATGAGGAGGAAGCTGAAGAAGAAGACAACGACAACAGGGAGTCAGTCATACAGCAATATTTACAGTGACAGACAGGTGAGAAAATTTTAATTTTTACCATTACATTCACTGTCACACGTCCTCCTCTATCCTGTGTGTAATTTCATGGGATTATTTGGTAACTGAGTTGTTTCTTTCCATTACGGTTTCACAGGTGTGGTTACCAACGTGTGTCATCTGCTTGCATCCTTCAAGGACTTGTGATGTGTGACATTGGTATGTTGCCTTTACATCTAACAACGCATTTTTACACTGTCAGAGATATTACATTTTACCAAATCATAGGCTGACTCCAAATTGTTTTGTGCTTCAAGGGTGTTTATTGAAGTGCTCAAAAATGGAAGGGGGTTGTAAAATGGTGATGGGTGATGGCGGAGGAATGTCCATGGCAGAGTCCAGTCTATTAGTCTCACAGGTGCACTGCCCATATGGGCATAGGAAGTGGAGCTGGGGCAGTTCAAGTATGGACAGGGTAACAAAGTGGGACAGTGGGGGGACAATCAGGGTGGTCTCATTTCCTGGCGGGGGTCTTGCCATCTTGCTCAGTCCTGTTCCTGGCTCTCAGGGACCGCTTGCAGGGTGGTTGTCCGTCTGCAGGGGGTGGGGTGCTGGTGTGGTGGTCCTGTGGCGGGGCGTCCTGTCCACTACCGCCGGCGGAGGTGGTGGGCAGTTCATCGTCCATGCTAGTGTCAGGGGCCCCTTGGAGTGCCACGGTGTCCCTCAGGGTCTGCTATATGTCCTTCAGCACCCCTACGATGGTGCCCAAGGCGGAGCTGATGGTCCTGAGCTCCTCCCTGAACCCCAAATACTGGTCCTCCTGCAGGCGCTGGGTCTCCTGAAACTTGACCAGGACCGTCGCCATCATCTCCTGGGAGTGGTGGTATGCTCCCATGATGGAGGATAGGGCCTCGTGGAGAGTAGGCTTCCTTGGCCTATCCGCCCCCTGTCGCACAGCAGCCCTCCCAGTTCCCCTGTGTTCCTGTGCCTCCGTCCCCTGGACCGTGTGCCCACTACCACTGCCCCCAGGTCCCTGTTGTTGTTGGGGTGGTGGGTTATCCTGGGTTCCCTGTAGTGGTGGACAGTGGTAGTGGTGGACACACCGCTGATTGACCTGTCCTAGGTACGGAGGTTTGGGCCCGCTGGGTGGGTGCTGTGCTGGTGTTACCAGATGGTGGAAGGTCAGTGTTGGGCTGTGCCTGTGCAAGGGGAACCGATTGTCCCGAAGCCCACGATGGTCCGGGCTGGTCATCAGGCTCCAGTAGGGCAGAGCTGCTATCGTCACTGTGGGCCTCTTCTGTGGGTGGAGTGGAGTTGTCTGGACCCTCTGGTGTGGTGACGGTCCTTCGTGATCCTGCAGGGGCATAAGAGCATGATTATTGCATGTGTGTGTGTGTGATGGTGTGCAATGGATGGGTGTTTGTGTACCCCAGTGCAAGCATTCCTGTGTGGGGGCTTGTGTGATGATGGTTAGGGGGTTGTTCTGGGTATGTGCAGTGGCCATGCTTTGGTGATGGGTGTCCATGCTTAGTTGTGTCATGCAGGGCTTGGTGTTGGGATGTGTAGTTTGTGTTATTAGTACATTAGTGAGGATTTGGGGTGATAGGGGAGGGTGTGAGGGTGGGGGGGTGTGATAGCATGCAGGTAAGGTGGGGGATATGATAGTTAAGATTTGACTTACCAGTGTCCATTCCTCCACCGACTCCTCCGAGGCCCTCAGGATGCATGATGGTCCAGACTTCCTCCTCCCATGTTGTTAGTTGTGGGGGAGGAGGTGGGTGTCCGCCACCAGTCCGCTGAACCGCGATGTTGTGTCTGGAGACCGTTGAACGCACCTTCCTCCGTAGGTCGTTCCACTTCTTTCTGATGTCCTCCCGATTTCTTGGGTGCTGTCCCACAGCGTTGACCCTGTCCACTATTCTTCACCATAGCTCCATCTTCCTGGCTATGGAGGTGTGCTGCACCTGTGAGCCAAATAGCTGTGGCTCTACCCGGACAATTTCCCCCACCATGACCCGGAACTCCTCCTTGGAAAAGCGGGGGTGTCTTTGGCGTGCCATGGGGTGGTGTGTGTGATGTGTGTGGTGTTTTGTGCGTGGATTTTGTGTGGGTGATGGTGTTGTGTGCCTCTGTATGGTAGGGTTGTCTTTGCTGTGCTGTCTCTCTGGCCTTCGTCTAAATTTCTGGTCGTAGGGGTTTGTGGGTGATGTGGGTGTGTGTTTTATAATGTATTGGGTGTGTGGGAGTGGTGTTTGTATGTGTGTATTTGGAATTGTCCAATGTGGCGGTGTTTTGGAGATGTGTGTGTATTTTGAGCGCGGCGGTGTGTACCGCCAATGGAATACCGCGGTTGAAAGACCACCGCGTGGATTCGTGGGTCGTAACAGCATGGGCGTGTTCTGTTGGCGTGGAGGTGGAGGAATTGTTTTCGCCAGTTTAACACTGACCTTTGGTGTGGCGGAGTTGTGTGGGTGTCTGAGTTTCGGCGGATTCCGAGATGTGTGTCATAATAGCTGTGGCGGAATTCCGTGGCCGCGGCGGTGTATTGGCGGTCTTCTGCACGGCGGTAAGCGGCTTTTACCGCCAATGTTGTAATGACCCCCTATGTCTCATCAGATGGGTGTCTGCTGTCTTCAAATGCATGTGCTGTAGACACAAGCTATCTGGGTGTGCGTCTCTCACCTCCCTCCATATTTTGTGGCACTTAACAGATGAATTCAGCCCATGTATGTTCCAGGAAACTACTTCGACCATTCTCTCAGTAAATTAGGTAGATCTCACATAGCCCAACCATACTCTGAACCCTTCCTGCCGTGTGCGTATCCTTGTCTACAGATTTGTGCCTAATGTATGTCCATCTCTGCTCACTCCTTTACCTTCACCCCTCCAGAAATCTCTGCCCAACATTCACCTTACAAGAATAAGGATCAGATACATCCCTAATCTGATGATGAGTCACACTGCAACTGGATTCCTTTCGCTTTGAGCCTACCGGGCCATAAGATAAGTTTCCATGATTTTTGGCAAGTTTCAGAAACTGTTCCAGGGATAACACTAATGGACTACTTCAATAGAATAGTGTATGAGTGTTCAATGAGTTTAACAGATCTTTACACTTCTGATTCATCCAGTGTGATGGTTTTCCACTTCGTATCCATCCCAAATTGTCCTCTTCTTTTGCTGGAGATTGTAGGTGATCCGTAAATGGGCCCAAAATCTCTCAGGCCTTCTTCACAGTGCACACTTTGTGAGTTTTTTGTCTATCTGGAACCAAAAGGCAAATTGGAATGTCCAATGATAACGAATCTATTGCCTACGCATCTCCGCTGCTATCAGAACTAGTGCTTGCCTATTGTTCAAGGTAGCCTGGGAGAGATCCTGATACAAATCTATGCTCTATGGTAGGTGATTTAGTCCAAGTTCCTGGCCTCTCGCATTAATCTGTCTTTCTCCTGCAAATAACCCATTTTAGCGATCATGTCTCTCCGTCTCGTCCCAGGTGCAGATATAGGGGCTCTCAACCTGTGGGTTGGATAATTGGGATCTCAAATGCTGGGATTTATTTAAGGACAATTCTGAAGAGGCACTTAGAGAACTGGGCCACATCATCTGCCTCCTCAGTCTCACAGACATTGCAGATGTGTCTGTTGTTTCAGTGTGTCCTGTCCCCTAGATCCGTGTACTTCTCCCACAGTTGACGAACCTCGTCCTCCAGTTTGGTGCCAGAATCCTGCATCTTCTCCTTCTCCTGACTCATGGCAATTATGTTGTTCTCATTCCTCCAGGGCATGAAGTTTCTTTTTTTACGTCAGAGAGGCCTGCCACCGGATCATATTTCAAGGCCTGCAACTGGGTGGTCGCCATATTTGAAATTGTATCTTGTGGATCGCACAGACATACCAGGAGGGCTTCTTTTGTGGTGCCTCCCTGACCTTTCTTTGAGGTAATTGTCGCTTCTGTCCCTGGTGTGGCTGAAGTTTCAGCGGCGGTCCAGGCTAGTGAGCACTCGGCAGTAAGGGAGTAGCCAGAAAATGTAAAAAAGGGGCCAAAGGTCTGATGGCACCAAGCAAGCAAAGCAACTGAGCCTCAACCTCTATAAAAGAGCTCCCTTTTCTCTTCCATCGAAGCATCTGTCCAGTAATCCTTTCACCCTTCCATCTACCATTTGATATTCACCATTTCACCTTTATTTTCTGATATCCATTCTTTGTTTTCTTGATTCAGTCTTTCACTAGCCTATCCATCCACTGGCCATTTCATTCATGCTTCTGTTCACACATCCATAATCTATGCATGCCTCCATTCATACATCCCTTCTCCCATATATCCATCATTTGACTTAGCCATCCATCAATGAAGCCTTTCATCCATCAATCGATCCTTTTGTTTATCCATCCATTTATCCATCTACCCATCCATTCAGATTTCCATTTACTATGCCATCCACCATCAATCCATTCTCTTAGATTCCCATTTACTTATCCATCCATCCACTATGAGTTTTCCATTCGTTCTACAATAATTTCACCTACCCATCCATCCTCTTAGATTTCCATTCACTCTTCCATCTTTTCACCCAACTGATCAACCACCCAATCATCCATCCACTCAAATTTCCATTTACTCTGCCATCCTTTTACCCCACCCACGGATCCTGTGATATCCATTCACTCTACCAACCTTTCACCCACTTATCCTTCCATCCTCTCAGATTTATATTTACTGTGTCATCTTTTCACGCAACCATCAATCGATCCTTTCAATTTAACATTTATTCTACCATCCTTTTGCCCATCCCCATCCATCCAACTCTCCATCCATCCACTCATCCTCTCAGATTTCCATTCCCTCTGCCATCCTTGCATCCACTCATCTACCCTTTGTCTCACCCACTCATCCTTTCACCCATTCATCTTTGTTGTAAAGACCCTCCATCTTAGTACCCAGGTTGGGCACTCCTGTCTTAGTCTGGTTTCACAGCCTTTGCCTTAATTTACTTTTATACACAATTTTCTTCATATTTTAGCGAGCATACTTTTAGCTATTGCTTTTACATATTTTATCAGCTGCCTCTTCCAGAAAGGCAGGCTCACGCTTCACATTTAATCAGCCGTTATATCACATATAGGCCCTCATTACAACCCTGGCGGTCGGTAATAAAGCAGCGGTAATACCGCCAACTGGCTGGCGGTAAAAAAAGGAATTATGACCACGGCAGAAACCACTCAGAGAGGCAGCCACTTTAACAAACTGACCGCCACGGCGGTAGCAACAAGCACCACAGCGGTAACCGCCAACAGCCAGGCGGAAGACAATGTATCGCCCACTGTATTACAACAGGCCTATCCGCCACCTTTTCCGGGGCGGTACCAACGACATCAAAAGCACGGCAGAAACAGAACACAGAAGTCAAAGGACTCACCTCTGGAGACTCAGGGAACAACAACGACGCCATGGGGAAAATTTTCCCCATGCTCATCTACCTTTTCCTGCATTATGAGCAGCAATGCCGGCGAAGACGACTACAGTGAGTACTGACGCCTAGCACACAAGGGAGGGGGGAGGAAAAAGAAAGTGACACAAACACGCAACATGCAACACCCCATCCCCAACACCATACACACAAACAGAAGCACAAACATTACACATTCACCCCATACCCCTCAAGAATAATGCAAGGACAAACTGATTGGAAGAAAGTGAGTGTAATACGATAAAATAACATGAATAATTGCATAAAAATACAAACGTATATACATATTTACAAATGGAGGCACACTGCCCAGTCCTCAATGTCCGTGGGCCACAGGGCCAGATCACATAGGCCAAGGCCCCACCTCACTCCTGCAACAACACGGAGAGAACACTGCAGGGGCATCAGGTCGAAAATACACAGGCACCTCAGGGGGACTGGGAATGGGGGGGCACCTCAGCCGGAAGATGGTACAACACCAGTGGTCCTGGAAGGGGCAACATGCCCATCACTCCTGGGGCATGCAAGGCCACAGTCTCTCAAGTGGGTGGTTTGCCCACTGCTTGGTCCTGGGGAGTGCAATGCCACAGTCTCTCAAGTGGATGGCTTCTTCCACTGGTTCTGGAGGGGGCATTGTGCCGATTGTGCTTCATCCTGGGAAGGATGCAGTGAGTGGATGGCTTCTTCCACTGGTTCTGGAGGGGGCATTGTGCCCTGTGATGCAGATCTGGGGAGTACAAGGTCACAGTCTCTCACCTGGATGTCCCACCTACAGGATTGGCAGGGTCCAGAACCCACTACAACCCATGGAGGCAGGACTACACACTGCCAGCTGACGGTGATGGCTGCTCAGTGATGGTAGTGGCGGGGCTGGTGTTGGGGCTGGCAGTGGTGGGTGTAGGCTCCAGCCCATCCCCTGCAGCCTCGGACGGCTACCCACTGGGGCTGCTGCTGCTGGCAGTGGTGCTGGTGGCGGTGCTGGTGGCAGTGCTGGCAGTGGTGGGGGTAGGCTCCAGCCCTTCCCCTGCGGCCTCGGATGGCTGAACTGCCATAGTTGGTGGTGTGGGCTCCGAATGACTCCCAGCACCAGACCTCCTGTCCTTCCTGCCTGCAGGTGCAGACCCCTTGCCCTTCCCTTTTGTAGCTGGTGGTGCCTCCTTGCCCTTCCCTTTCACAGCTGGTGGTGCCTCCTTGCCCTTCCCTTTCACAGATGGGGGTGCCTCCTTGCCCTTCCTTGATGCACCTGGTGCAGGCACACTTTCAGTGCCGCTGGCTGGTTCCAGGGATCCTCTCCCACTTGCAGTAGTTGTCAACACTACTGTGGCCGTGGACTGGGTGGCTGAGGTGCTCACCTGGGTTCTGACCACCCTGGCCCGATGTGAAGGACGGGGGGAGGGGTAGGGAAGAGGTCAACGGTGGAGAGGAAGAGCTTCTTAGGGACATTGAGACGGGAAAAGGGTGAAGGTTTGGGAGTGGAGGAAGAGGAAGTGGTTGTAGGAGGTGTCTGCTGTGTTTGGGTGCAGGTGCATGGGCTGGATGCTGTTGTGAGGTAGATGGCTGTTTGGTGTCTGAGTGCTTGCGTTTGTGTACTTTGGGAGGAGAAGGCACAGACACAGTGGAAGAGGACACAGGGGACGTGTGCATGGATGTGGGGGTGGTGACTGCCAGTGAGGGTCGTGTAGTGATAGGCGTGATGGTGGTAGTGGATGAGGATGAAGTGCATGCAGGTGTGAGTGGCGACACTACTCGGAGGGAGGTGGACGATGAGGAGGAGGGGGACACAGTGGAGGCAGTGGATGTTGGTATGTCTGCATCTGGATGGTGTTTGTGTGAGTGCCTGTGGTATGATGTGTGGTGCTTGTGTTTGCATGAACCACTACTGTGTGTTGTCCTGGATGCATGCTGATCTGCCTGTGTGCTTGGTATAGGTTTGGTTGAGGGTAATGGGATTGGGAGAGGAAGTTAGAGGGGGGAGGCTAGAAACAGGGACAATGGCTGCCATCAGAGAGGAGGCCAGAGCCTGGATTGATCTCTGTTGCGCCACCATGCTAGAGTGAATGCCCTCCAGAAATGTACTGATTCAGTGGATGTGTTAGGAATCAATGAATGTTAATTATAAATAATGATTATACATTGTGAAATACACTAATTGTGAATTCTTAGCTGGATGAGTGCCTGAAAATAATTAATTGTCATCCCCAGCTAGGCCTCTGCTGTCTTCCTTGCCCAGCGTCTGAGGTCCTCCCACCGTTTGCGACAGTGGGTGCTGACAGAGACCCCCAGGGTCCGCACGTCCTTGGCGATGGCACGCCATATACCCTTTTTCTGATGAGTGCTGACCTGCAGAAATATACACATAGTAAAAGGTATCAGTCAGCCCGTCCGGCCTGTTACACTCATGTCCCACCATCCCCTTACGCACAGACATTGCCCACCATACATGCAGCACGCAGCCCAGGGCCCTTCCACCAACCCCCCCCACATGAGGACCTCACACACAGCACTCCATGCATTCATGCCCATGCATCGTGCTCACAGTGTACTCACCTGTTGGTCTGTTGGCCCATACAGCATTCAGTACTGGGATAGGACCCCATCCACCAGTCTCTCCAACTCCGCAGCGGTGAAGGCAGGGGCCCTTTCCCCAGTGACACGAGCCATGGTCGGTTCCAGACACAGGTCACAGCAGCACTTGCAGTGTAGGTCCTCTCCTGTTGAAGGTCAGGTAGCAAGTGGGTGAACAGATAGAAAATGGCGGTCACATCCACGGCGGTGCATACCGTCACCGCCGGCATACATCACCATTGGCACTGTAACCCATAGGGCCCAATGGGATCCAATGAGGAGTTGCACGCCGGCTTTCGACCGCCTCCCGCAACAGCGCACAGCGTCAGCGGAATTACCTCATTTCCACCTGTCCCTCCATAAAGGACAGGCAGATGCCATTTCAGGGGGGGGCAGGCCATGACACCTAACTGCTTCACAGTACACATAGGCACCATTTGGGCTTATACAACAATATTGTGTTACAGTCACAACATGCAATGCAGTATAGTGTTTGGAAATATGGATTACTGACCATCTACTCATTGTTTGCCCCCTAGATTGCAACCACTGCGGATGAATAGGAGATGGAGACATCCCCCGTGTACAGGCCTCTGGTGGACTTGGCAACAATGGAGGACAGGCACATTATCCTCACCTATAGACTGGTCAGGGCCACAATCACAGAGCTGTGTGCCCAATTGGAACCTGACCTGATATCTGCTATCCACCAGCCCACCGGGATCCCTCCTCTTGTGCAAGTCCTATCTGTGCTCCATTTCCTGGCAAGTGGCTTTTCCAAGTGACAGTGGGCTTGACAGCAGGAATGTCTCAACCGATGTTCTCAATAGTGCCTACCAGAGTATTGTCTGCCCTGGTTAAACAAATGCACAGCTACATCATTTTCCCCCAGGTGGAGGATTTGGCCACAGTGAAAGCTGATTTCTATGCAATGGGACATATCCCCAACATTATTAGGGTGATTGATGATACACATATTGCATTTGTCCCCCCCTACCCCGGAGAAATGAACAGGTGTTCAGAAATCGAAAGAGCTTTCACCCCGTGAATGTGCAGATAGTGTGCCTGGCTGACCAGTACATCTCCCATGTCAATGCAAAGTATCCTGGGTCTGTGCATGATGCCTTTATCCTGAGGAATAGCAGCATCCCATATGTGATGGCTCAACTCCAGAGGCACTGGGTGTGGCTAATAGGTGAGCCCTGGTTCCTACCCAATAGGTGTTGGTGTATGGGAATGGTGTGGGCCCTAAGGGTTAGTGTGTGTTCAACAGTTGTCCCTCATTATTTGCAGGTGACTCTGGTTACCCCAACCTCTCATGGCTACTCACCCCTGTGAGGAATGCCAGGACAAGGGCAGAGGAACATTACAATAATGCACATGGGTGAACACGAAGAATAATAGAAAGGACATTCGGCCTCCTGAAGGCCAGGTTTCGTTGCCTCCATCTAATGGGTGGTTCCCTGTACTACTCACCCAAGAAGGTGTGCCAGATCATCGTGGCATGCTCTATGTTGCCCAACCTTGCCTTATTTCACCAGGCGTGTGGCAGCAGTGGACCCTGTGGACAGTGAAGATGAGGACAACAGAAGTGCTATTACAAGATAGTACTTCCAAAGACACACAGGTAAGACACTGTAATTATACTTTACATTGACAGTTTTGTCTTTGACATTGTCACTGGCAGGCTGATTTTCCCACTTCTATGGCCACTTACTGTACCCTTTGGCATCTCTATTTTCAGATATTTGTGTCCCACTATCGCTCCTGGTGTGTTGACTGCAGCCAACTACAGGTCATTCCTATGTATATAATACTGTACAGTTATTTTGCAGTGTTTAAAGCTTGTTAAACGAATACATGGTTAAATGATTTGACAGACTCCATACTTGTATTTATTCAAATGGTGTTTATTTAAGTGCTAATGATTAGAGGAGGATGTGCAATGGGCTGGGGTGATGATGGAGGAAAGTCCAGGATAGAGTCCAGTCTATTTATATCACAGGTGCATTGTCCAAGGGGGTATAGGAAGTGGAGCAATCGCAGTTCAAGGTGGACAGGGTGACAGAGTGGGACACAAGGGTGACATTCAGGAGAGTCTTATTTCCTGGATTCTGCCTGGATCACAGGGACCATTTGAGGGGTGGTTCTCCTTCTGCAGGGGCTGGTGTGCTGGTGGCCTGTTGTTCCTGTGTCAGGGCCTCCTGTCCACTACCGGCAGCGGAGGCGGAAGGCTGTTTATAGTTTTGGCTAGTATCAGGGACCCGGTGGTGTGCCACTGCCTCCCTCATGGTGTTGGCCATGTCTGGCAGCACTCCTGCAATGGTGACCAGGGTGATGTGGATGTCCTTCAAGCCCTCCCTGATCCCCAGGTACTGTCCCTCCTGCAGCCGCTGGGTCTCCTGCAACTTGTCCAGTATGTGGCCTATCGTCTCCTGGGAATGGTGGTATGCTCCCAGGATGTTGGTGAGTGCCTCCTGGAGAGTCGGTTCACTGAGCCTGTCCTCCAACTGTCACACAGCAGTCCTCCCAGCTTCCCTGTTGTCCTGTGCCTCTGTCCCCTGAACCGTGTGCCCACTGCCACTAACCCCAGGTCCCTGATCGTCCTGTGTTTGAGGGGTGGCCTGGGGTCTCTCTAGTTTGGACACACTGCTGATTGACCTGTCCTGGGGACAGAGGTATGGGCCCGCTGGGTGGGTACTGTGGTGGTGTTTCCTGAGGGGGGAGGCTCTGTGGTGGTATGGGACTGTGCCTGGGTTACCGACTGTCCGGAGATCCCTGATGGCCAGGTTGGTCATCCAGATCCAGGCGTCCAGAGCTGCTGTCATGACTGTGGGCCTCTTCTGGGGGTGGACTGGAAGTTGCTGGCACCTCCTCTCCAGTGACGTTGGGTAGGGGACCTGTGGGGATGTAAATGAAGTGTTATTGTTTCTGTGTGTGTCATCTTGTGCATGGGTGTGTTGCCCTGTATGATTGTTATTGCCCTGGCAGCTTTGCCTTGTGTGAGTAGTGATTTTGTGGGCTAGGTGATTCTCTCTAATGTGCATGCTTTAGTGATGGGTGTCCATGCAGGTCTGTGATGGGGGTCCGTGCTTTGGTGTTACATGCAGGGCTTGGTACTGGGAGAGGTGGGTTGTGATGGTGGGGTGTGTGTGAGGTGGTGAAGTGATGGGAGTGCGGGTAAGGGGAGGGGTATGTGATGGCATGCAGGTAGGGGGGGTGATAGTAATAGAGATTTGACTTACCAGAGTCCAGACTTGCTCCTCACATGTTGTTAGTTGTGGGGGAGGAGGTGGGGGTCCACCGCCAGTCCTCTGTACAGCTATTTGGCTTCTTGGTGCTGTGGAGCACACCTTCCCCCGTAGGTCATTCCACCTCTTCCTGATGTAATCCCTTGTTCTGGGGTGCTGTCCCACGGCGTTGACCCTGTCCACGATTCTCCACCATAGCTCCATCTTCATAGAAATCAATGTCTGCTGCATCTGTGATCCGAATAGCTGTGGCTCTACCCAGATGATTTCCTCCACCATGACCCTTAGCTCCTCCTCAGAGAACCTGGGGTGTCATTGCGGTGCCATGGGTGTATTGTGGGTGGTGTGGGTGAGGGTGTGTGGGGTGCTGTGTTGGGGTGTGTGATGTAAGGTGCGTGGATGGTGTATAGGGGATGGTGGTGTGTGTCTTTGGCCTTGTCTGTGGTTTTGCTATCAATTTTGTCGCGCTTGTTTGTAATGGTAAAGGGTTGTGGGTATTGTGTGTGTGTTTTATAGTGGTGTGTGGGTGTGGTGTGTGTATGTGTGTCAGGTGTGTGTTATAAAAATTGCCCAATGTGGTGTTGTTTTGTTAGGTTGTGTGTATTTTGAGCGCAGCAGTATGTACCGCCAATGGTTTCACGCTATTGAATGTCTGTCGCAGTGATTCGTGGGTCATAATGCTATAGGCGTATTTCTGTTGGCCTAACGGTGTAGATTTTGGTAGTGGCAGTTTATCACTGACCTTTGGGCTGGCGGACTTGTGTGTGGGGCTGTATAGGAACAGATTGCTATGTGTGGGTCATAATATGGGTGGCGGTAATCCGCTGCGGCGGCGGTATGTTGGCGGCAGTCAGCATGGCGGTAAGTGGGATTTACCGCCAATGTCATAATAAAGGCCATAATCTGTATCTTTGACCAAGGCTGCCTTGTATAGTACATGATATTTTAATTCCTGTTGCCAGTCAAGTAGCCAGTTTCTATCTCCGAGACACAGCATTGCATCAGAACTGTTCTCTAAACAATGCATGGGTCATTATATAAATTACACCTGGGCCCAAGGAGGGTAGAGGTCATCACAGTCATGGCCGTCCTAGGACAAGTACTACACAACAGAACGTTTTTCTGATCCTGGCGCTGACTCTTCAGCTTTCCGAGAAGATTGGCACCCATATGAGAAGATTACCATCCATACAACAGGCAGACCCTTGCTATTCGATTTGGGTATGGGGCTGGAGCTAATCCCTTTGGTCGGGTCAGGCAGACGGTTATATCAACTATGCTCTCAGATCTAGACTTTGAGTTTTTGTAGGAATCTTTTGACACTGTAGAATCACACAGTTCACCTTCTACACTTTGGCTATAATGTTTGTTTCTGTGCTCTGTTTCATCTGCTTTATTATTGCAGCACATGCTTAGTGTGATTACTTCAATAAATGAATTGAAATTCAGTTTGATTTTGTATCTAGCCTTGGCATGCATGAGTAACCAAGTGAAAGGGATATAGGCCCTCATTCTGACCCTGGAGGTTTGTAACCGCCAGGGCAGAGGGCAGAGGAAGCACCGCCAACAGGCTGGCGGTGCTTCCGGGGCAATTCTGACCGCGGCGGTAAAGCCGCGGTCAGAAAAGGGGAACCAGCGGTTTCCCGCCGGTTTTCCAGCGCCGCCATGGGGATTCCGACCCCCTTCCCGCCAGCCTGTTCCTGGCGGTTTACACCGCCAGGAAGATGCTGGCAGGAACGGATGTCGTGGGCCCCCTGGGGGCCCCTGCAGTGCCCATGCCACTGGCATGGGCACTGCAGGGGCCCCCTAACAGGGCCCCATTAAGATTTTCAGTGTCTGCAAAGCAGACACTGAAAATCGCGACGGGTGCCACTGCACCCATCGCACCCCAGCAAATCCACCGGCTCCATTCGGAGCCGGCTTCATCTTTTCTGGGGCTTTCCCGCTGGGCCGGCGGGCGATCTGCTTGAGATCGCCCTCCGGCCCAGCGGGAAAGTTGTGATCACCGCCGCGGTCATTTGACCGCGGTGCGGTGTTTGGGCGGTCGGCGCCCGCCGGGGTCGGAATGACCCCCATAATCTGTTTCCATGACTTCCCTGAGGAGTCAGAGTGTCAGGTTCAAGTTGCCACAAATCACCTTTCTCCCCAACAAGTTTGGAGGTTTGGGTGAGGCACTGAAAGCTAGCCAGGAGTTGGGCCGACAGTTACCAGACCACGTGGATTGCACTCCCTAGTTCGGTGGTGCTGTTGTCCTAAACACACAGGGCCATATTTATACTTTTCGACGCACAACTGCGCCAACACAGTTGTGCGTCAAAAAATCTAACGCCATTCTGAAGCGCCATGCAGGCGCCGTATTTATTCAATGACGTTAGCCGGCGTTAGCCGGCGGAGCTGCCTGGTGTGCGTAAAAAAAAATTACTTACACCAGGCAGCACCGGCGTAGGGGAATATGGAGCTTGGGCGTAAAAAAATGGGGCAAGTCAGGCTGAGGCAAAATTTTCGCCTCAACCCGATTTGCGCCATTTTTTTTGACTCCCAACCCCCATTGAAATGACTCCTGTCTTCATGCCCCCTTGCCCAATGGCCATGCCCAGGGGACTTATGTCCCCTGGACATGGTCATTGGTCATAGTGGCATGTAGGGGGGCACAGATCAGGCCCCCCTATGCCACAAAAAAATAAATAAAAAAAATACTTACCTGAACTTACCTTAAGTTCCCTGGGATGGGTCCCTCCATCCTTGGGCGTCCTCCTGGGGTGGGCAAGGGTGGCAGGGGGTGTCCCTGGGGGCATGGGAGGGCACCTCTGGGCTCCTTCCGAGCCCACAGGTCCCTTAACGCCTGCCCTGACCAGGCGCTAAAAAACGACACAAAAGCGGCTGGACGTCATTTTTTTTGACCCGCCCACTCCCGGGCGTCATTTTTGCCCGGGAGTGTAAATACGGCGCACATGCCTCAGAGTCATTTTTTAGAAGGGAACGCCTACCTTGCATATCATTAACGCAAAGTAGGTGTCCACGCTAAAAAATGACGCAAACTCCATGAACTTTGGCGCTAGACGCATCTAACGCCAGAGTATAAATATGGAGTTTGTTTTACGTTAAAAAAAACGACGCAAATCCGGCGCAAACAGAGTATAAATATGGCCCACAGTCTTATTACCAAATGTATGAAGGCCAGGTACTTCTTTGATGTATCTCCTGAGTAGCTCTCTCACATATACCGGGGGTACCCTATTCACCTCTTATACTGAGATGTCCGTGGTGTTAGGGAAAAGTCCTACTCAGCTATATAGGTAGCACCTATACTAATGTGTAGGTTAATCAAGCTTGAACCTTAAAAGGATACCCCATTTGGTGTTTCTATCTCAGAATTCTATCTTGCAGACATGGTACAACCGGTAGTAATTCCAGTAAATTGTAGACAAGCTGTCACATAACATATACTTGCTAATGGGCTTCCTAATGGGGGTGAAGATGTAACATTTGTGGTAGAGGCCCACCATGCGTACAAAACAGAAACATTTTATTCATGGGTCAATTTTCTAGCAGTCGATGCAAATTCAAATACATTTTATACATATACAGCAGCAAACGCTCCACAACAATACAGAACATACAACCAATTTGAAATTCTACTATCATATCAGGGACACCTAAATGGGTTTCACAGCACCCTCCCACACATAGCTGCACGCTTTAGATTAGGCCCTCTCAGCAATGAAGGACAAACATGGGCAGTATTGGCTACATATACACCAAATCCAAATGTTCAAACTCTACAGGCAGTGGATTTACATCCCTTATATAATAACTTAGTAAGCCTATACAGTACAGACATTTAACACAATCCGTAATGCAGACTTTGAATACCACCCCAGTGAGGGCTGCTCTAGATGTCCAACAATTGCCTGCACCAGGGATAGATCCAGTATCATATAATTCTATCATGGGTAAAACATCCACCAGATGTGAATAAATTACGTTCTGGATTGCACAATAAACAAATCAGCTGGAAGCAGTGTTTCCCCATATGGGACCCCATGATAAACATAGATTTCTCACAATAGCTTGCCATTTGGAATGGTTCTCTCAGTTGATGATTGTGCCACTTGGAGTACACTATGGGGGTTATTCTAACTTTGGAGGAGTGTTAATCCGTCCCAAAAGTGACGGTAAAGTGACGGATATACCATCAGCCGTATTACGAGTTCCATAGGATATAATGGACTCGTAATACGGCTGGTGGTAAATCCGTCACTTTTCCGTCACTTTTGGGACGGATTAACACCTCCTCCAAAGTTAGAATAACCCCCTATGTGCTGCAGTATATACCATAACAAATGGTACACTATGGGGGTGATTCTAACCCTGGCGGTCGGTGTTAAAGCGGCGGCCAACCCGCCAACAGGCTGGCGGTAAAAAAAATGGGATTCTGAGCCTGGCGGGAACCGCCAACACAGACAGCCACCTTAACACTCCGACCGCCACGGCGGTACAAACAAACAGCGCGGTGGTCACCGGCAACAGACAGGCGGCAGACAATGTACCGCCCACACTATTCCAACTCACCAATACGCCACCTTTTCCGGGACGGGAGCACCGCCGATAAAAACACGGCGGAAACAGACTACGGACGGGAAAACGCTCACCACTACGCACTCCAGGAGGAAGGAGGACAGCATGGAACCCGAATTAAACATCCTACCTGCTCTCGTCTACCTTCTCATCTACCACGAGTACGAAGTCCGGCGCAGACGACAACGGTGAGTACTGCACCTACGACACACGGGAGGGGGAGGACGAAAGGTTACGGGCACACACATATGCGACCCCCCCCCCCAACTATGTACTCACCAATGCAGAGCACCAAGTCACAGTGACACCACCCAAACACCCCTGAAAAATGCTAGGACATAATCAAATTTGGAATAAATATTTATGTACCAAAAAGCTCCAGAAAATTATCGTACAACCATGAAAGATATTCACAACAAAACTAATGACATACACATCAGTGTATAACTGAAGTACCAAGTCCTGCACATCCTACAAATTCAGCATGTCCGTGGGCCAAAGTCTTGAGAAATAAGGGCAAAGCCCACACAGGAGACCTGAGTCCTTTGGAGAGAACACTGCAGGGGCATCAGATGTAAAAACTACAGGCACCTCAGGGGGAAGGGAAGGGGGGGGCACCACAGCCACATGAGTCCACGACGCCAGATCCACGAGGAGCCACCATGCCCACTGGACCATCCTGGGGAGTGCAAAGCCACAGTCTCTCAATGTCTCTACAGTGGGTGGGCTGCCCACTGGACCATCCTGGGGAGTGCAAAGCCACAGTCTCTCAATGTCTCTACAGTGGGTGGGCTGCCCACTGGACCATCCTGGGGAGTGCAAAGCCACAGTCCATCAGGTGGATGACAGTCTCCACTGGTCAAGGAGGAGGCATGGTGGGCACAGTGAACCATAAACGGTGCTTGAGACGGCGGTGCCCAGCGGAGCGGTGCTTGAGATGGCGGTGCCCAGCGGAGCGGTGCTTGAGAGGAAGGGCCCAGCGTAGCGGTGCTTGAGATGAAGGGCCCAGCGGAGCGGTGCTTGAGACGGCGGTGCCCAGCGTAGCGGTGCTTGAGAGGAAGGGCCCAGCAGAGCGGTGCTTGAGACGGCGGTGCCCAGCGGAGCGGTGCTTGAGAGGAAGGGCCCAGCGGAGCGGTGCTTGAGATGGCGGGGCCCAGCGGAGCGGTGCTTGAGAGGAAGGGCCCAGCGGAGCGGTGCTTGAGATGAAGGGTCCAGCGGAGCGGTGCTTGAGATGAAGGGCCCAGCGGAGCGGTGCTTGAGACGGCGGTGCCCAGCGTAGCGGTGCTTGAGAGGAAGGGCCCAGCGGAGCGGTGCTTGAGACGGCGGTGCCCAGCGGAGCGGTGCTTGAGAGGAAGGGCCCAGCGGAGCGGTGCTTGAGACGGCGGGGCCCAGCGGAGCGGTGCTTGAGAGGAAGGGCCCAGCGGAGCGGTGCTTGAGATGGCGGGGCCCAGCGGAGCGGTGCTTGAGAGGAAGGGCCCAGCGGAGCGGTGCTTGAGAGGAAGGGCCCAGCGGAGCGGTGCTTGAGATGAAGGGCCCAGCGGAGCGGTGCTTGAGACGGCGGTGCCCAGCGTAGCGGTGCTTGAGAGGAAGGGCCCAGCGGAGCGGTGCTTGAGACGGCGGTGCCCAGCGGAGCGGTGCTTGAGAGGAAGGGCCCAGCGGAGCGGTGCTTGAGATGGCGGGGCCCAGCGGAGCGGTGCTTGAGAGGAAGGGCCCAGCGGAGCGGTGCTTGAGATGAAAGGCCCAGCGGAGCGGTGCTTGAGACGGCGGTGCCCAGTGTAGCGGTGCTTGAGAGGAAGGGCCCAGCGGAGCGGTGCTTGAGACGGTGGTGCCCAGCGGAGCGGTGCTTGAGAGGAAGGGCCCAGCGGAGCGGTGCTTGAGATGGCGGGGCCCAGCGGAGCGGTGCTTGAGAGGAAGGGCCCAGCGGAGCGGTGCTTGAGATGAAGGGCCCAGCGGAGCGGTGCTTGAGACGGCGGTGCCCAGCGTAGCGGTGCTTGAGAGGAAGGGCCCAGCGGAGCGGTGCTTGAGACGGCGGTGCCCAGCGTAGCGGTGCTTGAGAGGAAGGGCCCAGCGGAGCGGTGCTTGAGACGGCGGTGCCCAGCGTAGCGGTGCTTGAGAGGAAGGGCCCAGCGGAGCGGTGCTTGAGACGGCGGTGCCCAGCGTAGCGGTGCTTGAGAGGAAGGGCCCAGCGGACCGGTGCTTGAGACGGCGGTGCCCAGCGGAGCGGTGCTTGAGAGGAAGGGCCCAGCGGAGCGGTGCTTGAGATGAAGGGCCCAGCGGAGCGGTGCTTGAGAGGAAGGGCCCAGCGGAGCGGTGCTTGAGATGGCGGGGCCCTGTTCAGCGGTGCTCTTCTCCACGGCGGGGCCCTGTTCAGCGGTGCTCTTCTCCACGGCGGGCCCTGTTCAGCGGTGCTCTTCTGCACCGCGGGCCCTGTTCAGCGGTGCTCTTCTTCACCGCGGGCCCTGTTCAGCGGTGCCTATCTCCACGGCGGGGCCCTGTTCAGCGGTGCTCTTCTGCACCGCGGGCCCTGTTCAGCGGTGCCTATCTCCACGGCGGGCCCTGTTCAGCGGTGCTCTTCTGCACCGCGGGCCCTGTTCAGCGGTGCCTATCTCCACGGCGGGGCCCTGTTCAGCGGTGCTCTTCTTCACCGCGGGCCCTGTTCAGCGGTGCTCTTCTGCACCGCGGGCCCTGTTCAGCGGTGCTCTTCTGCACCGCGGGCCCTGTTCAGCGGTGCTCTACTCCACGGCGGGCCCTGTTCAGCGGTGCTCTTCTGCACCGCGGGCCCTGTTCAGCGGTGCTCTACTCCACGGCGGGGCCCTGTTCAGCGGTGCCTATCTCCACGGCGGGGCCCTGTTCAGCGGTGCTCTTCTTCACCGCGGGCCCTGTTCAGCGGTGCTCTTCTCCACGGCGGGCCCTGTTCAGCGGCTCTTCTGCACCGCGGGCCCTGTTCAGCGGTGCTCTTCTCCACGGCGGGCCCTGTTCAGCGGTGCTCTTCTGCACCGCGGGCCCTGTTCAGCGGTGCTCTTCTTCACCGCGGGCCCTGTTCAGCGGTGCCTATCTCCACGGCGGGGCCCTGTTCAGCGGTGCTCTTCTGCACCGCGGGCCCTGTTCAGCGGTGCTCTACTCCACGGCGGGGCCCTGTTCAGCGGTGCCTATCTCCACGGCGGGGCCCTGTTCAGCGGTGCCTATCTCCACGGCAGGCCCTGTTCAGCGGTGCTCTTCTGCACCGCGGGCCCTGTTCAGCGGTGCTCTACTCCACGGCGGGGCCCTGTTCAGCGGTGCTCTTCTGCACCGCGGGCCCTGTTCAGCGGTGCTCTACTCCACGGCGGGGCCCTGTTCAGCGGTGCTCTTCTGCACCACCGCGGGCCCTGTTCAGCAGTGCTCTACTCCACGGCGGGGCCCTGTTCAGCGGTGCTCTTCTGCACCGCGGGCCCTGTTCAGCGGTGCTCTACTCCACGGCGGGGCCCTGTTCAGCGGTGCTCTTCTGCACCGCGGGCCCTGTTCAGCGGTGCTCTACTCCACGGCGGGCCCTGTTCAGCGGTGCTCTTCTGCACCGCGGGCCCTGTTCAGCGGTGCTCTACTCCACGGCGGGCCCTGTTCAGCGGTGCTCTTCTGCACCGCGGGCCCTGTTCAGCGGTGCCTATCTCCACGGCGGGCCCTGTTCAGCGGTGCTCATCCAGCAGGTCAAGGGAGCCAGACCTGGCCTGGACTCCCTGCTCAGTCGCCCTCGAACCGTGACGTTTCTGGACCCTTCGGGGACGGACTCCTGGCCTCCTTAGTGTCCTCCTTCCCAGCTGGGATGTGGCATGTGGGGTCCACCTTCTCCGCGCTCCTGCTGCCCTTCCACTCCTTTGATGGGGCTCTCGGGCCCTTGCCTCCCCTAGATGGTGTGGGTGGTGAAGTGGCCGCACATTGCTCCTTGGGGGCAGCCCTGTCGGTCCTCGCACGGCGGCCCTTGTTTTTGCGGGTCCTCTTGCCGGGGGGGGGGGGCTGGACGTGTCCTTGCTGCTGATCGATGTGTCACTGCTGGCAAAGGGTGGGCTCCAGAACCCAGGCACAACAGTGACACCCGAAGCTGGGCTGGTGGTGGCTGCGGTGCTCTTGGGACTCTTTGAAGATGGATGGGGGAGCTCATCGGGGGGAAAGAGGTTAAGGTTAGCCAGGAAACGTTTTTTAGGGCCAAGGTAAAGGGTAGGAGAAGTGGAGATGGAAGTGGAGGTAGAGGAGGTGGTTGTAGGAGAGTCAGGTGTGCTGTCATTGGGTGAAGGTGCTGGTGCTGTAGGCTGTCATGAGGTGGATGGCTGTTGGGTGGGTGTCTGCCTGCGTTTGTGTGTCTTGGAAGAGGGGGTGACAGACACAGTGGGAGAGGACACAGGGGACGTGTAAATGGCAGTGGGGGTGGTGACTGCACGTGTGTGGACTGTACTGGAGGGTGAGGTGGTGATGGAAGCACTGGCTGATGTTGGGGTGCATGCAGGTGTGAGTGTAGACGTCACAGGGAGGGATGAGGGAGACGAGGAGGAGGGGGACACAGGGGTGGCAGTGGCTGTTGGCATGTCTGCATCTGGGTGTTGCTTGGGTGAGTGTTTGTGGGATCTGTGGTGCTTGTGTTTGGATGAGCTGCTCTTGGGTGTTGAGGTGTGTGCAGGCTGGTCTGATGGTGTGGATGGGATAGGCTGAGGAACAGGAGACAGAGAAAGGCTGGAGGCAGTAAGAAGAGGGAGGCTGGAAACAGGGACAATGGCTGCCGTCAGTGCTGAGGCCAGAGCAGTGAACGCTCGTTGATGGGCAGCCTGACCCGAATGAATGCCCTCCAAGTACGCATTGCTCTGTTGCACCTCCCTTTGCACACCCTGGATGGCATTCAAAAGGGTCGTCTGCCCAACAATGAGCGTCCTTACCAGGTCAATGAGCTCCGCACTGAGGGCAGCAGGGGCAACAGGGGCAGGGGCTGAGGTGCCTGGGGCGAAGGAGACGCGCGCCTTCCTGGGCGAACCGGCACGGAGCGAAGACTGAGGGGCTGCTGGGAGGGCGGGGCTGGTGCGCTGGGTGGCGGCTGTACCTGTAGAGGCGGGGGGCACGGATGTTGCCGCCACCCCTAGGGAGCTCCCATCCGAGGACGTGTCGCTTTCGCTGCTCTCACCAGCGGTCCCCGTCGTGGTGCTCCCCTCGCCCTCCGGATCACTGGTGCCCTCGGTGTCTGTTCCTGGGCCCACCGGGGCCTTGTGTCCTGCAGCTCCCTCGTGCTCCGATGCCAAATCTCCTCCGCCTGATGATGCTAATGCACACATGCACAAGAAGATGAAGAGAAAGGGTGGGGGGAGAAAAAAGAAGACCAGGTTGAGTGCATGCAATGTCAACACCGTTGGCGGAGAGGACAGACACAGGTGCCTAATGCACTAAGCCGCGCATTCGGGGTACACTACTCAGTACTACTGACTAAGAAAATAGGCCAAGAGACGTCAAACGCGCACATGGGAGATGCTGGACCTTCAATGGCTGTACTTGTCACCCTACCGAGGTGGGGGCCGGGGGCACAGGGCCATGCCTAAGGGAGAGGACTACACTACAGAAAGCGCCCTGGCCTAATGTCACCCACAGCCCTCCTCCCCCACCCAGACGCCTCCACTGCGCAGAAAGATAGGAGAATGTGCTGATACTCACCCCCTTGTGTCTGCTGTGATGTCTTAAAGCGCCCATCCAATTCAGGGTAGGCCACCGCCAGGATCCGGGACATCAGGGGGGTCATGGTGCGACTGGCACCCCTCCTAGGTTGGGAGGCCATCCCCAGCAGTGTTTCTGCGGTCTTCCTTGTTCCGCGGCGGATGTCCTCACACCTCTTGCGGCAGTGGGTGCCCCGTCTGTTGTGGACCCCCAAGTTCCGGACTTCATTGGCGATGGCACGCCAAATCTCAATCTTCTGATGGGCGCTGACCTATTTGACATGTACAGGGTGGAAAGGAGGAAATCATGAATGACCTGCATGTTAGATGTGATTGCCCCCCCCCCACCAACTTTGCCATATGGCACATGCTCTCATCTGTCGGGCGTTGCACTCCTCATTCGCCCCCCACCCCACCAACTTACATCCACCCCAATCCACACAGGCATAGCCCATTCCATGTGCACCCGGTGTACTCACTTGTTGGTCTGGAGGACCGTAGAGTAGCGCATACTGGGGGAGGACCCCATCCACGAGCTTCTCCAACTCTTCAGACGTGAAGGCAGGGGCCCTTTCCCCAGTCGCAGCAGCCATTGTATCTTCCAGACCGAGGTCACAGCAGCACTTGCAGTATAGGTCCTCTCCTGTGGATGATCAGGTCTCGAGTGATTAAGCAGATAGAAAATGGCGGTCACGCCCGCGGCGGTGCGTACCGCGGCGGTGCGTACCGCGACCGCCGGCGCACTTCGTCATTGGCTCCTGAAACCCATAGGTTTCAATGTTAACCAATGCGGCTTTGCGCCGCGGTCTTCGACCGCCTACCGCCACGGTGTGCCCCGCCAGCGCATTGACCTCACATCCCATTGTCCCACTTCACAGGTCAGGCAGCCGCCATTTCAAGGGCCTACATGGCTTAATTTTGACTGCGACACACAGGCCTAGGCCTTGCATTGCCACACATACACGCCTTTCAACCCATTGCCATTCTTTAACTGTGCAAGCTGTCTGTACGTACCTGTGGTTTGGCTGACTCTGTGCTCCATGTTGTCCTTCCTAGGCACCGTCCGCTGGGACTTGCGATGAGAAGGAGGAATCCTTGCGTGTACCGACCGCTGGTGGACCTGTCGACAATGGAAGAACGCCATATATTACTTCGATACAGACTTGACCGTGCCACTATCCATGAACTGTGTGCCCAGCTGGAGCCAGCCCTGATGTCCCCATCCGCCAACCCACAGGGATTCCCCCTCTGGTGCAGGTTTTGTCAGTCCTCCATTTTTTGGCCAGTGGGTCATTCCAGACCACAGTGGCCATGTCATCTGGAATGTCTCAGCCTATGTTTTCTAAGATTTTGAGCAGAGTGTTGTTTGCCCTGATGAAACTCATGCGGAGCTACATCATTTTCCCAGAGGAGGGTGACTTGCCTACAGTGAAGGGTGATTTCTATGCCCTTGGACATATCCCCAACATCATTGGTGCCATTGATGGGACCCATGTGGCTTTGGTACCCCCAAAAGACGATGAGCAGGTGTACCGAAACAGAAAAAGTTATCATTCGATGAATGTCCAGGTGGTCTGTTTGGCTGACCAGTACATCTCCCATGTAAATGCCAAGTTCCCAGGGTCAGTGCATGACGCGTATGTGATGCGAAATAGCAGCATCCCCTATGTGATGGAGCAGCTACAGAGACAACGTGTGTGGCTAATAGGTGACTCTGATTACCCCAACCTGCCGTGGCTACTGACCCCAGTGAGGAATTCCCGGACAAGGGCAGAGGAACGGTACAATGAGGCCCATGGGCGTACTAGGAGGGTGATTGAGCGAACCTTTGGCCTCCTGAAGGCCAGGTTTAGGTGCCTGCATATGACAGGTGGATCCCTAATGTACTCACCAAAGAAGGTGTGTCAGATCATCGTGGCCTGCTGTATGCTTCACAACCTGGCTTTGCGACGCCAGGTGCCTTTCCTGCAGGAGGATGGTCCAGATGGTGGTGTTGTAGAAGCCGTGGAGCCTGTGGAGAGTGAAGAGGAGGAAGACTCAGAGGACGACACAGACAATAGGGACAGAGTGATACAACAGTATTTCCAGTAACACCCAGGTAAGAATCACCCACGCCATTTCACAATTGCTTCTAGCCTCCTGCATCTGTACTTTCTGTAGTTCCCACCAGATCTTTTTGGGTAATTTTTGTTTTTCCCTTCCCTTCTCAGTGCTGTATGACTCAGTGCCTGACTTCTGCTTGGTTTGCCCATGAACTACAGCGTATTGACATTGGTATGTTGTCATCACTAATTGACAGAACAGATATTGAACAGTAATATGTAATACATTTGCTAATAATACAGCATGACTCCAAACTGATTTGTGTGCAATATGTGATTTATTTACAGGGCTAGATATTGGTACATGTGATTATAAGGGTGATGGGTGGGGGTGGAGTAATGTCCATGGCAGAGTCCAGTTCTCAGTCTCACAGGTGCATTGTCCTTTTGCCTGTGGAAGGATGGAGCAGAGGCAGTTCATGGTTGGACAGGGTGGCAATGTGGGACAGTGGGAAGAGTTCAGGGGGTATGTCCTGCTGGCGGGGGTCTTGACATCCTACTCTGTCTTTTTTTTGGATCTCAGGCTCCTCTTACGGGGTGGTTGTTCTTCAGCAGGAGGTGGGGTTCTGGTGGCCTGCCGTGGTGTTGGGGCCTCCTGTCCACTAGCGCCGGCGGAGGTGGTAGGCTGTTCCTGGTCCGGGCTAGTGACAGGGGCCCTGTGTGGTGCCACATGGTCCCGCAACGCGTCTTCTATCCTGTTGAGGGCCAGGACGATGGTCCCCATTGCGGTCCCGATGATTCTCAGCTCCTCCCTGAACCCCATGTAGCGTTCCTCCTGCTGTGCCTGGATCTCCGTGAACCTGGCCAGTACCGTCGCCATCGTCTCTTGGGAGTGGTGGTAGGCCCCCATGATGGTGGTGAGGGCCTCTTGGAGAGTGGGTTCCCTGGGCCTCTCCTCCCCCCCCTGTCGCACAGCAGCCCTCCGAGCTGCCCGGTTTCCCCCGGCCTCTGTCTCCTGGACGGTGTGCCCGCTCCCACTGCCCCCAGGTCCCTGTTGTTGTTGGGGTGTTGGGTTAGCCTGGGTGCCCTGTAGTGGCAGACACACCGCTGATTGACGTGTCCTAGAGACAGAGGCATGGGCCCGCTGGGTGGGAGCTGTGCTGGTGTTGGCAGAGGGGGTCGGGTCTGGTGTGGCCTGTGTCTGGGTGAGGGGAACCGACTGGCCAGAGGTCCCCGATGGTCCGGGCTGGTCATCAGGTTCAGTGTCGACAGAGCTGCTGTCCTCACTGTGGGCCTGTTCCGGGGGTGGGATGGACATTTCTGGACCCTCCTGGCTGGTATTTTGGCGTTCGGGTCCTGCATGGGGTAAGAGAGTTTGGTTATTGTTTCTGTGTGTGCAATAGCGTGCGTGTTATGGGTGCCCTCGTCCCCCAGTGCAGGCATTCCCTTGAGGGAGGTGTTGTGAGGGTAGTTAGTGGGGGGGGGTAAGTGCAGTGGTCATGCTTGGGTGATGGGTGTCCATGGATTGTGTTGGCATGCAGGAGTTGGTGTTGGGATGGGTGGGTTGTGCTGGTGAGACATTGTCAGGGAGGATGTGTGCTGGGGGGTTGGGGGTGAGGGTGGGGGTGTGGGTTGGCATGCTGGTGGGGTGGGGGGGATCTAGTAGTTGAGATTGGACTTACCAGAGTCCATTCCTCCGGCTACTCCTGCGAGGCCCTGAGGATGCAGGATGTTGAAGACCTCTTGCTCCCATGATGTAAATTCGGGAGGGGTGGGTGGGGGTCCGCCGCCAGTCTTCTGGACCGCGATGTTGTGCCTGGAGACCATCGATCGGACCTTCCCCCGTAGGTCGTTCCATTGTTTGCGGATGTCCTCCCTATTCCTGGGATGCTGTCCCACCGCGTTGACCCTGTCCACGATCCGCTGCCATAGCTCCGCCTTCCTAGCTATACTGGTGTGCTGCACCTGTGAGCCGAAGAGCTGGGGTTCCACTCTTAGGATTTCCTCCACCATGACCCGGAGTTCTTGGTCCGAAAAGCGTGGGTCCCTTTGGGGTGCCATGGGGTGGTGTGGGTGAGGTGTGGGGTGGTGTATGTGATGATGAGTATGTTGGTGTGTGGTGCTTTGTGCTACTATGTGGTGTGTGTGATGGTGTAGTGTGCCTCAGTGTGTATTGCTATGGATTGTCTGCTGTGTCTCTCTCTCCTTCTCTCAGTAATTGTGGTCGTAGGGGTTTGTGGGTGATGTGGGGGTGTGTTTTATAGTTGATTGATTGTGTGGGAGTGGGTTGTGTATGTGTATCAGGTGTGTGTATTTGTAATTGTCCAATGTGCCTGTGTTTTGGTGCTGTGTGTGTATTTTGACCGCGGCGGTGTGTACCGCCAATGGAATACCGCGTTGGAAAGCCCGCCGCGTTGATTCGTGGGTCGTAATGGCATGGGCGTTTTTCTGTTGGCGTGACGGTGGAGGTTTGGTCATCTCCAGTTTATCGCTGCCCGCTGATGTGGCGGGCTGCAGTGGAGGTCGGATTTTTGGAGGTTTGGCCGTTGTGGGTCAGAATGACCGTGGCGGCTTTCCGCGGCCGCGGCGGTGTTATGGCGGTCTTCTGACCGGCGGTAAGCGCCTTTTACCGCCGAGGTCAGAATGACCCCCTATATCTGTCAATTCTTCCAGAGATGTGGAAAAAATCAAAATGCACACAGGGCTGCCCCTGCCCTGAATTTAAGAATGAAATTAATGGGCAATTTTGCCTCAGTATCCTTAATCATCTTAGGAAAGTTTAAAGGGGAAGCAGCAGCTCATGCAGGTTCCTCAAATAGATCAGGAACATGAGCTACCAGAAATTATCCCTGGACTTATACTAGTGTGTGTCGGGATTTGCAGGCCAGACCAAACAAATCACAATTTAAAGGTAATTCTGAAAAGGATAATACCAAGTAAGTGCAGGAGGCTTCTAAAAACGCTGGGATAAACACAAATCTTATAACGATAAAATTAAAAGACAAGGAGAATCTCCGCATTTGCAGACCTCCAGGAAATGCTATAATTCAAGAAATTGTGATAATTTGAAGGCTCCTGATAGGTATCAGTATACTGATACACTCCCTGCTCATTCCTTTCAGGACACATCTGACAAACGGACCAAGAGAAGTGGGAGGTCAGAATGTAGAAAAGACCAGTATATGAAACCAAAGAAGGACTCACAGCGCTCATCTAACGTCACAACAAAAAAGGAGGGGAAACTTCCATAACAAAAAACACAATTTAAAAAGAAGATTGTGGGATTTTGGCTATGTATGCCACATACATTGAGGACACTACTGAAGAACAGGACGTGGGCAGTGACCCTGCTAGACAGTGTGGCAGAGGTCACAATAGTTCACCAGAATCTCCAAGAGTTTCTGGATGTGAGAGCAACTAACGACTACATTGAAGTTGAAACCCCAGATAGGCGTGTTGCCCCTCCAGAATGAGTTTATAAATTAAATATTCAGATTGAGGGAGACATAATGCGCACTATTAGAGTAATTATCCAGGAAAGGTTAACGCTCAGCTATGACATTCTCCATTATCCTGGCAGAAAAGGTTGGCTGCCAGAGTTTGTTAGAACGCTCCCACGAGGGAAAGATGTAATTTTGCCACTTTTTTCAGTCCTAGTTCCAGATCCAGTAAAAGGAGCCCGTGCTGCAGAATGGGCTCTAGCACAGACATCAGCACTGTTCTGCAACCATGTGGGCTAGGATAGGGACTCTCCTTATCATGTTATACCTATATGGTCCAGCCCACAATTACAACCTCAGTACCCAAAAAAACATGATGCAAACGCCCCTGTAAGGGAAATTGTCTCACAACTAGAGTACTAGGAAGTAGTTGAACCTCATATAGAATAGTCTTAGATTATAGAGATTCAAATAGTCACACTTGCACATTTGCCATGCAAAACTCACATAGCACAGTTCTAATGAACAACATTGTCAGTGAAAAATACAAAACAACCTTGGAGATCTCCATCGTTTTTTTCTGCCAAAATATAGCACCTGAAAGCAGGGATCTGACCACCTTTTCAGTGCTCAGCTTTCAGCGCCAATTTTGTCATCTCCTCCAAGGGTATAAGAACAGTCCAGGATTGTCCCCTGTGAAATCAATTTTACACAATATTGATCCTGAGGCATTGTCATAGGTAGACAACATTTATCTGATGGATGACGACCTCAACACCCATCTGGCCACGGTAGATAGCATTGTATTGTGATTTACCAATTAAGGCTACAAATTCAACTTCAAGAAAACAAAAATTCCTTTCCTGAGTGTACTGTTTTTTTAATTCAAGCTTACAAATGAGGGGAAGAATCTGGCACCATACTTCCTAGAGAAGTGTGTACAATTACAACCATCAAATACCATCAAAAAATTGCAATCCTTGTTAAGACGCTTTAATTTTGGCAGGACATATATACTAGATTATGCACAGCTCATAACACCACTTTATGATTTATTATGTCCAGATTTCTTAAGCAAACATTGGACTCCATAACATACACAAATTCTCAGATCATTACAAACTGACATGCTTGAAGCAAACATTTACATACATGTGAAGACAAAACAAACTTGATCATCCGGATAATTCTGGCTGCCATTGGGTTCGCGTGTGTCACAATAAATGAAGATGACACTGTACCAATTGCGTATAAATCACACTTATACTTAAATGCAAAAAATTGTTTCACATTCACTGACAAAATACCGACTGCTGTTCAGATAGCTGTCAAAAAGGAGAGACCATTGGCCCAGGGTACGTGCATCAATGTAGTTATCCGAGCCCTAAACGCTGTTACTAAAGCCAGTGTTTCAAATGCAAAATCATAGCATTTGTGATGGATACAATTAGCCACCATCCTATACTGCCACTGATGTTGATTATGTTTTTGATCCAAAGCTACAGACCCAGGAATTTCTCCAATATGAACTTGAATACCCCATGCCCACTGATGTCATGCCTCTGGACCACCATAAATACATCATCTATACTGATGGTTCATCCTGCTGTAGGCACTAAACACCAATGCTACACAGCTTGTGCAGCTATTTACGGAGTCATGAGGGATGGTGAGTTCGACCCTCAAAAAACCTACACACATTCCCTTGGGGATTGCACAGCTCAACAAGCTGAACTGAAACCACTGATTCTGGTACTGGAACATATGAATCCCAAATTTCACAGACTTATTGTGTGCAGTTTGAATTATTGTGTCCTGTTGTTCAATGAACATCTACGCTACTGGTGCCTTAATGGGTTCAGAGATTCAAAATGAAACACCATAAAACACAAACTATTGTGGGGGAAAGTGGCAGGGTTGAAGGACAAATTGCCACGGGATCATGTAATACATACATTGGGTCACCATGTTGGAATATACGTTGTAGGGAATCCACTGGCTGATAAAGCTGCCAAATCTACAGTTGTTATGGCAACAGTTGCAGCGATAATGTGTCCGCGTCCGAGGGTGGATGATGATATTTTGGGTGCTGTAAATGCTCCAACTGAAGGCAAGCCTTTACCAAAAGCATACCCAAAAAAGTATTCCTACCACTTGAGCAACCAAAAAATTCCTTATGTAACAATACCAGGGGTGGGTGATTGTGTGATCCCCAACTAGGATCGCAGGCTGGAGCTGATCAAAGCATCTCATGAGGATGTTGCTTATGACCATGCTGGTGTGGCAGCTACCATTTCACTTTTACAAAAATGCTATTGGTGACACGGTCACAACTGTCAACAAATAAAAGGTTCCACCATCAAGCGCCCACGGCAGACATCCCTCTTAGTGCTGAACAAGCCTATGCAGTGTGTGTACCTGGACCACTGCAGCCCTTTAAATTTAGATGCTGCATACAAATACAATCTACTAGGCATAGATTCTTTCTCCAGATTCATTTGGGTGTGGCCAGAGCGATCAGCTGGCGTTCACATGGTTATTAAAGATTTGAAAATCTATATGCAATTTCTGCTTTCTATTTGCACCAGGGCCCTGCTTTTACCTCTAGGGCTTATAGGGATGTCATGGGAACGTTGGGGGTAGCAGTGCATTATTCTTCTCCATATCATCCAGAGGAAAATGTTATTGTGAAGAGGAAAAACTGATACTTAAAGCACTCTTTAACAGCTACAGCTATAAGTTCAGTTTGTAGTTGGATCCATCACCTATATGGGGTCCAGAGAGCATTATATAGTCTGCCTAGAAGACCTTTGGGCAGCCATACTCCATATGAAGTCCTGTTTGGCATCCATGTATGCATCCCAGATCTTAATGGCCCTGGCGCAGTGGTGGCAGAAACATCTTTTGACATAAATGAACATGTCACTGTCTTGCAGGAATTACAACAGTTCTGAGATGAACGTTACACCACTTATGCTACCACTGAAGGGATTCAACAACTTCTACAAACTCGATTCCAAAAATTGGGGATCTGGCTTGAGAAAAGATTCCTGTTAAGAAGGAGTTTGGTCCATCATGCCAGGCACCGGTGCCTGCTCTTGGAATTCAAAGTACAAGAATTGTAATTCTATCACTGCTGCCTGGTTTGAAAGACAAACATTTTGTCTCCATTGATCACATAAAATTACATCATGTGACCGATCCTACACAGTAGGCCATGAAGATTCCTCGATAGTTCCCTTACCCCTCGCACTACCATACAGAAGATACCTCTTCAAGCATTAAACAATGCTGAAATTGTTTCCTCGAGGATGGGGAGGGTGGAGAATTAAATTTTGTTGGCTCCAGTTACCAATACAAGTAAAATAAAAGTCCAAAATGTTAATCTGCAATTTACTAATACATAACAAAATGATGGGATTGTCTATGTTGAACCAGCATTGGAGACATCTACCAGTTATCTTTCACCTGAACGGACTCCAGTTTTAGTATAGACTGCTTCTGGTTATTTTGCTGACACACAATTTTTCTCCAACTTTTTCATTTTCAACTCTTGTCTCAGTACACAGTATACATAAGCTTTTCAAATGCCTTAAACATACTTATTTGATTCAGCTGCAGTATTGTCTGTGGATTATGCATGGGCATTATCCTGAACGCTCGGCTGTTGAACTGGTGGATGAGTTTTGAAAGCCCTATTTGTCTTCCCACAAAGAGACTTGTCCCTTGTGAACATTTCTGCAGTTCCAGTTCCTGATGGGGTTGCCTAGGATAAAGTTCCATATGATATAGTTGGTCCTACTGAAATGATACAGATACCATATGTTTTTCGATTTTCCACGAATAACAGTATTACACCTGGAGTTGTTTCTGAAGACTGGAATTTTAAAACAGTTGATTCTATGCTTTCTCAGCTTGAATAATATACTGCATTTGAAAATAATGATATGTACATGAGCTCTGCAGATTATGGCAAAATGTTCTGTTACTGCTATTATGGACATCATTACCTCCAATAGAGCTAGTACCCCATGAACAGTTTTTATCTACACACAATGGGAACACTGCCTAACTCCACTAGTGAGGAGTCCTAAAATATATGTAGATAAATGTACTTATTTTTCTGTGCTTGATGCTACTAATCCCTAGTCATATTGTTTTAAATTACCAATAGCGAAAGCAAGAAAAACAATACTAACTGACACTAAATTGATTTATTCTGATTAATTTATTTTCTGTTAGCTATACAAGACTATCAATATTGAAAACAACTAGTGACTTAAAAACAGTTTTGGGAAAGACAGATTGGCAGGTACAAGGCATGGATGCCTTATTCAAAGCATGTTTGATTCCATTGCAAATGTTTGAACAAAACGGTTTAGCAATTGGCACATTTAATTCAACACTTTCAGGTGGTTATTATGGCCAGTGGACACAAATGGTTGTTGTGCGTATTATTAACTCAACACAGGTTTTTAAAGCCAGTAGACAGGACCCTTGTTATGTCACCACACAACACACAGGTATAGTTTCCACTTACAGCATGGCCAAATTATGTTAGCAGTGGTTGCAACAGTCCACATTGACAGCTGTTAAAGAACACCTCTCTTTCCTTTCCGAGGACATAGACTTACAAACCATGCAAACCATGCTTATAAAGATTTCAGTATGCAATACACAATGAGATATGGAAGCTTTCACAAATGGAAATTACTGCTTGTTTGAGGCAAATAGATAAAGAAAACTTAGAGAAAACATTGGCTGTTGTCGATAATGGTATGAACACACTATCCACTTGCATTTACACATTAAACAACATTGTGTCTTCAGCAATTGATATTATTCAAAATGCTATGTCATTTTTACAGTGTGGGCAAAGCCAGCTTAGGTCCATTATGCAGTTCAGTTGGACTTTACAAGTACTTAAGGCAAATTACGTGGCCTGGAAGCACATGGACTACAAAGAGTTATTTGCCGCATTCAACCTTACAAAGAAACAACAGATAATGGCAAAAAAGGAAACTAGTTACACCATGCTCAATATAGAAAAGTTGCTTTTTACAGTAGCTGACACACCATCATCGATGTGGTTGCTACATGGTGTGATCTTCGTGCTGATATCCACATTTCAATTCACCTCATGTTTGAAACAACTTCCTGTTGGCAGGTTTGAACACTTAGGAGAGAGCTATATTCATGAGGTATGGGAATTGATT
The DNA here is from genome assembly GCF_031143425.1 of Pleurodeles waltl. Lineage (NCBI taxonomy): Eukaryota > Metazoa > Chordata > Amphibia > Caudata > Salamandridae > Pleurodeles > Pleurodeles waltl. Next base: position 1,297,459,093 of record NC_090446.1, on the reverse strand, counting down.
TTCAATTACAAGTGTATGATTGGGGGAAAAAATTGTTCTTGGCAGAAGTGAGTGTCACACTACTGTAAGCCATTCCATGATCTGCAAACAGGTGGCATTGTGCGGTGCATGCAACGCCTTGGTGGCTAATTTAACCTGCAGTTAAAGGGTATTCCTCTCTCTGTGATCCGCCCAGTATTTCAGTTATTCTTGAATGGGAGTTACTTGATGTTGAGTGATCAAGGCTGTTGTGGGATCAGAGCAGGTGCCCCATACATCATTTCTGCTTCTCCAATAGTGAACTGATGTGGAAATGTACTTTTCCCACCCACGGAAGAGATAAAAGTAGCAAATGTGTGGCCTCACATTATTACTTCCAAAATCAATATCCACAAGCTGAGCAGACTGAAAGCACTATTGTTTCAGAAACACATGGCACTTACATCAGCCTGTGGAACATATGACCTACAAGTGGCATGGTCAACAGCAGAGATACAGTCCCTCTTAAAAAACAACTTCCCAGGACCCTTTGGTCAATTGGTGAGTCACATGTTTAACACATCCAATACCGCAGGGATTGTACACTTTTTTTTAAAGCTGTAAGGTCTGGATTTGTTAGTATATTCCAGTCTGCTTTTGGAATTATACTATCGGCCACACACTAATTTGTTTCTAGTGTTTTTGGAGGCTTCCCGCTTGTACTGGAATTGATTGGCAGTATATTGCTGTTGCTATTTCTGATTTGCAATGGCTGCCTCATTTCAAACAAAAAGAGTTGTGGAGCTCCCACCAGCCAAACTGTGTCATTAACGTATGATGCAGTACTTTGGAGTATTAATGTTGGAGGAACTTGATATAGACTGGTCACTGTCATTCCGACCAGTGCTCTACTGTGTGCAGCCTGTTTTCTATAGCGTATGGTGCCCTTTTGAGAATGCAGTGGAAGTGTGTCTTGTTCAGCAGCAACTACTTTCTATGGACATGAATCTGATGATGTTCCAGATGAGGGTTCATTCCTGGAGCTGTCCTACAAGATTGTGGTTTCTTTGTGACACCTTGTATAAGCCATCCTTCAAGGACCTGGTCGCTTCTGTTTCCAGTAACCCAGCATCTGGAATGGCACAGATTACTGCCCACTCGGCTGAGGCTGAGGCTAGGGATCATGTGTGCTCCTTTGACCTTTTGGATGAGGCTCTGGTCGTTATATTGTCTGCCGAAGTAGGGTCTCTCTTGGATTTCATCTCCACTGATGTATTTAATGACTGTATGCAGGATTCCAATGGTTTTTAATTGGCACTGTTTCATCAAATGTACTACTTTTCAATTGACCATTTTTCCCTTTCCTGTTCAGCTTGTCGATATGGAAATGTTTATGATTTTTATATAATTTTTATAATTTTAGATTTGTTTACCCTTTCTTTTTTAGGGATACTAGAATCTGCACTCCTAAACTAACAAGGAGACGGTGTTGTAAGGACCCTTTTAATGCTGGGTTGGGCACCCCTGTCTTAGCCTAGTTTCATGGCCTTTGCCTTAGTTTACCTTTAAACACTATTTTATTCATATTTTAGAGAGCCTGCTTTGAGCTATTGCTTTTACATACTTTATCAGCTGCCTCTTCTGGGAAGGCAAGGTTCACGCTGCACATTTAATCAGCCTTTTTTTTCACATATAATTTGTACCTTTGGCCAAAGCTATCATGTACAGTACATGATCTACTAATTTGTGTTGCCAGCCCAGGAGCTAGTTTATATCCCCAAGACAAGGCATTACATCAGAACTGTTCTCCGAATAATGAATGGTCATTATATAAACTACACGTGGGCCCAAGGAGGGTAGAAAGCATTCCGGTCATGACTGTCATGGGACGCGTACTACAAAACAGACAGCTTTGTTGATTCTGGCACTGACTCTTCAGCTTCCTGTGAGGATTGCCATCTATACAACAGGCAGACCCCTACCCACTATCCTCTTATATCCAGACATAGGGTTTTTGTAGGAATCTCTAGACACTCTAGAATCTCGCAATATGGTGGGGTTGTTCATTTCCTTCACTTTGGCTGTAATGTCGGTTACTGTGCTCTGTTCATCTGCATTTCCACAGCACAAGCGTATTACACTAGAATGTGAATACTTCAATAAACGCATTGAAATTCAGTTCACAATTTGGGTCTTGGCATGGTTGAGTAACTGAGTGAAAGGAGTATGATCTAGTTCCACAACTTCCCTGAGGAGTCCGAGTGTCTGGTTACCACAAATAACTTTTCACCTGGACAGTGTTTAAGGTTTGAGTGAGGCACTGCAAGCTAGCCAGGAGTTAGGCTGGAGGCTACCAGGCAATGTGGGTTGCACTTAGTCTCCCACGTTTGGTGGTCTTATGACCAAAATTGGAACTCATAACATCATCGCACACTCAACCACCCAACCACCCAATCTTTTTACCAACTCATCCTTCCTCCAACCCATCCATTCATCCTTCTACCCACCCATTCTTTCACCCACCCATTCATCCCTCCTTTTACCCACCCATCATTTTACCCAACCATCCATCCTTTAATTGACCCATCCATCCTTTCACACACTCATCCATCCTTTCATCCACCCATTCTTTCACCCACCCATCTACCTTTCATCCCCCATCATTCCTTCTGCTCATCGATCCATACTTTCACCCACTTATGCATCCACTTATTCATCCTCTTTTCTCCAAGTCTATCCTTCTTGAGTTAATTATGAGCTTTTATCTGCCAAGTTGCAGATAAAAGAGTCCCATAACCTCCCCGTTGTAGCTGCAAAAGTAGGGGGTTCACAGCGCTCCGGCATCCTTCCATTCATCCATCTTTGTAGATTTCCATTTACTCTGCCATCTTTTCACTCAACCACCTGTCCATCCATCCTCTGCAATTTTCATTTACTTTGCCAGTCTTTCGCCCCATCCATCCATCCATCTTCTTAGATTTCCATTTACTCTGCAATCTGTTCACCTATATCCATCCATCATCCTCTCAGACTTCCATTCACACTGCCATCCTTTTATCCACCCATCATTTTACCCATTCATTCCCCATCTTTTCACCCACTCATCCGTTTACCAGCCCATCCATTCATCCTTTTATCTATCATTCTTTGATCCACCCATCCAGACTTTCTTTTAACCACCCACCATTTAATTCGCCCATCCATCCTTTCACCCCCTTCTTTCACCCACTCACCAATCATTTCACTCAGCCATCCAACCATCCTTTCATTCCCCCATCCTTTTACCCATTCATCTATCCATACTTTCACCCACTCATGCATCCACTTGTTCACCCTTCCTTCTCTTTTCTATAAGCCCACCATTCATGTGTTAATTATGAGCTTATATCTGCCAAGTTGCAGATAAAGGAGGTCCATAAAACCTTCCAACCCTGCTGTAGCTGCTAAAGCAGGGGGTTCACAACGCCCTTGCTCAGCAGTTGCCAAGTGGCTTTTGTCGCTTCAATTTCCTGCTCATAAGTGCCTTAGGGGAGACTGCTAAAAGGTGTTCTAGTGGTTAGGTGCGGCGCATAAGGCCAACCTCCAGTCAGGCCAGGGATTGTGTGGGTAGGCGCCATTGCTCAGTATAAATGAGGCCCCGGTAGGTCACTTGATTGCTCCTCCAAGCAGCAGGAGGGCCGCCATGTGTGGCTTGATGTGAGCCGGTGCAGAGCCAACAGGCCCCCTGCGGACCACTGCCGTTGCTCCAATGTTCTCCAGTAGCCACTCTCTTCCTGCTGGCAAGGGATCACTTGAGGGTCGGCCTCACTTTAATTCTCTGGAGAATCACATAGGCCCAATATGGGGGCCTAAACACACTGCTGACTTAGAGTCAGGTCCCACATCCCAGCAGACTTATTTGGCTTTAATGACCCTCTCATCTTGCTCACCACTCCTCCTGGAGTTGGGTGCTTCACAGTGACGTGCAGACATGGGTTGCCAGCTCATGTATAATATCCTCCAGGGAGGCATGGAGCTCACTGGGCACCATACTCATCCGGCTGCAGGCTACGCCCATCCATGGATTTCTTTTAACCTGCCACAAGAACTTTTGCCATCCACAGTAAAGTGTAATTTTGTCAGTTCCTTCTTCTTGTAATCAGGCCACATGTTATTTATCTGCAGGGAGCTCCCTAGGGTGTGACTAAGAATTGCCTTGCTGTAAAACTAGGGTTGCCCGAACAGAACTGCTATCTGCTCTCCTGTTCTTTCACTAGGCATCAACTGTGCTCCTAAGTATTGTAGTTTGAGATCGCATATCTTGCTTCGGGGCAACTTTGGAAGATTAGAAAACAATACAACAGTGTGAATGTCATGTAGGATTTTATACATCTGAATTGCAGTTACATTATTTTTCATAAGTTTATTTTTATCAGACAGCGCCGTTGATTTGCCCATAATCACATGACTTTTGGAGGACTATCAAAGCTAGGATTAGTTCCTAGATCACCAGTTCCCAAAGGCAACACAGTAGCTGCTAGAGCATATCGTTCACTCATTTCTAGTGTAGCTGACATGCATTTAAAGGAACAATACCATATCTTCCTAACAAAGTTGCTATATTTTTCAGGGGTAGATTATTGGGTCCTCTTTTTATTCTGAAAATAAAGATGTAGCTCAGCAGGGACCAGCACTTCTGTCTGAGAATAACCTATTATCAAAGAGAAAATATCAGTACTTCTTAGTAGGTGCTTGGCTTTCTCATGAGAAGTTTTTTTTATCTAAGATATGTTGAGAGTACCATCCATTGAGCTAACGGCAAATCTGTGCACTTTAAAAGCAAGAAAGCCTGGATAGCTAGGTGCAACATAGGTATGCAAAATGGCTACAGATTAAACAACATGGCAAGCATTAACAAATTAGTAATTCAGAATGGAATAGCAAAGTCGCACTTCCACATGACTCCCTATCACAAGACTTGACAGATATGGCGTGGCAGCCTTTGTTACTGAAGAATTAGTACAGGAAACTGAAGTTCTAAAGGTGAGTGTTGCCAGAAATTTAGCTGTAGGCCATTTGTATCATTGGCTGCTAAAATTTAAGGGAACTGGTAAATGCCGTTGGTCTTGCATGCAAGTCGTAGAAGAAGTTCCCGAAAGGGCTAAGGAAGCAGGTTAATATCAAAACTTGCAGAAACCAAAGTGAACATCGTGGCTTAACACATACCGAAGGATAGTAGACAGAAGAAGCAGATAAACCAGGTAGGAACCAAGAAGCAAGAGCAAGGCAGGAATGGAAAGGAAATATAAGAAGACTGAAAATGAGGAAGCAAGAAAAACAGGAGCAGACTACTGAAGATATTTACAGTCACCATGGAGCTTCGTACTGGTCCACAGTCAAACAATTAAGAAGCAAAATTCAGAGGATCACTTCCTTTTTATGGCTCCATCAGACTCCTTTTGCAATCACGGGGTCGTGGTTGAACCGCTGTGCCTTGCATGGTTCCGCTTTTCACAGGTTACAGGAATGCCACCTGAAGCCTGCTGCCGCGGGCTGAGTTCCCTTGTATTTCTGGGCTCCTGGCTGCAGCTCCTTGCTCCTCCAGCACCAAAATGACAAAAACCTGCCTGAGGGTTTGCAGCTGCTCTGTAGCTGGTCCAGTTCAGGTTTTTGTTCCCCGTTTCTTCCCTTTTCCATCATGGCTTTTTCTTACTTGATTCATATATGGTTTTACTTCTCCTGCGCTTGTACTATACAAAGCCTTTAGTGTGGTTGGACGGTGCATTTCAACACAGCCATAATTTCTCACTTGATTACTCACTTTTTTCACTTGCTGCTTCAATATTAGATTCTAAATTCCTGGTTTTCTTCAATGCTTTGAAGTTTTTGTCCAGCAAGGAAGTGTTTTAGGTCTTCTCCTGAGAATGTGTCAGCTTCTTGAGGGCTCTTGCCTTCCATTCTTCCCATGTCTGTGGCCAGAGCTAAGGGGTTAGGGTGACTCTTCCCTGGAGCCTTTTCTTTTTAAAAAACTTTTTTGTGGGACTCAGCTAAATAATAACAAGCTCCCGCAGAACTCTGATTGGCTGCCAACACTTCAACCAGGAAGTGTTGGCAGCCAATCAGAGTTTTGCAGATCTCTGCGGGAGCTTGTTGTTATTTGTGAAGTCTTCGCGGCCACAGATATACAAATTTGGATTTCCTTAAATTTCTCACCAACACATGAATGGATTTACACCAAATTAAAAGGGGCCCTAAGGTGACTATAACTCACACTTTCGCCGTGCACGCAGTGGCGGCTCCTTCGCTAAGGCAGAGGAGCGTTGCCCCCTCCCCAGCAGCTGCAAACCCTTCAATACAAAATGATAATAAACAACGTTTATTATCGTTTTGTACTAAAAGGGGTGGGACCACGGACTTGGACGAGGATGAGGGGAGTGCACTGTGCACACTCCCCTCAGAGCGCATGTTTGTTTGGCCAGCCATCTTGGCCGGCCAAACACACATGCACAGTAATGTCCCTCCAACCTGGCATTGTGTTGCTGGGCTGGAGAGAGCCAGCACAGGCTCCCAGTCTGCCTGGGAGCACCCTGGCTGCGCGCCCCCAGCCAATCTTGACGCTGTTCTGCCCTCGAGGACGACGGAGCGGAGCAGTGCGGTATTAAGGTAAGTTTAAAAAATATATATTTTACTGTATTTCTCCCCCCACCCCGACATGCCCCGCGCCACCCCCCCCCCCCCTTTTCCCTCCCATAAACCATCACTGCATGCACTGCTAATTACTTCACAAATTAAGGCACTCATGGCATCTTTGACAACATCACTGATAATATTAATGTAATGAGTTATAATTATCTTAGGGCACCAGTTTTAGTTACTTGAAAGAACTCTAACTATAACTGCTGAATTTCTATGGTATTGTACGAGTAAATTCAGAACCTAACTATAACGTCTCTGTAACATTTGTTTTTTTCAGTGAATATATATATATATATATATATATATATATATATATATCAGGGCAGGGTTTAGGGGTGTGTGAGGGTATTGGGTGGAAGTTTTTTTTTTAGGGTTTAGGGTGGGTTATGGCGTTTAGGGTGGCAATTGTATCTTTAGGGCTTAGGGTGGGTAAGGGTATTTGAGTGGCAAGGATACTTTTAGGGTTTGGGGTGGGTAAGGGATTTTGAGTGACAAGGGTATTTTCAGAGTTTAGGGTGGATGATGGTATTTGGGTTGCAAGGATGCTTTTAAGGTTTAGGGCGGGTGAGGGTAATTGGGTGGGAAGGGTAGTTTTCAGGTTTAGGGTGTGTGAGTGTATTTGGGTGGCAAGGGTATTTTTAGGGTTTAGGGTGGGTATGGAAATTTTAGTAGCAAGGGTATTTGTAGCTTTTAGTTTGGGTAAGGGTATTTGGTGGCAAGGGGAGTTTTTTACAACTTAGGAAGGGTGAGGGTATTTGTTAGATTTTAGAGTGGATAGGAGTATATGGGTGGTAAGACTATTTGTTTTAGAATTTATGGAGGGTGAGGGTATTTGTGTGGCAACTGTCTTTTAGGGTTTAGGGTGGGTATTTGGGTGGTAAGGTTTTTTAGGGTTTAGGGTGGGTGATGGTATTTGGGTTCCAAGGGAATTTATAGGGTTTTGGGGTAGGAAATGGTGTTAGGGTGTCAAGGGCATTTTTAGGTTTTAAGGTGGGTAATGGTATTTGGGTGGCATAGTTATTTTTAGGGTTTAGGGTGGGTAATGGTGTTAGGGTAGCCAGGGTATTTTTAGGGTGGGTAAGCGTATTGGGTGGAAGGGTTTTTTAGGGTTTAGGGTGGGTTATGGCATTAGGGTGGGAAGAGTACTTTTAGGGTTTAGGGTGGGTAATGGCATTTTGGTGGCAAGGGTATTTTTAGGGTTTAGGGTGGGTAATGGTGTTAGGGTGGCCAGGGTATTTTTTTGAGTTTAAGGTGGGTGAGGTTATTTAGGTGACAAGGGAATTTTTAGGTTTTAGTGTGGGTGAGGGTATTTGGGTGGCAAGGGTATTTTTAGGGTTATGGGTAGGTAAGGGTATTTGTGTGGCAAGTTTACTTTTTGGGTTTAGGGTGGATAAGAGTATTTGGGTGGCAAGGGTTTTTTTAGGGTTAAGGGTGGAGAATAGTGTTACGGTGCCAAGTGCATTTTTAGGTGGATAAGGATAATTGGATAGCCAGAGTATATTTAGGGTTTAGGTTGGATAAGGGTATTTGTGTGGTATACATATATATCTTTGTATAGGCATATATATAGATAAATTACCTAGTGGCAGTTGCCACTAGGTAGTTATAGTTAAGACCGAGTTTCTATACAAAAAGCATTTTTTTAGTTGCCTATATCTTTGGTGCAGCTTGACGAATCTCCACAAAACTTTAAAAAAAAAAAATTGGCAGTCATGTCATCTGCTGTCTGGAAAGTTTTGGCGTGATCCTTCCAGGGAGGAGGGCAGAGAAAAAGGGGGTGGTCCCAAACACTTTTTTCCTATTCAGTTTTCCATAGGAAAAATTGAACAGCGGTAGCACCAAAACTACTGGATGGATTTACACCAAATTTGGCAGAAAGGTAGGTCCTGCTCCAGATAGCGACCTTTTTTTGTTAAGACTTCAACCAGGAAATGTTGGCAGCCATCTTGGAACTCAGCAGTCGAATCCCAGAAAAAAATGTAAAAACAAAAAAAAAAGAAAAGGGGCCAGGATACAGACACTGACCCCTTAACTCTGGTGGTGGGGTCCCAGAGGGACACCCCCGGGGTTAAAAAGCATTTTCATTTCTAATTTTTGCCACAATGAGTGGCAGGTCTGGTGAAAATTAAACAAAAAATGAAGCACAGTCTCCCGTGCTTTGTCTTTTTGAAGCTCCTGGGTGGGCAAAGCCCTTGGGACATTCTTTAAATGGAGTGTAGGGACGCCTGTCCCACCGCAGCCCTGGGGACCGCCACCTCCCCAGGGTAAAGCACAAATTATGTGCAGGGGGACCACACAGCCACCCCGTGCCCTGGGAACCACCACCTCCTCGCGGTTAAAATAATTATTGGTGTGGGGGAGGTTCATCAGCCAACCCCATGGCCCTGGAGACCGTCACCTCCCTGGGGCTTTAATTAATTAACAAGCAGGGGGCCATCCGACATTCTGCTGCCTCGGGGAGTGCCACCTCCCTGGGGCTTTATAAATTAAATAGGTGGTGCATCCCCGCTCCAGGTACCGCCACCTCCCTAGGGCTTGATTACTATTGAGTGCAGGTGTGCCGTGCAGCCCCCGCTGCCCCAGGGACCACCACCTCCCAAGGGAAAAGATTATAACGAAGTGAAGGGGGTCAATTTTGGACCCCATTAGCCCCGGGGACACCACCTCCCAGGGGCTATCCTTGTTGGAGGGGGGCCATGTGCTCCCCCCTCAAGGAGCCATTGATGGCCCTGGGGACCGCCATCCCCCAGGGATGGCTCCTGCTATGTCAAGGGGTGCCCACTCTAGGGACATAACTGTTTGCCATGACTTGGCAGCAGCTTTCACAGCAAACACTCTGGTTTCTGACAGTGGGATCAGTCAAGCAGGTCCTGCTGCCAGAAAGTGGAGCTTTCATCTCTTTTCCCCAGCAAGCAAATATGCGTGCAGGGAACAGAGATGAAAGCTTTGCTTCTGCAACCACAGAGTTGTTACTTAAAGCAGCTCCTTGGTTGCTGAAGCAATGGGACCACCATGGGGTGGGGGGCTTGAGGCTTCCCCCATAGTCCCAGATATCCTGTAAAGGGCACATTATAAAATAAAAAATACAAAACATGTAGGGACTGTGGGGAAGCCTTAAGGGCCCCCCGTGGTCCCAGATAGCTCATAAAGGGCTAAAAAAAACATTAAAAAATAGAATAGCTCAAGTGTGAAGGTTACAGACATTCACACTGAGTGCTGGGGGTTCAGATCCGGCCGGACTTGTTTCCTTCCTTTTTTTTTTCAAGTACAAAAGTTTACAGCTCATATGAAAGGTGATCTTACTCTTTTTAAATGACAAATGCATTTTTCTTTTCAAATTATGCAGAAATATCTCATTCTAAGTATATCATACACCAAAGCCTAAAAAACTTTCTTTCTCCCTCTCACACTCTCTTTCTCTCCCTCTCTCTTTCAATCTCTTTCTCCCACTCATAGATCCATTCAGACAGTTATGCACCCACTCACAGACCCACTCAGACACTCACACACCCACTCACAGACCCACTCAGACCTTCGTGTACCCAGTCTCAGCCCCAGTCAGACCCTCATGCGCCAACTCACAGACCCACTCAGACAGTTATACACCCACTCACAGACCCACTCACAGACCCTCTGACACCCTCATGCACCCACTCACACACCCGCACACACACTAATGCACCCACTAAAATACTCATGTACACACTCTCACACCCAGACAGACACTCTTACAGCCACTGTCACCCCTAGATACTCCCTCTCACACCTATTCTGACACCCATAGAGGCGGCGGCCAACTTCTGCCATGCACGGCCAAACGGCCGTGCACAGCATGGGGTTGGGTGGTTAGGGGGGTTGGCCGCAGGGTCTGGCTGCAGGCCAGGTCTTGCGGGCAAGCTCTGCTGTGCATGGGTGAAGGCCTTGCACAGTGCAAGGTTGAGTGCTTGTAGGGGGTTGGCCTCGGCCAGGCTCTGCGGCCAACAGCTGTGTGCGGCAGTGGTTGGATTAATGTCTAGTAATGAAAATTACTATACATTAAAAAACCATAGATATTCATTGAAAAAACATAGAAATTAACTTAAAAAACAACTATAACATCCCTGTAACCTACAGAGTTGTAGTTGATGTGGATAGGTGAGTGGATTAGTAAAGCCAGCCTTTACCAGAGCTTTTAAACAAGTGAAATGTAGGTAAGAGAAGTGCTGTGGTGAGATGAGGGGCACTTCTGCTCAGTGGTAATGAGGGAATCCAAGGAGGAGGTCATACATGGGTGCCTAAAAAGATTGTTGCACTGTGCACCACCAGCCCTAAAGCCGGCCGTGGCAAGCACTAGAGACTTAGGGCTTTCTCGTGGCGAGCCATCCATCACCTAGACTAGCTGCCGAATGTTGCTCTTGGTGCTACTTTTGGAGATAAATCCAGTCTGATCTGGATGAATCAGTGAGCCCACTTTAGGAAGCAATCATTTTGCCAGTATTTTACTCATGATTTTATAATCCACGTTAGGCACGGAGAAAGGGAGATAGGGAATAACCCAGTTAACATCCTTATCGGGAAAATGATTGTCTCCCTAATTGATTTTGTAATTTACCTCCAGCTGGAGGCACTGAATATCTGTACCAACTTGGGGGCCAGCAACTACATGTCTATAGTTTAGAACTCCACTCGCAACCCATCTGACCCTAGGAACTTTCCCCTCGCCATCTCCTTAACAGCAACTTTCATCTCTTGGACCGCTATAGCAGCCTCTTCCTCCGGACTGATCCTGGGAAGTGACAAGTTAGTAACATATGCCACCATTTCATCTTCAGCAGCTGTGCTTCCAGTCGCATACAGCTGTTCTTAAATCACCATATATACATCATTAATTTCTAACTGAGAGTATACCGCTCTACTGTGTGAACTTGCAACACTGATTCAGCCCGTATGTCACGATTCACTAAGCAAGCTTAAAGATTCCTCACCTTGTCTCGTTCACCATGGACTTTTGCTGTATATGTTTTGTAATCAAACCACCCTCAGCCTGTCGGACATTACTAGGAGGTTTTCTCTCTCCTCCCGAATCTGTTCAGCCTGTGCCCCATTAATACCGTTTGTCTTTTTAGGGTGTTGCGTACCTCTTCTTGCTTCATGATGGATTTGTGCTGACAACTCACACCTGCTGGCAATATAAAAGCCTCTCATTACCACTTAAAAGCTTCTCGTTCCACCGTTCCTGAGGAGGCAGTGCTCATGTTTACCTCCAAGTATTTGTTAATCACTTCCCCTAGGGTTTCCCCAAATACCAAATCCTCTAACACTGCAACATTAAACTTTTACGTAGGAACAGCAGGTCTGGGAGCTGTCCACTGCGCTGACATAGGTAGGGCTTGTGATCAGAATATGGCTTGACTAGGTATTGCAAATATATAACTTCTGCATGCATATCAGGACAGCAAAGAATTTTATCCAACCTGGTCTGTACGTTGTGCAGACTGGAATAATAGGAGTGTTGTCTTACCAATTGGGTTATGCATTTCCCAACAATCCATCACACCCCAAATGGCTGTCCAAGCTGTAAGTGCCATAGGATTTTTGTGCACTCAAGAAGGGGCCAACACAGGGAGAGATCTCTCTTTTACCAGATCTGCAACAGTTAAAATCCCCCCTTATTTTCCAGGGGAAGTTTACAGTCTCTGCCAGATGGGTAGATAAACTGTCAAAAAAATGTTGGATCGACATGTGGTGCATAGATATTTATCAAAGCTATGTGCCTCCCATCCAACCCGCCCATCAAAATAACATATCTCCCCTCTGGGTCAATTCTTTCTGATAACAGCTGGAAGGGTAATCCCAGTCAGACTCATCTTAACACTCACTACACTGTACAAAAAGGATACTGGTCAGTATAGGACTTCCATTTTAAACATCAAGTCAAAAGTGCATGGGGGAGAGGCACTCAGCGCCCAGTCAAATAATGTCATCCGCAATACCAGAGGTCACATCTGGCATCACATCATCTGCAAACACCCCAGTGTTCTCCAGATCTGATGAGGAATCCCCCAAAACACTGTTTTTTCCCCTTAGGAGAGTCCTGCAAGCTTTTCAGAAGCTCGGTTGCAGCCACTGCTCTTGATCGTTCCACCCCAGCCTGGCTACTCATAGGTCGAACAGTCTTGAGATTCCCAGATCGGTGTCTCCTGGTAGGTCATGATGCACTAGAGGTCTCCTGTAAATAGGGAATGCTCCTAGATCATAGTGTCCAATCCAAGTCAATGCTTTGGTGGCATAGTTGAAATGCATATTTCCTTCTGCTTGTATCATCAATCAAGCCAGGAATAGTAGCGCATAGGTATGTCCCAGTTCTCTAAAATGATTTTTTTTACCTGAGATGAATGAGTCATGCTGTGACTGGACGAGCAGAGTCAACTCTGGGTATATGAAGACTCTTGCTTTTTCTACGACATAAGGGCCTGCCATGCAAGCTTACTGTATGATACAGTCGTGATGCTGATAATGCAGCAACTTGGCCACAACTGGCCTTGGAGGTGCTCCAGGTGTGGGGGGAGAGGACAAGTCAACAATCTGTGGGACCTTTCCAGAGCAAAGAACTGTGATTGACCTTCAGGGGTCATTATCTCTTGTAACCAGTCCTCCAAATAAGTCATTATAGAGGTGCCCTTGATCTTTTTAGGAAGGACCACTATCCATAAGTTGCTATGTCCCTCGTGGACATCTTGGTCATCCACCCTGCTTGCCAGAATCTGCTTTTTTTCTGACATATCTTTTAGTTACTGCTTGTGAACCGCGGTTAACAGGAGTAGCTCCAACACTGGGATCTCCATTTTAGTTACATGCTCTGCAAGTTTCCTTTGATCAGCGATCATGAAGCCCAGTTTCATTGCTAGAACATCTATTTTATTCTGAAGGCAGTCACTGTTGGAATTTATCACATCAAGTATAGCATTAGTTTGGTCTACTGGGATCTGTACAGATCCATCGTTCTTGCCCTGGGGTTCTGATGTAGCTTTAGTCATCTCCAAAGTGCTGCTACTAGCATGAGACTCCTTAGATTTCTGTGACCTACGCAGCACGTATGGCAACATCGATTTTGAGAGGGGCTCAATTGGAAACCCCAACAGTACAAGTGTATAACAGCTAGCGGGGTCCAGAACCATGAACAATAAGTGGAGTCACGAGCATATGTTGGTCAGGGTAACACAACGTCTGTGACCCTAACTGTGCTCCAAATTAGCCCGCCTATCTTCTGAGCTACACCACTGTTCACCTCATGCCTGTGGTTCTGTAATCAAACTCACATGCAGATAAGATCTACATTCTTGTCAACCCCCAAATCTCTGCTCTCCATTCATGTGGGGAGTTAAGGGCACATTCCCAACCAAGTCCCAGAAGACTGCTCAGTTAGTGGTAGTTTAGTGAAGGAATCCACAGGTAGGACTAATGATACCTCTATACAATGCTGTTGCCGAAGGGGGGATACAGTACAATTCAAAAGTGTGTAATTTTATGCATGTTGGCCAGGTCATTCACAGGCATTAGCTTTCAGATTGCTAAAAAAAAGGGGACACCCCTTGACTTCATCTACAGTCACAATCATTGCACTTAGAAGAGCACACTCGCATGGGGGAAGGAACAAGGGCCTCCATCACTACCACAGTCTCTGCTGTCTGTACTGCTGTAGGATGTGGGGTCAGAGATGCTCTCCTCAGACTCAGGTAGTCCCCTGCACAGTTGTAATGTATATAGTCTGGGAGCTGTCTTTCCAGCACCATACTACTCAGCCAACATTCATAGCGCCAACAGAGCTGGGCTACAATCTCCTGATGCAGAGGTTTCCCGTAGACAGAGTGACCTGTGATAGTCTCCCACTTCTCACCTCAATCAGAGGCCCTCCTGCCTGCAGGAGCTCCACTCTTGTCGCTAAGAATGAGACTGCGTCTCCCATCCTTGTTCCAGGTGCTTCTCCTATTGTCGGGGCACAACGGGCATGACCTGCCCATCCACAGTGCAGCATGTGGCTCATCTAACTCTTATTCCCATTTTCTAGAGTATTTGCTGGGGCCAACACCAATAGGATAACCATAAATAGAACCAGATACTCATCTCCCTTCCTGCATGGTGGCTAGCTCTGCACCCTCACTTCATTGTGGCCATGATGTGGTTGATCTCACTTGGAGACAGTCCCAAAGCTGCCTGCTGTGAGAAGTATCATTTTACATGACGGCTATGTTTGGATAGCAGCCTGTGAATGAGACTTGTAAGGGAAACACCCAATCTTTTTCTGAAATTTGAGATGTTGGATCGACATCCCATCTCTTGAAAATGTGTATAAATGTGGGGTCTAAACCACCCCACAGGGTGTGCTATGCACAATGCTTTCAGAACTGCTGTGTGTCAAGGGGTAAGAACAATAGAAAGTGATTGCATCTTTGAACTTGTAATTTGCACCTGTACCCAAGTCATGCTTCTTTCAGGGATTAATCAGGGTGATAGACATGGGGTCTCTGATTGGCAGTCAGTTTGCACTCTGTCCAAGCAGGGACCCTTACTCTAGTCAGGGTAAGTGAGTTACACTCCTAAGACAACCCCTTTTCACCTCCTTGGTAGCTTGGCACAAGCAGTCAGGCTTATCTCGAAGGCAATGCAGAAAGTATTTGTTCCAACACACACAGTAATACAGGGAAAACACTACAAAAGGGACAAAACACCAGTTTCAAAATAGCCAATATTTATCTAACTCAAACAAGACCAAAACAACAAAAATCTAACATACACAAGCAAAGTTATGAATTTTTAAAGTAAAAAGAGTCTTAGGGGGTCATTCCGAACCTGGCGGTAAAAACCGCCAGGGCCGGGGACCGCGGATGCACCGCCAACAGGCTGGCAGTGCATCCTTGGGCATTCTGACCGCGGCGGTACAGCCGCGGTCAGAAACGGGAAACCGGCGGTGTCCCGCCGGTTTCCCACCGCCCTAGGGAATCCTCCATGGCGGCGCTGCAGGCAGTGCCGCCATGGGGATTCCGACCCCCTTACCGTCAGCCTGGCTCTGGCGGTTTTGACCGCCAGAACCTGGCTGGCGGTAATGGGTGTCGTGGGGCCCCTGGGGGCCCCTGCAGTGCCCATGCCAATGGCATGGGCACTGCAGGGGCCCCCTAACAGGGCCCCACCAAGATTTTCAGTGTCTGCCAAGCAGACACTGAAAATCGCGATGGGTGCAACTGCACCCGTCGCACTCCTTCCACTCCGCCGGCTCCATTCGGAGCCGGCATCCTCATGGAAGGGGGTTTCCCGCTGGGCTGGCGGGCGGCCTTCTGGCGGTCGCCCGCCAGCCCAGCGGGAAACTCAGAATTACCGCGGCGGTCTTTTGACCACGCAGCGGTATTCTGACGGAGGCCGCCCGCCAAAGTCAGAATGACCCCCTTAATCCATAGAAATAAATGGATGCAATGTTTTTACACAAAGTACCTGGTTTGTGTAAAAAATAAAGCCGCACGGGCAAGCGTGCATAGGAAAAGTCAGCGATGTGTTGATTCCTTACACACAAGTGAGGCTGTGCATTGTTTCTTCTATGGTCGGATAAGTGATGAGTCATTTTTCTGTCCCGCAGAAGAGTGATGTGTCGATTTCCAGACAGGCAACCTCGAGTCCGTGCAGGTTCACAATGATTTTGATGCCTAGTGATAATGCGTACAAAATTCCAGCGCATGCTAGTGAAGAGCCGCGCAGCGTGGGTGATGCATTGCTTTTGGCAGC
The DNA here is from genome assembly GCF_031143425.1 of Pleurodeles waltl. Classification (NCBI taxonomy): domain Eukaryota; kingdom Metazoa; phylum Chordata; class Amphibia; order Caudata; family Salamandridae; genus Pleurodeles; species Pleurodeles waltl. The sequence goes on along the minus strand of NC_090446.1, from coordinate 1,297,442,707 downwards.
CGCGATGCAGGTGCTGCATTGATTTTTCTCCTGCACGGCTCCGTGCATAAATTTCAGTCTTGGTTCCACCAGCTTCTCCTTTCAAGGGCCCAGAGACTGGATTAGGCACCACTGGGCAGGGTAGGAGTCTCAGCAATGGAGTCCTGGTGCTGGCAGAGGACGTTTTTGATGGCCCAGAGAATTCAGAACGGGGGGCAAGCTCAATCGAAGCCTTTGGAGACACTTCACAAGCAGGAAAACACGGCAAGGTCCAGTTTTTGTCCTCTCAAAGGCAGAAGCAGAAACTACAGGCCAACTCAGCAAAGCACACTCACAGGCAAAGGGGCAGTACTCTTCCTCCAACTCTTTAGCTCTTCTCCTTTTGATCCAGAAGTAATCTAAAAATCTGGGGTTTTGGGTCCACTACTTATATATATACCCTTTCTGTCTTTGAAGTAGGAAAATGTCAAAGGAAAGTCTCTGTTGTACACAAGATCCTGACTTACCCAGGCCTGGCCCCAGACGCACACCAGGGGATTGGAGAGTGCATTGTGTGAGAACAGGCACAGCCCTTTCAGGTTAAAGTGTCAGCTCCTCCCTCCGCACTCTAGCCCAGGAAACTCATCAGGATATGCAGGCCACACCCAAGCGCCCTTTGTGTCACCCTTCTAGAGGGAATTCACAACATCCCAGCTGTCAGTCTGACCCAGACGTGGAATACACAACCAGGCAAAGGTACGGAATGGTTAAGCAAGAAAATGCCCACTTCCTAAACGTGGCATTTTCAAACTGACAATCTATAAACCAACTTTACCAAAAGATGTATTTTTAAATTGTGAGTCCATAGACCGCAAACTCTATATCTATATCTGCTCCCAATTGGAAACTGCACTTAAAAGATATTTAAAGGCAGTCCCCATGTCAACCTATGAGAGAGATAGGCCTTGCAACAGTGAAAACCTAATTTGTCGGAATTTCACTGTCACGATATGTAAAACACAAGTATGTGTACTACCTTTAACATACACTGCACCCTGCCCATGGGGCTACTGAGGGCCTACTTTAGGGGTGCCTTACATGTACAATAAGGGAATGTTTGGGCCTGGCAAGTGAGTACATTTGCCAGGTTGAATTGGCAGTTTAAAACTGCAAACACAGACACTTCAGTGGCAGGTCTGAGCCATGTTTACAGGGCTGCTCATGCGGGTGGCACAATCAGTGCTGCAGGCCCACTACAAGCATGTGATTTACAGGCCCTGGGCACCTCTAGTGCATTTTACTAGGGACTTACTAGTAAATCAAATATGCCAATCACGGAAAAGCCAGTTACAAATATAGTTTACACAGAGAGCACTTATCACTTTAGCTCTGGCTGGTCGGCAGTGGTAAAGTGCCCAGAGTACCAAAAAACAGCATAATCAAAGTCCCACACACAGTCAAAACATAGGAAGCAGTAGCAAAGAGACAGGGGAGACTATGCCAAGGATGCTAGGTCTAACATGGGGACTATAAGTACTAGGGAAGCCCTGGTGGGAGCCAACATAGTGAGAAGGGGAATGTAGTGCCCACAGGGGGATTTGTCAAATTGGATTGTGTAGTATTCAGTATTATTGTGTGATTAAAAGTATAAGTAAAGAAAAAAACAAGCATTGAGCTGAACATCAACTTATTGTGTCTGTAAGTTGAATGTTGAGTCCTGAGATTGTGCCCCCTAACTGCACCCTACGAGGCTGAGGTAGAAGTCATTTGCAGTTGACCCTGATCAAATAACGTGAATCACAGACAAAGCTTCCCACGACTCTGCAGTTGCTACAAAAAGAAATCTGTGATTTTGCCACGCTCAGCCAACCATTACCCACACTCACTAATTGTTGGCCTCCAACATGCAAGATAGTAAGGGAATGATACTAAGTGAATGCCTCCTTTTCAAGATGTAGGAAACTCTTAGACGGAGATGACCTGTACTGTATTGACAATTGCTGAACAAATTAAGAAATAGCACCAGTTCTTGCTTTTGGTGATCTCCTGGTCCTCTACTTCCTACATACTTATGCCAATCTTTATTGCTTAAGAGCGGTTGTATAGCAAACAGAGGGCAAAATAAGTAAAGTCTAGTATTTGCAAGTAGAGGAGTAACTTTTAGAAAATCTTTTTTTCACCAAAAATATAGAACTCCTAGCCTTAAAATATAGATTTGCAAGGTCCTCGTTCAATCATGCTATTATGACTATACCCAACTTTCGTGGTCAGTCCATAATTGCAATAAAAGAACCAATATGGATCTATCTTGTCACCAAATCACGGATATTTGCTTTGCAATAACGCATACTTACCGTCAGCATGGAGGCCACAATACATTTCAATTTCTCTTCCTTTACATTGCTGTAAAAATTTTACCTTGGGGATAAGGCTGCTGGTTTCGGGTGGCAGCATGACTTTGTGTAGGTGACTGAGTCGGTTCCACACTGGTTGGAGCTGTCAGCCTGATCTTGTCGGCTAGCTAGCAGCACCTTGCCAAAACCTGTTTTAAATGCATTGTGTGCCTCTTCCGCAAACATAACACCCCCACCATCATCAGTTAGTCCATTAGCAAGCAGGTACTGTGTGACTGGTTGTCTACAGTTTTCTGTTATTTCTACTGGTCTTGCCATATCAAAAGATATGGGTCAGGAACACTCACAAGGGAATCCTTTTAAAGTTTAATCTTGAACAACCTGCAGGCTAAGATTGGTGCTACTGATTTAGCTGAGGATATCTCCCTAATACCACGGATGTCTCTGTATAACGGTAATTAGGGTGCATTTAGCATGCAATAGAGAAAGATACTAGGGGAAGTGTTAAATTAGTGCCTGACCATCGTTAGTGGCACCATGTTGTAGTACCTTATCTTGGGGGTAAGACTGCTGGTTGTGGGCGGCAGCACCACAACGTGTAGGTAACTGAGTCAGTCCCACACTTGCTGAAGCTGTCGGCCTGACCTTGTTGGCTAGCTGGCAGCACCTTCCCAAAAACCTGAGAAGTAAAGGTGATTTGTGGTAGCCTAAATGCATGACACTCTGACTCCTCAGAGAAAATGTGTATGACAGACCGTATCCCTTTCTCTCAGTTGCACAACATCGCAGAGGCAAACAAAGAGATGCAGAACAAGTTTCAATGCATTTATTTAAATGACTGCATTCTACGACAAAAGACATGAGCTGCGACTATCAGGAGGATGAAACATAGCACAGTAAAGATTTTGACCATTAGGGATAAACAGTCCCAACATTCTGCAATAAACATGTCTAAGAGTTCCTACCTACACCCTATTTGTTTCTAAGATGAGAGCATAGCAGTGTCAGCCTTTTCTGCCTGTCCCAGTCTTAGGGAAGGAGCCCCGACCCCGTACCTGAGAGATAGGCCAGGGTCTTGCCTGTTGGTCTGATTGGTAGTCCTCCCGGTTGACTGGGAAGATAAGGCCAGGATCAGCAAAGCTGCGTGAAGTGGTATACAGCATAAGATGTTGTCTCTTGCTGAATTGACCTCTCTAACCTCCTGTGTGGTGTTTTCAAGCTGAGTTGTGTTCTGAGAACAGGCCTGATGTGATTGTGTGTCCATTACTTCATACTCTTGTATTAGCAATACTTAGTAAACTATCATGGATAAGCCTAACAGCCTTGAGCAGAGCACAGAACGAAATGCATACGAAGTGCAGATAACTGTGGAACAATATGTGTTTTTTTAGAATGCCACCTGATAAAACATAAAGGCAACAAGCTGATAAGCTAGCTCTGGTAAAATATAATAAAATAAATAGTAGCAAATAAAACATGTGCGTGCCTTAAAGACCTAAAGACTAAAATATGGGTGCCCAACCTAGACGCTAAAAGTTGAACCCATGACAACATCGGTGAGTCAACTGCTTTGTCAATTTAGGGCCTCCTTTTCAGTTTGTAAGCAGGTCCTTCTTAAGAGAAATTCTGAATTATGTTTGAACTTGAAACACTTCAAGTGCAAAAAATACAGGCACTCAGCAGTACACTGGGCCATCATGATATGGCCCCACAAATGAATGAATGATTGCCATTTATTGTTGGGATTAATTTAATTAATACAACATTTGCAAATTCATAAAACTAACACATACTTAAACTCCATAAAATGCTTAAATCTAAATTTAAGAAAATCTGAAAAGTTGAAAAGTGCATTTTGTGAACCACCATCCACATTTCTTCTGTTATATGGCTCCTTCCAAAAGTATAGGACTGCGTATTAGGACAAGAGAACTTTAGAATGTGAGGGCTGAGCCCTTCCACACCATCAGAGACTGTTGGCCTAATTCCTGGCTAGCGCACAATGCCTCACTTACACCCCTAATCTTACCAGGGTGGAAAGTGATTATGGCAACTTAAACATGACACTCTGACCCTCAAGCAATCGTGGAAACAGATCTTACCCTCTCATTGTATTACTTATGCATGCCCAGCTGAAAACACAACAGAGGCACGACATAAGTTTCCAAATTATTTATTAAAACAAGCGTAGTCTTGCGTCAAGAGAATGAGCTGTGATAATTAGATAGATGAAACAAAGCAAAGTTACCAGTATTATGATCATGGTGAAGAGAATGAACAATCCAATAGTTGCGGCTGGTGAATTTAGATAGTGGTAGGGTGTAATTACCTTAATCTATTTTGCTCAAAGATGTTACTGTAGTTATTGTTTAACCCCTTTAGCGCCGTGGACATAATAGTTCCGTCCATGACTGCGCCTGTGTGTCGCCATGGACGTAACCATAATGTCCATATAACGGCCCTCGGGGGAAGCGCTAGCGCTCCTCCCGATGGCCATTCCCCCACCCCCCAGGTCAGGTGAGGGCTGGAAGTGGAATCGCTTCCCCTCCCACCCCCGACTCCCCCCACACCCCAGTGCGAAAGCGTGCTGACCTCATCAGAGGTCACCTCCCATCGCGCTGGATGCTTCCAGCGCGATTGCGGAAGAGAAATGCTTAGGGAGGAGAGGGCCAGCAGGGACATGAAAGGAAAGGAAAGGCCTTTCCTTTCCTTTCATGTCTCTGCAAGCATTTCTGCTGCCTGATTGCAATGTGATCGGGCAGCAGAAATGGCCACTAGACACGAGGGATTTTTTTTTATTTTTTATAATGGACATAAGGGGAGCGGCCCCTTGGGCAAGGACCGCTCCCCAGGGAGGAAAATAATTTTCAGGCCATTTCTGCCCCCCCGGGGACAGATCGGCCTACTATAATTAGGCCGAGATTTTTTTTTCTTTTATGTTTAGGGAGTGACCCCTTCAGCAAGGGTCACTCCCTGAGGGGGGGGGGAATTGTTTCTAGGCCATTTAGATCGGCCTAATATAATTAGACATCAAGGAATTTTTTTTGGGGGGGGAATGAACATAAGTGGAGCGGCCCCTTGTGCAAGGGTCGTTCCCCAGGGGGGCAAATAAGTTTTAGGCCATTTCTGCCTCCCCCGGGGGCAGAAAACCCCCTAGACACTGGGGATTTTTTTTTGTTTGTTTTTTTCTTTTATGTTTGGGGAGCGACCCCTTTGGCAAGGGTCGCTCCCTGGGGGGCCAAATTGTTTTTAGGCCATTTCGGCCCCCCCGGGGGCAGATCGGCCTACTCTAATATAATTAGGCCGATAGAAACCACTAGACACCAGGGATTGGTGTGTGTGTGTGTACGTTTTTTTGGGGGGCTGCCCCTTGGGCAAGGTGCGCTCCCCATGGTGGCACATTACTGTTGGCCATATCTGCCCCTCTGGGGGGCAGATCGGCCTATTTTTGGAAGGCCGGGGCAGAAAGCCCACCAGAGACCAGGGAAGATTTTTTTTCAAAATAAGAGGGTGGGGGTATGGCCATACCCCCACCCCAAATAAATGGGGCCAAAGTTGTTCTGCCCAACAGTGGGTAGATGGGGCAATTACCCCCGATCCACACCCCAGGGTGGTGGCTACCAACACGTATGGGCCTGGTTATACCCCATCTGAAGGGGGTAACAGTCTTTCAGCTCTCCCCCGCACAATAAAACATTTTATCCCAGAACAAGCAAGAAGACTTTGATTATTTTGGGTTTTGGGTTTATATTTGGGCCATGAGAGCTTGGTAACTCTCAAAATCGTCCAACTTGGAATCGTGAGGGCTGCACTTTTTTGACTTTGGGATGCTGCCATGTAGAAAAATCCACAAGACCCAGACACATCTGAAAACTAAACCTCTGGTTGATTCCAGGGTGGTGTGCTTCACATACACCCGCACCATTTTCTTACCCACAATGCCCTGCAAACCTCCAGCTTTGCAGAAAATCGCACATTTTTCCTACATTTTTGTGATGGATCCTTCCAGAATCTGCAGCAATCCACAAAATTCCTACCATCCAACATCGTCCAATCTGTACCGATAAAAATTCTGCTGCACTTGTCAGCCTAAAAATGTTTTTTTTCAAACTGCCCTTTTGGACCCGCTTTGGTTCCCCCTCAATTTCGACATGTTTTTGGCTCTTCCCTGTCACAGGCACTTGGCCCACCAACACAAGTGAGGTGTAATTTTTACTGGGAGGCTGAGGGGAACGTTGGGTGGTAGGAAATTTGTCCCGGTGCGGTGATCCCACACAGAAATGTGGGAAAAAAGTGGTTTTTATTACTAAATTTGAGGTTTGCTGAGGATTCTGGGTAAGAAATCATTGGGGCATCCAAGCAAGTCACACCTCCCTGGACTTCCTCGAGTGTCTAGTTTTAAAAAATGCACAGGTTTGGTAGGTTTCCCTAGGTGCCAGCTGAGCTAGAGGCCAAAATCCACAGGTAGGCACTTTGGAAAAAACACCTCTGTTTTCTTTGGGAAAATGTGATGTGTCCACATTGTGTTTTGGGGCATTTCCTGTTGCGGGCGCTAGGCCTACCCACATGAGTGAGGTATCATTTTTACTTTGTGGCTCCTCTCAGATTCCAGAACTTTCAGTCACCGAAACGTGAGGAGAAAGTGTTTTTTAGCCAAATTTTGAGGTTTGCAAAGGATTCTGGGTAACAAAACCTGGTGAGAGGCCCACAAGTCACCCCATCTTGGATTCCCCTAGGTGTCTAGTTTTCAAAAATGCACAGGTTTGCTAGGTTTCCCTAGGTGCCGGCTGAGCTAGAGGCCAAAATCTACAGCTAGGCACTTTGCAAAAAAACACATCAGATTTCAATGTAAAAATGTGATGTGTCCATGTTGCGTTTCCTGTCGTGAGCATCAGGCATACCCACGCAAGCAAGGTACCATTTTTATCGGGAGACATGGGGAAACACAGAAAAGCAAAACAAGTGTTATTGCTCCTTGTCTTTCTCTTCATTTTTTCCTTCCAAACCTAAGACAGTGTGTAAAAAAGACGTATAATTGAGAAGTGCCCTGTAATTCACATGCTAGTATGAGCAACCCGGAATTCAGAGATGTGCAAATAACCACTGCTTCTCAACACCTTATCTTGTGCCCCTTTTGGAAATACAAAGGTTTTCTTGATACCTATTTTTCACTGTTTATATTTCAGCAAATGAATTGCTGTATACCCAGTATAGAATGAAAACCCATTGCAAGGTGCAGCTTATTTATTGGCTCTGGGTACCTAGGGTTCTTCATGAACCTACAAACCTTATATATCCCCGCAACCAGAAGAGTCCAGCAGACGTAACTGTATATTGCTTTCAAAAATCTGACATTGCAGGAAAAAGTTACAGAGTAAAACGTGGAGAAAAATGGCTGTTTTTTTCACCTCAATTTCAATGTTTTTTTATTTCAGTTGTTATTTTCTGTAGGAGACCCTTGTAGGATCTACACAAATTACCCATTGCTGAATTCAGAATTTTGTCTACGTTTCAGAAATGTTTAGGTGTCTGGGATCCAGCATTGGTTTCACACCCATTTCTGTCACTGACTGGAAGGAGGCTGAAAGCACAAAAAATCTTTAAAATGGGGTATGTCCCAGTAAAATGCCAAAATTGTGTTGAAAAATTGGGTTTTCTGATTCAAATCTGCCTGTTCCTGAAAGCTGGGAAGCTGGTGATTTTAGCACCGCACACCCTTTGTTGATGCCATTTTCAGGGAAAAAAACACAAGCCTTCTTCTTCAGCCCTTTTCCCCCATTTAAAAAAAATAAAACGAAATTGTCACTGTATTTTGGCTAATTTCTTGGTCTCCTTCAGGGGAACCCACAAAGTCTAGGACCCTCCGGAATCCCTAGGATGTTGGAAAAAAAGACGCAAATTTGGTGTGGGTAGCTTATGTGGACAAAAAGTTATGAGGGCCTAAGCACGAACTGCCCCAAATAGCCAAAAAAAGGCTTGGCACCTGAGGGGGAAAAGGCCTGGCAGCGAAGGGGTTAAAACACAATCATATTTACAGCCTTAAGCGATTAATTTAGAGAAATAATAATATCAATAATATTCAAAAGGCTGGTGTAACAAAAATGTGCAGTGTGGAATAAAGCAAACCGCTAGAAATGGTAATGCATTTTATTTCATGCAGTTTTTTTCACCGCCACTATAGGAAGTCATAATACTGCATATTAACCGTAAGGTAAAATGGCTGAGAAGCTGTAAGCAGCTGTAACGCGCATTACAAAAAATGTAAATATTTAAAATAAAAGTGATTAAAAACCATGCAATTGAATCCAGCAAAACATAAATACTCCTCGAAACCTTCAGCTAAGCTGCATTTCTATTACAAAGCTCAATTCCCTCAAAAACCATCATGTCAAAGCTAGAGGCTCTTTAAAGGTTAGTTCAACTCTCATTCACACTGCACCACACACTAATACCGTGCTTAAAAGTCTTGCCCTCTAAACATGTTGCACTGAGTTGGCCCTGCCCACAACCACAAACAAATCACCCCCGGGCTGATCACACCACTGGCATTGACAAGAGGACACACCCTTTCCATGATGCAAGTGCTCTCGCTTTGTGCCTGTGCTGAGTGAGGTTCTCACTCGCTCCTGAGGCACAATTACATGCACTGCAAAGAAATAAACACACATCTCAGTCCTTGTACTGAGCTGCTTGTGTGTTCCATCCTTCTCTTCCACTCCTCCTCTGAGTGTCAGGCCACCACCCCTTTTGTCCACATAGACCCCTGCAATCCAACCATGGTAAATGATTTCCAGATATTCCTACATAACCCTAAGCCTACACTGACAGTATAGTGGGTATACTCTATGCCTTTGCCCGATCTAAGAGGTTAGCCTTGGCCCCCATACCTGGAGATGAGTCACAAATCAGCCTGTAGGATGAATGGCAATCCTTTCAGGAAGCTGGAAGATCACAGCCAGCAGAGCTGCATGTCAAACACAGCATTTGTCCCACGACGGTCGCAACTGGAGTGCCCTTCTGCCCCTCCAGGGGCAGTGCATCGTTTATCCATGTGTTTTTATAACAAAACGTGTTGTGTTCTGAGAACAGGCTTGACGTGAAAATATGTCTAGGTTAGAGGCACAGTTCTGATTCAATGAGATGTCTAGGTGTTAGAAGTTGTCTCCAAAGGGGCAATGCAAGCACTAACACATCCTGTCTGTCTTCCTAGCCGTGGACATAATGTACTGATTATATGCTAAGAAAAGCTAAAACAAGCAACACATACAATGTATTTTTCGAATAAATTGTTCAAGCTTAAGTGTGTGAAATATCACTGCTAAAAGTGATGTCTGCTTAAACAGGTAAAATGTAAAATATAAAAGAAAGCTAAAATGGGGAACCAACCTAGATCCAAGAGGGCCTCACCTCACTTCTAAGTAACATTTTCCATTTTGGAATCAAGAAATGTAACAACTTTTGATAATACACATGGTTAATCAGAGTTCAGGCCCAAATTGACTCCATAGCGGATTGTATACCATATTTAATACAGTTCAGTTGCAACCAGGATCTCTTCTCATGGTCCAGGTACTCGCAGAGTGTTGAGTTTTGATACAAAAATTTGAAAATGGCCTGTGTGGCTGGAAAGTGCCTCCAATGACCTTAGTACCCTGACTCGGATCAGAAGGAAGCATACTAGCATTTTGTTGCACTATAGTTAATCAGACTGAGTTTCCTAAATGTGCCTGGCTCACCCTGGTTTCATAGTGGGAGATAATATAGAGCACAGACTTTTTCTTAGCAAATTCTAAATAACCAATTAGTAGATCTAATGGTCAACTGATTTGCAATAATGGCCTTAAACTTTATAGGTCTTACATATTGTGCCAAGAATCCTGTATTTCTAAGCTAACTTAAGTCACTCAGCCAAGTTCCTAATAATTATGTGTGATAGGAGTATCCAGTTTTCTTTTCCTAGTCGCCAGGTATCCCAAGATTTGCATCTATCAAAAAACAAAAGTTTAGGTCTTTTCACTACCGACGATGTACTTTTCAGGCCAACTTGTGTGCATTCCAGCACCAAAGTATCATCAGTGTAATGGATGACCTGTACATGCCATTGAGTAAACTTTAGCTGAAAGGCATTTATCTGTGCCATATTTTCTCTTATGCCATGCATATAAAGGTTGAAAAGCAAGAGGGCCAAAACACATCTTTGATCAATCTTTTAGTGGTATGTATGCTTTCCGAAATTGTATTGCCCCCAGGCCAGTTTGGTACAAATCCAAGTCTCTTTGTAGACTGCTTGAATTGTCTTTAAGCCATGCATAGAGTTCATTCCGCAACAGCTCCCTATCAGCGCTGTCAAATGTTACACTGTTGTCTACGAAACAAAGAGTCTGGCCCTGGCAGTGTGTACATACTCATGGGCAATCACTGAAATTATACGAAAGTGCTGCACTCTGGCCTGAAACCCATCTGATAGAATCAAAGCAGGTTTTTATCCTTTACCCATGCTTGTAGGCCTTCTAAGAACAATCCTGCATCCATCTTATTATTGTTAGTAGCTACGATTTGTCAGGAAATAGTTTTTCAAATAGTAAAAATGTTCTTTCTTGAACAGGGAAAGTAGTATAGAATCTTTGCAGAAGTCTGGTATAATCACTGTCTGAAAGGCAGCTGCACACAATTTAGTGTATTATACCAACCAGTATTCCCTGTCAACAACATTCTCCACCTTATGTTAGATTACTACTACTTCTGTTTGATACTTCTACCCACACCTCACCTTGGAATATTCCACAGGCACTAGACTAGATCTACAAACTTTTTTCCACAGTGCTCCAGTGTGCCGCTAGGTGGCATCATATTGTCCTCAAAGTGACAGATTGGAGCATCATCTAAGCAGGTACCCCTGGGTGCTGAGGTCAGTTCCTTCCTCACTGCGTCTTTGGACAAAGGTGCAGAGCTCAACTCCCAAAGTTGCTGGTGTTGCTTCTAAAATCAAATATAGAGTGAAAGGGAGTGATAACCCCTCCTAAAACAACAGGTTTCAAACCATGCTGCCGCTGCAGGAAACAAAAGTTAGTTACCAGTGCTTAATTTGTAAAATAATTAGTGCTAGTGCTCAGAGCTCTGCTCTGAAACCCACAGACAGGCTATTAAATGTCAATGCAATGAATACCACCGCTGCATAGTCTTAAATCCACCTCATGCCTCCTTAGTCCACTACCAGACACTCCCTGCCCTTTTATCTCACTCTTGAAGGTTCCTGCTTTCTACCTTTGTGATGTTTTTGTCTTCTTGTTCTTCCTCTTCCTTTCCCTTTTTGTGTTTTTCTGTGTCTTGCTATGGATCAATATCTAATGAGGAAACAAAAGTGCCACTGCCCAAAATAAGTGCCAAGAGACCTTTACTGGAAATCACCAGCTCACATTAGGCACTGTCAGTAATGGATCTCAAATTAGGCACTGTCAGTACAAGATGTCCCACCACTTGAAATCATGCTATAAGTGTGCCCCTAGGCACCTGTAGGTGACCTTGGATTGGAAGGCAAAACTCTATTATCGCTGAAGAGAAGTCGTCAGCTTTATGTAAATCCTGCTATAAGTTGCAGGTGCAAACTCACTCCTGCTGCTGAGCTCACTCAGACAAATGGATCAGCTCATGCCCAATGTCCACTTGTAAGCCTAAATCAAAATCTAAGCCAAAACAAAATCGAACTTGACCTCATCCTGCACCTCTGAATCCAAGAACAGAGAGTGATGGTTGTTGTGGGTTCATCTTAGTGCTTTGCTTGGGCAAACTTATTTAGCTTCAGCCCTACAGATTGTGCCCTTTTACCCAGCTACACATTAAGTTTTATTGATTTTATTACATTTTATTATGGCTTGCTTTTAGCAGGGATGTTTTTGTTTTCTAATCATCTGTCTTTTAGCAAAAGCATTATTGTCAGTTCCGTTACACAACATTTCATCCTGTGCCTCTGCTCAAGGCTGTACACAATAGTTTACCTAGTGTTGCCAGCCCAAGGTTATGGAGCCAACCTTCTCAACCTAGACATAGGCCCTCATTACAACCCTGGCGGTCGGTGTTAAAGCGACGGTAAAACCGCCAACAGGCCGGCGGTAAAACATTTTTCATCACGACCGTGCGGAAACCGCCAACATTGACAGCCACTTTAACACTCCAACCGCCACGGCGGTACAAACAAACAGCATGGCAGTCACCGCCAACAGACAGGCGGAAGACAATGTACCGCCAACAGTATCATGAGATGCCAATCCGCCACCTTTTCCGGGGCGGATTCACCGCGAACAAAAACACGGCAGAAACAGGACTTGGAAGGGGAAATGCTCACCTCTACACACCCCACGAGGAACCAGGACGCCATGGAGCCGGAACTCCATATTCTACCTGCCATTGTCTTCCTGCTCCTCTACCAGGAGCACGAACACCAGCGGTGAAGACCACAGTGAGTACAGCACCTACGACTCAGGGGAGGAGGGAAGGAAAAGAGAGTGACACACACACGCAAAACGAAACACCCCCACCCACTACAACACACACACAAGTACATGCTGATACATTACATTTACAACCCCCAACCCCACCTGGAAGAATGCAAGGACAAAAAGAAATGAGTTGAACGATTGTAATCAATAAAAATCCAGTACTCCAAAAATATATCTAAACTATTAAAAAATATATACACCAAGAATTCAAGTCCATGTACTGCACATACATAGTCCGTGGACCACTGGGCCCAAAATGCATGGGCGAGGCCCACACAAGATACCCGACCAAAACGGAGAGAACATTGCAGGGGCATCAGATCGAAATAAAACAGGCACCTCAGGGGGAAGGGAAGAGTGGGCACCTCAGCCGGATGAGTGCATGACGCCAGATCCACGAGGGTGCTCCATTCCCATTGATGTATTCTGGGGAGTGCAAAGCCACAGTCTCACAAGTCTTTACAGTGGGTGGATTGCCCACTGCTGCATCCTGGGGAGTGCAAAGCCACAGTCTCACAAGTCTTTACAGTGGGTGGGATGCCCACTGCTGCATCCTGGGGAGTGCAAAGCCACAGTCTCACAAGTCTTTACAGTGGGTGGGTTGCCCACTGCTCCATCCTGGTGAGTGCAAAGCCACAGTCTCACAAGTCTTTACAGTGGGTGGGTTGCCCACTGCTGCATCCTGGGGAGTGCAAGGCCACAGTCTCACAAGTCTTTACAGTGGGTGGGTTGCCCACTGCTGCATCCTGGGGAGTGCAAAGCCACAGTCTCACAAGTCTTTACAGTGGGTGGTTTGCCCACTGCTGCATCCTGGGGAGTGCAAAGCCACAGTCTACCAAGTCTTTCCAGTGGGTGGTTTGCCCACTGCTGCATCCTGGGGAGTGCAAAGCCACAGTCTCACAAGTCTTTACAGTGGGTGGGTTGCCCACTGCTGCATCCTGGGGAGTGCAAAGCCACAGTCTCTCAAGTGGATGCCTTTCTGCACTGGTTCTGGAGGGGGTTTTGTGCCCAGATGAGAGAGCTGCACTTTAAAAAAAAATAGCAAAGGAACGGGAAAAAAATTATTTGTCCTTAGTTCTTGGTCTCAAATTATAACGGCTTTTTCCAGGTACTGTCTGGTTCTGGAACAAGAGTTCAGGCTCTGTAGTGTTCAATCGAATTGACGGTGGCACAGCTTCTTGCAAATTATTGTCACTTTCTCGTTCAGAAATTGTTCCTTTTACACGTGCATCGCTAAATGGCAAAAAACGAGGCACAGTCTCAGTTTCAGAGTCAGCGAGCCCCTCCTGGACCCACCGGTCGTACAGTAGAGGAAAAGGGACCTTCTTGCAGTGTACGCCGTGGATCCAGTTCTTTTTCCCTTCCACTCGAACAGCTGATCTTGTTGAGAGAAGGACGAGGTAGGGGCCGGTCCAACGGGGCTGGTCATTCTTTGTCCGCTGGAAGTTCTTGACCAGCACCGATAAGATCCAGGATCGATAAGATGTCCTGGAGCTTCAGAGACCTGAGGCAGAGTATCGTGAACCTGTTGGTGTAGAACACGCAATTTAGCCGTCAATTCATACAAATAATCAAGCAGTACAGGGTGTTCGATCTCACTGAATTTTGTTGGTCTTGGCACTCCCCATATGTTGGCCGGGCGGCCGAACACAATTTCATAGGGACTAAGTCCCACTCGCGAATGCACAGTCATTCTTGTTGATAGGAGTGCTAGAGGCAGAGCGTCAGGCCATTTAAGACCAGAGCTCGCTTGTATCTTTGCCAACTTCAGTTTTAGCGTGCCATTATAGCACTCTACTAGTCCAGCTGATTGGGGGTGATTTGCAGCGTGGAATTTTTGCTGGATACCTAGCCCTTCACATACTTTTTTCATCACTCGACCCACAAATTCACTCCCATTATCACTCCAGACCATTCTCGGCATTCCAAACCTAGGGAAGAATTCTTTGACAAGGGCTTTAGCTGTGGATAAGGCAGTGTTGTCTTTTAAGGGATATGCTTCTACCCATCTTGAAAAGGCACAAACAACAACAAGTACGTATTTCAGATTGTTGCACCTTTCCATGTGGATGAAATCTGGCTGCAAAACCTTGAACGGATACGTTGGAGGCGCAAAATGACCAGCTGGAGTTGGGGTTCCCCTACCAGGATTGTATTTCAGACACACCATGCAATTCTTGACCACATTCTCTGCACATTTAGGAATTCCAGCATTTTGCCATACTGGAGCCAACAACTTACAAATCCCTTTCACACTGATATGGGCCATTCCATGAGCCATTGTCACCACTGCAAGCACATACGCATCGGGTAACAACCATCGCTGATGTTCTGACAAGTCAACCCAACAACCATTTTCATCCAATTTACCCGTACTCTCTTTCCACACGCTCAATTCTTTCTCTGAAGCTTCAGCTTGAATAGACTTCACACCCTCTATCGTATCTTCACATATTCCAACGTCACCAACCCATCTTGCGGGGCCTGCAACATACATTCGATTCATCACATCTTTTGCTGTTTCTTTTGCGATTTCGTCAGCAAATGCATTGCCACGACCGACATCATCAGTAACCTTCTTGTGTGCACTGCATTTCACAATCGCAACTTGTAATGGCAAGGTCAGTGACTCAAGAAGCTCATTCACCAACTGACCATGCTGAATTTTAGCTCCATGCGAAGTCAGGAACCCACGTTCTTTCCACAATCGTCCAAAACTATGGGCCACACCAAACGCATACTGGCTGTCGGTATATATGGTCACTTTCATTCCTTTCGATAACACACACGCTCTCGTAAGTGCAATCAGCTCTGCTGCTTGAGCTGAATTATGTGGTATACGTGCAGCTTCAACAATCGTATGCAAAGTTGTGACAGCATATGCTGCAGTCGTATCACCATTCGGAAGCTTGAAGCATGAACCATCCACCCATAAGGTACCATCACACTTTACAAGAGGAGTATCTTTAAGATCTACTCTCCCTTTCGTTTCTTCTTCTGTCCTAAGAAAACAATCATGTTGTTGAACATCATCTGTTTCTACTGAAATTGGCAATAACGTGGCTGGATTCAACGTATTGCACCTCTTTATGTGCACATGACTCGCTAACAGTGTCAACTCGTAACCTGACAATCGAGCACTAGTTAAATGCTGTGTCTTGGTCCTGTTTAACAACATGTCCACTGCATGTGGAACCATCACAATCAACATATTATTCATCACTAACCCAGCAGACTGTCGAATAGAAACAGCTGCGGCCGCTGTGGCTCTCAAGCAACTCGGCAATGCTTTAGCTACCGGATCCAAAGTTGACAAAAGATATGCGCATGGGCGCTGCTTGTCTCCAAAAGACTGTGTCAGCACTGACAATGCACAACCCACTTTCTCATGGACATACAGTGTAAAGGGCTTACTGTAGTCGGGGGTACCCAACACAGGAGCCGAACACAATGAATTACGCAATTCGGAGAAACTTTTCTGACAATCTTCAGACCACGGAACGGGGTTTGGTGTATCTTTATAGGTCAATGCTACCAAAGGTTTGGCCAGCAAAGAAAAATTTGGTATCCATTGTCTGCAGTATGATGTAATGCCCAAGAAAGCACGTACTTCTCTCTGTGTCCTTGGCACACTCAATTTAGCAATTGCCTGAATTCTTTCTGAGGTCAGTTTCCTTCCCTCCTTCGATAAGAGATGACCTAAGTAGGTCACTTCTTGTCGACAATATTGCAGTTTTGAAAGGGACACTTTGTGATGTAAATCAGACAAATGACGCAACAACAACAAGGTGGCTTCTTTACAAATCTCTTCAGTATCTGTAGCGACTAGCAAATCATCAATGTACTGAATAAGGGTAGCACCGTCAGGTAAAATGATTGCATCAAGCTGTGTTTTTAAAGCCTGACTATATATTGATGGACTTTCACATTAGCCTTGTGGAGCGCGTTTGAAGCGGAAACTTCGGCCTCCTAAACTGAAGCCAAAAATATCCCTGCTCTCCTCTGCAATCGGGATGCTGAAGAAAGCATTCTTTAAGTCAATCACCGAAAACCAGGTGGCGGAAGCTGGAATCATAGTCAATATGGCAGTGATATCAGGAACAACTGGAAACTGTGGCACAACTATTTTATTTACCTCTCTAAGATCAATCACGAGCCTGTAAACAGGTGGCTTAGAGGGGTCAGTACGTTTCAAAACAGGCAGAACAGGACTATTACAAACGTTGCCTCTTATCTCTTCAATTACATCTTTTTCAATTAAATCATAAATGATCGCTAGCAACGCCTTTTCACCTTCACTAGAGATCTTGTATTGTTGAATGCGTGGTAATTTAACATTGGCTTTCAATGTCACAACATAAGGCGGTATTTCCAAAAGACCCACGTCATTAGGACCAGTAGCCCAAATGGTATCAGGAAGAAACGACAATTCGGTCGGAAGTTTATCCTTCGACAAATACATTGGAGAGACCATTTTCCTACCCAGTGTAAGTTGTACTCCCGAAGGAGAACAATATAATGTCACATACAATCTTTTCAACAAATCCAATCCTAACAAGTTTTCACCACAACCTGTCGTCAGAATAAGGGGTGCTTCCAATTCACAAGGTCCAACAGAAAGGGACATAGGACTAGAAATCGGGTTCCTAACCGGGGCGCCAGAAAAACCTACTGAAACATTCATCTCGCCAGACAAAGGTGCGCCAGGGAGTTTTGAGTGCATAATAGAACTCTTTGTAGCACCAGTATCCAACAGAAAAGGCTCCGACACACCTGAGGTAATCACCTTAACATAAGGTCCATTCTGATCCACTGGAACTAAAAAAACTCCCTCTCTTCGTCTATGGCTGTCCTAGCAATTATTACCTTCCAAGTTCTCATCTTCTCCATAGTAGTCATCAGCATAGTACTGAGCCGTCCTACCAGACGCGTTATCTTGCTGGTCAAACCTATTCATTGAGTTTTGAGATGGAAAGGAACGCGTGTTCTGGGGGAAACTTCCACGTCCTCTACCTCTAGGAGCTTGTTGAACACCTCGACCTCTTGCGCCAGAAGCACCATTCGTACGCTGTAACAAAATAGGACAACTATACTTGAAATGACCCTCTTCTTTACAATATGAACACTGATTGGGACCTACAGGAACACGTGGTTGAGACAACTCGAACCTTTGCGAGTTTCTCTGGAACTGTTGAGGTTGCTGATAGTTACTCTGACCACCACGTGGCGGATACGCCTGTTGTAAAAGAACCTTCGTCTTTAATTCTTTAGTTTTCTTGTCTGCTCTATTCTTCTCATCTTTATCCCTATTTTCGTAGTACTGTGCAGTAGCCAATATTTGTGCTGAAGAGGAAACGGCCCAAGAACTCTCTGAATCCTTCAATTTCTTCCACAGCTCGGCAAGCAAATTGTGCACAAACTTGTCGACGAACAACCGTTGACCACCTTCTGTACTCATATCTTGACCACTGTGGTCGATAAACGTTTCCTCAAGCCTGGTGAAGAAATCAGACACTGTTTCATCTTTCTTCTGCTTACACGCAGACAATTTATCCCAATTAACACGCATCGCAGGCATTAAAGTCTTCATGTAAGTAATGATCCTAGCAGGCAGTTCTGCTACCATAGGCTCAGGCTTGGCACCACCAACTTGTCTATCATTTGCAGCACTAATATTAGCCCATGAGTCACCTAACTCTTGTGCATGATCTGTATGGCGAATCAATCCCCACAAAGGCTGTGGAACAACATTCCCAAATAACATGTCTATGTCGGCTAAATTCATAATGCATGAGTCTGCAGTCTGTGATAATTCCTTATAATACCCTGCAGGGTTTTTACGGGGATCAGGCAAAGTCTGCTTAAGGGCTAAAACCTCAGCTCGCTTCCACGGAACATGTACCCAAACACTCTGAAAATGAGCTGGGACAGCATCAATTTGATTAGCAACATCAGCCTCAACGGCGTCCTTCCATACCGGAGGGACTTCTCTCATTGGGTACTGTCGCACCTTTTTTTTAACAGAGGAGTCATGTTGGAACAATGACTGAGAAGGATCCTTATTCCTAAAGGACAACAACGTCGCAACTGCTGTCTCAACATCGGGACCCACAATCGTGCCCTTTGCAAACTCAAACCGTACACAGCACAAATCAGGCAGATTTGTTTCCAAATCATTATCTTCCAATTCCTCACAAAGGAAAGCACACATTTTCTCAAAAACTTATCTTTGTTTTGGTGCTCCCCATTGACGGAAGACATCCATAACAGACTCTACATCGTATCTTAAAGGGTAAACAACCCATTTACGCGCCATACGGTCAAACATTTCTCTCTCTTGAGAATTAGGCAGTTGACTACGCGACTGTTTACGCTCCGAATCTGGGGTCGCACCAGACGACCCAAAGAGAGGAAATATAAGGCTGGCAACAGTATCTGTCATTCTCTGTCGGACAGAAGGAGAAGTTGATGAAAGAACAGGAGGAAAAACAGAGGGAGGCAAGGCAGACGCAGAAGCAGACGCAGAGGCAGTATTAGGAAGAACACCAGAAGAGGCAGTCGATGTAGTACATAAAGTCGCAGGAGGTACAGATGGAGCAGGTAGCGAAGTCGGCGGCCCTTGAAGGGGCTGCGCCATAGTAGTAGGAGCCAACTGAAAAGGAGCTGGCGGCTGTGGAAGAACCTGAGGCACAATAACCGGAGGTTGCACAGCTAAAGGTTGCGGAAGTGCTGTAGCATTCTGCGCATAAGGGGGTGGCGAACTCAACAAGTGTGACATTAAAGGATCTTTCTCAAGTTCTTTTGCTGCATCTTGCTGAAGAAGCGGAAGAACTGGATAACATTTATCGGTCACCAATTTACGTTGCCTGTGCAACTGCTCATTCATCTGTTCTTCTTCATCATCTTTAAACTGCATGGCAGCTTGCATTATCGAGATACCCTCTTCCCTCTTATTTCTCTTTGCTAATTTAATTTCCTTCTGTTTGGCTTCCTTACGCCATAGGCGGAAAGAGTCAAACATCGCCGGCCGGGCTTTCTTCTTAAAAAGTTTAACCTCCAGATTATCCAGAATCTCTGTGTCAAAACTACCATATTGGGGCCATTTTAAAACACCATCTTTCCTGGTGTATCGGATCCATACTTCATTATATGTGAGGGGGCCTATGCCATGTTTCACATATAGTTCATAGGTTGGAGTTCCAATCGGAGGAACCGGACACAAGTCCTCCAATCGGGAATCCCTATTATAACCAAGACAAAACAAATTTCCATATCTGCTAAGACCAGGCATCTTCGCTCTCTAGTCTAGCTTCAAACTTCAAAGGATTATCGAATATGATAGTCTCGTGAATACACGAATCCCTCGGCTTTGGTACTTGCAAGTTCCAAATCAAAGATCCCAAGGGGATACCAAACTAAGAACCAAACTAAGGACTGGGAGACGCTCCACTTATACTTAACTGAGGTATCGATGACGTCACCAGAAGACTCGTTTATCGTTTCGCTCTACCAAATCATCAAGGGTCCAAAACAGGGCGATAGTCAGGGCAGCAGTCCTTCGTAGCCGTCAGAAAGCGGGGAACCTCGCAGCAAAGACTTTCGGACCACGTCGACATACAGGGATCGATGAAGTGGCGGCCTTCCTCCAGAATTTTCACACGAAGCTCCTCACGAACCTCTGGCTTGGACGGGTACCGCTGAAATCGCCCCACGTTGGGCGCCAACTGAAGTACTGGGTTTTTCAGAACCCAGCGGTGCCAGGGAACACACCCTAAGACTTCGAGTCCTTCCTGTTTCAGACTACAGAAACACAGAGTCTTCTTGGTGAAGTCAAAGATCTTGTTTATTGGCTGCAGCCAGTAACAGGTATCCTAGAAGTACAACACGGTGTATATTCTCAGAAGACTGCTCCCTTTGCAAAGCTAACCTTCTCTTTTATACAAAATATTATGCTTTAGGCAAACATTCCTTATTTTACAGTTGACCATTCACATATTTTCACTACAAAGAAATAGCAGGTTTATGATGATAAAGCCCATATTTCAGTTTGTCCAGCCCTCAATCAATTACCCGGCAAGGCTTAGTACTTTCATCAGATATCGACGGACCCCCAATATAAACGGGCACCTCCTCCTTGTAAAGCAAGTCATAAAGAAAGAAACAGGGACAGGTGTGTGTAAGATTAGGCATGGTTTGTGTGTGATGAAAGGTTTTATGATGTGTTGTGCCTTGATACTAATCTCATTCGGCCACTGGGAAAGAAACTGGCCGAACAGGTTTGGCTTCAGGCAGTGGAGTCAGCTTGCCCAGGTCACAGAGGAGTCAGCACAGGTGTACGTGTCCTTCAGACTCGTTTTCAGCATTAGTCATTGGCCTATGTGAGTGCAATCACAAAATGGCTGTCGTTTAAATGGAACACGAGGGTTCAAGACGGAAACTCTGATATTCGGGTGATTTCGTTACCCGAATATGAATACAATGCTTGTGCATACTATTCTAATCATTCTCGGTCTGCTGATACCAAAATCGTTGTGATACGACGATGTTTATAACACGGGCCCAGAATTTTCAGTACCACAAATGCTTCGTCCTGCCAAGGACAGAGGTAGTGGATGCCTTTCTCCACTGGTTCTGGAGGGGGCTTTGTGCCCAGAGTGCTTCATCCTGCCAAGGACTGAGGTAGTGGATGCCTTTCTCCACTGACGGTGGGCCTACATGGAAGCTGTCCAGGCCCCTGAAACTGACCACCAGCTTCGTACGACTGACCACTGGGGATGGCAGCCATGTCTGCGGTGGAGCCACTGGCACATGATGTGGCGTGGCCGCTGGCGGTGCTTGCGGCGGCCTCAGTAGCGGCGGTGCTTACGGCGCTCATGGGCCTGCGGTGCTGGTGGGTGGCTCAGTGAGCGTCCTGCTGGCGGTGGTGTCCTGGGAAGCGGTGCTGGTGGCGGCGGTGTCCTTGGCAGCGGTGCTGGTGGCGGCGGTGTCCTTGACAGCAGTGCTGGTGGTGGCGGTGTCCTTGGCAGCGGTGCTGGTGGCGGCGGTGTCCTTGGCAGTGCTAATAGTGGCGGCAGTGTCCTTGGGAGCGGTGCTGGTGGTGGCGGTGTCATGGGAAGCGGTGCTGGTGGCGGCGGTGTCCTGGGAAGCGGAGCTGGTGGCGGCGGTGTCCTTGGAAGCGGTGGTGGCGGTGTCCTGGGACGCGGTGCTGATGGCAGTCTTGTCTGCCGTGCAGGTTGGCAGCGACTTCCCTTTCTTTCTCTGTGCCTTCCTCACCTTGGATGGTGGCGCAGCTGTCTTGCCACTCCCAACTGTAGTCCTGGGAGAGCCCTTGGTGGCAGGTGTTTTGCCCTTCTCCCTCTGGGCTGTGGCCAACTTCTTATGTTTCTGAGGTGGGGGACTGTCCGTGGTCTGGCTCCGTGGCTCACTGGCTGCCCTGCTGCTTGGCGCACTCCAGAAGCCGGTTACTGCTGCCACCACTGTTCCCGGTGATGTGGTGGCTGAGGTGCTGGGTTGGGACCTGGAAAGGCGTGCCCTAGGGGACAGAAGGGGTGGGGGAGGTGTAGGGAAGAGGTCAACATTTAAGAGGAAAAGTTTTTTAGACACACTGGGACAGGTAGATGGAGGGGGTTTGGGAGTGGAAGAAGAGGTAGTGGTTGTAGGAGGTGTACGTTTGCTGACTTTGGGTGAAGGTGCATGGGCTGGAGGCTGTCGTGAGGTGGATGGCTGTTGGGTGGGTGTGTGACTGCGCTTGTGTACTTTGGGAGGTGGGCTCACAGACACACTGGGAGAGGACACAGGGGATGTGTGAATGGTAGTGGGGGTAGTGAGTATACGTGAGCAGTGTGTGGTGATGGGCGTGCTGGTGATGGACGTAGTGGCTGAAGATATTGTGCATGCAGGTGTCAGTGGAGACGTGACAGGGAGACGAGGAGGAGGGAGACGAGGAGGAAGGGGACACAGTGGAGGCAGTGGATGTTGGTATGTGTGCATGGGTATGATGCTTGTGTGAGTGTCTGTGGGATGTGTGGCTCTTATGTTTGTCAGAGCTACCCTTGTGTGTTGAGGTGTGTGCATGCTGGTCTGATGGTGTGCTTGGTATAGGCTGAGGTACAGGGGATTGGGGCTGGGTGGAGGAAGTTGGAGGGGGGAGGCTGGACACAGGGACAATGGCTGACATCAGTGCTGAGGCCAGAGTCTGAGAAGTTCGCTGTTGGGCTGCCTGACCAGAATGAATGCCCTCCAGATATGCATTTGTCTGTTGCACCTGCCTCTCTACACCCTGGATGGCATTCAGAATGGTAGACTTCCCAACAGTGAGGGATCTGAGGAGGTCAATGGCCTCCTCATTGAGGGCAGCAGGGCAGGAGCTGAGGTGCCTGGGGCGAAGGAGATGCCCACCCTCCTGGGTGAGCGGCCACGGGGCACACGCTGAGGGGCTGCTGGGAGGGCAGTGCTGGTAGGGGGGGGTGGCGGCTGTACCTGTAGATGCGGGGGGCACAGAGGGACCCGCTACCGCAAGGGAGCTCCCATCAGAGGAGGAGTCCGTGTTGCTGGTCTCAGCTCCTGTCCCCGCGTGGAGCTCCCCTCACCCTCCGTCCCACTGGTGATTTCGGAGTCCGTAGTCTCGCCTTCCAGGGCCATGTGGGATGCAGCTCCCTCCTGCTTCGGTGCCACTGCTCCTCTGCCTGATGATGCTATTGCACACAGGAACAGGGAGACCACATAAAGGGGGGAGACAGAAGAAAGACATGTTCAGTGCATGCAATACTGCTACCGCTGGCGGACACTACAGACACAGCAGCCCTCTGCACTACGCCATGCACTTAGAGTTCCCTCATTAATCACAGGGCCATGGTGTACAAGGCCTATGCCCGATTGCTGCACACATGGACGTCACAGGATCCTGACTAGGTGTAGTTGGCTCTTAACACTGGTGGGGTGGGGTGCCACATGGCCTGCCTTACGAAGGGACCTTGCCTACAAAACTCGCCCTGGCCTAGGGGTACCCACAGCCCACCTCCCCCACCCACACACCTCCAATGCGTGCTGATTCAGCTGAATGAGAGTGTACTCACCCCCTTGTGGCTGCTGTGATGCTCTCAAGCGCCCATCCAACTCCGGGTATGCCCCCGCCAGGATCTGGAACATCAGGGGGGTCATGGTGCGACGGGCACCCATCCCACGTAGGGAGGCCATCCCCAGCTGGGCCTCCGCTGTCTTCTTGCTCCCATCTTTTCCGGCAGTGGGTGCTCCGTCTGTGGTGGACCCCCAGGGTCTGGACTTCCTTGGTGATGGCACGCCAAATATCCTTCTTTTGGTGGGCGCTGACCTACAGGAATAGTACAGGGGAAAAGGAGAAGATATAACCGCCCAGACCGTCACAGTCATTGGCCCGCGTTCCTACCCTTGCCATGATGCACATACACTCACCGTTGTTTCATGCACGCCTCATTCTCCCCCCGTATCTTACATCCACACCACTCCACATAGGCAGTGCCCATTCAGCATGCTCACAGTGTACTAACCTGTTTGTCTGGAGGACCGTAGAGTAGCGTGTACTAGGGGAGGACCCCATCCACTAGTTTCTCCAACTCCTCCGTGGTGAAGGCAGGGGCCCTTTCCCCAGACACATGAGCCATTGTCGCTTCCAGACTGAGGTCACAGCAGAACTTGCAGTGTAGGTCCTCTCCTGTCGAAGATCAGGTATCTAGTGAGTGAACAGATAGAAAATGGCAGTCACATCTGCGGCAGTGCATACCGTCACCGCCGGCGTACATCGTCATTGGCTCCTGGGACCCATAGGCCCCAATGTTAACCAATGCAGGATTGCGCCGCGGTCTTCGACCGCCTACCACAACGGTGTCCAACGCCAGCGCAGTTACCTCATATCCCATTGTCCCACCTTACAGGTCAGGCAGCCGCCATTTCAGGGGGCCACATGGCAAAATTTTTAAATGCGTCACACATATCTAGGTCTTGCATACACACTAAGACAGGCCAATAGCGGATTGAAAAATTTGTGCAATGAAGTTGTGTTTTCGTACCTCAGTGTTGGCTGACCCTCTGCTCGCTGTTCTCCTCCATAGAGCACGTCCGCTGGGGCAGGTGAGGAGATGGCGGCATCCTCCGGTGTACAGACCGCTGGTGGACCTGTTGACAATGGAAGAGCGACATGTAATTGTCACCTACAGACTGGACCGTGCCACAATCCATGAACTGTGTGCCCAGTTGGAGCCGGACCTGATGTCAGCTATCTGCTATCCCACAGGATTATCCCTCTAGTGCAGGTGCTGTTAGTACTCCATTTCCTGGCAAGTGGGTCTTTTCAGACGACAGTGGCCTTAGCATCATGGATGTCCCAGCCTATGTTCTCCAACGTGTTGTCCAGAGTGTTGTCTGCCCTGCTGAAACACATGCGCAGCTACATCGTGTTCCCTCAGGTGGAGGATTTGCCTACATATCCCCAACATCATAGTTGCCATTGATGGGACACATGCGGCCTTGGTCCCCCCCGCAGGAGTGAACAGGTGTACAGAAACTGGAAGAGTTACCATTCTATGAATGTGCAGATGGTGTGTTTGGCCGACCAGTACATCTCCCATGTGAACGCTAAGTTTCCTGGCTCATTGCATGACGCTTACATTCTGAGGAATAGCAGCATCCCTTATGTGATGGGGCAACTCCAGAGGCACTGTGTGTGGCTATTAGGTGAGGACATAGACCCTATACAGTGTGAATAGTTGTCTGGGTCTGGGGTTGTCCCTAAGGGTTAGTGTGTGTCTAACAGTTGTCCCTCCACATTTGCAGGTGACTCTGGTTACCCCTGACCCCAGTGAGGAATCCCAGGACAAGGGCAGAGGAACGCTACAATGAGGCACATGGGTGAACTAGGAGGGTTATAGAGAGGACCTTCGGCCTCCTGAAGGCCAGGTTCAGGTGCCTCCATATGACGGGTGGGTCCCTATTCTACTCACCAAAGAAGGTGTGCCAGATCATCGAGGCCTGCTGTATGCTGCACAACTTGGCTTTGCGACGACAGGTGCCTTTTCTGCAGGAGGATGGTCCTGAAGGAGGTGTTGTGGCAGCTGTGGAGCCTGTAGACAGTGAAGAAGAGGAAGCAGAAGAAGAGGATATCGACAACAGAAACACTGTGATTCATCAATACTTCCAGTGAGACACAGGTAAGAAGACATAACTGCCTGCTACATCTGATGCACTTTTTCTACCTCTCATCTGTCTGTCACTTTCACCCAGTGTATGGACCCTGATTTGTCACTTTCCCTTTCAATTTCACAGATGTGGGTCCCACTGTGTGACCTCTGCTATGTTTCCTCGTGGACTAGAGCTGTGTGACATAGGTATGTTGACAATACAATGGATATTGCTATTTCCCTCAGTTATTGCAAATACACATTTGTGAAAGCACAGACTGACTTCAGATACTTTTGTGATTTAAGGGTGTTTATTTAAGTGCTAAATAGTGGAGAGGGTTGTAAAATGGGCAGGGGTGATGGTGGAGGAATGTCCATGGCAGAGTCCAGTCTATTTGTCTCACAGGTGCATTGTCCAAAGGGGCATAGGAAGTGGAGCTGGGGCAGTTGATGGATAGACAGAGTGACAAAGTGGGACAGAAGGATGACAATCAGGGTGGTCTCATTTCTTGGCGGGGGTCTTGGCATTGTTCTCTGTCTTTGTCCTGGATCTCAGGGACCGCTTGCGGGGTGGTTCTCCATCTGCACGGGGTGGGGTGCTGGTGTCGTGGTCCTGTGGCAGTGCCTCCTGTCCACTAGCGCCGGTGGAGGTGGTGGGCAGTTCATCGTCCAGGCTAGTGTCAGGGGCCCCTTGTGGTGCCACAGTGTCCCTCCTGTGTTCACGAGTTCCTTCAGCACCCCTACAATGGTGCCCAGGGTGGTATTGATGGATTTGAGTTCCTCCCTGAACCCCAAATACTGTTCCTACTGCAGCCGCTGGGTCTCCTGAAACTTGGCCAGTGCCGTTGCCATCGTCTCCTGGGAATGGTGGTAGGCTTCCATGATGTTGGAGAGGGCCTCGTGGAGAGTGGGTTCCCTGGGCCTGTCCTCCCCCTGTCGCACAGCAGCCCTCCCAGTTCCCCTGTGTTCCTGGGCCTCTGTCCCCGGAACCGTGTGCCCACTACCACTGCCCCCAGGTCCCTGCTGTTCTTGGGTTGGTGGGTTAGCCTGGGTTCCCTGTAGTGGTGGACACACTGCTGCTTGACGTGTCCTGGGGACAGAGGTATGGGCCCGCTGGGTGGGTACTGTGCTGGTGTTTCCAGAGGGGGGAGGCTCTGTTGTGGCTTGTGCCAGTGTGAGGGGAACCGACTGTCCCGAGGTCCCAAATGGGCCGGGCTGGTCATCTAGATCCAGTTGGACAGAGCTGCTGTCATCACTGTGGGCCTCTTCTGTGGGGGGAGTGGAAATGTCTGGAACCTCCTGTCCGGTGACGTTGGGTAGGGGTCCTGCAGGGGTGTAACGGCTTAGTTTTACTATCTGTGTATGGCATGGTGTGCAATGAGTGGGTGACCCTGTACCCTAGTGCTTGCATTCCTGTGTAGGACCTTGTGTGCTAATTGTTTAGGGGTCTGTGTGGGTATGTGCATTGGACATGCATCGGTGATGGGTGTCCATGCTTTGTTGTTGCATGCAGGGCTTGGTGTGGGGATGTGTGGTTCGTGCTAGTGGGACATATGTGAGGAGTTGGAGTGATAGGGGTGAGGGCGAGGGTGGGGTATGTGATAGCATGCAGGTAGGATGGGGGATGTAATAGTTAAGAGTTGACTTACCAGAGTCCATTCCTCCAGCTACTCCTGCGAGGCCCTCAGGATGCAGTATAGCCAAGACCTGCTCCTTCCATGTTGTTAGTTGTGGGGGAGGAGGTGGGGGTCTGCCGCCAGTCCTCTGAACCGCGATGTGGTTTCTTGAGACCACGGAACGCACCTTCCCCCGTAGGCAGTTCCACCTATTCCTGATGGCATCCCGTGTTCTTGGGTGCTGTCCCACTGCGTTGACCCTGTCCATGATTCTGCGCCATAGCTCCATCTTCCTAGCTATGGTGGTGTGCTGTACCTGTGATCCGAATAGCTATGGCTCTACCCGGATGATTTCCTCCACCATGACCTTGAGCTCCTCCTCAGAAAACCTGTGGTGTCCTTGCGGTGCCATGGGGTGGTGTGGGTGATGTGTGAGGTGGTGTGTGTTGTGATGTGTGGGGTGATGTTTAGGGGTGTGTGATGTTTTGTGCGTGGATGTGTATGTGTGATGGTGTTGTGTGCTTCTGTATGCTGGTGTTGTCTTTGCTGTGCTGTCTCTCTGGCCTTCGTCAATATTTTAGTTAGTAAGGGTTTGTGGGTGATATGGGCGGGTGTTTTATAGTGGTGTGGGTGTGTGGGAGTGGTGTGTATATGTGTATCAGGTGTGTGTATTAGGAATTGTCCAATGTGGTAGTGCTTTGTTAATGTGTGTTTATTTTGAGCGCAGCGGTGTGTAACGCCAATGGTTTACCGCGGTTGAAAGACCGCTGCGTGGATTCGTGGGTCGTGATAGTGTGGGCGTATTCCTGTTGGCGTGACGGTGGAGGTTTTGTTTTCCCCAGTTTATCACTGACCTTTGGTGTGGCGGACTTGTGTGGGTGTCTGCATTTTGGCGGATTCCGAGCTGTGGGTCCTAATAGCTGTGACGGAATTCCGCGGCCTTGGCAGTTCAGTTGGCGGTCTTCTGCACGGCGGTAAGCGGGATTTACTGCCAATGTTGTAATGAGGGCCATATTATCATGTCAAGCCTGTACTCAGAACACAACACGTTTTGTTATGAAATCACCACACAAGCCAAAGGAGGGCAGAAGGGACATTCCAGCCAGCCTCCTTACGCTGCATGCCATTTTGTCACAGTTTTGCCATTGTCTCTCCAGCCAACGGGGAGGACTTCCAGCAGACCAACAGGCAGTGCCCTGCGTTTCTCTAGTCCTGAGTTTCCCAGGACATCAGCGACACTACAGCAGATTGAGACCTTTAAAGAGGTCATACTGCAGAGTTGAGTTTTGGTGGATTTTCAGCTCCTTCTTGCATGAAATCAGGCCACAGAGGCAAAGCAAAACTCCAGTCGGGTTACTGCTGGTGGATTTGTTCTCAGCACTGTCTAATCTCCGAGTACCCATTACATGCCCCGTACTGATGCCATAATAATCTTCTTTTCCATCTATGCCAAGGAGGGCTCTCCCCATCTAGGCCAATACCTACGCCAGAAGGAGATCCCGTGCTGATTCTGATGTTCGACACTGAGCCGACTTTATCCCAATCTCAACAGGTGATGTGTGATGAAGTTAAAAAAATGCAACCAATTGTCATACATCCTGACTCCGACCTGGTATTTCTAGAAGGCAGAACTGCCAACCGAGGCTTCAACATATTTTTGGCTTTGACACTGAAAAAGGGACATACCAGAATAGGGATGATAATGTTAGAGATGAAGTTGGTTCTCTTCCTCTTCATTACACGGAAGATAACATTTACATGGACTTAGAGGAGGCCACTGACCCTTTCTCTGAGACAGGATATGACTCAGCCTCAGGCCCACAAGAGAGGACAGTGCCTCCTTTGCTGTGGGGGATCTTGGCACTGCGGTGGTCCTTTTGTTTACATCCGCCCTCATTCAAGACCAAAATTAACATTTGAATGGAACTTTTACAACCTGGGTCATCCATGTCTGTGCCCTTGCTCCCTTTAAACAAGGCCACACTGACACCTTGATGGCCAGTTAGTTGAAGTCCTGTTCCTTCCTATCACTGAACAGGCAGGTGGCCAGGTAGCACAGACCAGCTCCTGGAGATCCTGATTTCTTTACTAAATATCCAAGTCTAAAAGAGTTTTGTGGTTCAGGTTTCAAACAGTAAGGTGAACCCACATTTATTCCCCACAACTCCTACAGATAGGAAGTACAAGAGGATTGAGGCTTTTGGGAAGTTTATATGGATCTCCTCCAGGCTAGCATTCCTATCAGTTAATGCTGTCTGTGGGACATGGCCAAAATGTACAGCACTTACCCCTGTCCTTTCAGGGCCATAGGTCTGGCAGCCAATGTTCAGGCCAGCAGGGGCATCACTCCTCGCAAACCATCTATTCAGTGGGAGCAGCGAGAAAACTGCTTTAGTTTGCCCTTAGTAGTTTATTTCCATCCAGTGAGGGCAGGATTCAACACTTCTGCCAGGGCGGCAAACCATATCGTTTGACAGATGGGTCTTACAAGTTATTCAGCACGGATGTTTTTAAAAACATATTTGTATTGCCATTTTGTTATGTAACATAGAAACATTAACATTTTGTGTGGGTACCCTTTCACAATAGTCATCAAAACAGAACATGTGCAGTTTCCCATACAGGCCACCTTACATCTTGTACAGCACGATATCAGTGTGTGGTCTCTTGTGACACCCTTACGCATTCAAGTTGTTCAGTATGTATATCCCTTACATTTTCCTTTTAGACCTCCAAGTATTCTCCCTAAGTCAGGGAGAATTTCAAAAGAGCACCTGTTCATTCTTCTGTAAGAGGTGTGAACCTTGCTGTCCAGTGGCGCTACTGAGAGGGTGGCAGAACCAGAAAGAGGAGATGATTGTTACACTTATTTCCTTGTGCTGAAAAAGGATTAGTGGCTCCAGGCTATTTTGACCTTAGACCTTCTTGCAGCAGGACAAGTTCAAGATGCTCAGGATGGCTCAGATTGTGTCTGCTCTTGACCCTTGTGACATGATGGTGTGCTTGGAATTGTAGGGGGTTGGGAGCACACTGCCTCACATCCGAGCACAGTTCGCCCCTTTGCATCCTGGTAAATGCAGTTCACAGATAGTGCTTACTTGAAAATTATCTGTAGTTTTTCACCAAAGTTGGTGCAGACATTGCTGTATATCCCTAGACACGTGTTTCTGGGTTTAGCCCTTCATCAGTAGACAGTAGATAACAAAGAAAATTAATCTGGGGTTGCTGGAAATGCTGCCAAAATCCTCTCAGGTCAAGTACCACTCACAGGCATACAGGTGCATATCCAAAGCTTGTCAGCTCACTGGCTGAAGGGAGCCTTTTACACAGGAAGGGGCGTTGGGAGCACACTGCCGCACATCCCAGCACAGTTCCCCCCTTTGCATCCTGGTAAGTGCAGTTCACAATTAGCGCTTACTTGAAAAGTATCTGTAGTTTTTCATCAAAGATGGTGCAGACATTGCTGAATATCCCTAAACACGTGTTTCTGGGTTTAGCCCTTCATCAGTTGAGAGTAGAGAACAAAGAAAATTAATCTGGGGTTGCTGGAAATGCTGCCAAAATCCTCTCAGGTCAAGTACCACTCATAGACACACAGGTGCATCTCCAAAGCTCGTCAGCTCACTGGCTCAAGGGAGCCTTTTAAACAGGAAAGGGGGTTGGGAGCACACTGCCTCACATCCCAGCACAGTTCGCCTCTTTGCTTCCTGGTAAATGCAGTTCACAGTTAGCGCTTACTTGAAAATTATCTGTAGTTTTTCACCAAAGTTGGTGCAGACATTGCTGTATATCTCTAGACACTTGTTTCTGGGTTTAGCCCTTCATCAGTGGAGAATAAAGAACAAAGAAATTCATCTGGGGTTGCTGGAAATGCTGCCAAAATGCTATCAGGTCAAGTACCAGTCACAGGCACACAGGTGCATCTCCAAAGCTCGTCAGCTCACTGGCTCAAGGGAGCCTTTTAAACAGGAAGTGGGTTTGGGAGAACACTGCCTCACATCCCAGCACATTGAGCTGCATTTACCAGGATGCAAAGGTGCGAACTGTGCTGGGATGTGAGGCAGTGTGCTCCCAACCACCCTTCCTGCTTGGACTTGTAGTTTGTGTATTTTTATTTACTCATCTTGCAGTCACACAAACGTTACCTGCGGTTCAACTTAGGCCAGGAGCATTTTCAGCTTGTTGTGCTACCTTTGAGTCTTACAGTTGCCCCTTGGCTGTTCACAAAAGTGATGGTAGTGGTTGCAGCCCACCTTCAGAGATCAGGAATACCTGTCTTCCCCTAGCTTGATGACAGGGTTTTTAAGTTATATACCATCTCTGGACAAAGATAAACCTCTTGACCTCACTTTGTTCATGATCAAAGAGCCAAAGTCAAACCTAGCTCCTTTGCAGAGACTTCTGTTCATTTGAGCTGTCTTAGACACTGTGTAGTTCTAGGCCATGCCTCTGCCACAACAAGTTCAGGACATTTGGGCTATGATCCTGATGTTTGAGCCTTGGTCCTGAATCATGGTGACAGCAACTCTGAAGTTTCTAGCGTCCTGAATCTTCCTTGTTGGGTACTAATGTGGCTTTTGCAATGAAATCTGAAATTTCAATGTGCCCAACATCAAGAAAATCTGACAAATACCATCCAGAACTCAAAAACGACAGCTCAAGATCTGCATTGGTGGCTGCCCAACTGAAATTGGTCCACTGGCAGGCCTTTCTCTTCCTCACCCAGACCTGATGGTGGTGAAAGACAGGTCCCTTCTGGGCTGGGGAGGTCATCTAGGGGAGGTTGAAATTAAAGGACTCTGGTCTCTGAAGGAAGACCCGCTCCACAACCGCTATTCCTCTGGGCTTCCTGCCATCCATCAAGAGGAGACTGGTGCAGGTTCTCAAGGAGGACACCACCACCATGTGGTATTGCAACAAGCAATGATGAACTTTTGGCTTGGACCACCCCCTTTTTCTGTAATCAAATAGCCAGTTTCTGACGTTTACCCTGATGAAGCAATATTCAAATTCAAAAGCTGTGAAACGTATGGGATTCAAGTTGTTTGGCCTCAGTTGTTTTAAAGCATAACTATTAAAATAACTTCTATAATATTACTCTGCCTTGGAGTCCTACATATTTGATCAAACCAACTTCATACTTACAGCCACAGAGTCTGTCTATTCTTTTTTACTTTAATTAGGTGTTGTTTGGGCAGGGCTTTACAATTTCAGAGCCTGAGCAGTTGGTCCTATATGGGATTCCTCCCATTTTTGGTTTTATTATACCAAACAAAATAAATCAAATAGCTAACCATAAACAGAATTTTGGAAATTTCAGTTCAAACGCATCATGATGGTTTGTGTTATCCTTTTAAAGATATACCCCTTATTATGATGCTTGTGAACACAATACATTTTGTATTAAAGAATAGTAAGTCACATAATGCAAATGAATCGTCCACCTGTGTATGATCCAAGACTTATTTTCGATATGGTGCTCACCACAACTGCTAGAAGATGCTTAAATCTAAGAAACCAATAAAATTAAGTGACAAATTGTATGTTAAGGTTGACAATGTGTGCAATTGTGGATACAGCATAATACTCTCCAAAATTATTAAGTCAGATGTTAAGGTACTAACATAACCTTATTGCACAACCCCACTGTAGGAACTTATCTTCAGCTTACTATCCAAGTAACATCAAACATGTTTTCACACATACAATACAGCATTAGACAGTCTATAATATCAGGATCTACATTGATAATGATAACACATGGATAGAATTCAAATCTTCCAGGACAAAAACAGCACACTCCAATACCCAAAGTACTACCATATGCTGGCATATGTTATGATTATCTTAACACCTTATAACCAGAACAACAAACCGATGACCATGTCTTTAATATCTGACACTTTCACAAACATCCACTACCTTACCACAGAAAAAGCAATTGCTCAGTTACTTTTTCAATTCAGGGTAAATCCAGCTACTTAGCCAAACAATCCAACTAACAAATGGCACTCACCTGCATACTCTGTTTCTCACTTTCACTTTTCCGAAATTAAGGGGAGCGGGAGTTAGGATTTACTTGGTAGAGTGAGGATGGGGGATAAAGTTACGGCAGTAGCTAAACTTCTGATTTCATGTGTATATGTCAAGAAGGACCCACGCAGGTAAGTTCAACGTGAATTTTTTTCCAACAAAAGGAAATGACCTGACAGAAAAGCAGTCGGTTTAGCACAGCACTATCAACCGTCTCCTCGAACGTCCACCCCACTACTTCCAAGATGCTATGCTCGAGCTCAGTGACACCACAATCGAAGGAACGTCAATGTCACTGTGTACGACCATCGCAACACATCTTCCCTTTAACAAAAATTAATTAAACAAGAGCACCCTTACATTTCAACCAAACAGAGGAAATGGTAAAAATAATAAATACTTCATACGAGACATACATAATCTTGAAATCCGCTTGGTTTCTTGACTAATCGTCCATATCTGCTAGTTTTCTCTGCAGAATTCTCCGCCTGACTATTGATAACTCATTATGATTTGACTTCTCCCAGTCCATTAGCCAGTCAAAATTCGCATTCCTTGCATTCTGGAATGATATCTTTCCTTTTCTTCTCAGCTGGATCAGAATTAACATTTTTGCACACAGACAAAGATGACATATGCCATACTTTACCATCGCTCAACAAAGTAGAATTACAATAAACTTGTTCAACTTTGAGAGGATTTGAAAATAGATTAAAACCTTTTCCATTGAAACCAGGTTTCTTTATCTTTACAAAATCACCGGCTTTGATGACTTGATCTTTGCACCTGTGTTTTGTGTTAAAATACAATTTACTATGTTCATGGGAACACCTAGTCCCTCATTATAACCCTGGCGGTAAACGCCGCCTAATGCCGTGGTGACGTCCGCCAACATACCGTGACCGCGGGGGTAATCCGCCACAGGTATCATGACCCACACAGAATACCGCCACAATACAAACACCCACACGAGTCCGCCAGACCAAAGGTCAGTGATAAACTGGTGATAGCAAAACCCACACCGTTACACCAACAGGAATATGCACACAGTATCACAAGCCACGAATTAACGCAGCGGTCTTTCAACCACGCTCGAAATTCACACACACTTACAAAACACCACCACATTGGACAATTCAAACTACACACGCCTGACACACATACACAGACCACACCCACACACTTGCACCACTATAATACGCACCCCCACATTACCCACTTCCCTTCCAACAGAAAAAAATATTGCCAACAGAGAGAGACACAAGCCAGGAGCACCCACTCCATCTGAGCCACAGAACACCATCACCCATGCACCATCCACGCACATCACAGCGTACACCCCAACACATCACCCCACACATCTCCCCACACATCCTCACACATTTCACTCGCACCACATCCATGGCACCCCAAAGACACCCCGGGTTTTCAGAGGAGGAACTAAGGGTCATGGTGGAGGAAATCATCTGGGTAGAGCCACAGCTATTCAGATCACAGGTGCAGCCGACATCCATTGGAAGGAAGATGTAGCTATGGCGAAGAAGCGTGGACAGGGTCAACGCCGTGGGACAGCACCCAAGAACTAGGGATGACATCAGGAAGAGTTGAACGACCTACGGGGGAAGGTGCGTTCCATGGTTTCAAGACATCCACCTCCTCCCCCACAACTAACAACATGGGAGGAGCAAGTCTTGGCGATCATGCATCCTAAGGGCCTGGCAGGAGTAGCAGGAGGACTGGACTCTGGTAAGTCAAATCTTTTCTACTATATCCTCCCCACCCTACCTGCATGCCATCACAAACTCCTACACCCAGCCCCATCACTCCACCAACTCACATATACCCCAGTAGCACAACCCACCCATCCCAATACCAAGCCCTGCATGCACCCACAATGCATGGACACCCATCACAGACCTGCATAGGCACCCATCACCCCAGCATGCCCAATAGAGAGACTCACCCAGCCCACAAAATCACCACTCACACAAGGCCAAGCCGACAGGGAAATCACAAGCATAGAGGGAAACACAGCCATGCACAAGATGGCACACATAGATACATTAACAATGCCATTGCATCCCAACAGGACCCCTACCCAACGTCACCGGAGAGGAGGTGCCAGCGACATCCGGCCTCCCCCCCAGAAGAGGCCCACAGTGATGACAGCAGCTCTGCACGCCTGGATCAGGATGACCAACCTGGCTCATCAGGGACCTCTGGACAGTCGGTTACCCTGCCACACTCCCAACCCACCACAGAGACTCCCCCCTCAGGAAACACCAGCACAGCACCCACCCAGTGGGCCCATGCCATTGTCCCCCGGACACGTCAATCAGCAGTGTGTCCCCCACTATAGGCACCCCAGGCAACCCCACAAACCCAGGATGATCAGGGACCTGGGGTCAGTGGCAGTGGGCACATGGTCCAGGGTACAGAGGCACAGGACAACAGGGAAGCTGGGAGGACTGCTGTGCGACAGGGGGTGGACAGGCCCAGGGAACCCACTCTCCACGAGGCACTCTCAAACATCATGAGAGCATACCACCATTCCAATGAGACCATGGGCCAGGTGCTGACCAGTTACAGGAGACCCAGCGGCTGCAGGAGGGACAGTACTTGGGGATCAGGGAGGAACTAACAAAAATATACACCATCCTGGTCACCATTGCAGGGGTGCTGGCTGACATGGGCAAGACCATGAGGGAAGCAGTGGCACAATAAAGGGTGCCTGACACTAGCCAAACCGAGAAACAGCCTTCCACCTCCGCTGGTGCTAGTGGACAGGAGGCCCCGCCACAGGACCAACAGACCACCAGCACCCCACCCCCTGCAGAAGGAGAACCACCCCGCAAATGGTCCCTGCGATCCAGGCAGAAGACAGAGAACATTGCCAAGACCCCCGCCAGGAAATAAGACTCTCCTGATTGTCACCCTTCTGTCCCACTATGTCACCCTGTTCACCTTGAACTGCCATTGCTCCACTTCCTATGCCCCCTTGGACAATGCACCTGTGATACAAATAGACTGGACTCCAACTGGACATTCCTCCACCATCACCCCAGCCCCTTGCATATACCCCCATACTTATTGCAACAAAAATAAACACCCTTGAAACAAATGCCATACTGGAGTCAGTGTAATGAATGGAAAAATGTATGAGTACAACATTATCAAAGCATTGCAACGTATATGTTCAGTGAAATATACTACAGGATGACCTTTGGTGGGCAGCAGTACATATAGCAGGAGCCAGAATGGGGCACACAGATCTGAAAATAGAGAATCCAAAGGGTACAGTCAGTGTCCATAGACAGAGGGTAAGAGGCTGCCATGTACTATGTCCAAAAGATTACTGAAATGTAAAGTTGAGTCACAGTCTCTTACCTGTGTGTCACTGGAAGTACTGCTGGATAATGTTTGTCCTGGTGTCCACATCTTCTTCATATGCCTCATCTTCGTCATTGTCCATAGGCTCCACCGCTGCCTCAAGACCATCTCAAGGCTCATCCTCTTGCAGAAAAGGCACCTGACATCTCAAGGCCAGGTTGTGCAACATACAGCATGCCACAATGATCTGGCACACCTTCAGATGGAGGCACTGGAACCTGGCCTTCAGGAGGCCGAAGGTTCTTTCAATAATCCTCCTTGTACGCCCATGTGCCTCTTGTAACGTTCCTCTGCCCTTGTCCTGGGATTCCTCACTGGGGTCAGTAGCCATGAGAGGTTGGGGTAACCAGAGTCAACTGTAAATATCGAGGGACAACTGTTAGACACACACTAACCCTTAGGGACAACCCCATACCCAGACACCTACTTATACTGTGTGGGGACCTTGGGCTCACCTATTAGCCACACCCGGTGCCTCTGGAGTTGGCCCATCACATAATGCTATTCCTCAAGATATAGGTGTCATGCACAGAGTGATATCTGGCATTCACATGGGAGATGTACTGGTCCGCCAAACACACCATCTGCACATTCATCGAGTGATAGCTTTTTCTATTCCTGTAAATCTGTTCATTTCTCCGTGGGGAGACAAATGCCACATGTGTGCCATCAATGGCACCAATGATGTTGGGGATATGTCCCAGGGCATAAAAGTCAGCTTTCACTGTGGCCAAATCATCCACCTGGGGGAACACGATGTAGCTGCGCATGTGTTTCAGCAGGGCAGACAGCACTCTGGACAACACGTTGGAGAACATTGGCTGAGACATTCCTGATGCCATGGCCACTGTAGTTTGAAAGGAACCACATGCCAGGAAATGCAGCACTGACAGAACCTGCAATAGAGGGGGGATTCCTGTGGGCTGGCGGATAGCTGACATCAGGTCTGGCTCCAATTGGGCACACAGTTCTAGGATTGTGGCACAATCAAGTCTTTATGTGATGATAATGTGTCTGTCCTCCATTGTCGACAGGTCCACCAGGGGTCTGTACACCGGCTGATGCCGCCATCTCATCATCTTGTCGAAGTAAGCCTCAGCAAGGCCTACTAGTGAAAGGGGTTCGCCCTTCTCTGCACAAAATCCTCAGACCATATAGGAAGAAGTTGGCACAGAAACTGAAATAAAAGACAAAGTTTATTAAACCTCATGAGGTGGTACTACAGTTCAAACAGCACCCTTCGGTAATGTTTGAAGTAGCACACTGAACTAAGAGAGCATGGTCCTTTTATACCCATGCAGGGGCTAAAAGAAGGTGGTACAATTATAGAAGCAAGACTTACATACATATAAGGTCATATGGAAATGCACAGTCGACAGGTAGGAGGGGCTAACAGTTTTCAAGGACTAGTTGACACATTACTGTCTGTTACTGATTACTAACAGCTGCAGATCTTACTGAGCATGTGCGAAAGTGGGAGATGCTAAATATAACTTGTCACTAGACAGATTTTCAAGAGTAGTGAACAGAAAAGTAGGACAGAGCACATGGCGAGCACATGGCAGAGAAAATGGCTGCCATGAATACAAAATGGATTCCGCGAAATGTTCACAATAGTTGCTAAATACAAGATGTCTTCTGCTAATGCTTAAGCTACTGACTTACAACAGACGGCCCTTTCAGCATTAGCTGAAGACATTTGTCTTTCTGGGATAATCTAAATATTCATCTTGTATATTTATGCTCATCATTTCAGCTATTTCCTTATCTAACATGTGTTGTGCTTTCATTTCAGTAATATTTCTTTTGGTAGGCATACAAGCAGTAATACACATGGCGCAGAACATTGGACCACACTGAATACAGATACAGCATGTGAAAAATATTGCAATCATTACACACAGGATAGTCAGTAGTTTCCAGCCCCAAGCAGAAACAAGAGCCCCAAACCATCCAGAAAAAGTCCAAGTACCAGTCTCTGTGTGGATTTCTGCAGCAATTTTATGCAATTTAGATATTGCATCATATACTGAAGGTGAGTGATCTGGAATGAAAATGCAGCAACTACTACCGATGATGCGACATGCACCACCTCGAACAGCTAATATCACATCTCGTACCATACGATTTTGGAGCGCTACAATCCTCGCAATTTGGAGCTCCTCTTTAATATTCCCAAGTGCCAGAGCTGCCTGATTGGTAACAGCTTCCACAACCCTAGTCAATCGTCTCACTTTCCTACTGTTTAACGCACCACCCACAAAGGAGAACAACCCTAAATTAAAATCAACATATTGTTGCAGGCTAGTGTCCGTTTGGTCGACCTCATATGTACTTATTGCCGTTTTATATCTATTTTTAATGATGTCATTGAACAGTTTAAAATCTCAGTGATATGATGCAGGGGCCAAAAACACAGGGGGTAATAGAAAAGATACATAACACACACCTGACCACCCAACAGGTAGTTGGTAATATCCATAGTTACCACAAACAAAATATGTATTATGTGAAGCTGTAAAACTACTATTATTTACACTCTCGATAGTTAAAATCAAGGTACAATCGCTTATCCCTACTGGAATTCGCCCAATGCTACGTATACATAAATCTGCTTTAGTTTTTGTAACAGAAATCACAAATTGTTTTTTCTTGTCAGACTCTCTTGTATTTGTGAAGACATATGGTATTGAAACATTGTCCGGTTGATACTCTTCCCATTCCCATTTAGTTCCTTTGGCTTGGGGATACTCATCTTTGTCTTGGTAGCATACTTTATTAAGGCGAAAAAGAAGTCCGCCCTCTGTACGTTTTCCAGATGCAAACAAAAGCGTATACCAAGCTTGACAAGAACCATTGTGTGAAAAAGGAAGAGGAATGAAAGGTGTTCCTCCTTTCTTTTGATGCGCAGGTATCATTCCACATACCCAACAGTTAGTAGTATTTGTAGCATTATGAGTAAGATGCAACATCTCAATGAAAGTATTATTGAAGTACGATTGACGCTGCTTCTGCTCCTGATAGGGAAGCGTAAAGTAATAGTGATCCTCTGGTACTGGAGTAGTGGCAACAAAAAACTCACGAGCAGGAGCCTTCTTTTCAACAAACCAGGTGATTATTGCTATAACCACCAAAACAAAAACAAACCCCATAGTACTAATGATCAGTTTGTTATTAATTTTAGCAACAGTGATAATCGACCCTTTCAGAAATTAATTAAAAACAATCGTTTGAGCTCTTATCTCTGGGCAGCCGCTGATTTCTTCACCACGGGCCACGACGGATGTCACTACTCTAATGCATGGCTGATCCCCCCCCCCCTTGCCACATTGGCTCTCTGTTTCACTAACCCAGGGCGGTAGCTCAACCAGTTTTCTCCAGCACTACGGGGTCTTTCCTCAGTCTCAAATTATATTGCGACACTCCAAAAATCGTATGGTCCGGGAAGAACTCTGCAGATTCGTCAGGTGATATAGCACGGCCTTTCTCCGTAGTCAAAATCTCTCGATG
Source organism: Pleurodeles waltl (assembly GCF_031143425.1). Classification (NCBI taxonomy): domain Eukaryota; kingdom Metazoa; phylum Chordata; class Amphibia; order Caudata; family Salamandridae; genus Pleurodeles; species Pleurodeles waltl. Next base: position 1,297,402,199 of record NC_090446.1, on the reverse strand, counting down.
ATCGGTCAGCACAGCAGGTTCCATCAAGGTAGGTAGCACTCTCTTGCAGTGAGTACTATGGACCCAATTCTTTCGGTTCATCACTCAAACTGCTGTCCTTGTCGCAAGGAGCACCTGCTCTGGGCCTTGCCACCTTGGTTCCAAGCTGCTTGATCTTTCAAAGGACTTAATCATCACCTGGTCACCAGGTCGGAGTTCATGGCCTTCACCTGTAGATCTGTCAGGAAGTGCTTCTCGAACCTGTTGATGAATAGAAACCAAATTGTCGGTTAACTGTGCCAAATAATCATTCATCAGGACACAAGGTACATCATATACAGAATTTGGCTTAGGAACGCCCCAAATGTTCATTGACCTTCCAAACACTATTTCATAGGGGGTAAGGCCTATTCGAGAGTGTGGCACTGACCTAATAGACAATAATGCCAACGGTAATGCATCCGGCCAAGTTAAAGATGTGGAAGCCTGTATCTTCGCTAACTTCAGCTTCAAAGTAGCATTATACCTTTCCACCAACCCTGCTGATTGTGGGTGGAAAACCGCATGGAACTTTTGTTTGATCCCTAATCCTTTCAGGACATACTTAATAACTTCCCCAACAAAATTAGGTCCGTTATCATTCCATAAAAGTCTGCAAACACCAAGCCTAGGGAAAAATTATTTCAAAAGCACCTTCACTGTGGTAATGGCAGTATTATCCTTTGTGGGGTACGCCTCTATCCATTTACTGAAGGCACATACCACCACCAAGACATACTTTAAATTGTTGCAGCGTTCAAACTGAATATAATCCATTTGTAGAACTTCGAAAGGTGCAGTTGGTGTAGCAAACCCTCCCGCAGGAGTTCGTGTCCCTTTTCCAGGATTGTATTGTAAACAGATAAAACAAGACTGTACTACTCTCTTAGCTGTACTGGAAATTTCTGGATGCTCCCAAACTTGCGTAAGCAACTTTGTTATTGTTGAAGCTCCAACATGTGACAGCCCATGTGCCATCTGAACCATAGGTTGTACAAAAGCTATAGGCAATTTCCATTTATCCATCTGCTTATTCCGCCAACAGCCCTCATCATCCAATTCTCCTTCTTCAGACCATTGCTCATCTTTCACAGAAGCAGATTTCTGTATATCTAATACGTCTTGTCTAGCATTATGCCAACGTTCAGCTTGTGACTTCACTACATACATAGAAGTAGTACTTCGCTGCATTGCAGTCTCACGTGCTACGCGGTCCGCAAAGACATTACCTTGCCCTATCTTATCGGTCACTTTCTTGTGTGCACTACATTTCACAATAGCTAGTTTCTTTGGATATGTCAATGCAGTCAAGAGGTTATGCACTAATTCTCCGTGCATTATCTGCATCCCGTGGGATGTGAGAAAGCCTCTCTTCTTCCAAAGCAAACCAAAATCATGAGCCACTCCAAAAGCATAGCGGCTGTCTGTATAAATGTTCACACATAAATCAGTACTAAGATCACATGCTCGTGTCAAAGCTATTAGTTCAGCTGCTTGAGCTGACTTCTGTGGTATACGAGCTGTCTCCACTACCGTGTGTATTGTGGTGATTGCACATGCAGCTGAGGTCGTACCGTCTGGCAACTTCAAACAAGACCCATCAACCCACAATTCCCCGTCTACATCTGGAAGGGGCATATCTTGTAAATCAATACGACCCTTTGTCTGTTCTTCGGTAAGGAATATACAATCATGTGTTTCTTGTGACTGAGGCTGAGTCATCGGATATGGCAACAAAGTGGCTGGATTTAGTGTTGCACATCGCTTCAGTGTAATGTGAGGAGCCAGCAATGTCAATTCATATCCTGTCAGGCGAGCGCTAGTTAAATGTTGTGTCTTTGTTTGATTTAAAAGAGCATCAACCGCATGGGGTACTAACACCAACAGCTTATGTGACAAAACTATCCATTCACTCTGACGTATTGACACAGCTGTTGCGGCAACTGAACGAATACAACCAGGCAACGCTCGAGGAACAGAATCAAGTACTGCTAAAAAATATGCACAGGGACGCTGCTTATCGCCATGTGTCTGTACTAAAACTGACAATGCACATCCATCTTTATCTTGTACGTAAAGTGCGAAAGGGCTTGTCGTAGCTGCCGGAAAGCAGTCTCACATTCATCTGTCCATGGGAGGGGCATTGGAGTATCTTTAGTCAAAAGTGCTAGCAAAGGTTTGACAATGTGTGAAAACCCTAATATCCATTGCCTTCAAAAAGAAGTAAGACCAAGGAATGCACGAACATCTTTCTGAGTAGAGAGTACTGGTGTGTCTAAAATTGCGTGAATACGATCTGATGTAAGTGCACGGTCCTCCTTAGACAAAAGGTTACCTAAATAGGTTACCTTTGGTCTGCAATATTGCAATTTCTTTCGTGACACTTTATGATGGTGTGAAGCAAGAAAAGAAAGTAAGGACAAAGTGCACTTTTCACATTGCTCAGGTATATCAGCTGCCAACAAAATATCATCAACATATTGTATGAGAGCCACACCTTCAGGCAAAACAAAAGAATCAAGTTGTCGTTTTAACACTTAACTATAAATACTAGGACTCTCAGTATAGACTTGAGGAACTCTGCAAAATCTATATGATTGTTTATTCAAAGTAAAACCAAACAAATATCGGCTGTCAAGATGAATAGGGATCGAAAAGAAAGCATTCTTCAAGTCTATCACAGAGAACGTAGTTGCTGTCGGGGTAACCAAAGTAAGAAGTGTTGTGATGTCAGATACCACAGGATATTGTGGTACCACAATCTTATTGACTTCTGGTAAATCAATAATGAATCGGTAAATCCTAGTATCAGTATCCTTTTTCAGAATAGGAAGAATCGGACTGTTACAAACATTATACGGAACTTCCTCAACAACTCCAACTGCAATAAGATTATGCACAATTCGTGTGAGTGCTTCTTCGCCCTCCTGTGAAATTTTGTATTGAGGCAAACGTGGCAATACAGCTTCCTCCTTGACACTAATATGTACCGGTGGAATAATCATTTGTCCCACATCAGTATCTGAAGTAGCCCACAAAGTACTAGGGAGTGAAGCTAATGCAAATCCTCTTTAACAAGACAAACTCTTTCCATCACAGGATGATTATCATTCAAAATAATACGCACCCCTTCAGGAGAGCATCGTATTGTAGCCCTGAAATACATGAGCATATCAAGACCCACAATATTGTCTGGTGTATTTGGAGAAAGCAAAAATGGACATGGAGCAGTAAATTTATCAACATGGAATGCAAGTGGTCGTGACAATGGGCTAGGGGAAGGTGTTCCATCGAAACCTATGGATGTAATGGTTAAGCCAGACAGGGGAGCCCTTGGAATCAATTGTTTAGACAAGGCGCTACGAGTAGCTCCTGTATCAACCAGAAACTGATCAGTAGAACCCAAAACATGTGCTGTAACATAGGGACCCCTCTGATCTACTGGAACTTCAACTGATTCCTTACCCCATCCTAGGCAATCCTATGCATAAGCAGAATCTTGGAAATCAGGCTGCACATAGTTAGGCATCTGGTATTGGTTCCGTCTATCAAAAGTGTTAAACCCATCCTGCCCTCGTACATTAGCATCAACCCTAGCATGGTCATTCCTGCTTCTTCTAGGCCCTGAATATCCTGAGCGATTTCTCATTTGTCCCCGACCGCGTGAACACTGCTGAACACGTAGTGCTGTACAATCGGCAGCCCAATGCCCAAATTTCTTACAATACGCACACTGATCAACAGACAAATTCGAACAAGTGTAAGAAGAACCATAAGATCCACGTCCACCTCTATCACTACCTCTAAAAGACGGACCATAAGCTTGAGCCAACATAACCTTCGTCTTTAATTCTTTAATCTTTTTATCCTCGCTACCTTTTGCTTCTAATTCCTGACGTTCATAATACTGAGCCATAGTCAAAAGAGAAACCGGAGTAGAGGTAGTCCATGAACTTTCACTAGCTTTTAGACGACTAGCTATTCCTGGTAACAGATTTGCGACATATGTATCGACAAACAAATGTCTGCCCATATCATCTGACAATAACTGGCCGCTAAAATCATGAAATGCTTCTTCGAAGCGTGTAAAGAAATCAGAGACCGATTCATCTGCCTTTTGCTTAAAGACGCTAAAACAGTCCAATCTATCTTTTTAGGGGGAATAATCGTTTTTAACTTAACTAAATGGCGGCGGGAAGATCTAGAATCAACTGATATGGCTTTTTCGCAGGTTCCCTATCCCCGTCCATCTGTTCTAATTCTTTCCATGACGCCCCAAAAACTACACGATCATCCACTTTACGAACAGTTCTCCACATATCTGGCGGTAATATCAATCAGAAAAATAAATTAATGTCAGCCAAAGTCATAGTACAATAACTAATTGCTCCCTCAATTTCCTCATAAAAGGCGGCTGGATTTTTCCGCGGGTCAGGTAATGCTGTTTTAAGTGCCATTACATCTGCCCTATTCCAAGGAGTATACATCCAATTATATATAAAATAACCCTTAGCATCAACAGAAGTTTTATCATCACTTGTACCCAATCCTTTAGGAGGAACATACAAAGGCGCGGCCTCCCGCATTGGTTTCGCGTGAACTATCATAGTCTTATATGTTCCGAAGATGGAAGCTTGCACCCCGCCGGTCTGAGATGTCCGTGCAACTACGTCCACGGCCCTTTTCTCCTCTTGCAAACGGACTGCCACAACACATAATTTCACCAAACGCCTGATTGCATCAGCCACCTGGGAGAAAACGAAAAGACCATCACGCATTTGCTTATGATCAGCTGCTACATCATCGGGCTCTAACTCATCAGAATATTTCTGAAATAGTTCAATCACTTCTGTGCCAAATGCCTCAGTAAAATATAGCTGCTCCTTTTCCGTCCACCCTTTCATGTTGTCTAAATGTTCAGTAGCAGAGACAACGCTACGAATTGTTTTACGAGCAATAGATCTAAGCTCAGACGCACGGTCAGCAGGCAACATAGAGCGAAAGTCTTGTATCTTCTGTTGCTCCGAACCGGAGACCTCAGCTAAATCATGAGGGGCAGAAGGAACGACATACGGAGGTGGAGGGCGATCTAGTAACAAAAAATCACTGTGTGGTTTATTAAGGATAGGATAGAGAGGTTGCCTAACAGTGTATTGGCCAGTTACCTGTAATTTACGTTCTTTCTCTTCTAGCTCCTTTAAGTCATTTATTTATTTATTTCTCATTTCCAATGCTTTCACATATACATTCTTCTGCTGCTCTTTCTCAAGCAAGGCTTGCTCACGCTTCACTCGTCCACGCACTTCTTTCTCCCACATTCGTACACAGTCAAACAACTCTTGCCTAGACCTTCGCTTACACATACATTGTTCCATATACTCAATCTTTCGCAAATCAAATGACCCATGCATAGGCCAACGTAACTCAGGATCCGCACAAGTGGATTTATTCCATAATGTGCTGTACATTATAGAAGAAATACCATGTTTAACATACATATCTTTATTGGGCATCCCCTTTGGGGGTGCCGGTTGCGAATCTTCCAGTCTCAAATTGGTACCATTACAAAAGCAACACATCCTACGAAGTGTGCTAAAAACAGGCATGCCAAAAATAGTGCAGAATATGCAATATTATAATCAAAGTAGCACTTAAGGTGCCGTTCAAATCAAAATTAAATTGGAGAAAATTCTCCTCATTACCTGCCTATATAAATTGCAATTTATATATCAATTCAAAGGACACAAATTGACTAGTCACCCAAAACACGAGAGCCACAGTAAGTGGTGCTAAACTTCTTTACCAAACAGAGGCATCGAAACCCACAGGAAGTGCCGTAAAACGGCTCTTACCAATCACAGGGCGTCCAGGTTCCAACTGCCAAGTTCTAAAATCGACCAAATGGTCACTGCATAACGAATGAACAAAAAGGATCTCAGTCGAGGACCGGCGCCACCTGGATGGTCAAATCAGAAAGAAGGGAAAAACGCTGTGGTTGCCAAGACTCGGGTCTCCTCAGGCATTGATCGTCCGCAGCGAGATCCCAATCCTTTGTCGCGACAAATCCGTTGGGCGTCCGAGTCGCCGATGAGTCCCTGTTCGGGCGCCAATTTGTCGAAGTAAGCCTCAGCTTACTAGTGCAAGGGGTTCGCCCTTCTCTGCACAAAGTCCTCAGACCATATAGGAAGAAGTTGGCACTGAAACTGAAATAAAAGACAAAGGCGGTCATTACAACATTGGCGATAAAAGCCGCTTACCGCCGTGCAGAAGACCGCCAACACACCGCCGCGGCCGCGTAATTCCACCACAGCTATTATGACCCACATTTTGGAATCCGCCAAAATTCAGACACCCACACAAGTCCGCCACACCAAAGGTCAGTGAGAAACTGGCGAAAACAAAACCTCCAGAACAGAAATATACGCCCACACTATCACGACACACAAATCCACACAGCGGTCTTTCAACCGCGGTATTCCATTGGCGGGACACACCGCCGCGCTCAAAATACACACACTCTTACAAAACACTACCACATTGGACAATTCGAAATACACACACCTGATAAACATACACACACCACTCCCACACACCCATTACAATATAAAACACACACCCACATCACCCACAAACCCCCACGACCAAAAATTCAGAAAGAAGGCCAGAGAGAGACACCACCAGCCAGAACAACAGCATCCCCAGGCACACAACACCATCACCCACAGAACTTCCACGCACCTCACACAACACACCACTACATATCAGCACACTTATCACCACACACTCCACCCCACACATCACCTACACCACCCCATGGCACGGTAAAGACACCCCAGGTTCTCGGAGGAGGAGCTCAGGATCATGGTGGAGGAAATCGTCCGGGTAGAGCCACAGCTATTCGGAGCACAGGTGCAGCACACCTCAATTGCAAGGAAGATAGAGCTGTGGCGAAGAATAGTGGACAGGGTCAACGCAGTGGGACAGCACCCAAGAAATCGGGAGGACATCAGGAAGAGGTGGAACGACCTACGGGGGAAGGTGCGTTCCGTGGTCTCAAGACACCACCAGGCGGTTCAGCGGACTGGCGGCGGACCCTCCCACCTCCTCCCCCACAACTAACAACATGGGAGGAGCAGGTCTTGGCAATTCTGCATCCTGAGGGCCTCGCAGGAGTAGGTGGAGGAATGGACTCTGGTAAGACAAATCTTAATTATTACATCCCCCAACCTACCTGCATGCTATCACATACCCCCACACTCACCCTCACCCCCAGCACCCCAACTCCTCACATATGTCCCAACATCACAAACCACCCATCCCAACACCAAGCCCTGCATGCAACAACAAAGCATGGACACCCATCACTAAAGCATGGCCACTGCACATACCCATACAACCCCCTAAACCATCATCACACAAGGTCCCACACAGGAATGCAAGCACTGGGATACATGGTCACCCACCCATTGCACACCATGACACACACAGATGTAATAACCATCCTTTTATACCCCTGCAGGACCCCTACCCAGCGTCACCGGACAGGAGGGTCCACACATGTCCACACCACCAACAGAAGAGGCCCACAATGATGAAAGCACCTCTGTCCAACTGGATATAGATGACCTGCCCGGCCCATCGGGGACCTCGGGACAGTCGGTTCCCCTCACACTGGGACAGGCCAACACAGACCTTCCCCCCTCTGGAAACACCAGCACAGCACCCACCCATCGGGCCCATACCTCTGTCTCCAGGACACGTCAATCAGCTGTGTGTCCACCACTACAGGGAACCCAGGATAACCCACTACCCCAACAACAACAGGGACCTGGGGGCAGTGGTAGTGGGCACACGGTCCAGGGGACGGAGGCTGAGGAACTCAGGGGAACTGGGAGGGCTGCTGTGCGACAGGGGGCGGACAGGCCAAGGGAACCCACTCTCCACGAGGCCCTCTCCTCCACCATGGGAGCCTACCACCACTCCCAGGAGACGATGGCAATGGTACTGGCCAAGTTTCAGGAGACCCAGCGTCTGCAGGAGGAACAGTATATGGGCTTCAGGGAGGAACTCAGAACCATCAGCTCCACCCTGGGCACCATTGTAGGGGTGCTGAAGGAAGTACTCAACACCAGGAGGGACACTGTGGCACTACAAGGGGCCCCTGACACAACATGGACGATAAACTGCCCACCACCTCCACCGGCGCTAGTGGACAGGACGCCTGCCACAGGACCACCACACCAGCACCCCACCACCTGCAGAGGGAGAACCACCCCGCAAATGGTCCCTGAGATCCAGGACAAAGACAGAGCACGATGCCAAGACCCCCGCCAAGAAATGAGACCACCCTGATTGTAATCCTACTGTCCCACTTTGTCACCCTGTCCATACTTAAACTGCCCCAGCTCCACTTCCTATGCCTATTTGGGCAATGCACCTGTGAGACTAATAGACTGGACTCTGCCATGGACATTCCTCCGCCATCACCCCTCACCATTTCACTACCCCCTCCAATATTGAGCACTAAAATAAACACATTTAAAGCACACTAAAAATCTGGAGTCTGTCTGTGATTTCGAAATAGTGTATTATCAATTGCAGTGACAAAATGCTCTTTCAATTATAATGTCAACATACCTATGTCACAAAGCTCTAGTCCATGAGGAATCTAAGCAGATGTCACACAGTGGGACCCACATCTGTGAAATCGTAAGGGAAAGTGACAACTCAGTGACCATACACTGGGTGAAAACGACAGACAGTAGAGAGGTTGTAGTGTTAAAGTACAAGTAGTAGGCAGGTCTGTACTCACTGGAAATATTGCTGGATCACTGAGTCCCTGTTGTTCATGTCTTCTTCCTCTGCTTCCTCGTCTTCACTGTCCACAGGCTCCACAGCTGCAACAACACCGCCATCTGGATCATCCTCCTGCAGAAAAGGCACCTGTTGTTAGGGTTTGTGCACAGCAAAGAGTATGTCCCCTCTCACTGCACTAGTGGGTTCTGTAATAGCTCCCTTTTAAACTTACTATTGAAAGCCTTTCTTGTTATCTCACCTTCTTCCCCCCCCCCCTAGGCTTCTGTGTATGTTGTTTAATGTGCTGTTTTGTTTACACATTGGGCCTTGCTTTTACCAAGGCTTCTTTAAAACACTCCTCTCTAGGCCATGTGTTAATTTAACTCATTTGCATAATAACTGAAACTCTGCACACCTTTCCAGAACATGTGCAGCATGTGAGGACCACACCCAGCTCTTCAAACCACACCCAGCTCTGCACACCTTTCAAGAACATGTGCAGCATGTGAGGACCACACCCAGCCCTGTCTATAAAAGGCAGCCCCCGAGCCTCACCCAGTGCTTGTGCTCGTCTATCTCCCGCTTACCTGAGGACAGATCCCTCGGCGCTGGCACTCCTGCTCTCTACAGACTTTCATTGGCTTCAATAGGCGCAGCTGCTGGCTCTTCCTTCTTCCGGTTTCCGGTTCCTCCTTGCCTTAGCCTCTCTCCTACAAGCAACCTGCAAAAGAGAAAGAAGACAAGGTTAGACTGATCAGTATCTCTTGCCAGCAACAAGTAAGTGCAAAACTTTTATTACCTGAAAGAACTTTGACAACAATTTCTGGATTCGTGTATAGACAATTTGAAACAAGATACCTTCCACGAACATTGTGATTCAAACTCTTTGTTACAAGAATACTTTGCGGAACTTTGTGAAGCAAACATTTTTTTTATTTTTTTTTATGGAACTTTTAAGAATCAAACCGTGGAAACCATTAACAGCAAGGCAAACAGTAAATCAAGGACTTGCACAAATTACATGCTGTATTTTGACGTAAAAGTACAGTATTTGTTTTATAAAAGATTCTGGAAATATGGGAAAAGTGAGTCTGCTATTGGGAATTTAGGCTTTAGTTATATTAAGGTGAATGTTTGATATTGGTAATTCTGATAACGGTATTTGTTTAATGTTTTAGAAGCTTTAGAGTAATAGAAAGCACATCCCAGAGCAGTAACACATTCCAAACCTGGAAACTAGAGACCAGGATCCAAGAGGTAATTTTAGAAGAAAATTTCTAATAAATAAAGGGATAGTCAGGAACCCAGTTAGGAATAGGTTGTACTTATCTGTTCTTTGTTTATGTTTCATTAGGCACCAGTTTCTACAAAAGTCAGAGAGGGCCGCAGATTTGTGCAGCACTTCAACAGTGGAAACGCAAGAACGGTGTTGTCTCTTTATTTTATTTTATCCACTTCCCCCCTTCCCTTGAGCTTCTGTTCTTAGTGCACTGTTTTAAAAACTAGTGTGCTGGAACAAGCAGTTTCAGGGTGGGGTCGGATTGTCTTCAACCTCCATCAGAACTGAACAAGGACTCAGGTGAGCTGGGCTTTGACAGAAGCACAAGCCTTAAAAAAAAAAAAAAAAAATATTCAGTTCTGGTGGACGATGAATATCAGGGAAGAAATAGAGGTCATTGACGTCACGGATATGGCGCAGGCCCTAAATGAGGACTTGGCTCATAATGAATCAGTGTCTGGCATCTTGCAACATATGCAAGAGGAAATAGAGAGATTAAAGATGGAGAATACCTCTTTAAAACAGGATTTAAGCAGGTATAAATTTAGGGTATCTCAGTGGAACACAGCTTTTACGCCTTTGTTTAAAACCTCCTCAGAGACAGGGGCGCCATCAAAACATACAACTTTGCCTCCCCCAGTTGAGGTCACTGTTAATGTTCCTAATGCTGTGCCCTTAGCAGCACCTGAACGTTTTCATGGCGATAGTAACAAATTCCATGTTTTTATCAATCAATGTCAATTACACTTCGTTTGTAAGCCACAACAGTTCCCTACTGATGCTACGAAAGTGGCATTCGTCTTGTCTTATTTGGGTGGCACAGCAGCCAATTGGTCAATTCCTTTCGTGGAGAGAGATGATCCCATCCTCCATAATTGGAATCAATTTAAACGTAGCATGACCAGCCTTTTTGCAAAACACACTTTCATGCAGGCAAGTGATAATGAGCTTTTAAATCTTAAACAAGGTAACAAGGATTTATTGACCTATCTCACTAGTTTTAATCGTTTACTCACCGAGACACAGTGGCCAGAAGAAAAGCGTGTCTCCCTTTTCTATAAAGGTTTGAGAGACGAGTTAAAAGACGCGCTGGCTCATATCGTTGATTTGCCAGAAGACTATTCGGACTTTGTAGATTTAGTTGTGAAATTAGAACATAGACTAGGAGAAAGAAGGGAGATAAATACAAACTGGAATCACGGTTAACTTTTATTAGACACGAGAAGAAAGACCCAGATAATAAACTCCCTGAACCTGAGCCTATGCAAATAGGGACACTCAGAGGTCCACTCACATCAGAGGAAAAAGAAAGAAGGAGAAAACTTCAATTATGTTTATATTGTTGAAGGGCAGGTCACTTTGCCAGAGAATGTCCAGTAAAGCCTAAAAATCCACGAAAGGGTGCTGTTTCCTCCACCTCCTCAACTGAATCGGGAAACGATTAAGCTCGACAAGGGGAGAGGTTACTTGTTCGAGAAAACATCTTAATCAAACCTCTAATGCTGCAGCCTTCATGGTACCGCACATACCTAGACATTTCATAATTCAGGTCGTTTTAATTGTTACTACCCAAGTAAGGCATTCTCTCCCTGTCCTACTGGACTCAGGCGCGACAGGAAATTTTGTGGATAATAAGTTAGCTGAAAACTTAGGACTTCCTATGTGCCTAAAGCCTTGTCCAGAAGCAGTATGTGCAGTGGATGGGTCAGAATTGACCTCTGGATTAATCACAAAACAAACAAGTCCACTTGTTATGGTCTGTCAGAACGGGCACACAGAGGTGATTAGCTTTGATCTGATAGATACTCCTAATTTTGGTTTGATTCTCGGGGTACCCTGGTTAACAACTCATAACCCAAAAATTGATTGGGTGAATAGAACTGTTACTTTGGATTCCTCTTTCTGTAGAACCAATTGCTATCAAGAAGCAGGTACAGAACAGAGCACAGTATTACACTGTGCTAGTGTTACACAAGATGAACCAAGTCTCCCTCCTGAATATTCTGACTTTAAAGACGTCTTTGATCCAGTAAAGGCTAGTGTGCTGCCCCCACATAGGTCTTATGACTGTCGTATAGATCTTATCCCAGGGGCCCCTTTACCTAATAACAGAGTATATGCTTTGACTGACGAAGAAACCAAATACTTAAGAACCTACCTAGATGACCTACTACAGTCTGGGTTCATCCGTCATTCCACATCTCCGGTGTCATCTCCACTCTTTTTTATCCCGAAGCCGGATAAATCCCTGCGCGCGTGTATCGATTATAGAGGACTAAGTAAGGCTACAATAAAGAATAAATATCCTCTTCCTCTAATACCTGTGTTGTTGGATCAATTAAGACATTCTACTGTATACACTAAACTAGATCTGCGGGGAGCTTACCACCTGGTCCGAGTAAAAGAGGGGGATGAGTGGAAGACAGCTTTCAAGACAAAGTTTGGTTTATTTGAGTACACAGTAATGCCCTTTGGGTTATGTAATGCCCCTGCGGCCTTTCAGTTCTTTATAAATGAGGTCCTACACGAATTCCTGGACGTTTGTGTCATAGTATACATAGACGACATCCTCATTTACTCTAAGAACTCAGAAGAACATACCCAACATGTTCGTGCAGTATTATCAAAGTTAAAAGAAAATCATCTTTTTGCTAAGTTAGAAAAGTGTACTTTTAATGTCAGCAAGGTGGACTTTTTAGGATACTGCCTGTCACCTCAAGGAATAACTATGGATGTAAAGAAAATCAGTGCTATTGCTGATTGGCCAGAACCATCCTCTGTAAAAGATATTCAGAAATTTCTGGGTTTCGCCAATTTTTATAGGAGGTTTATTGCACATTTTGCAGACATTGCGGCCCCAATAACTACCTTGTTGCGGAAAGGGCAACGATTTCTTTGGACTGATGAGGCGGCACACGCCTTTCAACTCCTAAAAAAAAGTTTACTTCAGCCCCAATTCTGAAACATCCTGATCCTGACTTGCCTTTTTTTGTTGAAGCAGATGCTTCACAAGTAGCTTTAGGAGGAGTTCTCTCTCAACGAGATGCAGTAGATGGCCAGTTACATCCTATAGCCTTCTATTCCAAAAAGTTATTACCAGCTGAACAAAATTACACTGTGGCTGAAAGGGAACTACTAGCTATCAAAGTAGCCTTTTCAGAATGGAGGCACCATTTAATGGGAGCCAAGTACCCAGTTACAATCTTTTCTGACCATAGGAACCTACAGTTTTTTGGATCACTTAAAGCACTAACACCACGTCAGATGCGCTGGTTAATTTTTTTTAGCACATTTGACTTTGTAATAACCTATAGACCAGGTGCACAACAAATTCAATCTGATGTGTTATCTAGATATGGACATACTTCAGACATGAAACAAGATAAAATAGGAGAACCCATTATTCCTCCCCAAAAGTTTTTGGCACCAGTACAACAGAAGGATTTCATCACAGATCTATATAATGCACACATGCAAATAGCACCTCAGGATTGGTTAAAGGATTCCCATAACACAATACAACGAGGTTTATTGTATCACGACAACATGCTGTTAGTGCCCACCTCTGAATTACAAACACAGGTGATAATTTGGCATCACGCCTCACCGTTGGCAGGTCATCCTGGTTGGGTAAAAACCCTGGAAAATGTGCAAAAACACTTTTGGTGGGACACTATAAGAAAGGACATTAAGCAATTTGTCACTACCTGTCCAATTTGTGCAAGACATAAGTCTTCTCATAAGGCCCCTGACGTCTTGTTAATACCAATGCCAACACCCAAACAACCTTGGCACACTGTGAGCGTAGACTTTATTGTAGGTTTACCACCTGTAAAATCTTTCACAACAGTGTTGGTTATAGTGGATTTTTAATCTAAAATGGCACATTTTGTACCATTACGGAAATTACCCACGGCGGCAGAATTTGCCGATATTTTTATAAGGGAAATTGTGCGTTTACATGGTTTGCCAAGCAAAGTGGTGTCAGACCGAGGGAGCCAGTCCAACTCTAAATTTTGGAAAAAATTATGTAAAAAACTGAAAATAGATGTGGCATTATCCACTGCTTTCCACCCAGAGACAGATGGACAGACTGAACGACTGAACCAAACCTTACTTCAAACGCTACGTTGTTTATTGGCTGATTATTCTAGTGAATGGTTGGAAGCTCTCCCTGTAGTGGAGTTTGTTTATAATAATACTGAGCATTCAGCTCTACTTTGCTCACCATTCTATTTCTTGCAGGGGTATCATCCAAGAGCTATACCCATTTTGTTAGAAGATTCTCTGTTACCTACAGTAACGGATAGACTAACGAGGTTAGGTGACATACAAGACAAAGCCAGGAAACATTTATTAAAGTACAAGGAAAGCATGAAAAGACAAGCAGACAAACACAGATCTGAGGCCCCAATGTATAAAATCGGTGACAAGGTATGGCTCTCCACAAAGAACCTAAACATAGAGGGATCCCGAAAGCTGCAACCACGTTTCATTGGACCCTTTAGTATAACTGCCATAGTAAACCCGGTAACAGTAAAATTAGATTTACCAAAAGAATATCCAGTACATACTACATTCCATGTGTCCTTGCTTAAGCCGTACAATCCAAAAACCCGACCTGAACCACCACCGTCACCCATACCAATTAAGGGAAATCTAGAATATGAAGTGAAAAGCATAAAAGACTCAAAAAGAATTAGTTGACGTCTGTTTTATTTAGTAGAATGGAAAGGATATGATGAATCTGAGAATTCATGGGAACCAGCATCATATTTACATGCCCCACAGCTGATTAGACGGTTTTATTTAAAAAATCCAGGAAAACCCCGTCCTGTAGGAGGGCCTTTGAGGGGGGCAACTGTTAGGGTTTGTGCACAGCAAAGAGCATGTCCCCTCTCACTGCACTAGTGGGTTCTGTAATAGCTCCCTTTTAAACTTACTATTGAAAGCCTTTCTTGTTATCTCACCTTCTTCCCCCCTTTCCTAGGCTTCTGTGTATGTTGTTTAATGTGCTGTTTTGTTTACACATTGGGCCTTGCTTTTACCAAGGCTTCTTTAAAACACTCCTCTCTAGGCCATGTGTTAATTTAACTCATTTGCATAATAACTGAAACTCTGCACACCTTTCAAGAACATGTGCAGCATGTGAGGACCACACCCAGCTCTTCAAACCACACCCAGCTCTGCACACCTTTCAAGAACATGTGCAGCATGTGAGGACCACACCCAGCCCTGTCTATAAAAGGCAGCCCCCGAGCCTCACCCAGTGCTTGTGCTCGTCTACCTCCCGCATACCTGAGGACAGATCCCTCGGCGCTGGCACTCCTGCTCTCTACAGACTTTCATTGGCTTCAATGGGCGCAGCTGCTGGCTCTTCCTTCTTCCGGTTTCCGGTTCCTCCTTGCCTTAGCCTCTCTCCTACAAGCAACCTGCAAAAGAGAAAGAAGACAAGGTTAGACTGATCAGTATCTCTTGCCAGCAACAAGTAAGTGCAAAACTTTTATTACCTGAAAGAACTTTGACAACAATTTCTGGATTCGTGTATAGACAATTTGAAACAAGATACCTTCCACGAACATTGTGATTCAAACTCTTTGTTACACGAATACTTTGCGGAACTTTGTGAAGCAAACATTTTTTATTTTATTTTTTTATGGAACTTTTAAGAATCGAACCGTTGAAACCATTAACAGCAAGGCAAACAGTAAATCAAGGACTTGCACAAATTACATGCTGTATTTTGACGTAAAAGTACAGTATTTGTTTTATAAAAGATTCTGGAAATATGGGAAAAGTGAGTCTGCTATTGGGAATTTAGGCTTTAGTTATATTAAGGTGAATGTTTGATATTGGTAATTCTGATAACGGTATTTGTTTAATGTTTTAGAAGCTCTAGAGTAATAGAAAGCACATCCCAGAGCAGTAACACATTCCAAACCTGGAAACTAGAGACCAGGATCCAAGAGGTAATTTTAGAAGAAAATTTCTAATAAATAAAGGGATAGTCAGGAACCCAGTTAGGAATAGGTTGTACTTATCTGTTCTTTGTTTATGTTTCATTAGGCACCAGTTTCTACAAAAGTCAGAGAGGGCCGCAGATTTGTGCAGCACTTCAACAGTGGAAACGCAAGAACGGTGTTGTCTCTTTATTTTATTTTATCCACTTCCCCCCTTCCCTTGAGCTTCTGTTCTTAGTGCACTGTTTTAAAAACGAGTGTGCTGGAACAAGCAGTTTCAGGGTGGGGTCGGATTGTCTTCAACCTCCATCAGAACTGAACAAGGACTCAGGTGAGCTGGGCTTTGACACCTGTAGTCGCAAAGCCAAGTTGTGAAGCATACAGCAGGCCACGATGATCTGGCACACCTTCTTTGGTGAGTAGAATAGGGATCCACCTGTCATATGGAGGCACCTGAACCTGGCCTTCAGGAGGCCGAAGGTCCGCTCGATCACTCTCCTAGTTCGCCCATGGGCCTCATTGTAGCGTTCCTCTGCCCTTGTCCTGGGATTCCTCACTGGGGTCAGTAGCCATGACAGGTTGGGGTAACCAGAGTCACCTGCAAATGGTGAGGGACAACTGTTAGGCACGCACTAACCTGGAGGGATATCCCCAGACCCAGACAACCATTCCCACTGACTTGCCTCCAGGTGCTCACCTAATAGCCACACACGGTGCCTCTGGAGTTGACCCATCACATAAGGGATGCTGCTACTCCGCAGGATGTAGGCGTCATGCACTGAGCCAGGGAACTTGGCATTCACATGGGAGATGTACTGGTCTGCCAAACATACCATCTGTACATTCACAGAATGATAACTCTTCCGGTTTCTGTACACCTGTTCACTCCTGTGGGGGGGGACCAAAGCCACATGGGTCCCATCAATGGCACCTATGATGTTGGGGATGTGTCCGAGGGCATAGAAATCCCCTTTCACTGTAGGCAAATCCTCCACCTGAGGGAAAACGATGTAGCTCCGCATGTGTTTCAGAAGGGCAGACAACACTCTGGACACTACGTTGGAAAACATAGGCTGGGACATCCCTGATGCTATGGCCACTGTTGTTTGAAAAGACCCACTTGCAAGGAAATGGAGCACTGACAGCACCTGCACTTGAGGGGGGATTCCTGTGGGATGGCGGATTGCTGACATCAGGTCTGGCTCCAACTGGGTACACAGTTCCTGGATTGTGGCACGGTCAAGCCTGTATGTGATAATCACATGTCGCTCCTCCATTGTCAACAGGTCCACCAACGGTCGGTACACCGGAGGATGCCGCCATCTCCTCACATGTCCCAGCGGACGGTGCCTATGAAGGACAACAGTGAGCACAGAGTCAAACAACTCAGAGGTACGTACCCACAGTTTACACAGAACACCAATCATACACAAAAGGTGGCCTGTATGTGTGTTAAGTCTAGGCCTAGGTATGTGTGACGCAGTTGGAAATGAAGCCATGTTGGCCCCTGAAATGGCGGCTGCCTGACCTCTAAAGTAGGACAATGGGATGTGAGGTAACTGCGCTGGCATTGTACACCGTCGCGGTACGCGGTCGAAGACCGCAGCGCAATGCTGCATTGGTTAACATTGTACCCTATGTGTCCCAGGAGCCAACGATGTATGCCAGCGGTGACGGTACGCACCGCAGTGGACGTGACCGCCATTTTCTATCTGTTCAATCACTCGATACCTGATCTTCGACAGGAGAGGACCTACACTGCAAGTGCTGCTGTGACCTCGGTCTGGAAGAGACAATGGCTCGAGTGTCTGGGGAAAGGGCCCCTGCCTTCACATCGGAGGAGTTGGAGAAGCTCGTGGATGGGGTCCTCCCCCAGTACACGCTACTCTACGGTCCTTCAGACAAACAGGTAAGTACACAGGGAGCATGTTGTATGGGCTATGCCTGTGTGGAGAGGGCTGGATGTAAGAAGGAAGGGGGGAGAGTGCTGCATGCATGAAAGACGGTGAATGCATGTGCCACATGGCAAGGGTAGGGATGGGGGCCAATCACTTTGATGGTGCAGTTAGTAATAACTTCTCTTTTTCCCCTGTACATTTCATGTAGGTCAGAGCCCACCAGAAAAAAGACGTCCGGACCCTGGGGGTCTACCACAGACGGAGCACCCATTGCCAGAAAAGATGGGAGGACATTCGCCGCTGGAGCAAAAAGACAGTGGAGGCTCAGCTGGGGATGGCCTCCCAACGTGGGAGGGGTGCCCGTCGCACCATGACCCCCCTGATGTTCAGGAACCTGGCGGTGGCCTACCCAGAGTTGGATGGGCGCTTGAGGGCATCACAGCAGCCACAAGGGGGTGAGTACACTCTCATTCTGGTGACTTTGCGCGCAGTGGAGGGGTCTGGGTGGGGGAGGTGGGCTGTGGGTTTCCTTAGGCCAGGGCGAGTTACGTAGGCAAGGCCCATCCGTAAGGCAGGTCATGTGGCACCCCACCCCACCTCTGCAGTGTGCCAAGTACACCTACTCATGCCCCTGTGTCATCTATGTGTGCAGATGTCGTCCATAGCCTTGTAGGCCATTTCCCAGGAATTGAACAGTGGACCCCAAGAGCGCGGCGTAGTGCAGGGGGCTTCTGTGTCTGTCGTGTCCGCCAACGGTAGTGGTAATGCATGCACTCCACATGTCTTTCTTCTGTCTTCCCCCCCCTTTTTGTGGTCTCCCTGTTCTTGTGTGCATTAGCATCATCAGGCGGAGGAGCAGTGGCACCGGAGCACGAGGGAGCTTCATCCCACATGGACCTGGAGGGCGAGACTACGGACTCAGAGTTCACCAGTGGGACGGAGGGCAAGGGGAGCTCCACGGCAGGGACAGGAGCTGACACCAGCGACACGGACTCGTCCTCTGATGGGAGCTCCCTTGTGGTGGCGGCAACATCTGTGCCCACCGCATCTACAGGTACTGCCGCCACCCCCCCTACCAGCACTGCCCTCTCAGCAGCCCCTCAGCCTTTGCCCCGTGCCCGCTCACCCAGGAGGGTGGGCATCACTTTTGCCCCAGGCACCTCAGGCCCTGCCCCAGTCCCCCCTGCTGCCCTCAGTGAGGAGGCCATTGACCTCCTCAGGTCCCTCACTGTTGGGCAGTCTACCATTTTGAATGCCATCCAGGGTGTAGAGAGGCAGTTGCAACAAATCAATGCATTCCTGGAGGGCATTCATTCTGGTCAGGCGGCAATTCAGCGAGCTTTTCAGACTCTGGCCTTAGCACTGATGGCAGCCATTGTCCCTGTCTCTAGCCTCCCCCTCCAACTTCCTCCACCCCGACCCAATCCCCTGTACCTCAGCCTATCCCAAGCACACTTACAGACCAACATGCACACACGTCAACACACAAGGGAAGCTCAGGCAAACATAAGCACCACACATCCCACAGGCACTCACGCAAGCATCACACACATGCAGACACACCAACATCCACTGCCTCCACTGTGTCCCCCTCTTCCTCGTCTCCCTCCTCCCTACCAGTCTCGTCTACACTCACACCTGCATGCACTACCTCTACAGCCACTACGCCCCTCTACAGCACACCCACCACCACCCCCGCTCACGTGCAGTCACCACCCCCACTACCTTTCACACGTCCCCTGTGTCCTCTCCCAGTGTGTCTGCGACGCTCCCTCCCAAGATACACAAATGCAGGCACACACCCACCCAACAGCCATCCACCTCACGACAGCCTCCAGCGCATGCACCTTCACCCAAAGTCACCAAACGTACACCTCCTACAACCACCACCTCTTCCTCCACTCCCAAACCCCCTCCAGCTACCCATCCCAGTGTGTCCCAAAAACTTTTCCTGTACAACCTTGACCTCTTTCCCACACCTCCCCCACCCGTCTGTCTCATAGGTCCCGAACTAGCACCTCAGCCACAACATCTCCGGGACCAGTGGTGCCTGTAGTCACCGGAATCTGGAGTGCACCGGCCACCAGGGCAGCCAGTGTGGCACGGAGCCACAGCACAGACAGTCCCCCACCTGTGAAGCATCAGAAGTTGGCCAGTGCCCGGCGGGAGAGGGGGAAGACTCCAGCCACCAAAGCCGCTCTCAGGGGACCCGGTGGGAGTGTGGAATCAGCTGTGACACCTTCCAAGGTGGAGAAGGGCCACAAGAAACCCGGCAAGCCTGGGAAGAGCAGCACAGAGGAGAAGACCGCCATCATCCCCGATGCCCAGGAGCCCACCTCCAGCACAAGCCCAGATGCCCAGGACAGGACCGCCAGCACTAGCCCACCTGCCCAGGAGGCCACCGCCAGCACCAGCCCAGCTGCCCAGGAGGTCAGCACCAGCCCCGCTGGGCTATGAAGGACCACCAGCCCCGCTGAGCCATGAAGGACCGCCAGCAAAAGCCCTGCTGGTCCATGAAGGACTGCCAGCAAAAGCCCTGCTGGGCCATGAAGGACCACCAACAAAAGCCCCGCTGGGCCATGAATGACCGCCAGCAGCTGAGTCACTGCAATGGAGACTGCCACTCCAAGCACCGCTGAACAGGGCACCGGCATCTCAAGCACCGCTAAACAGGGCACCGCCATCTCAAGCACCGCTGAACAGGGCACCGCCGCCTCAAGCACCGCTGAACAGGGCACCACCGCCTCAAGCACCGCTGAACAGGGCACCGCCGTTTCAAGCACCGCTGCACAGGACACCGCCATCTCAAGCACCGTTGCACAGGGCACCGCCATCTCAAGCACCGCTGAACAGGGCACAGCCGTCTTAGGCACCGCTGGCCCATGAGCGGCAAGGGCACTGACGCAACTGAGTCCGACACGGGGTGAATGATGCACTCTGGGCACCAAGACCCCTCCAGAACCAGTGGAGTAAAGCATCCACTACCCCAATACTTGGCAGGATGAAGCACTCTGGGCACCAAGCCCCTTCCAGAACCAGTGGAATAAAGCATCCACTAACCCAATCCTTGGCAGGATGAGGCACTCTGGCCACCAAGCCCCCTCCAGAACCAGTGGAGTAAAGCATCCACTACACCAATCCTTGGCAGGATGAAGCACTCTGGGCACCATGCCCCCTCCAGATCCAGTGGAGAATGTCATCCACTTGTGAGACTGTGGCTTTGCACTCCCCAGGATATGGCAGTGGGCAACCCACCCACTGTAGAGACTTAAGAGACTGTGGCTTTGCACTCCCCAGGATATGGCAGTGGGCAAACCAACCACTGTAGAGACTTGAGAGACTGTGGCTTTGCACTCCCCAGGATTGAACAGTGGGCAAACCAACCACTGTAGAGACTTGAGAGACTGTGGCTTTGTAGTCCCCATGATTGAACAGTGGGCAAAACAACCACTGTAGAGACTTGAGAGACGGTGGCTTTGCACTCCCCAGGATATGGCAGTGGGCAAACCACCGACTGGAGAGACTTGAGAGACTGTGGCTTTGTACTCCCCAGGATGTAACAGTGGGCATGTGGCCCCCTCGTGGATTTGGCGTCGTGCACTCAAGCGGCTGAGGTGCCCCCCCTTTCCCTCCCCCTGATGTGCCTGTTTAGTTGCTCTCTGATGCCCCTGCAGTGTTCTCTCCGTCATGGTCGGGGATCTTGTGTGGGCCTCGCCCATATTGTGTGGTCCCAGTGTTCCACGGACTTTCTTAGAGCATTACCTGGACTACTATGCTTGGTATATATTATGTACATGGTGTATATATATATTTCTGCCTACTTGCTTTTAATATATTACAATGGTTACAGTCATTTTCTATTTACTTTGCATTCTTCCGGGGGGCTTGGGGGTGTAACTGTGATGTATTGATATGCATTAGTGTGTGTGTTGTAGTGGGTGAGGGTGGGGGTGGGGGTGTTGCGTGTATGTGTCCCTGTTTTTTCCCTCTCCCTCCCCTGTGTCGTAGGTGCAGTACTCACCGTGGTCTTCGCCGCCGGCGTTCGTGCTCCTGGTAGAGGAGCAGGAAGACTATTGCAGGGAGAATTTGGAGTTCCGGGTCCATGGCGTCCTCGTTCCTCGTGGGGTGTGTAGAGGTGAGCGTTTTTCCTTCGGGATTCCTGTTTCCACCGTGTTTTTATCCGCGGTGAATCCGCCCCGGAAAAGGTGGCAGATTGGCCTGTCATAATAGTGTGGGCGGTACATTGTCTCCTGCCAGTCTGTTGGCGGTGACCGCCGCGCTGTTTGTTTGTACCGCTGTGGCGGTCGGAGTGTTAAAGTGGCTGTCTTAGTTGGTGGTTTCCGCCACGGTCGTAATTAAACATTTTTTACAGCCGGCCTGTTGACGCTCTTACCGCCGCTTTAACACCGACCGCCAGGGTTGTAATGACCACCAAAGTTTATTAAACCTCATGAGGTGGTACTACAGTTCAAACAGCACCCTTCGGTAATGTTTGAAGTAGCACACTGAACTAAGAAAGCATGGTCCATTTATACCCACGCAGGGGCTAAAAGAAGGTGGTACAATTATAGAAGCAAGACTTACATACATATAAGGTCATATGGAAATGCACAGTCGACAGGTAGGAGGGGCTAACAGTTTTCAAGGACTAGTTGACACATTACTGTCTGTTACTGATTACTAACAGCTGCAGATCTTACTGGGCATGTGCGAAAGTGGGAGATGCTAAATATAACTTGTCACTAGACAGATTTTCAAAAGTAGTTAACAGAAAGGTAGGACAGAGCACATGGCAGAGAAAATGGCTGCCATGAATGCAAAATGGATTCCGCGAAATGTTCACAATAGTTGCTAATTACAAGATGTCTTCTGCTAATGCTTAATCTAATCGCTACTGACTTACAATAATCTGCCACAGCGGTTGTAGCCTGTGGAGGAGAACGGTGAGCAGAAGGTCATATTTCCACATAGGATGCACAACTGTTGCTGAATTTAGGTCACAGAAGCAGTATGTGAAGTCGAGAGTCAGTTGATGGGCCAATGTCTGCTTTGATGCAGTTAGATGCCATGCCAAGTGCCCCCCTGAAATGGCGGCTGCCTGACCTGTGCGGAGGGACAAGTGGAAATGAGGTAAGTGCGGTGGCATTGTGCTCCGTTGAGGTAGGCGGTCGTTGACCGCCGTGCAACTTTGCATTGGTTGTCATTGGGCCCTATGGGTTCCAGGAGCCAATGGCGATGTACGCCAGCGGTGACGGTACGCACCACCGCGGACGTCACTGCCATTTTCTAACCATTCACTCACTTGCTACCTGACCGTCAACAGGAGAGGACCTACACTGCAAGTGCTGCTGTGACCTGAGTCTGGAAGCGACAATGGCTAGAGTTTCTGGGGAAAGGGCCCCTGCCTTCACTGCGGAGGAGTTGGAGAAACTGGTGGAAGGGGTCCTACACCAGTACACATTACTGTACGGTCCTCCAGACAAACATGTGAGGACAGTGTGAGAATGATGTGTGGGCAATGCATTTTTGGTGTGGTGTGCATGTAAGCTACATGTTGGGGGGTGCTGAGGCATCCTGGCCTGAGTGCTGCATGAGTGGTGGTCAGTGTATGTGCGTCAGGGCATGAGTGGGAACTGGTGGGCAATGAGTATGCCAGTCCGGACGGTTGAGTAATTTCTTTACCTGCTGTCTTTTCCCTCTAGGTCAGCGCCCAACAGAAAAAGGGTATTTGGCGTGCCATCACCAAGGTGGTGCGGACCCTGGTGGTCTATCACAGGCGGTGCACCCACTGCCGCAAGAGATGGGGGGAACTGTGCCGCTGGACCAAGAAAGCGGCAGAGGCCCAGCTGGGGCTGGCCTCCCAACGTGGAAGGGGTGCCCGTCGCACCATGACCCCTGATGTTCCGCATCCTGGCAGTGGCTTATCCGGAGTTGGATCGGTGCTTGAGGGCATCACAGCAGCCACAAGGGGGTGAGTACAGATTCTGAATCCTGACTTTGCGCGCTTTAGGAGCTAGCTGGGTGGGGTATGTGGGCTGTGGGTGCCCCTAGGCCAGGGCGATCATGGCAGGGGAGGTCCCTTGTGTGCAGCTCCAGAAGCACTCCTACCCCAATGGTACAAGTGGGCAACACCTACTGGGCAGGGTCCTGTGGGTGTCAGGTGTGCAGATTCTGGCATTAGGCATTGTACCCCATGGGCTGGTGACTACCTTAGTGACTGGTTGGGCATGGCCTAGTGCATAGGGCAGCTCCCTGTTTCTTGTGTACGCCAACAGTAGTGTTGTTGCTGGCATTGACCAAGTGTATTCTCTGTCTCTCCCCCTCTTTTTGTTTTGTCACCCTGACCTTGTGTGCATTAGCATCATCTGGCGTAGGAGCAGAGGCACCGGTGACCGAGGGAGCTGCATCCCACATGGGCCTGGAGGTCGAATCCACTGAGGGTGAAGGCACCAGTGGGATGGAGGGCGAGGGGAGCTCCACGACGGGGACAGGAGGGAAGACCAGTGACAGCGACTCCTCCTCCGATGGAAGCAACCTGGCGGTGGCGGTCACCTCTGTGCCCACCCCAACAACAGGTACAGCCTCCACCCCCCCTACCAGCACTGCCTTCCCAGCAGCCCCTCAGTGTGTTTCCCGTGCCCGCTCACCCAGGACGGTGGGCATCTCCTTCGCCCCAGGCACCTCAGGCCCTGCCCCAGTCAGCCCTGCTGCCCTCAGTGAGGAGGCTATTGACCTCCTGAGATCCCTCACTGTTGGGCAGTCAACCATTCTGAATGCCATCCAGGGTGTCGAGAGGCATTTGCAACAAACAAATGCATTACTGGAGGGCATTCTTTCTGGCGTGGTGGGCCAACAGAGAGCATTTCAGGCTCTGGCCTCAGCACTGATGGCAGCCATTGTCCCTGTGTCCAGCCTCCCCCTCCAACTTCCACTACCCAGACCCAATCCCCTTTACCTCACCCTATCCCAAGCACACCTTCAGACCAGCATGCACCCAAATCAACACACAAAAGTGGCTCTGGCAAACACAAGCACCACACTTCATCTCACAGGCACTCACACAAGCACCCTACCCATGCAAACACACCAACATCCACTGCCTCCGCTGTGTCCCCCTCCTACTCATCATTCACCTCCCTCCCAGTAGCGTCTCCACTCACACCTGCATGCACTACATCTACATCCACTACATCCATCACCAGCACGCCCATCACAACACACCCCTCACGAGCAGTCACCACCCCCACAACCATGCACACGTCCCCTGTGTCCTCTCCCAGTGTGTCTTTGACCCCTCCTCCCAAAGTGCAAAAACGCAAGCACCCACCCACCCAACAACCATCCACCTCACAACAGCATCCAGACCATGCACCTTCACCCAAACTCAGCAGACGTACACCTCCTACAACCACTCCCTCTTCCTCAACTCTCAAACCCTCTCCATCTTCCCATCCCAGTGTGTCTAAAAAACTTCTCCTGGCAAACATTGACCTCTTCCCTACGCCTCCCCCTCCCCACGTCCTTACCCTCGGGCCAGGGTGTCAAGATCCCAGGCCAGTACCTCAGCAACCAACTCGGCGTCCACTGTGGTACCTGCAATGCCCAGAGGATCAAAGGGGGCACCCGTCAGGCCAGACAGTGTGCCACCGACCTCTGCAAAGGACCAACCCATTCCGCCACCTGCCTAGGTGAAGAAGGGGCCAGCATACAGCACGGCCAAGAAGCACGACCCACCCACCAAGGCCTCCTCCAAAACTGCATCTGCCAGTGCCAAGGTCCCAGCGGCGTCTGCCAAGGTGGGGAAGGGGAAGAAAACCCATGACAAGGCACTTCAGGCCTCGAAGCCTCCAGTTGAGGGATTGGTGCCCACCATCACTACTGACAGCCCCGCAACCTGTACCGCAGAAAGCACCGCCGCAGGCACCGCCACCTGCACCGCCCCCTGCACCGCCACCTGCACCGCCCCCTGCACCGCCACTTGCACCGCCGCTGCCACAACAACTGTCAGCAGCATCATCCCCAGTGGGCAGCCGTCCGAGGCTGCAGGAGACGGCATGGTATCCCCCTCCACCACTACCAGCACCTGCACCACTGCCAGCACCAGCAGCATCTCCGCCACAGACACCGCTGCAAGCACCGCCACCTGCACCACCATCTGCACCGCCACATGCCCAGCCGGTGCCACTACATATGTCAGCAGCAGCATCCCGAGTGGGCAGCCGTCCGGGGATGCAGAAGGCGGCCTGGACCCTCCCCCCACCACTTGAAGCACCACCACCAGCACCAGCACTACCAGCAGTTTGCAGCCTTTGTCGCCGCAGGATGGAGTCTGGCTCTGCCTCCATAGAGTATCATGCTACCTGTTCCGTGCACATCTCGTGCCTCAGACACCCAGGTGAGGGAATGGGAACTGCCACACCCCAGGTGCAGCATCACTGGGCACAAGGCCCCCTCCAGAACCAGTGGAGATATGCATCCACTATCACTTTCCTTGGCAGGATGATGCAGACTGGGCACAAGGCCCCCTCCAGAACCTGTGGGCTAACCCCCCACTTGAGAGATTGTGACTTTGCACTCCCCAGGACCAAGCAGTGGGCAACCCACCCACTGGAGAGACTTGAGAGACTGTGGCTTTGCACTCCCCAGGACCAAGCAGTGGGCAACCCACCCACTGGAGGGACTTGAGAGACTGTGGCTTTGCACTCCCCAGGACCAAGCAGTGGGCAAACTATCCACTTGAGAGACTGTGGCTTTGCACTCCCCAGGACCAAGCAGTGGGCAACCCACCCACTGGAGAGACTTGAGAGTCTGTGGCTTTTCACTCCCCAGGACCAAGCAGTGGGCAACCCACCCACTGGAGAGACTTGGGAGACTGTGGCTTTGCACTCCCCAGGACCAAGCAGTGGGCAAACCACCCAATTAAGAGACTGTGGCTTTGCACTCCCCAGGACCAAGCAGTGGGCAACCCTCCCACTGGGGAGACTTGAGAGACTGTGGCTTTGCACTCCCCAGGACCAAGCAGTGGGCAAACCACCCACTTGAGAGACTGTGGCTTTCAACTCCCCAGGACATCGCTCCAGGAGCAGTGGCGTAGTGCCATCTTCCGGCTGAGTTGCCCGCACTTCCCCTTCCTCCTGAGGTCCCTGTGTGTTTTCGACCGGATGCCCCTGCAGCGTTCTCTCCATTGTGAGTCAGGAGTCAAGTTTGGGCTTCGCCCATGATTTTTTTGCCCACTTGGCCATTAACATTTGCAAAGGACAGTGTACGGCCTTCTGCACATATTGTAAATATTTGTATATACTGTTTTTTCCATTTGAGCCGTTTTGACTGCATATTTCTAAATATCACTATTTGCACTCAATTCCTTTTGTCCTTGCGTTCTTCCAGGGGGTTACGGGGTGTATATGTGCTGTTGCTGCATGTGTTTGTGTGTATGGTGTTGTGGGTGAGGGTGGGGGTAGTGCGTGTGTGTGTGTCACTCTCTTTTTCCTCCCCCCCCTCCCCTGTGTGCTAGGTGCAGTACGCACCCTGGTCGTCGCCGCCGCTGTCTTTGGTGTTCCTGGTGTATTAGCAGATACACTAGCATCGGCAGGACCTACAGCTTGGGCTCCATGGCATCCTGGTTCTTCGTTGAGTGTCGAAAGGTGAGTGTTTTCCCTTCCAATTCCTGTTTCCGCTGTGCTTTTGATGGCATTGGTACCACCCTGGAAAAGCTGGCGCATTGGCAGGTTGTGATAGGGTGGGTGGTACATTGTCTTCCGCCTGTCTGTTGGGGGTGACCGCCGCTGTGTTTGTTGCTACCGCCGTGGTGGTCGGAGTGTTAAAGTGGCTGTCTATGATGGCGGTTTCTGCCGTGGTCGTGATCCCATTTTTTTTACCGCCGGCCTGTTGGCGGTATTACCGCCGCTTTAACACCGACCGCCAGGGTTGTAATGGGGGCCTTAATGTTTTGTTTCACTTGTTTAAGTGTCCAATCAGCCTTCTTATCACCTGTTTTCCAACCCACATTATCTTTTCCAATGGGAATCCTACCCCTTATCAATACAAAAGGTGAAAACCCAGTGGAATCACATGGCGTTGTTCTGTATGACCACAAATTCTGCATTAATTTACTTCTCCAAACTCAAATGTTATTATTGGCCAAATGAATGGCATCCTTAATCACACAATTGAATCTTTCCACTGCTCCATTACCCGCTGGATGATATACAGAAGTTGTATTATGCAATATACCCTTCCTGTCTACAAACTCCTTGAAAATCTGTGAAACAAACTGGGGACCATTATCACTCACAATACATTTAGGTAAAACCTCTCTCAAAAACACTTTGTCCAAGAAACATATAATTGAGGCTACATCCACCTTGTTAACAATCTCCACCGCAGGCCATTTTGAGAAATGATCAATTAACACCAATAAATACTTTTGTTTGTCTCCATACATAACCAGTCCTGCAATATCAATTCCAATCCTTTCCCAAGGTCCATTGGGACACGTTAAGGGATGAAGCGGTGATTTTAATGTGACCTGGGTCTTGTCAGACATGTTACAAGCATGACAATCCTTAACTTTCCTTTCAATATCTGAATCCAAACCTGGCCACCAATATGTACATTTAGCCTTATTTTTAGTTGTACCAATATCTAAATGTCCTTCATGACATAAATCAACAATTTTTTGTCTTAAACAAATTGGAGGGACAACCCTGCCATTCCTTAAAACTAGTCCACCTTCTAAAGAAAGTTAATGTCTCAATTCCCAAAATACACGAATACAATGTCTAACAAGTGTTTTTTAGACCATCCTTTTTTAATGTAATCACTAACTGTAATCAAAATGTCACCCTGGACTTGTGCTTGTTCCCATTCCTCTTTAGTAATACCAGGGAAATTAGCCAAAATATTGGCTACAGTAAACTTATTAGTATCCTCTCCACCCTGTACAGGTAAAGGCATTCTGCTTAAAAAATCTACCTCCACATTTTTGACCCCGGGAACATATTGTATGCTGTAATTAAAATCCAAAAGTCTAACAGACATACGAGTTATGCGGGGGGAAGATGTAATTAACCCTTTTGTGGTCAAGACCTTTGTAAGTGGTTTATAGTCACATCTTAACAAAACATGGTAACCCCAAATGTAGTGT
Organism: Pleurodeles waltl; assembly: GCF_031143425.1. Lineage (NCBI taxonomy): Eukaryota > Metazoa > Chordata > Amphibia > Caudata > Salamandridae > Pleurodeles > Pleurodeles waltl. The sequence goes on along the minus strand of NC_090446.1, from coordinate 1,297,373,102 downwards.
CTGAAATGTTCCAAACACCAGATGCAGATCAATGTCTTGCGCTCAGTCACAGAATATCTCTCTTCTGTAGGTGTAATTGAACACGAGGCAAGAGCTATGGTTCTCTCTACTCCCTCTTTATCGATTTGAGATAAAGTTGCACCAATGCCCTTCGAGCTGGCATCTGTGGTAACAATACTTTGCAACATGGTCTCAAACCCATACAAAGGTGGAGCATCAGCTACATCCTTTTTGATTTCTTCAAATGCATTATCACATTGCTCATTCCACACAAATGTATTGTTAGTTTTAAGTAGTTGTCGTAATGTACAAGTTTTTGTTTTAATTTTGAACAAATTTAGCGTCAAACTCTGCTAGACCTAAAAAAGCTTGCACATCATCTTTAGTCTGAGGCCTAGGTGCATTTTTGGCAGCTTCAACCAATTTAGGTTTAATGCCTATTTCCGAAATCTCGTGTCCTAAATAATTTATTTTATTTTCAGCAAATTTGCACATACTAAGTTCAGCTGTTAAACCATGAAGACTTAGGCCCTCATTACAACCCTGGCGGAAGGTAATAAAGCAGCGGTAATACTGCCAACAGGCCAGCAGTAACCAAAATGGAATGATGACCACGGCAGAAACTGCTCAGACTGACAGCCACTTTAACACACCGACCACCAGGGTGGAATCAACAAGCACCACAGCAGTAACTGCCAACAGCCAGGCGGAAGACAATGTACCACACACACTATTACGACCGGCCTATCCGCCACCTTTTCCGAGGTGGTACCAATGACATCAAAAGCATGGCGGAAACACTGCACAGAAGTCAAAGGACTCACCTGTGGAGACTCAGGGAACATATTCCCCCGTACCCCTCAGGAATAATGCAAGGACAAAATGATTTGAAGAAAGTGAGTATAATGCGATAAAATAACATGAATAAGTGCATCAAAATACAAACATATATACATATTTACAAATGTAGGGACACAGCCCAGTCCTCAATGTCCGTGGGCCACAGTGCCACAACACATAGGCCAAGGCCTGACCTCACTCCTGCAACAACACGGAGAGAACACTGCAGGGGTATCAGGTAGAAAATACACAGGCACCTCAGGGGGACGGGGAATAGGGGGCACCTCAGCCAGAAGATGGTACAACACCACTGGTCCTGGAGGTGGCAACATGCCCTGTGCGCTGTTCTGGGGAGTGTCCTTCCTGTCTGCTGGTGCAGGCCCCTTGTCCTTCCTGACAGCAGCCGGGGATTGCTCCTTGCCCTTCCATGTCGCAGCTGGTGGTGCCTCATTGCCCTTCCTAGGCGCTGTTGGTGGTGCCTCCTTGCCCTTCCCTGTCGCAGCTGGTGGTGCCTCCTTGTCCTTCCTACACGCTGCTGGTGGGGCCGCCTTGCCCTTCCCTGTCACAGCTGTTGGTGCCTCCTTGCCCTTCCTTGAAGCACCTGGTGCAGGCACCCTTTCAGTGTTGCTGCCTGGTGCCCCGGATCCTCTCCCACCTGCAGTAGGTGTCGACACTACTGTGGCCGTGGACTGGGTGGCTGAGGTGCTCGCCTGGGTTCTGACCACCCTGGACTGACGTGAAGGACAGGGGGGAATGGTAGGGAAGAGGTCAACGGTGGAGAGGAAAAGCTTCTTAGGGACATTGGGGCGGGAAGAAGGTGAAGGTTTGGGAGTGGAGGAAGAGGAAGTGGTTGTAGGAAGTGTCTGTCTGCTGTGTTTGGGTGCATGCGCTGGATGCTGTTGTGTGGTGGATGGCTGCTGGGTGTCTGAGTGCTTGTGTTTGTGTACTTTGGGAGGACGGGGCACAGACACAGTGGGAGAGGACACAGGGGACGTCTGCATGGACGTGGGGGTGGTGACTGCCAGTGAGGGGTGTGTAGTGATAGGTGTGATGCTGATGGTGGGAGTGGATGAGGATGTAGTGCATGCAGGTGTGAGTGTAGATGCAACTGGGAGGGAGGTGGGCGACGAAGAGGAGGGGGACACAGTGGAGGCAGTGGATGTTGGTATGTCTGATTCTGTATGGTGTTTGTGTGAGTGCCTGTGGGATGATGTGTGGTGCTTGTGTTTGCCTGAACCACTCCTGTGTGTTGTCATGTGTGCATGCTGGTCTGCCTGTGTGCTTGGGATAGGTTGGGATTGAGGGGAATGGGATTGGGTAGAGGACGTTGGAGGCTAGAAACAGGGACAATGGCTGCCATCAGGGAGGAGGCCAGAGCCTGGATTGATCTCTGTTGGGCAGCCATGCCAGAGTGAATGCCCTCCAGGAATGCATTTGTTTGTTGCAAATGGGCTGCCAGCCCCTGGATGGCATTCACAATGGTTGACTGCCCAACAGAGATGGATCGCAGGAGGTCAATAGCCTCCTCACTCAGCAGGGCTAACTGGGGCAGGGCCTGAGGTGCCTGGAGTGAAGGAGATGCCCACCCTCCTGCGTGAGTGGGCACGGGAAACATACTGAGGGGCTGCTGGGAGGCCGGTGCTGGTACGGGGGTGGCGGCTGTACCTGTAGTTGGGGTGGGCACAGAGGTGTCCGCCACCACCAGAGAGCTTCCATCAGAGGAGGTATCACTGTCAGAACTGTCCACTCCAGTCTCCACTGTGGTACTCCCCTCGCCCTCCGTCCCACTGGTGTCTTCACCGTCAGTGGATTCGGCCTCCTGGGCCCTGTGGGATGCAGCTCTCCCGTCCCCGGTGCCTCTGCTCCTCCGCCAGATGATGCTAATGCACAGAAGGACAGGGTGACAAAACAAAAAGGGGGTGGCGAGACAAAGGATACCCTTGGTCAATGGCGGCAAAAACACCACAGTTGGCGTAAAAGACACACACAGGGAACAGCCTTACGCACTAGGCAACACACTAACAGTCACAATGGTAGTCACCAGCCCATGGACAGGGATACCTAATGCCAATTGCCGCATACCTGAGACCCACAGACCCCTGCCCAATAGTGGATGCCTACTACCTTGGTGGGAGGAAGTTTACATCAGACCATGCCCAACATGGAAGTTACCCTGCAATGTCCGGCCTGGCCTAAGGGGACCCACAGGCCCACATCCCCCACCCGGATGCCACCCCACCACGCGCAAGTAGTATATTGGGGCACTGTACTCACTCCCTTGTGGCTGCTGTGATGCCCCCAAGCACCCATCCAGCTCCGGATAGGCCACTGCCAGTATGCGGGCCATCAGAGGGTCAGGGTTCGACGGGCACCCCTTCCTCGTTGGGGGGCCATCCCCAGCAGGGCCTCCGCCGTCTTCCGTGCCCAGCGTCTCAGGTCCTCCAACTGTTTGCGACAGTGGGTGCTCCGCCTGCCGTAGACCCCCAGGGTCCGCACGTCCTTGGCGATGGCATGCCATATATCCTTTTTTTGATGGGTGCTGACCTGCAGAGAAATACACATAGGAAAAGGTATCAGTCAGATCGTCCTGCCTGTTACACTCATGGCTCACCATAGCCCTCACATCCCCTTACGCACAGACATTGCCCACCATCCATGCAGCACGCTGCCCAGGGCCCTTCCACCAACGCCCCCTACACGAGGCCCTCACACACAGCACTCCATGTATTTATGCGCCATGCATTGTGCTCACAGTGTACTCACCTGTTGGTCTGGAGGCCCATACAGCATTCGGTACTTGGATAGGACCCCATCCACCAGTCTCTCCAACTCCGCAGTGGTGAAGGCAGGGGCCCTTTCCCCAGTGACACTAGCCATGGTCGGTTCCAGACACAGGTCACAGCAGCACTTGCAGTGTAGGTCCTCTCCTGTTGAAGGTCAGGTAGCAAGTGAGTGAACAGATAGAAAATGGCGGTCACGTCTGCGGCGGTGCGTTCTGTCACCGCCGGCGTACATCACCATTGGGCCCAATGGTAATCAATGAGGAGTTGCATGGCGGTTCTTGACCGCCTCCCATAATGGCACACAACATCAGCGGAATTACCTCATTTCCACATGTCCCTCCATACAGGACAGGCGGACGGCATTTCGGGGGGGAGCAGGCCATGGCACCTAACTGCGTCACAGTACACATAGGCACCATTTGGGCCTATCCAACAATATACTGTTAGAGTCACAACATGCAATGTAGTGTAGTGTTTGAAAATATGAAATACTGACCAGCTGCTCACCATTTTGCCCCCTAGATTGCAACCGCTGTGGATGAATAGCAGATGTTATTTATGTTATGTTATGTTATTTGCACTTATAAAGCGCCGGACTACCTGAGGGCCTCGCATCACTTAAAGACAACAACAGGAGCAAGGAAGAGGAACTAAAATTTTAAAAAGCCAGGTTTTAATCACCTTTCGAAAATTAAGTTTGTGGCTAATTAGTCGAATATTAAGGGGGTGGGAGTGCCATAATTTTGCTCCCCGATGGAGACATCCCCCCGTGTACAGGCCCCTGGTGGACTTGGCAACAATGGAGGACAGGCACATTATCCTCAACTATAGTTTGGACAGGGCCACAATGACAGAGCTGTGTGCCAAATTGTAGCCTGACCTGATATCTGCTATCCGTCAGTCCACCGGGATCCCCCTTCATGTGCAAATCCTATCTGTGTTCCATTTCATGACAACTGGCTCCTTCCAAGTGACAGTGGGCTTGACAGCAGGAATGTCTCAGCCAATGTTCTCAATAGTGCTGACCAGAGTGTTGTCTGCCCTGATTAAACACATGCGCAGCTACATCGTTTTCCCCCAGATGGAGGATTTGGCCACAGTGAAAGCTGATTTTTATGCAATGGGACAAATACCCAACATTATTGGGGCTATTAATGGTACACATATTGTATTTGTCCCCCCCCCTCACCTCCCCCTGGAGAAATGAAAAGGTGTTCAGAAATCTAAAGAGCTTTCACTCCATGAATGCGGAGATAGCGTGCCTGGCGGACCAGTACATCTCCCATGTCAACGCAAAGTATCCTGGGTCTGTGCATGATGTCTTTATCCTGAGGAATAGCAGCATCCCATATGTGATGGCTCAACTCCAGAGGCACCGGGTGTGGCTAATAGGTGAGCCCTGGTTCCCACCCAGTAGGTGTTGGTATATGGGTATGGGGTGGGCCCTAAGGGTGAGTGTGTGTCTAACAGTTGTCCCTCGATATTTGCTGGTGACTCTGGTTACCCCAACCTCTCATGGCTACTGACCACTGAGAGGAATGCCAGGACAAGGGCAGAGGAACGTTACAATGAGGCACATGGGCAAACAAGAAGAATCATAGAGAGGACATTCGGCCTCCTGAAGGCCAGGTTTCATTGCCTCCATCTAACAGGTGGATCCCTGTACTACTCACCCAAGAAGGTCTGCCAGATCATCGTGGCATGCTGTATGTTGCACAACCTTGCCTTACGTCGCCAGGTGCCTTTTCTGCAGGAGGATGAGGCTGGAGGTGGGCGTGTGGCAGCAGTGGGCCCTGTGGACAGTGAAGATGAGGAGGCAGAGGATGAGGATGAGGACAACAGAAGTGCAATAATACGACAATACTTTCCAATGACACACAGGTAAGACACTGTAACTTCACTTTTCGTTGACAGCAGGCCGATTTTCCCACTTCTATTGCCACTTACTGTACCCTTTGGCATATCTATTTTCAGATATTTGTGCCCCACTATCGCTCCTGGTATGTTGACTGCAGCCAACTACAGATCATTCCTATGTATGCATTACTGTATAGTTGTATTGCAGTGTTTAAAGCTTGTTAAACAAATACATAGTTCAATCATGGAAGGGGTGTTAGTGGCCTGTTGGTCCTGTGGTGGGGCCTTCTGTCCACTAGCAGCAGCGTAGGTGGAAGGCTGTTCATCAGATTGGCTAGTGTCAGGGGCCTAGTTGTGTGCCACAGCCTCCCTTATGGTGTTGGCCATGTCTGCCAGCTCCCCTGCTATGGTGACCAGGGTGGTGTTGATGTCCTTCAAGTCCTCCGTGATCCCCAGGTACTTCCCTCCTGCAGCCGCTGGGTCTCCTGCAACTTGTCCAGTATCTGGCCCATCGTCTCCTGGGAATGGTGGTATGCTCCCAAGATCTTGGTGAGTGCCTATTGGAGAGTCAGTTCCCTGGGCCTGTCCTCTCCCTGTCGCACAGCAGTCCTCCCAGCTTCCCTGTTGTCCTGTGCCTCTGTCCCCTGAACCGTGTGCCCATTGCCACTCACCCCAGGTCCCTGATTGTCCTGTGTTTGTGGGGTGGTCTGGCGGTCCCTGTAGTGGTGGACACACACCGCCGATTGACGTGTCCTGGGGACAGAGGTTTTGGCCTGCTGGGTGGGTACTGTGCTGGTGTTTCCTGAGGAGGGAGGCTCTGTGATGGTATGGGGCTGTGCCTGGGTAACCGACTGTCCGGAGTTCCCTCATGGGCCAGGTTGGTCATCCAGATCCAGGCGTCCAGAGCTGCTGTCATCACTGTCGGCTTCTTCTTTGGGGGGACTGGATGTTGCTGGCACCTCCTCTGAGTGGGGGACCTGTGGGGATGTAAATGCAGTGTTATTGTTTCTGTGTGTGACATCTTGTGCATGGGTGTGTTGCCCTCTATGGTTGTTATTGCCCTGGCAGCTTTGCCTTGTGTGAGTAGTTATTTGGTGGGCTAGGTGATTGTCCCTAGTGTCCATGCTTTAGTGATGGGTGTCAATGCGGGCCTGTTGATGTTACATGCAGGGCTTGGTATTGGGAGGGGTGGGTTGTGGTAGTGGTGTGTGTGTGAGGTGGTGGAGTGATGGGAGTGAGGGTGAGGGTTTGTGATGGCATGCAGGTAGGAGGGGTGATAGTAATAGATATTTGACTTACCAGAGTCCAGTCCTCCGCCTACTCCTGCCAGGCCCTCAGGATGCATGATTGCCAAGACTTGCTCCTCCCATATTGTTAGTTGTGGGGGAGGAGGTGGGGGTCCACCACCAGTCCTCTGTACAGCTAGTTAGTGTCTTGCTGCTGTGGAATGCACCTTCCCCGTAGGTCGTTCCACCTCTTCCTGATGTAATCCCTTGTTCTGGGGTGCTGTCCCACGGCATTGACCCTGTCCATGATTCTCCGCCATAGCTCCATCTTCATTGCAATGGATGTCTGCTGCACCTGTGATCCGAATGATTTCCTCCACCATGACCCTTAGCACCTCCTCTGTGTGTGGCTGAATAGTGAAGGATTGCTATGTGTGTTTCATAATATGGGTAGCGGTAATCCGCTGCGGGGGCGGTATGTTGGCAGCAGTCAGCATGGCGGTAAGCGGTACTTACCGCCAATGCCATAATGAGGGCCTTAATCTTTGCAAAACCTTATCTAAAGTCCAGTCATGTTCCTCTCTATCCTTCCCCATTATCAAAATGTCATCCTGAAAAATCAGCACATATTTCATGTCTGACAAAACCTTGTGCATAAACCTTTGGAACAGGGCTGCCTCAGAGGCAAACGCGAAAGGTACCCTTTTGAATCTGAAACAACCAAAAAGTGTTATGAAAGTTGTCAAACTTCTACTCTCAGCATGTAACAGTACTTGGTGATACGCAGCTTTAAGATGTATGCTAGAAAACCTGTTGATACCTTTGGTACTAGCTAACATCTCACTTATCTTGGGTAAAGGAAACTGATCCACAACAATACCTTTGTTGAGATCCCTAAGGTCGACACATAATCTAAATTTTCCTTTTTTTTTTAACTACTACTAAAGGCGCGACCCATTCTGCAGACTTTACTGGTTCGACAATACCATCAGTCTGCAGCTTGTACAATTCTTCCTCTACCTGTTCCCTTACAGAAACCGGAATGCTTCTGACTTTGTGACTACATGGGTGGGATTTGCTTTCAATTGTATCTTGTGTTGAAATCCATTAAGTTTTCCTATATTTCCTGAGAAAACCATTGGAATTTTTTTTGCAATATTTTCTATAAATTCTACATCTTGTTGCACCACCAATACAGGAGTTGAACTACTGGGATCCAAAATCATACCAAGTTCACCTTGATTCTTCCACCCAAGCACTGACGGGCCTATGTCAGACACATATACCTTGCAAAGTGCTTGCTTATGTTCGAATTTGCTTAACAACTTTTTGTAACCCATAATATTAATGGACCCCTCCGTGAATGTTTTAGGAGCAATATCCAACTTTTCAAAACAGTTTCCTAAAATGGGTTCAAAACATTGCTGCCACACTTCTTTGTTGACAATAGTATAGGGAGAACCCGAATCAGTAACTACAGAAATGTCTACACCTTCAATCGAAATTTCACACAAAAGGTCTGCTACTGCTAAATTTGACATTTTGTACATTATCACCAACATTCAAAATACATACATTTGAATCAGAATCCTCTGAAGAACTATTTTTATCTGAATCGCACTCTTTCACACACTTCACATACGTGTCTCCATCCAATATTTTTTTTTAACACACACTTTTGAAAATGCCCCAGTACACCACAACTTGAGCATTTCTGATTACAAGTAGGACATTTCCTATCATTAGCCAAATGATATTTGCTCCCACATCTGAAACAGGATTTCTTGTCTTTCATATTCACATCCTCTTTCTCTTTATGTGATGGTCCACTAAATTTATTATGTACTTTGTTGCTTTTCTTCACCATATTTATCATGGCATTATCATCTAACTTCGAAAATGTCTTATTCTCATTGTGCAAAACAGCCTTTGCACATCTTCCTGTAAATTCAGCACTTTTAACCATTTCTATAACTTCCTGTAACAATGCTTCCCCTCTTGCCCAAAGTTTCTCTTGAATGTGGGGGTTCGCTGTGTGCATTATAACTTGGTCTCTAATAAGATCATCATGTAAATTTCCAAATTTGCATGACAGGGCCAAATTTTTAAGCGCAGCAACATAATCCTCCACAGATTCTTCCAGATGTAGCTTCCTATGGAAATATTTGAATGGATCCACAGCGATGCACACAGTTTGTTTAAAATACTCAGTAAGGTCTTTAAGTGTGTGACTAAATGCATCACCTTGATCCGGTGCTCAAACCTTTTTTTGATACTGTTGTAAATTTTTAAGCCTTTAGCACCCAAACAATGTAACAACATTTTACTTTTTTTTCTCCGGTGTAAGTTCTTCTTCATCTTCGAACATAGAAATGTAATTCTCAAAATGTTCTTTCCACTCTTCCCATTTTAATGTAGGTTCTTCATTTTTAGGCATGAAAGGTTCGGGCGCAGTGAGATTCCATATATTTCCTGAAGCCATTATGCCCTTTTTTTTTTTTTAATAAATCTCAGGAATTAAAATTGTAATAAATTCTGTTTTCTGATAAATGTTGTTATTCTTTTTTTTTAAACTGTAGTTTAATGTAGAACTTGTATCCTAAATAAAAACTGAGAAAAACGACAAAAAGTATTTGTAAAAAGAAATAGTTATAGTGTCCATGGTTGTTTGCTGAACAATTCATTGTTTTCATATGCTTACAGATGAGTTGAAGAATACGATAACTGCAAATCCCATCAAACCAAAAGAAAAAAAATGTTACTTGTAGAAACACTTGCGTTGTTAAGCGCGAGTGAATGTGATGCGTTCTTCCAAAACACCCGTGCTGCTGAATGTGCCACTCACGTGACCAAGCGAGAGAGAATGTTGCAGAAATAGTTGTGACGTGCGTGCGGCTGTGTGCGTGCTGGTAGCGCAGTGCGTTGAGTGTGCACTTCATCCTCATAGGCTAGCGGTTGCACGAGCCGAAGCGTAACTGAGGATTAAACGCGGCACAAGACGATGAAAATTGAAATTTCCGACCGGGAATACATTTACACACCCAACATCCAGTAAATCTGAGAGTTTACTTCTTTGTAGAACGTCCTTGGTTCAACACCAGCCGTAAACATAGAATTCCAACATTTTGGAGGCGCGCAGATTCGTGGTCGGGGTTGCTCGTCGACAAACTTGTCAAGAAGGATCCACGCAGGTAAGTTCAATGGGAATTTATTCCAACAAAAGGAAATGACCCTGACTACAGAAAATCGGTCAGTTCAGCACTGCACTATCAACCGTCTCCTCAACCGTCCACCCCACTACTTCCAAGACGCTATGCTCAAGCCCAGTGACAGCACAATCGAAGGAATGTCGATGTCACTGTGCATGAGCATCGCAATAGTATAAAGGTCTTTGGGGGTCATTCTGACCCTGGCGGTAAAAGGCTCTTACCGCCGGTCAGAAGACCGCCATCATACCGCCGCGGCCGCGGTAAACCGCCACGGTCATTCTGACCCACAACTGCCATTCCGCCAAAAACCCGACATCCACTGAAGCCCGCCTCATCAGCGGTCAGCGATAAACTGGAGATGACCAAACCTCCACCGTCACGCCAACACAAACACACCCATGCCATTACGACCCAAGAATCCACGCGGCGGTCTTTCAACCGCGGTATTCCATTGGCGGGACACACCGCCGCGCTCAAAATACACACACCTTTACAAAACACAGCCACATTGGACAATTCGAAATACACACACCTGATACACATACACACACCACTCCCACACACCCATCACCATATAAAACACACACCCACATCACCCACAAACCCCCACAAATCGAAATTCAGAGACAAGGCGCAATACACAGAGAGAGAGCACAGGGAACGCAAAGCACAACACACACAGGAACCCAACATCATCACCCACACCACATCTACGCACAAAACACCACACACCACCACACTCATCACCACAAACACCACCCCACACCTCATCCACACCACCCCATGGCACCCCAAAGACACCCCAGGCTCTCGGACCAAGAACTCAGGGTCATGGTGGAGGAAATAATGAGGGTAGAGCCCCAGCTCTTCGGCACACAGGTGCAGCACACCACAATAGCCAGGAAGGCGGAGCTATGGCAAAGGATCGTCGACAGGGTCAACGCTGTGGGACAGCATCCCAGAAATCGGGAAGACATCCGAAAGCGCTGGAACGACCTACGGGGGAAGGTGCGGTCGATGGTGTCAAGACACAACATCGCTGTGCAGAAGACTGGCGGCGGACCCCCACCCACTCCACCCGAATTCACAGCATGGGAGCAAGAGGTCTTGAACATCCTGCATCCTGAGGGCCTCGCTGGAGTAGGCGGAGGAATGGACTCTGGTAAGTCTAATCTCAACTACTTCCCCCCCCCAACCACCAGCATGCCAACCCACACCCCCACCCTCACCCCTAACCCCCCAGCACACATACTCCCTGTTAATGTCTCACCAACACAACCCACCCAACCCAACCCCAACCCCTGAATGCCAACACAAACCATGGACACCCATCACCTAAGCATGACCACTGCACATACCCATCCCCCCCCCCCAAACCACCCTCACAACTCCTCCCACATGGGACTGCCAGCACTGGGGGACAAGGGCACCCACAAATCGCACGCCATGGCACACACAAAATCAGTAACCATACTATTTTACCCCTGCAGGGCCCGAACGCCAACACACCGGCCAGGAGGGTCCAGATGTGTCCATCCCACCCCCAGAACAGGCCCCCAGTGATGACAGCAGCTCTGTCGACCTAGAACCTGATGACCAGCCCGGACCATCGGGGACCTCTGGACAGTCGGTTACCCTCAGTCAGCCACAGGCCACAGCAGACCTACCCCCCACTGGAAACACCAGCACAGCACCCACCCAGTGGGCCCATGCTTCTGTCTCCAGGACAGGTCAAGCAGCGGTGTGTCTACCAGTACAGGGCACCCAGGGTAACCCACAACCCCAACAACAACAGGGACCTGGGGGCACTGGTAGTGGGCACACCGTCCAGGGGACAGAGGCCCAGGAACAAAGAGGAACTGGGAGGGCTGCTGTGCGACAGAGGGAGGACAGGCCTAGGGAACCCACTGTCCAAGAGGCCCTCACCACCATCATGGGAGCGTACCACCACTCCCAAGACACGATGGCGACGGTCCTGGCCAGGTTGCAGGAGATCCTGCTTCTGCATGAGCAACAGAATATGGGGTTCCGGGAAGAACTGCGCAGCATCAGTTCCGCAATGGGTACAATGGTGGTTGCACTCAACCAGATTGTCACCACTTTGCGGGACCATGTGGCCCCCCAAAGGGCCCCTGCCACTAGCATGGAGGAAGAACAGCCCACCACCGCCGCCGGCGCTAGTGGTCAGGAGGCCCCGACACAACAGCAACGGCCCTCCCGGACCCCACCCCCTGCAGAACAAGAACCACCCCGCAAGAAAGGCCTGAGATCGAGGAAGAAGACAGAGTAGGATGTCAAGACCCCTGCCATGCACGGAAACCCCCGGATGTCATCCCACTGTCCCACTTGTTCACCCTGTCCAACCTTGAACTGCCCCTGCTCCACCTTCCACAGGCATATGGACAATGGACCTGTAGGAACGACAGTCTGGACACTGCCATGGACATGCCTCCACCATCACCCATCACCCTTTTTGAACTATACACCTATTTAAAAACTTAAATAAACACAATTTTTGCACAAAAACCAACTGGATTCTGCTATCTATTTATTTAAACCAAATGTATTCGATATAACCAACAAAACATTTCTATTTACATTGTGATGACAACATACCAGTGTCACACAGCAGTAGTCCATGGGGAAAAAAACCAGAGGGCACTCCGTGGGGATCAGATCACTGAAATAGGAAGTGATATACACAACTAAGTTACCATACATTGGGGTGAAAGGTCAGACAGTAGAGAGCCACTACAGTTACAGATATAATACAATGCAGGAGTAGATTATTACCTGTGTGTCACTGGAAATACTGCAGTATTACTCTGTCCCTGTTGTCTGTGTCGTCCTCTTCGTCTTCCTCCTCTTCACTCTCCGCAGGCTCCACAGCGGCCACAACACCACCATCTGGACCATCCTCCTGCAGGAAAGGCACCTGGCGTCGCAAAGCCAGGTTGTGAAGCATGCAGCAGGCCACGATGATATGACACACCTTCCTTGGTGAGTACATTAGGGATCCACCAGTCATATGCAGGCACCTAAACCTGGCCTTCAGGAGGCCGAAGGTCCGCTCAATCACCCTCCTGGTACGGCCATGGGCCTCATTGTACCGTTCCTCTGCCCTGGTCCTGGGATTCCTCACTGGGGTCAATAGCCAAGGCAGGTTTGGGTAACCAGAGTCACCAATTAGCCACACACGGTATCTCTGTAGCTGTTCCATCACATAAGGGATGCTGCTATTTCGCATGATGTACGCGTCATGCACTGACCCTGGAAACTTGGCATTTAAATGGGAGATGTACTGGTCAGCTAAACAGACCACCTGGACATTCATCGAATGATAACTTTTTCGGTTCCTGTACACCTGCTCATCGTCTTTTGGGGGAACCAAAGCCACATGGGTACCATCAATGGCACCAATGATATTGGGAATGTGTCCAAGGGCATAGAAATCACCCTTCACTGTAGGCAAGTCACCCACCTCAGGGAAAATGATGTAGCTCCGCATGTATTTCATCAGGGCAGACAACACTCTGGACAACACCTTTGAAAACATAGGCTGAGACATCCCAGATGAAATGGCCACGGTAGTTTGAAAAGATCCACTGGCAAAAAAATGCAGTACTGACAGCACCTGCACTAGAGGCGGAATCCCTGTGGGTTGGCGGATGGGTGACATCAGGTCTGGCTCCAGCTGGGCACACAGTTCCTGTATAGTGGCACGGTTGAGTCTGTAGGTGAGTATGACGTGTCTTTCTTCCATTGTCGACAGGTCCACCAGCGGTCTGTACACGGGAAGATTCCTCCGTCTCCTCGCAAGTCCCAGCGGACGGTGCCTAGGAAGGATAACATGGAGCACAGAGTCAAGCAACCCACAGGTAAGTGCCCACAGCATGCACAGTACACGAATCTCTCGGGATTGAATGGCTAGTATGATTGTCGGTGCAAGGCCTAGCCATGTGTGACGCAGTAGGAATTAAGCCATGTGGGCCCTTGAAATGGCGGCTGCCTGACCTGTGAAGTGTGACAATGTGAAGTGAGGTCATTGCGCAAGCGTGGCACACAGTGGCGGTAGGCGGTCGCAGTCCGCGGCGCAAAGCCGCATTGGACAACATTGAACCCTATGGGTTTCAGGAGCCAATGGCGGTGAGCGCCGGCGGTCGCGGGAGGCACCGCCGCGGTACGCACCGCCACGGCCGTAACCGCCATTTTCTCTCTGCTTGATCACACGAGACCTGAGCATCCACAGGAGAGGACCTATACTGCAAGTGCTGCTGTGACCTCGGTCTGGAAGTGACAATGGCTGCTGCGACTGGGGAAAGGGCCCCCGCCTTCAGTTCCGAGGATTTGGAGAAGCTCGTGGACGGGGTCCTACCCCAGTATGCACTACTCTACGGGCCTCCAGACCAACAGGTGAGTACACGGGGGGCAATGCATAGTGCCCAATGCCTGGGTTGAGTGGGGAGGATGTACGATGGAGGGGAGGGCAGCGAATGACGAATGCATGGCATGACAGATGAGAGCATGTGCCACATGGCAAGGTTGGAGAGGGGGGGCCACTCACATCGAGCATGCAGAAAAGTGATGATGTTTCTCTTCCCCCCCTGTACATGTCACATAGGTCAGCGCCCATCAGAAGATTGACATTTGGCGTGCCATCGCCAAGGACGTCCGGGCCCTGGGGGTCCACAACAGAAGGGGCACCCACTGCCGCAAGAGGTGGGAGGACATCCGCCGCGGGAGCAGGAAGACCGCGGAGGCTCTGCTGGGGATGGCCTCCCAACCTAGGAGGGGTGCCAGTCGTACCTTGACCCCCCTGATGTCCCGGATCCTGGCAGTGGCCTACCCCGATTTAGATGGGCGCTTGAGGACATCACAGCAGACACAAGGGGGTGAGTATCAGCACATTCAGCTATTTTGCGCGCAGTGGAGGTGCCTGGGTGGGGGAGGAGGGCTGTGGGTATCCCTAGGCCAGGGCGATTTCTGTAGGATAGGCCCGTCTGTGAGGTATGGTCCTGTGCCCCCGCCCCCCACCTCTGTAGGGTGCCTAGTAACGCGATTCATGGACCAGTGTATACTGTGTGGGCAGTTGTCGCCCATAGGCTTGTAGGGCATGTCCCAGTGAATGAGTAGTGTACCCCAAGTGCGCAGCGTAGTGCAGGGGGCTTCTATGTCTGTCCTCTCCGCCAACGGTGTCCCCAATGCATGCACTCAACTTGTCTTTATGTTTTCCACCACCACCCCTTTTTCTTTGTTTCTCTGTGAATGTGTACATTAGCATCATCAGGCAGAGGAGAAGTGGCATCGGCGCAAGAGGGAGCTGCATCTCACATGGAAGCCGGCCATCTCCTTCGCCCCAGGCACCTCAGGCCCTGCCCCAGTCACCCCTGCTGCCCTCAGTGAGGAGGTCATTGACCTCCTGAGGACCATCATTGTTGGGCAGTCTACCCTTTTGAATGCCATCCAGGGTGTGGAGAGGGAGGTGCATCAAAGCAATGCATACCTGGAGGGCCTTCATTCGGGTCAGGCTGCCCATCAACGATCGTTCAACGCTCTGGCCTCAGCACTGACGGCAGCCATTGTCCCTATCTCCAGCCTCCCTCTTCTGACTCCCTCCACCCAGTCCCACTCCCCTGTTCCTCTGCCTATCCCATCCACACCTACAGACCAGCCTGCACACACCTCAACACCCAAGGGCAGCTCATCCAGACATAAGCACCACAGATCCCACAAGCATTCACCCAAGCAACATCCAGATGCAGACATGCCAACAGTCACTACCTCCTCTGTGTCCCCCACCTCCTCGTCTCCCTCCTCCCTCCCTGTGACGTCTCCACACACACCTGCAAGCACACCACCATCAGCCATTGCACCCATCACCAGCACACCCTCCAGCCCAGTCCGCACACGTGCAGTCACCACCCCCACTGCCATGTACACGTCCCCTGTGTCCTCTCCTAGTGTGTCTGCCACCCCCGCTTCCCAACCACACAAACACAGGCAGGCACCCAAACAACAGCCATCCACCTCACGTCAGCCTCCTGCCCAAGCACCTGCACCCAAAGACAGCACACTTGACTCTCCTACAACCACATCCTCTTCCTCCACTCCCATACCCACTCCAGCTACCCTTCCCATGGCTCCAAAGAAAATTTTCCTCTCTAAAGTGGACCTCTTTTCCTCACCTGACCCACCCCCTCCATCCCGTAAGAGTTCCACAAACACCTCAGCCACCACCAGCCCAGCAACTCCCAAGAACGTTGTGCCTGGTTTTTGGAGTCCGCCCTTTCCTTGGGCTGGGACATCATCCAGCAGCAAAGGCACAGCCAGCCCCTCCCCCTGGGAAGAGGAACAAAAAACTGAAGGGCAGGCGCGACAGGCCTGATACGCCTGCCCCCAAGGAGGGTAGCCTTGCCCCGTGACCTGCCACATCGGATAAGGGAGCCAAGGGCCACGGACAGTCTGCCAAGGAGGGCAAGGGCAGCAAGGAGCAAAAGGCAGGGAGCAGCCGACCTGGCCATGAGGGCCCCACCAGCCCCATTCCGGGGGTATCGGAGGAGACCCAGGGCCCCAGGACTCCATCACAGGAGGGCCCCGCAACGGAAAGGTCCGATGCAGACTGAGCGGCAAGTATTGGCCAGGTGTGGTTCACTGGAAACACAAGACAGGCACCGCTGAACAGGGCCCCGCCGTCTCAAGCACCGCTGAACAGGGCCCCGCCGTGAGAAGCACCGCTGAACAGGGCCCCGCCGTGAGAAGCACCGCTGAACAGGGCCCCGCCGTCTCAAGCACCGCTGAACAGGGCCCTGCCGTGAGAAGCACCGCTGAACAGGGCCCTTCCTGTCAAGCACCGCTCCGCTGGGCCCTTCATCTCAAGCACCGCTCCGCTGGGCCCTTCATCTCAAGCACCGCTCCGCTGGGCCCTTCCTGTCAGGCACCGCTCCGCTGGGCCCTTCATCTCAAGCACCGCTCCGCTGGGCCCTTCATCTCAAGCACCGCTCCGCTGGGCCCTTCCTGTCAAGCACCGCTCCGCTGGGCCCTTCATCTCAAGCACCGCTCCGCTGGGCCCTTCATCTCAAGCACCGCTCCGCTGGGCCCTTCCTGTCAAGCACCGCTCCGCTGGGCCCTTCATCTCAAGCACCGCTCCGCTGGGCCCTTCCTGTCAGGCACCGCTCCGCTGGGCCCTTCATCTCAAGCACCGCTCCGCTGGGCCCTTCATCTCAAGCACCGCTCCGCTGGGCCCTTCATCTTAAGCGCCGCTCCGCTGGGCCCTTCATCTCAAGCACCACTCCGCTGGGCCCTTCCTGTCAAGCACCGCTCCGCTGGGCCCTTCATCTCAAGCACCGCTCCGCTGGGCCCTTCATCTCAAGCACCGCTCTGCTGGGCCCTTCCTGTCAAGCACCGCTCCGCTGGGCCCTTCCTGTCAAGCACCGCTCCGCTGGGCCCTTCATCTCAAGCACCGCTCCGCTGGGCCCTTCATCTCAAGCACCGCTCCGCTGGGCCCTTCCTGTCAGGCACCGCTCCGCTGGGCCCTTCATCTCAAGCACCGCTCCGCTGGGCCCTTCATCTCAAGCACCGCTCTGCTGGGCCCTTCATCTCAAGCACCGCTCCGCTGGGCCCTTCCTTTCAGGCACCGCTCCGCTGGGCCCTTCATCTCAAGCACCGCTCCGCTGGGCCCTTCATCTCAAGCACCGCTCCACTGGGCCCTTCCTGTCAAGGACCGCTGGCCCATTGGCAGTCCCGGTTCTGTGTCGGCCAGGCCTTCACGACGCACTCTGCCCACCATGCCTCCTCCATGACCAGTGGTCTCTGTAATCCACCTGATGGACTGTGGCTTTGCACTCCCCAGGATGGCACAGTGGGCAATCCACCCACTGTAGAGACTTGAGAGGCTGTGGCTTTGCACTCCCCAGGATGGCTAAGTGGGCATGGAGGGCCTTCGTGGATCTGGCGTCGTGGACTCATGTGGCTGAGGTGCCCTCCCTTCCCTTCCCCCTGAGGTGCCTGTTTTTTATTTTAGTGATGCCCCAGCAGTGTTCTCTCCAATGGACTCGATCTCGTGTGTGGGCTTTGCCCATGTGTTGCTGCACATTGGCCCACGGACATTTGGACTTTGAAAGACTGGGCCGGACTTTTCCTACTTGTATGGATATAGTTCTAGATGTGTGTTAATTCTTCATATATTACTAAGGTCGCTATACTTTATTGTTGCAATAATATAGTTCTACTTTTACATTCATTGCCTTTTGTCTTTGTTTTTTGGGGGGGGGGGGGGTTGGGGGTGTCACTCTGACTTTTTAATCTGCATAGGTGTGTAGGTATTTCGGTGGGGGTGAGGGTGGGGGTGGGTGTGTGGCGTATGTGTGTGCCCGTAACCTTTCCTCCTCCCCCCTCCCCTGTGTCGTAGGTGCAGTACTCACCGTTGTCGTCTGCGGCGACGTTCGTGATCCTGGAAGAAGAGCAGGAAGGCAATGGCTGGGAGGATGTGGAGTTCGGGTTCCATGCTGTTCCGATTCCGCGTGGAGTGTGTCGAGGTAAGCGTTTTCCATTGGAGATGTCTGTTTCCGCCGTGTTTTTATCGGCGGGGCTCCCGCCCCGGAAAAGGTGGCGGATTGGTGAGTCGTGATAGGGTGGGCGGTACATTGTCTGCCGCCTGCCTGTTGGCGGTGACCGCCGCGCTGTTTGTTTGTACCGCCGTGGCGGTCGGAGTGTTAATGCGGCGGCCCGTCTTGGCGGTTCCCGCCAGGGTCAGAATTCATTTTTTTGGGCCGCCAGCCTGTTGGCCGCCGCTTTAACACTGACCGCCAGGGTCAGAATGACCCCCTTTGTCTCTAGCCAGTACTGAAATCTCTATCAGCACCCCTCTGCCATTCTGGTTTTTGTTTCCAACTTTCACAAGTGAAGGGAGCTTAGGAGTTAAGGTTAGGCTAGTACACTGGTGGCAGGAGATATAGTTAATGTAGAACCGTAGCTTGCGATTTCACATAAGTTAAGGTCTGGTGCTCCAGCCAGGACTGACACCACCATGAACTTTAACTTCATGTCAACTTGTTCAGTGAATTGTGCTACATGAACACACCACCTCCTAAAATATTTATCGAAAACCAAGCTAATCAAGCAACAATAATTCACTCTGACACTCTCCCAGAAAATCATTTGCATTCCCAGACAAATGTAATAAACCAAATGTTATCTTTTTGCTAAACATGCTTAAATTAGTGGACTAATAAAAAATACCTACATTGGTAATTACAGACACAATGTATGCTGTTTGACTCAATCTGCAATACACAAATTCTTGAGAGATTTACACCTAGGTGTTGCCACCGAAAGCAATAGCCAGTCAAGCGTACCTTATGGCAGCAGCAATCCCTGCATGAATGAATGGCAGATATAGGAAAATATGCAATCCACTTTGATTTGATAAGACATGCCACTGGTTTCTAGTCACTGCGACTAATATGGTAACGCACCAAATGCACTTTAACATGTTTGTTACCCTCAGCGCTTAATTAGAGGCGATGGGGGACACCACCACTTACTTTTGGTGACCAGCACTTATTTTAACTGATCAGACATTTACGAGAGCGAGAGAAGGAAAAACACACAAATGGGAAAGAAGGAGAAGGTGACAAACGAAAAATCGATCGTCACAAAGGGAGAAAGCAGGAACCCGCACGAGTGCGATAAAGGGGCAGAGAGTGGCTGGTGGTGGATTAAAGAGGCCTGAGGTGGATTCAAGACTGAGCAGCGCTGATATGTGCGTAACAGAACATCGTTTCAATTAAAGCAAAGGAAAAGTTATTTGTGTTCATGAAAATGTATTGCACAATGTGTGAATTGGGTATACCTTTTAAAAAAAAACACTTTTATTGTTTTATCATAAAAGCAAACTAAAGGCCAGTTGTACATCTTATAGTATCCATAATTATAATATCATATACAGTATAATCAAATTGACATTAATTCAATGTACAAAACATTTGCAAGGTTGCAATGAAATGGTGCAGCAGCATTGAAATCTATGTCCATCACAAGAAGCTGAACAACAAAGGAAATGCAAGCAGTTGCAATGCAATAGGTCTCGCACTTACTTGAGTTGGAACTATTGGTGTTGTAAATGCATAACTGGACTTTTCTTGCCACATGAATTGGTCAACCCTGCTGCATATTTTGGTCCTTTCTGCCACATAATTCCAGTGGCCCTGCAAATAACTAAAGGGCTTGTATGTCTACTGGAATATTTTTTTAAACAAGGCCTTTAAAACTCAAACTACTCCCAAGTGCAAAAAATATATATACTTGGCAGTTAAGGTGACATTGCCACTGGGCAATGAATAAATAATTGTACTCCAAGAATGCATGCTTACTGTATCACTGTCCCTTTACTGCAGTCTGGGGAGTCGAACAAAATGCCCATGATTTTTCACACACTTGATAAGAGCCATCTTACATTATATTAATGATCCTCAGTTAGTCTTGAACTGAAATGTGTTTATAAAATATTGACCATACATTTACAGCATAATCAACTGTAAGGTCTCCTCCAGCTCAGTTTTATAACTAAACACACACAGCTCAAGTTTCACAGAACTCAAACATGCGTAGTTCATATAGTGAGGTTTTTGTTTTTATTTGCAGCTTGTATCACACTATAAAAATAAAACTACAAGTCCCAGAATACAAAGCAGAAACAAACTAAATGAGCAAATCACACCCAACGGCTTGTTTCCAGCGTGTATCATGTTATAAAAATAAAACTATAAGTCTCAGAATGCAAAGCAGAAACATAAACTAAAAGTGCGAACCACGGTTTGAACTACGGAGCTGGACAACTCCATGAATACTACTCCAAGGGCTGGATTCCAACTTTATGATATTACAGTTGGAATGCCCTCTTGAATAGTAGTCTATCATAGTAAAAGAAAACATCAAAGCCAGAATTTTATCATGGACTACAGCTACAGCTCATGAGCTGCACGGGGTTTGGAAGCGGCCACAGTGCACAAATTTCAAAGGTGTTTATTAAGGAGTTCAGTAAAGTTGTAATATTGCGCTCAAATAAATAACTCATTATTCCTTGAGGCCCAAAAAAACAAACTTCTTCAAAGCAGAAAATAGCTTTAAAGCCCTATGCAGTAACACGGCTGCTGCATATAAACGTTAAAGCACTAAATACTGAGGAAATGTAATTTTAAAGCTATATCGGGCCTATATATTCCATGTCCAGCCACTCCCGGCCCCTTCAGCTCACAGTTAGAGCTGTTCTTTTTTCTCCATTTGTGACATTTTCTGTTTAGAGTGCATCTAATGTGAAAATGTCAAAATAGCTCTGGTGATTAATGTTCTTTCTGGAGACAGAACGTACTTTTGTCTAGTGGAAGCTTGGAGTCATCATAAGGTAGCACGAAGGGTTAATGTGCCTACTGCAAAGAACGTGTGCTGGGCAAATCACAAAGTGCATATAATGAACAAATATCAACTCTGGAGAATTATGTTCTTTCTGGAAAGAGAACGTACTTTTGTCTAGTGGAAGCTTGGAGTCATTGTAAGGTAGCACAGAGGGTTAATGTGCCTGCGGTAAATAACGTGTACTAGGCAAAGCACAAAATGCATATAATGTAAAAATGGCAAAATAACTCTGGCGATTAATGTTCTTTCTGGAGAGAGAACATACCTTTGTCTAGGGTAGGCTTGGAGTCTTTATAAGGCAGCACCCACTGCAAAAAACGTGTACTAAGCAGAGCAGAGTGCATACAATGTAAGAATGTCAAAATAACTGGCAATTAATGTTCTTTCTGGAGAGAGTACAGCTTTGTATTTCCGACTCTGGGTCAAATCTGGACTATGAAGTCACTTGAGGTCTCTGCTATGTGTCCTGGTGACCCTTTGTTTTGTCCATGCGCCCTACCCCCTGCTTCTGACTCCACAGAGATCCTATTTCCGACAATGGCCACTGTGATACCTCCCCACAGTTTGCCCGGGCATGACGGTAGATGGTGCTTTCAACACACCCAGGATCTGGAAAGAAAATGCTTTCCGATGTGACTGGAAGTGCTAACACTAATAAAAAACAAATACATAAATATTCGCCATGCATTATCCAAGAAGGTAATCTGGTAACCTACAGATCACGCAAATCAAAGCCAAAAGCAAAAATGAAATTACTCTTATTAGGTAACAGTGTAAACAGTGTGAGCAGCGCTCCAAAACCACTGATCTCGTTCATGCCCTGAGTGCCATGGCAGCCACACAGTGCAATCAAAACAAAAAATACTTTCCGATGTGCCTGGAAGCGCAATAAAACATGAATACATAAATATTTACCATGCGTTTTCAGAGAAGGTAATCCGGTAACCTACAGATCACGTGAATAAAAGGCAAAAGCAAAAATTTAATTACTCTTGTTAGGTAACAGTGTAAAAAATGTGAGCAGCGCTCCAATACCACTGATCAAGTTTGTGCTCTGAGCGCTGTGAGCACCTTGGCAGCCACGAAGCACATACAAAAGAAAAAGAAGTTCACCCACGCTGAAGTATACTGGCAATCGTGCAGTAATCCATGTAACAGAGTCAGTCAGCAAGGGGGTAACAAAAATGCCCCACTGACATCAAGTTATTTTTGAAAGACAAGCTCATGAACACATGAAAGTGTTGGGCGTGAGGTGGGTGTAGTTAAAAGCCCACAATATTTACAACAGGTCAAAGCGTTTGCACGCTCACCCTAAACAAATGAGGTGGAGCAAGCGAGGGAAACAGTACAATGCTTGTTACAGTGAGAAAGAATGTCAGTTAATGCATTTGATCGGCAGGCTACATAATAACAAAACCAACATTCTCTTTTATGGGTTGGGTGTGCAGGGCAGAGGGGTTAAAGTCCCTCTCATGATGTAATAAAATCTGATGTTGTAAGGTTAGTATTCATGAAACACAGTGACTTCCTTCAAGGTGGGCACATGTCATGTTTGGCCTCAATGTTTGTGAGTTATACATCCCAGTTTCCGCCCCCTCAACCCTCGTCGCCCCACTGTTGCGCAGGGAACATAGGACAGTCTATTCTGCGTGGGTCCACAACAGTAATGTGGTGAGCCATTTGCCCATGTCTGGTGTTGCAGACACCTTCCATTGCATTGATGTATGTTGTTTGAAAAGAACAAAAGCAAGGTTGACAAAACGATGCAGGTGTTTGTCACCATTGCTTATGTGATGAACACCAAGAAGGCAAGATTCAGGTGTACATGCCAGCGGGTGTCCTGACAATTCAAATATAGTGCTTGTAATGTCAATCCATGCCCTTTGCAAAGGGGGACAGTCCCAGACCACGTGAAATAAACTGGTGTCTGCTAGCTTACATCTTGGGCATTCACAGATGTGGATATATGATCACTTGATCCATAGGGGGTGAGAGGTATGCTTGATGAATATAATTGAGTTGTGTAAAGTGGAACCTGGAATTTCTGGAGACCTCCTTTACCATCTGTAGCGCACGTGCCCAGGTCTGATCAGTTAAGGGATCGTGAGTACTGCACTCCATCTGGATCTGGTCTTACTGACGTTTGCCATATTGTTGGACAATAGGGCCACGTACAAAGTGGAAATGGCTCTTCTCATTCCCCCCGTGAGAGAAGTATCTGAAGAATTAGGGAGTGGGGTGGTTCAGTTGTTCCTAGCCCCCGTAATTTGCATACTATGTGAGTGATGGCTTGGTTTGTAAGGAAGTGTCCTGCCGGTATGTTATATTCATCCATAACAGCTGCGTAAGACATCAGGGCATCGTCCTGATAGAGATCGCCCACAGACTCAATCCATTTGTGATGTTTTTCTGTTTAGAGGGCATCTAATGTAAACATGTCAAAATAACTCTGGTGATTAATGTTCTTTCTGGAGAGAGAACGTACTTTTGTCTAGTGGAAGCTTGGAGTCATCATAAGGTAGCGCAGAGGGTTAATGTGCCTGCTGCAAAGAACGTGTGCTAGGCAAATCACAAAGTGCATATAATGTAAAAATATCAAAATTACTCTGGCGAATTATGTTCATTCTGGAGAGAGAACATACTTTTGTCTATTGGAAGCCTGGAGTCATTATAAGGTAGCGCAGGGGGTTAATGTGCCTACTGCAAAGAACATGTACTAGGCAAAGCGCTGTTGCATAGCTTCTCATTATGCTAATGAGGCTACTGGTTTTGGGAGACAGGATCACATGGATTGTGGGTACTGAGTATGATTCCACACCACATGACGCCTGTCAACCTAATCCAGGTTCTTTGGCTAACTAGCAGTGCCTCATCTCTGACCGAGATGATTGTGGCAACCGGGAGCATAACTAGAAGACTCCTCAGGCGAATCGCGGTCGATCAGATCCCATCCCTTTCTCTCAGTTACCAAAGAGTCTCATACAGGCAAAGACAACAGAGGCAGAATATAGTTCAATAAGGATTTATTGAAGTAACTGTATGTTAGATAAAAAGGCATGTATTGCAATAACTAGGATGATAAAACACAATAAAAGCAAACAGGTAGCTAACAGTGTAAAACAGAAGAATAGTCCTACTGTACTGTCACTAGGAGTGATGTACATGTTTCTCCTACCTAAACTATGTCTGAGCACAGCATGATAAGCCTAATCTGCCCTTTGGGTTACCCCCTTGGGGGTCATCCCTCATACCTGAAGGAAGAAGCCTGTGGTCTAGAGGGACACCGTCCCCATGTGGATCAGAGGTCCGGCCTTCTAAACAAGTAGCTGCAGCGAAGCAGTCAGCAATCAGCATCCAGTCGTGGTCATCTAGCTGAAATCTCCCTTTAACGTGTCTGGGACAAAGGGGTGTTTGTATAATAAAACAGTGGACATTCTAAGAAATATTCCCCACGTATAAGTGTGTGTTTTGTATGAATGTTGGAGACACAGCATACCACGTTTGTGGGCAACCCTATCTGACTGTAGCCTTGGAGAAAGCACAAAGTGAATAAAATGTCCTACTAATGACACAATGCTTTCCTATGTGAAAGTACAATGAGATAAAGAAAATAAAACAGCACCGCAAATGTTGCTATCGCTAGGAAAATAAAGCAATGCTGAATAAAATGTAACAGGGCTTAAAGTGCACAGCGACAAGCCTAGTTAACATAAAACAACATGTCTAAAACATGGCTAAAGTAGCTATACAACACCCTCCCCTTGCCGGTCAAAGGTGGTTGTTAAAGCTTAAATTAAAAGAAATCTAATAACTCCTATGCAACAAAAAAAAATTATGAATATGTCAATAGTGACAAGTTAAGAGACACAGAGGCAGCAAAAGGACAATTTGAACAAGCCAAATTCCATAGTCAGTGTCACTCTGGAAATCGCCAATTACATCCGGGCAATTGAAGCCAGGAGATGTTCCACTCAAGTGGTAAAATATCCAAATCACATCCAAGGAAAGCCACAGAGCACTCGTGTTCCAAAGCCTGAGCTCCAGCTGAGGCAGCAGTATTCCGTGTCATGCCCTCCATAGTAGTCAACTCATAAATGGCTTCCCATAGCAAAAGCACCCTCAACGCGCATGTCTGATAATGAGCCCTTAGCAAAAACATCAACTGATCAACGTCCAATGAAAGTAAGCACGGCGTAGAAAGACAGACTTTCAGGGGACATTCAAAGAGACACCAGAGGCATCGAAACACGTGCTGCACACAATCCAAAACCGGTCAGAATGACAAAGACCAGTCACACTCCAGTTGTTCCAGGAGTCGTGCTCCGAAATACTGCATCATGCGTTCACTACACGGTTGTGCTGGTGGTAGCGTTTTCAGTGCTCCTCGCTGTGACAGGACAGCCAGTGCACAGGAAAAGTAGCAACAGCCAAATGCCACCTATTATAGCCAAAGTAATCAGATATCCACCGAAAACACTCGAAAATATGGTGGTGTTAAACCAAAATACAGGTGAATGTGTGAACAAAACCAGAACCAACAGCCTAATAAAAGTGGGCATTTCCAGTAGTACTCGATGCATTAAATATTCGTCCCTTGAGTTCATCAAAGTGCCTCGGAAAATTTAGAGTTAAAAGGGACTGAATCTCCGCCGATGACCTCGCAACCTGAACTGCATAGGTCTCGGGTGCAGATGGAAGCGCCACATGTTTTTGAAACAATAAAGCCTTTAGTCTGCTCAACTTGTCAAAATTCACATCAGAAGTAGCAATATGAGGCCAAACGTCTGCAACATTCCCGCAACATGTAACAATTTGGGAGACTGAAACGTTGTAAGCTATTCCGGCTCACATCCCACAACAGCTCCCACTGTTAAGGAGCACATAGCTGCCATTGCAGAGCACCTGGAATGCAGGTCTAATCAAGGGGACTGGGACTCCCTTTAGATAACAAACTAAATTTGCCACAAAGGCATTACATGCCCCATGCAAGACAGCTGTTTACAAACCATTGAATCGCTCATAGGAGTCTAAAGTTCACTACCGCTAAGAAAGACCTCTTTCATGCCATTGAAGAATTTGTATGAGAAAGGAAGCTCCCACGCTTCGTGTATGTAACTATCTCCCAGCCTTTCAAATCGGCCCACTGAAATGAGTTTCAAACAGGATGTAAAATGGAGTGCTGAAATGGGAAGATTTATAACCCCATGTATTAGCCATTCAACAGATGGTATTCCAGCCACCATAACAGGCAACCTTTCCAACTTTTCAATATTCACCATGACATATTTTGCTTCCTTCTTAGCCATTATTTGTTGTTGTCGCATTAAATTAAATGTAGAAAAAATCTCCCTTTTGCTCATGTGCTGCCAGGGAACGCGACTTGCTTTCAACGTTTGTTGTGTCCAACCTAACTTTATAATGGATCTTAGCTGACTTTGTCCATGTTGGAGAATGGTGCATCACTCTGTACTATATGTATTACAGAGTATACAATATCTAAGGTGTATATTCGGGCGGACACAGTATTAATCCCATTATCTACAATGGCTAATGCTTTCTGTAAGTTTTCCTGATCTATTTGCCTTAACCGGGCAGCTGCCTTTTGTTGGGAAAGCTTCCATATTTCATTATATGTAGCATTTAAGAAGCACTTTCTGTGTTGTCTTCTGGGGCCTAACAGGAAATCCTGTAAATCTGTGTTGTTGGACTGGAGACTAAGATGTTCTTTTGACAGCATCTAGTGAGGAGATCTTCATCCATTGCTGGCATAGTTTCCCTACACTATATGTTGTCACTATGCCCGAGTGTTCTGAGGATGCGTAGCGAGGGCCCGGACTATTCATTCTAAACCCCCCGAGGAGTTAACAAAATGCATATGGCACCCATTGGTGTCTACAGGCCACAATAAGCACCCACCAGGATGTGAAAGTGATGCATTAAATGTACCTTTTTGGACCCATTCATTGCGCTGATCTTCGGACAAATTTATATATTTTTGCCATTTGTAAAATTTTGCGGGGTTGGGAATACTGGGCACATTCAGTTCTTTAATGTTCGCAAAGTCGAAACAACTTGTTTGTTGTACTGTTTCGTTTAAAAATATAATCTGAACAGGAATCACGCATGCTCTAAATAAAGCCTCTCTTCCTCTTATTTGCCAATTTTTTGTTCCCCACACACTTTTTAAGTCAATTGACTTCAACCAGTACTCATACCCTTCTATAGCAAATCAGGAAACAAATGATTCAGAGTAAATCAATTTTCAATTTCGTATGTGTCAGCAAAACATTTTGACTTTCCATTTCTGGCAATTTAAAGTAATATGACTCAGCATTCTCAACATTGTGCCCAGAAAAATATGCAATTTTTTCAGTATATCTTTTAGAACTGCCAATTGGTGGAGTCGGGCAGTGCTCCCATTGTGTATATTTATAAATAGTCTTTGGGGTACTTGCTCTGTGAATGTAATAGTGTCCATAATAGTTATAACAGAACATGTCTCCATAATTACCCTTAAATTGATACACATCTTTATTTTCAAATGCTGTGTAATATTTTAGATCAGACATCATTACATCAACAGTTTTCACATCCCATTTATCAGAAACCACTGCAGGTGTGATCACATCTGTCATGGAAAGTTTAAATAAAAATGGTATTTGGATGAATTCAGTAGGCCCATATATCGAGTAATAGTTTGTCCCTAACGTTCCCTTTGGGAATTGTTATGGCTGTAATGTTCACTAGGGACAAGTCTCTGCAAATTTTGTGTGATGAAAAATGTGGTTTTAGGACCTCATCAACCAGTTCAACTGTAGAACGTTCAGGCAGAAAATGACCAGGCATAGGGAGAAAGAAGATAATAACAAACACAATCCATAGAAGAAAGGCAAGTACAGTAAAAAAAAGCCATAGATACATCAATGGAAGAATAAAATAGTTAATTTTAAGCCAATACATCAGCTTATGTGCTCTTGACAATTTTGTTGTAGTAGAGGCAGATGAGTTAGAAGAAAAGTCATCAACATCGACAAAATAACCATCATCTGTGTAAACAAATGATAGCGGTGTATTTTCAGGTGGAAAAGCTACTGGAGATTCCCTTGGTGGTGTATAGTACATCACAATATCCGTTTCTGTAGTATTTGTAGAAAGTTGCTCTGTATTAGCAGAAATCAATGTAGAAATATAGTTGTCAGTGGAACCAATGAAAGCTCATTTTCCACCCTCCCCAAGGTCGGAGAGATATCAACATTGCTGTTGAAGAGTTGTAGGGGAACATATTGGTCTGTAGTGGGAGGGATCTGGACACTACTCATGAGTACTCTAGGTCTGATATACAGGATCGGCCACATTGTGCAGCTTAACATTGTCGATGGAGACAAAGTGAGTTTCTTTAGAGCCAGGCAGCGGTGGTAAAATCACAGTTCTGGTACCATGTATTTCCAGGACTGGAACCGGTGCACGATAAGAAAGAACAAATTCCTTTTTCACAGCAACCTTTTCATGCACCAGATCCCCAAGTTTAGGAATCCAGCCTGTAGATGTTACTGGTACATCCCTGATTCCAAAGGAGGCAGCATTGGCAGATGTGTTGTTATCGCGGAACTGTTGTACGTCCTGGACCATCAAGATCTGGAACATACATTTGAGTTCCAAAAAGGCATTCGTATGATGTACGTCCCCCCAGGGACCCTCTTGGCAGATTGTTAAATGCTCTCTGGACTCCATATAGGTGTGTAAGCCAGCTACGACCCATGCCTAATACTCTAGCTGTTAAGGATTGCTTTAAATCTCGGTTTCGTCGCTCCACTACACTATTTCCCTCTGGATGAAATGGAGACGAGTAATGCAGTTGGACCCCTAACAAAGCCATAGCATCCATGTAAGCCCTTGAGGCAAAAGCAGGGCCCCAGTTTGAGTGGAAAGACGCAACTGCATATGTGCGTTAAATGCTCGCAAATCTTTAATAACAGTTTGAGTGTCAGCAATCGTAGTGGCCAAACCCACAGAAATCTGGAGCATGAGTCAACAGCGACTAGAATGTATTTGTATGCACTATCTGGTGTCAAGGGACCACAATGGTCCAAGTACACACATTGCAATGGTTTGTTGGAAATTAAGAGGGGTGTCTGCGGTGGGCGTTCCTTGGTGGGCTCTTTTATTTGCTAGCAGATGTCACTACTCAGGACATACTGCTTGGTCTGTTTATATAGACCTGGCCACCAATATTGTGACTGCAATATTGAAATTGTAGCCACCACAACAGCATGGGCAGAAGCAACATCCTCATGCACTACTTTCACTAATGCAGGTAGTTCTTTATTGGTGAGTGTCCGAACTCCTACTCCTGTACTTGTGCACAAAACAAGCCTGCCATCCGGTAGGAATATTTAGCAGGATATGCTTTAGGAAAAGATGTGGCATCAGCTAAAGCTTCATCAGTGTGCTGCCAGTGTTTCATCATCCACTCTTAACTTAGAACGAGGTGCTGCAGCACCAGAAGCCACAGCTACTGCTGGTTTGGGTGCTTCATCAGACAGTGTCTTGCCATCAACGTGTATTACAACACGCTGATGTTGTAGTGTGTGTACAACATGGACATTGGGTAGTTTTTCCTTCAGATCCGCTACCTTCCCACACAGAAGTCTGTGTTTAACGGTGTTACCATTTGAATCTCTGAATCCATTTTGGCGCCAGTAATGCAAATATTAATTGAAGGACTGGATGCAATAATACAAATCACAGACAATCAACGTCGTCTGTTCAGGATCCATGTGTTCCAGTGCCATCACCAGAGCCTTGAGCTCTGCAATTTGTGCAGTACAATCTCCTAGAGTCTGCGTATAAGTATTTTCTGGATAGAACTTGCCATCCTTCATGTAACCACTCATGACTGCGCAAGCAGCAGAGTACCGATGTTTTGTTCCTATCGATGGTTGTGCTGAACCATCAGTGTATACAATTTGATATTGTTCGATAGGCAATGTATTTGCAGGAACTAGATACTCAAGTTCATATTGTAAGAATTCTTGGGTCTGTAATTTAGAGTCAAAAACATCATCTACATCAGTGGCTGTCAGAAACGTTGCCCATTGGATCCAACGTGGATGTAATGCTTTAGCATTTGGAATGCTCGCTTTAGTAACAGCCTCAAGGGCTGAAATTGGGGATACAACAATAATGCGCTTTCCATGGGCAAGAGGTCTCTCTTTAAGGATTGTCATCTGGACAGCAGTGAGGATTTTCTCAGTGGGAGCAAAGCGTTGCTAAGCTGTGGAGTATAAGTGTGATTTATAAGCAATTGGGATGGTCTCACCCCCATTAAATGTCACAAAGGTGAAACCAATGGCACCAGCAATTACTCTAATGACCAAATATTTTTTATTGTCTCTTGTATGCAAGTATTTTGCTTCAAGCATGTCTTTTTGCAAAGCTTTTAGAATGCGTGTGCGTTCGACTGTCCAAAATTTACCAGTAAAATCAGGACGTATTAAGTCATACAATGGTTTGATTCGTTGTGCATAATCTGGAATGTATGTTCTGCAAAAGTCAAGAAGCCCAATACTGACTGGAGCTTTTTTATTGTGTTTGGAGGTTGTAGTTGTGCAAAATTTTTAAAAAATTGGTGCAATTGGCTCCTGCCTTCATCCGATAATTCGTATCCCAGAAACAGGATGCTAAGGAAGGCTATTTTTGTTTTTTTAAATTGAATTTGTAGCCGAATTCGGCAAATCCTACAACAATGCAGGCTACCCGTTTTAAATGTTGCATGAGGTCGTTGCCTGTGGGAGACATATCATTACCATATTACCACGCCTCAGGGTAGATGTCATGTAAGATTGATGTTCCACGAGCTGGGAACATAATTGGGCTGTTCTTGCACCCCTGTGGGAGTCGGCAGAATTTTTTCTCAGAGTCAAGGGCGCTAAAACGTGTTAGGTCCCTACTTTCAGGTGCTATATTTTGGCAGAAAAAGCCATTGGATATATCCAGGGTCGTTTTGTATTTTCTGCGCACTATATTGTTCACAAGTGCTGTGCTATGCGCATTTTGTATAGCAGATATTTTGTGAGACTTTTTAAATGTCTATAGTCTAAGACTATTCTATATGAATGGTCGGGTTTAGTGACTGGAAATAATAAATTATTAATGGATGAGTCTGAGGGTTCAATTACATCCTGGTACTCCAATTGACTGAGTATTTGCTTCACAGGTGCTTTAGCATCATATTTTATAGGGTATTGCGGTTGCGGTTGGGATTTTATTGGTATTATGTGGTAGGGGGAATCTTTGCCCCATCCTACATGGTTGCGATATACCACAGGTGCCTGTGCCACTGCCTAATCCATGGCATGCATTTCAACGAGCGTTCTGGGAACAAGGAGCGAGAAAGATTTTTCATTCACATCCTCTCCATAAAGGAGATTGCGGATGAATTCTGGCGGCCAAACTTTTTCAGTGAAAGAGAAAGACTCCCCAAAGGGAACAAGAAGCTGTTCAACACACAGTCTCAAACATTCAATCACTCCAATGATCAATCTCAAATAAAGGAATCTATTAAAAATAATTATTTAATAATACAATCCCATAAAGTTATAAAATAAAATAAAACCACCCATAATAAAGCAACAAAACCCAATGCAAAGAAAATTGATAAAAAGAATCACATATAAAAGACAAAATCCAACATGAGGGAGTCAAAAAAAGAAGACGTCCACTATGGCCTATTGCGTATGAGCTGTCCCAGTTCCCGTAAATACAAGCCAATCGATTTCTGTAACCATTCCCTGTTCAATTAAGGCCTGCTCCTCTAGGTCCAGCAATGTCAATTTGCGTTGACGCGTTTCGGTGGTCTTTAAAGTCCTTTCACCACCTTCTTCAGGACAAAAGAATATACTCCCAACAATTACTTTTCAAATCTAAATGAAAATAAGCAAACAAAAAAACATGAATTTCCCAAGATCTTTACATACCCACCCTTTCAGACAAACCTCCCATGTCGCTATCACCTCTCATCATAAAAAAGATTTAAAATACCAAAAATGAATAAATAAATCTAGATTCTTTTATAGAGACCATCACAAGGAGCGATTCACTGTCATCCTTCCACAAACCCTATTTTACAGGGAAAATATACATATTCTTCCCAAGTCCTCAATCCATTTCACTCACCGGCATCTAAAACAAATCAAACAATCACCAACTAGTCAATCATCCCAGATCCATATGCTTATATAAATACTGTCCTTTGCTTCACGATAGTCCGTTAAGCAGATAAATTCTACATGGACAGAATAAAATCAATTAATAGGTTGCCGTAGTCACATCAATTAAGTATTATAATTATTAAATTGTGTCATATGTTATTTATCCACAACATGCACAACCCATTTATTTTCACCATATATAGTGCATATAAATATAGGTGTATAAATAATACAAAAAAATCATGATTAAAAATTAAGGCCCTCATTACAACCCTGATCGTACTGCCAACAGGCTGGCGGTACAAATTGCCATATTTTGACCGCGGCGGTAGCACCGCGGTCACACCGCCGGGACTGGCGGTTTTCCACCATAGTTGTCCCGGCGGTTATAATCCACCAGGGCAGCGCTGCCCTGGGGATTATGACACCCCTTCCCGCCAGCCTTTCCATGGCGGTAGAGACCGCCATGGAAAGGCTGGCGGGAAGGGGAGTCGCAGGGCCCCTGCACTGCCCATGCACTTGGCATGGGCAGTGCAGGGGCCCCCAGGCACAGCCCCACCCTGCTTTTCGCGACGGGTGCAGCTGCACCCGTCGGACAGCCGCAACACTGCCAGCTCCATTAGGAGCCGGCTGCAAGGTTACTACTGGCATCCCCGCTGCCAGTGGGTGGTAGAGCGCCATCAAGCCAGTTATTATGGTCTTGATAAGTTGAAGGTATTTCTAAATATGCATAAGCTCTGTATTGTGCAGGTATGTTTGCAGGTGTATAGTGGTGAAATGTATTTGTGTTCCCATCTGCTGCTGGAAAGATGACCCAAGAATAAAATAATTCTGTTCTATAGGCTGGATGAGCCTGAACAACAAATGTAACTGGACCCCCCTGGGCCGTTAGGCCGTTTGCCAATAAATGTGCAGTAAGGGGTGTTAGCCTTTTCACTGCAATTGCTACCTGTTGTGGGTTCACCATTTTAATGGTAGATGTATGTTCAATGATAAAGACACCTAGTGGGGATTAGTCCTTTTAAAGTTCAAGCTTGAACAACCTACAACTCAAGATAAGTACTACCTATTTAGCTGAGGAGGAAATCCTCAATACCACGGACAACTCCGTATATAGTATTGAGGTGTCTTTAGCCTTAGATGAGACAGAGATACTTAGAAGGATCTGAATATTAGTGCCTGACCAAACGTTGGTGGCGCCATGTCACATAGGTTCTCATTATGCTAATGAGGCTACTGGATTTGGAAGACAGGATCACATGGATGGTAGGTACTGATTCCACACCACATGACACCTGTGGGCCTAATCCGTGTTCTTCGGCTAACTAGCAGTGCCTCATCTCTGACCGAGATGATTGTGGCAACCAGGAGCATGACAAGAAGACTCCTCAGGGGAATCGTGGTTGATCAGATCCCATCCCTTTCTCTCAGTTACCAAAGAGTCTCATGCAGGCAATGACAACAGAGGCAGAATATAGTTCAATAAGTATTTATTGAAGTAACTGCATCTTAGATAAAAAAGGAATGTATTGCAATAACTAGGATGGCAAAACACAATAAAAGCAAACATGTGGCTAACAGAGTAAAACACGAGAATAGTCCTACCATACTGTCACTAGGAGTGGTGTATATGTTTCTCCTACCTAAACTATGTCTGAGCACAGTGCGATAAGCCTAGTCTGCCCTTTGGGTTTCCCCCCTGGGGGTACATCATCCCTCATACCTAGAGGAAGAAGCCTGTGGTCTAGAGAGACACCGTCCCCATGTGGATCAGGGGTCCAGCCGTCTAGGCAAGTAGCTGCAGCAAAGCGGTCAGCCATCAGCATGCAGTTGTGGTCATCTGGCTGGAATCTCCCTCTAACATGTCTGGGACAAAGGGGTGTTTTTACAATAAAACAGCTGACATTCTAAGAAATATCCTCACATATAAGTGTGTATTTTATGTGAATGTTGGAGACACAGCATACCACGTCAGCAACCCTATCTGACTGTATCCTTGGAGAAAGCACAGAGTGAATAAAAATGTCCTACTAAGAATGCAATGGTTTCCTAGGCAAAAGTAAAATGAGATAAAAAAATAAATAAAACAGCACCGCAAATGTTGCTATTGCTAGGAAAATAAAGCAATGCTGAATGAAATGTAACAGGGCTTAATGTGCACAGTGGCAGACCTAGTTAACATAAAACAATGTGTCTAAAACATGTTTAAAATAGCTATACAACAGTACCAAGTGCATATCATGTAAAAATTTACAAATAACTCTGGCGATTAATGTTCTTTCTGGAGAGAGAACGTACCTTTGTCTAGTGGAAGCTTGGACTCGTGATAAGGTAGAGCAAAGGGTTAATATGCCTGCAGCAAAGAATGTGTACTAGGCAGATCACAAAGTGCATATAATGTAAAAATGTCAAAGTAACTCTGGCGATCACTGTTCTTTCTCGAGAGAGAAGGTATTTTTGTCTAGGGTAAGCCTGGAGTCGTTATAAGGTAACACCCACTGCAAAGAACGTGTACTAAGCAGATCAATACATTTTTTTCAAAATAACTGGCAATTCATGTTTTTTTCTGGAGAGAGAACGGCTTTGTATTTCCACCTCCGAGTCAAATCTCGACTATGATGTCACTGAAGGTCTCTGCTATGTGTCCTGGTGACTCTTTGTTTTGTCCATGCTCCCTACCCCCTGCTTCTGACTCCACAGAGATCTTATTTCCAACACTGGACACAGTGATACCTCCCTACAGTTTGCCCGGGCATGACGGGCGATGGTGCTTTCAACACACCTCAGGACCTGGAAAGAAAATGCTTTCCGATGCAACTGGAAGTGCTAGCACTGATGAAAAACAAATACATAAATATTCGCCATGCCTTATCCAAGAAGGTAATCCGGTGACCTACAGATCACTCAAGTCAAAGCCAAAAATGAAATTACTCTTATTAGGTAACAGTGTAAACAACGTGAGCAGCGCTCCAATACTCATAATTGAGTTCATGCTCTGAGTGCCATGGCAGCCACACAGTGCAGACAAAAGAAAAAATACTTTCTGATGTGCCTGGAAGCGCTAACAAAAAACAAGAAAACACAAGTACATAAATATTTACCATGCGTTTTCAGAGAAGTTAATCCGGTAACCTACAGATCACGCGAATAAAAGCCAAAAGCAAAAATGAAATTACTCTTATCAGGTAACAGTGTAAACAATGTGAGCAGCGCTCCAATACCACCGACCAAGTTTGTGCACTGAGCGCTGTGAGCACCAGGGCAGCCATGAAGCACATACAAAATAAAAAATTTGTTCACCCACGCGCTGAAGTATACAGGCAATCATGCAGTAATCCATGTAAAGGTTCAGTCAGCAAGGCAGTAACAAAACGGCCCCAAGACGAGACAAACGTAAAGCATTTAATACTGACATCAAGTTATTTTTGAAAGGCAAGCTCCCGAACACATGAAAGTGATGGGCGTGAGGTGGGTGTGGTTAAATGGCCACAATACTTACAAAAGGTCAAAGCGCTTGCGCGCTCATCCTAAAAAAGGGAAGGGGAGCAAGCAAGGGAAGCAGGACAATGTTTGTTACAGTGAGAAAGGATCTCAGTTAATGCATATGTTCAGCAGGCCACATAATTACAAAACCAACATTCTCATTAATGGCTTGGGTGTGCAGGGCAGAGGGGTTAAAGTCCCTATCATGATGTAATAAAGTCTGATGTTGTAAGGTTAGTATTCATGAAACACAGTGACCTCCTTCAAGGTGGGCACATGTAATTTTTGGCCTCAATGTTTGTGAGTTATACATCCCAGTTTCCGCCCCCCCCCAACCCTCGTCATCCCACTGTTGCACAGGGAACATAGGACAGTCGATTCTGCATGAGTCCATAACAGTAATGTGGTGAGCCATTTGCCCATGTCTGGTGTTGCAGACGCCTTCCATTGCATTGATATTTTTTGTTTGAAAAGAACAAAAGCAAGGTTGAAAAAATTATGCAGGTGTTTGTTGCCCTTGCTTCTGGGATGAACACCAAAAAGGCAAGATTCGGGTGTACGTGCCAGCGGGTGTCCTGACAATTCAAATATAGTGCTTGTAATCTCAATCCATGCCCTTTGCAAAGGGGGACAGTCCCAGACCATGTGAAAGAAACTGGTGTCAGTTAGAATACATCTTGGGCATTCGCCGATGTGGGATATAATCGCTTGATGAATAGGGGGTGAGAGGCATGCTTGATTAAAATAATTGAGTCCCGTAAAGCGGAACCTGGGATTTCTGGAGGCCTCCTTTACCATCTGTAGCGCCCAGAGCCCAGGTCTGATTAGTTAAGGGATCGTGAGCATTGCACTCCATCTGGACCAGGTCTTACTGATGTTTGCCATGTTGTTGGACAATAGGGCCACGTATAAAGTGGAAATGGCTCTTCTCATTCCGCCCTGTGAGAGAAGAATTAGGGAGTGGGGTGGTTCAGTAGTTCCTAGCCCCCATAATTTCCGTACTATGTGAGTGATGGCTTGGTTTGTAAGGAAGTGTCCTGCAGCTGTGTTATATTCCTCCTGAACAGCTGCATAAGACATCAGGGCATCGTCCTGATAGAGGTCGCCCACAGACTCAATCCCTGCAGTCCTTCATGACATTAAGTTGTCTGTGCTAAT
Source organism: Pleurodeles waltl (assembly GCF_031143425.1). NCBI lineage: Eukaryota > Metazoa > Chordata > Amphibia > Caudata > Salamandridae > Pleurodeles > Pleurodeles waltl. The sequence goes on along the minus strand of NC_090446.1, from coordinate 1,297,335,924 downwards.
CAGTTCTGTCATGCGAGGTATGTTGCACAGTACAATCTATGGCAAGTAGAGCAAGATGCGTCTTTGATCGTGAACAAATCTTTTCCAACACGCCCTGGCAGTCGTCATTAAATTCGAGCCACTGCGGGGTGAACAAGTGGGATCTAAGAGCCAAGAAAATATACTGATTCCATCCAGTCTGAAATGGACTGCTGTACGCTCAGCAGTAGGATGTGTGCCCAACCAGCGAATGGGCCATTGCAATTGGGCTGCCGCATAACGTAATTCTAAATCAGGAGCACTCATTCATCCTCATGGAGTTGGCGTGTGGCTATGGATACAGCCACCGGTCTATGTTTTGTGCCCCATAGGAACTGTGAGGGGAGACCCTCGAGCTCGTTAAAAAATCGTCTGGGAAGTACTTTTGGCAAATCAGCAAGGAAGTACAAGAAGCAGGGAAGAACCAACATTTTGGCAATTGCCACACGTCCCATTGGGGGAAGGGGGAGCTAATACCAGGATGTAAGGTAGGTGCTCTGTCAGTATGGTGAATCTGGACTCTGAGGTATTTAAATATGTTGTATCACCTTTAAAGAAAAGATGCTACTCCAGGGCTACGTCTCTCTGTGGCTACGGAGTAGGGGTCAGCGGAAAGAAACAGGATTTGGGTCAGTTAACCCTAAGGCCGGACACATTACCAAACTCAACCAGTAAGCTCATAAGGTCCGGTAGTGAGGTTCTGAAGTCTCTCAGATAAACGAACGCGTTGTCAGCATAGAGAGATATAATGTGATGAATATCAAGTTCTGGTACATCCCATGCTTGGGCCCGCTGTCTCAAGTGGCAGGCCAGTTGCTCCACCGCAATCGCAAACAATAATGGGAACAATGGCCCTTTTTGACTTGTGTACCTCAGTTTAGGGAAACTATCTGGTGTAGGGGTCAGCGGAAATAATACAGGATTTGGGTCAGTTAACCCTAAGACTGGACACATCTCCAAGCTCAACCAGTAAGCTGATAAGGTCCGGTAGTGAGGTTTTGAAGTCTCTCAGAAAAACAAGCGCATCCTCAGCATTGAGAGATATAATGAGATGAATATCAAGTTCTGTTACACCCCATGCTTGGGCCTGCTGTCTCAAGCGGCAGGCCAGTGGCTCCATTGCAATCACAAACAATAACGGGGAGAATAGGCATCCTTGCCTCATGCACATCAGTATAGGAAACTATCTGATATTAAAGGGCCCATTTGCACTCTAGCCTTCAGATCCATGTAGAGGGTATGCACCCATCCTATTAATTACTCCCCAAAGCCCATGTAATGTATTTTAGCCAGTAAGTAGTTCCAACATAGGGTGCCAAAAGCTTTTTTGATATCAAGAGATATGGCAACTCGGTCATATGGCCCAGGAGATGTGTCTTGAATAAGTCTTAAAAGTTGACGGATATTGAGAAAAGTACTTTGGCTTGGTATAACACCAGATTGATCTTCAGGGACAAGGGTACGAATCACCTGTAGTAACCTATTAGCCAGCACCTTGCAGAGTACTTTACAGTCAAAGTTTAAAAGGGATAATGCTCTGTAAGACCGGACATACAGGGGATCTTGACCTGGTTTGGGGAGAACAACTATTAATGCTTCCTCTTGTGAGTCCAACATATAGCCTCGGGTACGGGGCTCATTCAGCACCTCAAGGAGTGGTTGGACTAGATGTGCAGAAAATGTTGCATAATATTCTACTGGTAATCCAATCGGTGCTCGGGTGTTTTTTCTGATTGTCTGGGCAAAGGCAGCCTTGATCTCATCTACTTGAAGTGGTTCATCCAAGTCTGCTTTATGGAGCAGAGACAGCTTGGGTAGCTGGATTCCAGACAGAAATCTATGCAAAGGGGCAGGGTTAGTGGGGAGCACATTGCTGTATATTGTGTGATAATAATCTCAGAACGCATCATTGATGCTGCTTGCTTCACTGACAGGCAGCCATCCAGACGGCATAATACAGTAATTGGTGTATGTTGAGGTGTGGCCCTAACCAGCCATGCTAGTAGTCTGCCATAACGGTGCTGCCTAGTGATGTAGTATTTATAGTTGTGTTTGCTCAACTGGGATTCCGCTTCCCTGTGTTGCGCTCATAAGCATTTGAGATGGTCAGCACTTGCGCATTGTAGAGCCACTGCCTTTTCAAGTTGTCATAGTCCTGTTTCTATTTTAGTGAGATCACCATACAGTGTTTGACGGACACCCCCCATGTTGAAGTCATGCAGTGTCCCCGTACTACTACTTTGTATGCATCCCATTATGTGGCCCATAGCTTGGGGAAGCCCTTATTTAAGGTGAAATATTGAGTTATATATCTAGACAGATCCCCTGAAAAAGGGGCATCTAATAGCGCTGCTGTTTGTAATCTGCAGTCTACCCCACTGCAAGCACGCTTGCAGTGGGCAGTGGCCTAATAGTGTACGAGCCAGGTACTCCTATCTAGAGACCAGAGGCACCAGTTGATCGGTGCAAATAAGTAAGTCAAGCCTAGTGTGTGGGTCATGCACGGTGAATAAAATGATTATTTGTGCTCGGTAGGGTGACACATGCACCATATGTCATGGAGGCGGTGCTGTGCCAACCAACTAATAAAGTGTTGTGTCACCTGGGTCCCAGCAGTGACATGAAGTGGGGGGACAGGGAGATCCAACGAGCTATCTTGGATGTAGTTAAAGTCTCTTCCCTATAAGCCTAGTGGAGAGTGTAAGTGAGTCAAAGAAGCATGATTGTTCAGTGTTGGGTGCTTAGACCTCCACCAGTGTCAATTGTTCCCCATCTAAGCAACCCTCAGGATCACGTATCTGCCCTCCACATCAACCTGCTGATGCTGTTCTGCATAAGGAACCTCTGCTGCTATCCAAATGAGCACCCCTCCTACATATGCTGATACACATACTCTCCATTTAGTAAGTATACTGTGCAGTTCTGAGGCTGTCAAATGCATCCCTTGCAAGATGGCTATAGGTGTGCAGTGACCTTTGAGGTAGGCATGAATGTGATAGTGTTTGACTGGGGTTGCCATGCTGAGCACCTTCCACGTCACCACCTGATATTGTGGAGGGAGGGTGTTAGTGTTCATACTCATGTTGTTTAGTTACAAACATGGTCCCCCCGACATTCCCCAAAAGGTAATTATATGGGACTTGCCTCTACCATATATAGGTAATAAGGCCATTACTACAACGATTCCTGCAGCCACCCAATTGTGATCTCACATGTACAAATTCTGGCTGTATATAGACAATCAACATTTCAGTAAAAATAAAAAAAACATAACAAAACCAATGCCACAGGTCAGACGTCAGGAAGCCTCCGGCCATTTCACCTCAATGACAGTCAAAGTAACAGCTAACAAGATAAGCGGGCAAAACAATTTGTCTGAGCATCACTAAGTGGGGCATGGAGTCATCAATGTTCATCACATCTGTGATGGATGCCCGCATCAAAAAGGAGTTGCAACATCCAGTCCTTCTGAACAGTGCCTCTTACCTTCTGCAGGGTTTTCACCAGAAGCTGGCTGTCCTTACCAGATCATTACTTCCGTGAGGTAACTTCTCACAGATCATCAGCAGATCATGAAGTAACCTGGGGACCCAAGGGGATCCCAGCAGACAATAGGGATGAGCTATCAGAGTCCGATCCCGACTCTGATGGGTGCTCAGAGCATAAAGGAGCACAGGAGTTTGTCTTAGAAACCGCTTGGGCCTGCTCCGCTGCAACTTGGTCCTTGGTCAGTTTTGCCTTGTTGGACTTGCATTTGCGTCGTCAGGATTTAGGTGTTGGCCAGTCGTTAGTCCCTTGGTCCTCGGATGCACGATCCATCAGTCCCTTGGCATAGAGTCACGTCTACACGTCTCCCGGTGAGTGGAAGATATGAAACGTTTTGCCATTGACCACCCTGAGTTTTGCTGGAAATAGAAGTGCCTATTTGTACTCAAGCACCCATAGTCGTTTAACCTTGGTACAGGAATTTTAGCGGTTTTGCACTTCCTTCGTGAAATCAGGATATGCAGTAATCGTTGCAGCATCAAAGCGTCAATGACCCTTGGTGCGAAACCGCCGGAGTATCAGGTCTTGATCCTGATAGTTAGGAAGACTGGCTATGATAAGGCGAGGTGGAGAGCCTGGAGGAGGGGTCTGCCTAGCATCCGATGTGCTCGTTCAATGGAGAAAGAACTTTGGCACTTTGCCACCAAGCGCCATTTTCATGAGGAAGTCTTCCAGGAAGAGTTCCATGTTGGGGCCCTAAGATGGTTCGGGAAAGCCCAATAGGCAAAGGTTATTACGCCGAGAGCGGCCTCTGCAGCCTCTGCATGCTCTGCTCTGCATTGCAAACTGGCAACCTCTGCTTCTATCACTTTTAACCACTTTTGAAGATCCCTAACCGAAGGTCTCACTGCTGCCAGAGTAGAATCCATCTCATTAATTCTGGTAGACAGTTTGCGATAATTAGTGTGCAATAAGTTCACCTCCAAGGATACAGTATTGTTGCTGGTTCCCAAGGATGTTTAAGTGCCTAAGATGACCTGGAGGACCGTGTGGAACTGAGTCAAGTGAGTTTGAAGGGTGGCTTCAAGATGTTGCAAACTGTGAAGGGCCTTGTCAGTAGTCATAGAGGCAGGCGTTGCTTTCCCGGTACGCCCCGAGAATGCTCTGGTAGTTTAAGGTTTTCCTATCATGATATCCAACCTTGATGCAGTTGTTCATAGCCAAACAATGACAGATGTAGTAGGTGGGCAACTTGTATGCGCTGGATCCCTCGCTAAATGAGCAAGGCAACAGTAGCAGACATGAACCCTCTCCCCGTAATTGCGAGTAAGGCCAGCAAAAGTTAGGCGACGTAAGATATTGTAGTCAATATCAGGGTCTTCACATGTATACGTGGTACATGAAAAGCAGTGTGTCCCACTATCTGGCTAATGAGGCTAACTTTCATTCATGAAACCGATGTAAAATGGAGAAGGCATTGTCAGGCTATAGGTAGTAGTCTCAATAATTATAGGTTGATAAAATGGTGCCCTAAATGAACTAGAAGCCAGATGTACGGCCCTCCGTGTTTGCGACTTGCAATTTGTGAATTTTAGTGACTTGCAAATTGCGAGTCGCAAACACTGATGTACAACAGTGTCTGAGACACTGTTTGCGATTCCCAAATGTTTCGCAAGGGACCTGCCCCATTATTATTCAGGAGACACATTGAGAATGACTGGCACTAACAGGGATGGTGGCTATCTGGGATCAGCATACGACCACCATGTCTGTGGCTGCTTTTTAAATAAAGACGTTTTTTTTAAATGCAGCCCATTTTCCTTAAAGGAAAAGGGGATGCATTTCAAAAATAAAAATGAAAAGTTTTCTTTTCATTTATATAGAGTGGGCAGTGGTCCGTGGGACCACTGCCTTCTCTGAAAAAATGTTGCTGCCCTCATTCTGAAAGGGGTAGGGGTCCATTTCCGAATGGGTTTCCACTGCCTTTGCGAAGTCAGTAAAGTATGAATGTTTTGAGACAGCATTCTCAGTCACAAAAACACTCACACATAGCAGTGTGATTCGCTATTAGGAAGGTAGCTCGTTACATGCACCTCCTAGTAGCGATTCACAAAACCCTACTTTGTGAGTCGGTAATAGGTGACTGTTGGACCTGGCCCTTTTTGCAGGGTTATCCCCAAACCTTTTGCCTTCTTCCTCCTATTTTTCTGACCTGTTTTTGTTGGCTTTAGGACTCTGGGCACACTACAACTGCTGATCAGTGTAAGAGTGCAACTGCTCTCTGTCTAAAATGTATTGGTGATTGGTTTATCCATGACTGGCATCTTTGATTTACTAGTAAGTTCCTAGTACAGTGCATGGTGTGTGCCCTGGGCCTGTAAATCAAATGCTACTAGTGGGCCTGCAGCACTATTGGTGCCACCCACATGAGAAGCCCTGCCTCAGGCCTGCCACTGTAGTCTCTGTGAGTGCAGTTTTAAACTACCATTTAGACACAGCAAGTGCACTCACTTTCCAGGCCCAAACCTTCCCTTTTATTACATGTACGTTACCCCTAAGGTAGGCCCAAGGCAGCCTTATGGGCAGGGAGCAGTGTATTTAAAAGGTAGGCTGTGTACCAGTGTGGTTTACATGTCCTGATGGCGGAATACTGCTAAATTTGGATTTCACTATTGCAGCGACCATCTCTCCCCTAGGGTATGTTAGACCTGGCAGCTTTTTTGGCATATCTCCCCTGTCTTTTTGCCTCCTGACATCCTGTTTTTATGGTTTACTGGACTCTGTTTTTGCTAGTTTATTGTCTCTGTGCACTGCTGATCAGTGCTAAAGTGCAAGTGCTCCCTATGTAAATTGTACCGTTGATTGGTTTATCCATGACTGGCATATTTGATTTACTGATAAGTCCCTAGTAAAGTGCACTAGAGGTGCCCAGGGCCTCTAAATCAAATGCTACTAGTGGGCCTGCAGCACTGATCGTGCCACCCACATAAGTAGCCCTGTAAACATGGCTCAGACCTGCCACTGCAGTGTCTGAGTGTGCAGTTTAAACTGCCAGTTTGACCTGGCAAGTGTACCCACTTGCCAGGCCCAAACCTTCCCTTTTTATACATGTAAGGCACCACTGAGTAGGCCCTAGGTAGCCCCATGGGCAGGATGCAGTGTATTTAAAAGGTAGGACATGTACTGGTGTGTTTTACCTGTCCTAACAGTGAAATACTGCAAAAGTCGTGTTTCACTGTTGCAAAGCCTATCACTCTCATAGGTTAACATAGGGACTGCCTTTAACTTTAAAGCACAGATTCCCTTTGAAAACAGGTAGAAATGTGGAGTTTGGGGTCTCCAAACTCACAATTTAAAAATACATCTTTAGCGAAGATGGTTTTAAGATTGTTAGTTTGAAAATGCCACTTTTGGAAAGTAGGCATTTTTTGGCTTAGACCATTCTGTGACTCTGCCTGTTTGTGGATTCCCCGTCTGGGTCAGTTTGACAGTTGGGCTGTTTACACCTCTCCTCTAGGCAGTGACACAAAGGGAGCTGGGGTGTAGCCTGCATATCCTGATGAGCCATCTGAGCTAGAGTGGAAGGAGGAGCTGACACTTACACCTGAAAGGACTACACCTGCCCTCACACAATGCCGTCTCCAACACCCTGGTGTGTGTCTACGGCCTGGCCTGGACAAGGAAGGATCTTACAAACACTTGAGACTTTTCTTTGAAGTCTGCCAACTTCAAAGGCAGAAAGGGGTATAAATATTGGACCCAAAACCCCAGACTGGTAGAATGGTTCTGAAATCAAGAGGAACCTCTGCCAAGGAGAAGAGCTGAAGAGCTGGAGGAGGAGTTGTGTTGCTTTGCTGGACTGTCCTGCAGTTGCTGCTTCTGCCTGAAAAGAGTGCAAAAGGTGAACTTTGCTGTGTGTCCTGCTTGGGAAAGTTCTACAAGGGCTTGGAGTAGAGCTTACCTCCTGTTCAAAGTCTCAGGGACACCAAAGACGTCAGTTTCCTCGACCTGCAGCAATGGGAACTGTTTTTTGTGCTGTTCAAGAGGAGAACCACTGCGACGCCGCTGGCCTGCACCGTGACCTGCTGACGTCGCATGGAGCCGCACTGCCCCACTTTGCACCCCGAACCTGGTCTCACTGATCCCGTCATTGGATGACTTCACAGAGTAGCTGCTGGCACCGCGAGCTGTGGGCCCTGCACTCCGGCATCGCCTCGCTCACACCGCAGCCTAGGAATCCTCGTCAACCCCACTTCTGCTGACACCGGTGCCGCTGCCTGCACTGTGGCCTGTGGACACCACTCGTGAGGTACACAAAGCACTGTCCTGTCCTACACTGCAGCCCCAGTTCACTGACGCCAGCACCATCGACTCCAGTATCGTCACCAGGCAACCATGCCTGCACCGTGGCCTGTGGACAATGCTCGTGAGGGTCACAAAGCACTGTCCCATCCCGCACCGCCAGCTTGGACCTACCAACGACAGTGCTACGGCAATGACGATGCCGCTGCCTGCACCGCAACCTGGTGACACTGCACATCGCACCGCCGTGCTTCACACCGCAGCCCTAGTCACACCGGTGCCGCTGGATGCCGTCAACGAGCCGCTGCCTGCACTGTGACCTGTGGGTACCACATGTCGCATCATCCAATGGCATCCATGCCAGCACTTCTGACTTCATCAGCCCAGAGTTCTGCAACGCGTGTGACTTCAATGGCCTGACGACTCCCTCACCCACTCCAGAGCCGACACTGCAACGCCAGCGACGCTTCTCTCCGAAACTCACCGTGAGGATCACGACGCCCTGCAAATAGAAGGTACTGTTTGCGGGTCTTCCCAACACCGTAGCTTGCCCGCAATGCCGCAGCCAGCCTGAACTGTTGTTTTTTTTTTTATCACAACCACGTGATAGCCCCAGGTGGAGCTATCGACCTCAAGGAACTGTATTTTTCAGTAACTCTTGCAGAATTCATATATTTATTACTGGAAGGTGGATTTTTATCATATTTGGTCTTGTTTTATATAGATAAATATTGCCTATTTTTCTAAAACTGGTGTGGTGTTCTTTTGTAGTGTTTTCACTGTGTTACGTGTGTTATGTGCAAATGCTTTACACATTGCCTCTGAAATAAGTCTGACTGCTTGTGCCAAGCTACCAAGGGTGTGAGCAGGGGTTATCTGAGCCGGTATCTCCCTTATCCTGACTAGAGTGAGCGTCCCTACTTGGACAGGATGCAAACCGATTGCCAACTAGAGACCCCATTTCTAACACTGGTTATCAGCGGTAGGCTAGGACTTGCATTCTAAGTGCTCCCTATATAACTTGTACAGTTGATTGGTTTATCCATGATTGACATATTTGATTTACTCATAAGTCCCTAGTAAAGTGCACAAGAGGTGCCCAGGGCCTGTAAATCAAATGGTACTTGTGGGCCTGCCACCCACTTAAGTTGCCCTGTAAACATGGCTCAGGCCTGCCACTGCAGTGTCTGGGTGTGCAGTTTTAAAGTGCCAGTTCGACCTGGCAACCCAAACCTTCCCTTTTTATACATGTAGGCAAACCCTAAGGTAGGCCTAGGTAGCCCCATGGGCAGGGTGCAATGTATTTAAAAGGTAGGACATGTATGGTGTTTTTTACCTGTCCTAACAGTGAAATACTGCCAAATTCGGTTTCACTGTTGCAAGGCCTATCACTCTTATAGGTTAACATGGGGGCTGCCTTTAACTTTAGCGGAGATTCCCTTTGAGAGCAGGTAGAAATGTGGAGTTTGGGGTCTCACAATTTTAAAAAACATATTTTATCGAAGTTGGTTTTTAGATTGTTAGTTTGAAAATGCCACTTATAGAAAGTAGGCATTTTCTTCCTTAAACCATTCTGTGATTCTGCCTGTTTGTGGATTCCCCGTCTGGGTCAGTTTGACAGTTGGGCTGTTTACACCTCTCCTCTAGACAGTGACACAAAGGGAGCTGGGATGTATGAGCCATCTGAGCTAGAGTGGAAGGAGGAGTGGTCACTTATACCTGAAAGGACTGTACCTTTCCTCACACAGTGCAGTCTGAAACCCCCTGGTGTGTGTCTGGGGCCTGGCCTGGACAAGGAAAGATCATACAAACACCAACTTCAAAGGCAGACAGTTGCTACTTCTGCCTGAAAAGAGTGCAAATGGTGACCTTTGCTGTGTGTCCTGCTTGAGAAAGTTCTACAAAGGCTTGGAGTAGAGCTTGCCTCCTATTGGAAGTCTCAGAGACAACAAAGACTTCAGTTTCCTCGACCTGCAGCACTGGGAACTGTGGCCCTCATCACGACATTGATGGTAAATCCCGCTTACTGCTGCAGTGGCGGCCGCCCACATACTACCGCAGTGGTGAATATCCGTTCTCCATATTATGACACACACACACACCAATCCGACAGAATACTGCCACAAACACAAATCCGCCAGCCCAAAGGTCAGTGCTAAAGTGTCGGTACCAACACCCATACCGTTATGCCAACAGAACAACGCCAACCACATCATGCCCCACAAATCACCACGACGGACATTCGATGGTGGTAAACCATTGGCGGTACACACCGGCACACTAAGAATGGCCACACAAAAACTAAACTACACAACATTGGCCAATACCAAATGCACACACCTGACACTGATACACACACCACACACACCCACCCACAGCACTATAAAACACCCACCCACGTTACCCACAACCCTTTATGAATAAAAATTATTGCCGCCAGATTGACACCAAGACCACTGTGACAACTAGATACACACACCACATAAATACCCATACATCCCTCACACACTCCACTTCACACACCCATTCACAGTACCCAACACCCACACACTTACACACACCACACAACAACCATGTCCCCCAAAGGCACCCCCGTTTCACAGATGAGGAGTTGCAGGTCATGGTCGAGGAAATATTCAGGGTAGAGCCACAGCTGTTTGGAGCACAGGTACAGCAAATATCCATTGAGAGGAAGATGGAGCTACAACGGAGAATCGTGGACAGGGTGAACGCCGTGGGACAGCATCCAAGAACAAGGGACGGCATCAGGAAGAGGTGGAACGACCTACAGGGGAAGGTACGTTCGGTGGCAGCAAGGCACCAGCTCGCCATACAGAGCACTTGAAGGTGGATCTCGCCTCCTCCCCCACAGCTCACTGCAAGGGAGGGGCAAGTCTTGACAATACTACATCTTGAGGGACTCACTGGAGTTGCCAGAGGACTGGACACTGGTGAGTCAACATTTACTACTTATCACCCCCCCCCGTACCTGCAAGCCATCTCACACCCTCACCCTCACTCCCATCACTCCACTCCATCCCACACACTCCACCTACACATATGACTAACCCCAATGTCAAGCCCTGCATGCCATACCAATGCATGGACAGCCCTCCAAGCCCTGCATGGGCACCCATCACAAACGCATGCACAGCATGAAGAACAAACAATCCCACAATACATCACCATACACAAACAAAGGGGGCAGGGCAACAGCAACGTTAGAGGGGAAGCTAGTGATGTACAATATGTCACAGACATGAAGTATAATACATCACTTACATCCCCACAGGTGCCCCAGCCGATCTCAGCAGAGAGGAGGTGACACGTCTAACCAGTCCCCCAACAGGAAATGCCCCCAGTGATGACAGTAACTCTGGACTTCAGGATCTAGATGAACTACTGGCCCATCAGGGACCACTGGTCAGTCAGTCACCCCAGCCCACTCCCAGTCAACCACAGAGCCTCCACCATCAGTATCCAACACCACAGCACCCACCCAGCGTCCCCACACCTCTGTCCCCAGGACACGTCAATCAGCTGTGTGCCCACCTGTACAGGGACCCCAGTCCACACCTCACACCCAAGACAATCAGGGACCTGGGTCAGTGGCAGTGGGCACACCTTTCAGGGGACACAGGGCCACAGGGACACTGGGAGGACCGTTGTGCGCCATGGGGAGGACAGGCCCAGGGAACCGACTCTCCAGGAGGCACTCACCAATGTCCTGGGGTCCTACAAACAATCCCAGGACACGATGGACCAGATCCTTAACAACATGCAGGAGAACAAGCGGCTGCAGGAGGAACACCATCAGGAGATCAGGGGGGAGGACTTGCAGGCTCGCAACACCACCATGATCTCCATAGCAGGGGTGCCGGCAGACATAGCCAACATCATGAGGGAATGGACAGCACACCAGCAGGCCCCTACCACAAGCCAGTCTATTGACCAGCCCTCCACTTCCACTGCAGCTAGTGGGCAGGAGACCCTGCCACAGGACCCACAGGCCACCACCTCCCCTCCCCTGCAGAAGGTGAACCACCCCGTAAATGTTCCCTGCGACCCAGACAGAAGCCAGAAACACTTACCAAGACCACCACCAGGAAATGAGACTCTCCTGATTGTCCCCCTTGTGTCCCACCTTGTTACCTTGTCCACTTTGAACTGCCTTTGCTACCCTTCCTATGACCCCTTGGACACAGGACCTATGCTACAAACAGACTGGAACAATACCCTGGACTTTCCATTACCATCACCCCATTCCATTGCACTTTTCAGTCAATTATTTGCACTACAATAAACACCCTTGAACACAATTTGAGGGACACCATTTTATGTGTTGAAAATTAAAATGTGCATTTATGGGAACAGTCACATCTAGTAAAAATTATCTGAACACTGTGATAGCATACAAATAATGAACTGTAGCTGTCTGCAGTAAACACATCAGGACACTGTTGTCATATCACCAATTTCTGTAAAAGGACAAGCCATAGGTGACAGTAAGTTGAGATGCAAAGGACGTGAATCCCTTCATGCTACAGCCACACAGAAAACATCAATTGTCAGAGTAATGGTCAGTTGCAGTGTCTCACCTGTGTCTCATTGGAAGTATTGACGTATAACTGATGTTCTGTTGTCCACATCCTCATCCTCTGCCTTGTCATCCTCACTGTCCTCAGAGTCCACAGGGTCATCTCCAGTCCCCTCCTCCTGCAGAAAAGACACATGTGGTCTGAAGGCCAGGATGTGCAATATGCAGCATGCCACTACTATCTAGCAGACCTTCTCGGGTGAGTAGCACACGGATCCACCAGTCAGATGGAGGCACCTGAACCTGGCCTTCAGGAGGCCGAAGGTACTCTCGATTATTCTCCTGGTTCACCCATGTGCATCATTATGACGGTTCTCAGCCCCTGTCCAGGTATTCCTCACAGGGGTCAGGAGCCATGATAGGTTTAAGTAGCCAGAGTCACCTGCAAATATTGATGTACAAAAGTTAGCCTTACACAATCCTATGGGGATAACACTTGAAGGCATACACAGACATACAGTGGGTGGGGACTCAGGCTCACCTATTAGCCACACCCTGTGCCTCGGTAGTTGGGCCATCACATTTGGGATGCTGCCATTCCTCTGAATGAAGGTGTCATGCACCGACGCAGGATACTTGGCAGTGACATGGGAGATGTACTGGTCCGCCAGGCACACCATTTGCACATTCAGTGAGTGGAAACTCTTCCGGTTCCTGAAAACCTGTTCATTCTGGTAGAGGGTGGACAACACAATATGGGTACCGTCAGTGGCCCGAATAATATTGGGTATATGTCCCATTGCATAGAATCTGGCCTTGACAGTGGCCAAATCTTCCACCTGGGGGAAAGAAATGTAGCTGCACATGTGTTTCACCAAGGCAGACAATACCCTTGCCAGCACGACTGAGAACATTGGCTGAAACATTCCTGCTGCCAAGCCCACTGTCACTTGGAAAGAATCAGTTTCCAGGAAATGGAGCACTGATAGAAACTGCACAAGAGGGGGGATCCCAGTGGGATGACGGATAGCTGATATCAGGTCAGGCTCCAATTGGCCACACAGCTCTGTGATTGTGGCCCTGTCCAGTCTCTAGGTGAGTATAATGTGCCTGTCCTCCAGTGTAGCCAAGTCCACAAAAGGTCTGTACACGAGGGTTTGTCTCCTCCTCCTATTAATCCACAGTGGTAGGTATCTAAGGGACAGAAGAGTGAGTAGGCCGTCACAATTTGAACAATGGAACCACCACCTCAGTGTGCATACAGCATTAATGTGATGGGACAGTGGGAATGGCAATGTATATGCAATTTGCGGCAATGAAGCATCATCCTGCATCGCTCTGCAGCCCCGACGCCTTCCACTCCAACGCTCCTGACTTCATCAGCCCGGAGTTCGATCTGAAACATGTGTGACTTCAAGCGCCCGATGACTCCTGCACCGTCTCCGGAGCTGACATTGCGACACCGCTCTCTGGAGCTCACCACGAGGATCACAATGCACCGCAAATCCAAGATACTGTTTGCGGGTCTTCCCGACACCTTAGCTTGCCCCCGATGCCGCAGCCATTCTGAACTGTTGGTTTTGTTGATCACAACGCCGTGATAGCCCCAGGTGGAGCTATCGACTTCAAGGAACTGTATTTCTGAGTAAATCTCGCAGAATTCATATATTATCAAAAGTATTTGGTCATTTTGTATAGATACATATTGGCAATTTTTTTTTAAACTGGTGTGGTGTCCTTTTGCAGTGTTTTCACTGTGTTACTTTGTATTATTTGCACATGCTTTACACATTGCTTCTGAGATAACCCTGACTGCTCGTGCCAAGCTACCGAGGTTGTGAGCAGGGGTTATCTGAGGGGGTATCTCCCTTATCCTGACTAGAGTGAGGGTCCCTACTTGGACAGAATGCAGATTGACTGCCAACTAGAGACCCCATTTCTAACAGGGTAACATTGGGATTGCCTTGAAATAAAGTGTAATTTCCCCTTGGGAGTAGATAGAGATATGGAGTTTGGGGTCACTGAACTCACAAATTAAAAATACAACTTTTGGTGAGATTGGTTTTGAAAATGCCACTCTTTGAAAGTGAATAATAATAATAATAACTCTTAGAAAGTGGACATTATCTTGTTTAACCATTCTGTGCCTCTGCCTGTCCGTGGAATACACGTCTGAGTCAGGATGACAGTTATGCTGTTTGTGAATTCACTTTAGATAGTCACACAAAGGGAGCGGAGGTCTGCCCTGCATTTCCTGATGGGTCTTCCTGAGTTAGAGTGGTGGGAGGAGCTGATACTTGCACCTGAATAGGGCTGTGCCTGTTCTCACACAAAGCAGTCTCCAACCCCCTGGAGTGTGTCTAGGCCAGGGAAAGGCAGGGTCTTGTGCACCACATAGACTTCTCTTTGAAGTTTGCCTACTTCAAAGACAGAAATGTGTATAAGTACTGGACCTCTGACACCACAAAGTGGGAACAATTCTGGACTGAGGGGATTCTGCCAGGCAGAAGAGCTGGATGCTGTAGGAGAGACTACCACTCTGCCTGTTGCTTTGTTGTGCTGGCCTGCGGCTTGTTGCTTCTGTCCGGAGAGTAAAAGGACTGGACTTTGTTTTCTAGATCCTGCTTTCCAAGGTTCTCCAAGGACTTGAACTGAGCTTGCCTCCCGTTAAGAAGTCTCAAGGACATCAAAGACTTAATCTGCCAGTGCCTGGGCTCTTTTGTTAAGAGTCCTGACTTGCCAAGTGGTGCCAACTCCAGTCCCTGGGCCCTTGGAAGTGTAAGCAGGTGACCGCAAGGAGAAAATCCATGCACCGATGCACCCCTGGTTGTAAAATCAATGCAGCACCTGTTTCACTGCAGCTCCACAAACACAGCTTGTCTGAGTTTTCCACGCATCCTTCCCGGGGTGTGAATTGCTCATCGACCCCGTATCGCAGTAAGGAACCAAAGCTGCATGTCCGGAAATCAATGCATCACCTTTCCTTTAAGGAAAGAATTAACACATTACCTCCCATCAGTAAGGAACCGACGCATTGCCTCTCATGTAAGGAAAGAATTGACGCATCAACCCCACCCTCCCTGTGCAGTAAGGAGCTGATGCATTGCTTTGCTTTTTGGCGCCAAACATCCTCTGTGGCCCTCATAATCTTTGTTTTTGACATACCCCAGGTACTTTGTGCTAAAAAGATACAACCATGGATTCCTATGGATTAAGACTCATTTAAATCTTTAGAAAGTGATATTTGTACTTGTGTGTGTTGGATTTTTGTCGTTTAGTCTCGTTTTACTCAGATAAATATTGCCCATTTTTCTAAACTGGTGTGGAGTACTTTTGAGGTGTTTTCACTGTGTTACTGTTTCTGTGTACAAATACTTTCCACACTGCCTCTGAGATAAGCCTGATGGCTCGTGACAAGCTACCAAGGGGGTGAGCAGGGGTTATCGTAGCTGTGTGACTCACTTACCCTGACTAGAGCAAGGGTCCCTACTTGGACAGAGTGCAAAACCAATGCCAACTAGTGACCCATTTCTAACAGTTACCGACTCGAAAATAGATTTAGTTACATAGGGAAATACATTTTACTGGTCGCAAACGGCCAATCTATAAATGCCCTCGGCCAAAATATAGCTTGCCATTTATTTGCATCTTTTCTACACGTCTTTCTAAATTCTATGATCTCCTGCTGCCACATCTAATTCAATATTTGGGATTTTCTTTTTAAACATGTACCCCTACAACGTTAATTTGTTGAAAGTGGGTAAGAATTTAATACTAGCAACTCAGGCCATGGGCATTCAGATCTGTCACAAATGCATAAACCTAAATTGAACTAAAATAGAGATTATGTTTCCATATAATAAGACTTCTTTAAGTTCCCATCCATTTTGGCACTCTGCAAAGGTGTCCCCTAGTTCCTATTTCAGGTAAGAAAACTTTAGAGGTAAAAATAGGCTCCAAGCTTTTCCTTACTCCGCAGATCAATGTATTAATTTCATGAAGCTTCTACCATCTCAGAACCTTGAAGAGAATCTTCTATCTGTTTGCTTTTCCACAGAGGTAGAGGTAGCTTGTTTGTGTCATCTGAACAATCTTGGATACAGAAAAAACTGGCACTTTGTCGATACACTATATACATTTCTAATGGTAATGGTAGCTGCTGAGATATAACTTTAATAGACCTGAAGAGATTAGTGATCACTATGTTAATTAAATGCTTACATCTATTTCATTTGTTATTTTGTCACTATGGAATCTAAATGTCAGCAGACAATGGTTTTGCTCCTTAATCCTCAGTGTAGCCATTTCTTTCTTAAAATGTTACAAAACACTTTAAGCCAATTGTCCTCTAATATCATTATGCAATGCAAGTATCAAGTTGCCAAAATAAAGTCATACATGCAGACATTGGAAGTCTGTTTTATGGTCTATGTCATCACTGTTTGGCTACTGTAAGAATGAAGAATACAAAACAATGGTAGATAGAATGCTTGAAATTATCTGCTGGTAATCTCACTGGTAATTACTCTGGACCACATCCAAGTGCATTGTTTTTTTGCTAACTATGCCTTCTCAGGTTAGACCCAGCCATGTATAAATCAGCCAAGGTCCTGCTCCAATAGGATGAACGAGGGACTGGAATGCAGCCCTGAGTGGTCGCCAGAGGCTGAGATTAATTCATGCATTCCATCCATCACCTTGTTGTTTGTTGCAACTGATGCATCTAAGTGTTATGTGTCTGCACAGACACGGGCTCTGTGCTCACTCTGTCATAATTTCAAATACACCCTGCTTTTAAGGCCCAGAAAGGCTGAAACAGGTCTGGGGCTCAGCTCTAGAGGGGGCTCGCCTAGCTGTTCGGGATGGATTGGTCCCATGGGAATCTGGATCAGAACTCATTTGCATAAGATGGACCTTTGTCTAGAGTGGCATTGTGGGTTAAAAACAATGGACTGGCATGTGGCACAGAGCGATCGCCAGTGGCTGAGATTAATTCAAGCATTCCATCCTTCACTTTGTTGTTTGTGGCTACTGCAATATCATTTAACTTGGTTTACCCCAGTGTTACATTTAAAAGCTGCAGTTAATTGACATTGCTGCTACAACCATTTTCTTGAAATTAAAAATGAATGAATCGTATCTCACCCACCCTGGATTTATTTCACATGGTTCCAGTTCAGAACGTAATTAAGCACAAACCTTATGACTAGTCCATTAAGTCTTTTCTCTAGGAAAAGCATCACATCTTATCAAGTGCTTCAAGCATCTGTACTTACTCTCCACAGCTTGGGAACTCATTTAAAAAGAATGTCCAGACAGGGATAAATCTGTTAAAATTCAGAAAGTGAATCAAATGTGTATAGTGTTATCGCTAGCACAAGGATGCCTTCTCTAAAAGCCCATAAAAATAAACATTATGTATGAATGAGTGCAAGATTAAGATAGTGTGGAAGTGAAGTTCCTGAATATTTTCTATGCCTTGTTATTCAGGTGGGTGATGAACCAAATCAACATGTGGTGGGCAGGTTTATGCTGTGCAACCTGTAAATTGCAGAAAAGTTAATAAAATAACACCTTGTCTACATTGGCTTGAGACTAACCTGACTACAAGTACCTCCACATTTTCCCACGTGGGAATAATAACTTTAAAACAAGCTCTGTGGAGATGGGTGCCGTCAATTTATCACTTCATTTTGTTTAGCCTCCAAACGTCTCCCCTCCACCAATATTTATATTCTTAGCAGAGTACTAAAGGTCCACTTTAATGGCTTAATAACATAACAATATTTATTTTGCTTTTGTATTCTAGTGCGGCCTAAGATGTTGAAAAGGCTGGGGAGCATTGCCATACGACTAGGGGGACAAAGAGGGGACTTGATACGTAAGGGCTATCAGCAGTGTTCTACGAGGAAAGAAAAGAGATGTTGAAAAAGAGCCACATATGGTCTAACAATGTCCTAATCGTGTATTTTATGTATAGTTCCGCCAGGAGGGTTTGGGAGCTTGCAACAATGCACATTAATGGAAAGAAACATTGACGTAAAATTTAGAAAAGATTTACAGGAACACTTACCTGGAGGGAAAACCCTGGAGATGAAGTCTTCAGGCACTGGTATCCCACCGAGGTCTAAATCTACTCTCAATGTTCAGGATGTGTGTACGAAATAAAATTGCATTCAATTATTTAAATGAAAATCATTTATGTAGGGAGTGGCTATCCTGAAAACCTGTCGAGGACCGCCTGGTCCTACGGTCAATAACACTGCCTTAAAGGTTCAGACAGAGGAAGCTCGAATGTATCCCAATATCATGCAAGTATCAGTTCACTATTAAAAATGTTAGGATTCACAAACAGGAAATGCGTAAATAAGTAATAAGTGCAAAGAGTTCAAAGCATTAGTGGCCAAGGCACGTAAGGAGCTATTGTCTATTGGAATGAAGAAATGGCAGAACCTGGGGTGGAAGGGTACACGTGATCGTGGTATCTACGACTGAACACTGTGGTAAGCCACTCTGGGAGCATGCACAATCTGGCATAATACAGCCAAGCTTTGGACCTGCTAACTCTCCAAAAAAGTCCCTCCAGGGTTTATCTCTTTCTAGTTCCTTTAGAAGAACCTGCCACTGTCTCGCTCTTTCTCATCTGCTGCCTGTGAAACACAGTTGTGAGTGGGTCATTCTGCACTTGTCTCCAACAAGAATAGGAGTAGGTCACAATCAAAACATCTAAACACCTCATCAACAACCTCATATCCCTCTTACATGTACCAAGGTTGCAAGACCCACTCATGATAATGCAGAATTTGTTCACTTTGACAGAAGCAAGGACAAGTGGAGTGGTCCAACAGGAAAAAATCATGAATGAAGAAGTACGGAATCGACGAGGAAGCCTGAAAGGGGCTCCTTTTCTCCTAAGTGGCTTAAACTATCCTTCTATTTACTCCCACTACATGGCTGGTCCGCAAATAAGTTTAGAATGTGCACCACTCTCAGAAATGTAACTTATATCACAACTCATAACCTCATTTACAATCGCCCCATCACTGATTTGTCCTTATGGGATTGGAGCAGGAGGATGTCGGCGGTGAGAGGTGGGTATGGCAAGGGTGTTGCACTCATTGGGGAAAAGAGGAGCTTCTAGATCTAGGACAGTGGACGAAGGGCAGCTGACTTTGTGGAAGATACTCCCAGAGGAGACAGTCACAAAATCAATCAGAGACTTAGACATGATATTTGTGGCCCTCTAACATAAAACTGCATATCAAAGCAAAGTTGGAAACATTATATGGAGAACACACCAAATGATACACGCTGAGTGTGAATATTATTCAAAATGTATTTTTATTCACATTCTTCTAATAAATGTATTTCTCATTTCTGTTGTAAAAGCGCATGGGATAGGACATCACAGAACACGCAGAGCTAATACACATCAATTTTATGGGTCTGGTATCACTCCTCCCTCGGTCCCAATTGAATCCCTTTATACTGCTTTTATCACTCACTCTAAAGCAATATAAAGTTGATATTGGTCAGTGCTACGACTCCAAAAAGAAGCAGTCACCTTTGCGGTTGCAACTTGAAATCCATGATTCATTATTTTTATGTGTAGCTCGGTCCCAATTAAAAGCAAACCAGCTCTTTCATTTTACGGCTGAATTTTTGATTGAAACCATTAGATGGCGATTCAAATGCTTACAGTTCGCCTCCATAATCCAAATGACCCGACTGTCTACGGAATCATCTATGGAGGGGAAATTGGTAAATTGTCTCTCTCTTTTCCAGAGGGATGAAGGTGCGTCTAGAGCTCTCTAGTGCGGCAAATACGGGCAGAAGGAAATCCCAAAATGCAAGTTTGGTTGAAAGAGGTGCAGTCCTAGGGATTATAAAAGAGAACCAAACGAGTAATTAGATTATAAGGGACATAGATATTCTAGAAACACAGCCCTCCAGTAAAGACCCAACACGGTTCAAGTACCAGTGGTGTTCTTGTCAATAGCAGGAGAGGACCAACTGTTTGTGAGAGGAATTCATATTAGTCCTTTTCAGAAGGAAGGTCAGAGCACGAGGCAAGGCGTACAAGGCGTAAAGGTCTAGGGTAATCCCAAAATAGTTCAGCTGAAATATCTAAGGCCTTTGTAAAGTGTCTTGAAAACCTGCCCTTGCGAGTACATTGAAATCGGGCAAGCCTTTAGCCAATAGAGAGCAAAATAAATACTACTAAATAGAGGGGAAGACAAGGGCAAATAGATTTTTTGTGGCACTGGACCACAAAGCAACAAGACAAGAAGGCTCATTTTTATTGTAGCAGTGCACGGCGAAGAGACACCGGAGGAAATCCTGCTGACCAGGAGCTTAAAAAGTAGTTCAGAAACTTGAGCTCCTGCTGCAGAGATATGTTTGTAAACCACAGCCAACTCAGTCTTTAACCTTACCAAGAAAAACAACTAGAGTACCACTGAGTAGAGTAAGAAATTAGAAACTAAGTGCAGATTTAGTGGCAATTCAGACAGTTGTTTCATTACAGGAAATGGCAATTACATTATAAGACTGAGAGATAAGGGTTGCTTTTGAGGCAGGATGGACTGGGAAATCCCAGTCTATCCAGTCACAAGGGAGCAGCAGAAAAATGTTCTCATAAGCACACGAATGGACTTCTTGCTCCAGGGCAATAACACTCTGGGTAACTGTGTCAGATCCTAGAGCGTTAGAATGTTTTCAGTTTTCCATCAAAACTATTTGTTCTACCGATTCAGTTTTGAAATATGAACAAGTAATGTGGGGAAAGTCCACAAATCTTCACAGAGACAGCCAGGCACGTGCTATGCTTGCTCACTCAATGAGATATAGGGCTAATATGAATATACTTTCCAGGTCTGCATTTAGGTTCGATCTAACCCTTGCACAGGATCATCAGGTTGTCACTTCTTCTTACCTTCTACAATTAAGGCAGTGACACAGGAGGCCAAATATACCACAGCATACTTGAACTCATCTAAGGATCACAGTTGAACTTAAGCAGCATCGACAACCAGAACGTTCTTGTCCACACAGTCCACCTGCTACCAACCATCGCCTGCACTTAGGACCTGCCTTTTACTAAGTCATGTCAACACAATATAGAAACAAATAGAGTTGGAAACACACGGTATACTTTTGTGTGGTCTCTTTACATTTCCTGTCCTCACCCATGATTGGTAGAGTTAGACGGCCGTGGCCAAGGGTAGTGGGGACAGAAATAGTCCACTTTATGACTAGTACACAAGTATGGTTATGGTGCAGGCTTGTTCTAAAGGGAGTTTTACAGCTGTAGGCATGAATTAGATGGCAGGAATATAGATCTTCTGAACAGAGGGAAAAGTTTGCTTTCTCCTGAAATTCAATTATACTTTATTTAATAACTTCCTGCAAAAATGCACTGAATTGAATTAATTTAAATTATGCTGATTGTCAATGTTCACAGTATAAAAAAAATATGATGTGAATAATATTATATAAAGAAATCTGTTATGTGTCTAAAGGAATATCCTATGCCTTCTGACTATTTGGCAAAATTCTCCACATACATATACACACCAGCCTAGGAATTTAGCTATGAACCAGAGGTTAGAATTTAATTTTCTAATTATAATTACTTCATCATTCTCGTACATTTCAGTAAAGATCACATATAGTGGAT
This sequence comes from Pleurodeles waltl, assembly GCF_031143425.1. NCBI lineage: Eukaryota > Metazoa > Chordata > Amphibia > Caudata > Salamandridae > Pleurodeles > Pleurodeles waltl. The sequence goes on along the minus strand of NC_090446.1, from coordinate 1,297,313,902 downwards.
TAGATATCAGAGTTTCTAATTCCCGTCATGAGTAAATAGTCCTAACTCATTGCATGTCTGATTCCTGCTAAGGTGTATGAGGACGGCGAAGCACTGTGCCCCTATCAGTGTGCCAAGGTACGTGCATACTTTAAAAATATTGCTTCCAGAATTAAAGCGATGCCATGAGTTTGCGTACCGACACACAACCAAAAACATTGCAGTCATCCTCAAAGAGATAAACAAAATGGAAGCATCATACTATAAACTTTTCCTTACCCCCACCTTCTGATTTTAATCTTAAAACAGCTTTACAAAAAAGAACCAACACCTTTTGAAGTCTTGCATTTTCTTTTAAGGTGTGTAAATGGGTCTGGTACCTAACAAACTCCTTCTGCAGTTTAAAGTGATCATGAGTTGTGAAACTCCCTCCATTCCAGAATACATCCCACTACCAACAGGTTAGGGAGCAGCTGCCCATAAATGACCTGACAGCTATTTGCCAGATTTACATGGGAAAACAATGTAGGAGGGAATTAAAGGAGCAGGCTCAAATCTTATACATATATAGTTGTCATTGTAAAGGCATATTATTCATTCTAATTCAGAGAATTGGAGGCTGGTGGTGTAATATAATGTTGGGCAATTATCTCTGTCAAAGAAAAAAGAGAAAAAGACATGACCGGGGACTAGAGAGGTATTTGGAGGAAGAAACTTTGACAGAGGCTTATACTGGAGGCATCTTTTGGCGTGATCACCGCTTGAAACGGTAGGTGATGGGCAGTAGCAGTTTGCTTTTCTTCAGCGCTTGGACCTTCTCAAGAGTCTCTTCATCCAGGGCCAAGAAGCACCTCCGAGAGTACTCCAGCAGACGTTCCTTACTGGAATCAAACTCACCAACTTCTGCCAGTTTCTCAGGTGCCACGATCAGCAACTCTGCAATGGGTGTAGTGAGGGCGACAGTGTTGCGGTCTACACAATGGTGCTCAAATGCTCGACTCATGCTCTGCAATTTTTGGAAGGTAGCGAGTATCTTCTTGTAGCGGCACAGGACACCTTCTGCATCTTTTACTGTAACATAGGAGGCAAGGGTCAGAAAAAGGTGAGGGAGTTGCAGGCAAAAAAAACCACAAGAAAATAGAAAGTCAAATGTGAGGAGGAAGCATACATGTAAAGAAGATGGAAGGTGAATGGAAAGAAGTGTATGAAAAAAGAGGAATGGATGGCTAATAGGAGCAGAAAGTTTATTAATAAAAAAATGACAGAAGGCAAAACAGGAATGCAAAAAGATGTATAAGAGCAAAAAATTACATATGAGCTTCGAAATCCATATGTTAAATAATACTCATTCAGCTGGTGCACAAATAGACTGCAAATTGCTTACACTCAAACTGAAGCCATGGTACAAAGAAACCAGTTAGCACTATGTAATTTATTCCTGTATGAATGTTAAGTTCCAGACATCATTGCTACAGTTCAGCACAGAGTACTATCCCCTTGCAATTCCCCTAGAATTTCACAAGTCATTCTCTGCTCAGTCAGAGCAGCCCGTATTACCCTAGAGACCAAAATCCTTATAGGATTATCAAGTGGTAGCCAGTGCAGAATGTGTCAGCCCCAATGTTACAATGTTTAAAACAAATTAATCATAGTCTACCTAGTCACAGTGTCTGTATGAGCAAACTATAATACACTAAGATATTTTTCAAATTGGTTTCTACTGTACAATAAAGCTTTACATAGTCTCATGTCTGTTTGATTCTTCTTCTTAAGTTCAAACTAGAACTCTTAAGGATGTCAATGGCCCACTGCATCATTTGAAGTGGAAAGGTTTTGAGTCATTAAGTGCTGGTGAGAAGGACATCCACCCTTATATGTAACACCAGGATTCTGCACTGCCACTGGAGATCCACAGTGCAAAGATAGTCTGAGAGCTACATGGTATATCCAAGACAATACTTCCAGTTCCCTCCTCTATGAATGTCCCTTCTTTCAGCTGCTTACAATGCTCACTATTATTTTTTAATTAAAGCTTTGCAAAGCCCACTTGACTGTACTGTAAATATGCAAATGCTAGCACCAGCTGGAATCTGCACCACTACTACTTTAAAAGTCCACCAGTCTGCGTTTCCTTCTACAACACATCCAGACAAGCTGCAGCACACCCCTTTTGTGTCTGAAGAACTGAAAAATTGAACTAACACTTGGATTTCAAGTTTTGTTGTTAAACCACCAGTCAAATCTGAGCTATCAGAGGGAGGCTCTTTCCAATTTTGTATACCAGCCTTATCGTAAAGCATTCCACAACATTTCAATTGCTTGTTTAAAGGCTTCCAGGAGAGCGATTAAAATGCACTCTACCTATCTAAATCATTCATGAACCCTCTTTTCATGCTATAATTGCTATCACCCAAGGGCCAAAGCAGCTTAGTGCATACATATCAACATTGACGAGGAAAGTTTAAAAAAAACATAATCGTGAGAATGCACTTCTAGTGACGTAGAGGCATTTTCAGGTGACAGACAACCAAAATAAAGCCATATTTGTCATAAAACATCAGGAGACTTGTTGGGTCTTGGGTCTATGTGCTTGTTGGGTCTCGTGCTTGTTGACATATCAACGAGCACAAGACTCAATGGAATGTCGGGGGATGGAATGTGGGTGACAGGAGAGCTGGCAGTTGAAGGAGAAGCTCAGTGAGGGAAGGCTGTTCCTGTATGCTGTCCTGCTTAATTAGAATAAACTTACCTTGGAACTGCATCTTTGTATTAGCGACGAGCGTCGAGTGGGCAGGATGACCTTTCAACCCACACGTGCAGCCTGCAGAGGTTTGGACAGTCTTTCCTTTTTAAGGTGAGGCTCTTTGGGCTGGAGGTGTATTTTCCTCCTTCTGGAGTCCGCCGGGAGTGAGGAACGCCTGCCTGGAGTCCAGAGAAGACCAGTCAGTGCAGTCCAGGGGCTCTGGAGCCCAGGTCGGGGGTGGGGACTGCCGAGAGTGGGGGGTGCGAAGCCCGTGTGCGCACATGTCAGAGCAGCACGTTTGCTGCCTGGGGAAGCTGCTGGAGAGCATGCGCAATGGAGTTTTCTCTGCGTGCGGACGTCAGAGCGTCTGCTGTCTTTATAACAGACAGCTTCAGTGGTTGCTTGGCAATGCACTGTAAAGGATTGCTTTGATTTTTCCCAGTGTTAATGGTGACACATACACCATGTTGCTTTAAGTATGTTATTGTTCTGTGCTTTTGGGTGAATTACACAGCGGGCTGTGTGTTACTATGTAGTTTCTCCTGTGACATGCACACCTTCATTAATTGCGTTATATGCTGCACTTTTTTATAGTTGTTATTCTGGCATTTTGTCATCATACAAACAGTGGCACGCACACTTTAATAAATTGAGCATGTCACATTTTGCCTTGCATCTAAGAGTGGTCTATAGTTTCTCATACAAAATGATCTTGGTATTTTTATGTCATGCACCACTGCATTATACCGCCACCTGTTTTTACATCGGATCCTGCTTCTTCAGAATCAAACTGGGAGTTGTGGAAAGAGGAGTTTGAAGCGTATCTTGATGCATTGGACGGCGATTCTTTTACTCATAAAAAAAGTTTGCCATTCTTCGACATTGTTTAGGATCTGAGGGCCGGAAGATTTTGGAACACATTCCCCAAGAAGTTGTTCCTTTAGGAGAAGGAGAGGGGTATGGAGAAATTAATGAATACTCTTCAGCCATAAAGTCTCTTGATTCTAGATTTAAATCATGTAAGAATGTCATTATGGAGAGACACAAGTTTTACAGAAGAGCTAAAATTTCAGGTAAACCTGTTGCAAGCTTTGTGGGTGCTTTGAGAATTTTAGCTGTGTCATGCGATTATAAAGCATGTGAGGATGAAATTATACGACATCAACTAGTTGAAAAAACAAACAACAGAAAGGTGCAAGAAACTATTTTATCAACCCCGAATTTAACATTAGAAAAAGCAGTTGAGATAGCTACTAGGATAGAAAACACGATGTCTTATTTGGAACAAATTAACATTTCAGATGCAAAGGTGACACAACAATCTGTATCCTTGGTTAAACGGAAGACAAAGGAAAATTGTACAAAAGATAGGCCTGAGACGTTTTGAAAAAAGGAACATTTTAGAAAGTCTGAGTGTTCTAGGTGTGGTAGCATGTTCCATTTAGGGAATGAGAGTGTGTATCCAACACTGGATAAAAAATGTTTGAAGTGCTTAAAAAAAGGGCATTTCGCTAGAGTATGTAAATCAAAAGGTAAATCTGCACCTAACAAGGGTAGCAAAATTCTCAGGGTGCTTAATGATAATGTTAGTGGTAATGAGGCAACCACCAGTGAGGAAGACAACATTCTAACTATTACTAGCATATCTGAGTCATATGAGGAAATATATGTGGTGTAACTTCTAACAGAGCTCAAAGACCTTTTTGCAACTTACTTATAAATGGAAATGAGATAAGGGTTATGGCTGATTCAGGTTCGCCATTTACTCTTTTGAGTGAGAAAAAGTGGAAAGAGTGTTTTGATCACATAAAACTTAAGGTTTCTTGCATAAAACCTGTGGGTTATGGAGGAAAAACAAACTATTGAGGTTGTTGGTGAATATGAAGCTGAATAAAATTTTCAAGGAAGTATGGCAAAAGGAACTCTGGACGTTGCAAAAGATGATAAGTGTTTGTTGGCGTGGAATGATCAAAAGAAATTGGGAATTTTGCTTGATCCAAACAATCCTGCCTAAGTAATTTTAAGCAGGGATTACAAGCAAGTGCTTTCTGTTAAAGGTAACACATGGGAAGATGATTTTCCTGATGTATTCCAGGAAGCACTTAGGATGTTCAAGGGTTTCACCCACAAAATTAAATTAGCAGGAAATGCTGTTCCTAACGTACATAAAGTTCGGACAGCACCTTTAACTTTACCAGCGGAATTAAGGAAAGAGCTTGACAAATTACGTGAACAGGATGTTATTGAAAGAATAGAGTCTTCTGATTGGGTTGCCCCAATTGTAATTGCTCGCAAAGCCAATAGGTCTATGCGTATGTGTGTGGACTTGCGGGACCTTAATGGACAAATTTGGACAGATCGTCATTCCTTACCTAACATCACTGAGATGTTGTCCACCCTTAAGCCTGCCAGTAGATTTAGTTTGTTGGATATGGCTTCTGCGTACCATCAGATCAATCTACACCCTGACCAAGACATTTAACTGAAGGTTTGTTCCAATTTAAATGTATGCCATTTGGTTTGGCGTCAGCTTCTGCTGTACTGAATCTGTTTTTGATAGGGAGGGGAGGCGTTGACATATGAACAAGCACGAGACTCAACAGAATGTCGGGGAATGGAATGTGGGTGATGGGAGAGCTGGCAGTTGAAGGAGAAGCTCGGTGAGGGAAGGCTGTTCCTGTATGTCATCCTGCTTAATTCGAATAAACTTACCTTGGAACTGCATCTTTGTAAGTCTCCCTCCTGAATCGGGTCTATTGGCATGTATGCTAGTGCAGCATGAGGTGATGCATTATAACAGTTTAATAATTATGTATATGGAAACCCATTACTTAATCCGCTATAAGATCCCACTGTGTCTACTGATTTGCACAGAAAGTTAGTTGCCCAATGTCAGGTTTGAGTAGCTCTAAAAGTCATCATTTTCGAGTACCAGTTTACAAAGAAAAATACAGGGTAGGCTGCTCAACACCTGATAGAGGGCAACTCTGGATCTCTGATGTTGCACTGAAACACATTTCAAAATCTGGATCCGCGTCTGCCTTTATAGTATTAAAGCAGTGATGGAAACTTGTTTGTTTAGCCTTGATCCAGATTCAGAAACAAGCACTAGCAAAGCCAATAGGCCTGGCTATTTTGTCAGGGGCAGTGTTTAGTAATGCTGGGAGAAAATCCCATAATGCGGCAACATCTCGGAGTACAACAATATGGAAGCTGGGAGGGGGGCTCCTCTTGTGAACAGATTGCATTAGCAGAGTTAAGCTGTACCCTCAGAAAAGGAGTCTGAAAATGAAAAGGTACTCACAGTAAATTATTGTACAATAAATTCTTTTGAGAAAGGGCCTATATTTCCATTGCATCTTTAAGTAAGTCTTTGAGCAAGCACATGACCATGGCAACAAAGTAAATCAAATGAGCATGCAAAAACAACTAGGGGATAATGATGTGTCTTTATGACTTCTCATGTAATCCAAAAAGCATACTCTTCCTAAACAAAAAAGCTACAAACAAGCAATTCAGATGTCGTTATGTTGGCAATAAAAACACGTAAAAGAATATACACTGGCTTTTGTCTAAGAAAGCACTATTTGATGCATGACTCTTCCATTTTGTTTTAGCAAATGTAACTCTTCCAGCTTGCAGTGCTTTGCAGACATTATCAAGCAGCACCATGGGCCAATCTCAGACGCACAGTGTGATATCACCTGCAAAATTGTTTAAAAGCCTCTAAACTCTCAATCTGGAAAAGGACTATGAGGGCAATTACACAAGGGCATCAGCTCCCCTCAAATTCATAAACATGGTCATAGTCAGAAGTAATTGCTGCACTTGGGGTATTTCTATGGTAGGGACAGTGAGGTGAAGGTGCTCTTTCCACCTGCTAGAGATGTTGAGCTTCCTCAATTCTCTCTAGTTAAGCGTGAGATGCTAAGTATATCTAAAAACACTGTTTTTTTTTTAGACAATTTTTAATTTGATTTTCAACTGGTGCATAGCATATCCAAATAGACATTACATAGCAGTGTCTCTGCAAAGCACCAAAACTAAGAATGTATATCAAACACTCCCCTCCCTCCTTCTCCAACCATCCCCAGACACAGAGCCCATTGAGCAATCCCTGGTTTCATTTTTCTTCGCTCTCCCCTCCAGCCCGGAGGCCTTTCAGTTTTCGATATACTATGATATGGCCCTCTCATTAGCACATGAATCCACGCACGACCAGCGTCTATAGCTCCAGGGAATAGTAAGCCATCTAGTCTCCCAATATCTTTTTAAACTTCCAAGGGCAGCCTCTATTTGTGTAGGTCACTTTCTCCCCCATCATGAACCCATCCATCACTCTCCTCCACATATCTAGTGAGGGGTATGTCTCAGAGCCCCAAAGGCGGGCGATGTCCCTCTTTGCCACCATCAGTCCCAGTCCACACAACATGAGCTTTCGTCGGGGCAGGTCGATATCATTGGGTATTCCCAGTAGAGTATATTTGGAGTCTGGGGGAATCTGCGCCAACAACACTCCCTCCATCTCTCCTATCACCTTATTCCAGTACTCCTTGATCCTGGGGCACTCCCATAGTGTATGAAAGAAGGATCCGATATTGCCTCGGCATCTAATACAGTTTGGATGCTGCGCTCTCCCCATCACATGTAATTGCTGTCTATCATAGTATACCCTATGCAGAATTTTGAATTGAATCAGTGTAAGTCTTGACCGGATAGCCACCTCTCTAGGGAACATCAGCGCCACCTACCAGTCTATATCTTCTAGAACCCCTGGCTCCGCTTCCCACCGACTACGCAGGTTTATAAGTGTATTCAGCATATTATTATTAATTGGCTTATATGTTAGGGATGTTACTTTAATTCTAGAAGGGCATAATCAGGTATTCCCCCTCCCGGGAGACCCTCTGCTCTCCATGCATTTGGCAAGCGTGTGTAATGATAAAACTGTGTTGTGCTCAGCGCATACTCTGTGCGGAGAGATGCAAAGAACATAATATCCCCCCCTCCATCACATCCCCCACCTTTGAGATACCAATACGGTACCAGCACTCCAACCCGTCAGCTTAGTAGCTCTGATCCAAGCCTTTAAAGCCACCTGGGTGGACGGCTAAAGATGCCCGGTCCTCCCTCACTCATATAAGTAATGCTTACATGATTTCCCTTCCCACTGTAGTCTCTCTAGGCGGAAGGTAGGATGATCTCCCGGTACGAATAGCCAGTCATTGATATTCACCAAGTGTGCTGCCCAATAGTACGCTTCTTGATCCGGAAGAGACAGTCACCCCGCATAATGATTGCGTTATAGCGTCTTAAGAGCTATTCTTGGATGTTTCCCCTCCCACAAAATGAGCTGCATATCTCGTTCTATACCCTGAACCGGCCCGGGGGTGGGGGGACCTGATAGTATGTGTTCTGCAAAACATAGAGGAACTTTGGTAAAGGGATCATCTTAATCATGGCAACCCACCCCATCAGCATGAGAGGCAGAGATCTCCATCTTTCCAAATCAGCCCTGCATTCTTGCATTACCCTCCCCAGGTTATTAGCGTGACAGCTTTCGGCCTTATGTGTCATGTAGATGCCAAGGTATCTGAAACCTTCAGTGATGCTTTGCAGGCATACTGGGAGGGGGGGGGAGTGGTACATCTCCCCATGGAGTATATAGGATTGTTTTGTCCCAATTAATGTGATATCCTGAGTGCCTCCCGTATTCCTCAAGCAGATAGAAAAGTATTGGTAGGGATATCTCTGGGCGTGCTACAAATAGGAGGATGTCATCCGCATACAGAGAAATACGCTCCTCCACATCTCCCTCCTCCCACAGTCTGAAACCATGCAGTCCCAGGTAAGTACGGATCTTACACACTAAGGATTCCAAGGTGAGGGCAAACAATAGGGGGGACAAGGGGCATCCCTGCCTCGTGCCCCGTGCAATGGGAAAGTCGAAAGAGAGGACTCCGTTTACTCTTACTGCTGCCACTGGGTTACAGTAGAGCAGTCGCACCCACTCCCTATATCTCGGGCCAAATCCAAATCGTTCTAGTGTAGCTTCCAGGAAAGGCCAATGCACTGCATTAAATGCTTTCTCAGCATCCAGGGCTAAAAATAAATGGGGGTCTAGACAGGCCATTATGGTAGTCAGCCAAATATGGGCCTGTCTCAGATTATGGGGGTCATTCCGACCTTGGTGGGCGGCTACTGCCGCCCGCCAGGCGGAAACCGCCATGCGGCCGCACTCACGCGGCCCCCATTCCGACATTCCCGCCGGCCCAGCGGGAATGAGGCCGCAACACAGGAGCCGGCTCCGAATGGAGCCGGCGGTGTTGCGGCCGTGCGACGGGTGCAGTTGCACCCGTCGCACTTTTCACTGTCTGCTATGCAGACAGTGAAAAGCTGGCCGGGGCCCTGTTAGGGGGCCCCTGCACTGCCCATGCCAGTGGCATGGGCAGTGCAGGAGGGGGCCCCAGGACACCCCTTACCGCCAGCCTCTTCCTGGCGGTTAAAACCGCCAGAAACAGGCTGGCGGTAAGGGGGTCATAATCCCCAGGGCAGCGCTGCCCTGGCGGATTATCACCGCCGTGGCGGTAAGGGGGTCAAAATCCCCAGGGCAGCGCTGCCCTGGCGGATTATCACCACCGGGGCAGAAACGGCGGAAAACCGCCGGCACCGGCGGTGCGAGTCAGAATAGGGAAGAAAGCACCGCCAGCCTGTTGGCGGTGCTTTCAGTCATTATAGCCCTGGCGGTCTCGGACCGCCAGGGTCAGAATGACCCCCTATGTCTTGTGGAACGTCCCGGCATGAAGCCGGTCTGGTCCATGTGAACTAGCGGGGAGATAACGCCATGTAGGCGAGTTGCCAATACTGTGGCCAGGACTTTCACCTCCACGTTCAGAAGGGATATCAGTCTATAGGATGCACACATCCACTTGGGTCTCCCCTCATTATGTATAACTGCTATCTCAGCCCTTCATAAGTCAGGGGCGAGAGCTCCTTGTACACAGGCCTCTAAAAACATACTTAAAAGATGGGGAGCCAGGATATCGCGGAAGTTCTTAAAAAGCTCAGCCGGAAACCCGTTAGGTCCCAGGACTTTGCACGGTCGGAGCCTTGTCAAGGCGGCTGTGACCTCCTCTAAAGTGATATCTCCCTCCAGCTCTTCCCGTTCCTCTGCTTCCAAGATGGGAACGGCTACACTGCCTAGATACTCAGTGATGCGGTTGACATTTTCTATTAATCTTGCCCTATAGAAGTCCCTATAGAGCCACTTCACAGTCCTGTAGGTCCCAGGCTCCCAACCGCCACACTCCGCCCCCCTTCATCAGAGGAGAGTGATCAGACAACCCTCTCGCTAAGTAATTGGCTTGTTGTATAGTGCCCACCTCTGCAGGCGGGGCAAATATATAATCCAGTCGGGAAAACATCCCATGATCCCCTGAAAAGTAGGGATATTTCCTGTCTGTGGGATGGGTCCTTCTCCACAGGTCCGACAACACTAATGCTGTAGCAAACTCACAGAGTGGGGGAGTGGGACACAAAGATTTCCTCATCTCGGATCAATCCATTTCCGCCTCCATCACATCATTAAAATCTCCCCCCAGAACATGGAGCAGGGAAGTAGTCCCTAACAGGATCTTTGCTAACTTCTACACAGGGGGGCCTTGAGACTCAGCGGGGCATATGCACTCAGCAGCAAAACCTCCTTCCGTCCCCAAAACCCTTTTACTCCTACATATCTGCCCTCAGGATCTGACCATTGGTGGGTGCTGCGGAAGGGGGGAGACCTACGAATCAAGATCACCATTGCCCTGGATCCAGACGTATATCCTGCGTGCGCCAACATAACATAGGGGCCTCTACTTCGTGCCCCGGGGAGATGTGTCTCCTGAAGGAGTACTATATCCGGTTGCTGCCTTTTTATATATTGGGAAACTAATCTGCGTTTAACCTTGTCCCCTAGTCTGTTCACATTCCAGGAGAGGACCATAAGGCCTTGCTCACCCTCACTGGGTGTCTCCTTGCTTTTACTCATGGGGTCCATTTAAAACCACTGGCCATATTTGTATAATCCTGCAACTGCCAAGGCCCCTAGGAGTGTAAAGGGTGGGCTCGAGAGCCAACCTCCCTATGAATAAAGTGCCCAACTATCTGTGCCTGTGGGTTGACTGTGTAAAGCGAGAACCAAAAAGGAACAAAACTTACTAGAATGAAACCCCTCCCCACCTCCCACTGGCCCCTGTGTGTGTTCATTTCTGCCCACCAGCTCCACAGGAGTCAAGAGGTCTGTAGCCCTCCACCTCTCCCTCCCCCCTCAACAGTTCAAACTTATGAAACTCAGTCAGGGCGGGTCTCCCACTGTTAGGAGTGGAGACCCCACTATTCAGTACTCAATACACAAAAGGCCTCTTTGCCCCTGTAGAGAACCCCAGTAGACATATGTAAGGTTGCTATCAACCATTGGAAGCGATAAGATCTGTCCGCACTCCTTCAGCCTCTCCTCATATGACCACTCCTCCGGACTTATGGGCCTCCGGGGCCTCTTTTTCAGTCTCTAAATTGTCAATGACCTCTAGCTGCGGGTGAGGAGAGTCCCTGCCCATTTCAAGGTGACTCTCTGGTGTGAAGCAATCCGTATCTGCACCCCTGTTTCTGTTCCGGATACCCACGCTGTGGTTCCCTTCCGAATCAGTAGTGTCTACTCCCCATCTCTGCCCATCAGGGGAGTCGCCACGGCATGTCGCTCTCACCTCTGTCATCGTCGACCCCTGCGTCTTGGGAGAGACCACTCTTTGAGCCTCGCTCCTTCCTTCTCTTGGGACTCATCATCAGTCCCTCCGTTCCCCTTCCTTGAGAGCTGGGGCGCTCCTCCTGCCACCCCCAGGCCTCTTCCGGAGATTGAAAAAAGAAAGCTTTCCCCTGAAACAGGAACTTCAATTTGGCGGAGAAGAGGAGCATGTACTGGAGCTGGAGATCATGAAGCTTGGCTTTAACTAAAAAGTATGGCGCTGTTTCTGAACTTCTCTGGTATAGTCTGGGAAGACCAGGATCTTAGACTTTTCGTACCGGACCGCACCCATTCTACATACCTCAGTTAGGATCATGTCCTGGTCTTGGTAGTTGAAAAAACGGGCAATCACTGGTCAAGGGGTGCCCCAGGAGGAGGCCTCCCTCCCAACTATCTATGTGCTTGTTCAATCACAAAACAAGTAGAGAACTTTTCAGGCAGGAGAACTCTCCGGACCCATGTATCCAAAAATCGGTTCATATCTGTCCGTTCAAGTCCATCTGCAAATCCTACAAATCGTAGATTGTTTCGCTGTGCTCGGTGTCCTCCAGCCGCCACACAATATCTTTATTAAGGACTTTGGTTTCTGACATTTCTTTTTGCAGGTCCCTAACGGTGTCTTCTAGATCAGGGATTCGTGTCCACGCAGTTGTAACTCGTTCTGCCACATTTTAGAGGTCTTGTCGCAGCAGGGAGACCTCAGAGTGTACCTTGCCCATTCGCCCCTCTAGGGCCTCTTTGGAGGCCTGGATCACCGTGAGGAGTGCAGCGTTGGCGGGGGTCACCGGGGTGGTCCGACGGCGGGGGGGTCACCACCTTGGTATATCGATCCATTTTGCCCTGTCGAGGCGGCTTAGGTTCCTTGTCTCTCGCCATTTGAAGACTTCGACAGGCTCCCCAGCACCATCCAGTCACCACTTGTCAGACAATGTGCTTTGGTGCCCAACCGCAGGGTGAGGCTTGGGTGGGGAGCTTCCAGCACCCGCTGACCCTCCAGAATATGAGTGTCTGCCCCGGGTGCCTTGTTTTACAGTCCTGCAGCCGGGCTTTCCGTCTTCCTCCTCACTGAGGGGGAGAAGCATCCCACCCTCGGCGACCATTCTCATTGTTCCTTCACTCCCTATTTGTTTTTACGTGGCTCCTTGGGCCCTTTTACCACCAACGGCTAGCCCCTGTCGGTTAAAAAGATGGGTGTCTCTCCCTCCATGCCCCTTCTCTTCATCCTGCGGGCCCTAGGAGCTTCTGATTCCCTGCAGCTCACGTTCCTGCACCCCACACAGCCATAAAATTGAGGGTGGGGGGAGGGGGTGTAAGCGAGTCAGGGGTGAGGGGAAGGGCCCTCTGGCCTGGGAGATCGATCCGCCCATGCTGTGTTGCCTCGGCTTTCTTTTGCGCTCCGTAGGGGGCCAGCCCCGGTGTCCAGCTGTCCTCTCCTCCACCTCCGAACAGACGCTCCAAGGGGCGCTCCAGCGGCAGGTCCACCAATCGGAGGACCCACGTCAAAGATTCTCCTCACCTCCGTCCGCTCTCCGCTGCTTCTCACTCCGAGGCGCCCGCCTCTGTCTGATCCTTTGCAGAGTGCAAGCCTCAAGGCCCCCGAGGCCTGGCTGTGCAGATCTTGCAGCCGCCCAGGAGCGCCCTGATCTCCCCACAGCTCCTCCTCTCACCACAGTTGGCCGCTCCTCGATGAGGGAGCACCTCTGGGGAGGTGGGGGGCAGTCTCTCTGCCCCGGTGTGGTCCGGAGGGGTTAGGATGTTTTCGCCAGGATTTGGGGCGGAGGCCACTACAGAGCTCTTCAAGGAGCATCTGTCTTCAGCATCATCTTGGCTCTGCCCCCACCTAAAAACATTGTTGTCATTACATCCACAGGATTGCTTTCTCTCTTAGCGAAGGAAACACCTCACGGAAGCAAGCATGGGGTATACAGATTGCATCTTACTGTGCCCTGGGCTTTTCATCGTCAGTGTGATTGAGTCAGGCTGGAATTTATTGATGCAGTCCCAGCCGCTCACACCACAGTGATGCTATGGAAGGAAGGGTTGTATACACTACTGCTGTAGCAAGAGAAGTTCCTACATAAATGTGGGTACTTGATGCGTGTGGGTCCTTGACTGGAAACAACTCAATTGTTTTTACAATTAACAAATCGCCTAGGAAAAATTAGTATGTTTTGTTTGCTGTGTTAACTAACACATTCTAAAAGTATGATGCATGCATAGACCTGTAGGATAAGTTGACATGTTTCACTACCTCGCTGTTTTTGGCAGCACTTTCACCTCACTGACACTACACCTATAAGTGGCTTAATTCCCTTTTAACAGAAAATGGCTGTCCGTGGTAACACTACTGTTGCTGTACAGTTGATGGTATAGGTACTTCAAGGCAGCATCAGTGAGAGTTCTTGACTGCTTGCCTACATGGGTTATCTGATATATATTACCCACAGTGCACAGTGAATCACTCAATATGGCACTATTTCTAGGAGTTATGCACAGTTCAATGGTGGTGTCAGAGCTTATTTTTAGGATCTCTGACTTTCGTCAGATAAATGGGGCATAGACAAATGTTGTGATTGATCCAGAATTGGGAATCTGGTCAGGTTTGAAAGTTGGAATAAGAACTCGGATTACCTGCTTACACCTTAACCAGTGTAATTACTATCACTCGACAATGCCTTCAATTTAGAGAGGTCTATGTTCTGTCTCTGTTTCCCTAATCAACTACAAATTTCAACATAATTCAAATTTTTTTTTGCAGCGTGCTCCTAATCTTTCAATGGGCAATGTGATTCACCTGCACTTGAACAATAACTATGGATAAAGCAAGGCATAGTAGTGTGACACTGCCGTTAATCTGGAGGAAGAGCAAAGTAAGTGGAATAAAATGGATAAAAACTGTTATTTAATTGGTTTACATCACTGATATTCACATCAGGCCCTTTAGGTCTTGGCTACACATTGCATGGTTGTGCTGCGAGACATACCATTTACAATTCAGCGGACTTACAACGCCTGCATAATTTTAGATTTGCTTAGCTCCGAGAGGCTTCCCTTCTTTTCTTGTGTTAGGTCCTCCTTGGAACATGGACCAAGTACCTATCTTTGTGCAAAACAATTTTTTTCATTATTTTTTCGGCATTTTTTTGGTACTTTCTGGACGTGCAATGTGCTTTCCTACTTTTAACACAGGCACAAGGTTTCTTATTTATGTTGCTTTCACCCTATCTGCCATCTCTATTGGCTCTTTAGTTACTTATACCCACAACTGTACTACTCTAAGCTACTCCCCTATGCTCCAAGCCACTCCACTCTACTTCACATCAGTCTACTCTATGCCCCTCCACTCTACTCTATACCACTCCATGTCACTCTGCTCTACACCAATCCATGCCATACCACTCTTCTCTACTCTGTGCCATTCCATGGCACTCAATGTCTCTCGACTCTATGACCCTCGACTCTACGCCATTCTATGCCACTCCACTCTACACAACTCTACTCTACATGACTCCACTTTATGTCACTTCACTCCACAAAACTACATTCTACACTACTCTACTCTGAACCACTCCACTCTACGCCACTTTACTCCACACCACTCTACTAATGATCCTGGCAGGAGTGTGAAATTTGTCACTCCTACGATGAGCCTGTTCTCCACTTGTAAACACTTTCTGCAAAAAGGCCAGAACTACATCCCATAACTATTAAGTGATTGCACAGTGTTCTTCAGCAGATCTGTTGTAAGTACTGACTTAAATGGGCAGACACTAAGTACCAGCATTTGCAAAGTTTCAAAACGAGCGCACAAAACTTATTTTTTTCATAATCTTTTTCTTGGTTTTGCAATACAAATAACCAAAACAGTTTGCATGGAAATACGGGGGGAGCACTGCACCTGGTGCACCTCAACTTGAAGTCTACACATTCTCCATAGCCTTTCAGAACAATAATAAAATCTATGAAAAGAATTTAACTGTACCAGGTGAAGGTGAGAGAAACTTGCTAATGTTCGAGCTACCATCTTCGCCTTAACCCAATCATCATCTTCCACTAATCCCAGGTCAGGCTCTCATTTATGCCTTAAAGTCGTCAGTGGATTCAGGGAATTAATAAGCACTGAGCAATACTGCCGTGGCACCCCTTTTCTCCCAGCTCCTCCATCACTAATTTCACCTCCAGCAAATTATACACCGGAAGTTCTTGTAGATTTTCTCTATAATGTTCTTGGGCATGCTGCACCTGTAAGTATCTCTAGACTGTCATTTATGTAACATCAACTCACTGGACAATCCTATGTAGGTTTTAAATGTTCCTTGATAGCACACACCTCCCAAGTACGATATGCCAATCAAGTCACACTTGTGGAATCCTAACTCAGCCGTGTGATTGCGCATTTGCCATTCCATAATGGTGTAGCTTTCATCAGTAAACCATGCCACTTTATTTGCTTCAACACTTCATGCCAGCACAAGAAGGGCAACTTGGTAACCATTGGGAGTCCAAAAGGTGTCACTCTACTATAAAATATATACAGGAGATCATGCATTTGTAATCTGTCAAGTTCTAGCCTATATATCAGGTCTCCCCAGTGTTTCATACATCCCTTCATTAATGATAATGAGCTGAGGAATCCAATAATATAAACACATATCTGCCCAACTCAAGCCCACATCATACATTCCCTGGCTACACTTGACAAATGTAACCTGGGAGACCTTATTATCCCACAGAAAAGTTATCTGTGATTGTAGAGTACAGAAGAAAGTGGGTGGGAGTGTGTAGGGGTAATTCTGGAAGACATAGAAGTGGGGAAGGGAAACCATTTTGAAGAGAGTTCCCCTCTCTGTGACAGATTTCAGCAGGGATGACCATGTTTCAATATCTGACTTTAGTCTCCCAAGCAATAGGAGTATGCTTAGCTCCCACCCTCTCTGACTCTCTGGAGTGTCTGCAAAATGTCCATTCCAGGTAGCAAAAATGGTCTCCCACCTGCTTCATACCCATAGCTTGGAGGTACTGGGCAGGGTCACCGATCACATGCACATTAATGGTTCCCCCCAGTTAGCTTTCATACTTGAAGCATCACCATATACCTTCAACATTTCCATTAAACACGGGAAAGACATTTCTGGCTTTCGGAGATACAGTAGTATATCATCTGCATGCAATGTCACTCTATCTTTGTGATTGGGGGACCAACTAAACCCCTGTACTTGGGTGTCTAATCGTATCTAATCTGCCAAGGACTCCATGACTAAAGCAAAACACATGGCTGACAATGGGCACCCCTGATTCGTACCCTTTCTGACTAGAAACGGGTCTGACAGTGAGCTGTTCTCCCTGACTTGGGCCCATGGCTCCATAATCAGAGTTTTAATATGGTGGCGGAAATGCGTCCCAAAGTTCATACGCTCCTGGAAACGGAAGAGAAAGGACCAAAGGACCGTGTCAAAGGCCCTCTCTGTATGTGACCGAACAAGGCCACCTTCACCCAACATTCTACTCTACACTTCATTGCTATGTCAACCAATGAAAAGATCAAGAGACGCCATTGCGAGGGTCAATATGGGGCACCAGCTGGGACTGTTAGTCCAGCCAGCCACAAGTTGTCCCCCATTTTGTAGATCCTACCCAGGGACCTCATTCAAGAAGTTAGGGCGCCTCCAAACAATTTCTCCTTTAACCGCGTCGTACAAAGATCTAAGTGGCTCTGAGCTAACTGTCATCTATTCCACCACAACATCTCTCTGAGAAATTCTATCTTCAAGTTCCTGTCCCTCCCTGTTTTCAGCTTTTATTTTCCCTTTTATGTAAGTCATGGCCTGCTCCCTAAGGACTATCTTGAAAGCCTCCCATAGGCTATCCGTTAAGGAGATCAACCGAGATGAAGTTAAAAGAGTTCAACAATACTCTCCCGGAGGAATTCTGTAAAACTAGTATCCAACAGCCATCAAGTATTGAGATGCCAAATGCCTCATTGGCTGTAGGAGGCCATGTTAACTCCACTTAAGCGTGATCCAGCAGACGC
Source organism: Pleurodeles waltl (assembly GCF_031143425.1). Lineage (NCBI taxonomy): Eukaryota > Metazoa > Chordata > Amphibia > Caudata > Salamandridae > Pleurodeles > Pleurodeles waltl. The sequence goes on along the minus strand of NC_090446.1, from coordinate 1,297,296,364 downwards.
CATGGTAGAAAGCGCGTTGAGTGTAACCTGCATGCATCAGTGACTGAGAGAAAAAAGAATCTATCCTTGAATGAGATCTGTGAGAGTGGGAATAGTGTGTATATTGCCTATGTTATAGGTGCATCCTGTGCCACATGTCTATCAACCCCAGTGAGGCCACCCACTGTCTTACACATGTAAGTCTTGTAGATGTGGTCGTTTACTGAAATCTATGGAGAGGTCCATCAAGGAGTTAAAGTCCCAATCACTGTGCAGCCTGGTGGAGAGTAAGCCTAAGCTGGTGTGAATGCCTGAAGAGTTTAATTGATTAGTGTAAGCAGAGTTTAAATGCTTGCTAGTGTCCAAGCTTTCCCTTCCAGCATGCATGCTAGTTTTATGAATCTTCGCAGGGGATCAGGTTTGGTGGTGTTCACACCACAGCCATAGCTAAAAATGAATCAATCCCCAAGTATGGTGGTAGCGTCACCAGTCCTCCAGGCCCCAACCGGGAGAAAAAGACAGAATCAGGCTTGGGGGCAGCGCCTGTGCTAGCAAGCCATCAGTTGATAGGGTTGAATCTGCATAGCTCCTACTCCAAGCTCCCCAGTGCACCTGTCAGCTATGCCAGTGCACTGCCTGCCTTCCATCTAGCCAGCCTGACCTTTGGCCTGCAGGGAGATATCAGTCTGCGGATTTTTGGTCTGCACGGGGCCCTCCGATCAACTGGCTGTCATTTGACGTGTATCACACCTGTGTCATCAGTTGTGCCTGCCGGCAGCTGTCATTTGCTGTCAGGCCTTGTGGGCCCGGATATAGCACAGCACTGCCCACCAATAATGGCAGCAGAATAAATCCCAGCACCCGCACCACACTGAGAGTGCATGGTATAGGCTGTAGCATGTTTCAAACACAGGATGTCATTTGATTATTATTGGGACAAGAGGAGCCGACGGGAACCACGACTACTCGCCTATCTTGCTTGGCCACGCCCCAGCACTAAAACGTCTTTGCTCTTAGCTGGGGAGCAATATCTTTTAATGGGAAAGTGCTGGCATTTCTCAGAAGCAACCAGGTACTCTGGTATAATAAAAAACTGAAACAAAATACTTCCATTTCAAGCAATGGTGAAACACAATCCTGCCCGCAGAGCAAATTCATCTGCTACAGTGAACATCACTATGCAGACTATTTGCATTGTGTACATGGGGAATCAGACCTGAGAGGCAGCTGAGCTGTCAATTTATTGGTCCCTTTACCCATCCGCAGCCCTGCTGATTGGGTATAGGTGATTTGGGTGGAAAATCTGTGATGTCCACTCGCATGAGCTTGAGGGTGGTTAGCAATTATTTCTAGTATTGGTGCCATGAAGGGCAGATCATAAGGATGACCTATGATGAGGAAGATCCACTCCCACAAAAAGGTACAGCACAATTAGCAAGCTTCTCTTGCACAGAATGGGGAGGAGCAAAGCATGGTTACTAGATTGCTCCATCTCTTGTGCAAAACTTTCAACCAGGACAATCGTCTTAGCCTCCAATCTTTTGCAGTCTAGGACATGCATTATACTTTTTAGTATTAGCACTTTAGTAGTAAGAATGGGCTCAAACCAAAGCATAAAAGTGCTCGTTGCTTAAAAGAAATCACATGTGTGTCATTGGGTGACTTGATGGCTATGATAAGGAACATCTTGGACAGCAGTTAGGCATTTTCCTGTGAGTAGCTGAGTGCTACTAAGCGTAGGAAATCATGAGTATGGGGGAGAGGGTGCCCAGATGTATGATTGCACATGGCATATTCCAGTCGTCCTGGGTTGTAGTGACTCAGAGCAGAGTGCTGAACTGGGTGCTGCTGGCATATTGTGTGGGCTTACCAAGCTTGAAAGCTATGGACATGGGTACTGTTGCCACATACCAGGAAGCCTAGGTGTTGCTAGGAAAATGATTCTGAGATAAAGAATGGTGAAGGAGTGGAGTTTCCTGGAAGCTACTACCAAAGTATATACTCCAGGAATCCTGCATGGCAGCTGTAATATAGAAAGGCTATTGGAGTGCATTGTTCTGGAAGCTGGTGCCAGATTCCTGGTGCAGGATATCGCTTGATAGTGTGTGTTTTCTTGTAGCACCCTCTCAATAAGGAGCTACCAGCAAACCCCCAAAATCTATTCACATTGGACTCTCTCCACAATACAGTGTCAAGGACTGAGGGGGGTGGGTGCCGCCCCTGTGAGGTGACCCCTGTGATACCTAGACTATATACCACACCCTCCTTGCCCAAGAATAAGACCTGCTTACCGTTGCAGTACCCTGCTGGGCTGACCCTCGCCCTTGCGCCCCCTGATGTGGCCTGTGCAGCGCTATTGTGATGGGGAAGGCTGACAAACATCAACCTTTGATCACATTTGAGACCCAACGCCTTACCAAATCTGAACCTAATCCCTCCCTCTCCAGAAATTGAGCGGGATGCGGTGCCCTAGGGAGAAACTACCCTTGAAACCACACTGCTCGCCATGCAACATAGCCTGCACTCGATAGATGGCAAAATTGGCACCCTTAATAGCCACATGGATCACAAAGCAGCCAAGCAAGCTAAACAGAACACACAAATCACAGAAGCGGAAATACACATTTCCACCACAGAAGATGATTTATAGTCCAGCTCTACACATTGCCTCAATATGAAAAAAGTCCTTGCAGTGATCCAAGCTAAGAACGAAGTTACGTCGAAACAACCTTAGGATCACTGGTATATCAGAATCTACCAATATTGGGAAAATGGATCACTATGTAGAGACTATGCTTTGTGATACCCTTGGTGTGGAGAACCTGTCTGCCATGCTAGTGGTGGACTGGACACACAGATCACTAGTGGCTCGACCCCCTCTGGGAGTGCCATTGCGCCCTATCATAGCTAGACTCCTTAATTACCGGGATCGTGATGTGGTGCTCCACCTTGTACAGGAAGAAAAGACCGTACAATACCAAGGCAATGATGTGCCGGTGGCGCAAAGGGCATTCCTTCCTATTAAAAAGAAACTGCGTGCTGTACCTGGTAGGACTGTGAATCGGACAAGGATGGATACATAAAATATTGGCAACACCAAAAGCAGCACTTGACTATGTGAAAGCCCTCTCCCAGAAATGTCGCACGCAACCAGGATTGGATTATGAGGAACTGGACAACTAAAGGCCTGCACCCCTTTGTTTGGTACACCAGTCAAGGACTTGCCTGCTGCACACAGCTTAGTGAACGCTCAGTCTTCTGAAGGCTCACACGTGAATGAAGAGTGCATTGGAATTGTTTGGTGACCTAGTATATGAGGAGGAATGGTATTTTAAAATTAGATTTGATCTCCTCATAAATAGACAAGTAAAAGAAGTGAAGAAGTCTGAGGATATATTTAAGGGACTCCCATCGTACTAGTCCTGAAGAAGACCCATTGTGGAGCTGGGATTTGGCCCAAGATATAGAGGGGTCGAAACGTCGACGAATATATCATAGTCTGGATTGGTTTCTACATAGTATCTTTGGAGGATTGAAACAATTGATTTAGACTCTCTGAGGATTTGGAATGGATTTAATGCAGCAAACAGAAAAGAACCAACGGACTGTTTTTAATGTTTCTTCTATAGGATTTTGATCCATTGGAATATGTATTATTCTTCTTTCTATCTATCATGAGCACTTTTTCTCACACTACCTGTCCTTTGGTGTGCTGTTTTATCAGATGGGCTGTCCATATAGGATGAATATATTAAATTGATATTTATGTATGAGTAAATAAATGAATATTATATTTGTATGAATAAATAGTTTGTTTGTTTTCACCTATGTGGCCTCGCCTGGCAGTTGGGAATGGGCTGTTCTCATGGGGAGCAGGGTCAATACTGATGTGCATAAGACGACCCTCTGTCTAGAGTGGCATGGTGGGTGGAATAAACAGGACTGGATGCAGCCCTGAGCAATCCCTAATGGCTGAGATTAATTCAAGCACTGCATTCATCACCTTGCTGTTTGTCGAAGAAAACCAAGACGTATAGTACCAGTTCTCCCTCCTGAAGGACATAAAACCTTTTGGCTCTAAACTGACATTTTGCAACAAAATACTGGCTTTACTGAAAGGCAAGGTACACAGTCCAGCATATATCATCTAAGTCCTGAAGACATTCAACCATATTATCACAACATAGAGAAACATCACCGGCTTCCCCTGGTCAATTTTTAAGACCAGCAACAACACCTACAAGGCAACCAGAAAGGCATGCCCTGGCATACCTAGCTCAGAAAATAACAGCCTGGGGTGCGAAGTGCCACATTTGAAGTAAAGACACCACCAAATGTACAAATACAAGAGAAGCTGAAGGTATGACTTCACCATCTATGATTCTCTGATTGGAAAGAAAATCCCATCAATATCATAACTGCCACAACTCTCCTATAGTCCAGCAGGATTGGAAGGCTTGCTACTTCAGAAAACAGTACATATCTAAGTGATAGCAATCGCTGACCAAAAATACTCTGCCTTGTTGTAAAAATGTTCATGAATCGTACTCTGGGAGTATATCCATATTCAATGTGTGGATGCTGTCAAGTTATGTTCACACTATATGAATACCCATAAATATAGATTACTATCAGCTCACAGTAAAATGATGTTGCAAATGGTTGACTATTAACATTGTTCATCAGCCCAAATACGGTTGATGAAGCACAGCATGATGATATGAAAGCCAGCTATGTAGTCCCTTGCACCTAGACAGAAACACTTGCAAATGTGGCCACACAAGCTGTATCAGTCAGATGATGACCTGTCTGACCAGAAGTTTCTCTCTTCAGTGTGAAGTACCAGGAATTGTATTACTGTTAGTCCTCCACCTAAAAGAAGGGAGCAGGTCCTAACAAGGCAATGGACTACCTACCATGAGTTCCACCACAAAGTAACTACTAACAAACACTATTTGACAATTTTTTTTTTTTTTCAGTATTGTGGTCACAGCTGGCATAAGTATAATACTCAATGGGGTAGGTCCTGAAAAAAACAATTTGCTGGCGCCTCAACCTCCAGGTGGTCTTACCATATTACACTAGCTCTAGTTGTTGAGGTTAGGGCATTGCATAGTCAGCTTCTAGCTGAGAGATAGCCTCAGTGAGTTAACCACCCACCGCTGAGACATGTGGGGTTCTACAGGTCAGGAGTCTGAATCCAGGTAAGGCCATCAGCCTGCTCCATTGTGTGGTCAGTATATTATTATAAACTGAATAGTAATGATAACAATACTGCTACTATTTCCAATATTAATTTATGTTATTTACACCTATGAGGGTCTTATTTAGTTTTCTAGTAGGGATGCTATGCAAAGGACAGTATTCTGGTTGGCAGGTTATATTAAGATCACTGGGCACCAACAGACAGCTATGGTTTACAGTCTCATGGTTGTCAGCATGTCTAACTGATGCCAAGTGATCCGAGCGATCTGTTTTTTACAGCAACCAAAATTTTGAACCTATTCACTAGGTGCCACTGATCTAGATGCAACTCCTGTGCCCTGTTTTCGGAACATATTTAGCCTGCCACAACGTACACCTGAAGGTGGATGTCACTTTGTACTCCAGAAAATGTAGAATAGTGGACTTCTGTGAGCAATAAGGTGTCCCCCTCTACCTGTCCATGAAAGTGTTGTATTTTCCGAATGGGCCATTAATGCTGGGGAGCTTTTCCATTGGCCTGTTTGTCCACCTCACTTCAGCTCTCACAGCCTAGGGAAGGTGTTGTTGAGCCTTCTGGTCCATCCATGGAGAAGATACCAATGACTCACTGTGTGGGTATATAGTGGACTTCTCATTAGTGTTGGATGATTCAAGGTGAGCATAAATATGTTATCATACATATCATCTCTCGTTCACACAGATGAATGTATTTTTTCACATATGCAGTCTCAGGGCAGATGTCACTTCCAAGAAATGAGATTTAACAAGCATGCTGTGTAAGTGAGCAGGAATGTCTGAACCAAGGGAGCACAAGGAAAAGGGTTTCTAAGGGGCTTACAGCACTTGCATTTACGCAGGATGTGTACAGATCAAGTGTAATAGAAAGGTGCCATAGTGAACTGTGTCCTGAAAAGAATGCTTACAAGTACAAACTCTAATAGATAGGCTTTGGAAGCGAAACTGAGCTGTAATGATCACAGTCTAGCATTTAGCTTGTTCATGTCATTACATGCGGATTCTGCTTTCCTCAAACAGCTACAAGTTTTATTAGGGAAGCTCTTCTCCAGTTCACACAGTTTCTGCTTCCTTTTCCTGTATCACATCAAGATTCCTTAGATCAGGATCCCACTCACTGCTCTTGGGCCCGGTTGCTACAATGCAGAGGGTTGGAGAGATGATCTGGCTGGATCTTAGGTCCTAAACTTTGGAATGGTCTTCTCCTTGGCCTACGCCAGACCATCCCCATCTTCTTTTCTGTAAAAAAACTGAAAGCATACTTGTTTTGTGAATATGGTTTTCTCTGCTCTCTGTCATCTTCCTCCAGTGTTTCTGTTCTTTAGTATATCCCCTTGTTGTAATCTTACTCTCAAGAAACCTTCTAGTGACAGCAGTGCTTTATAAATAAATAAGTAAATGTTTACTCTGCCCTTGGCTGGAATAGTGCTATATCCTCAGCAGCCTGTAGATGTTGTGGCACAACCTACAGAAAGTGGTAAGATCACTAACTTGAAGTCCCAGTTAGATAATCTCTGCTGCAAGAGTCATTTTGACACTTATCATGTACATGGTTCATTTAACAATAGTTTGGAATGATGTGATATGATAGGCTTATAGAGTGCAAAGATGTCAAAACACCCTGCTACTATGATTTACACAGCATGAAATAGTCTAAAAAACTGCATAAATTATTGGTTGAGAGCTGCTGTTTCTGAAGATTGTAAGAGAGGTTAGGAACCAAGGGAGAGAAAACCAGTGCCTGCCATTTACCATGGAAACGACTTTGTGACCAGAATGAGAAGTCAGGATACTGAGAAGTGATTGATTTGCAGATTTTAGAGAATATGAAGGACCACAAAAGCAGAATTTAGAAGCCAGGAATGGAAAAGTGTACACCATGTTAGAAGTCACACAAATGAAAAGGATATGGCTTCAGAACTGCGTTATTCTACGTAATTGAAGAGGCATTTCATCCCCATCAGTGGTTCCTAACCTTTTGACGTCTGTGGACCCCAACTTTATCAATACTGGAACCCGGTGACCCCCACTGAATCATTATTAGAATCTGGGGACCCCCTAACTGAGTCAATACTGAAACCTGGGGATCTAATCTGTTAATATTATTTAATTTTCCAAGCAGTTGCGGACCCCCTGAGAAGGCTTCACGGACCCCAGCGGTCCCAAACCACAGATTGGGAACCATTGCTCTACATTAAGTAGAATAACACCTCCAAAATCAACTAAAATAACACATAGTTTTGAAGCTAAATCCTTTCCATTTACATGACTTGATGTGCTAAAGGAGGATGAAAGTACAGGCTGTGAATATCTTTCTCCACTTCTAGTGAGAATACCGTTTTGTGGACAACCATTAGAGATTTTAATTGGATGCATTTCTTGAGCGAGAGCCACTGCCAAATGCGTAATGATAATGAGATATGCGTAATGAGATATGTACTCCCTTTTTTTTAACAACTTGTAAGCAGCCTGCCAGCTGCATTTTAAATTAGCATGTGGTGGTTGAGAGATTTTATAAAAAATACCAAATAACCACTGATGCTGTAGTCTAGACTGGATAGTATAAAGATATTATTCACTTAAACTCCAAACTGAAAGTCGAGAATTTTCAAGTAATAGAAACATTAATGTCAACCTCTGGCTATAGAGTTAGCTTTTCATCCAAGATAATGCCAAGATTTAGAACTATTTTTTGCAGGAAAATTCTTTGACTGCATAGACTGATGCAGTTCAATTGCAATTTAGTAGACCAAAGAGACACCTGTTAGCTGTCCCTCAGTCATTGAAGGATTTAACTTTAGAAAATCTGATTACCTTAATCCTGTAATGATCTCAAGGCAAGAAGTCAGCTTAATGGAGGAACTGGTGTGTGAAATTAAAAAGAAAAGAGTTGTCATCCATATACATATACAACCTAGTACCAGGTATATGCAGCAGATCAGCCAAAGGTAACATAAGGAATTGTTGAAAGGAAGAGGTGACGAGTTCCCACCTTAGGGTACTGCCCATTTTAGATAACATCAAGATGCCAAGAATTGTAATATGAAAATTCTTTGGGATCCATTAGACTGAAAAGACCCAGTCTAATACAGTCTCTTGATAGCCAGTTCCTGGATCTTCTGTAAGAGGTGTTCATGGTCAATGGTGTTGAAAGCAAGGGATAAATAATGCAGTAACAGAGCCTCAACCCCCTCCAGGACCAGAGACTCTAGCGCCTGCCTTTCTTAAGGTCGCTGAAAGCAAAGAACTGTAATGTCAGTACTTTGACCCGGTCGTAATCTGACTTAGGCAGGGTCAAGAACTTTTTTGGTATTCCATGATGACTAGCTCCAAGGTCCAGTTAGCTGGGCAGTACTGAAAGAGTCATTTTAATGCTGTGATCCTATGTTGCCTTTCATTTAGCAATATGTTACTATTACGTGCACAGACATTGTCCCACTGGAAGGATAATTAAGTTGCAACAACATGTCATAATACTAAAGGACACTTTTATTGCTGTCCTAATCATTAGAGTTGGGATGCATCTGAAAAGATGACTCGGTATGCTCACTTTTCACTGCAGCTGTATGTGGCTGACCCGTGTGTATATATATATATATATATATATATATATATATATATATATATATATATATCTCCTACAATGAAAAACAGGTTTCTTTATTACATACAACCTTCTCTTTGAAGTTGATTTCTGCTGTTAGATTTATTTCACAGGCTCCAGAGGTCGTGGAAGCCCTATATCAAAGCTGTTGCTTTCTCTGCTATGGATGTGGGACTCTTTGCTGAAGGAGGGGTCAACATGACTAACAACAGATCTCTGGCTGTGGCGCCTCATGAGCCCACTTTCCTTCCTTTAGCCACACTTTCCCCTGCCCTGGTTGAGTTGCAATCTTGGCCACTTTGGGGCCTTCACACATAGTGCTTATAAAATCTCTCATAGCCCTTGGTCCCTGTCGATAGATTCCTAGAGTTGGCAGAAGACTGAGATTTTTTGGGTTGACCATCAAACTCGTGCCATACACCTATACTCTGTATCACTTTTGCAGGCCATTGGTTGACCAAAGGTACCTGCACAATGGAAGTTGTAATATTTTCTTAAGCATTCCTCCACTTTCATGCACAGTGGAGGGTACAGATGCACAATAAGTCATCTTGCATTAAGGACAATGACAAGAAAGACTGAAAAGGTGGTAATCGCTCAGTTACTTAAGTGTCCTCCCAATCAGGCATTTGGGGTAAAATGTACAAAGCTATTTTGGGGTCGCAAAATGCGAAAATTGCCTTTTGCGACTGCAAAATGGCCTTGAATGTACCATCCCTATTTTGCGAGTCTGTATCCAGTTACCGACTCACAAAATAGGGATTGCGACTCGCAATTAGGAAGGGTTTTTTTAAGGGCATCCCTTCCTAACTGCAAGTCCCAGGCCTATGTATGATTGTTTTGTGAACGTTAATGCAATCTCAAAACAATCGCAGTTACCACCAATTTCAAATTGGTGGTAACCCATTCGCAAACTGGAAGGGGTCCCCGAGGGACACATTCCCCTTTGTGAATAAGGGTGCCAACATTTTTTCAGAGCAGGCAGTGGTTCCACAGACCACTGCCTACTCTAAAAAAATGAAACTGAAACGTTTGGGGCCAGATGTATGAAACTTTTTTGCACTCGCAAACGGTGCGAATCGCAAAATTCGCCAGTTTGCGAATGCAAAAACGTGGACTGCGATGCATGAAAGGCATTCGCAGACCAAAATTAAGAAATAGCAAAAATTGCGATTTTATGCGTTGGGACCTGGTTTTGCGAGTCGCATTTTGCGATTCGGTATTTCCAGTAGGAAATTGCGAGGCGAAAATTGCTATTCGCAAAATCCAAGTCGCAAATCGATGCATCAAAAAATCGCAAATTGCGATTTTTCGCAGAATGGCATTTTGCACATGCAAAATACCACTAAGTGAAACCAGGTGGTAACCAGGTGCAACCTATTTAAAGAGGCCCATAATGCCTCAGACTCTTTTCCACAATGGCTGCACTCTACGTCATGGCGAGGAGAATGAGGATCTTGGCAGGTTTGAGGAGAGGGAGGAGGAGACAGGAGCGCATTTTCAGAGTGCGCATTACACTTTTTAACCTGACACAGGAGGAAATATTTGAGAGGTATAGGTTGAACTCAGCCATGATACTTGATCTGATAGCTGAGCTACAACCCATACTGCAGCGCAGAACACTAAGGACTCACAGCATACCCACCCATGTGCAGGTATTATACTCCCTCCACCTACTCGCCTCAGGGAGCTATCAAGGGCTCATAGCAGCAGCTGGAGGGGTATCACAGAGTACCCTCTCTAGATTTTTCAATGCATTTATCAACGCCATGCTGAGCAGGATACACCAGTACATCAGATTCTCCCACACCCCACAGGATATACAGCAGACAAAAATGGATTTTTACCAGATAGCACAGTTCCCCCACGTCCTAGGTGCCATAGATGGGACACATGTTGCAATCTGTCCACCATCCGCCACAGAGTATGTGTACCGCAACCGTAAATACCAACATTCAATGAATATACAGGTTATTTGCAATGCCTCTTACATCATTACTGATCTCGTGGCCAGGTACCCAGGGAGCACACATGATTCTTACATCTTTCGCCATAGCGGCATTCACACAAGACTGCTAGCTGGGGAGTTTGGAGAAGGATATCTACTAGGTATTGTCCCTCTATACAATGGTGCATTGATGGCGTGCTGATGTCAGATGGCTCAGTTACTTATAATACCCTCTGTCCCTTCCAGGAGACAGTGCCTATGCAGTGCGCACCTACATGATGACGCCCTACCTCAATCCTGCAACACCTGCTGAACGGAGATACAATGCAGGACACAGGGCGACCCGCAACGTGGTGGAGCGCACCTTTGGACTGCTGAATAGTCGCTTCCGGTGCCTCCACAAAAGTGGAGGGGCACTACAGTACAGCCCAGAAACAACATGTAGAATAGTGGCTACTTGTGGAATCTTGCACAATATAGCTACCACCAGGGGCATACCAGTAGAAATATGTGATTCTGAATCTGATGAGGATGATGATCCCATACCACCCCTACAGCCAGCAGACAGGACCAGTGCAGCAGAGGGAAGGCAAGGGCGTGCTGACATCACACACAACCATTTCAGATGTAAGTATGAAAAACACAAATGCACTGACAAATGTACCTGTAGTGAAGTAAATTTATTACCTTAATGTCAGGTAATGTTAGTCCAACGAATAGCAAAAGAATTAAGTCAAAAACACTAGAAACAATAGAAGTTCAGAGTAATGCACTATTACTTCATAGTGAACTCATTACCCCTGTGGCCGCTACAGTTAATTTCCTGAGCCACGCACACTACTCGGGTGCCCAGTTGCCTCACTGGCAACTCGATTGTCCGCCTCAGTGGCAGTGCTGTGCCTGGCACTGCGCCATCTGGTGTCCATTGCGGGTACAGCTAGACTGCTGAGGCTGGAAATGTCCTCTGTGTCCCCCAGTCCAAGCTCACTAGGTGTGGCTGACCTCTGTCCCTTATGTTGTCTATCACATTTGTGATTTGGACAAGTCCGTTAGCCACATCCCTGCTGCTGTGTGCTGCCTCCACCTGTGCAGCCACTGCACAACGTGCAATCAGTGAGGTTGAAGTAGCTAGCCTGTTGACAGAGCGACAGAAGCCCCCGAACATGTTCATGAATCGTCGCTCCTGTCTGCGGTGGCTCACCCTGTCATGGCGCAGCTCCTGGCATAGTTCCCGCACAGCAGAAGTGAGCTCCCTTGTGTCCTTCAATGCCTGCACCTGTCCCTCATGCAGCTGTTCTATATTCGCATTCAGGCACTAAAAGCTGGCGATGCAGGCCCCCCATGTTGGCGTTATGTTGCTGCATTTGTTTTTGTAAGCCAGTTATCCTTTTGTTCTGTAGGCGCTGCTGGTGCAACATAGCTGCTTCCAGCCCACCAAAGAAGGAGGGACCCTCACCTGCCTCATTCGCCTGTGCACCGGCGTTTGTCGCCATCCTGCGGGGTGCTGTGGTCTGCTGAAAACTGGCCTCCTGCATCTGGGTGCACCTGCCAGTTGGGGATGGTGATTGTGGCCCTTCCTGCTGCTCATCCGAGTCCTGACTGATCTCTGGCAGTGGCAGTGCTCTGGGCCTGCGTCGGAGTGGCGCAATGGTGAGAGACCCAGTTGTGTTTGAGTCTAAGGCTGGATGGGTGTCAGTCTCCCCTACGCTGGCACATGCTGTGGCTGCTAGGCCTGGCCCACCTGCAACGACAATATGCAGCATGTCAGTTATGTTTGTTGCAAGTAAGGGCACACAATGGTAATAAAGGTACAGGTACTTCTCTTCACTGTGTTGTGGGTGTTGTGTTCCTCTGGGTGTTGCTCTACTTAATTAGATTGTATGTGCTACTTTCAGCTCTGGGTTGTGGACTGCCACTCCCATAATGCATTGTTGTGCTGCTTCTAAGATGTGGAATGGACTACTTCTCACAATGATGTACATTACTTGCTAATTCCTAAGGGGCTTTTGTGCATACACATATGGGGTTACAATTCAATATTGCACTTACCTTGGCTGGTACTTGGTGTGCCGGAGGTGTCTAACTCTGTGACCCCAGTCACTGCTTCAGGGAGGAGTGTGGACTCCACTAGATCCTCTAATGGGGTGGATGGTGCCTCTGTGGATGGACCGCCTCCTGTGCCCCTGGCCTCCTGCAGTCTTCTTGCCACCCTTTCCTTCGCACGGGACCGCAGGTCATACCAGATCTTCTTAATTTCGTCGACCGAGCGCTGTGCCACTCCAATAGCGCAGATCTTAGTTTGTATATCTGCCCAGAATCTCTTTTTCTCACTCTCCGGCACCTGGAGTGAGCTTTTACCAAAAAGGCGGTTATGGCTCCTGACCACCTCCTCTGTCAGCACCTCCAGTTCTTGCTCGCTAAATTTGAGCTTCCTCTTTCTTTCTTCCTTCTCCTTTCCTTGGGCTGAGGTGTCCATCCTTGTTCAGGTGTGCTGCCTCCTTCAGAGTGTTGCTCAGTGTGGCTGGGCTGCTCTCTCTGGATGCTGGTTTGGGTGTGGCACCTGAAACTGCCTGGGATGACTCACTTCCTGCTTGTGATGTCATCAGGCTCCTCCAGGTGTGCTTTCTCGAAATTTCTCGTTATTTGCGATTTTCAATTACCGAATCGCAATTTGCGAAAATGCAAATTGCGATTTGGTAAATCGGTCTCGCAAACCACAAATAGCGATTTTTAAGAAATCGCTAATTCCGAATCGCAACTATGATACATGGCCTATTGCGACTCGGAAATAGCGATTTCTTAAAAATCGCTATTTGCGATTCGCAAGGCCATTTGTTTATACATATGGCCCTTGGTTTTTATTTTTGAAATGCATACCGGTTTCCTCTAAGGAAAACGGGCTGCATAAAAAAAAAACTGCATTATTTAGAAAGCAGTCACAGACATGGTGGTCTGCTGACCCCAGCAGGCCCCCATCCCTCTGAGTGCGGCCATTCACAAATGGGTTGCAATTTGTGACCTGCTTCATTAATGTTGATGAGGGAGGTCCCTTGCGACCCATTTGTGAATTGCAAACATCGTTGTTGTATATTTTGTTTTGCGATTCGTATAAAATTGCAAAAAGCAAGTTGCAAAACAAAATGGTCATACATCTGGCCCTTGGTCTTTTATACTGGAGGTGGTGTGGCACAGGTGCACTTTACAGCTAGGATGGTGGTACCTTAATTTGTTTTTGGAAAAAGAGGAGTGAAAATCATTCTCCAAAATTCTAAAGGAACAATTCTATTTGTTGTAGGTAGGTAAGGTAACATGGGTTGCTTGTGTCCAGAGATGAGATGGAAGAATCTCATTCACATAGTAGGGGCTGTGATAGGAAAGAACTAGACTCAGAGTAATGAAGATTACCAGTGGATAACTAGGTACTAAACGAGAGCTTAATTTGAGCCGGTGGGGGGCACCAGCACTTATTTTTGGGGATGTGCACTTATATCTTCCCATTGTAGACTAAATATCCGACTTCCAGGGTAAGTTGTACAACACTTTATTGGAGAGCAGGTAGTACACAACTTCATCCATCCATCCCCAACAACTCTTGTACCACACTTTCCATTCTAGAATCCCTCGGACATCGATCCCTCGGCCATCGCCATGAGCACGGCTCCGTGGCGTGCACTAACCCGATACCACACCTCCCTCCTCCTTAACAATGTAACAAATGAAAACAACCTTTCTTATTATGCTAACAGGCTCTTGACATAAATACTGTTATCACAACAAATAAAAACATATACAAGTTATTAGGGAGGTGCACATAGACTATGAGCACTCAATACAAAACCTCGGTATGTCTTTGGTTGTGCAATAAGTTTACCAATTCGGGTAGTCACTGGAGGCAGTTCATTCTGGTTGCCAACATGGGTAGCAACCGATGGATGTTCATGTTGTTTATTAAAGTCACTCTCCTCTTCCAACACAACTTGGTTCTTTTCACCCACAGCCTCCGGCCATAACCAATCAAAATCAGTTCCAGATTTTCCCAGCACAACTTTCCCTTAATTTATCTTCAAATATTCATTGCATTTAACCAATTTGCCAGGTGCCACATTTTCCCGTCACTCAACAAGGCTGAACTTCTAAAAACGTTCCCAACCTGAAGAGGACTGGAAAACCAGCCATTCCCTTTATGCGTTTTACATGCCAATTTTACTTTGACCCAATAACCTGGCACCAATTTAACAACTCTGACCTTGTGGCTTTGATCGTAATGTTCCCTATATACTCTTTGTGCCTTCAAAATATTCCTTTTGACTATTGCAGGGGACCACTTATTCTGAATCTTCACATTCATCCAGGCCCTCTTATCTTTTGTGTACGGTTCCCTTCCTCTTAGTATTCCGAAAGGACTATGGGCCAGATGTATCAAGGTTTTTTGTATTCGCAAATGGTGCGAATGCCCGTTTGCGAATGCAAAAAGCCAGTTCAGAATGTATGAAAGACACTCTGAATGCAATTTTAAGGAATCGCTAAAATAGCGATTCCTTAAAATTGCGACCCTGTTTAGAGAGTCGTAAATTGCGACTCTCTAAATAAGAAATCGCAAATAAGGATTCCTTATTTGCGATTTCTTAGCACATGTATGAAGCCATTCCTAAATGCGATTTGGGCATTTAGGAATCGCTATTTACCACCAGGTTGAACCTGGTGGTAACCATGTGCAAAATTTAAAAATGCATTTAAAATGCTTTTTTTTAAATGTACATGTAAAGCACACATGCCCTTTTGGTATGTGTGCACCTTACAGGTCCCAAGAAAAATGGTGGGGGTGCAGCAGAGGTGGCATTGGGCCCCCAGCACCCTGGGGTTTTGCATTTCCAAAATTGCGATTTCTGGTTAAGAAATCGCAATTTTGGAAATGCAAAAAATTCCCAGATATGGGCCAACAGGCCCATAGGTGCACATGGGGACAGATTCTCTATTTGCGATTCGGTAATAGCATTTGCGATTTTTAAGAAATCGCTATTTTCGAATCGCAAAAATCATACATACCTTTTTGCATTTCTGAAATAGCGATTTCTTAAAAATCGCTATTTGAGAATCGCAAATCGGTTGTATGATACATCTGGCCCTATAGCCAGTAAGAGTGGAGGTTATCCTATTGGCCCACACTATGCTAGCGAACTCCTTTTCCCAATCCAGGCCTGCAATAATGGCTCCCTGGACAGAACCCATAATGACACTGTTGAAACGTTCCACAGCCCGGTTGCCTGCAGGATGGTAAACTGGGGAATATTTTTCTTTTATGCCATTCCGTAACAATAAATGTTTCCACTTCTCTGACACAAATTGAGGTCCATTGTCACTCAGAATAGATCTAGGGATACCTTCCCTTAAAAAGACGCCTGACACAAATGAGATTATCACTGATGAGTCAATCTTCTCACACACTTTATATTCATGCCACTTAGAATAAAGATCCAGCAGGATAATTACATACTTGGAGTCACGTACAGAATTTGATACTGGACCCAATATGTCAATAGCCACTTCTTCCCATGGACATTCCGGACATACACTAAGGCAGACCTAAACACCTTCAAGGATTTGTCTGCATTGGCACACATCTCGCAAGCATGCACCGTTCTTTCAATGTCACCATCCAACCCAGGTCACCAATACTACATTTTCACTCTATTTTTAGACTTTACACTGCCAAGATGGCCTTCATGTGTCACGTTAAGAATTCTACCCCTAAGTCCTTCAGGAGGCACAATCTTTTCACCTCTCATAAGGAAATCATTGTCATTAATAGTCAACTCATCTCTGACTTCCCACCACTTGAGGTATTCCTTGGCCAATTTGTTTTTGCTAGGCCAGCCTAATCGAACATATTCCATGACCGCACGCAAAACATTGTCATTGTTGTATGCTGTTAACCACTCCTCCTTACCAATAACATTGTTCTCTACCTCAGCAACATCTGCTACAGCGACACTATATTCATTTCACTCGCATGCACTACTACCCTGCATGGGTAATGGTGATCGGCTCAAATAATCTACCACCTTATTCCTAACACCTGGCAAATACACTACCTCATAGACGTAGTCCAATAATCTTAACGACATCCTAGCAGTGCGGGGAGTCGCCTTCACTGTACCCTGTGACGTTAAAACCTTAACCAAAGGCTTATGATCAGTTTGCAGCACGAATTTAGAACCCCACAGGTAATGTCTAAATTCTTCCATTCCCAAACTGCCGCCAGCATCTCCTTTTCAATAACGGAATGGAATCTTCCATGGGAGATAAAGCACGTGAAGCAAACACAATCGTTTGTTCTATACCCTCTTCTGACTTTTGTGTTAGTACAACACCAAGACCTTTTCCATTAGCATCGACAGTTAGGATACTATGTTCTAGGCTGTCAAAACCTTGTAAAGGAATAGCCGGGCAAATTTCCTGTTCAATCTGTTCAAAATCATTATTCACTTCTGCATCCCACTTAAACTCCTGTTTCTCCTTAAGCAGTTGCCTTAACTCATACGTTTTAGTGGAAAAGTGTTTTACAAATTTTACATAAAACTCTACTAGCCCTAAAAAGGACCTCACTTTTTCCTTTTATCCAGGAGCTGGAGCATCCATGATAGCTGCCAAAATATGAACCTTTGGAAGGATGCCATGCCTACCCACTTTATGCCCCAAGTACGTAACAGATTCCCTTGCACATTTGCATTTATTGAGCTCCGCAGTCAACCCATTTTTAGCAAGTCTTTCAATAACCAGAATTAATCTTGCATCATGTTCCATTTTGTCCTTCCCTATGATGAGTATATCGTCTTGGAAATAAGTAACCCCTACACTGTCACACAATATTTTGTGCATTAGCCTTTGGAAAACAGCCGCAGCGGAAGCAAGTCTGAAAGGCATACAAACAAACCTGTAACACCCAAAAAGTGTTAAAAAAAATATGTCAATTTCTTACTTGAAGGTTGCAAAAGGATCTGATAGTACCTTGACTTCAGATTGATTGTCGAAAACCACTGACAACTTTTAGATTTAGTCAATAACTCGTCTATCTTAGGAAGTAGAAATTTATCCACCACTATGCTCTTATTTAGTTCTCTCAAATTGACACAGAGCCTAATTTGCCCATTAGACTTACGAGCCACTACCAAAGGTGCTAACCATTCAGCACTTTCAATGGGTTCTATTATGCCATCATTCTCTAACCTGTCTAATTCGTGCACAACAGCTTCCTTCACTTTTAAGGGAATGTTCCTTACTTTGTGGCACACAGGGGTAACTCATTCTTTAACTACAATTTTATGTTTAAATTTAGATAGTTTCCTCACCGTACCTGAAAATACCTGGGGGAATTTCCTCAATAACTCTTCTTCTAATAGTTTACCAGGTTCCTCAAGAGATAACACTTGTGTATCACTTCTGGGATTCAGCATGACCCCTAACACCCCTTGATCCATCTATCCTAAGACCAAAGGTCCTTTTTCTGCCAACAGAGTGCATAGTGCCACCCTTCCTTTAAACTCAAACTTCAAACTCTTACATCCCACCATAGGAATCTTCTCACCCATAAATGTAATTGGTTGAACGCTGGAAGGTGATAATTCACTTCCAAGTAGTTCTGCAAACTTTTCCTCCCAAACAACTTTACAAATAATAGTAAACAGTGATCCTGAATCAGCTACCATAAGTATTTGTACATCCCCAATTTTTATATCAAACAAAGGTTTTTTTTACATCCCGTTGATACCTAACACAATACTTTCAATGCTTAAAATACAATTCTCATCTTCAGATTCTGAACCCTTAACAGGACATTCTAGGCCATCGATCACATACTTAACCATAGAATCATTAACTTTTTTCCTACACACTTTCGCAAAATGCCCCATAATACCACAATAAGCACACCTATATTTAATTGCAGGGCTACACTTGTATCTCGCAAAATGTCCTCTGTTGCCACATCTGTAACACGTAGCACCCTTTTCCTGCAGACTTTTCCTCGGACCTGGTTAATATGTAGCATTCTTCTTATCGGCAAATTTCTTCTCCTCATTCATAACTTTACATACCAAATCTACTTCCTTTCCATTACTCAAAGCAGCTGTGGCACAACGCTTTCTTTACAATGGCAATAATTTCATTCATGGGAGCATCACGACTAACCCATAGTTTTTCCTGCACGCCTGCATTATTAGAATGCATTATAATTTGGTTGTGAATAAGTTCATCATGTAGATGCCCAAACTTGCAAGTGATTGCCAGCTTCTTAAGAGCAGATACATACTTCTTAGCAGTCTCATCCTTGCCTTGTTTACGCTGAAAGAAATTGAATCTGTCCACAGCCGCACAAAAGACAGGTTGGTAATGTGTTTCCCAATCTTCCAAGGCGTGTTTGAAAACATCAGGATCATCACTAGCTCTTGTTTTTTTCCATCTGAATGAGAACTCTTTGACCCTCTGGACCACGGAGTCTAACACCTGCGTGAGTCAGAGGGCTGAGCGAAACACTGTGGCGCAATGAAGGTGAGGGCCCGCGTGTGCCGGCTGAGGTGGGATGCCACCACAAACCCAGTGGCGGGCGCACCATCGGCCCGTCTCGCCCGCTCTGTCGGGGAGGTGGAGCATGAGCGTGTGCAATAGGACCCGAAAGATGGTGAAATATGCCTGGGCTGGGCAAAGCCAGAGGAAACTCTGGTGGAGGTCCGTAGTGGTCCTGACGTGCAACTCTGTCGAACGACCTGGGTATACGGGCGAAAGACTAATTGAACAATCTAGTAGCTGGTTCCCTTTGATGTTTCACTCAGAATAGCTGGAGCTCGGAAACCCTAGTTTTATCTAGTAAAGCGAATGATATGAGGACTTGGGGCCGAAACGATCTCAACCTATTCTCAAACTTTAAACCATCCTCTGCGCCAATTTGTAGAATATCCGACTTCTAGGGTAAGTTGTATGACACTTTATTGGAGCGCAGGTAGTACACAACTTCATCTGTCCACCTCCAACTACCGTTGTCCCACACATTTCATTCTAGAATCCCTCGGACATCGATCCCTCAGCCATCACCACGGCATGGCTCTGTGGCACGCACTAACCTGATACCACACACATCAGACATCTCATCTCAATTCAGAGGAAATAACATACAAAAAACGAAAAGACGGAGGAAAAGAAATACATAAAATTCAATCCGTCGGGAGAAAGCACATACCTGTAACAGTGAGATAAAGGGATAGGGAGTACCGTTCAATAAAGTAAAGAGTCCTGAGGTGGAGTCAGAACTGCTCAACCTCGCTATTCGCGCTTTGACCCTTTATAGTGCCAGCCACAGGTGTTTGAGCAGCGTTTTGGGC
Organism: Pleurodeles waltl; assembly: GCF_031143425.1. Taxonomy (NCBI): domain Eukaryota; kingdom Metazoa; phylum Chordata; class Amphibia; order Caudata; family Salamandridae; genus Pleurodeles; species Pleurodeles waltl. Next base: position 1,297,276,239 of record NC_090446.1, on the reverse strand, counting down.
ACCTGCACTTATTATTTTACAAATTAAGCATTGTACTGAACACATTCTCTTAGAAGCAATGCACTTGTAGTTTAAGGAAAAACCTTGAGCTACCGGGTGACTCTCACGAAATTGGCAACTCTCCAACATATTGACCATCAAGTGAGTGGAGCAGCAGTAACTATTCACAAGATCTCAAGTGCACTTAAGTGCTTAGAGTCATTTTTCATTTTTCTGCTCAACTTTATAAATTACTTATTGGGTAAGACCACATGTTCTAACATAAAGATTTTCCTACAAACCAACTTAAATGAGATAAGATATATTAAAATAGGTTTGAAATAGTGCTACCTCAAACAATGATAGTACAGACTGGAAAGGCAATGAGATGCTAGACAAATGAGATCTGTGGTGCAGGTCTCACATGTAACACCTACCTCTTTGTCTCTCTCGTCCCTTGGGTTTACCGTTCCGGCTCCGGCCCGCCCCCGCTTTCTGGTTGGGCTTCCTGCGCTCTGCCATTGAGCTCCCTTCCTCCGAGTGACTGCTAATGGAGGAGAGCAAGCTATCATTGTCAGTGACATCACCGTTCCGGCACTCGTTGGGCTGGGCCCACCTTATGGCTTGTTTACTTCTGGCATGGTCTTCTGAAGGAGCAACGAAAGACAGCGGGGGGAGGGTGGAGACAGGAGTGATGACAGAAGAGGAAAGGGGGAAAATTGGGAAAATCGAGGAAATAATATTATTGTTATGCTGTACTCAGAAATACGTATACATAAATGTATTCTGCGGAGACCTGGTGGTTAGGAGTGATTTGTTTTCAAAATATGAAAAAAGGGAATTTAAGTTGCAGTTTACTCTGTAAATGACAACTATTGTCTATTTCACATGATTTCATATTTTATTATTTTATTTCCATGGTTTACCCCCAATGAATTTAGTATAATCTGTTCCTATTCAGTTGTTTCCTTCTCTCTCTTCCCAGCATTCAAACAGCATGTGGTTTCTTCTGGTTAAAATAGCCAAACAGCTCCATGTCAAGAGGGTATTACGATGAACTCAGTTCACTGGTTTTGCTACATAAATCATGTTTATTAGACGTCTGCTACTCCAGCTGGTTCAAGTGAAGCAAACAAAGCCAGAGTGAAAATGTAAGCTAATTCATAAAAGAAAAGCCCAAGACTAAACGACCACAGTGTCCTGATTAGAAGGGTAATATGGTAACTCTAGTTCAGTTCTCCTCTTTTTATAGCTGAGGTGAGCGGCTTCATAAGAGCAAAGAGGCAAACAAGAAGTACCATGAAACCTGGGAAGGAAGGCCAACTAATGCCTAGATGATACATTTAATAACAAAGCTTCACATTATTTGAAGTAACAAATACATGCAACCATTTTTATTTGTTGCTTTTCACTGAAATAACAAAAATGAATTTAAATTCTTCCAGCCACGTTAACGTCCCCAACTTGTTCAGGTCAGCTATGCCAATGCAAGTAAAACACAAGCTGTGATTGATTCGAAAAGGTATTTTTTAAGGTGAAACTTTTCCAAGGCATTGGAAATGCTGTTCACTGAAATGAAAGCACACAATATTGTCAATGTCAGATCGCCTCCTCAGATTGAGCAAACTATGCTCGGTGCTTGGGAGATCTCTCAAAGGCACCAGCCTTAAAGCCCACCCATCCTCCGAAGAACAAACCAGCATTCCAGACGTTTATGGACAAGGGCTTTTCTTATTATTACCGACACACCCCAACACCACCAACTGCTTATTTGAAGATTTCACATCAGAATCAAGGCACAAAATGTGCTTTAGTGGTGCACATTTTGGATCAGGGGTGCATACTTTTGGCATGAATAGCTCCAAAATCACAACAACAAAAAATCACTACTCCAAGAGCGCACATCTATTGCCAGTAGACACTCGGCTCACCTGCTTCAGTCTTAGCACAGGATATGAACTTGTCAAGCTGGCAGCGCAGAAAGTCTCGCTCCTCCTCCAGATCCTCAATCCTCTTGTGCAGCCACGAGTTCCGCTCCAAGGCCATGTGCAGCTGAGCCTTCATGTTGTTTATGAGAGCAAAGGATGGGGGGCTGGGATCCGTCGTCTCTGCAACACAAGAACCGAGCACTTCATACAGAGGCTCTCTTGCCACTTGCTGTGTTCCCCTGGCTATAAAATGTTAATGTGCAATCCTAGGTCGGTGCACTGCATAGGTCTGCTTTGCATTGCTAAGCAATGTATCACATCACCACCACACAAAGGATTTCTCCTTAATCATAATCCCTCAAAAGGTGACTATTGGGGGGTGGGGGGCAGTGGTGGAGGTTGGCAGGGAGGTATGGGGGGCGTGGAGAGTGGGGGTCTTGTTCCAACAAATGATAACCCTTGCCCCCACCACATTTTCAACAAAGCCAGCCAAATCATCGCTACCCAGCTCCGTGCCGTCATCAACAGTTCCTTCAACACCGCAACCTTCCCAGATGTTTGGAAGCACGCAGAAGTCAATGCTCTTCTCAAAAAACCCACAGGAGACCCAGAAGACCTCACAAACTACCAACCCATTTATCTTCTCCCCTTCCCTGCAAAGGTCGCTGAGAAGATAGTAAACGCACAACTGTCTCGTTTCTTAGAAGAAAACAACATACTCGACGCCTCCCAGTCTGGATTCCGCAAGAACCACAGCACTGAGACCGCCCTCATCGCCTGCACAGACGACATCAGGACCAGAGTGGACAAGGGGGAGACCGCCGCCCTCATCCTCCTAGACCTCTCTGCAACTTTTGACATTGTATGCCACCAAACCCTCCGCGCACTCCTTTTTGACGCCGGAATTCACCACAAGGCCCTGGACTGGCTCACCTCCTTCCTCTCCGAAAGAACCCAAAGAGTTTGCCTCCCTCCTTTCCGGTCTATAGCCACCAAGATCATCTGTGGGGTCCCCCAAGGATCCTCCCTCAGCCCCACCCCCTTCAACATCTACATGGCTCCTCTCACCAACATCCTCCGCCCCCACAGCATCACCATCATATCATACGCCGACGACACCCAGCTCATCATCTCCCTCACCAGGAACCCAGCCACCGCCAAGATTAACCTGCACGCTGGACTCCTCGACATTGCCAAATGGATGACAGCAAGCCACCTCAAATTAAACTCAAATACAGAGATCATCATCTTCGGCCCCAACAAGACAGCATGGAACGACTCCTGTTGGCCCACCACCCTCGGACCACCCCCAACACCCACCACCACGCACGCAACCTTGGCATCGTTCTGGACTCATCTCTCTCCATGACCCAGCAAATCAACGTCATATCATCCTCCTGCTTCAACACCCTTTGCATGCTACACGAGACTTTCAAATGGATTCCTTTAGAAACAAGAAGAACAGTCACCCACGCTCTCATTACCAGCAGACTGGACTACGGCAATGCCCTCTACGCAGGGACCACAGCCAAGCTTCAAAGAAAACTCCAGCTAATCCAGAACGCAGCCACACACCTCATCCTCAACCTCCCTCGCCACGAACACATATCCACCCACCTCAGATCCCTACACTGGTTGCCCATCAACAAAAGGATAATTTTCAAAGTCCTCGTCCACGCTCACAAAGCCCTCCATGACACTGAACCGGCCTACCTCAACGAACGAGTAAACTTCCACATACCAACTCGACAGCTCCGCTCTGCCGACCTTGCCCCCGCTACAGTCCCCCGCATCCAACGCACCACCTCCGGCGGCAGATCCTTCTCCCACCTCGCCGCCAAGACCTGGAACTCCCTCCCCACCAACCTACGCAAGACCCAGGACCTCCTAACCTTCAGAAAGTACCTTATAACATGGCTTCCCCAGCGCCTTGAGACCCTACCGGGTAAGTAGTGCACTTAAGAAATTATTTGATTGATTTATTGATAACTTGTTGCTCATACCCGGTTAAAGGAGAGCTCGGTTGGCGGAGTCGGGAAGGGGTGGGGTGCCTCAAAGGGGCTCTGTTGGAGGAACCGGCCTGGACAGCTCCACGCCCATAAAGGACGCCTCATTAATCACGCTCCATTTAAAGGGGTCAGTGTGAGAGGAGCCAGGTTATGTACTCTTATAAGATACTTCTAAAAACATGTTCCCTTTAAAGGGGCCTGCACCGAAGCCACAGCCCTCTCCCCTGAAAGGATACCTTGTTAATCTTGCTTCCTTAAAAGAAGGCTATGTAGAAAGAGGCCTGTACCCTCAAAGGATACCTTAAAGGAAAAACTCTCTCTCATAAGCTTTACTATGTCACCCCATCACTCTATACCTCTATCAATCTATCCTTCATCCCCACTCTCTAACTCATCCCAAACCCATTCTACTACTACGATCTCCAAAATCATCCTGCCTAAGCTCTTCCCTCCTCTACCATTGCTTGCTCACCCCGAACCTGTTTACTACTATGATCTCCCAAACAACCCTACTAAATTCTCCCTCATTTATCTCACCTCTAACTCTTCCAAAACCCTTCTACTACTATGATCTCCCTAACCACTTTCTCCATATTCCTCCCTGCTCCATCTCTTCTTTACTCATCCCAAGCCTCATCCTATTGCTATAAACTCCCAATGAACACTTCTGGATTCTTCCCCCTCTATCCCTCCATTAGTCTATTCAAACCTACTAACAAACTCACATATCCTCTGCTCAAATCAACTCATACTAATACTGTACACATATTTCCCTATTCTAGTCCACCACTAATCATTTTGGGGTCCGGAGTACCATGGTACTCGCACAAAAGCACTTCAGTGCCTCATCAGAGTTAGTAAGCACTATATAAATACAACTACAATTACAACTCAACATCCACTGATCTCAAAGTTCCCCATACCTACGGTCCAAAAACCAAAAGCCTTGGCACTGAGTAACAATGACAAAATACGTTTAGTTTTGCCTGCTGCAAGGTCAAAAACACATCCGTGAAATTGTAACTGTTTTGGAAAAATAAGATGCGCTTTGGAATAAACACGAAAGTGTTATGTGCCTAACTTTCTAGAAACCGTTGTGGAAAAACTGATGCTCACTAAAAAGTGCTCTCGAGCTAGCTGTCTCTCCAACAAGAGTTGCGCCGGATGCTTAGATTATTGCAATTGACTGTATCAGTCTTCCTGGAGTTGCAATCAAGATACCGCACAAAGAATCTAAAACTTGGCAGGCCATAAATAAACTGAGATAATTTCATGCAGTGCATTATGGGAACAATTTCAGAACTTAAAAAAAAATAAACCGGGTCAGTGCTTGGCAGGAGTCAGGCTTCAAAGAATGAATGAATGAATGAAACTTTTAACTAGCCAACACAGCTTCGAAAAACAGCATTTGGGCAATCTGATGTAACACTCATTGCCATTGTAAAAAATAGGCATGCAAATCACAACACAAGTTTTCATACATAACTTTCATAAACCACATCAAATGACCAAGAGGGTTTCCCAGTGCAGGTGAAAAAAAAACATAGTCTGCCAATCTGCTCAAATCAGTGAAGAGATACTTAACTGTTTATTACAGAAGGACAAACTGGGAACTCTTCTCAAATCTGAAGCTAGAAGAGTTGCAGATGGTGGAGACCACAGAAAACAAGTATTTGCAATGCAACGGGTCTCGCATTACACCGAGTTAGAGCTATTTGCGTTGTAAACTCCTAACCGGACTTTTATTGCCACATCAAATGAAAAAAAAAACAAGTGCGATATCGCACTGCGAAATAATGAGAAAAAGTAGTCCAAAAACCATATGGAAAACATGGAGCCTCGTATGTTTCCAGTAGTTTACTGGTGCTCTCGAGGAGGGCTAAACACCGGAAAAGGCATGACGTATGCATGCCTTTCACAAATGAAAATAGACGGATTTTAAAAGGCAAGCCCATGAACCAATGAAAGTGACTGACGTAACATGGGCGTGGTTAAAATCCCCCTAAAGACAGATTAGAAGAAAGACAGAGTGCTTTGCATTCACCCCTAAAAAGGCTTTGCCACGCTTTACTGACTCTCCAAACCAAGGGACATTACGCAGAAAAACATTGGCTGAGCACAGCTGTAAAAAAAGAAGGATATACCAGCTCATCCACTTTCGAAAACGGGGTCACATCAAAAAGAAATCCGAGAACCAAGCAAAGTTCATTAAAAGCAATTTTTGCTCTGATTTAACAGCCAATACAGCATATGAACAAGCACTGGCAAAGCCAATAGGTCTTGCCTGTACAACAGCTCTTGGCTTTGGCATCTTATTGGGGTGGATTGGATGGGGATGGATTGGATATGGGTGGGATGGATTAGATTGCGGTGGGGTGGATTGGGATGGAGTATATTGGATTGGGGTGGGGTGGGGTGGAGTGGGGTGGACTGGATTGGGGTAGATTGGACTGGAGGGGATTGGGATGGACTGGAATGGAGTTGGGTGAATTGGATTGGAGTGGGGTGGATTGGTGTGGAGTGGGGTGGATTGGTTTGGCGTGGGGTGGGGTGGATTGGATTGGTGTGGGGTGGATTAATGTGGACTGGATTGGACTGGAGTGGCATAGATTAAAGTGGATTGTATTGGAGTGGGGTGGAATGGGTGGATGGTATTGGAGAGAGGTGGATTGGGTAGCAGTGAACCTGAATGGAGTGTGGTGGACTGGAGTGGGTGGATTGGTTAGATAGGATTGGAGTGGTGTGGGTTGTATTGGAGTAGGGTGGGGTGGGTTGGATTGGAGTGGGATGGATTGGACTGGAATGGGGTGGACTAGACGCGAGTGGATTTGGTGGGGTATAGTGGATTAGGGTGGGGTGAGGTGTTTGGGAGTGGGGCAGCCTGGGCTGGATTGGTGACGATTTGATTGGTGTGGGGTGGGCTGGATTGTAGTGGGGTGGATTGTGGTGGATTGGAGTGGGGTGTACTGGGATGGAGTGGAATGGATTGGATTGGGGTGAGGCGAATTGGAGTGGGGCAGATTGTTTTTGGTTGGAGTGGGTTGTTTAGGATTGAAGTGGGGCAGGGTGGAGTGGGGCAGGTTGGAGTGAGGTAGGTTGTTTGGATTAAAGTTGGGCAGATTGGAGTGGAGCAGATTGAAATGGACTGGAGTAGGGCAGTTTGGATTGGGAGAGACTGTTTCGTACTGGAGTGCCTAGAGTGGGGCAGATTGTTTTGGAGTGGGGCGGATTGAAGTGGGGCAGACTGGAGTGGGGTAGATTGATTAGGGTGGATTAGATTGGAGTGCAGTGATTTGGATTGGGTTGGTTTGGTGTGGATTGGATTGGATGGGAGTCAGATGGATTGGAGTGGGGTGGATTGGAGTGAGTGGGCTGGATGGATTGGAGTGGGATGGACTGAACTGGGTTGGGGTGGGTGGGTTGGACTAGGATAGGATGGACTGGATTGGGATAGAGTGGGATGGATTGAAGTAGAGTGAGGTGGATTGGAGTGTGTGGGGTGGACTGGTGTAGGGTGGAGTGGATTGGAGTGGGTGGATTGAAATGGGGTGGGGTGGATTGGATTGGAGTGTGGTAGGCTGTAGTGGAATGGATTGGATTGCAGTGGGATGGGTTGGACTGGAGTGGGTGTGTTGGATTTGATGGGGTGGACTGGAGCAGGGTGACTGCCTTTGAAGTGGGGTGGATTGGAGTTGGGTGGATTGGAGTGGGGTAGACTGAACTGGGTTGGGTGGGGTGGATTGGATTGAGGTTGGGTGGATTGTAGTGGGGTGGATTGGATTGGGGTGGGTTGGATTGGGGAGGGGTGGCCTGGATTGGAGTCAAGTGAATTGGAGTAGGATGGGTTGTATGGATTGGAGAGCAGTGGACTGAACTGGGATGGGGTGAGGTGGATTGGATTGGGGTAGAATGGGGTGGATTGGAGTTGGGTGGAATGGACTGAAATGGGGTGGGGTGGAATTGAGGGATTGGATTAGGGTGGGATGGATTGGACTGGGGTGATGTAGGGTGAACTGGATTAGAGCGGGTGGACTGAGTGGGGTGGACCAAATTGGGTTGGATCAGATTGGGGTGGATCAGTTTGGGGATGGCATGGGGTGGACTGGAGTGAAGTGGATTGGACTGAGTGGGGTGAATTCGATTGAGTGGTGTGTATTAGGGTGGGGTGAGATGGACTGGATTGTGTGTGATGGATTGGTTTGAGTGTGGGGGATGGAGTTGGGGTGAATTGGATGGGGCGGATTGGATATGGGTGGATTGCATTGGATTGGGGTGGTATAGATTGGGGTGGGGTGGGATGTATTGGGGTAGATTGGACTGAAGTGGATAGGGATGGATTGGATTGGAGTGGGTTGGATTAATTGGAGAGGGGTTGACTGGAATGTGGTGGATTAAGGTTGCCTGGAGTGGGGTGGATTGGATTGGAGTAGGGTGGATTACTGCAGACTGGATTGTATTGGAGTGGAATGGATAGGAGTGGTTTGGGTGGATTTGATTGGAGTGAGGTGGACTGGGTAGCAGTGAACCTGATTGGAGTGGGGTGGATTGGAGTGAGTGGATTGATTGGATTGGAGTGTTGTGGGTTGTATTGGAGTAGGGTGGGATGGATTTAAGTGGGGTGGGTGGGGTTGTAGTGGAGTGGATTGGACTGGAATGAGGTGGACTGGACTCAAGTAGATTGGGGTGGGATAAAGTGGATTGGGGTGGTGTGAGGTGAATTAGATTGGAGTGGGACAGACTGGGCTGGATTGGGGTGGATTTGATTGGTGTGGGATGGACTGGTGTGGGGTGGACTGGATTAGAGCGGGGTGAATTGGATTGGAATGGGGCAGATTGTTTTGGATCGGAGTAGGTTGTTTGGGATTGAAGTGAGGCAGGGTGGAGTGGGGCTGTTTGAAGTGGGACAGATTGTTTTGGATTGGAGTGGGGCAGACTAGAGTGGGGCAGATTATTTTAGGGTGGATTGGAGTGGGGTAGATTAGATTGGGTTGGTGTGGGGTGATTGGATTGGATGGAAGTGGGATGGATTGGATGGCAGTGGGATTTGGTTGATTGGAGTGGGGTGAACTGGGGTAGATTGGGTTGGGGTGAGGTGGGCTGGAATGGAGTTTGGCCTATTGTTTCAGACTGTAGTGGGGAAGATTAGAGTGGGGTGGATTGGAGTGAGGCAGAATGTTTTGGATTGGAGTGGGGCAGATTGGAGTGGGGGAGATTGGAGCTGGACAGATTGTCTTGGATTGGAGTTGGGCAGACTGTTTTGGATTAAAGTGGGGGCAGATTGGAGTGTGGCAGATTGTTCTGAATTGAAGAGGAACAGATTACAGTGGGGCAGATTTTTTTGATTGGGCAGATTGCTTTGAATTGGAGTGGGGTAAATGGGAGTGGGGCATATTGTCATGGTTTGGAGTAGGACAAGTAGTTTTGGATTGGAGTGGGGCAGATTGTTTTGGATTGGAATGGGGCATATTATTTTGGAGCGGTGTAGATTGTTTTGGATTGGAGTGGGGAAAACTGGAGCAGATTAGACTGGGGTGGGGTGGATTGAATTGAGGTGGGGTGGATTGAATTAAGGTGGATTAGGGTGAGGTGCAGTGGATTGTGGTGGAATGTAGTGGGGCGGATGGAGTGAGGTGGACCGGGGTCTTCTGCACAAAGAATAATTTCAGAAATTAAACATAGTAAAGAAACAATGTTGCTTTGCAATATTTAGAACAAGATAATCGTCATCTTTTGAGAACAGCGCCCACAAACAAAAACAAAGGAAAACATGAGTGGAAAGTGAGAACAGACAGTTTGGCAAAATAAAAGAAAGTCAGCTATAAAAAGTAAAACTTTACAATTTTGTTTGCCTGCCGGCTACGTTTTTGACAGTCACAAGCCTTCTGTTTGTAGGGCACTAGAAGTTAAAAGGAACAAAATAGTACCTCAATCACGTTGGGAGCATCGGACGGGCACTGATTAAATTTAATCAATCAGTGCTTGGTCTCTGCTCCATAGGAAGGAATGGAAATGATTCCAGGCCTGCAGTGATGAATCATGAGGCTGTAAAGCAGAGTACCATGCACGCCAACATATGGTAAGTGACAGGTGAGCACCAAGCCCTTTACTGCACACAACAGTCTCACAAATGAGACGCTACATTAGCACATGCAATCCCATGTTCGGCCCTAAAAATAGGAATCTAGGGGCATTGTGTATCAGTTCATCAGCATGCTTTGCCCAGTCTGCAGGGTATTGAATTGACCACAAGATATCTGCCTGTAAAAGTCAACGTACAATTTACACAACACAGTGAAAACCTAGATGAAGTGATGAAGTAGTTTACTTATGCAAAATATCAAGCTGGCTAATTCTACATTTATTAAGTTTAAGGTTGGGCATGAAATTTCTCAGCTTCTTAACTAAGAAGGGGCATTCAGAGTTTGCAGAACAGATCTGGCCTCTAAAAGTAAGAGTCCAATTTAACACCTAGATTTTTTTACCACACTTAAGGGGCAGAGGCCCATTTTACTTGGTCAAAAATTGGAACTTCAATTATCCATATTTGTATTCACTGCCAGGATCTCTGCTTTCTCACTACTAAGTTCCACCCACTATTTTCACACTCACTCCCTCACCTTCAGAAAACATTGTTGGAGGCCTTTGTTTGAGACAGTGAAATGCTAACAGTGGAACGAATTTGAATTTGAAAAAAGAACTATATGTCAACAGGGCAAGTTAAAAATACAGCAGCAGAGTGCTGATGTGCTGAGCCTTGCAGCACTGTGCAAGGGAAGGTGAAAGCTTTGGAATTATAAGGTGGTAACTACCTGCCAAAGCTTTGGTCATTTAGAATCAACTTAACCCAACCGAGGAAAAAGCCATTGAATCCTATTGCTTGACTCCTGGTGAACAACAGTGCATAATAGAATGTCAAATGGGCATAGACTTCAGGCAGCTACCAGCACAACCTCCAGAGTGTGGCCTGCCAAAAATGATTTGGGCATTATCTAGAATATTGCTATAAGCCATACATTGGGTTGCCACATGACTTTAAAGAATCTTAGCTGCTGCTGGAAGAAGGGTAACCAGACAACAACTTTCAATAAGATGATAGGAAAGATTCTAGGTCTTGTCTGAGTTCACTAGAGGATATATCTATAGGCTATACTGGCTCGGTAAGCGTACTGACTTGAATATTTCGCTTATGTGGTTGGGGACTGTAATTAGTTGCAGAAAAAAAAGTTTTGCATGCATTTCTGAGTTTCGTTTTTTTTTTTTTGCTTTATGTATACTCTGTTCAGCAGGAGACAGTTTCAACATTATTATTATACACCTTTTCTAGTGACTATATTTAGAGCAGCGAGCTGTTTACTGAAGCAAGGGGCAGGTTTAAAATTTGGGTTGTCCTAGTATGAAATTGAGATAAGGAATCCAACACCTCACGTCTTGATACTATTGCAAATTGCCACACCTTATAACAAGTTACCCAACCATGTAAGTTAATACTGAAGCCTTATGGTTGGCTATAAATCTACCCCACAATGTTTGCTTTGAAAATGCAAAACAATATAAATATGACAGGAAGGCAGATTTATTACATCACCAAGTTGGTGTACACAAAGGCAGGTTTTGCCAGAAGCCTGGGTAGATGTCAGGCTATTAAATGCTAATGTGTCTTATCAGAATCACCAACCTTGTTTAATTTCTTTACCGTCTTCTTTTACTGCACTAGACAAACTGTATTTTTAGACCCTGAAGTCTGAAAACACTCCAGTATTGTACACAACTTAGTAAACACCTTAGATTTAACTGTGTATTTTATTTTGTGTGAAACCTGATCTCCAGTGCGCAGGTACTTAGAGAACCACATTATGGATCTAGGGGTTCATACATCACAACCTTACTTATATATGACATACATTACTGTTTGTTTTTTAAAGCCCCATAGCCATGACTTTCTCAGAGTCATCCTACTTGTTTTGGGCAAGTTGGAGTTTGACCCTCTTACGAAGCAAAATGCAGCTCCGGGAGCCGAATGTTCGTTCGTAGGGGCGGTTAGGGCGAGAAACATGATGACCATAGTTCCTGTAGTGTAGCTAATTAATCACACACAGCATTAGAATTTTCCTCCACTTCTATATTGTGAGTAGACGATACCTTTACATTTGTGGGGAATGAGGCCATTATACCTGATATTTCCCCTCCTTCTGCTTTTAATCTTGACATACGCATATCTATACAGTGATTAAAGATTCTCTATTCTGGTACCTATAATCATTTTTTATTTCCCATCATCCAGTCCTCCCCTTTCACTTCATCCCTTCGGGCACTAATGATCAAAAGACCTCCAGCAAAGAGTCCCCTCTGTGGGGCCCTTCAGGCATTGCAGTGCCGGCCTGGCGAGGAGCAATGCCCAACGATGAAGCATTTCACGTATGGGTGAGTGACAGCAATTATTCTTAATGAACGAATGTGTGTTGACGAACATACTCCCCACATAACTGGCTGTGTGGAGTTCAGACCATCGGAACGGTGTACTTTATTTTGTAGTTGCAGTTTCGGGAGGGTGTACACTAGACCGATCAATTCCTCCCTTTCCCCTCTTTTTTGTTTAGTTACAATTTTCTAGCCAAACTGACCAAACCCATGCATCTATATTGGAAAATGGTAACCAATATCATCCAAGACCTGCAGTTGTTTAAATGTTCTGCCTGTTCACATATACCAAACAGAATAGATCAGCATGCACAGATAGAGGGCAGCCACATTTACCCTTTTTCTCACAACTGACTGAACAAAATTATCTTAATCAAGCAAAAGGCAGTGAATGAAGCCAATCATATGCACTTGCTAAATATGGTGGACTTTCAGACATTTCTGACGTATTTTAGTTGTTATTAAAGAAACATCCCCATTGAGATTTGCATGAAAAGGGACACATTTGAGACATCCTATACAACTCCCCATCATAAACTCCACAATCATTCTGTACCAAATGTAGGCCAAATATTGTTAGCATACTAAATGTTCCTTTTGGAAAGGGCATTTCCAAATCTGGTTTGGTAAAAATTGTGTAATATCTGCCAAAGGTATAAGCAATCAAAGGAATGTAATTTCAATGAAAATCACATTTCAACCTTAAATACACAGGTGTGAAGGCCACCACTGTGATAAATGTTTGGCATACACAGGATAGTACATTATAATTTCCCATGTAGTTGATCTAACAGAAGATGGCCAACTTGAACAGAAAACAATCCTTAGACCCACCCCAAACCCAACAGTCAGGCTTAAACAACGAGGACATGACCTCTCTATGTTGCAACACAACAACACAAGCAACAGTCAAGTGCAGCTTAAGTTCCTAACCAGAGTGGGCTCACAACCAATCATTAGTATTTTTCTCTGAGTACTAGGACATGCAAATGGTTTTTGGGAAGAATCAGTACTGTCATTTTCGGTTTAAGATCTCTTTTATTAATTTTGTAAAGGCAAGAATGATACAGTTTCTCCCACCTACAACCACCAGCAGGTGGACAGACAGGTAACATAAAGGAGGGGGTAGGTGGGTGGGGGGGGAAGGGAAGTGGGGAAGAAGGGGGGGATACAGCATTTACAGTGCAATAGTTACCCCACTCAGTATGCATACTCAAAATGTACTTTCCGAGCAGAAAAGCCTTAGAATCTCAACAGGTAACTTGTTCAAAGGAAAGCCTGGGCAGGATTCGTCAGTCTAAGGATGCACAAGTAGGAAGGGCAGGTTAGTTCCCTGAATTCGTCCGACAAGTACTGGATACATGGTCACCATGTTTTATCAAAGAGGCGCAGTGAGCCAGTCAGTGCCGCTGTCAATTTTCCATACCCATAAGAGTCCATAACCTATGCAACCAATCAGTGTGAGTGGGAACTGGTACACCAATGTGAGAGCAGTAGTTGTTTAGCAGCCCCCAGCAGCCCCCTACCCTTCGGTGTGCAGAGAGGATATGTTTGGGGGTTGCAGAGGCCCAATAGTACGTAGCTTGGAAGCGCGGTATGGTTGTGTTATATATGTCCTCAATTGGTTGGAGGATGGACTGCCAGAAGGAGGTGATCTTTGGGCAGTGCCATAATATGTAGGTGTACCTTCCTGTCCGCACAGACGTCAGCATTCGCCGTCGCTTTGAGCCCTCCACTGGGCCACCCGTGCAGGTGTGTAGTACAAGTAATGGGATATTTTCAGAAACATTTCTGGTGTTTGTGGGTTGCGCTGTTACCCGTGCCCAGTGACCGGACGGTAAATGTAGGCTCACATTCCCTCTCCCATCTGCGTCTCGCTGGTGTTACGTAGAGTGTAGTTGATGTGATCAGTAGAGTATAGATGTCGGACAAGAGCCGTTTGTCCGTATCTTTGGTCAGTAACCATTGCTCAAATCTCGTAAGGGGTCGACTAGAATGTGGACGTATCACGGGAGAGGTCACCCAGTGATGGACGGCCATGAACTGCCAGTAGGTAGAAGTCAGGAGACCGTACCCCGCTTGGAGGCCGTGGAAGCCCATGACTCCGTCCTCGTCAAAAAGGTCGCCTATCCTCTTGAAATTCATTTCCTGCCAAGGTAGGACAGCAGGCTTGTCAAGTGCAGGGAGGAAATCTGGGTTGCCAATGATCGGTGTCTGTGTGGACACAGGAGTGGAGAGCCCTTTCAGCACCTGGACTTTGTCCCATGCACTCATCGTGGCCCTCAAAATCGGTGAGACATACACCCCTGGTGGACGGTGTTTCCTAGGCAACCACAGTACCTTCCAGATGTGAACTCCTGCCACCACCTGGTTGATAAAACACCAGTATTTCTCTGTCACAGGTCGGTTCCATTCAACCATGTAGCACAACGGTTCGGCATGGTAGTAGCTCAATAGGTGTGGAACTCCCAACCCGCCTTCAACCTGAGGATGGTATGCTTGGACTCTGGACATTCTGGCCCTCTTTCCACCCCAAATGTACTCCCAAATGAGTGTTTGCATTTTGTCTAGGTTAGGGGGCGGTTGCAGTGGCAGGGTCTGCATGAGCTAGAGTATCTTAGGCAGGAATGTCATCTTGACCGCAGCCAGACACCCCAACCAGGAGAGGCCATGAGACTTCATTTTGCTAAGTCTGAGTGTGTAGTGTCAAGTATCTGGGTGTAGTTACTGTCTATTGTGGCCTCTATTGTGGGGAGTATTTGCAGTCCTAAGTATGTGATCCCCTGTGCGGACCACAAAAAGGGGTGGGTGGCCTCCAAGGAGGACCTCTCAGCCTCAGGGGTGGTAAGATCCGGTATGGACAATTTAGCAAGGTTGGTTTTAAAACCTGATACCCTGCCAAAGGCTGTCAATTCCACCATGACCCCGGAGAGAGGAGTCTGGGGCCGGGTCAGTTGCAGGAGCATGTCGTCTTTATGCGATCTACCGCCCATTGGCACTCCAGAAATATCCGGATGTTGCCATATGTGTTCAGCAAAGGGCTCTATATATAGAGCAAATAATAGAGGCGAGAGGGGGCATCCCTGTCAAGTGCCCCTTAATATGGGGAACTGCCAGGACAGTCCCCCATTCACAGTGACCATGGCTCTAGGCTTGTCATAATTGCAATGAATCCACTCACAGAACCTGGGGCCAAGCCCAATTTTCCCTAAGACTGCATGGGGATACTGTCAGTGTACTCGGTCAAATGCCTTCTCTGCATCAATGGAGAGAAGAAGAGCTGGGGTTTTAGAACAATGGACCTTGTCTAGCAAGTGGCATAGTCTCTTAGTATTATCGCTACAGGACCGTTCAGGTATGAACCCAGTTTGGTCAGGGTCTACCAGATGCTACATGTACGGGTTCAACCTATGTGCTAGGATACCCGTGAAGATCTTCGCATCCTCATTTAGTAGTGTGATGGGGCGGTAGGATGAGCAGAGCTGTGGATCCTTCCCTGGTTTAGGGATGACTGTCACTAAACCCAGTTGCATCGTAGGCGGAAGAGGGAGAGATGAGCCCAGCGCATTGTAGAGTCTGGCTAGTACCGGGGCTAGCTGGATGCCGAAAGATTTATAAAATTCTGCCCCAAAGCCATCCACGCCTGGAGCTTTACCTGGCTGCAGCTGGTGTATGCTCGCGAGGACTTCTGTGGGTGTAATATCGTTCTCCAAAGTGGCAATGTCCACAGGTGGAAGTTGAGCCACAGGCACGGAGTCCAAATAGTCCTCCACACCTTTATGGTCGTTCCCCTCCGTGGAGTATAGGTCTGAATAGAACCGTTCAAACTGTTCTGCCACCCGTCGCTCTGTGGCCTGCGTGCGGAGTCTATGAGCCAGCAGATGACCCGCCCTGTTCCCCACAGCGTAGAACTTTTGCTTGGTTAGGAGTAGGGCGTATTCCGCCTTATCCTCATCCAAGGCCCGTAGCTGCTTTCGTTGTGTGGTGAGCTGTCTTCTCACGGCTAGGGACCCAGTCTGTCTATGTGTCACCTCTAAAGTCCGTTTGTCGTCCTCTAGCTGTTGGCGCTTGTTACGGCGCACGGCATTCTGTCTCGTTGCTATTGCTATAAACTGACCTCTAACGACTGCTTTAAAGGATTCCCAGAGGGTGGCGATATTGGTTGTGGGAGTATCATTTATAGTTAGAAAGTGGCTGATCGTGTCGCTAATCTCCGCCAACGTGTCCTCATACGCTAAAAGTCTTATGTTAAGATGCCAGTGTTGTCTACTTGGTGTGTAAGCAGGTAGAGTAAGGGAGAGTGTGAGCGGGGAATGGTCTGAGATTGAGGCCACTCCAATGGCAGAGCTGGTGAACAGGGTGGTAATACGTGGAGAGGTGAGGAAGAGGTCTATATGGGCATATGTCTGGTGAGCAGCCGAGAAGAAAGAGTACGTTCTGTCTGCTGCGTGGTGTCGGCGCCAAATGCAAGTCAGTCCCGCCCTCCCAAGCCAAACCTGAAAGCCCTGTGAGAAGGCACCTGTCTGACCATATCTCTGGGTGGACCGGTCTAGGTGAGGATCTGGGGCTATATTAAAATCTCTGCCCACTACAATATCTTCGTCAGACGACACTAGAACCCTACCCAGTGCATCTTTTAGGAAGCATTCTTGGTGCTCATTTGGCCCATAAATGTTAACTATCGTCAGGCTGCGCCCTTGCATGTCAATTTGTAGTGAAAGGAGCATTCCAAGGATCTCAGCCTGCACTTAATCACTTTCCCTGGGAAGTGTGTGGCCAGCAAGTTCGCCACCCCTGCCCGGTGTCCAGGACCCGCTGAATGAAACTGACGGTCAAACCAGTGCGTCCTCATTTTTTTCCAGTCCTGGCGGAGTAAATGTGTCTCCTGTGGTAGACATATGTCGCTCTTCAAGTCTCTAAGCTGTAGCAATAGAGCCTGCCTCTTCATCGGGGCGTTAAGGCCTCTTACATTAAGACTGAGTATGGTTATCATTGGGAAGGTTGACGGGTGTCGCTGTGCTGTACGTCGTCTAGTTGGTGCAGTGTGTGAGTATCCTCATACACATGCTCGGGAATAATAAGGTGAGAGGATGCCGCCCCTCTGGGATAGTGTGGGGAGGCAATAAGAAATTATCATTCAACTTGGGATAAACTATTAACAACGTTCCACTGCTCTGGTAGACTGTAGCTCCGCCAACTGGTTATTGTTTCCATGTCTGTAACGTCGCGCGGACAACCCGCTGAGATCACCATCAGCTTAGGAACCAAAGGAGATCCCACATAACAGCCCGGTTCATCTCAATGGTCTGAGTCCACTTCCGATATGCTATCCTGGCTGCGTAGGCTTCTGACCAGCGCCACCCTCTACTTTTGGCTCTCAGCCATTGAAGGTTTGTGGAGTTTGCATTGCCGGTTGTGCGTTTTCGGGCGTCCCTTGTCTGTGCCCAGCAGTTGTGCCTGTGATGCTGCTTTCTGCGCCCGATCCCCGAGGTTTGGCGGCCTCCCATCCAATCTCTGTGCCTCCTCCAATGTGCAGATGCTACGGAGTTCATTTTGCCATGTGAAGTGTAGCCTGAAGGGGTGGCCCCATTTGTATCTGATACCTTCCTCCATGAGGAGGTCTGTCACAGGCCGGAGCAATCTACTTTGCTGCAGTGTTATCATTGAGAGGTCCTGATAGAGGCCGATCTGATGGCCCTCAAACTCAATAGATGTTGTGTCGCGGACCGCTGCCATTATGACCTCCCTCTGTTTATAGTGATGCAGACAGGTTAGTAAGTCCTGAGCCTGGCCTGGTGTGTGAGCAGGCCAGCCAGCCCTATGCGTTCCGTCAAGCACAATGTTCTGTTCCTTCAAGGCCAGTGCCACATGGCGAAAAAGATGCACCACGAAATCCTCCAGGGTCCCCACCACTGCCTGCGGAGGTACTCCTTTTATTTGAATGATAGAGTGACGTGATCTGTTCTCTAGGACCTCTATTTGGTACTGCAATTCTTGGTTCTTGTCTTGTAAGGTGAGGAGTTCTCTCCTGTGACAGTCCATTTCTTCCTCTTGTGTGTGTCGTGTGTCTGTTCTATCGTGTCCACACGTTGTCCCAGATCGATCACCTGTCTTTTAAGGTCTTTAATGTTAACAGCAATTTCCTGCTTCAGTGTTGCAAAGTCTTCACGTAGGGACCTGAAGAGTTTTTCCATGAATGCTCTTGTCAATGGCACTTCATCACCTTCTGATGGCCCCGGCCCAGCCGTCTCTACGCTCTCCAACTCTGGTGTCCCTGACTGTGCCGCTTTTTTGGCAGGGGTTTTATTGAAGAGGTCCTTAAGGGAGCACTCCTTCTTGCTGTGCTTCTGAGACGCCATTCCTGGTTGCCCGTATCCTTCTGGGGCCCCTAGCTGGCCCACCATCGTCCTATTTCTGTCGCGGCTTACTCGTCTGCTCCGGGGACTCCGTTTGAGCTGAAAGCTGCGTGGGCGTTGCTCTCTCTCTGATAAGCGGCCCAGAGTAACCCGATCTTTCAAATTTACAGAGCCCCCCTCCAGCCGGCTCCCGTTTCGTCCTACTTGGGGCCCCACTCCTGGGATGTCCTCATCTTCCTGCTTGGGGTGGTCCTGCGGCCCGTGTCAGCAGACCAAGAGCAGCTCCATTCTGCTCAACTGCGGCAGGCGGCCCAGTCTCCGGCCAGACCCCAGCTGGGGCTCCTCACCTGCTCTTGACTGTCCTCTTTACTCGTGCTCCGGCGGTGAATGCTATTCTTCAGGGTCTCTATGCTGTGAGCGTCTGTCCTCTTCCTGCCGCGCTCAGCCCGGGCCTACAGTGCATGGCGGCCCATCCAATGCACCGGGCCGTCCAGCGCACGGGTCCCCTCTTGCTCTTCTCTGCAAGGGTCTGCAATGTCTGGGCCCTTTCCCTGCGCGCCTCACCAGGGTCTATCGACCCAGGCCCTGTTCCACTCCGCTTCTCTGTCCACCCGGGGGCATCCGGGCTCGCAGTTTTTTGGGGGCAAACACACCAGCTCTCCGCATCCACGTAGCAATTGAGCCCCGATCACGGTGCGGCCGCCATTTTCCGACTGCTCCAGCTGCGGCATGTCGCGGCCTGCACCTCCGGTCGCCACGTGACCCAACATTGTGCCTGTGGCCCCAGCTGAACTCAGGGGCCCCCAGGGAACATAGGAGGCACTGCTACACCGTCCGATGGCGTGTTTGGGGGTCCGGTCCAGTTCGTTACGTGGTCCGGCAGCGGAGCTCCAGTGAAATGATCCTACTCGGCGGCCAATTATTAAATGATGTCCACCAGCTTCCGGTCCTATTGTAACATTGTTGGATAAACCTTCATTTATTTGACTCTTAAAGGCAATCAACGTTTTTTCCAGAAGGGGGAAGATGTTTCGAACCTGGATATTGTATGACATAAGTAATTCCACTGAACAAGCTAAATGTTTGGACTTAGCCATATCACTGAAAATGAAAATGTTCTTTATAAACAAATACTTTACGAGGGTGATTTAATTTCAAAGCAAATTAAAAAAACAAAATTCCTATCAAAGGGTCCCTAAATTCTGAGAATAGCACATTAAGTGAAATGGTGAGTGAAGTTTTGAGGTTGTTAACTAGATACTACATAACTGTGTGCAGACTCAGCACATTGGTGAAAGTTAATTATAATTGGTGCATTTTAAGGCTAGGTACACAGGCTACAATTTGGTATAATTTAAATACCACTTGACAGATAGGTTCTCCCTCCAGAAATATTTCGGAAATCTGGTTGCAAATGGTGCATTGTTAAGTACAAGCATAGTAACACTGGTGACAACTTGATATGATTGCAAGTTCTCTTTAAAAGTTTGTTTAGTAAAATGTTAGTGGTATGTAAACTAGTGTGTTAGTTAGGTTTAAAAAGATGAGGAGGTATTAAAAATGCCAGTCAGTATTTTTAGGGGGTTAGGTTCACAAAATATTCATGCTGAAAATTTACATTTTAGATAATACCCCGAATATAGGTCTCAATGTACTAATTATGGGGGGGAATTGCAACCAGCATTTTTGCGACCAGTAACGACTTTAATAAACTGGCCTATGTGCTAATAGGTTGGTTAGCTAAGTTCCATTGAGTGGGTCGCAACCCAACCTTCTTAGTAGCTATTAATAAAATTGCAACCCACTTTGGTTGGCGGCCATCACAGGAATGGTAGCATGCTAGGATCAGTAGACCACCATGTTTGTGATCATCTTTCAATCAAGTAATTTTTTTTTAATGCAGCCCATTTTCATTAAAGGAAACAGGGCTGCATTTAAAAGGAAAAGCTTTCTTCCTGTAAACAAAAAGTGTTTCTGAGTTGGCAGTTCCCCTTGGACCACTACCTATTCACTGCTACATTCACCCCAACTCGATAGTCAGCAATTTTTTTATGTTTTGCAACTGGACTATGCTCGCAAAAACATTCAACATTTCATACTTACTATAATTTGGAAGAAATGCCTACATGTCTCTTCAAAATTGCGAATCAGTATCCAATCACGATCCCATTTTACGAGTTTGTAAAATGAGATTCGTACTCAGGGAAAACCTATGTTGCAGTCACAAATGCTCCTATTTTGAAAATTGCAGCTTTTTGCGGACACGAAATAAGTTAGTGCATCTGGCGCACAGTTCCTTGCAATAACACCTCATAGGCTTAGGACTGTAATCAACATGTATTTTTAATTCAGAGCATTCAGTTTCCTCCATTATTTTGAGAATGGAATCTCTGTTTTTTGCAGGTCAAGCTCAAGACATTTCAGTGAAAGGTATTTTTATGAGAAGGATAAGAGATTATTTGCATGTTACTAGTGTGTAGCGATTTCTATGTCAGCTTCTCAAATTTCATAGGATAATTTGGAACTGCAAGATTCAAGCAGCATCGGGATGCACAAAGGCCCGTTGTGATAAGTCCCCTGGTGGCAGAATTCCACTGTAAAAATCAAGACATGCATTATTCAATGAACCCAAGACAAGTGTGCTTCAAAATAGATATTGGGATTTTTCAAACAGAACCCAAATTCAATGTATCAAGAACTGGCTTTGAATACAAATCTGCCTGCTGAGCAATGATTTCCATCCATAGGCCACAAATCTGAATATATCTGCAATTTCACCTGTATTCTCAGATACATTATTGTTTGACAAATTAATTAGACGTTGAAAGGACAGGGGAAAGATGAAAACACTGTTTAAAGCATTTTCTGTTTACAGGGTGGTGTCCAAGATACAAATGTTTCTCATAAGCTTCATTGTCTTTCACTTACTTTAGTTGCATTTTCTCAAAGTTTGTGAACACTACCCATTAGTTCCTTCCTGGCCCTTCACAAGAGCTAGTTTTGTCCACCTTATCAACCCCGAGCAGAAAGTACAGAAAAGTGATCACCCCTGTAACCCCATCAACTTACCTGGTGAAAATGTGTTTTGGGCAGGGAACAACCTGTCGGGTATCGGCAGGTATGTTTGATTTATTGTTAAGAATTTTGGCAAACGTTTACCATAAAGGTGTACACACAAGGAATCACTGTGTTTTTTAAAGGCTTTGCTTTAAGTCAATTCTAGTGCAGAATAAATAAAAGACTATGGTGCTCATTACGACTTCAGCAGGGAGGACCGCCGTGCTGACGGCCGCCAAAGGATCTCCAGCACAGGGGTCCTCAGACTGCCATGTTACGTCTGGTAGTGGCTTTCCACCATTTTCCAGGCATAAAACCACCAGCAGTCGTACTGGCGGTTACCGCCACGCCAACAAAACACCGCCTGCCGTATTTCAATTTGAAAAACGGTGTGGCGGTGTTGTGTTGGCGGTGCATGTGCCAGGACCCAATCCCTCCCAGACAAACACCTCAATGACCAGGTAAGCTGACCGTAAGGGGAGGTGCGTATGTGTGCGCGTGTGTGCATGTGAGTGTTTGTATGGATTTTGGGGAAGTGGGGTGTTTTCTGTGTGTGTGTGTGTGTGTGCTGTCCATGAAAGTCAAAAGTGAGTAGAGTTAATAGGAATTCCAGTTTTGCCAGGTCAGTCCCATTTTTCACCATCTGTCCTGGAATATATCAGTAAATTTAGCACACGTCCCAGTTTTTAGCATGAACTTACTGAACACGCTGTGGGGGGGGGGGGTCAAGTTTTCATATGTTCTAGTGCATGATAAAGTAGCAGCACTAATCAGATAGCAGTTTAACTAAAACATGTAATATTCAGTCAGTACCCCTAGACTGATGCAAAATAATAGATCTGCTTCTCTGTTTTTGCCTTTCAAAATCTGGTCACCTTAAAAGTAATTCCATTCATCTTGATTGCTGCAGCTTTAAACAAAGCCTAATAAGATAACTATAAGGAAAGGAGAGCAGTCCTCTTAAAGCCCTGATATGCAAAAGGCGTACCGGCTGCAGAGTATCTCCATAAATAACAGAGCAGAGGAGATTTGTAGAACAGAAGAAAGAACATAGTACAGGGAGTGAGGAGACAATTGAGAGGAGCAATACTGTGTCATAAGTGTTGTGTAATGGATCTGTTTCTCACACATGACCCAGTTACTTTGATAGAGGCAGAACATCTTCCTGAGGTGGGCATTGAGAGACAGTTAATAGAATTGGTAGGACACCCAGAGTCCCACCTCTGCTTTACTGCATTGAGCTGTGCTGTGTTGAGCACTCTGCAGCATACCTCTGCTGAGTCTGCCAAGTATTACATCAAACAATAAGGTGATGTATGAAGGCTTGAATGAATCTCCTCCACTGGCAACTGCTCAGGCTCCGTACCAATCTATTGTTTTTCATCTACCATGCCGATCTAGATCAAGGCACACCTTGTGCAGATCAGTACAGACTTGGCTACTCCTGGGACCCGCCCACCCCGAATTTCCAAGTGAGCCTCTACGATTTAGAAGGCCCAACTGTCAAAGCCCAAATAGATTGAAACCAATCTTGGCTTCCTTGTGTTCCGGTTCAAACGGGACCTGGCGAGGGAGATAAGGCTCAACTATTCTTGCTGGAGAAGGACTAAGGCTAATTTACATATGGCTGGTTCTTGTAGGAGGTGGCACGGTGGGCAAAAAAACTATGGATCGGGATGTTGCCTGAGTAAATACGAGTGACTAAGATTAAATCAAGACTTCCGCACATCACTTTTTCGTATTCCTCAGTGCAACGGGTATGCCCAGACGTGGGTCCCCTGCTCACTGTGCTCCCTACAGAAAAAGCACAAATAGACTGAAGGCTGTCTGGTGTTGCTTATCTCAGTTCAAAGGAGAACTGGAAAGAGAGTTAAGGCTGGACTATTCCTACTGGAGCAGGACTAGGCCAGATTTTAATATGATGTTTATTCTTTGAGGCGGTATGGTGGGCAAAAAAACTCTGTTCTGAAACACAGTGCAACTAATTAGCAGTGGTTGAGATTAAGGCAAGCATTCTAGTAATTTCTTTCTTGTATTCCTCAGTCTGCTAAACAGGTACTCAAGTCCCCTATCAGAGAATGCTTTGCTAATGCTTTATTATTCATAGGAGTGTTGAAGGCTAAAACATCAGCCTTGACACAGCACGGAGCCGATTAAGGAAAACATCCTACTCCCCACTGTCCTGCTGACTTGTTGGGGCAAATGTATGGTTTGGGTGGCAGGTGTAGCAGCCACACAGCACATGTGGCTCCCATGCCTTCCACTCGTACTACAGAGAAGAGTTAGTAGCACCAGCTGGCTTTAGCAATAGCTACCAGTAGCGAAACCGTGATGGGCTTTAGCTGTGTGAGTCTCCACATGATCTGGAAAAGCTCTCTGTGTGGGGGTTTTCAGTTTGTCTTCTGTTTCACAGTGTGGAACTGGCTCTTACCTAGGAAACAGTTTGCAGAAAGCCTCTATCAGGTGATACACAAGATCTCTGCTTAATGTGAGCCAGTGGTTGCAGGTGGGGTCCGTTGGCACACATTTGGGGGGACCAGGATTTATTTTAGACCATCAGACTTCGACCTAGAATATGAAAGAGAAAAGCAGCAAAGGTGGAAAGGGAGAAAAAAACACAGTGGCAACGCGAGAAGGCGATGAAAAAGCCTCCAATAGTTTGACATAGGGGGAAGGGAGGTTAGATAGGTTGATGAAAGCGGCATGAGGTGAAATGAACACTTACCAGCCTTGGTATGAGACAAACTCCAGTCGTGATTGACCAAAATACAGATGATAAAATATCACTCTGACAAAGTATCTTGGTAAGAATATCGAGGACATGAATTTCATTAGGGTAGGTAAAGTTTTACAGTGCTTAACTCCATATATGTGCCTTGTCGATGTATATCTTCAAGGTGTTTAGATGTGGGGTTGAGTCTAGTAAATCTATACTTACCTGTTTGCACATAACTTCTCGATATTCTTGCCATCGATATTTTTGGCACAATATTTTTGCCATATTTTGGACAAATTATATATTTTTTCTTGATATTCTTTTAGACAACCACCTCAATAAGCAGTACTTTTTAAGGGCTATTTTAGTAATTATTACAGTCCTGGTATTCGTTCTTTCTGGCATCACAAACAAAGATGTTGGCTACTATTTTCACACCTTAACCAGCCCAACTAGTATGGAGGTCAGTTATGTGATTAATTATCATTTCCTGTTTCCTGTGCTCTACTCTAATATACTGACTCAATCTTTAAGAAGCTATGTTGCAATGCAGCCATTCTTTCTGGCAGATTCATCACTGCGTAAGCCTTCATTTTTGCCCTTTTTTCCAGTCTCAGTCCTAATCCTGGTAGCTGGTTTCTTTCAGCCCTACTTTATTTTTGGTGCTTCTGGGCACAACATTCTGGAATAAAAACCAGCTGGAAGCTCCTAGATCCTCCAAGAGCTCAAGACTATGGCATCCACTCCTCCTGACAGTTTTTTATGCCATGGGTGTTCCTCCAAAGCTGTGACCCTTCGTGTGAACATCTGACTTCCACATATGTATATCAAAGGGTAATAGCACAGTGGTTTTAGAAAGGGCTTGCCTCGGACAAGCAAAGAGCTGGATCAAGAAAACACCATTGTGTACTATCTTGACACGCCAGGTCTGTTGAGTATCAAGTTTCTTACTATTGGTTGTCATTACAATGATCAGGCCATTGTGGAGAAGTGCTACATATAAGGCTACAATATATGAGGCAGCGGTGATGGATCTGCCATCTGCCCTAGTTTATCAATGGTCATGAGTGCAAGATTGGGCAAATAAGTGGGTTTGCGCACCGGTGGCTGAGAATCCATAAATATGTCTAAAAAACATGAAGGAGCAAAAAACCCAGAATACTAAAACAATGGCCACACTCAAATCGGTGGGGAAATTTCTCAAAGGAACTTGGAAGCATTTTTTATTTTATGTGGAATTCATCTTGTTCTGTTCACGTTTTGCGACATTCAGTGATGAAAAGGCCTGCAAGATGTGTCAAGAGGTCAGGTGACCAGAGGTCCGGTGACCTCACATAAAGGACAGTTGCTATATCAATGAGTAAAGAGGATGTTGGACACTAGCAAGGACTTTCCAGTACCTTGACGCAAGAGTATTGGTTTGGTTCTTGAAACATTGTATACTGTTCATGTTGTTAACAGCCAGTTTCAAAATGTGGCTAAGGGAGGAAACTGCTGCCCCAATCTATTCTTCTCTCACAATTTCATGTGCACAGGGCTTGGGAGACAATAAGGGAAGGAGGACATTTCATGGCATCAAAGAGACCACCACCCTATGCTAGGGGGCCACAATTGATTCCAGCAAATGTATTTTTCCATTAACTCATTATCCTGGTAAATAGCGCCCAGCCTGCCAAGCTAATAGCGTTGACCAGAGCCTGCTGTCTGGCTGAAGGGAAGAAAGTAAACATATATACCTTCGGCCGTATGCTTTTGGGGTTACCCATGATTTTGGTCAGCTCTGGGCAATGTGAGGGTTCCTCACTTCAGCAGGGTACCAGGATCAGTATGCACAACTCGAGGCCACCTCTTGCAAGCCCTGCGATTACCTTTTAAGGTAGCCATCATAAAGTGTGCAGCACACACCTCTTAAAATGACAAAATAGGGAACTTTTGTGCATCCACCAAACTGTACTGGATTGATGCACTACCACTTGCCCATCTGGCCATGAGAAGCACCCCCAACAGAGTGACCAAATGTTGCCAACAAAAAATACTGTTTGGCCAGCCCATGCACATTCCCAGCCATATGTCCATTGCTCTGCTGTCAGTATCTGATGATTTTCTTTTACAGTACTGCAAGTAACTAACAAAGACATTGCGTTGTCTTCATTATCAGGTACTGCATGCCCTTTTTAACTCCACCACACCTGATG
Source organism: Pleurodeles waltl (assembly GCF_031143425.1). Taxonomy (NCBI): domain Eukaryota; kingdom Metazoa; phylum Chordata; class Amphibia; order Caudata; family Salamandridae; genus Pleurodeles; species Pleurodeles waltl. The sequence goes on along the minus strand of NC_090446.1, from coordinate 1,297,249,581 downwards.
GACAGGATCGCTAACTGGGAGATTGCGTTTGGGTCAAGTCCCACGCTATACGTCATTTGCCCCAGCCTCTGTGGAAGGGGCCATTTCAGGTGCTGCTAACTACGGCCACAGCTGTCAAGTGTGAGGGGCTGACTTCCTGGACACACAGCTCTCACTCCAAGAAAGTACCCCCAACGCTGGAACAACAACAAGAATCAAGGACAGCGACTGCACCACAAACAGCCCCTGCTATGGAACACCATTACAACCTCTGCTGCAGAGCAGTGCCTAGGGTGTCACCTGCTGGTACAGGAGTTTCAATATCATACAAGGATCCATTTTAAATTTTCTCCACATTGAAATGCCTGGCACCTCTCTGATCACAGAGAAAATATGGCCATGAGTGCTCATCGTGGTTGGTACCCCAGTCTCTGGAATAATAACGACACCTGTGGGGGCGTGGCTTCGGGCGTCAAGATGGCAGTCGCACTCTGAGAGTGCTCTGGACCCTTCCGTCATCCGCCCGTAGTTAGAGTGGCCTGACCGAGTTGAGGACGTCGTCTTGACAATCCTTGCGACCCCTGGACCCCTGGGAATCTCCGGCGGCGAGTGACTTCATGAGGGCGGCCCCGTTCCCGAGCCGCGCCCGATCCGTCCGATCCGTCCCTGGAAACAAAATGGCGGCCGGGGCTGATTTCCGCGGCTGAGTCGGGGCCGGACCGACGATCCCTCCCGATGCGGCCGAACTGGAACGGAGGTGTGGCGGGGTGAGGAAAGAACCCTGGAGGGAGCTGAGGCTGCGCTCCAAACGTGGTCCTCGCGGCATGCAGGAGCAGTGCTGCTGCATCTAGGGAGAGAGAGCGCTGTGTGGGTGGCGCTGCGGCCGTGCGCCGGCTCGAGGACATCGGCCGAGGAGAGCTGAGAGGCTGCGCTGCACCCGGGGGAGACCCCGCGGGCCGGGGCTGGAGCGGCGGAGAGGCGTTTGCGGAGAGGGACTTCCTGGTGTCGTGAGTGATGACAAAGGTGTGCTGGGGGTCCGCGGAATGTGGCGGAGGCACCGGGATGGGACGAGGCCTCTCTGAGGATACTGACACGTCCGAATAACCAAAATTGAACGGAAAGACTTGGAGCCGCCCTCTGAACGGGCCCACAGCGGACCGCTGCCACGCCGGGAAACACACCGCGATCCGGCCCAACGAAGGGCAAGGGCCTTGAGTGACCTCGTGGCATCACGGGTGCAGCGTGATCGACACTAGGGCCGGTCGAGGCCCTACTGAGGGTAACGGCACGAAGTGACAACAGGGTGGGGGAGGGGAGAGGAGTTAGGGAAAGAGGACGCCCTACCCCCCCCTTACCATTTAATACCTAATGGCGGTTAGCGGCTGGGCCGGGACGGAGCCGGACCCATTGTGGAGTCACCGGATGCCAAAGGTGGAGAAGACCACAACTTGGGCCTGAACGCCCTCTTTATAACTGTGGTAACTACAAACGCGCAGGGGACCTAGGCTTGACTTGAAAGACCGCAAGAAGTGAGCTACCTGACTCCTGTTTCCGATATTGTGATGGGGAGAGACAAGGCGAACAAACAACCCCCACCCTCCCAGCAAAAGATTGACCAGTTCACGATGCCGGCGGGCCAGCGAGGAGAGGGAGACACAGCTAGCGGAGGCCCCGCACCAGACGGAGTGAGTGCCATCCTTCAAGCCATTCAATCATCACAGTCTGCGGTAGAGACTAAGATCGGGGAAGTGCGAGAAGACGTGGGTCTTGTTCGACAGGACCTCAGAAACACAGTGAACCGGATCACTGAGGTTGAAACTAGAGTCTCCCAGACTGAAAACGACCTAGCCGACCCCAGAAGTAAAGTGGCCCAGCTGCAGACCCGAACCGGCGAGCTTCACCGCCGTGCGGAAGATGCAGAAAACCGGTCAAGACGCAATAACCTGCGTTTCATCGGATTCCCAGAGGGCATAGAAGATGGTGGTGCATCTGAGTTCCTAGAGAAGTGGATTAAAACCTGGATGCCAGAGCAGTCCCTTTCGCCCTGGTTCGCGATCGAAAGAGCACACAAGGCATTGGCTCCTCGCCCCCCTCCAGGCGGCCCAAAACGTCCAATGATTGTGCGCTTCTTCAACTTCAAAGATAGAGACAATATCCTTAAAGAGGCTAGGAGGTTGGAAGATCTTCAATGGGAGAACCATAAAATCCTAATTTTCCCAGACTATACCCGTGAGGTCCAGACCCGCCGCCGGTCGTACGAACACGTTAAGCAGAAACTTAGAGCGATGCAACTTTCATACATGCTCCTCTTCCCCGCGCGGCTCAAGGTCCTCCTGGCCGGGCGAGCGCATTTTTTTGAAACACCTGAAGAGGCTTGGGACTGGCTGACGGAGGAGGGCGTCGGAGCCCGAGGGGGGCCTTCGGGACACTCGGAGAGGGCCCCTCGGGTTGGTCCCCTCGCCCCGGGAGGTCCCCGGAGGAGCCGGGGGCGCACCAGATCCCAGAGAGGGAGACCGAAAGACACAAACACCTTGGAAAATAATGAGGAAATCCGAGACTTTGGCTCACAAACAGAGAGGGAACCCGCGGAACCCTCGGGCCTCAGACCCCAAGCCAAACAATAGATGACAAGAACTTGAGCCAATCCGCGGCCCTCGGTTAATATGACGCATTTGACACCCACTGATGGGAGTCCAAAACACTTGGGATGTCAGACTTACCTATGCAGACCTTACAAGGGTCACTACAGAAGGCGCCAAGCCTCTCTAATATATGACACCCGAGACTTGGCAGACTATCACTAATTGTAATTGATCCGACTATATGGAGGGGTCCACCACTCCACCCCAAGGACAGTCCTGCTGGCTGTCTGGTTTTGGTTGGGTATTTGGGCGACAGATGCTTCCGGGGTGGGAGTATGGGGAGGGGGGTGGGGTTTTTGAAGTTAGTTTAGATAGGAATAGGAATAAGTTGGTTAGGTCTCTTATTATTGCATTGTTATGTTTGGAATGGTCGCCCCTGGGTCCACAGCCTGACACTCAGCCCTATGTAACACCTACGCAACTCATGCCTGGCACTCATTAACCCAGGTCCTTTCCTGGAACGTAAATGGCCTGTTGGACAAGATTAAGAGGTCAGCAGTATTTAACACTCTCCGCAGGTACTCCCCCTCAGTGGTCCTCTTGCAGGAAACTCACCTCCTTGGGACTAGGTGCCCCATGCTCATGCGGGGAGGATATGACAGAGTATACCACGCGGGCTTCTCCAGGGGCTCTAGAGGGGTAGCCATTTTACTTCATCGCTCTCTGCCTGTGGTGATCACAGCCACGCAGGTCGACCCACAGGGCAGATTTGTTGTGGCCACGGGGACTCTTCATGGAACACCGATAAACTTTATATCTGCGTATGCCCCCCGACGAGACTTGATGCCTTCTTGCACTCGCTCCGCCGAGTGGTTGTGGGACTGCCCCAGGGGACCACCCTGTTGGGAGGGGACTTCAACGCGGTTCTCGATCCCGATTTGGATGTATCCGGCGAGATCACGGCCAGTAGATTAGCCAGGGCTTCGGCTCTGACTGGTTGGACCGAGAGCCTTGGCCTTTGTGAGGTATGGAGAACCTGGCACCCTGGGGATCGTCGGTACACCCACACGTCGGCCGCCCACCGGACGCAATCCAGAATAGATCTGGTATTCATGTCCGCTTTGGACCTCTCAAGCGTCACAGGGACAGAGATACTTCCCCGGGGAGTTTCGGACCACGCACCAGTGCGGGTCCGCCTAGGTGGAGCAGATCCCTCCAGACGCCCGGTATGGCGCCTAAACGCATGGTACTTACAAGACAAAGACTACACCCAGGAGATCAGAAATCAACTAACCCAATATTTTGATCTGAATCTGGGGTCGGTCCGGTCCCCGGGAACATTATGGGCCGCCTGTAAGGCTACCCTTAGAGGGCATGCCAAGCACCTTCTCCGCTCCCGCGAGCGAGACAGGAACTCCCAGATCTCTGACCTGGAGGCTAGGGCCCTGAGACTGGAACGCCAACAAACGACCTCTTCGTCTGCCACTGCCCTGAGGCAGCTGACTATGGTTAGAGAAGAAATTAAACACATAATGCTAGACTCGGCTAGGTGCATTTGGAGAGCTTCGGTAGCCCGTATATATGGCTGGGGGGATAAAAATGGGAAGTTCCTGCACTGGCTGGCGGCTCGCCCTCTGGCCGGCAGGGTTATACCTGAGATTTTAGAACCCTTGGGCTCCCTCTCCAAGACACCTGCTGAAATTGCACAAAGCTTTGCCTCGTACTATGCCCGCCTCTATGCAATGCACCCCGCCCTGCCATTGAGAAAGAGAACCCCCTCTTGAATGACGTCACTCTCCCCAGGATTTCCCTGAATGCAAGAGATAGACTGGATGAAACTATTAGCCTCGCAGAGATCACCAGTGCAATTTCCGGCCTGGCATCGGGCAAGACTCCAGGCCCTGACGGACTCCCGGCAGAGCTATATAACAAATGCAGTGATATATTGGGTCCCCACTTACTCAATATGTATGGAGCAGCCGAGAAACTAGGCCGATTCCCCACCGAGATTGACCAAGCTACGATAGTTGTGATACCAAAAACCCAACCCCCATCGCGGCATTGTTCGGCATACCGACCCATCTCACTTCTGAATATTGAGATCAAAGTGCTTTCCTTGACCCTGGCCTCTAGATTGAAAGAGATAATGCCCACACTAGTGCACCCTGATCAATGTGGCTTTATGCCCACTCGTAGCACCAGGCACTGCATTAGGCGGCTGCATCTGGCCCTGGCACATCGCAGGACTCTGTCACACACACCCTTGGCATTACTCTTACTGGACTTTGAAAAAGCCTTTGACACAGTGGATTGGTCCTACATTGAATTGGTCCTGCAGAAAAATGGACTCGGCCCCAAATTCCGAGGCCTAGTGAGACTCCTATATTCCAAACCGACAGCTCGAGTCCGGGTGAATGGAGTGGTCTCTGACCCGTTCCCTATTGGCCGCGGAACCCGGCAGGGTTGCCCGCTATCCCCATTGCTCTTCGCATTAATGATAGAGCCTCTTGCGATACTACTGCGAGGAGATCCCCGGATCGAAGGCTGGTCCTGGCCCGCTTGCGCAGAGGACCGTGTGGCGCTATACGCAGATGATGTCCTCCTATATATCTCCAACCCGGCTAAAAGTGGCCCCCGCGTGCTAGAGATCCTAAGCCTTTTCTCAGAAGCCTCGGGGTTGATCCTGAATCCCGCCAAGTCCCTGTTGGTCCCCCTACACTGCTCCGGAGACTGTGTGGACTGGCAGCGATATATTCCAGTATGAAGAAACAGCTTTAAATACCTGGGAATATTTATTTCACTTCTCCCTGAGTTGACATGGGAACTTAATGTTACACCGTTAACCAGGAAGATTAGAAGCGATCTCCTACACTGGAGGACACTCCCTCTCAACCTGCTTGGTAGAATAGCGCTCTACAAGATGATGATTCTCCCTAGGCTCCTCTATCTCCTGCAAAATTTTCCCCATCCCATTCCTAGGAAATGGTTTGGGGAAATGGACTCATTGGCACGCCAATTTATATGGAGCGGAGCCCGCTCACGGTTAGCACTCAAAACCTGCCAGAGAGATGTGTATGATGGAGGCTTGGGCATGTCTAATATCCATTACTACCACCTCGCGTCACAAATACTTGTAATTAATGACTGGATGGGGGGTGGGTGGACAGATCCGGCATACCGACTGGAGCTCCAAACGATGGGGTACCCACGGATTTGGGACACCCTCTATGGAGGTCCGATCTCTCGAGACATCCCGGACGTGACCAAGGTGGTTCTGCAGGGATGGCGGACGGCTCAAAAATCGACAGGGTGGTGGGGCCGTCTTACCCAACAGACCCCATTGTGGCAGGGGAGGCAATTGGTGGAGGTGGCGGGCCTGGAGGGGTTTCAGAATTGGGATAACATTGGCATCTCCACACTAGGCGATGTCTGGAATGGGTCACACATACAATCCTTCGAAGATCTCCAGAAAAACTTTTCATTAAATAAGACACAGTTCCACAGATACCTCCAGCTCCGACATGCCTTATCAGTACATATCCGAGTGGGAGAAACCATACCCGAGTGCAGCCCCATGGAGGCCAAGGCATTGATGGGGAGCTTGGGCAAGGGAGGTGTTTCCCAGATATATCGCACCCTGGTCTCCGGCACCTCGGGTTCCCTGGGGGTGCTTCGCCAGAGATGGGAGGGGTGGGTGGTTCCCATGGAAGAGGTGGAATGGGGTGAGGCGCTAATGGCCCCGCGTGCCCTGGCGATTGCTACCCGTTTTAGACTGATACAAACTTATTTTTTGCACACAGCATACCTCACACCCGACAAACTACACAGAGCGGGCCTCCGCCCCACGGCGGAGTGCCCCCGCTGCAGAAATCCCACAGCCGACTTCTTTCACATGGTATGGACCTGCCCGGCCATGGTAGCCTATTGGGGAGCGGTCTTGGGGGAGGTTTCTGAGGTGTTGCAGGAGAATATAGAAAGAGAGCCTTTGCCCCTCCTTCTTGGGATCATGGGTGACACCGAACTAAGGAGACCGGATCGAATCTTCCTCGGGGTGGCGTGCTTAGTGGCTAAGAGGGATATAGTGGCAAACTGGAAGGCCAAGAGTGCCCCATCACTGGCTAAATGGAGACGGGGAGTGGATTGGTGCGCACAGAGTGAAAAACTTGTATATGAGGCTAGAGGATGTCTGGATAAATACAATAGGATATGGGGGAAATGGGAGACCGCAATAGGCACCTGAACAACATGTCATCTCTAATATTAGTGCTGTCTGGGATCACAGGTTCGACCAATGTTGGGTGCCCGTTGGCATCGTGTTTTGATGTTTGTATCATGGTTTTCTTTCTTTTGCAAAAATCAATAAAAGTTCTTTATAAAAAAAAAAATAACGACACCTGTAATAGTATTTGCGGACAATATTACCATACCATTTATAGAGGGACATATACTCATCTGTAATGCAACTGAGACTTTATATTTCTTGTCCGAGGTTGGCAAATGCAACAAGAATTGCAAATGCAATAGAAAGTGATAATGAAAGTGATGAAGGAAAGGAGATGTGCCAGCCTAATATGAGGGAAACAAATATGTTGAAATGATGTAAACACCTGCCTACAGATGCTGAGGACAAAATGACATCTGATGCCCATGAAGAACTTCCAACAAGCGCCTTCCAGCTTTTAGTGTATGATGATACCTTGAACAGCATATTTCAGGCTGCTTATCAGGACTTGAGAAATGCTCATCAAGCTCTCTACAATATTATTCACCGTTATTAAAGAATGTTAGGACAGTTGGGGGAGGGAGAAATAATGCATTTGCATTCATGTTAAGAGTTGATGGAATGTGTTCCAAGCTTCTGGTGCTTTTGCGGTGCTTGCGCTATGAGGAAGGAGTAAATGCGCAACATCATGTTTGAAGAAAAAGGGGAAGTGGCACCGAACGCTTGCGATGCCTGCAGCACACCACCCCCTCTAGCCTTACTGTCTTGTGTGTCGCAGGAGCAAGAAGAAAGTACAGGAGAGGGAACATCTCCACCTCATGCTTCTGCTATTTTCTACATGATGATTGTCTGTTTGAAAGACCGATCGTACAAAATTTCCCACTAATGTGAAAAGTGTGATAGCCAAATTCATACAGTGTGAAATTGATTGTGATATTAAAAGATACAAATGCTTTCATATTAACCTGTCAGCGGATCTTAACTTCTCTTCTAACGCCCATCACAGATTATGGGCGTTGCTCCAAATGCAGAGCCACAGATTGTAACAATATCCAGTGATGGAATGTGTCCTGTGCACAGTAGACAGGATAATCTAGCGGATTTAGGGGGTCATTCTGACCTCGGCGGTAAAAGGCGCTTACCGCCGGTCAGAAGACCGCCATAACACCGCCGCGGCAAACCGCCACGGTCATTCTGACCCACAACTGCCAAACTGCCGAAAACCCGACATCCTCAATAATCCGCCACACCAAAGGTCAGCGAAAAAATGGTGCTGACCAAACCTCCACCGTCACGCCAACAGAAATACGCCCATACCATTCCGACCCACAAATCCACGCGGCGGTCTTTCAAACGCGGTATTCCATTGGCAGTACACACCGCCGCGGTCAAAATACACACACACATAGAAAATGCAGCCACATTGGTCAGTTCGAAATACACATACCTGATACACATACTAACACCACTCCCACACACCCAACACAATATAAAACACACACCCACATCACCCACAAGCCCCTACGACCCGAAATCATTGACGAAGGCTAGAGACAGAGCACAGAATAGAGAATCCCACAACACAGAGGCACACAACACCATCACCCACACAGAATCCACGCACCAAACACCACACACCACCACACTTATCACCACAAACGCCACCCCACACCTCAACCACACCACCCGATGGCACCCCAAAGACACCCCAGGTTCAGTGACGCCGAACTCAGGGTCATGGTGGAGGAAATAGTCCGTGTAGAGCCCCAGCTCTTCGGGGCACAGGTGCGGCACACCACAATTGCCAGGAAGATGGAGCTATGGCAAAGGATAGTGGACAGGGTCAACGCGGTGGGACAGCATCCACGCAATCGGGAGGACATCAGGAAGAGATGGAACGACCTACGGGGGAAGGTGCGTTCCATGGTATCAAGGCACAACATAGCGGTGCAGAAGACTGGCGGCGGACCCCCACCTACTCCCCCAGAATTTACCGCGTGGGAGGAGGAAGTCTTGCACATCCTGCATCCTGAGGGCCTCGCTGGACTAGGCGGAGGAATGGACTCTGGTAAGGCAAATCTTCACTACTCCTTCCCACCCCCACCCCACCGGAATGCCAAATCATACCCCCACCCCAGGTTCAGTGATGCCGAACTCAGGGTCATGGTGGAGGAAATAGTCCGTGTAGAGCCCCAGCTCTTCGGGGCACAGGTGCAGCACACCACAATTGCCAGGAAGATGGAGCTATGGCAAAGGATAGTGGACAGGGTCAACGCGGTGGGACAGCATCCACGCAATCGGGAGGACATCAGGAAGAGATGGAACCACCTACGGGGCAAGGTGCGTTCCATGGTATCAAGGAACAACATAGCGGTGCAGAAGACTGGCGGCGGACCCCCACCTACTCCCCCAGAATTTACCGCGTGGGAGGAGGAAGTCTTGCACATCCTGCATCCTGAGGGCCTCGCTGGAGTAGGCGGAGGAATGGACTCTGGTAAGGCAAATCTTCACTACTGCTTCCCACCCCCACCCCACCTGAATGCCAAATCATACCCCCACCCTCACCCCCTCCCCCATCACACCAACCCCTAGCAAAAGCCTCACCATCACAACCCACCCATCCCAACACCAAGCCCTGCATGTGACCCCAAAGCATGGACACCCATCACCAAAGCATGCCCACTGCACACACACATCACCCCCACAAGCCACCCTCACAAAAGCCCCCACAAGGAAATGCCTGCACATGGGTACACGGACACCCACCCATCACACGAAATCCCACACACAGAAGCAATAACCATACCTTTATACCCCTGCAGGACCCGAACGCCACCACACCGGCACGGAGGGTCCAGAGATGTCCATCCCACCCCCAGAAGAGGCCCCCAGCGATGACAGCAGCTCTGTCTCCCTGGAGCCAGACGACCAGCCCGGCCCATCGGGGACCTCTGGACAGTCGGTTCCCCACAGACAGCCACAGGCTACACCAGACCCAACCCCCTCTGGGAACACCAGCACAGCTCCCACCCAGCGGGCCCATGCCTCTGTCTCCAGGGCACGTAAATCAGCGGTGTGTCCACCACTACAGGGCACCCAGGTTGACCCACCACCCCAACAACAACAGGGACCTGGGGGCAGTGGTAGTGGGCACACCGGCCAGGGGACAGAGGCCCAGGAACACAGGGGAACTGGGAGGGCTGCTGTGCGACGGGGGGGGACAGGCCCGGGGAACCGACTCTCCAAGAGGCCCTCTCCACCATCATGGGAGCATACCACCGCTCCCAGGAGACGATGGCGACGGTACTGGCCCGGTTCCAGGAGATCCAGGAACTGCAGGAGGAACGGTACATGGGGTTCAGGGAGGAACTGAGGAACATCGGTTCCGCAATGGGGACCATCGTCCTGGCCCTTACCCAGATCGTCACCACATTGCGGGACCATGTGGCACCCCAAAGGGCCCCTGTCACTAGCCCAGGCCAGGAACAGCCTACCACCTCCGCCGGCGCCAGTGGACAGGAGGCCCCCACACAACGACAGGCCACCAGAACCCCACCTCCTGCAGAAGAAGAACCACCCCGCAAGCGGAACCTGAGATCTCACAAGAAGACAGAGTAGGATTGCAAGACCCCCGCCAGCCTAAGATACCCCCTGATGTCATCCCACTGTCCCACATTGTCACCCTGTCCAACCTTGAACTGCCCCTGCTCCATCCTTCCACAGGCATATGGACAATGCACCTGTGCGACTGAGAACTGGACTCTGCCATGGACATTACTCCACCCCCACCCATCCCCGCTTCCCAATCATTTACCTATATCTAGCACTTTAAATAAATCACTTATTCCACTTAAATAAACAGGAGTCTGCTTGTATTCTTAACAAATGTATTACACATAACGGTTCAATAATGTCCAGTTACTTTGTGATGACAACATACCAATTTCAATAAGCTTTAGTCCATGGGCAAACAAAGCTGAAGTCAGGCAGTGGGTCATACAGCTCTGAAAAGGGAAGGGAAAGTCACAAATCAGTTAACAGGAAATGGGGGGAAACACAGACAGTGGAGACGCATGAGGCCTTAAGTAAATGTAAATTGGGGTGGCTGTTTCTTACCTGTGTGCTACTGAAAGTATTGTTGTATGACTGTATCCCTGTTGTCCGTGTCGTCCCCGTCGTCTTCCTCTTCTTCACTCTCCACAGGCTCCACAGCTGCAACAACACCACCATCTGGACCATCCTCCTGCAGAAAAGGTACCTGGCGTCGCAATGCAAGATTGTGAAGCATACAGCAGGCCACGATGATCTGGCACACCTTCTTTGGTGAGTACATGAGGGATCCCCCTGTCATATACAGGCACCTAAACCTGGCCTTCAGGACCCCGAAGGTCCTTTCTATGATCCTCCTAGTTCGCCCATGGGCCTCATTGTAGCGTTCCTCTGCCCTTGTCCTGGGATTCCTCACTGGGGTCAGTAGCCATGACAGGTTGGTGTAACCAGAGTCACCAATTAGCCACACACGGTGTCTCTGTAGCTGTTCCATCACATAAGGGATGCTGCTATTTCGCATGACATACGCGTCATGCACTGACCCAGGGAACTTGGCATTTACATGGGAGATGTACTGGGCAGCCAAACAGACCACCTGGACATTCATCGAATGATAACTTTTTCTGTTTCGGTACACTTTCTCTGGGGGGAACCAAAGCCACATGGGTCCCATCAATGGCCCCAATGATGTTGGGGATATGTCCAAGGGCATAGAAATCACCCTTCACTGTAGCCAATTCGCCCACCTCAGGGAAAATAATGTAGCTCCGCATGTATTTCATCAGGGCAGACAACACTCTGGCAAAACCTTAGAAAACATAGGCTGAGACATCCCAGATGATATGGCCACTGTTGTCTGAAACGACCCACTTGCCAAAAAATGGAGTACTGACAGAACCTGCACCAGAGGGGGAATCCCTGTGGGTTGGCGGATGGGGGACATCAGGTCTGGCTCCAGCTGGGCACATAGTTCATGTATAGTTGCTCTGTCAAGCCGGTATGTAAGTATGATATGTCGTTCTTCCATTGTCGACAGGTCCACCAGCGGTCGGTACACGGGAGGATTCATCCTTCTCCTCGCAAGTCCCAGCGGACGGTGCCTAGGAAGGACAACATGGAGCACAGAGTCAAGCAACCCACAGGTTCGTTCACACAGCTTGCACAGTACACGAATCGCTATGCATGGAACGGCTTGTATGAGTGGCAATGCAAGGCCTAGGCCTGTGTGACGCAGTAGAAATCATGCCATGTGGGCCCTTGAAATGGCGGCTGCCTGACCTGTGAAGTGTGACAGTGGGATGTGAGGTCACTGCGCTGGCGTGGCACACCGTGGCGGTAGGCGGTCGAAGACCGCGGCGCAAAGCAGCATTGGTTAACATTGAACCCTATGGGTCTCAGGAGCCAATGACGATGTGCGCCGGCGGTCGCGGTACGCACCGCCGCGGTACGCACCGCCGCGGGCGTGACCGCCATTTTCTATCTGATTAATCACTCGAGACCTGATCATCCACAGGAGAGGACCTATACTGCAAGTGCTGCTGTGACCTCGGTCTGGGAGTTACAATGGCTGCTGCGACTGGGGAAAGGGCCCCTGCCTTCACTTCCGAAGAATTGGAGAAACTTGTTGATGGGGTCCTCCCCCAGTATGCGCTACTCTACGGTCCTCCAGACCAACAGGTTAGTACACAGGGTGCACGCTGAATGGGCTATGCCTGTGTTGAGTGGGGTGTATGTAAGATGGCGGGGAGGGGAGCGAATGAGGAGTGCAACGCACGACAGATGGGAACATGTGCCACATGGCAAGGTTGGGGAGGGGGGGCCACTCACATCTACCATGCTGAAAAGTGATGATATTTCCTTTCCCACCCTGTACATGTCAGATAGGTCAGCGTCCATCAGAAGATCGACATTTGGCGTGCCATCGCCAAGGACGTCCGGGCCCTGGGGGTCCACAACAGACGGGGCACCAACTGCCGAAAGAGGTGGGAGGACATCCGCCGCTGGACCAGAAAGACCGCCGAGTCTCTGCTGGGGATGGCCTCCCAACGTAGGAGGGGTGCCAGCCGCCAATTGACCCCCCTGATGTCCCGGATCCTGGCGGTGGCCTACCCCGATTTGGATGGGCACGTGAGGACATCACAGCAGACACAAGGGGGTGAGTATCAGCACATTCTGCTATCTTTGCGCGCAGTGGAGGTGTCTGGGTGGGGGAGGAGGGCTGTGGGTAACTCAAGGCCAGGGCGCTTTCTGTAGGCTAGTCCCCTCCGTTAGCCATGGCCCTGTGCCCCCACCCCCCACCTCTGTAGGGTGCCAAGTACAGCTATCCATGGTCCTGCATCACCCATGTGTGCATTTGTTGTCCATAGACCTGTAGGCCTAGTCACAAGAACTGAGTAGTGTACCCCGATTGCGCAGCGTAGTGCAGGGGGCTTCTGTGTCTGTCCTCTCCGCCAACGGTGTTGCCAATGCATGCACTCAACCTGTCTTCATTTCTCCCCCCCACCCATTTTCTTTTTCTTCCTGTGCATGTGTGCATTAGCATCATCAGGCGGAGGAGAAGTGGCATCGGCGCACGAGGGAGCTGCATCTCACATGGCCCCGGAGGGCCATGCAACCGACTCCGAGTTCAGCAGTGAGACGGAGGGCGAGGGGAGCTCCACAACGGGGACCCGTGGAGACGTCAGCGACACCGACACGTCCTCGGAAGGGAGCTCCCTTGCGGTGGCGGCAACATCCGTGCCCACCGCAACTACAGGTACAGCCGCCACCCAGCGCACCAGCTCCGCCCTCCAAGCAGCCCCTCAGTGTTCGCCCGTGTCCACTCGCACACCAAGGCGGGCATCTCCTTCGCCCTAGGCACCTCAGGCCCTGCCCCAGTTACCCCTGCTGCCCTCAGTGAGGAGGTCATTGACCTCCTCCGGACGCTCATTGTTGGGCAGTCTACCCTTTTGAATGCCATCCAGGGGGTGGAAAGGGAGGTGCATCGGAGCAATGCATACCTGGAGGGCATTCATTCGGGTCAGGCTGCCCATCAGCGATCGTTCAACGCTCTGGCCTCAGCACTGACGGCAGCCATTGTCCCTGTCTCCAGCCTCCCTCTTCTAACTCCCTCCACCCAGTCCCAGTCTCCTGTTCCTCAGCCTATCCCATCCACACCATCAAACCAGCCTGCACACACCTCAACACCCAAGGGCAGCTCATCCAGACATAAGCACCACAGATCCCACAAGCATTCACACAAACAACATCCAGATGCAGACATGCCAACAGTCACTACCACCTCTGTGTCCCACTCCTCCTCGTCTCCCTCCTCCCTCCCTGTGACGTCTCCACTCACACCCGCATGCACACCACCATCAGCCAGTACTTCCATCACCAGCACACCCTCCATTACAGTCAGCACACGTGCAGTCACCACCCCCACTGCCATTTACACGTCCCCTGTGTCCTCTCCCACTGTGTCTGTCACCCCCTCTTCCAAACCACACAAACGCAGGCAGCCACCCACCCAACAGCCATCCACCTCATGACAGCCTCCAGCCCAAGCACCTGCACCCAAAGACAGCACACTTGACTCTCCTACAACCACATCCTCTTCCTCCACTCCCATACCCACTGCACCTACCCTTCCCATTGCTCCTAAAAAACGTTTCCTCTCCAAAATTAACCTCTTTGCATCACCTGACCCACCCCCTCCATCTGGTAAGAGTCCAAAGAGCACCTCAGCCACCACCAGCCCTGCATCTAGTATCACCATAGTGCAGGGCTATTGGAGTCCACCAGCTCCTAGGGAAGAAACATGGGCCAGCAGCAAGGGGACAGCCAGCCCACCCCCTGAGAAGAGGACAAGAAAAATTAAGGGCCGGCGCGAAAAGCCTGAGACGGCTGCCACCAAGGAGAGTGGCCTTGCCACGTCACCTGCCACATCATCTAAGGGAGGCAAGGGCCAGAGAGCTGCAGCGAAGGAGGGCAGCAGGGCGGAGAAGACATGCAGCAGCCGAGCGCACCAGGAGGGCCCCACCAGCCCCATACCGGGTGTGACGGACGACACCCACGGGCACAAGACTCCATCACAGGAGGGCCCCGCTACCGCAAGGTCGGAGGGCGACTAAGCGGGGAGTCTTGGCCACGTCTGGCTCCCTTGAAAGACAGGACAAGCACTGCTGAAGAGGGCCCCGCCAAGACAGGCACCGCTGAACAGGGCCCCGCCGTGAAGAGCACCGCTGAAGAGGGCCCCGCCAAGACAGGCACCGCTGAACAGGGCCCCGCCGTGAGGAGCACCGCTGAAGAGGGCCCCGCCAAGACAGGCACCGCTGAACAGGGCCCCGCCGTGAGGAGCACCGCTGAAGAGGGCCCCGCCAAGACAGGCACCGCTGAACAGGGCCCCGCCGTGAAGAGCACCGCTGAACAGGGCCCCGCCAAGACAGGCACCGCGGAACAGGGCCCCGCCGTGAAGAGCACCGCTGAACAGGGACCCGCCGTGAGGAGCACCGCTGAAGAGGGCCCCGCCAAGACAGGCACCGCTGAACAGGGCCCCGCCGTGAAGAGCACCGCTGAAGAGGGCCCCGCCAAGACAGGCACCGCTGAACAGGGCCCCGCCGTGAGGAGCACCGCTGAAGAGGGCCCCGCCAAGACAGGCACCGCTGAACAGGGCCCCGCCGTGAAGAGCACCGCTGAAGAGGGCCCCGCCAAGACAGGCACCGCTGAACAGGGCCCCGCCGTGAAGAGCACCGCTGAAGAGGGCCCCGCCAAGACAGGCACCGCTGAACAGGGCCCCGCCGTGAGGAGCACCGCTGAAGAGGGCCCTGCCAAGACAGGCACCGCTGAACAGGGCCCCGCCAAGACAGGCACCGCTGAACAGGGCCCCGCCGTGAAGAGCACCGCTGAAGAGGGCCCCGCCAAGACAGGCACCGCTGAAGAGGGCCCCGCTGTGAGGAGCACCGCTGAAGAGGGCCCCGCCAAGACAGGCACCGCTGAACAGGGCCCGCCATCTCAAGCACCGCTCCGCTGGGCCCTTCTTCTCAAGCACCGCTCCGCTGGGCCCTTCATCTCAAGCACCGCTCCGCTGGGCCCTTCCTGTCAAGCACCGCTCCGCTGGGCCCTTCATCTCAAGCACCGCTCCGCTGGGCCCTTCCTGTCAAGCACCGCTCCGCTGGGCACTTCATCTCAAGCACCGCTCCGCTGGGCCCTTCATCTCAAGCACCGCTCCGCTGGGCCCTTCTTGTCAAGCACCGCTCCGCTGGGCCCTTCATCTCAAGCACCGCTCCGCTGGGCCCTTCATCTCAAGCACCGCTCCGCTGGGGCCTTCCTGTCAAGCACCTCTCCGCTGGGGCCTTCCTGTCAAGCACCGCTCCGCTGGGCCCTTCATCTCAAGCACTGCTCCGCTGGGGCCTTCCTGTCAAGCACCGCTCCGCTGGGCCCTTCATCTCAAGCACCGCTCCGCTGGGCCCTTCATCTCAAGCACCGCTCCGCTGGGCCCTTCCTGTCAAGCACCGCTCCGCTGGGCCTTTCATCTCAAGCACCGCTCCGCTGGGCCCTTCATCTCAAGCACCGCTCCGCTGGGCCCTTCATCTCAAGCACCGCTCCGCTGGGCCCTTCATCTCAAGCACCGCTCCGCTGGGCCCTTCATCTCAAGCACCGCTCCGCTGGGCACCGCCGTCTCAAGCACCGCTCAGCTGGGGCCTTCCTCTCAAGCACCGCTCCGCTGGGCACCGCCGTCTCAAGCACCGCTCCGCTGGGCACCGCCATCTCAA
Organism: Pleurodeles waltl; assembly: GCF_031143425.1. Lineage (NCBI taxonomy): Eukaryota > Metazoa > Chordata > Amphibia > Caudata > Salamandridae > Pleurodeles > Pleurodeles waltl. The sequence continues at coordinate 1,297,232,995 of NC_090446.1, read as the reverse complement.
GCACCGCTGGTCCATTGACAGTGCCGGTTCTGTGTCGAGCAGGTGTTCACGAAGCACTCTGGGCACCATGCCTCCTCCAATACCAGTGGAGTCGGTTATCCATCTGATGGACTGTGGCTTTGCACTCCCCAGGATGGTACAGTGGGCATGGAGGCCCCTCGTGGATCTGGCGTCGTGGACTCATGTGGCTGTGGTGCCCCCCTTTCCCTTCCCCCTGAGGTGCCTGTTGTTTTATCATCTGATGCCCCGGCAGTGTTCTCTCCAATGGTATCCGGTCTCCTGTGTGGGCTTTGCCCATGTGTTTGTACACATTGGCCCACGGACTATGGATATTGAACGGACTGTGCAGGACTTATTGACTATGTTCATACTTTGCACTATGTTCATTATTTCTTTTGTATATTTCATATGGCATATTTACCATGACTTAAATGAACCTATTTTATACATAAATGTTAAACTTCATTTGAATTATGTCTTTGCATTCTTCCGGGGGGCTTGGGGGGTGTCACTGTGACTTGTTGCTCTGCATTGGTGTGTAGGTATTGGGGGGGTGGGTTGGGGGGGTGGGTGTATCGCGTATGTGTGTGCCCGTAAGCTTTCCTCCTCCCCCCTCCCCTGTGTCGTAGGTGCAGTACTCACTGTTGTCGTCTGCGCCGGCGTTCGTACTCCTGGTAGATGAGCAGGTAGACAATAGCCGGTAGGATGTGTAATTCGGGCTCCATGCTGTCCTCCTTCCTCGTGGAGTGTGTATAGGTGAGCGTTTTCCCGTTCGTAGTCTGTTTCCGCCGTGTTTTTATCGGCGGGGCTCCCGCCCCGGAAAAGGTGGCGGATTGGTGAGTTGTGATAGGGTGGGCGGTACATTGTCTGCCGCCTGCCTGTTGGCGGTGACCGCCGCGCTGTTTGTCGGTCCCGCCGTGGCGGTCGGAGTGTTAATGTGGCGGGCTGTGTTGGCGGTTCCTGCCAGGGTCGGAATTCCATTTTTTGGACCGCCTTTCTGTTGGCGGGTTGGCCGGCGCTTTATCACCGACCGCCAGGGTTAGAATGACCCCCTTAGTGTTTGTTCTCGGTAGAGGAGTATGCACAACAAATGTATGAACTGAAGGATGACACCTAATAAATATTTGGATTTTCTTAATTTCAAGGTTTGTATGATTTTTCCATATACCCAGGATGCAGGGATGTATATATACTGGTATTATTGATGGTTAAAAAAATTGGTTGGTGTAAAAGTATTTTTCCTTCCATGTTTTGCCTAGGCTTCAGGACATAGACATGGAAATGTGTGTTTCTGTATGTGTCTGCCTGTGATACGTTTTATGTTGTTTTTATTATTCCTGGGAGTTTTGGCGGGTACAATTTAGCATATCAAGTGCAGTGACATATGTCGGCAGATGGCAACTGTATACTTTCGATACTGGCCCTGAGTATTGATAATACCAATATTTGCATTTTCTCTCTCTCTTTCTGACCTCTTATTTGTTATTCGTCTTGTCCCTTACAACAAAAATGTCTTAAACTTGTTAATGGGAATGAAGGTACTTGCATGTGTAATTCAGGATAGTGTGGGTGTGGGATGGAGATTATTTGTTCAAGTAGGAGACAGCCTTGTGAAAAATTGACTTTTAGGAAGGGAACACAAGGGTTTAGAAGAATGATTGATGGTGATTTATTTTTTTAATGATTACATTCTTTTAATGTATAATGAAATCGTTTTTTTGCTGTAAATATTGCATTAAGGAGTTATCGGTGAAAATGAGACATTTTTATTCCACAGCATAAACTGAATGTCATGTTTCAAAATACCTTGTTGTTGCAAACTCATGCAATTGTGAACAGAGGAGGGAGCCTGCTCCCAGTGCACATCTAGACCTAGACTAGTTTTTCTTGATTTAAAAATGATTTAGATGCATATGCCCCTGGCACCACTTCAGCCTGACCAAGTTAAGTTACAGGTTCCCAATATTGTGCAAGTATGGTTTATAATGATAATAACTGTGCCCTGAATAAATGATATGTAAATGAAAACTCATTATTGCCGTCCTGTCAGCATTTAATTGGAATGGATTGTCCCATTAAGTGTGGGGTCGAATGTTATCTGCCTTATGATTCAACTGATTTTTGCTACGAGTTACACCACACATGTAGTGCAATATCCTGAGGAATCAGGTGGCGTACATATGAGAGGAGGGTTTAACTTATTTATCCCATATAACAGATTTACCCAATATAGCAGTGTGCTGTTTCCATCAAGGTATGACTTGTTCTGCAGACCCCATGAGCTAAGAGACTAAGGCCCTCATTACAACCCTGGCGGTCAGTGTTAAAGCAGCAGTAATACCGCCAACAGGACAGTGGAAAAAAAAATGGAATCAGAACCACTGCGGAAACCGCCAACATAGACAGCCACTTTAACACTCTGACGGCCACGGCGGTAGGAACAAGCACGGCGGCGGTCACCGCCAACAGACAGGCGGAGGACAAAGTACCACCCACTATATTACAACACGCCTATCTGCCACCTTTTCCGGGGTGGAACCAACGCTATCAAAAGCACTGCGGAAACAGTACACAGAAGGGAAACCACTCACCTCTCGACACTCAACAAGGAACTAGGACACCATGGAGCCCGAGTTACAGGTCCTGCCCATGCTGGTCTTCCTCCTTCTGTATCAGGAGCAGGACAGACGCCGTCTACGACTACGGTGAGTACTGCACCTACAACACAGGGGAGGGAAAAGAGAGTGACACACACACGCAACACGCAATACCCCCACCCTCACCCACAACACGATACACACAAATACATGCAGCAACATTACAGATACACCCCTGTCACCCCCTGGAAGAACGCAAGGTCAAAAGGAAATTATTGCAACGAGTGTAATCAAGAAAAATCAGATAGTGCAACTTCTAAAATCAGTATATACAAATATGTACACCAACTACACAAGCCCGGATAGTGTTCCAATCATTGTCCGTGGACCAGTGGTCCCAAAATGCATGGGCCAAGCCCACACAAGGTACCTGACTCAAAACAGAGAGAACACTACAGGGGCATCAGATCAAAACACCACTGCTGCACGAGGGGGCTCCATGCCCATTGCTGTATACTGGGGAGTGCAAAGCCACAGTCTCTCAAGTCTTTCCAGTGGGTGGTTTGACCACTGCTTTATCCTGGGGAGTGCAAAGCCACAGTCTCTCAAGTGGATAACAGTCTCCACTGGTTCTGGAGGGGGCTTTGTGCCCAGAGTGCTTCATCCTGCCAAGGACTGAGGTAGTGGATGTATTTCTCCACTGGTTCTGGAGGGGGCTTTGTGCCCATAGTGCTACATCCTGCCAAGGACTGAGTTAGTGGATGTATCTCTCTACTGGTTCTGGAGGGGGCTTTGTGCCCAGAGTGCTTCATCCTGCCAAGGACTGAGGTAGTGGATGTATCTCTCCACTGGTTCTGGAGGGGGCTTTGTGCCCAGAGTGCTTCATCCTGCCAAGGACTGAGGTAGTGGATGTATCTCTCCACTGGTTCTAGAGGGGGTTGGTGCCCAGAGTGCTTCATCCTGCCAAGGACTGAGGTAGTGGATGTATCTCTCCACTGGTTCTGGAGGGGGCTTGGTGGCCAGAGTGCTTCACATGCAGTGTGGCTGGCCCATTACCTCACATGTGTGTGTGTGCCACGAGATTGCCTAGGAATAGGTAGCATGATACGCCATGGAGGCATAGACATATCCCACCCTGCTGCGGCTTCGCCTGCCACCTGCAGGTGCAAACAGTGCTGACAGTCATGCCTCATGGAAGCAGGGCAGGGTCCAGGAAGTTTCCTCCAGCCTCGGACGGCTGCCCTATGGGGATGGTAGCCATGTCAGATGTGTTGGCACTGTCTGAGCACGTCGCGGAGCTGGTGGCGGTGCTTGCAGCGGTGTCTGTGGCGGAGGTGCTGGCGGTGGTGCATGTGTCAGCACCTGTTGTGGGACACAGCAGGACGTCTCCTGCAGCCTCGGATGGCTGCCCACTGGGGAAGATGCTGGGGACTGTTGCTGAGGCTGCAGACGTGCAGGTGGCAGTGCAGGTGGCGGTGCAGGTGGCGGTGCTGGTGCAGGTGGCGGTGCAGGTGGCGGTGTCTGCCGCCGTACAGTTTGGTGTAGTGGTTGACAGAAGGGGTGACTCTAGTCCCTCAGTCGGAGCCACCGTGCCCTGTCCTGACCTGCTCTTCGGCTTGTGTCCGTTCCCCACCTTCGATGTTGCTGCAGGTGTCTTGCCACTGTCCCCTTTTGGTTTGAAGGAGCCCTTGGTGGCTGGTAGGTGTGGCTTCTCCCTCCGGGATGTGGGCACCTTCTTCACCTTGGCAGGTGGCGGAATGTCCATGGCCTTGCTAGGTGGCACACTGGCAGCCCTGATGGGTGGCGCACTCGATGACACTGCAGTTGCCCAAACCACTGTGCCTGGGAATTTGGTGGCTGAGGTGCTGGGCTGGGACCTGGAAAGCCTGGCCATAGGGGAAGGACGGGGGGAGGTGTAGGGAAGAGGTCAATGTTAGCCAGGAAAAGTTTTGTAGACACACTGGGACGGGAAGATGGAGGGGGTTTTGGAGAGGAGGAAGAGGTAGTGGTTGTAGGATGGGGTGTGTGTGCTGAATTTGGGTGAAGGTGCATGGGCCGGAGGCTGTGGTGAGGTGGATGGCTGTTGGGTGGGTGTGTGCCTGCGTTTGTGTACTTTGGGAGGAGGGCTCACAGACACACTGGGAGAGGACACTGGGGATGTGGAAATGGCAGTGGGGGTGGTGATTGCACGTGAGCAGTGTGTGGTGATGGGCGTGCTGGTGATGGAGGCAGTGGCAGAGGATGTAGTGCATGCAGGTGTGAGTGGAGACGAGACAGGGAGGGAGGAGGAGGACGTGGAGGAGGGAGACACAGTGGAGACAGTGGATGTTGCTGTGTCTGCATGGGGATGGTGCTTGTGTGAGTGCTTGTGGGATGTGTGGTGCTTATGTTTCACATGTCCACTCTTGTGTGTTGATGTGTGTGCATGCTGGTCTGATGGTGTGCTTGGGATAGGCTGAGGTACAGGAGATTGGGTCTGGGTGGAGGAAGTTGGAGGGGGGAGGCTGGGCACAGGGACAATGGCTGCCATCAGTGCTGAGGCCAGAGCCTGAAATGCTCTCTGTTGGGCCGCCTGCCCAGAATGAATGCCCTCCAGGTATGCATGTGTTTGTTGCAAATGCCTCTCAACACCCTGGATGGCATTCAAAATGGTAGATTGCCCAACAGAGAGGGATCTCAGGAGGTCAATAGCTTCCTCACTGAGGGCATCAGGGCAGACTGGGGCAGGGCCTGAGGTGCCTGGGGCGAATGAGATGCCCACCCTCCTGGGTGAGCGGGCACAGGACACACGCTGAGGGGCTGCTGGGAGGGCAGTGCTGGTAGGGGGGGGGTGGCAGCTGTACCTGTTGATTCGGTGGGCACAGAGGTGGCCGCCACCGCAAGGGAGCTCCCATCAGAGGAGGAGTCGCTGTCGCTGGTGTATGCTCCTGTCCCTGTCGTGGAGCTACCCTCGCCCTCCGTCCCACTGGTGGCTTCAGACTCCGTTGCTTCATCCTCCAGGGCCATGTGGGATGCAGCTCCCTCCTGCTCCGGTGCCACTGCTCCTCCGCCAGATGATGCTAATGCACACAAGAACAGGTTGACAAAACAAAAAGGGGGGGGGAGACAGAAGAAACACATGTTAAGTGCATGCAACACCACTACCGTTGGCAGACACAACACACAGGGAGAAGCCCTATGCACTAAGCCATGCACTAACAGTTCTTAGCAAATTCACATGCCCATGGGGGACGAGGCCTACGCCCAATTGCTGCACACCTGCAAGCCACAGGAGCCTGACTAGGTGTAGATGGCTATTACCAGTAGTGGGGTTGGGGTGCCACAGAGCCTGTCTAACAAGGGACCTTGCCTACCAAGTTCGCTGCTGTGATGCCCTCAAGCGCCCATCCAACTCCGGATAGGCCACCGCCAGGATCCGGTACATCAGGGGGGTCAAGGTGCGACGGGCACCCCTTCCATGTTGGGAGGCCATCCCCAGCTGGGCCTCCACCGTCTTCTTGCTCCAGCGGCGCAGATCCTCCCATCTTTTACGGCAGTGGGTGCTCCGTCTATGGTAGACCCCCAGGGTCCAGACGTCCTAGGCGATGGCACGCAAAATACCCTTCTTCTGGTGGGCGCTGACCTAGAGGAAAAATGAAGTTAAAAATGGATGTTTCTATCCCGTACATTTCATCTCACGCATTGCCAAACACCTCCCACCCTGGCACAGACATACACACACACATAATCCTGACATGCTGGCCTGTCCCCCTCCCCACCATCTTCCATCCACGACACTCCATACAATAATGTGCCATCCACCATGCTCACAGTGTACTCACCTGTTTGTCTGAAGGACCGTACAGTTGCGTGTACTGGGGGAGGACCCCATCCACCAGTTTCTCCAACTCCTCTGAAGTGAAGGCAGGGACCCTTTCACCAGACACTGTAGCCATCGTCGCTTCCAGATGCAGGTCACAGCAGCACTTGCAGTGTAGGTCCTCTCCTGTTGAAGGTCAGGTATCAAGTGAGGGAACAGCTAGAAAATGGCAGCCACGTCCACGGCGGTGCGTACCGTCACTGCCGGCGTACATCGTCATTATCTCCTGGGATCCATAGAGCCCAATGTTAACCAATGCCGAATTGCACTGCGTTCTTCCACCACCTACTGCGACGGTGTACTACGCCAGCGCAGTTACCTCATTTCCCCTTGTCCCACCCTACAGGTCAGGCAGCCGCCATTTCAGGGGGCCACATGGCAGGGAAAAAAACTATGTCACACCTATTTAGGCCTGGAATACGGACAGATAAAGGCACATTGCGAATTTCCAATGTTTTAGCGAATACCACATTGTGATACCTAAGTGTTGGATGACCCTCTGCTCACTGTTCTCCTCCATAGGGCACGTCTGCTGGGGCAGGTGATGAGATGGCAGCATCCTCCGGTGTACAGACCCCTGGTGGACCTGTCAACAATGGAAGAGAGACACATCAATATCACTTACAGACTTGATCGTGCAACAATCCTGGAACTGTGTGCCCAGTTGGAGCCAGACCTGATGTCAGCTATCCGCCAACCCACAGGAATCCCCCCTCTAGTGCAGGTTCTGTTGGTACTCCATTTCCTGGCCAGTGGGTCTTTTCAAACAACAGTGGCTGCGGCATCAGGGAGGTCCCAGCCAATGTTCTATAACGTGTTGTCCAGAGTGTTGTCTGTCCTGCTGAAACACATGCGCAGCTACATCGTTTTCCCTCAGGTGGAGGATTTGCCCACAGTGAAAGGTGACTTCTATGCCCTGGGACATATCCCCAACATCATTGGTGCAATTGATGGTACACATGTTGCATTTGTCCCTCCCCGCAGGAATGAACAGGTGTACGGAAACTGGAAAAGCTACCATTCAATGAATGTGCAGATGGTGTGTTTGGCAGACCAGTACATCTCCCATGTGAATGCCAAGTATCCTGGCTCTGTGCATGACGCTTACATTTTGAGGAATAGCAGCATCCCTTATGTGATGGGGCAACTCCAGAGGCACCGTGTGTGGCTAATAGGTGAGCCCAAGGTCCCAACACAGTTGACATAGGTGTCTGGGTATGGGGTTGTCCCTAAGGGTAAGTGTCTGTCTAACAGTTGTCCCTTGACATTTGCAGGTGACTCTGGTTACCCCAACCTGTCATGGCTACTGACCCCAGTGAGGAATCCCAGGACAAGGGCAAAGGAACGCTACAATGAAGCACATGGGCGAACTAGGAGGATTATAGAATGCACCTTTGGCCTCCTGAAGGCCAGATTCCGGTGCCTCCATCTTACAGGTGGCTCCCTATACTACTCACTGAAGAAGGTGTGCCAGATAATCATGGCCTGATGTATGTTGCACAACCTAGCTTTTCGACGCCAAGTGCCTTTTCTGCAGGAGAATGGGCCATATGATGGTCTTGTGGCAGCTGTGGTAGTGAAGAAGAGGAGGCAGAAGAAGAAGATGTAGATAACCGAAACAACATCATCATGCAATACTTCCAGTAAGACACAGGTAAGAAGATTTAACTGCTTCCCACATCTCATACTATTGTTGGAGCTAGCATAAGTCTGCCATTTTCACTCAGTGTATGGACCCTGACTTGTTGCTTTGCCTTTCCATTTCACAGATCTGGGTACCACTTTGTGCCTTCTGCTATGTTTACTGCTGGCCTACAGCTGTGTTACATTGGTATGTGAACAAGTACATCGACATTGCTATATTCCAGAGGTTTTGCAATTACACATTTGTGAAAGCACAGACTGACTCCAGATTGTTTTGTGATTCAAGGGTGTTTATTTCTGTGCAAATAAGTGGAGGGGGTTGTGAAATGGGCTGGGGTGATGGTGGAGGAATGTCCATGGCAGAGTCCAGTCTATTTGTTTCACATGTGCATTGTCCATTGGGGCATAGGAAGTGGAGCAATGGCAGTTTAAGGTGGACAGGGTGACAAAGTGGGACTGAAGAGTAACATTCAGGGGGGTCTTATTTCCTGGCGGGGGTCTTGGCAATGGTCTCTGTCTTGTTCCTGGATCTCAGGGACCGCTTGCGCGGTGGTTCTCCTTCTGCAGGGAGTGGGGGTTTGGTGGCCTGTTGTTCCTGTGGTGGTGCCTCCAGTCCACTAGCGCCGGCGGAGGTCTGTTCATCTTCCAGGCTAGAGTCAGGGGCCCGTTGGTGTGCCACTGTGTCCCTCCTGGTGTTGACAAGGTCTGCCAGCACCCCTGCAATGGTGACCAGGGCGGTGTTGATGGACTTCAAGTCCTCCCTGATCCCCAGGTAGTGTTACTCTTGTAGCCGCTGGGTCTCCTGAAACTTGGCCAGTACCATGCCTATGGTCTCCTGGGAATGGTGGTAAGCTCCCATGATGTTGGAGAGTGCCTCGTGGAGAGTCGGTTCCCTGGGCCTGTCCTCCCCCTGTCGCACAGCAGTCCTCCCAGCTTCCCTGTTATACTGTGCCTCTGTCCCCTGAACCGTGTGCCCACTGCCCCCAGGTCCTTGATCGTCCTGTATTTGTGGGGTTGCCTGGGTTCCCTGTAGTGGTGGACACACTGCTGATTGACATGTCCTGGGGACAGAAGGATGGGCCCGCTGGGTGGGTCCTGTGGCGGTGTTTCCTGAGGGGGGAGGTTCAGTGGTGGTTTGTGACTGTGTCAGGGGAACCGACTGTCCCGAGGTCCCTGGTGGGCCGGGCTGGTCATCTTGATCCAGACGTACAGAGCTGCTGTCATCACTGTAGGCCTCTTCTGTGGGGGGACTGGATATGTCTGGCACCTCATGTCCAGTGACGTTGGGTAGAGGTCCTGTTGAGGTGTGAATGCATAATCTTGGTATCTGTGCGTGCCATCTTGTGCAACCGGTGAGTTTCCCTCTACTCCTGTGCTTGCATTATTGCCGTGGCCCTTGTGTGATTGGTGATTTTGGGGCATGAGTGAGTCTCTCTATTGGACATGCTTTGGTGATGGGTGTCCATGCATTGGTGTTACATGCAGGGCTTTGTTTTGGGATGTGTGGGTTGTGGTAGTGGGGTAGCTGTGGGGTGTTGTGGTGATGGGTGTGAGGGTGGGAGTATGTGATGGCATGCAGGTAGGGTGGGGGATATAGTAGTAAAGCTTTGCCTTACCAGAGTGCAGTCCTCCTGCTACTCCTGCGAGGCCCTCAGGATGCAGTATTGCCAAGACTTGCTCCTCCCATGTTGTTAGTTGTGGGGTTGGGGGTCCACAGCCAGTCCTCTGTACAGCAATCTGGTGTCTGGATACCACAGAACGGACCTTCCCCCATAGGTCGTTCCACCTCTTTCTGATGTCATCCCGTGTTCTTGGATGCTGTCCCACTGCGTTGACCCTGTCGACAATTCTCCACCATAGCTCCATCTTCCTAGCAACAGAAATCTGCTGCACCTGTGATCCGAATAGGTGTGGCTGTACCCGGATGATTTCCTCCACCATGACCCTGAACTCCTCCTCAGAAAACCTGGGGTGTCTTTGAGGTGCCATGATGTGGTGTGGGTGATGTGTGAGGTGCTGTCTGTTGTGATGTGTGAGTTGATGTGTTGGTGTGTGTTGTCTGAGGTGCGTGGATGTTGTATAAGTGATGGTGTTGTGTGTCTGTGCATGCTGGTGTTGTGTTAGCTAATCTCTCTCTCTGGCCTTCTTTCAAAATTTTGGTTATAAGGGTTTGTGGGTGATGTGGGTGTGTGCTTTATATTGGACTGGGTGTGTGGGTGTGGTGTGTGTATGTGTATCAGATGTGTGTATTTTGATTTGTCCAATGTGGTTGTGTTTTGTAAATGTCTGTGTATTTTGAGCGCGGCGGTGTGTACCGCCAATGGATTACCGCGGTTGAATGACCGCCGCGTTGATTCGTGGGTCATGATATTGTGGGCGTATTCTTGTTGGCGTGACGGTGTGGGTTTTGGTATCGTCAGTTTATCACTGACCTTTGGTGTGGCGGACTTGTGTGGGTGTCTCTATTGTGGCAGATTCCGAGCTGTGAGTCGTAATACCTGTAGCGGAATTCCGCCGCTGCAACGGTATGTTGGCGGTCTTCAGCACGGCGGAAAGCAGGATTTACCACCAGGGTTGTAATGAGGACCTAAGAGGCTTATTAATACCATTGGATCGGGATTACCCTTTATGAATATTTGCTTCCAACCTTCTGCATCAATTACAATGAACTAGAGACATACTCCAGAAAAGAACAGTGGACTATGACTGTGGCCAAAATTTGTGTTCTGACACAGGACCAACATTTGTTAAGTGATCAAATGTCTTTTGCAAGGGCCTTGGGAACACACACAATTTGCACTGTGCCTACCATTTTCCAACAGCGGACACAGTACATTGTAGGAATGGTATACTGAAAAATACAACTGGAAAGATATGTGCATCTGCTGAGCTGTTCTGAATTGATGCACCACCAAGTGTTTTATTGGCCAGGAGAAACACCCCTGACAGAGTGGCCAAACTGAGCCCACCTGAAATACTGTTTGGCCAGCCTAAGCACACGTTCATTGTTCCACTGTCTGTATCCGAAGAGTTGATTTTACAGTGATGTTGAATTACCTTCATCATTAGGTGCTGCAGGCCCTTCCTGACTCAAAACCAGCTGGACGCGACCTGCATCTGGGATATAGGGCCTGGATCATCTGTGAAGTGTGAGGGGAGGATTTCCATGATGCACCATTCTTGCACCAAGAAGGTGCCCCCACAACTGAAGCAACAGGGGCACCATCAACTTCGTCACCTTCATCTCCCGCAGTTCTGGTTGGAAGGGTTCACTAGCACCTCCGTTCTGAAGTTCTAGAGCACTTGACCTCCATTCTAGAGTACCTGTTGACTCAGGTACAAGTGACCCCTGACACAACAAATAAGGTATAGGAAATTGATCATTTTGAAGATTTCTTTTGCAATTCATCGAGACAACAACGCCCGGCACTTCTCCAAAGGCCCACCAAGAAATGGCCTTGAGTACTAGCAGTTTTCTCTGTAGTACTGTACTATTTATGATGTGTGCAGACTTCACGCAAATACCCCTTACTTCAAAACAGTGATATTCAATGACACTGAGACTTTTGAACTTTGAAACGTCTTTTCCAGATTGACAATACAACTAATCGTCTAGGGGATCAGCAAACATGCTTTGAGGAAAAAAGAACTATGTTGAAATGAAAGTGAAGTATTACATAGTTACTTGTATTATGTCATTTAATATTTGCGTACAACTGCTCCAACAGTGTCTAGCAGATAATGAATTACAGAATAATATGGCACACCACCTTCACCAACTACAGCTGTGAAGTAAACATATCATCATGAAGGTTTCATTACCAATCTGATAAGAGTTGCCACTGATAACAATACCATATAGAGATTCCAAGTTTAGGGTTACTAATAGGAGGAGTGGGTTGCTCTATAGTTAAGAAAAGACCACCAATTTGTGGCCTGCTGCGCATCCTAGGTTCTTGATAGAAATGTCCCATGTCCAACATCTATCAAAACGAACGACCACAAATAGCAGTATACTATGACAACCACATAAAACGAACTTAGATGTATTAATACCCTAACAACACAGATGACAGCCACAATATCTAGGTCTAAACTCTGATGGATGTGGCACAGGGTTGGGAGAATTATGAACACCATGTCATTATTGATGATCAGAGGAGGGGGTGTGGAAGCTTGTTTTATTTTGTATGTGGAATCCATCTTGCACTGTTCACATTTTGTGATATTCAATGATAACAAGGCCTGCAAGACGTTCCCAGAGGTCAGGTGACCTCAGATAAAGTAATGTACTTTTCTGAACAGCTTGTAATGCAAAGCTTGCACAAAAGGACATCTCAAGTGGTATGCATTGTCTCTCCTACCCTGCAACAGCAATAACTAGACATCTATGACCATATATAGCTGAAAGCATAAAGACCTGCATTTGATTGGGTAGGAATTGCGTAGAATCAGTACATTTGCTCATTGCAAAATTTCTGCTATTGGGCATGCAAAGGTCACACCCACAGCCATCTTGTACCACGCTTTTGCCATGGGCTGGATACTTTAATGATTGTGTAATTTCTGTATCTTCAGATCAACATCACACAATGGTACTTATTATGAGTTCAGTGGGTAAGACCGCCGACTGCCGTGCTGGTGGCTGCCAAAAGACCTCTAGCACGGCAGTCCTCAGACCACCATATTACGAATGCTGGTAGCTTTCTGCCCTTTTTCAGGTGGAAAACTACCAACAGCCATACTGGTGGTGGGCGGTCTAGTGGAGGTTGCACTGCCGACACCGTCACAGCAATAAAACACCACCCCCTGTATTTTAATTTGAAAAACGGAGTGGCGGTGTTGTGTTGGCGGGGTGCTGGTGGCGGTGCAAGCGCCAGGACCAGTTCCCACCCAGATGACCACCTCGGCGACCAGGTAAGGTGACCGTCCGAAAGGGGAGGGGGGTGTTGTGTGTGTGTGTGAGTGTGTGCATGGATTCGGGGGGGTTGCGTGTGTGAGTGTAAGGGTGTTGTAAGTGAGTAAGTGTAAGGGTGTGCGTGTCTGTGGGTGCGTGCGTGCATGCGTGGGTTACTACTGGGAGCAGGGTGGTGGGAGGTTACTGAGGGGTTTGGGGGGGTGGCAGGGTGCTAATGTTATAAGGAAAGGAGAGGTGGAGGGCTCTTGGGTGGATGGGGCGTGGGGGAGTCATCTACCAGTGACATGAATGCAAATTCCTGTCGCCGGTAGCCTTTCCACCAGGGATTTCATGGTGGTGCTACCGCCATGAAAACCCTGGCAGAAAGGGGACTCATAATACTGCCAGCGGTCTTTGGCCCGGTAGTCCGACCACCCTTGCGGTAGGAATGGGAAAATGGTGGTTTGGCACAGGCCAAACTGCCACACTCATAATATGGTGGTCCACCACGAGTCTGGCGGGACGAAGACCACCAGACTCATAATGAGGGCCTCTGTATCTGATTATAAAGATTAAGTCAGCATTATTCCTGTATCATGATTGGATGTGCATTTTTTATGCCTTTTGTGGTTTTCATGAATAAAAGAGCAAATGGAAGTTCTGGAAATTGGGCAGACAGCTCCCAGCTCCTGTCCCATGAATTCATGCATAAACTTTTGCCTATGAAACTTGACAGTTGTCTGTGTGTCTTTTATTGTGGTTCTACAGGAACACTAGGCAAAGTAGGGATGTCCATTCTACTGTGCAACAGGTGCTCTTGTAGACTGTGCCCATGACACCAGACCATTCCAGGGAAGACAAATTAGGGTTCAGGCTGGTGCTAAAGTAGAAATGCAGGGTGTATTACAAGTACAGGTATTGGGTTAGTAGCCACAGTACATCCCCAGGGGTACAAAACAAATCCAAAGCCCCACTTCTGAAATCTGACTGTGAAAATGGAGAAGGATTTCTCGCTGGAGGAGATACCAATGGGATTCGGAGCACCTGATGCACCCATGGTTTCATAGTTTACAACTAGGGAACTAAACAGGTCCAACTGCAAATTAAAATATAAAATAACTGGAATCTTAAAGGGTTAAAGGAAAATGCTCAAGCTGTAAAATCAAGTCAATTAGTCTGAGCTAAATGACAACAGTCCACTGACTAAGGGTCTCCTTATGACTCTGGTAGTCTAATGATCGCCAAGGTCGTGGTGGCGGTCGCACCACCACCAATGTGGCGGTCTGAGCGCCATATTACGACTGCAGCGGTAGCACCGTGGTCAGACCGCCAACACCACCAGGTTTTGTCTATATGACAATCTGGCTGTGCTGGCAGTCCTAATCCCCCAGGGCAGCGCTGGATTATGACCCCCTTCTCTGCCTGCGATTTCAATGGCGGTAACCTCGTCATGAAAGGACTAGCGGAGGCAGAGTACAGGGTTCCCCAGGGGCCCCCTGCACTGCCCATGCACTTGGCATGGGCAGTGCAGGGGCCCCTCGGGCCAGCCCCCTCGCAATGTTCACTGCGACGGGTACTGGTCCACCCTTTGCACTACAGCATTGCCGCCTGCTCTATTATGATCCGGAGACAATGCTGTAGGCCATTTCCCACTGGGCCAGTGGGCGGAAACTATGGTTCCACCCGCTGACCCAGTGAGAAACTGGTAATGGGCCTGGTGGGGAGGGTTCCACACTGGCGGCAACCTACCCGTGGGGAATTCAGCAGACGGGCCTTTCCTTCAGCCGAAGTTATATTAAGCCCTTAAGTGTTTAAATGGAGTATATAAGGGCAACAGTAAAGCCAGAGATGGTATAAGGCAGGTAGAGGAACATGTGGGCTCACTATAGTTGCATTTTGCTATGTTTTTGTGCAAGTCTTAAACCTTTTGATAATCCACAAGCACTTAGATCAGTTCTACCCAGTTAGACTGAAACTTCTTCCTGGCTGGCTCATTCAGGCAAGATGTCTTCCACATAGGCTTCATTCTGATCGGTCTATTATTTTGTTCTTGTGATCAGGTGTCTACTCCTCAACACACTGGACAGTACTGCCCCTAGTAAACTCAATCTTGTGTTCAATGCTGTCTCCTGATACGCTCAGGGGGTCATTCCAACCCTGGCGGTCAATGACCGCCGGGTTGGAGGACCGCGGGAGCACCGCCGACAGGCCGGCGGTGCTCCCAAGGGCATTCCGACCGTGGCGGTAAAGCCGCGGTCGGACCGGCAACACTGGCGGTCTCCCGCCAGTGTACCGCCGCCCTTTGGAATCCTCCAAGGCGGCGCAGCTAGCTGCGCCGCCGAGGGGATTCCGACCCCCCCTACCGCCATCCAGTTCCCGGCATGGGCACTGCAGGGGCCCCCGTAAGAGGGCCCCTACAAGTATTTCACTGTCTGCTTGGCAGACAGTGAAATACGCGACGGGTGCAACAGCACCCGTCGCACCTTCCCACTCCGCCGGCTCGATTACGAGCCGGCCTCCTCGTGGGAAGGGAGTTTTTCCCTGGGCTGGCGGGCGGTCTTTTGGCGACCGCCCGCCAGCCCAGGGAAAAACTTAGAATACCCTCCGCGGTCTTTCGACCGCGGAGCGGTATTTCGGAGGGGGGAAGTCTGGCGGGCGGCCTCCGCCGCCCGCCAGACTTGGAATGACCCCCTCAATGTCTTGATGAATTACAACTACTGATTGAATCGGGCTGGTAATCATCCTCTTTTAGGAGCACTAGCAGAAAGCAAGACGTCTTTCAATTATTAACAATTTTCCAATACTTAAATGAAAATTATTTATTGACAGATTAGTTATGAAGGATTGTGGATGGCAAGATGTTGGCTATTGTGACCTGAAGTGAGAGGAGTAAAGGTTTGAGTGGAGTCTTGAACTCCCAGAACGAAGAGATGGTACACAGTTTGGGGAGGAGTGAGTTCCAAAGAAGAAACCCCAGTGGACTGATACTTTTCATCTCTTCAGGTAGAAAGACGGATGCTTGTATCACTTTGTTAAGCCATCTCTAATAGCTTAGCTGCCACTAAATACAATGCGCCCAGGCTCAGGTTGCTAGGTGATGCCCCGCAAAACACAAAAGTCGAGGTCAAGTACTGTAGCAAGAGTGATGATGTCTAGAAAGATACAGATATATATTTCCCCTGGGCCAAGATCACCGGATATCTATTGTACCACTGAGTTCTGGCCCTACAAGCAGGTGACATGCAGGCTGTCAGTATAACAGGATAAACAAAAACAGCCAGAAGGAAAACACTACAATCATATTGTGTATTCATTTAAGGCTCCTCTATGTGTTACCACTCACAGTGCATGCATTAATCACAGAAATGATGTAATATAACCCCCAAAGACACATGCAAAAGCTAGGCTGTCCTCCGAGGGATGCAGGTAAAAAAGGTCTTCATGCTTGATCTAGAATCAAGTGTCAATGTCTTCATAGTCTTCAAGGGAATGGTCATACCAGTTCCACAGGACCTGGGAATTAAGAGGTAGTGGGCAATCCTGCTGACAAGTATTACATCATCTCCAGTCAATCAGTGACAAGATACTGCTGAGCAGCTCACTAATGCCAAGAATCACCTCTGTGGGTAGAGAGTCTCAGGGGGTAGCGAGGTCAGCGGTAGCCCTCTCCTGGAGGGTGATGTACCTCTAGAATTTCAGATACAGCTGATACTTAGGTAACCAGCAATAACTTGAATGTTTAGTCCTTGCCAATTCTTAAAAAAATAAATAACCTTGCTATTTACATTAAGGCTTCAATAGCAAAGTAAAAAAAAAAAAAGAGCCTGAGTGTCCGTTCCTTTAGACTTTTGTTAAAACAGGTGTCCATTTCTTACACACCACAGGATAATCTGCTGAATTCTTCAGAAAAACAGCACAGAGAGGAGGTAGAGATGGCCACCAGGTACTACATGTGTTGGAAATAGGGGGCACAGTTACCAGAAGTGCTACAACTGCTTGCAATGTTATCCACCATGGGGCTGGATGCACACAGACACTCCTCAAAATACGTTGATATCTATCCAGACATCGACAGATGGTTTGCTATGTGTGCAGGATTCCATTCATTCAGCCTTTCACACACATTATGAGTCTTTGTACCTCTCACCCTCCTTTGAATGAGATTAACCAGTTCCTCGCGGAGTTACCTGCAACAAACTGGTTGCTGAGCAGTGTTCAGAACTAGATGGCCCTCTCCTACTATCCGAGGTGTGGGATGCCATTTGTTCCCTTGCGAATGGTAAAACGCCAGGCCCAAATGGGCTGCCGGCCGATTTGTATAAGGTCTACTCAGCCCAGCTAGCGCCCAAATTATTCACTGTATATGAGGAATCACTGGCGCAGACACACTTGCCCCACACATTGAGAGAGGCCACACTGGTTTCCCTCCTGAAACCGCATAAGGACCCTACCAGTCTGCACTCCTGTAGGCCGCTGGCGCTCCGCAATACGGACTATAAAATATTAGCCAAAATTGTTGCTATGTGACTGGCCCACTTGGTGCCTGCATTGGTACACGAAGACCAGAATGGCTTTGTGCCGGGCCGTACGACATCCCTCAACCTGCGTAGATTTTTTCGGGTGATGCACTATGCCACGTGCGGGCTGCCTGGTGATAGATTTAGAAAAAGCTTTTGACTCGCTGAAATTGCCTTGCCTCTTTGCAGTTTTACCCAAATATGGTTAAGGCCCACGTTTTATGCGATTAGTGAAATTGCACTACAAACTCCCATCGGCTCGGACCAAAACGGGACCCTAGTGTAGCCCTCCATCTGTATTACGAGGGGCACATTGCAGGGGTGCCCGTTGTCCCAATTACTTTTTGCTTTAGCGGTGGAGCCACTAGCATTTGCGCTCCTCAGAGCAGGGCAATCTTGGGGCATACCACTGGGAGATGGGAAGCATGCGGCCTCTTTGTATGCATATGATCTTCTGGTTTACATTAGAGATATTGTGGAGTTCCCCAGTGACATCATACCGTTATTCAATGTGCATGCAAAGCTTTCTGGCTTGCAGGTGAACTGGGCCAAGTCTTCCGTGGTCAACTGCAGTGCCTGAGCCGAACCTCACCTTCATGGCCCCTGGCCTAACGTGGCAGCCTAATACCTTCAGGTATCTTGGCATACAGGTATATCACACAGATTTTTAACTGTTTGATGGTAATCTGACATATGCTGTGTCGAAATTGCTCTGACAGATGACATTTTGGCAGACACTGCTGCTAACAGTCATGGGCAGGCTAGCCCTTGTCAAAATGGTAGTGCTCCTGAGGCTCCTATATTATTTTGCAAATTTACCACTCTATGTACCGGCCTCCTTTTTTCGATCTCTGGAGCAGGAAATCTGCAATCTGATCTGGAGCAACTCCCAACATAGGGTAGCCCTTTTGTAAGCTTTACCGTCCACTGCATCTGGGAGGTCTGTCGTTACCAAATCTGGAACACTACTACCTAGTGGCACAGATGCAGTGGATAGCTCGTTGGTTCTCATTGCATCACTTGGTGGAAATGGCCATTGAACATCCAGCATGGTCACGTAGTAAATTACTCTAGTTATTTCACCCCTGTGCCAAATCCGCCATGCCGGCGCATCTGTTGCTGAGGCTGGCTTACTGGTGCTACTGCAGATGTTATTACCTAACCAGTCACGCCCTAGGCTCTAGCTATACCATTATTGGGGACACCACGGAGCGCATGTGTCACGACAACTGTGTAACTGACCGCCTGGCACAAAGCAGGAATATATACTCTAGGAGATCTCTACTCCGAAGGCATCTTCCGCACTCACGATACACTGATGGAGGACACTGGCCTAAACTCATTCACCTTTCTACTGTCTAGCTCTCTTAAACATGCCTTACAGCGTACAAGGGGAGACCTCGCAAGTGAACCAAAGCTACACTACACACTGCAATATTTGCATGTACTGGGAGAGGGACAGCATTTTATACACTGGATTGTGGATTCTTTACGCGCACACACATCCAGGCCACTTGTGACCCTCCGGGAGCGATGGGAGGTGTTCAAGGGGGGACCTTTCACGGACAGGGAATGGGAGACCATATTAGTGACCCCTGTACATGTACTGAGTAATATGCAATTTCGACTGATACAATATTATATAGTGCATGGAGCCTACCTTACACCAGAGAAAATCAACAGATACTTTAATCGTATGGATTCGGCTTGCCCCACTGTCAAACTCTGGGGTCAGATCTCCTGCACATGTGTGGTCTTGCCCCACTCTGAGGCATTACTGGTCTTCAATTCTGGCGAAGTTAGAGCGCTGTGTGGACAGACCCTTTCCTCAGCCATGGGAGGCATGCATTCTGGGATTGTTCCCAAGGGGGAAAAAATTGAAAGCAACATCCCATTTTCTAGATCTTGGATTCTTAGTGGCCAAGTGCATTATTACCCGTAAATGGCGATCCCCGAACCACCAGTACATGAGGCATGGGTACGATCACTGACTGTCTGGGTGAGAGCAGAGTGCACAGCTCTTAAACGCGAGGAGATTTTGGGGCTGCGCAAATATCCTATAGCGTCACAGTGGGAACCAACGTTAACAGACCTTGCTACTCCCTTGGGGCCTACACAGATAGACTCCGATCCCTCCCTGTACACGATGCATGACCGTGACAGCGTACACATAATCCAATACACTACATATTTGCATGTATGGGCGGTACAGGTAGACGCCCCCTTGCAATTTGGAGTCAGATTTGCCAGATGTACGCCATATAGACTGAGTGTTTGGAGTTACCTTATTTAACTTCTATGATCGTATAGTAACTATGATAGTTATGCTTTGTAGATACATGGGCATGATTTGCCTATACCCTTCCCTGCTCATATCTTTGTTGTTCTGACTCGAAATTGCATATGACACTTGGATTACATGTACCTTTATGGTATATTATGTCATTGTTTCAGTATAAATGCAATAACAATATATATATATAAAAAGATGTAAACAAAATGGGGCTGGGTGCACACAAGAGAAACCAAGGCAGGGGTACTCTATCTATAATCTCAGGTTTTTGCAATCTAACCATATCATTCTCAGAGGAAGATGCAGGTTGGGGGGGAAGTGGGTTGATAATCATGCACCAATTTTTCCAGTAAAGCATTGGAAAGACTATGGGCCTGATTACGACCTTGGCGGATGAGATACTCCATTGCAAACGTGTTGGATATCCCGCCCGCTGTTTTACAAGTTCCATAGGATATAATGGAACTTGGAATACTGCGGTCGGGATATCCGTCACATTTGTGACGGAGTATCCCATCTGCCAAGGTCGGAATCAGGCCCTCTGTGAGCCATCACTGGTTAGGCACACAGTATACTACACCATGCATTACTGAGGATTGTGGCACAATGTTCTGTCTACTGTCAGAAGCTACTATGGACTTCAACACAAACCAAATTTGTTTGTGGCTGTCCACTCTATGCATGCATCCAAATATTGGAAAGCAGTCCTTCTAAATCTCTTATTGTATTCTACCCATCACCACACCTACAGGAGCGGGTACAAACACTGAACAAATTATATTACTGGTTGTTTAGCTTTGGCTGACACATGTTCCACAGGAGTTGAGCACTGAGCACCATTGATACCAATGGACTAAGCTATGACATTACTAATGATGCATGTGAAATAGGAAGCAAAAAAATGTTTTCCTTCCCAGTGCAGTCAACTGCCGAGTACAAGGTTCTTGATCTGTTCTATAGGATGGTTCCACAAATACAGGTATGCAGCATTTTCCCTCTTGATGCAATCCACATCAGCTGCTGACTATAGTTAATTGATTTCTACACTTATGGTAATCAGATCCCTTAAAATGTAATAAAGACAACTGGATAAGGAGTGCTTTCATACTTGCAATAGTTTGGCAAAGGATTAATGCCAAACCTTCGAGACCAGAGCAAAATGTTAGTTATGTCGCTCATGACCAAAAACTGTTATTTCATATAATGGGCCGAGTATCTAACGGTCTACTTCTAACTTGACAAGTCCCTGGATATACAAAACAATTCCAAAGGCAACAGACGTTATTTCTGTCAAAGACACACAATTACAGTGGGAGGGGATGCCTGCTTCATTATTGCCCATACCCTGAAGATTTTCTGGATTCCAGTAGGATGCATTTCCCAGTATCACACGCATCACATAATCACTTAGAAATACAGAAGAAGCATGTGCAGTGGTGGAGGGCGTGGAGGGATATGGAGCTCCTTACCCTCAAAATGGTTCCATGACGGGCTGAGACTGTAAAACATTGGAGGTTCTATGTGAGCTCTGTCTTCGAAGGGGATGGAGATTTCATATGTCTTATCATCCTTCTTCACTAGAGGGAGAATAAAAAAGAATGCTGGCACTCACACCTGATTGAAAGCAGATCAACACGAGTGTGGCTAAAAAGTGCTAGTCAAGTGTCTACCTAAGTACAGGGTCCCAGACATGTCAGTGTCACAGGAACGAAGAGATAGCTACCATTGTAGATACAAAGAAATAATGGCTAGTGATACTAGATAGTTAATCCACAGGTTAGTAATGTATCAATTTCCTTTGCATGTATTCATTCCACTATGCTTTTAAACATGGCTACACTCTCTCTTTTTTAGGCCTGGTGCAACTAAAACGTTGTCACTTATTAAAAAAAAACTACATAGGGTCGTACGATCAGCCCCCTAGGCAATTGCTTGAATAAAGTGCCATTCACTTTTGGCACAGAGAACTATTTCTTTCCCACCCTCACGCTATTGGCTATCAGTTGTATCAGTTACGCTAAAAAGTGTCCGCATTACAGTACAAAGAGTGCAATATCAATGGATATTGCTTCAACGCATGAAATTGCATGGAAAAATAGAGGTGAAATTACATTTAGGATAGTGAGACTTAGGGATGCCTGCCCAAGGTGTATGAAAATTATATTTGCTATATTAACCGGTGGTTAGCTAAAAGCATCTAGGAAACAGTCTTGAAATATTTCACTAATTTTGGAACCTTTACAAACAAGACATACAAAAATCAACAAAGTTCATTACCAACAAGATAGTTTATCAAGGAATTAATTTGATCAGCGATCTTTTACAGTGCACTGCCCTTGCTGAAGTGTTTGTAGCACTATATATTGCATTTTAACTAATCCTGTGATTTTTGTTTGTACTTCACTGAACAGTGCTGAAATCTTGTAATTTTGTTTTGTACTTCACTGGTGTTCTGAGTAATGCTGCAGTAGAATGGATAGGAACAATAAATACCAAAGTGTGGGCTTGCTTGGCTGATAGCAACAGTCAGACCTCCTTTGGGTGGTGGGGTGCAGAGCACAGGGAACAGAGTTGGCTTCTGGGCCACATCCTTGGTAATTGGAGTCATTTGCCACTTGTGTCTTGGGGTCCATTTTACTATAGTTCCACTCTGCAAACTGAGCCAAGTACACCTTTTCTGTACTTGACTCTCAGGATGAGCAGTCAGGGGGTTCTCAGATAGGTAATGTGGGGGACGAAACTCAGAACTCGGCACCAGATCCAATGCTGGTCAGGACTCTAATGTTGGTGTTTTCGTCAGTGGTAAGGGTTAGGGCAGTGGCCTCACTTATCAATCGCTAGACTGAGATGATTAGTACAGAAAGCCTGTTCGGTGAGTGCTCGTCTTCCACGGTTGCAGCTTCTGGGGCACGGGGCAGGCCTTCTGTTTCGGAAACGATGACTGCTCTTTGAAGCTTACTGAAACATTTGAAAATGGAAGCACTAGTCCTTCCCATGCTGCAGAGGTGTCAGGCAAAGAAACAAACAGGCTACCCCTGTGTCTCTAGGAACATGGGAGGAGCAGGGTCAATTGCGGAAACACAAAACTTAAGACTTAAATGCCTGAAGTAAATTGTCCGTAAATTGTTCTAATACATCACACAGTAATGATAATTCAATAGGGTGTTGAAAAGCTCATAAAGCATATGTATATTTCATGCAGAATGATGATGCTAAAGGGTTCTACAAACGTGAATAAGTGATGGTGCAGTGCTCAAATGATTATCATGTGAAAGCTGCTAAAATAAAAACAAGCATTTGCAATATGCAATGGGTCTCGCGTTTGCTCGAGTTAGAGATATTAGCGTTGTAAATTACTGCCTGGAATTATTTGCCACGTAAATTGAAAATGAAAAGTAAAGAACAGTTGACATAAGCGAGCCAGTTCAAAGCGCTACAGCCGCCATGAGCATGAGCCCAAAGGAGAGACACAAAATGAAAAATATGTTCAAACGTATTTCAAAAGTGCAATTATCCATGTAACAGGGTCGATGGCCAAGGATGGCCAAGACGGTAACAAAACTGTCCCAAGGAGGGACAAACGTAAATCATTTACCAATGAGAAAAAAGCCTACCTAAAAAAGGCATCTGATATAGGCACAACTGAGCGCAAAGGAACCTTGTGAGAATACATTATTTGGTCTTTGCAGATCTCTACGGTTAAATGAAGTTACATTTCATTGGGAAATGTTCCCATTCTTAAGTGGATTGATCTGTTCCTATCCTTTTGCAATGGCATTTCTATGAACAGATTTATGGCTTAGTATAAGAGGGGAGCGTTCCCTGCCTCCGCTGGCATATTTATGGATGTGTTATGGTTACAGGCGCAGGGAGCCAAGGATAAGGTCTTCTGGAACATGCCAAAGCTGATGCGTGCTGTGTGAGCTTGGAAACATTCCTAGACATGTATGTTGTATGTACAACAATGGGTCTTAGCTCGACTTCTTGTCTGCTCTGGTTGATTTTAGGTCACCATTCTGAGCCCCTCCATACCAAAAAACCCTTTAACTATATATTTTTTGCGAATTTAATAATCAAGCATGGAAGCGCTTTCTTTCGTCGGCATGGTTACGGTGTGCGGCAGCTCTGTATTCTAAAAAACACTTTACGTTAATGTATACGTCCACATGAACACTTGTGAGCGTTCAATTAATCGCTTAAATATGGGGTAAAAAACAATACAAGCAATTTTTGAAAATAAAACCCCAATTATTCAATCAAAAATAGAAGACTATTGCAACTAAATGCTGCATAGGTCCTCTAAGCTATCATTCTTGGCTGTGAACTAACCGAGAATGTTTTTTTATCAAAGAAAGCATTGGGTTCTACGTGTCAATCAGCATTATCTCAATTGTAAAAGTATTTACTTAGCCATTTGTGCTGTCCTAATAACATTATTGATGTTGTTTTTAAAAGCTCTATGTTAAAAAAAAAACGGCAAGTTTGTATCAGCATTTTTTATGTTTAGAAGTGCAAATATTTTGCTAGAAATATATTTTCCTGTGCCTGTAAGGCACTAGCAGTTTTCTTTAAACGCGTCAAAGTAGCGTTAACTTTTTGCTTCCGTAAATGTAAATATTTTTCAAAGTCACAAGACTGTTTTTTAAACTCTTCTCCCCATTATTTTACGTAAGGTAGCCTATTTGACGCTGACGGACAGAATGTAAGAGTTTAAATCTGCACCACCGTTGCAAGTGAAACAAGGGGAGGAGCGGGCGGGGATGGGGCTAGGGATAGGGAAAAATGACCCAAAAATTATAAATAATAATAAAAAAAAAAAAACGGGCACGATCGCGCTGTGTAAAACCTTGCATTCACCAATGAGTGCTAGGATAAACAATAGAATTAAACTGGTAGTCATGAAAAGCACTCGATTATTGCCCGGCGAGATCGCGCTGCGTACAGAATAAAAAGAAAAAGTAGTCCAGAAACCATAAGGAAAACATGGAGCCTCGTATGTTTTCAGTAGTTTACCGATTCGCTCAAGGAGGGCTAAACATCAGAAAAGGCATGACGTATGCATGCCTTTCACTAATGAAATCAAGTGAATTTTAAAAGGGAAGCCCAAGAACCAATGAAAGTGACGGGTGTGACATGGGTGTGGTTAAAAGCCCACAGAGAGATTACAACAGGGGCCAGAGCGCTTGCGCGCTCAACCCTAAAAGAGGCATATTACAAAAATAATCCAGTGGTGGATACATCTCTGGGCGTCAAAATATGTAGGAGCTAGGCCTATCTCGACTGACTCCTTATTGTTTATGCTGAATGCTAAATTATTTTAATATACTCTATCACACATGATCTTTAGATATTTGTGTAACAATTTATGTGGTTCTGCATTTTAAAGTAATTCATAAAATAACCCCAAAAGAACCTTTCTTCCTAGATCAATGCAGGGGTGCTGGACTGCACACTGTTTTTCTGGTTTTACTTCTTTTATGTTTGCCAAATGAACCACATTCTGGGAGACTGAATGACACATCAGGGTCCGCAAGATACTGGTCAGCACCAGCTCGCTCCTGATAGCTGCCAGATTTTTTTGATTGCTCCACATGTGAGGAACACATATGGGCTTCTTCTTTTGGACAGTCTTGCCTTCTGCAGGGTCAGTTATTCTCCTTCCAGTTTTGAAGAGGCTTCTAGGCTCCATGCTTGCTTTCAAGCTGGGCCAATAAAAAGTCAGGATCTCAGTTTCACATTCAGTCGGGTCCCTTAGGGCAATGGTGCGCGCTTGACCACAGAGGAACTGTCCAGTACCAAAATCTACCAATGTAGTTTTTAGTTTGGTTATTTTTAATTTATTTTAATTTTCCCACTATAATCTTTCACAACCTTCTGAAATAATGGCAGATTATCACATGTGCTACATGCCACTGCCTCCTAATCCACTGCATGAGGCCACAGCAATTGCCAAACCTGTGATTAGCTTAATGACCAACTACAGCCAAATTAGAGAAGCATTGTTGCACGAACGTGTACAGCAAAATGGAGTAGGACTGTAAGATTATGCTCACTATTAAACTGAATGCTTGGCCCTGCTCGCTTACAGCAGACACCGCACTTCGTATACACGTAAATACAGGGGAATTAATAAAATAACATTTAAAAAACTCAAATTTTTCACATTCAATGTACCTATCAGTTGGGGCTTAAGTGTAAACATATCTAGTCCATTTAAGTGATAAATGGTTGTCTTATTAGGCTGCAGCCAGACTAACTGACCCACCCCACCCTGAAGCACCAGACCAGCGTATATTATACAAATTTGAAAGCCCCTGAAGGATTATCAAAACACTGCTATTTCTTGAAAATCAACACAGCTGGTCCCATCAAGAAACTGGTATGTATGCTTTCCTATAAAGATTAAGGGAGGGACTTTGAAACTAATCATTGTGAAGGTTAACTCCATTCAACTTGAATCTATCATCCCATGTGACTGGACAAACAACCACTGCATCACCTTCCACATCACAGAAGCTATGAGGACACAAAAGGCACAAAAGGCTCATCTAAAGAATCCCAAACACTGGAAAAGGAGTAATCGAAACATAAACCTGAACGAACTGACATCCCTCAACAATAACATCGTGCCCCGTCCTGTGGACATGTTAGATGTCCATGCCCTTACAGATCATTACAACAATTCCATGATGAACATTCTAGACTTGATTGCGCCCTTACATTCTAAAAAGAAAGTCCACCAAAAACTCCAAATCATGGTACAATGGTAGCTTAAACGCAGAAAGACATAACCTGAGATTATGTGAATGATCATGGAGAGTCTCACTGTCCCTTGAATACCTTAAGCACCTAAAATCGCCAAGGAACACCTAGAACAAACACATTAAAAGTTGGGAAGCAATTTCTTTAGAAACCAACTAGATTAAGCGAGAAATCAACCTAAAAAGCTGTATGAACTTGTCAAACTACAATAGAATAACCAACCTACTCCCTTCTCCTATTGAGTCTAGTCCTCTGCCAAACTGCAACAAATTTGCCTCCTTCCTGGAAAAGACGGAAATGATGGTAAATGATTTGTGGACAGCAATGAAGCACCTTCTGGACCTACCAAATATCACCCTCCCCCCCTCCCTATCTGCTGAGCCCCACATGGCTCCCAAAAACAACATTTCGTGGAACATATTCAAAACGTTTGACGAAAGCGTCAATCTCAACATTCTTATAGCACTGAAACCCTTAAACCACTTCAGCAACCCTCGGCCATCAAATTTCTTCAGTGAGATCAAATAGTCTATAATCCCTCTATGGACCAAGATGGCAAATGCTTTTTTACTTCAAGGCACTTTTTATGACTGCCTTAAAGTTAGGCAGGTAACCCTTATTTTGAAAAAAACCATAGCAAATTGCTCAGACCTAAACCACTACCTGTCCAATCTCCACCATTCCGACTCTGACAAAGCTTCTTGAAAAATGTGTCCATCTCCAACTATGCAACCATGTAGAACAATTCCGACTTCTAGCCTAATTCCAATCCATATTCAGTCAAGACCACAGCACTGAATTGGCTCTGTTGCACAGAGTGAATGCTAAAAATACTTGATCTTGCCTTCTAATCCTCCTCAAACTATCATCAGCTTTAGATATGGTTAAACATTACAGCCTCCTAGACTTACTGGAACATAGGATGGGACTATCGGGGTCTGTCCTAAAGTGGTTTGCCTCGTTTCTCCACAACAGAACTCAAGGAATCAAGGTTAACCAGTCCCTGTCCAGATCCACACCGATCACATTTGGGGTACCACAGGGGCCCATGCTCTCACCCACTTTCTTCAACCAATTCCTAGAACCTCTAACTAAAATTCTGTAATTATCCAACATACACTATCACATGTATGCCGATGACACTCCATTGTACTTGAAAATCTCCTACTCTGAAGATATTCGGTCCCTCAACATAACTCTCCAAAAAAACAATGGCTGACCTGCAACCACCTCAAACTAAATGCTCTCAAAACAGAATTCCTCTTAATTGTCCCACCCAAACACTTACCGAAGAATAGATGAAGCAACTAACAGCTCTTTCTGCTCACCACTCATTATAGATTCCACAAGATTATTGCGAATAATACTTGCCAAGAACTTTAACATGTAGGAGCACATCACTATTGACACCAAAGGAGCATACTACCAAATGAACATCTTAGAAAAAAAAAACTTCCTCCCCCTCGACGACTTCAAGGCGGCTGTTCAAGCCGTAGTTATTTCCAGATTGGGCTATTGGAGTGCAACTCCCTGTGGCCTACCTAGATCTAAGTTGGTGTGTTGGTTCCATTAAGGGCCTCTCTTAACTCTGCTGCAATGCAATTCTGATCTGAATCTTAAACTGGCTCCCATATGAGGCAAGGATACAGTTAAAAATTGACTGCATCACCCATAAAGCCCTACAATTCAACACCCAGAGGTACTTGGCACAAAAACTGGAGTTATCTGGTGGTTGCAGATCCTCTAGAAGCATCAACATCAAAGAGAGGGACAGGGAGTTTTAAAGGTCCAGTGTACAACCTCCCCAAGTAACGATAAACAAAAAATGAATACACTGTTCCTGGCATAAAGGATGGGAAACCCACTGGTTTAGGAGCAAGAGCCCTCACACATCCTTTCCGATGTAATTCTTCATCATCGGGGTGCTCCTCGTAAGACCAGCGCTGCAATGTCTGACGGGCTCCACGTGAGGGGGCTCTTTGCCGGAGATCTTTTATAATAACTGCTGTGGTAGAATGTGGGGAGCTAAAACCTACGGGTAGGTGGTAGCTCAAGACAGGAGAGGATTCAAATTGGTTCTATACCCCATCAAAAGATCACTGATTTAATGGTCAACAAGGGGATAAGACCAAGATTAAAAACAACTTGAAAGGGAAGGTGAGATAATGCTCAAACACTTTCTAGAATAATAGGGACAAGAAACTTTCTCAAAGCCACCTAAATATTGGTCAACATGTTTCGCGTCTATCGGTCTAACAGATCCTATGACGCTTCTTCAGGACCATCAAAAGAAACTTCTCCTGTATCACAAGGAATAAAGTACCTAATATTGTTTATCAAAATCAAAGTGAAATAGGTCAAACTAAACGTCGCAGTCACTTACAATGAAGCGTAATGGCCAACCGGTCAACTAAACACATGTAGGTCGCCCTGGAAAAAGTGAAAACATAAAATGAAACCAGCATGAATAATGGTGGTACAAACGTGACTGGTGATTGATTAGTGCGCACACTTGGTGAAAAACCACAATGCACAGTGTAAAAACTGAAAGAGAGCTTACCATCCCCAATTGTAGGAAAGGCTCCTTAGGAGGTAAACACAAGAGATTGTCGCTACTAATTAGGAGAAGACAAGAAAAATCACTAATGTATACACCCCTGTCAGTCTAGCCAATGTTAACAAAAATTCAATAGGCTCCCTTAATCAGATCAGAATAGATAATACAGAGACGCTGTAGTATACGTCACAATAAATGAAACACACTTAAAAACATTTCAAGACGTGCTCAAGATCTCTCAAAAAGTTATATCTATGAGAGACTCATGAATGCATTAGTTGGAAGAGCTAATAGTTTTAGCCCACAAAAGACACAGTAAAAACGACACATTGGAGGGCAAAGTCCCCATTGTAACACCAGGGACGAAGTGTCATCACAAGTCAAAAGCGCTTAACAAGACCCAGAGGCACGGTCCGAGCATCGGTAAAACAATTATAATTGAGGTGCCTAATATTACCCAAGGGGCTAACTCGAGTGGCAAACCCAGCGTACACTCATTCTGACAAAATACGAAGAGGGAGGGCAAGGTACTCACGTCTTCCTGCGACAGTCCCTGCCTCTGTCACCTACCCCAGCGTGTCCTCCTGAATGAATACACGCTGCAGGCAGGCGCGACATTTTAAAGCCGGGGAACACGGAAGTAATCGCGTTTCTCCGGCGTAGGAGTCAACAAAATAGACGAAGGAATACCAAATCCCAGTCCCGAGACGTCACCAAAACAAAAAACGGACTAAAAATATACGGCTAGTGAATGCCATAATGTAGAAAGTCCGAAATTGCATGGAGCAAGCATACTAGGTGAAAAAAATAATGAAAAACTGGATTGACAGTCAACAAAATCATTACTGTAATGCAGAGAAAATTAATGGTAATTGATTAAACTTCAGGGTCCGAAATAAGGACATGGTAATAAGGTATTACCATGCACGATAGAATGGATATACAAATCTACAGCAAAAAAAAAAAATGGAGGGAAATTGCACAATGGAGTGGTCTCATAACGGATAAAACTTAAATCAATAAAGTGTAAAAATTAGGATAAATAATGTTTCACCATAGGGATGCATGGATAGGCACTGGATCAAAAAAAGATAAACAAATGTCAATGGCCATACAACAAATTTCCACTGAAATGGGGTCAATAAAAATAGAAGGTCTGATGGGCCTACTGAGACAAAGTTATCCATGGGATATCATCGTTTAGGCCTGTGACATGCGACCGGAGTCTGTACACCCAGCGTTCTTCAAGTATAAACAACAAGCGTGAGTTGTCTCCCTGAAAAATCGGGGCGTCCAGGACCACCCATCTCAGATCGTCAGGATCATGGGGAGCTTCAAGGAAATGGGCGCAAAGTTTTGTAGTAATGCGCCTGCACCTAATATTACTACGGTGCTCGTTTATTCTTAACTTCACGGGTCTAGTGGTCATGCCCACATAACGTAAACCACAACGGCACGTTATCATATAGACACAGTTTCTAGTATTGCAGTTGGTATGTTTAGTGAGGTGCCAGTTGCCAAAAGGTTCTAGGTCAAGGGTCTTAATAGAGTTAGTCAAAGGGCCAACCTTACATTGCCCACGAGGGTAGTGGCCCGTCACTGAAGGGAGATTCCAAAGTGTTGATTGTGAATTGTCCCTAAGAGTACTATGGGGACGAGTATGCACCACTAGATCCTTAATGTTTTGGGTCCTCTAGAAGCACCAACACCGTATTGCTGAAACCACAGAAATGTGATAAAAAGAAAACTTACAACAGAGCCTTCTTGGGTATTTCACTGAGAATCTGGAATTCCTTGCCCCCTGAAATTAGACTCAACCCCTCATCTGCTTCATTTAAAAAATAAGTTAAAGTGCTGTTAATGACCAAATCGCTGCAGTAGATCCCACAAACTATACTCTTCCGGTCCAGATGTGACACAGTGCCTACACCCATGAATGTCATTCGCCTGTTTTGATCGGGTCTGTTGATTTGTCGGTTTGGTCCTTGTTGAGGTCTCTTATCTCAATTTAGGAGCTACTACATCCTGTACTCGTCTCGATTGAGTTGTTGTTTGCTCTACGTGTTTCTTCCTGATCATTTGTAAAGTGCACTGATATCCTCAAGGGACATGTTCATGCTATTTAAAACGTTATAAATACAATAAATATATAAATACAACCTAACTACCATTCTTTCCAATATATACCCAAACTGTGGCAAAAAAACAGTTATATGTAGATGTATTCCCAGACCAAAGTATTGTAGTTAATTTATGTACAATGCAGGAAAAGATAGCTTCATGAGAATTCTTGTGTAGTTATCTGTAGATAAGAAAATATTGGGCTCTATAACATTTTAAGCAGTGCAAACTTAAGATATTTAATGTTTCATTTTCAGCCAGATCTGTTAATTAAATAAAATAGCCACTCTCCAGATTATTCAACAGATTCAGGAATGCAAAATTCTAAGTAGGAGTGTAATCATGATAGCAATTTCTGAAACAGAGTATGAGATTGTATTTCTGAAATAGTAGCTGATAGCTGCTGAATAAAACCCTGTGAGCTATTTAGGGCCCAAAACTCTAGCTCAGCAAGATAACATTTCCAAATAATTTCAGTCCATTCCATGATGGAACTAGTTAACAAAATAAACTGGTATTTATTACATAGCCAACTGATTATGCCTCAATAAAAGTAGCTGAAAACATTATGATCACAAATATTCTCAGAGGGTAAGATGGATTGATCAAAAGCAGAACACAAAAGCAGCACACTAATAATTTAAATTTGATGGACATCTCCACAATAAAAAGTTAACAATTAGCCTCTCAAATCTAAATGTAGCTTTGCTCATTTTAACAGGAGCCATCATACATTTATATAATCCTCAGTTTGGGTCTGAAACATATATTTACTAATTTCAGATTGTATAATAGTTTAATGGCATTAGAAACTGTAGCAATATGTCACGGAATAAACACTGGTGTATAAAATCTGTTTCTCGGACAGATAAATCCAACATGAACAATGTCTTGAACAGGACACACATGATATTCAGAAGAAAGATGTTTAAATGTGGATCTGGATCCAATCCAAACATCCTCTGCTCTGTAATTGGTAATCCATCTATTTTTAAGTTTACATAAAATCAAAGTGTTCCTAGAACTATATTTGCCTGTAAATAAAACAGCCTGGCTCTCTGCTCTACGGATTGACATACAAGAGTGAGTCTATTGTGCATCTGTATAATATGACGCTGTTTCAGCTTCTATAAAGATGCTGGCCTCAATTATGAGTTTGGTGGAAAAAAACACAAAACTTGCAGATACGACAAAAATGGGGTTTGTTAAATGACAGGAGTTCAATAACACTGATTATGTGTTTTTACCGTTTCCTCAGAATCATTATTTAGCGCATGTGTGAACACCAAATGTGTTTTTTAGCATATGTGGTACATACTGCACCCGATAAATAGCCCATGCACAAATCATCAGGAAGTGCTGGAGTGAGGAAGTAAATCTGTAGAAAACCGAAAGAGCCAGATCAACACACAAAAGGACCCTAGCATAGTCAACCAATGCTAAGATATACTGGTTTCCCTTAGATGATTTAGGGAGTGGTGTGAAGAGATATCAATCCCCACCCTTTCAAATGTTGTTCCTATAATGGATAGTGGTTGTAATAGAACTAGGGGTGGATGGTACAGGTTTTTTTTTCTGACAAATCTTGCACTCTTGGCAATAACTTTGAATCTGTGACAAGATATCGGATGAATAGAAGTGTCGTAGGATTTCCTTCTTGGTTGTTCTGCCCTGGAATGACCGTCAACAGATGGGCAAAAGTGTAAAACCTCATCTTATCTTTAGAGTCTTGGGGAAACAGCAGCTTTGGTTAATGCATCCAATATGGTACAAAAAAACTTTTTGTATCTGAAAATAGGGGTATAGTGGAGTTTTGTTATTGTTATTTTGTCTCGCTGTTGCCAAGCATTTTGTAAGATGGAGTTTTTTATTTGCATTACCATAAAGCTGCGATCAGTGGCTCAAAGTTCAGGTGACAACAGTGCATCCTGAGTGGGGAGAGTTCTTCTCTGGGGTTGCTTTTCTGAAGATCCCTTGGGTATTCTTCCTAGTGTTTTAAGAAACAAGTCAAGGAACTGGAGGTTATTAGTCCCCAATATGACATCCTCACGTAGATTTCTAAGGATTCCCACTTCTACTTCTTTAGACAGTCTATCATTGGTGGTGATCTTTAGATGAGCCACCGGATATGTTTTCACAACCACATAGACACATCTAATGCCTTTGCATGTCCCGAGGGCTTTCTGAGAAGGTTATGTAGATCCCCTGCACCACTGATTGTCTACACCCAGGGTCAAGTAGGGCACTAATACATTTTTGACTGACTTACGGAGAAGCAGGGTCCTATTCCTGGGTGAGATAAATGGAGTGTAGAACATAATTGACATCCATAGGTTCTTCTGTGCTTTTTCTATTCTTGCAGAAGCATGCAGTGTGATGCCAATCCCCACATTCTAAACATTGTGGCCTGTTGGAGGGAGGGTTTTCTGGTTCGCTAACACAGGACTTCAGGAATGTTCTGATAGGTCTTCTTGTCAAGGCAACTTGTACCCGGAAGGCAAGGGATATAACCACCTTCTCAGGCTCTCCTTGATAAGCTTGTAGGTGGGCCCTGGCAAAAGTGGTGGCCATTTGCACAGCTTGTTCAATGGCCAAACCAGCATGTTGGGAAGCCATTTCTGTTTTTGTAATGGTAGGGCTTCCAAGTATTGTTCCAAAAAGATCCTACCAATGATTTTCTTTTGACTGTTTTCTTGGGGTTTTAACCACTTGTCCACGGTGCTTCTAATCTTAAAGTACAAAGTTTTCGAGGTATCACCCGGAAGTCCTCTTTCTTTTCGAAAACAAACTTTTTAGGCCCAGCCTACTAAGGATAATATTTTTAATTTCCTCATATAGGGTGTCACCTCTGACATTAGCAGTTTGATAGGCTGCCTGTGCCTCTGCAGTCAAGAGAGGCGCTAAGTAAAATGACCATCTGTCCAAGGCAAACCATTGGCCCGGGAGGCCAATCCAAATTCAAGTTTCTGAAACTAAACTGTAGAACCAAAAGGTGTAGCAGCTCCAACATTGTTCAGTTCAGAGGTTGGTAGTACTTGGTCCTCTGCTATTTTGGTAATTTGTTCTGCGTGCTTTTCATAGTATCACAAAATATTTTGCACTCGGCTTTGGCCGAAGCCATCTAGCGTTCTAAGACCCATTCTAATTTCCTTTGTCTTTGAGCCAATTGCTGGATTAAGGTGTCCATTTTGTATCAACGGACTATTGTGCCTGCATCTTCCATCACTTTCTACTTGGTGTCTGAAGGAAGACTAAAAGACACTTTACTTAGTCTTCACTGCATTCATTTTAGAGCAATAATTGTATGAGGAATTAGCTTGCAAAGTCTTCTAATTTTATCTTCTTCTCTCCTTATAAGTTCTTCACAGGTATGAGCCCGCGTCCTGTGTTAGCTATGCTCTGCAGGGAGCCGGACTGGGCAATACATCCCGCCGCCGGCCCTCCAGACATAGGCTGCTGCTCCCCTGCTTGGGGTCTCTTCAGGGTAGAATGCGCTCCTGGTCCTTGGTGCCAGCATGGCTTCCCTCGGGCACCGCGTTCTCTGCTGAGACAGCTTCCTCAATTCTCCTCTTGCGGATCTTGTGTTGGGGGTGTTGCATGACGCCTCATGACTCCGACTCCAGTAATCTCCACACTTCCTCTAGCTCACATACCTCCTCGCCCACCTTTATGTCTACTCCTGCTGCCTGGCCTTGTCCTTCTTCCAGGTTGCTTCCTTCATGGAATGCATGTAGTGACAAAACAGGCGGATTGCAGTTGCGACGTGTGGGGATGATTCGCAATGTGGCCCAAGGGGAAGCAGTCAGTAAGTCTCACTCTCTATTGTCCCCTGCATTCTAACAATGACCATCTTCAACATGTCTGGATTAGAAGACATAAAAGAAGGTCTTGCGGCCAGAAGAATCCAAGGTAAGAGACAAATAAGTTGTAATGGAAGTATATGTGATTGTAACAAAGTTGGCTTTGCTTAAGAATCATCATGATTGTGAAGAATGATGGAAATTGTTACACACAGTCACATTGATCCATGTATGTGGTGTCATAGAAGGCTAACAACTCTCTAATGGTACTGCTGACATTTACTGAGATTGGACTACAACATAATGCATTGTAATCGTGATGGAGAAGGGTTGGTTTGTCTGCCCAATAGATTAAAGGTGATGTGTCACCACAGTATGACTAATGTTGCTTCCAGTCAGGATCATATCATGGATTTGTCTGGGTCATCTAACACAGCAGTTCAGTATACACAGATCCACAACACACAGCATTTGCACATAAATAGTATGCTTCATTTTATGGTTTCACAACATTTGTTCCTGTCTACATGAGGCCACCCAGTGTACGAGTGCGGTCATTTGGCCCTAGGATGTTAGGAAATCCTGCTGTAGCATAGTTGTTTGCTTTGCTTGATTTAGCTGAGTGTGTGTCCAGGGGAAACTCTATATGCTGCTCACTTACTCCCAGTAAGGCATTCATCAGTCAACAGAGTATTTTCCTAATGTTTGACTGAGCAATGCCACATACTAATCCTACTGTCTGCTGTGTGGCACCTATTGAAAAGCATTCTAGCGCTGCTAACGTTTTCAGGAAGGGAGATTGGCAGTGGATCCTTATGTTGGGCTCCAGGATATCCATAGTGATGAAAATATGTTTTGTATATCGCCCATATTGAGCCTGGAAGCCCGTTGATCTCAAGCTGACCCATGCTTATGAATTCTAGCCGTTCTCTGTCAATCCTGCACCATCTGAGGTCATTGATTGGTAGCCTGGTTTCCCTCCTCATGCTGCATGGTTTGTTGTAGCAGAACATGGTTCTGTTATAACATGATATAGTGGCCTAGCAGTGCTGCAGCCATGGTGGTGTACTGCAGAATGGATCTGTGAGCTGCTGCAATCAACCTTTTAGAGCTTCACCTGTCCAAGGCTTTTTAGGTAGGTCTGGGCTTGTGTGCAGGTGTGCATGAAATTGTATTTTTTCTGATCAGTTTATGTACTGTGTTAACTTTGCATTATTGTTTTGGTCTTAAGTTTTTTTGTACTATTGTAAACCGTGTCTTTCATTCCCTACACTCTAAGAAATATTTACCACCTGCTTTTGACTGGAGGTAATTTAAGGTGGTATTTTTCAGTGTTTTTTATTGACCTCTTATACTTGTAATTGAGTGATATTTGCCACATGCATTATTTTTCTCATGTGGCAAATATCACACATGGTAAATAGCGCATGCATTAAATAGCGCATGTGGACCACAAATGTCATATTTAGCACACATGCTAAATAACACATGCAGGTTTTAATTTGTGATCCAACCATTTGTTATAGACATGCACTATGTATCCTGCATGCCTAATTCATAATCAGGGCCACTGTAAATATGCAACCCATAAGTATGAGTAACAAAACTACAGAGCCTGTGGCCTATGAGATTGCAGCATAAACATGATTTTAAGAGCAGCCTACTCTCTGTTTTTATTTTTCAAAATTCTCTATGGTTTAGAACAATCCACAACAATTTCTCTACAATAAGCAGAGTACAAGTGAAATTAAGCACACCATGGATGACACAATGCAAAAATAATATGTTTTTTTGGAAGCACAAAGGGTGAATGCCACTGCTCCCTGATTTCTGCAATTGGGGAGTAAGATGGGGGGCCCCTTTGGGGATGTGATACACTGAAAGACAATGTGCAATAGCCTGTTTCAGATAGAAGTGAGGCATATAAGTGAAGAGAAAAACAGACTTCTTCCCTGTGTCCAGACGGGAACTAGCATGGATGCATCGACTGACGACTGCAACAAGTGGCCCCGGACAACAAGGGCAGAATGCTGAACCTAGGGCACTGAAGACGAGCAGCAACGAAGCAGTGAGCTCCCCCTTGAAGTGAGAGGCCTGAGGGCAGAGAGGAGGCATCACATATCCAGGGTGTTTTGTCCTATTATCACTAGGTCTGCTTATATTGATCCTTCATATAAACTGGTCTTGCAGCACCGGTATGACTGGAGTGGGCTAATTTTATGTCATGACCAGAGGCTCCTATTAGTCTTTTCTAATCTTGCCTTTATTCATAAGGCAGCAGTCAAGAACAGTAGAACCTTAAATCTCAAGAGGCTTAGTACCAGACTAGCCAATGGGATAGAAAAATATAATCATAGTAACCACCAATAGGATACCAATAACATGTAACCCTCATACTTGACCACTAACAGCCCTCTTTTCTTGCTGCTTGCAGTCAAGATAAGTACCTTGTTTATGCATATTGTGACATTTCTCTTATGTCATTATGGTATTTCGACATATTTAAGGCTTTTGTTATTGTTTCATTGTTCTTTCATTTTTTTACTTTTGTTGAGCGCTGTGCAATCGCACAACCATTTCCGTTGGCACTCGCTCTGCTGCGCTTCTCCTCATGGCCGCTCCCGCCATTTTATTACATTCTGATTGTCCTCTGTGGAACTTGGAAAGCGGCTTTCCTGGCGGTTTGTTAGGCAGCTAGAGGTCTTCTACCCTCCTCCTCCCTTATGCTATTTGACTCCGGCTCACATGCTATGTCATTAAAGGGGACAGCTGCTAGTCCCGCATTACATAGGCTATACTGTAGTTTGCTTGGCGTGTACACCCCTTGGGGGAGTGTTTTATGTCCTTTTCTTCACCTCCTCTGGTTTTAATTCTATTTCTGCCTGAACTTTGTGGTTCTTGCTTCATGACATAGAATTAGACAGTTCTCCTTTGATTAATGATGACAATGATGATGGGGAAGCCTTCAATAATGATTTAAAAGACGTTATTCATTCTCCAGTCAAACAGGATGTTGCGGCCTCCAAAGAAAAGATTTCAAAGAACACTGAAAATTCTGTAATGAGCATGATGTCTGAGACTCTATTGGCCCATTCTGTGGGGGAAAGCCGAAAACACAAGACATTGTCTCTACCCCTTAAAAAGAAACAAGTAATGATCCCCAATCCAGTTTCCTCACATGAGACTGAGGACATCGTTCCTCCCAGGCCTCCTACCAAAACTCAATCTAAGTGCAAACATAAGTCCAAGAATATTCAGGATGCTCCTCATCAAATAGTTATTTCCAATATTATGGATACTGATGATGACATGGGGGATCCAGATGACAACACAGATATTCTTGGGGGACAATGATCCTTCTTCTCCTCCGCCTCCACTGAAGAAGTCAAAACTGCTTTCTTCCACTTCCAATTCTTTCCTGTTGAATACAGTTTTGGACACAGAAGGAACTCTTATGTTTGATCCAACCCTTATTCACCATCCAAACTCAACGGGAATTGTTTTCTGCTGCCCAGGTGGGGATTATATATCTTCTAGGCTATGTCTCCCCCTGGACAAACAAACAAGAGCCAAATTAAAATCATAATGCCCTTGGCCTTCTTTTTTGTCCAACATTACGTCTACTCCAACGATTGATCAATTGTTATTTACCTTTTCAAAATTTGTAAAGATCCCCTTAAGGGAGTTGATAAGGCCTGGTCGACTTGTCAGGACAAGCTACTTGACTTAGTAGGTCTTTTGGCTCGTATTTTTTATATGGCAGAGGTGGCCATATTGGGCAATATGGATATTGATCCTCTGGATTTCTCTTTGTGGATTCCGAGAGCTTTTTGCTTGCTTGGCAACAATAACATCGCAATAATGCATGAACGGAGAAAAGGACTATTATTAAAGTTGGATCCAAAACTGGCAAATCTGGTGACTCTTGACCCAGGCACCAAAGCTGATAGTCTTCTGTTTGGGGACTCGTTTATCAAAGACGTTAGTTCTTATGTTACCACTTTTTCATCTATTGACAAAACCCAACAGTCTCTGAAAAAAGTATTTTCCCAGAGTGTTTTTGACCGGGGCGGTAGAGGCAGGAGCTGCTTTATCAGCTATTCCTGCCATAATCAGGAAACCAGGGGCTCTTTCAATTCAAGCAACGAGTACCAAGACTACAAGCCTCAATTCTCCCCCAGAGAGGTAGAGGATATTGAGGTCGCGGAGAAAAGAATTTCAGAACCAATAGTCAAACAAGGTGAGTCTCTCCTTCTGTAGAAGGGCGTCTTAAGTATTTCCTCATGAAGTGGCAAACAATAACTGCAGAGCCTTGGGTTTTAAATGCAATACAAGGTTACCTTATAAAATGTTATGCAACACCCTTCTAAAGTGTGCTCCCTCCTCCTTCAAGGTTTTCATCAGACATGTCCAATCTAATTTCACTAGAAATTCAGTCATTGCAAAAGCAGGCAATTCCGTTTTCTGTCCCAGATTCCTCGGGATTCTTCAGCTCCCTGTTTAGTTCAGAATAAAAAAAAAAAAAGATGAAACCAGTCATCAACCTTAGACTCTTGAACCAGTTTGTGGTTTACCATCACTTCAAAATGGAAACTATCATACATCTCAGAGACTTTTTGCTTCAACACAACTGGATGGTAAGGTCAGACTTCCAAGATGCCTACCTCACAATCTCATTCATCTTTATTACAGAACATTTCTTCAATTTCAGTGGCAGGGACAACCTTAACAGTTTCCATCTCTTCCCTTCGGGCTCTTTTCAGCACAACGGTGCTTTACAAACGTAATGAAACCAGTAGCTGCATACCTCAGGTCTCTGGGTATTAGACTGATAATCTACTTGGTCAACATTCTGCTCAGTAGTCAAATTATACAGATTCTATGTTCCCATCTTCATCTCACTTGTTCTCTTCTTTCGGAGTTGGGTTTCCTGGTAAATACAGAAAAATTAATTATGATTCCCACTCAATAGATAGCGTTTCTAGGTTTTCAGGTCAATTCTTCCAGCGCTACTCTTCACCTTTCTCAACCAAAGGAAAAAGCAATCAAAAGTGAAATTCTTCTGATGCTTTGCAGTTCGCAAATTTTCTTCAGGTATCTGGCAAGGGAGGTAGGCCTCCTGTCTTCTTCCATTCAGGCCATCTTTCCGGGTCCATTTCATTACTGGGGCCTTCAACATCTAAAGATTTGTCACCTGCGCAAAGGTCTCACTTATTGTGATTCTATCAGCATAGATCCAGAGTCTCCTTTAGAGCTTCAATGGACGATAGACCATATAGGTGCATGGAACAGCAGGACTCTATTCAAGCCAGCCCCCGATCTTGTGTTAGAATCTGATGTAAGTTGGTCTGGCTGGGGTGTCCAGTGTGAACCAATCTCGACTGGGAGTGTATGGTCTCTCAAGGGGTCCAAATTACATTCCAACGGATTGGAGATGCTTGCAGGCTCCTTTGCAATTAAGAGTCTTGTAAAGGACAGGGTGCATATTCTCCTCTGCATGGACAATGTTACCATGGTCTGCTACATCAATCATCTGGATGGCACCAGGTCCAAGCCTTGGCGGAATTGGTGAAAACCTTTTGGGAATTTTACCTTCTCAACAAGATTTCAGTCAGAGCAAAATACTTACTGGGCAATCTCCATTCCATTGCAGACTGGCACTCCTGTCACCTGCGGGACTCCAGCAATTCGAGACTCAATCCCTCAGTGTTCCATTCTCTGTTCCACAAATGGGGTCCTTTTGCCATCAATCTTTTTGCATCCTGTCTCAATTCCCCACTTACCTCATTTTTTCAGCTGCTGTCCAGATCCTCTAGCTTTAGCTACAGATGCTTTCTTACAGGATTGGTTCCATTTGTTCATCTATGCTTTTCCACCTTTTCTCATGATCAACAGAGTTCTTGCTCAGGTTAGGCGTTAACAAGCTACTCTGGTAATAATGGTCCCATTCTGGCAATCACAGGTATGGTTCCCCCTCTTCTCGAACTGAGAATCAACTTCCCTGTCCTCCTCACAACCTTTCCCAAACTTCGCCTTTATTCTCTCTGCTTAGAAAATGGCAGGTCCTCCCAACCTATCAAATTTATTTCGCCAGAAGCTTCAGAATTTATTAGCAAAACTGGAAACACCAAAGCTTACAAATCTGCTTGGGCTTTATGGTCAAGATGGTGTCTGGGAAAATCTCTTGATATTATTTATATCATCAATTTCCTGGCAGCTGAAGTTAGTGAAGGTAGGTCTTATAGGACCATCCACCTATACAGAGCGGCAATTTCCAGGAAACATCCCTAAATCAACAGCAAACCAGTGGGAGAGCATTCACCCATCTGTCGTCTTTTAAAGGGAGTAACATTTTCTAATCCTCCTCTTCCAAAGTATGCTAAATTGTGGGATGTGGTTGTGAACTTGTTTATTTCCTGGCCTGATAATGCGGACCTTTCCCATAAAATGCCTTCGGCAAAACGTACATGTTGGTATGCCTTATCGCTATTAAACGCTTTTTGGATGTTAAGGCTTTGGATGTTTCCTCTCGCCAATACATTCCGACTGGGGTGGTGTTAACCATTAAGAAACGCACAAAGACTAATTTAAACACAGTGATTTATCCTTATTTCCCAGATCATCCCAACCTTTGTGTTGAACAGTGTTCAAACAAAAGACGTTTGATCTCAGAATGTCCTCTCATTCTCAACTCCCCATTTCCTTTCGAAAACCCCACAGTCCAGTTTCTTCCACTACACTTGCTCACTGGGGCAGATGCGTTATGTCCTCAGAAAGGCATTGATATCTCTATTTTGGGGCTCATTCTTCCAGGGGTGCCATGGATTCTAAAGCTTTTTGGGCAGGTTCCAGACTAGAGGACATTCTGAGGTCAGCTGGATGGTCTAATGATAATGTATTTAGGACTTTTATTGTAAACCTGTTCATACTGCAGCTTCTGTAGTAAATAACATGCTTTAAACAAGCATAATAGAAGCCTCCGGTCTTGACATAAAATGTACATTTTCCTAGTAATTTATGAAGGAAAGTCTTAATTTTATTAAAGACACAGAGGCGAGTATTATCCTACCGCAACATTTGTTAATTGATGTTTGTTTCCCTCCCTCACGTGGGTCCGGCGTTACCACCTGCTTCCTCTTAAGGACATCACAGTACCAGCAGGATTCTCATCTTCCACTGCTGCTTCGGTGGATCTCCATGGTGTTCCTCCTCCTTTTCCATTGTGTTCTTTTAAGAGTTTAATTTTCATGAATGTTTGCCAAGAACTCTTTACGTTTACGTTAGCAGTTATGTTTTCTATTTTCCCTTTGTTTTCTGGCTCTATCTAACTTCTCAAACAAGAAAAAAGGGCTGTTTGCAGTCAAGTATAGAGGTTATACATATTACTGGTATCCTATTGGTGGTTACTATGTTTATGTTTTTCTATCCCATTGGCGATGCTAAGCCTCTGGGATTGGTAGTTCTAATGTTCTTGACAGCTGCTAAATGAATAAAGGCAAGATTAGAGAAGCTTAATACTAGCCTCTGTGTCTTTAATAAAATAAGACTTCCCTTCATAAATTATTAGGAAAATCTACATTAGGACTACCACCACAAAAATGTGTCAAGTCCCACTGGCACGGTGGTGCTTGCAGTACAGGTGTGTATGCCCTAATTGAACTAATGCATTATTCAATGGGTGCAGCACCCACCTGCTGAAACCTCAGAAGCCATTACCTCAAATGTTGGGCCTAGCGTTGTTACTGGAGGATCTGGCTAACTATGCAAACTAACTGTGCATTCAACGCATCACTTTGTTTTTCACAATTCTGTAGTGACTTTGTTGCAGCTCTGAGATAACCGAGAGAAAGTTGTTAGAAATTAATCATACACACAGGTACAAACCAACATATTACCCAATATGCTGCTCAATTTGTAAATGCACAAATGGAGTTAGCAAAAACCCAAGAGCAGGAACAAGTTGGTGAACCAACACCCTCTGATCTTCTAAGCACTATTAGCGACTAATGAACACAATCAGAGCACAAATCTGACACAATATCAATTGAAATAAATCCCATTAGTACTGAATTTAAAGCATGCTAAAATGTGTTAGCTTCTCTGCACACCTTAATTTGCAGTCGGAATATGATCTTTTAGCATGCCCATTCAGAATCTGATCTATGCGTCTAACCCCTCTGTTCTGAGGCTTCCCTATTTCTTAGTTTGCAATAACTTTCTAGGGAGAAGGGAGGGACAATCATCCTTATCACATTTGTTGCTACTTCTGTACACACAAAATACTATCTTGCAGAATGGCATGGAAGCCAGCAATGTAAGAACAGTTTTGTTAGTAAAGGTGGCATATTTGCCTACTAGTGCCTGCATTATATATAGGGTGCAGTGTCCCTGCGCATCTTTTAATGGGTCCATAGAACTCCTTTTTGCCCATTCCAAGGGGCGTTGTTGGGGCATCGCACTGCATGTATTCCACCTGTATTTGGCACTACAATAAGGCTCCTTATGGCCTCTTTGCTTCTGCATCTTTATCCATAACATGCCGAGCCCAGAGAGGTCTTCCCCTTGATTTCACATCAGAGCTACATGTGCAATGGCACAATCTGCATTAAAGAAGATGTCACACAAGTGTCTGTGGCCCCTTCTATAGTATCACAGGGCTCAGAGATGGAGAAAGTAAGTCAACATGCCCACTTAAGG
Organism: Pleurodeles waltl; assembly: GCF_031143425.1. Lineage (NCBI taxonomy): Eukaryota > Metazoa > Chordata > Amphibia > Caudata > Salamandridae > Pleurodeles > Pleurodeles waltl. The sequence continues at coordinate 1,297,189,251 of NC_090446.1, read as the reverse complement.
TAATACAGCCCCAGTGGTGCTATGGGAGACCATACAAACACATGCTCTATACTGGATGAATCAGGTGACTCAAAACAGTGACAGCAGTTAATGAAACATGGTGAAGAAAAAAGAGCCACATAGTGAGTGGATCTAGTGTTACCTCTGTTTTGGATCTGAGTCATGTGACCTTGATAAGGAAAAAGATTTGCAACGGGTTAAGAAAGATCAGTTCTTTTCGTAGTCAGAGGCTGCATGTGGTTACAGGCTAGACAGAGTTAGTGATGGTGGGAAAATGTCCATGTTTTTGATTCTTGGAACAGCCAGAGAATACCTGAACTCCAAGAAGAAAGATGAAGGATGTTCCAAAGGAGGGAAATCTGCCTGCCACAGCTTCTCGCTAGTTTGTGGATAGTTCTAGTAAATAAATTTACTGTGTAGGGTAACCCCCATAAATGCTGGTGAGAACATCAAATGAAGTGGCTTGCTGTTGTATCTGGGACTTAGGCCCTCATTATGTCATTGACGGTAAATCCCACTTACCGCCGAGCTGACGGCCACCAACTTACCGCCGCCGCAGGGGATATCCGTTCGCCATATTATGAAACGCACACACCAATCCGTCAGTATTCAGCCACATACATAAAACCGCCAGCCCAAAGGTCAGTGATAAACTGGCAGTTTCCAAACCCACACCGTTACGCCAACAGAACAATGCCCACCACACTATGACCCACGAATCACCACGGTAGACATTCAATGGCGGTAAACCATTGGCGGTACATACCGCCGCGCACAGAATGGACACCCACATATAAAACACCACCACATTGGACAATTCAAACACACACCTGACACACACCACACCGACACCACTATAAAACACACACCCACATTACCCATACCCCCTTACAAACAACAATTACTGGCAGGGGATTGACATCAAGACCACTGACACAACTAGAGCCACACACTATTCACACCTATACACCACTCACACACTCCACATCACACACCCCAACACATTACCCAACACATCCTCACCAACACACATCACACAACAACCATGGCACCACAAAGGCAAGCCTATTTCACAGAGGACGGGCAAAGGGTCATGGTGGAGGAACTCGTTAGTGTAGAGCCACAGCTATTTGGAGCACAGGTGCAGCAGATATCAATAGCCAGGAAGATGGAGCTATGGCGGAGAATCGTGGACAGGGTCAACACCGTGGGACAGCACCCAAGAACTAGGGATGACATCAGGAAGAGGTGGAACGACCTAAGGGGGAAGGTACATTCCATAGCAGCAAGACACCAGCTCGCTATCCAGAGGACTGGCGGTGGACCCCCACCTCCTCCCCCACAACTCACAGCATGGGAGGAGCAAGTCTTGGCAATATTGCACCCTGAGGGCCTGGTTGGAGTCGGAGGAGGACTGGACTCTGGTAAGCCAACTCTCTACTATTATCACCCCCATACCTGCATGCCATCACATACCCTCACCCCCATCACTCCACAACATCCCACACACCCCACCATCACAACCCACTCATCCCAATGCCAAGCCTTGCATGCTGTACCAATGCATGGACACCCCTACCAGCCCTGCATGGGCACTCATCACTAAAGCATGCACACCACAGAGAATTAACTATCCCACCATACATTAACATACACAAGTGAAAGCTGGCAGGGCAAATCCAACCATAGAGGGGAAGCTACTGGTGTACAATATGTCAGACACATTAACCATAATACATCATTGACATCCCCAAAGGTACCCCAGCCAATGTCACCGGAGAGGACGTGCCAGCACTATCCAGTCCCCCAACTGAAGAGGCCCACGGTGATGACAGCAACTCAGGTCTTCAGGATATGGATGATCTACCTGGCCCACCAGGGACCACTGGACAGCTGGTACCCCAAGCCCAGTCACACACCATCACAGAGCCTCCCCAATCAGGAAACACCACCACAGCATCCACCCACCCTACCCATGCCTCTGTTCCCAGGACATGTCAATCAGCAGTGTGTCCACCCCTACAGGGACCCTAGGCCACACCTCGCACACAAGACAATCAGGGATTTGGGGTCAATGGCAGTGGGCACACGTGTCAGGGGACAGAGGCACAGGCCAACAGGGACACTGGGAGGACTGCTGTGCGCCAGGGGGAGAACAGGTACAGGGAACCGACTCTCCAGGAGGCACCCTCCGAGATCCTGGGAGCCTATCAACATTCCCAGGACACGATGAACCAGATCCTGGACAATGTGCAGGAGAACAGGTGGCTGCAGGAGGGACAGTACCAGGGGATCAGGGAGGACTTGTGGGCCATCAACAACACCCTGATCTCCATAGCAGGGGTGCTGGCAGACATGGCCAACATTATGAGAGGCAGTCTCACACCAGCGGGCCCCTGCCACTAGCCAGACATCTGAACAGCCTTCCACCTCCACTGCTGCTAGTGGCCAGGAGCCCCCCCCCCCACAGGACTCACTGGCCACCATCACGCCTCCCCCTGCAGAAGGTGAACCCCCTCGCAAACGTTCCCCGCGATCCAGACAGAAGCCAGAGACACTTGCCAAGACCCCTGTCAGGAAATGAGACTCTCCTGATTGTCACCCTTGTTTCCCACTCTGTCACCCTGTCCACCTTGAACTGCCATTGCTCCCCTTCCTATGACCCCTTGGACAATGCCCCTGTGCTACAAACAGACTGGAACAATACCCTGGACTTTCCTCCATCATCACCCCATCTCATTGCACTTGCCCCTCTATATATTAGCACTTCAATAAACACACTTTGAGAAAAAACCAATTGGAGTATGTCATGTATATCCAATATGTGTTCATTGAGACAGGTACAAACATTGCAAATCAACTGTACAGAGAATGAACATAGATTAATGACCTGTAGCTGGATGTAGTGATCACACCAGAAGTATATGTCAGGTCACCAACATCTGCAAAATGAATTGCCAGAGGGAACAGTAAGTGGGTGTAGAAGTGGAAAATATCAGCATGCCATTGCCACACAAATTACAATCAAAGTCATTGAAATGTGTAGTTAGACTGTCCTACCTGTGTGTCATTGGAAGTATTGCCGGATCACAGATGTTCTGTTGTCCTCATCCTCTGCCTCCTCATCCTCACTGTCCACAGGGTCTACTGCTGGCACACAGGCATGTCCAGCCTCCTCCTTCTGCAGGAATGGGACATGGCGTGTCAGGGTCAGGTTATGCAACATGCAGCATGCCACCACTATCTGGCAGACCTTCTTGGGTGATTAGCATAGGGAACCACCTGTTAGATGGAGGCACCGGAACCTGGCCTTCAGGAGGCCAAAGGTCCTTTCAATGATCCTTCTGGTTCGCCCATGTGCCTCATTATGATGTTCTTCTGCCCTTGTCCTGGCATTCCTCACAGGGGTCAGCAGCCATGATAGCTTTGGGTAACCAGAGTCACATGCAAATTTTGAGGGACAACATTTAGCCACACACTGACCTATATGGCTCACACCATACCCATACACCAACATCTACTGGGTGGGAACCAGGGCTCACCTATTAGCCACACCCTGTGCCTCTGTATTTGCCCATCACATTTGGGATGCTGCTATTCCTCAGGACAAAGGCATCATGTACCGACCCAGGATACTTAGCACTGACGTGGGAGATGTACTGGTCCGCAAAGCACACCATCTGAACATTCATGGAGTGGAAACTCTTACGATTCCTGAACATCTGTTCATTCTGCCGGGGGGGGGGGACAAATGCAAAATGTGTTCCATCAATCGCCCCAATTATGTTGAGGATATGTCCCATTTCATAAAACTCGGCCTTCACTGTGGCCAAATCCTCAACCTAGGGGAAAACAATGTAGCTGCCCATGTGTTTTATCAGGGCAGACAACACTCATGTAAGCAAGTTTGAGAACATTGGCTGTGACATTCCTGCTGTCAAGCCCACTGTCACTTGGAAAGAACCGGTTGCCAGGAAATGGAGGACAGATAGCACTTGCACAAGAGGTGGGATCCCAGTGGGGTGACTGATAGCAGATATCAGGTCAGGCTCCAATTAGGCACATAGCTGTGTGATTGTGGCCTTGTCAAGTCTATAGGTGAGGATAATGTGCCTGTCCTCCAGTGTTGCCAAGTCCATCAGGGGTCTGTACACGGGAGTATGTCTCCATCTCCTATTCATCCGCAGCAGTAGGAATCTAAGGGACAAAAGAATGAGAAGCCGGTCACAAACTGAACAATGGAGCTACAACAGTAGTTTGCATCCTGTAAGCATGTAATGGGGCAGTGTGATTTGTTCAGTATGTGCTAATATCTCTTGTGACGCAGCATTATGCATTATTCCAGGGCGTCCGCCTGTCCTGTGTGAAGGGACAGGTGGAACTGAGGTAATTCAGCCTTCATGTCGGAGGAGTTGGAGAGACTGGTGGATGGGGTCCTACCCCAGTACGGACTGCTGTATGGGCCTCCAGACCAACAGGTGAGTACACTGTGGGCATGTGGGCACAATGCATGTGGCATGAATGCATGGAGGTGTGAGTGTGAAGGCCCGGTGTAAGGGGGGGTGAGTGGATGTCCTCCTGGCGGCGTACAGGTTGTGTGCTGGGCCATGTGTGTGGCAATGGTGATGGGAACGGGTATGGTGGGCCAAATCTGTAACAGGAAGGACTGTTTGTCTAATGGTATTTCCCTGAGTGTATTGCCTCTGCAGGTCAGCACCTATCAAAAGAAGGGTATATGGCATGCCACCGCCAAGGAGGTGTGGACCCTGGGGGTCTACGGCAGGTGGAGCACCCACTGTCGCAAACGGTGGGATGACCTGATACGCTGGGCATGGAAGACGGCAGAGGCCCAGTTGGGGATGGCCTCCCAATGAGGAAGGGGTGCCCGTCGAACCGTGACCTCCCTGATGGCCCGCACACTGGCGGTGGCCTATCCAGAGCTGGATGGGCACTTGAGGGCATCACAAGAGCCACAAGGGGGTGAGTACAGTGCCCATCATTACAACTTACGCATGGTAGGGTGGTATCCGGGTGGTGGATGTGTGTCAGTGGGTCCCCCTAGGCCAGGCCTGACATTGCAGCATAGGTCCCCTGGTGGCTAGGGTTCTGAAGGGATAATCCTGCTACCTAGCCCATAGGCATCCACTACTGGTCAGGGCTGCGTGGGTCCCAGGTGTGCTGCATTTGGCGGTGTGTGCCCCTCCCCATGCCTTGGTGGCAAGCTGTTTCTCTGGTAGTGCAATGCATAGGGCGTAGTGCTGTTCCCTGTGTGTGAGTGTGCTGTGTATGCCAATGGTGGTGTAGGTTCAGCCGTTGACCCAGTGTATCCTTTGTCTCTTCCCCCACTTTCTTGTTTTGTCATCCTGTCCTTATGTGCATTAGCATCATCTGGCTGAGGAGCAGAGGCACCTGCGATGGAGGGAGCTGCATCCCACAGGACCCAGGAGGCAGAGTCCACCGACGGTGAGGGAATCACTGGGATGGAGGGCGAGGGGAGCACCACGGCAGAGACTGGAGGGGACACTTCAGACACGGATACCTCCTCCGATAGAAGCTCCGTGGTGGTGGCGGACACTTCTGTGACCACCCCAGCTACAGGTACAGCCGCCACCCCTGTACCAGCACCGTGCTCCCAGCAGACGCTCATTGGGTTGCCCGTGCCCGCTCACTCAGGAGGGTGGGCATCTCCTTCGTCCCAGGCACCTCAGGCCCTGCCCCAGTTAGCCCTGCTGCCCTGAGTGAGGAGGCTATTGACATCTCTGTAGGGCAATCAACCATTGTGAATGCCATCCAGGGGCTGGCAGCCCAGATGCAACAATATTCACACTGGATTGGCGGACCAACAGAGATCGATTCAGGCTCTGGCCTCCTCTCTGATGGCAGCCATTGTCCCTGTTTCTACCCTTCCCCCTCCAACTTCCACTACCCAGTCCCATTCTCCTCAACCCCAACCTATCCCAGGCACACATACAGATGAGCATGCACACAAGACAACACCCAAGAGTGTCACAGGCAAACACAAGCACCACACTTCATCCCACAGGCACTCACACAAACACCATCCAGTTGCAGACACAACAACATCCACTATTTCCACTGTCTCCCCCTCTTCATCCTCCTCCCACCTAGTTACGTCCACACTCACACCTGCATGCACTACATCATCATCCACTACCAGCATCATCACCACACCAAGCAGGACACACACCTCACAGGTAGAAACCTCCACAACATCCATGCACACGTCCCCTGTGTCCTCTCCTACTGTGTCTGTCCTCCCCCCCAAAGTACACAAACGCAAGCACTCATACATCCAACAGCCATCTACCTCACAACAGCATGCAGCCCATGCATCTGCACCCAAATCCAGCAGACAGACACCTCCAACAACCACTCCCTCATCCTCCACTCCCATTCCTTCTCCCTCTTCCTGCCCAAATGTCCCTAAAAAACTGTTCCTATCCACCACTGACCTCTTCCTTGGCCCCCTTCACACCCCCCGTCCTGCACATATGGCCAGGGAATCACAAACCCAGCCAAGCACCTCAGCCACACAGTCCACGGGCTCAGTCCTAACCGCACCCACTCGTGGTGGAAAGGGATCCAGGCCACATGTACTGAAGGGGAAGGAGCCTGCACCAGCCAGCCTAAAGGGGAAGGAGCGTGCCCCATTAGGCTAAAAGGGCAAGGAGCCTGCACCTGCCACTCGAAAGGCCAAGGAGCCTGCACCTGTCTCCCAAAAGGCCAAGGAGCCTGCACCAGCAGGCAGGAAGGGCAAGGAGCCTGGACCAGCAGCTCTGACGAAGCCCCCACCACCAACTATGCTTGTGCATCCGTCCAAGGGTGCAGGGGATGTGCAGGAGCCTCCCTCCACCAGGAGCACCACCACTGTGCAGCCGTCCGAGGGTGCAGGGGATATGCAGGAGCCTCCCCCCACCAGTAGCACCACCACTGTGAAGCCGTCACCGCCGGCAGATGCAATGTAATCTTGCCCCCATGGGCTGCTGTGAGGGCTGCCCCCTCCAGAACCAGTGGGCAAGACACCCACTTGACAGACTGTGGCCCATCACTCCCCAGGATAAAGCACAGGGCAGGCTGCCCCCCCAGAACCCGTGGGCAAGACACCCACTCAACAGACTATGGCCCATCAGTCCCCAGGATCAAGCACAGGGCATGTTGCCCCCTCCAGAATCAGTGGGCAAGACACCCACTCGACAGACTGTGACCCATCACTCCCCAGAATCAAGCACAGGGCAGGTTGCCCACTCCAGAACCAGTGGGCAAGACACCCACTCAACAGACTGTGGCCCATAACTCCCCATGATTAAGCACAGGGCAGGTTACCCCCTCCAGAACCAGTGGGCTTGCTTCATCTCCCGGCTAAAGTGCCCCCCCAATCACCCTGAGGTGCCTGCCTATTTACCAACTGATGCCCCTGCAGTGTTCTCTCCGTGTTGAAGCAGGTGACAAGTGGGGCCTTGGACTTTGGCCTGTGGAAATGTGGCCCACGCAAATTGAGGACTGGGCTGTGTCCCTTTTTCTGTGAATTTGTATATATCTGTTATATTGCCTAACTTATTATTTCTACTGTGTTGATCTCATTACAAACACTTTGGCGAAATCGTTTTGTCCTTGCATTTTTCTGCCGATCTAGGGGGGCAACTTGTTTTCTTGGGCAGCTGGTTGTGTGTATGGGTTGTGTGTGTTGCATGTGTGTCACTGTCGTTTTCCTTCCCTCCTCCCGTGTGTGCTAAGCGGCTGTACTCACCGTCGTCGTCTTCGCCCGCGTTGGTGTTCATGGTGGAGCAGAACGTAGAATATCATCGGAAAAACATGCTGTTCTGAACATTGACTTCCGCCTCGCTGTAGGCTGCTACCGCCGTGGTGGCTGTTGTTTCCGCCCTGGAGGTCGGTGTGGTACATTGGCTGTCTTTCGGAGATCTTTCTGCCATGGTCATAATTTTGCGGTAGTTACCTCCAGCCTGTTGGCAGTATTACCGCCACTTTATCACCGACCGCCAGGGTCGTAATGAGGGCCTAAGTGTTGACAGTTTGAATCTTACCATGGCTGGAGCAAAAAGCATGTGCTACTCTTTGTTCTTTCTCTCCTGTCCTGCCATGACCAAAAACCATTTCGCTATGCATGTTTGGAGGATAATGTATGAGGTTTGAGCAATAGTTTGTGATGGCTTTCCAGTGATGTAGAATAAATATAAATTCATATAATGTCCCAGAGGTTCATATAGCAGTAAATCTTGTGTTTAATAAACATTAATGGTATTGTTACTGCTACAATTAAAAAAATAAATCATTTTGATGTCCAGAACAGCACTAACCATAATTTTTCCCACCTCCTACCTTCAATCAAATCAAATCAAATCAAATCATTAACATTTATAAAGCGCGCTACTCACCCGTGCGGGTCTCAAGGCGCTAGGGGGAAAGGGGGTTACTGCTGCTCGAAGAGCCAGGTCTTGAGGAGTCTCCGGAATGCGGAGTGGTCCTGGGTGGTCCTGAGGCTGGTGGGGAGGGTGTTCCAAGTCTTGGCTGCCAGGTAGGAGAAAGACCTCCCACCCGCCGTGGAGCGGCGGATGCGAGGGACGGCAGCGAGCGCCAGGCCGGTGGAACGGAGGAGACGGGTGGGGGCGTAGAAGCTGAGGCGTCGGTTGAGGTATTCAGGTCCCTTTTCGTGGAGGGCTTTGTGTGCGTGGGTGAGAAGTCGGAAGGTGATCCTTTTGCTGACTGGGAGCCAATGCAGGTGTCTCAGGTGTGCGGAGATGTGGCTGTTGCGGGGTACGTGAGGATGAGGCAGGCGGAGGCGTTTTGAATACGTTGCAGACATTTTTGGAGTTATGTGGTGGTCCCAGCATAAAGGGTGTTGCCGTAGTCCAGGCGGCAAGTGACTAGGGCGTGGGTCACGGTTTTTCTGGTGTCGGTGGGGATCCAGCGGAAGATCTTGCGGAGCATGCAGAGGGTGAGGAAGCAGGAGGAGGACACGGCGTTGACTTGTTTGGTCATGGTGAGCAGAGGGTCCAAGATGAAGCTGAGGTTGCGGGCGTGGTCTGAGGGGGTTGGTGCGGTGCCAAGGGCCGTGGGCCACCAGGAGTCGTCCCATGCGGTCGGGGTGTTGCCGAGGATGAGGACTTCCGTTTTGTCTGAGTTCAGTTTTAGACGGCTGAGCCTCATCCAATCTGCGACGTCCTTCATGCCATCTTGTAGGTTGGTCTTAGCGCTGGCGGGGTCCTTGGTGAGGGAAAGTATAAGTTGAGTGTCGTCGGCGTAGGAGGTGATGATGATGTTGTGCTTGCGTACGATGTCGGCGAGGGGGCTCATGTAGACGATGAAGAAAGGCCTGAATGGTGGAAGTCTCTAAGGGACTTTGGACCTCATTAGTTGCGTGTTAAAATCAGTGCTATTTCCAGGCCAAGGAATAACCGTTACTGTGGATACTGGTAATTCTTAGGGTTGGGTGAATAGTGAGATCTATGAGTGAATTGCTGTTTCTGTGTCGATTCCCACATTTCACCCTCCCTAGACTTTTACACTGAGATTTTTTTAACCTTCTGTGAAATAAATGCAGTGTGAAATACACAAGATTTATCATTTTGATGGGTCCAGTAATGTCTATTTCTAGGCCCATGGGAATCTACCAGCTACTCTTTACTGAGAGACAAAGTAATAAAAATGAGTGGACAGACAGAAGTATATGGAGTAAGTGAGGAGTTGAAGCTATTGGGGAAAGAGATAAAAGAAGACACTACAAAGGAGGAAGATAAGAGAATAATCTAATAAACACAGGGAAGAAAGAAATAATATTCTGTGTGCCTCATTTAGGATGGTGTCTCTGTGTCTGCATGCACTTGCAGTTGCAATGGAAAATGCAGTTCTGGTGGGCGACAGGTATCTTGGCATCACAGGCCAATTCTCAGGCATTCTCATGGCCATTTCATGCATACTGGATGCATTGCCTAGCATACTAGCGGCCATCCTTGGGTTAAGCGCGGGTAGAATTTTGGTAACCATCTCAAGTTTAATGGTGGCTGTGGGAAAAGGCACCATGCCTGGCATTCTATGGATATCCTTGTTATAATTATGGCTATCATGGCTTGATGGTATCATCTTAACAATACTTGTGGTCATGTCCCATATAATGGTGCCTATTCTTGACAATAATGGTGGACATCCTTTGAGTTATGGAGGATATTCCTGGAACATTAATGTCCCTGACATGTTGCAGGCATCACTTCCTTGACATTATTATGACCACCCCTGACATAATGGTGGCTATCTCTATCATAATGTAGCAATGGTCGACATAGTGGTAGCCTTGTGGTAAAGGTTGCCACCCTTAGCACAGTGTGGTCACCCGTAGTACGAATGTAGTAAACACTGCTATAATAGTGCACATCTCTGGTGTATTGGTGACTTTGACATAGCAGAAGCCACCTTTTGAATTATGGGGTCATGGTAGACATAGTGGTGGCCCTAGCATACAGCGAGCATTCTTATAATTACTGTGGGCATCCTAGAATAATGGTGGCTATCCCACGGCTAACTGTGCCCCCTTTGATATGGTGGCCAGCCACAGCATCTTATGGGAACACCCGCAAAAAGCAGGGATTTCCATCAGATATGACTACCATAGCATATGATAAATACTAATGGTATGAAATGGTGATAGATAAGTGACTGGGGCCAATTATGTGCTCATGGGACAGTAGTAAATTGGAGGACGTGATGGAAATGACAAACTGATATTTGGGGACCAAACTCTCGAATTTAGTAGAAATGCCAAAGCTATAGTATGGGACAAAGAATATGTTAGAAAAGAATTGTATAAACGTGTGTTTGGGAAAGTTGAGCTTCTTTACCTGAAAATGGATGCCCGAATCTAGGGCCATATGTACGAAAGCTTTTTCCCATAGACACAAAATGGGTAAAATCCTTTCGTACATCTGGCCCCTAGAGCCTGACATACTAAGAAATATGTCTGCTGTCAGCAAACTTAGCAGTGGTACGTGTCTCTGAACCTGACATCTGTCTAACATTACGGATAACGTTACTGTCTACGAACTGAGATTGTGAGATATGTGTAACTTTTCATTTTCCCACATTTCCCCTGCCAAGTAGATTTTCAGTCATAATACAAAATAAATAATCTACTTGGCAGGTGGACAAGGAGAAGATGAAAGAAAGTGAAGGCAAAAGTAAATAAAGATGTTACACACGTCTTGAAATTGAAGGAAGACTGACAAATTACACATCACAAATATTTGAATTGCCTGTGAAAACTGTAGGTTTTACTCAGTCTTGAAAAGTACACTGTTTATTCAATCTTCTTTTTAAAATTGGTTGGGGTTGCACTTTTGGGAGGATTGTGTTTGCTTGTCACAACATAAAAGCATTCGAGTATTGCAGGCGCATGCCTTCAGAAATGTCTATAAGACCCATAGCTGTTAACTGATTTATTGGAAAACGTGTACTGCAAAATGCAGAACTTGGCTTTTGTTTTTAAAGTTAACACCATGGGAGAAGATGGGCTCACTTACTATTTTTTGCTGTAAACGTTTAGGCAGCTTTATACATCCCACAGTGTTTATAGTTCACCTGCAAATGCTGAGTAAGAAAATATTAAATCTCCATGTACATGGAGCTGCATGCAGCTTTTTACCAAAGGATTTAACTCTAAGATAATACAGAGGCAAGTGCACTTCATATGAACGTTTCCATTGAAATCCTCTGATCTAAATGTAAGACATATGTGTGGATGACTCCCCATGTGCTTTACCTGTTTGTGCTTGATGTTTGTGGTTTGCCATTGAGATTCTAGTCCAACGTCCCCCTTTCTCGGAAAGTGTTCTGCTGGACAACTTCAAGCGCCACTGGTTCCAGTGAGGTCTGGAAATAGAAAAGGCAAAGAAAGTCAGAGCAGGCATCAGTAGTAGAAGGTGGACGTGAACCATGAAGTAGCAATCAGCAACAGCAAATGTTTTTGTGCCACAAACTTGAGCGAGGAGTCAGGAAAAAACAGAGGGAGCCTCTGAATCTCAAATTGTTCCCTTGACCAACCAGCGCAAGCTGCTCCAAGCCTTGATGTCTGGAAGAAGCTTCCTGGAGAAGTGGAAGAGGGGCTCTTGAGAGAGGGGTCGGGCCCCATTGTGTACAAGAGATGGCCATCTCCTTGAACAGTGAAAGACATTGTACAGCATGCCCCTCACTTTTTAAGAATCAGTGGAAGACAACATACATCAAAGACTACAACAGAAGGTATTGCACTAATAAAGTTAAATAGACGAGCGCAACAATAACTGTCATAAAATGTTGCATGATCTTTTCCACCTAGTGCTTAAGAATTCTTAAATGTTGCAAGATCTTTTCCACGTTGGTCTTCATAATTTGAGAGGAATGTTTTACAGTCTTTGACACAATTCCTGATGGGGAGGAGCTCTAGTAAATCATGGGCCCGCCCACTCACTCAAGAGGCCACCTCGCACTTCATCAAGCAGTGACATTCAAATTGCCTCCTTCAAACAAGCAGCTTGACCCCAGCATGATACCATCAGTGACTATCAATTACCGCTCTTGGCAGTCAGGTGCAACATGTATTAAGGACAAGGAAAACGCCAGTTCTTCCGGAAGGGGCAACAATGTTTCAGTTAAACCCTTGCAAGTAAGGCCCACATACCTTTGACCTCAGCATCCTTCTTTTATACTATGTCACTGTCAGAATCTACTCTTAAACGTCATTTAATAATTATAAATTGTAAATGGGGCGTATCACATTTTAACGGGCGGATTCTCTGGCAAGGCAGCTCAATAGGTGGAAGCACCTGCTGCACATACGTGAATAACCTAGAGGGCTACTGAACTGAATCCTGGCTAGGCTGACTCATGCATTCATCCTTCTTACTTCGAGTGTAACTGAGCTGGCAAATAATAGCACCTCTTATTACTAACCTAAAGGTAACACTATTAAATTGCACTGCAAAATTTTTAGCATTTCATCTATGCATCCAAGTGCAAATGTGAAGCCCTGCAAATAATTGTAAACATAAAACTAACTTTCAAAGCCCAGAGAAACATGCTGTTTAGCGTATGCGTTATGAACAGACACTAAAGTATGCTTCAGATAGTTTAGTGCATTGAGCACGTGCTGTATTAATCTGAATACAATTTGTTCAGCATTCAGTATATCAAGTCAAGTGTCACTACAGAGATTTGTCCATGGTTGCAACCCAGTAAGACAGCCCTATGAGTTAATGCACTTTCAACAGGGCGTTCTAGACCCAATCAGTTGTTTCACTATTGTATTTGCTGTGCGTGTAATTAGCAGGTCAAAGGTTACAAATAGTAAAATAATTTAAAGGGTTATGCGGCCTGTTTCAGTGGTCACTGCTACTAATACGTCACAAGCTGCATTCCAATTTGGATATCTTAAATGGTTAGTATTTCTTTTATTTTTAGTTTGTTTTCATATTACGCAACTGAGATCCCAGTTGGGTGGCAGCGTGCGTTAGACACATAGAGACACAGGTATAGTTAACTGCAAAAATAACAAGACAGGTAAAAAGGTTGTATACAATAATTACAATGCTAGGGAACGATGTGAGCTTTCTAGTTTAAAAAGTAGACATTATAAAGTCATATCATTTACGATAAATAGATAAGAGACATAAAATAGGCCAAATATCTATAGTGACGGTCATGGAGCTCAAAGTCATAATGTTATTACGGGTGTTGAGTGGAAAGTACAATGATTTCTTAGTCTAAAATGAAACTTTTTAATGGAAGTTGCAAGATAAACAAATTATGTATAATGCTACGGTCTGCCTGTAACCTGCAGATCACAAGTTAGAATTTCAAAAGGACTATCTCAACAAGACCTGATAGCTCTGAGTTTTTGTCCTACAATTTATTCCAAATTGTTTAAATTTATACCTTCTCAAATTCAGCGGCTCTCAATTCAACAATTCCTGCCCACAATAGGAAGGACGTCTCTGAACATTAGCTGGCTGAATAAAGGGTAGTATGTTTAATAAAGGAACCAGAAAGCACTGCAGACATCCCCGCTGGATACAAGATTGTTAGGCAAGACCGTCAGCACAAGTTTGGGGGTGGAGCTGCTATTGTTTTCAAAGATACCTTAAGCTACACCACCTGCACAGACACCCGCACCAGCTACATAGAACAACTCACTGTCAAGATACGTATCACAGCCAACTTCCCTGTGGGTTGAACCCTTGTATACAGACTGTTAGACTTTTCATCTTTGGCGTGGTCTCCCTCTTAACTTTTTGCCTCTGTTCCCCAGGTTGTTGTTGTGTGCTGGACTCTTATTTTGCTGTTTTTGTTACTCTGGGCACTCTACCACTGCTAACCACTGCTAAAGTGCAAGTGCTCCTTTACAAAATGTGTATGTAATTGGTTTATCCATGATTGGCATATTTGATTTACTAGTAAGTCCCTAGTGAAGTGCACTAGAGGTGCCAGAGCCTGAAAATCAAATGCTACTAGTGGGCTTGCAGCACTGGTTGTGCCACCCACATAAGTAGCTCTGTAATCATGTCTCAGATCTGCCATTGCAGTGTCTGTGTGTGCAGTTTTGACTGTAAATTCGCATTGGCAAGTGTACCTACTTGCCAGGCCTAAACCTTCCCTTTTCTTACATGTCAGACACCCCTAAGGTAGGCCCCAGGTAGCCCCAAGGGCAGAGTACAGTGTATGGTTAAGGTAGGACATATAGTAATGTGTTTTATATGTCCTGACAGTGAAATATTGCTAAATTCGTTTTTCACTGTTGCAAGGCCGGTCCCTCTCATAGGTTAACATGGGGGCTAACTTTAAATCTGATTAAAGTGTAGATTCCCTTTGGGAGCGGATGGACATGTGGAGATTGGGGTCTCTGAGCTCACAATTAAAAAATAAATTTTTCAGTAAAGTTGATTTTAAGACTGTGTGTTTGAAAATGCCACTTTTAGAAAGTAAACATTTTTTTGCTTATACCATTTCTGTGACTGTGCCTGTTTGTGGATTCCCTGTCTGGGTCAGTTTGACAGTTGGGCTGGTTGCACCTAACAGTAGACAGTGACACAAAGGGAGTTGGGGTGTAGCCTGCATATCCTCATGAGCCATCTGTGCTATGAGGGAGGGGAGAAGTGGTCACTTACACCTGAAAGGGCTGTGCCTGCCCTCACACAATGCAGTCTCCGACCCCCTGGTGAGTGTCTGGGGCCTGGCCAAGGCAGGATTTCACATTCAAAAGAGACTTTTCTTTGAAGTAGGCCTACTTCAAAGGAGAAATTGGGTATAAGAAGGGCCCCCAATACCACAGACTTTAGAACACTTCTGGAAACAAGAGGAACCTCTGCTTGGAGAAGAGCTGAAGAGCTGAGGAAGAAGAGCTGCCCTGCCTGTGACTGTGCTTTGTGGAGCTATCCTACAGTTGCTGCTTCTGCCAGAGTAGGAGGGCAAAGACTGGACTTTGTGTGCCTTCCATCTTGAGAAGAAATCTCCAAGCGCTTGATTTAGAGCTTCCCTCCTGTTGTTTGAAGTCTCAAGGACAGCAAAGACTTCTCTCTGCCAGCACCTGGAGTCTCTGGAGAGATTCCTGCACTGACAAGTGGTGTCCTATCCAGTCCCTGGGCCCTTGGAAGGAAAGTTGGTGGAAATTGACTTCGGACGAATTCGGACCAATGAAGCTGCTGAATCCGGTGACGCCGCCTGCACCCGACTCTGTGATCTTCGCTGGAATGGGACGACCTTCGCAGGCCCGACATCGCTGCAGCCCCGCCGAAGTCCGCAACTCCGTGGAAGTCGCCGCACCACGTCTTGACCGATGCCGCTCGAAGTGCGCGGATTCAACGTTTCGCACAGGTGCCGCGATCCCCGACTTCGCGCATCGGCTCGTTTTCCTTTCTTCACCAAGGTACTGTACCTGGGGTCTACGCGATTCCGTGTCCAGCGCCGCTGGTGTCGGACTGTTGGGAGCGACTCCGTTACCACGCCGTGTTAACACCTCATCGAAGCATTTTGTGTTTCTAAGCGCTATTTTTTAGTTTAATCTTTAAAAATTCATAACTTGAATTGTGTATGTTGGATTTTGGTCGTTTTGGTCTTGTTTTGTTTAGATAAATATATCTTATTTTTTTAAACCTGTGTTGTGTCATTTTGTAGTGTTTTCATTAAGTTACTGTGGGGGTCATTCTGACCCTGGCGGTCATGGACCGCCAGGGCCAACGACCGCGGAAGCACCGCCAACAGGCTGGCGGTGCTTCCGGGGGCATTCTGACTGCTGCGGTAAAGCCGCGGTCAGAAAAGGGAAGCCGGCGGCCCGCTGCCCCAGGGAATCCTCAATGGCGGCGCTGCAAGCAGCGCCGCCATGGGGATTCCGACCCCCTTCCCGCCAGCCTGGTTCTGGCGGTTTTCACCGCCAGAACCTGGCTGGCGGGAACGGGTGTCGTGGGGCCCCTGGGAGCCCCTGCAGTGCCCATGCCACTGGCATGGGCAGTGCAGGGGCCCCCTAACAGGGCCCCACATAGATTTTCAGTGTCTGCGTGGCAGACACTGAAAATCGCGACGGGTGCAACTGCACCCGTCGCACCCCTTCCACTCTGCCGGCTCCATTCGGAGCCGGCATCCTCGTGGAAGGGGGTTTCCCGCTGGGCGGGCG
This sequence comes from Pleurodeles waltl, assembly GCF_031143425.1. Lineage (NCBI taxonomy): Eukaryota > Metazoa > Chordata > Amphibia > Caudata > Salamandridae > Pleurodeles > Pleurodeles waltl. The sequence continues at coordinate 1,297,172,582 of NC_090446.1, read as the reverse complement.
GGCGGCCTTCTGGCGGTCGCCCGCCAGCCCAGCGGGAAACTCAGAATGACCGGCGTGGTCTTTTGACCGCGGTACGGTCTTCTGGCGGTTCCCACCAGGCCGGCGGCATCCGCCGCCGGCGGGGGTCAGAATGACCCCCTGTGTGTGTTGGTACAAATACTTTACACCTAGCACTCTGAAATTAAGCCTACTGCTCTGCCAAGCTACCAAGGGGGTAAGCAGGGGTTAGCTGAGGGTGATTCTCTTTTACCCTGACTAGAATGAGGGTCCTTGCTTGAACAGGGGGTAACCTGACTGTCAACCAAACACCCCATTTCTAACACAGACCATGACAAAACTGCACCAATTTCACCAGAGACATCACAAACTTTGTTACACCCCTCATCATCAACATCAGCACCTTCCTTCTCCTCAGGGACCTTACCTTTCACCTACAAGAGAGCACTGACCCATGCCATTGGCCTCACCCAGCATATTACCAAACTCACCCACACTGCTGGGCACCTACTCAACCCGATTTGCTCCTCAATCAGCAACATCACAGTTGACAAGCCAGCAACTTTGACCAAACAGACCACGCCCTCATCAGTTTTAGCAAACACATCATGCACCATCACTGATCTACCACCGACAGAACCACCCTTCGCAGCTGGGGAAGCATCCCAAAAATGTAGTGGTCTTCAGCCCTCTTCGAACACTGGCTCGAGCACACCAGCGACTTGCAGAAAGCCATTGAAAACCTTAACAGGTGGATTACTGCATGCGCCAACACCCTGGCTCCCCCCAAGCACTACCCAACAGCAACAGCCCAACCACAGGCCAGCTGATTCAAAGAGGAACTCAGGTGCACAAAACACCACTGTAAGCAACTGGAGCGCAAATGGAGAGCAAGTAGAGACACTGCATGTAAAGACATCTTTAAGTCAGCCCTAAGGCGCTATCACAAGAAGATATGTAACACTAAATGCACAGCATTGGTGGCAGCACTGACAGACACAAGGACATTTTTGCCATCATCAATGATTTCACCACGCCTCTGCTGTATCCAGCAACATCACCCCCTTCACATGACCTTTGCAACAAGCTCTCAGAATTTGTCCGTAGCAAAATCACCTCCACATACTGCAACTTGAACCCTCAACCGGACCCTGCCACCATTGCAACTCAACTTTGTGTCATGGCTGATGAACAAACCTTGACCTCATGGCCTGCCATCACACTGTCAAAATCGCTGCTACCATGAACACCATACATTTGGGGCTCCAAATGACCCTTGTACCATCACACCTTAACCAAACGACTCCTACTGATCAGTGAAGCACTAAAACCCATCTTCAATTCCTCCATCAACTAAGCCACATTTCCTGAACACTTGCCACCTTCATGCCTCTGGTTAATAAACCGACCGCTGACCCAGCCAAACTCTTCATATACAAACCCATCTCCCTCCTACCATAACTGGCAAAGGTCTTAAAGAAACTAATCAACCGAAGCCTCACCGACCACCTCGGCAACCACCAGCTCCTCGATGACATGCGTTCTGGATTCAGGCCCAACCACAATACAGAAACAGCACTAGCTGCCGCCACAGACAACATCTGCATGATCCTTGATAGAGAGGACATGGCAGCCCTCATTCTGCTGGACCTTGCTGCAGCTTTTGACATGGTCTCACACCACATCCTCAACTGGCAACTGCATGAGACTGGCATCAAGAGGCCTGCTGTCCGCTTGATCTGCTCCTTCTTAACGGATACAACACAAGTTGTCAGCCTGGCACCATACTCCTTGGAAGCCCGCAGCGCCATTTGTGGAGTGCCTCAAGGCTCATCATTCAGCCTATCCTCTTCAATGCATACATAATCCCTCTAGCCAAAGTCATTCACGGACACCACACCAACATCCTCTTTTATACAGATGACACACAACTCATGCTCTCCCTCTTACACAAGAACCCCAAGACAAGAAGCAAGTATACCGCCTGCATGACCGAAGTTGGTAACTAGATAAAAGCCAACTGTCTCAACCTCAACACCAACAAGACAGAAGTAATGATCTTCAGCAAGAACATCTCACCATGGTACCTGGTGGCTGGCAAAATTCAGTCCAACACACCCAGAACCCTGCCAGGAACAAACCTCAGAATAATCATCTACATCAAACTGACCAATACTGCACAAGTCAACGCTGTCACTGCATCCTGCTTCCACACCATTGAGATGCTGAAGAAGATCTTCAAATGGCTCCCAAGCAACACTATGAAAACTGTCATTCAAAGCCTACTCACCAGCAAGTTGGAGTATAACACCGTCTACACCAGGAACACCAAGCAACTCACTAGAAGACTAAAAAACATCCAGACCCAAGCAGCCAGACTCATCCTCAAAATCCCACACAGAACTCACATTACACCACACCTCAGAACTACACTGACTCCAGATACACAAAAGCACTCAATTCAAACTCCTCACACACATTCAAGGCGCTACTCAAATCAGGCTCCACCTACCTAAACAGTTGCATTTTCTGCCACCAACCACCCAGACATCTCCGCTCTGCAGGAATCCTACTTGCACACCTCCCGTGCATATACAAAACAATATCAGGTGGACAGGCATTCTCTTACATCACTCCTAAAGTGTGGCATGACTTCCCAGTCCACATCAGAGCCTCCTTCTCTCTTCCTGATTTCTGGAATTATCTAACCTATCATAGGCACAGCTAGGCATATAGCCTGCTCTGTGCCAGAATACCCTTGTGGATGATAGTGTGCTTTACAAGTGCACATAACATAACAAAGAGGAACAGGGTTTATTTCCCATTTGAATTCCTTTGAACAGAATGGATTTTAAGATTAAATCTTTTTATTGCTTGAGCTACACATGGGAAGGGAGAGCAGAGAGTAGAACCATAAAGGGGAAAAAACATGTCAGCAGGCAACTAAAACACCCCCTCACCACACTCCTCCCTACTCCTAAAGAACAAAGATTTATGGAACATTCTATGCCCTATGCATTAAGCAAGCTCCGAGACTAAACCGGGTCATTCAGTAGATTAGAACTCATGGTCCTACATTCTAAATCTTAACAATGAATCACTTAGTGGCCTCTACCATCGTTTCCCCTTAAAGTCCACCCTTGACCTCAATGGGTAGGTGAGACAGGCAAACATACCCTTGTTGTTCAAGCCTTTCTTAATAGAAAGCAAGGCTTTCTTGCAATCTGAGATTTCTGGACTAAGGTTCCGAAAAGGAGAACAAAAATTGTACCACACAGAATCTTTCTATTGCAAACAACTGCTCTCAAGATGTCATCCCTCAATTTCACCTGCCTGAGGACCACCATCACCACTGCCCTCACCACTCCACCAGAACTGGTTGCCTTCCCAAGTATACTTATTTTGACAAGGGAGTGTTCACCTTCCTGATAGTCACACAGAGTCCAGGTTAATGTCTCAATTTCCATCTAAAGCTAGTCATCTTTCAATCTTTCAAATCAGATGGGTACCCCCCGAACTCCCCCATTTCCTAACACACATTACCCTGACGTTCCAGCCTGGACTCCATCTGTAGCATACTTTCTTTCAGACCCATCCTGAAGGTCACTGCTTATTGCTCTAGAAGGTTAAATCAGCCACACTCTTATCCAAAGAACCAGTCCTCTCTTCTGCATTACCTTCAGGACTCTCTATCTCTGTCACTATCAAAAAGCCCTGGCGGTTTCTACTCCACAGATTTAATGGCATTCTAAATATGTTTAATCTTTGCACTGAGGTCAGAATGCATGGCATTAATAGACTTAAGTAACATTCTCCCCAAGCGAGAGGTCACTGTCAATCGTTTCAACCTGCGAAAAGACTGCTTTTGATTCCTTCTTATGTCTCAACCCTCAAGGCTCAAAGAATTCCTCTTGAAATGTATATTTTCTGTCTGCCTGTGGACCAGGGTTATGAAGCCTGGCTATTTCAGTGGTCACAAGAACGCATGCTATAAAAAAAAAGAAGAAAGGGGCATTAGATGCCCAGGCCTGCTGCCAGATGAGGGTTTACTAAGCTACTGTGCAGATGCAAGACAACAAGCAACAATGCAGCACTTGTGCACCATCCAGGGGTTAGAAGAAATGAAAGAGCCAGCACTCACCCATGTCCCAGCTTCCTTGCATCCCCTTTCGCCTCAACAGAACACCAAGGTGGAAGAAAATGCTTCCAGACACCGAAGACCCAGAAGAAACTGGTGTGACCTCCTGCCTCCCCTACACCACAGTCAATGAGCAAAGGGAGGAATAAGTTTGCCACTACTGGTCTTAGCTACAGAAGTTCAGGATAAGGTGGGAGAGAAGACACACTGATGCGCTGTTCTTCATCTCCAGCAGAGCATGCAATTCACTCTACCAGTTATTGTGATTGCCACATTGCCATCTTGAGCACTGGTTGGCTCTGCACCTCAGAATTAATTTTATACCAATCTTTATTGAAGCTTTCAATAACACATTTATACAGGCAGAATTAACCAAAAAATACAACGCAACCCAATATGGGATCAGTATCCAACTGAGTTCAATCTATTTAATCCATCTAGTAAATAGATTGTGTTCTTTTAAAATGTATGTGTATCTTAGTCATTACATTTGTTAAACATACACATCAAAACACAGGCCTATGGTTATGAGTTAGATAGAGTACGGCACTTCTTCATACAAATGTACCTGTCCAATCCTAGCACCCAGCCAGTCTCTCACGGTCGGAGCACCATCTACAGGCCTTGTCATGTTCCGCAAGGATACATCATATCACTGTCGACAGGTGGGTACATTGCGGTCCATCCTCTGCAACTGGTAGGACAAGGAATGCCATTTTAGGGTAAGACTAAGTGGACTGTAAAGTGTTTTGGCAAGGGCAAATTCTCTCTGGGACCACTATCTCTTTAATTTAAGACATGTCCACATTACACAAACAGGAGCCCCTTTCATCTGAGTGGGCGCGATATGAAGGATCAACTCTGGCCCATCTTCCAAAACTTTTCGGATGTATAGTAAGTTGTGTAAAAGTAATTCAACCGAATGAGGCGTATTCAGGCTGATATCGCCAAGTCTCTTGGTGTCATTCCTACTTTGCTCTACTTATCGTTGTCCAGTGTGCCTACATGTTTTCCTGCCATTATTTTCTAGGCCCACGAATGAGTATGTTGTATTCACAAGATGGGAGCGATTATACGACGGAACACCGACTTAAAAACAACTACTAACCTTAACAACGAGGTCGGAACACCGACCTCGTTCTTACTACTAATGATTTTACCACGAATGCCTTTACAACGATATTTCGTTGTAAAGGCATTCCTGATTAAACCATTACTAATAGGCACCATTCACCCTACATCCCTCACCCCACCCCCCCAACCCCACCCCAAAACCTAAAACCCCCTAACCCCCCACCCCATCCCCAAAACCAAAAACGCCCCACCCCCCCAACCCCACCCCAAAACCTAAAACCCCCCGCCCCCCACCCCTCCCAAAACAAAAAACGCCCCACCCCAAAACCTAAAACCCCCTAACCCCCACCCCCTCCCCAAAACCAAAAACGCCCCACCCCTCCAACCCCACCCCAAAACCTAAAACCAACTAACCCCCACCCCCTCCCCAAAACCAAAAACGCCCCACCCCAAAACCTAAAACCCCCTAACCCCCACCCCCTCCCCAAAACCAAAAACGCCCCACCCCCCCAACCCCACCCCAAAACCTAAAACCCCCCACCCCCTCCCCAAAACCAAAAACGCCCCACCCCCCAAACCCCACCCCAAAACCTAAAACCCCCTAACCCCCCACCCCCTCCCCAAAACCAAAAACGCCCCACCCCAAAACCTAAAACCCCCTAACCCTCCACCCCCTCCCCAAAACCAAAAACGCCCCACCCCTCCAACCCCACCCCAAAACCTAAAACCCCCCACCCCCTCCCCAAAACCTAAACCCACCACTTACCTTAGTCAACCCCTTGTCACCTGCGTCGTCCTCCTTCGCCAACTCCCTTCTTTGTACCTTAACCACGCATGTTCGTTGTTCAGAACATATGTAGTTAAGGCACAAAAAAACAGAGTCGTGGTTAAAAAAAGCGTTGTTGCGCTTTCGTTAACCACGACTTTCGTTAAAAAAAAGTCGTAAAAAAGGATGTTTCCCGATGGGAGCAGTATGGCTTCCTTGTATTTTCTAGTGTGAGTCTGGCCTCAAGTGGATTATATTTTGGGAGGACCTCAGTGTTTGACCATATCCTGTCTAAAAGACATCTCAGCTCAGAAATCTTACAAATTGTGACGTATGTACGTCAACTTCACCTCTAAGCTCTTGTAAGTTTTCAGGTATCTCCCTGCCCATAAATCCCCCAACTAGGCGATGCCTATTTGGTGCCACCCTGTGAAACACTGGGACATCTCGGCTCTTGCCAGTCAGATGCCTTCCCAAAGAGGGGTAAACCTTAATGGGTTTACAATATCAACTGATATGTTTTAATGCCTTCTGCTAGGCTTGAACTATGGATTTTGTGGCCTCTGGCAGGTAGGATTATATCCTAGGGCCATACAGCAGGCATGTAGCACTCTGCTCTGCTAGCAGCCCTCACTCCGGTCTCAATGTGGAATTGCCTTTGTCCCCAAACAGCCAGTCATTAATGACTGATATGTTTGCTGCCTTAAAATGGATTTTACATGGAACTCTGCAACAGGTAGTGGTAGTAACAATGCTGGATCCAGGCAGGAGTATGCACAACATGGGCACAATCAAATGTGAAATCTCTGCTGGACGCCATCAGCCTTCAGAAGCATCCAGGGAGAGACAAATGAGGCAGGCTGTGCCTAGTGTTTCCCTACAACAACTGAATGTGCTAATTCAGCCTCAGACCACCCCCATTAATACAAATGGCAATCTTGGGGAAGGACTAATCAGCACTCCCCTGCTAAAAAGCCACAACAGAATTTCTAAAGGCAGACATGTCTTCATCCTCTCATACTTCAGTGTCTAGGGTTGCACCCACCAGTTCAGGAGAGCAGGCAACAGATTTCCACTGTCTTGGGAGGCTGCACCATAACCCCCATATTGTGCTACATAAACCTGAGGCAAATAAATAGATTCAAGTACTCTCAGGAATCTTACACTCATATCCATGTTCTGCAACCATGCATGCTTTACACAACATACATTCGACATGCACATGAGAAGTCAGCGCAAGGATCTGGATGTCTTTGAACTGGAACTTGACACATGAGATGCCAGTAGGAGTAATACCCCTACTTTATCAGAGACATGCTCCGATTTTTAAAAGGGATCTTTGTCATCACTGTTTAATGACAACCCATGACATGGACAAAGAGTCAAAGCACCAGCATAGGCCTTAGTGAACACTCTGGATTAGTATGTGAGTCAGGCCACAAACAGTTAGAATACCAGACATCAAATGCAGTACAGTCATTCACAGCAGGCGTATCTTCTCAATTTCTAGCCAGGGGACATTCCCTTCCCAAGAACAGTCCCAACCTGACATATTATTTAACCTGTTTCCATGTATTAGGTATGGTGAACTCGTGCAGACGTCAAGGGTTTGACTGCAGTTTTCAGTGCTGTGAATGTTTTGACTAATAGCACTTATATCCTGAAGGGTATATAGTTTGTTTCAAGACATGCTATGGATACGCTTAGGATGGTGAATAATTTGGTTATTGTAGACCCATAAGAATAATAATAACGATAATGATAATAGTAATAATAATAATCTTGTGTTTACTTCCCAGACATTGTAGTAAAAGAGTTCTAGCAGCCCTTAACTACAGTGGAAATGCATTCCTGATGTTCTTCAAGGCAGTGGGGTGATCACCATTGCTCTGTGGCTGTCTACTGTCCTGTGAGCCAATCCTCTACTTCCTGGTGAAGTCCCCTGCCTTCTCTGAGAAGCCTTTGCTATCCCCTGACTACCAACTGTGCCATTCCCACTGTATACTAGGCATCCTGCAGTGTCTGTGCCTCCACGCATCTTTTAACTGGTGGAGCATGTGGAATGTTACAGCTTCATTTCTGTCACAGTGTGCCCCACACCCTCACACCACAGTACATCCTGCAGCAGGAAATAGTCATCAATAGTAGGCTAAGTGGTTTGAACTACTTCTGGCAAAGTAAGAAGACTTCACCAAGAGCAATGCATTCTAATTTCACCCAAATTTGTGGATAAAGTATAAAACTATACAACCCAAGCAAAATAATCAGCATACAGCTCCCAGGATAGTAAATGTTCATGTTATTTTCCTTCTTCAGATAGCTATGTCTTCTTAAGCACGGTGGCATTCAGCTGAAATCTGGTGATCTGAGAAATTCAAGAAAATTCATCTATATCCTCCGATTACAAGTAAGGACCAATTATGTGTGGAAGTCCCAGGCATCTGGAATTCCAGTAACAGGCAGGAATCTTCGTACATAATTCCTCTTATTACAAGTTATTTCTGAAGGAATAGGGAATAACGCACGGGCCCAGATTAACCAGGCAGAATTCTACATGGAATTCACAATTCCATGTAAATTAATGCAGATATTGATCACCGGCACTGAGCAGGTGGTATATGCCTGCGAGGTGCCAGTGAGATGTGGGGAAGAGGATGGTGGTGGAGAAAAGGTGGGAGTGTAGTTACATTACATGCTCCCCCTTGTCTTGGTGTAGCGTTGGTTGGGGGCTGAAGGCTGGTGCCAAGTTCCTGCACCTGAAAAATCTTGGTGCTTGAATGCCAGCCCATTTATAATTTTGCACAGTGGAATTCCACACAAGAATTATGTTTCATTCAACATGTCTTCAGGCTTTGGGTGAGCAAATCACTAAATATACCAGGTTTTAATCATGCCAATGTATGTGAAAGGCTGCTGATCTCCACATTATCAAGGATATTGTGAGGGGGGCAGGTAGGGGATGTTATTTGTGGTGTTGTGACAGTGTTGTATAAGTACAGCAAGGAAGAAGGGCCCCCCCTTAACTGTCCATTCCAGGGGTTTCCACCAGATTTTGTTACGCCACTGGATAGCAGAAAACAACAATGTCACCAAAGGAGCCTACCTGCCACCCTGTGGGAAAGTAGGAGCTGCCAGAGGAGCTGGAAACGTTCCTGCCACAGCAGGACTCTCTCAGATCAACTGGGATCAATATAATTGCTCACCTAAAAGAATTAGTAGAAAACATTTGTTAGGTAAGACTGAGAGAAGATAGCCACCACTGAGCATCTACTGAATGGATATCCGCTTCTCACTGTCTCTCTACATAAAAAAAGTATTTTAAGCAATAACCATTTGCCCCAAAAAACGAGCCACGTTTTCAATAGGTTCAGCTAAGCTTTGCAGCAAACTAATCACATGTTTTGAAATATAGGGCCTGATTTAGATCTTGGCAGATGGGTTACGCCGTCACAACGGTGACAAATATTCTGTCAGCCGAAATACAAATCCCATAGGAAATAATGGGATTTATATTTCGGCGGATAGGATATTCGTCATTGTTGTGTTGGAGTAACACGTCCGCCGAGATCTAAATCGGACCCTTAATATATGCTCACGAAGCAATGGTTTAACAGAATAATCAACATCAACATACAGAGAATGATCTTAAATGGATCATTTTGGAAAAAATTGACCCGCTTAAATACACTGACTCAGATGCTTATAGAAGGAAACATGAGGTCTTTTGGATTTTTTTATTTGAATACAGTGGATAGAGGTCTGAATGATAGAAATCCATGGGAGAATGTATTCTAGCCAGTAGGATCAGACTCTCTAACCACTGATTCGCCTCCTTGGAACCGATTTTGTGGGAGTAGTGACTAATTTATGGTGGTTACTCCTCTTTACTACGCTTCTTTGATCTTAGGTAGGGGCATCATATCAAATCTTTTTGAGCTGTATTTTTCCCTTGCCTGGTTCCCGTTGTGTCTTAGTTTTCATTCACACATTTCAAGAATATTTATGTTTGCCTTTAAAGCTGGTCTTTTCTGTAGAGGTGGTCTGAATTACAGCTACATGGTTACATCTAGTCCACAGTTACTATAATTGTTTCCTAGGTAGATAAGCAGTTAAGTTGATTACTTATTTTTATAATTTATCATAATTTATCCACAGGCACCATGATTGCCTCCTAGGTAAGTAGGTTGTTAAACAAATTATTCATTTTTATAATTATCTGATTATTTCTGTATTATTACATTTCATTACTTTTTGTTTAGGTTTCAGTTTTTCAGAGGTTTAAGGTTTTATTAAACTTTTCAGCTTCATCTGGTTAGTCAAATCTGGCTCCATACTCCATTACATTATGGCGGCCGTTTTTGGATGTACTTTATCTGCTTGGACGGAATAGTCCGTTTTCTATGACGCTGACCTGGATGCGCGTATTTACGTGCTTTCGGATGCAGCAAGAATCCGTTTTGTTACCCTAGTTGGCGGCTTAGAGAGACGACGGACCGCGTACTTCTCTAAAGGGACCATTGGATTCCTGTAGTTATATGAGGCGGCCATTCAGACTAGTTGTGCAATTTTCAGTGTTGCCGATATGTAGAGTACCGGTGAGTACAATATGCTAAACATGGCTGTTTTAGCTTGAACACACTGCGGAATACATTTGGAACAGTAGATGCTTGATTACATACATGGGCTTTCTGGAGAGCGCTACTTGTTCCATGGGTTAATTTAGTATCGATTGAATGAGTAAACTGGGGACTTCTCCGGGCAGGCTTATTTAATATCTTTAATCTTTTGATTAGCCGATTAGTAGATCTAGGCTTTACTTGGGAGCAGAACGTTGTCGATATCTCCGTATTTTCAGAGATAACACTATGAAAGTTTTTCTTCTAAAGTTTATTCCTGTTGACTTTGTTTTCTTTTAGAGCCCGATTTATATTATACACACAGTGCAATGGATATAGGCCTTATATGGAGCCTTGTTCTTCATAATAAGTATTAGATGGAATGACACCAATAGGTGAGCCTGTACAGTCTTCCCTATTGGTTCCCTCATTCTCTTTTCTCTATCCTCATTTTGACAGCGTTATTTGCACAAGCTTTCTTGGAATTCTCTCCATCTGTGGGTTGATTATTGGGTCTTTTATTAGTTTTATTTAGTCACCTGACTATGAGATTCACTTCAGGGTGGTGTATACCTATCTCTATAGGGCACATGTATTATCCATTAACAACACAGAGGTTTGTGGTCTCTAATTTAATGTGGTGTGTTTAATTTTCACACTGGGTGTGTGGTGTATTTACACAAATTAGATTTTAGATTGAGCATTTTATTCACTGCTTTCTTATTCATTTATTTAGAGACTGACTGTATGGACGGAACCTCTCTTTCTGTACATTTTAATAAGCCTTGGACAATATATTTGTGCCCTGAGGAAGGTGTATGTCCTGCTGGCCACATTACACCGAAACGTACGTCAGCACGTTAGTTCACTAGGAGGACTCTACAAGTTAATGGACTGTGAATTTGATGTACAAGATGTACAAGATATCTACAATCTATACAGCAAAGGATTATATAAGGAGAAAATAACCTTCAAGGAATAGTTTGAATTGGAGATGTATCCTGGTCATTGGAGGACACTGACTTATATTTGATTTATTATATGTTTAAAGGATACGATGGGCAATAGTGTCTTCTCTAGTTGAACATGTGATGATATATATATTGACTAAGCAATTTTTCTATTCTATTTATTTTTTATTGATCAATTGGTGTGGTATACTTGGGTCTGAATGATGGTAGAGAGAGTTTTCAATTTTTTTGACCCTAGAGCGCTCGTACATATACATATATATAGATATCAGTGATTTATGATTAATAATACAATTATTCTTTGCATCATTTATAATAGTTTAGTTGTATTTATATGTGTATAATTTTCTTGCTCAACGTTGATTATTTGTTTCAGGATTCTTGTTGGAACCTTTTGTAGGATGTGGGTTTTCTCCATTTTGTCTTTAACAGAATAATCTACAATCTTCTCAACCTAAATGATTTACAATGAAGTACTGGATGGCGCCTCCTCTCAGCGTGAATGAAGAAGGCTATGAATTATTTTATTTTAGTGCTGGGAACAGATCAATTGTATTATACCTCTTACCAGCCTTTGATGATAATTAATATCAAAGACCGTTTAGGAAGGCTGATGGGAGTGATTTGCATGCTGGTACAAAAAGATTAAGGAGGCTTTGCCCCCACAATACCAGAGTGATCTCACAAGGTTACTCATGATTCTAGACGTAACTAAAGATATAATAATAATAATATACTGGCCATTGCTAAGCGGGATACCTGAAATGCATTTAAGTGTTGTAAGTAGTTTATGATACGTTGGATGGATCACAGCTAATATGGCCCAGACACTGTGCATTAAAGTGAGTGTGCTCCATAAACACTCATCTTGGCATTGATTATGGAACCCAGGGTCTGATGGACTTATCAAAGATTTGTGGATAATGAAAATGGGTAAGGTCTGCTTACTTTGTGTAACATTGTTCTATTTTATTATACATACCGGATCTCATCTGTGTAATTTCTAAAAATGTAAGCATTGACTCTAAACTAATTGGGTGAAATAGGTCAATGAGCGGTACCTGTGCAATAAGCATCCACAATAAGGGCGTCTGTCAAGTGAATGTAACATAATTGTTACTTATAGTATGACTTTGCATTCTGAGTTTCTAACACAACTTCTAAGAGACAAAGATTTGCTTGTTGGTTTGACTAGTTGATTTTGCAGGTAGTAAAGTCCACCTGATCGTTTTTATTTACTAAGAAAGAGCCTCCAATCAAACACACAATTTAAATTAAAGTGCTAGGTTTCAACAAAGCCTGTATCAATACATCTAACTTTAGAACTCATTCTGCATCTGGATAAGGAAACTATGAATAGTCCTTTATTTCAAAGGTTTGGACACTTACATCGACCCCAAACAATCCATAAGACAGTACCTATGAACCGCTTAAACCCAAAGGAAAGTACAGCATAGTATACCGTCAAGGTGCAGACTCACCAGTTTGTGCAAGTTTAAATAAATCTGCATGAAGTGTGATCTATTACGTCTCACATACTAAGAATATGTGCATGCACAGCTGCTGAACCTGATTCACAGCCATGTGAAAACAGAAAGTCTGGGCATCACCCCAGCTCTTCCCACATATGTCATACTACACCCACATGCATCTCCAATGAAAATATAGCAGGCATAAGACAGAGTGCAAGGATAACACAACAGTGGAAGTTATGTGGTAGATAAATGCCAGCTAACATACCATAATATCAGGTCAAGATCAGAAGGATTATCACAAAGGAAGTTCACTGGTCAGACCACAAAGCAATATCATTTGAGATTGAAGCTGACTTGGTTATTACTGCTGTGAGGTGGGCTCGGAGCCCCATCATTAAAGGCTTACTACCTGGCGGCACGGTTGCAGTGGTTTTAGAGGTGTTTGGTGGGGCGACACATGGGGGAGACATGCAGTGGATCCAGTCCCTAAAGGCCAACCACACTCCAAAACTTCTGGCTCCCCAAAGTCACACCCCAGTCTACATGGTCACTGCAAGTCATGGTCGCCAGCAGGTGTTTGACCAGAGTCTCCTATCTCACAAGTCATGTCTTACCATATGCCCCGGTATTTCCCCTGCAGGGCCTTCCATGATTTCTTGGTTCCTACTCAGCCACTGACCTACAAAGGTGGCATGAGCAGTCCCTGACCACAGTTAGTAACGTCACTGCGGAGGGCCAGCGCCTTACCTCTGATCAACTTATCTCTCACCATTATATCCCTCAAGGCCAATTTCTCAAATACACATAGCTATGCCTCACATGCTGTGTCCTCTGGTCCATGAGTGACGAGGAACCTAATACACACCCTAATATACAGACTTTGCTACACATGGGGGAAGCGTCAAATCCCTCCCCTCCACCAGCAGCAGCAGCTGCAAACCCTTTAATACAAAATGATAATAAACTATGTTTATTATCGTTTTGTATTAAAAGGGGCGGGGCACGGACTGTAACAAGCACTGAGGGGTGTGCACTGTGCACTCCCCTCAGAGGCATGTGTGTTTGGCTGACTGTCTTTAAACCCTAAACTGCTCTTGCCACTACCCACCCCAAACACCAAAATTACCCTTAACTCCTTTTACCACTACCCACCCATAAAACCAAAATGTACCCTTACCACTACCCACCTCGAAACGCTAAAATTGCTCAAACCTCTCTTTACAACTACCAACCCCAGAACCCGAAATGTTGCCTTACTATTATTTGTAATTTAGCGCATATGCAAATTCGTACCTTAAATATACTATGCGTGACAAAGGCATGCATGGTAAAGACATGCGTGATAAAGCCTGAGTGGTTAACCTGTTGGGTGCTTGGGATGTAACGGTTACGTACTGGGCAGCACCGCTTGAGTCCCCAGGATGTAACCGTTACATCCTGCACCAGACTTTCTGGGGAAGCGATAGCGCTCCCCCCTGTGGGCCTTCCCCTAACCCCCCAGGACAGGGCTGGAAGGAGAATCACTTCCTCTTCCAGCCCCGACCCTCCTCGCCCCTCCAGTGACGTCTGATGACGTCAGCACGCGATTGCGCGGTGACCTCATCAGAGGTCGCCTCTCATGCTTCCCGCGTGATCCGAGAAGAAACAGATTTGCTTCTCTTCGGTACAGGTCAGAGAAGCATGAAAAAGGAAGGAAAGGCTTTTCCTTCCCTTGTCATGTCTCTCTGAGTATTCCTGCAGCACTATCGCATAGCGATCATGCTGCAGGAATGCGCTTTGGCAAGGGTGCTCCCCAAGTGCCAATTTTATTTTTAGGCCTTTTCTGCGGGCAGATCGGCCTATATTAGTTAGGCCGATGTGCCCTCCTGGGGGGGGCAAAAGCCATTAGGCACCAAAGATTTTTTTTTTTTAATTGGCAGAAGCAGAGTGACTCCTTAGGCAAGGGTCGCTTCCCAAGGGGGAGTATTTTTTCAAAGGCCATTTCTGCCCCCTCCCCCAGGGGCAGATTAATTAGGCCGATCTGCCCCCGGGGGTGGGCAGATGCCACTATACACCAGGGATGTTTTTGTTTATATTGATAAGGGGAGCGACCCTTTAGGCAAGGGTAGCTCCCCAGGGGGCAATTTGTTTATTAGGCCTTTTCTGCCTCCTCCCCCCTGGGGGCAGATTGGGCTACATTAATTAGGCCGATCTGCCCACGGGGGCAGAAACCACTAGACACCAGGGAATTTTTTTGTTTGTTTACATTGATAAGGGGAGAGACCCCTTATGCAAGGGTCGCTCCCCAGGGGGCAATTTTTTTATTAGGCCTTTTCTGCCCCCAAAGGGGGCAGAAACCACCAGGCACCAGGGATTTTTTTTTTTTTTTTTACAGATGGGGAGCGACCCCTTAGGGGGGCAAATTTATTTTAGGTCATTTCTGGCCCCATTGGAGGCAGATCGGCCCATTTTTCTTAGGCCAATCTGCCCCCAAGGGGGGTAGAAACCACTAGACACCAGGGATTTGTTTTGCGCCAATTTCATGCAAGGGTCGCTCCCCTTGAGGGCAAATTTATTTTAGGCCATTTCTGTCCCCCTTGGGGACAGATCAGCCTATTTTTGTAAGGCCCATCTGCCCCCAAGGGGGCAGAAAGCCCACCAGAGACCAAGGAAGATTTTTTTTCAAAAAATGAGGGTGGGGGTAGGGCCATACCCCCACCCTAAATGGGACAAAGTTGTTCTGTCCACCGGTGGGCAGATGGGGCAGTTACCCTTGATCCACTCCCCCGGGGGGCAGAAAGCCTACTGGATGCCAGAGAATAAAAATTAAAAAATAGTGGGATGGTGGCTACCAACCAGTATGGGCATGGTTATGCCCCCACCCCAACTGAAGGGAGTAACAGTCTTTCATCTCTCCACCTGCACACTAAAAGATCTTATCCCAATAGCAAGCAAAAGGACATTTGATTATTTTGGGTTTTGGTTTTACATTTGGGCCATGAGAGCTTGTCTAACTCTCAAAATCGTCCCACTTGGAATGGTGAGGGCTGCACTTTTTGGACTTTGGGGCGCTGCCATGTAGAAAAAATCTACGAGACCTAGACACATCTGAAAACTAAACATCTGGTGAGTCCAGAATGGTGTGCTTCACATGCACCCTGCACCATTTTGTTACCCTCAATGACCTGCAAACCTCCAACTTTGCTTGAAATCACACATTTTTTTTCCCCCACATTTTTGTGATGGAACCTTCCGGAATCTGCAGGAATCCACAAAATTCCTACCACCCAGCTTTGCCGCATCTATACCAATAAAAATTCTACCCCACTTGTCAGCCTAAAAACATTTTTTAACAAACTGCCCTTTTGGACCCGATTTGATTACCCCTCATTTTCGACATGTTTTTGGCTCTTCCCTGTCACAGGCACTTGGCCCACCTACACAAGTGAATTATCATTTTTACTGGGAGACTGAGGGGAAAGTTGGGTGGTCGGAAATTTGTGGCGGTGCAGTGATCCCACACAGAAATGTGGGGAAAAATTTATTTTTTAGCTAAATTTGAGGTTTGCTAAGGATTCTGGGTAAGAAAACACTGGGGGATCCACAAAAGTCACACCTCCCTGGGCTCCCTCGGGTGTCTAGTTTTCAGAAATGTTTGGGTTTGGAATGCATGGCTGCTGAGCCTAGGGCGCAGGTGTCCCTCCTCCTGCAAAAACAGGTAGTTTTGTGTTTGATCATTTTGATGTGTCCACGTAGTGTTTTGGGACATTTCCTTTTGCGGGCACTAAGCCTACCCACACAAATGAGGTACCATTTTTATCGGGAGACCTGGGGAAACGCTGGGTAGAAGGAAGTTTGTGGCTCCCCTCAGATTCCAGAACTTTGCAGCGCATCACCAAAATGTGAGGAAAAAGTGTTTTTTTCCCAAATTTTGAGGTTTGCTAAGAATTCTGGGTAACAGAACCTGGTGAGAGCCCCACAAGTCACCCCATTCTGAATTCCCCTAGGTGTCTAGTTTTCAGAAATGTATAGGTTTGCTAGGTTTCCATAGGTGCCGGCTGAGCTAGAGGTCAAAATCCACAGCTAGGCACTTTTAAAAAAACAGGTCCGTTTTCTTTGGGAAAATGTGATGTGTCCACATTGCGTTTTGGGGCACTTCCTGCTGCGGGCACTAGGCCTACCCACACAAGTGAGGTACCATTTTTATCTGGAGAATTGGGGGAATGCTGGGTGGAAGGAAATTTGTGGCTCCTCTCACATTCCAGAACTTTTTATCACTCAAATGTGAGCAAAAAGTGTTTTGCCAGATTTTGAGGTTTGGGAAGGATTCTGGGTAACAGATCCTGGTGAAAGCCCCACAAGTCACCCCATCCTGGATTCCTCTAGGTGTCTAGTTTTGAAAAATGCACAGGTTTTGTAGGTTTCCGTAGGTGCCGGTTGAGCTAGAGGTCAAAATCCACAGCAAGGCATTTTCCCAAAAGGGCAAGCCCTCACACTTAGTAACTTTGCACCTAACCTTCAGCATGTGAATGTTAGACATATAGGTGACTTATAAGTTACTCCTACTTTCCTGGGTCCTGGGGTGGGGTCTCTTTTACACCCTTAGGGCCAGATGTAGCAAAATTTTGCGAGTCGCAAATGGCTCAATTCGCAATTTGCGACCCCGCAAAATCGGAAATGGGATGCAAAAATCCCATTTCCGACTCGCAAAATGCGACGCGAGCCGTTAACGACTCGCAAAATTTGCAACCCCATATTGCGACCCGCAAATAGCAAGTCGCAATTTGCGAGTCGCAAACCAAATGCAATAGCAACTCGCAAATCGCGACTAGTCGCAAAAAGCCCATTTTGCACTTCCAATTTACCACTAACGCAGAGCAGGTGGTAACCATTACCAAAGTATAAAAGGGGACCCAGAAGGCATCTGGGTTACTCAAGATGGCGGAGATATACCTGATAGCAGTGAGGAGGAGAGCCCACGCCGCCCAGCAGAGGAGGAGGAGGAGCCAGAGACAGGAGAAGATAAACAGAACAAGGCAGACACTCTTCCAGCAAACAGAGGAGGAAATATATGATAAATATAGACTTAGAAGCGCAGCTATACTAGATTTAATAGAATTACTCAAACCACAGCTAGAACGCCAGACTGTGCGCGGCTGCGCCATCCCTACGCATGTGCAAGTGCTATGCTCACTGCACCTCTTGGCCTCGGGTAGCTATCAGGGGGTCATTGCTGTGGCAGGTGGGGTATCCCAAAGTGCACTCTTGCGGTTCTTTAGGGCATTCCTAGACGCCTTACTCACACACATGTCCAGATACATATACCTACCCAGGAATGATGCAGAAATAAACAGCACCAAGTTGGAATTTTACAGGATTGCCGACTTCCCCCATGTCATAGGGTGTGTAGACGGGACACATATACAAATATGCCCTCCTGCAAACCTGGAATATCTGTTCCGCAATAGGAAGTGTACCCACTCACTCAACATACAGGTGGTATGTGACGCCCATTATGTTATCACTGACATGGTAGCCAAATTTCCAGGCAGTACTCATGACTCCTACATTTTTAGGCACAGTGGGATACACCAACTCCTGGAACGTGGGGAGTTTGGAGATGGATACCTCCTAGGTAGAGCTGAATACACCTTGAAGACATGCACACAGGTCAATGTGCAAACCACCCATGCCTTGCTAACATTGTACATTTTGTGCCAAACAGGTGACAGTGCATATGCACTACGTCCATGGATACTAACTCCGTACTTAACACCCAGCAATGATTGCGAGAGGCGATACAACAGTGCACATAAGAGGACCAGGAACATAATAGAACGTACCGTTGGACTGCTGAAAGCAAGGTTCAGATGCCTCCACCGAAGTGGAGGTGCCCTCCAGTATACCCCAATAACAGCTTTCAAAATAGTTGTTGCATGCGCTATACTGCACAACATTACCACCAGACGTGGGCTACTTCTCACCCCTGGAGACCCAGATTCTGAGGATGAAGAGCAAGAGCAACCACATCGCCATCATGGGGATAGAAGCATCGCAAATCAAGGCAGACTGAGACGGGAACACATTGCAAACCAATACTTTGGAAGGTACGTGCCAACTTTTACCATACTCACCAATATAACACACAAAGAGTCCATGTGTTAGGTGGAAAGAACAAGTGATTTAATAAGTGCAAATAACAAAACTATGTACAATAGGAACAGTTCAGGGGCTTCAATAGTCCACCTGGCATGGGACACATTGACGTCATGTGCCCCAACCCCAAGGACTGTGAGGAGCTCAAACTCTACGGTGGGCTCGGCCAGCCTGGCTGGTACTAGGGGGGTCAGCAGTGCTTTGCCTTGTGCTTCCACTGCGAAGCACCCTGGTGTCACCGGCAGAGACACTGCTGACAGTGGAGCCCTCCTCACTGTCCTGTGGCGTGTCGCCTGTGCCCCTGGCCACCTGCCGTGCCTCCATGAGGTCTATAGCATGGCTGAGCCGGCCCAGGCCCCGTGCCACGTCACCAGCAAAGTGGCCCATGTCCACCTGGAGGCTGACTGTGCGCCTAGACAGCCCTGTTGTGTTCACAGCCAGCCTTACTATAGAATAGGACATCCTGTCCAGGCGGTGCAGCAGCTGGCGATCCCTGCGCTGTGCACTCTCACTCTGCGTTAGCAGTCCTGCCACTAGTTGGCGCATGGAGGTTGCAAGGTCACCCATGTTGGTACTGATCACCTGCAACTCCGAATGTACCTGCTGCATACTGTTGGCATGATTGCGTTCAAAGCGCTGCAATGCCCCACTAATCCTCCTTAATTCTTGGGTTTGCAGGCGCTGACCCTGTAGAAGGGCAGCCTCGGTTGGTGATGTGGAGGCATGCCCTGACGCTGCCTGCCGCTCTGATGTTGATGTTCCACGTCGCCTGCGAAGCGGTGGAGGCCCTGTGTTGTCTCCCGTGGCACTCTGGCTCCTACCTGGTGCAGGCTCACACACCACTACTGCAACAGGTGTTTCCTGAGGGGACATGGTGTCGGAGGTGCATGTAGCAGTGGTGGCTGGTCCTGTTCTCTCCTGTGTGTGCTGGTTGACCAGTGGCCCCTGGCTGCTTGGGCTGCTGGGGGTGTCTTGTGGGAGACCTGTGGGACATAGGGAACACACTGTCAGTTTCTACTATCTGTTATCAACTTCCTAATAAACTATTGCCTATGAACTGCCTACTGTACTACATTGCCCATAATGCATCATTCTGGTGTTTGATACTCTGAAATGGAACTATTTTGGTTGTGCATGCTCCTGTGTACAAGGTGGGTGGGGGTATGGCGTTAATGAGGATACATGCATGTCACATGGTACTCACCGGTTGATGGTCCTGGCTCAGAGGTGTCCAGATCTCCCATCCCGCTTACAGCCTCAGGCTCAAGGGTCTCTTCTACCCTTTCCTCCAGGGGTGTGGGTGGTGGTACTCTCGATGGTCCCCCTCCTGTACCTCTCATCTCCCGGAGCCGCTCTGCCACCCTCTCCTTGGTCCGGGAGCGCAGGTCATACCACCTTTTCTTCAATTCTTCCACACTCCGGTGGCTGACTCCCAGGGAGTTTACTTTCTCCTGGATCTCCTGCCAGAGTCTTCTCTTCTCTGTCTCTGGCACGGTGAGGGCTGCCCTGCCAAACAGCTGGTCATGGTGCTGACAGCACTCATCAGTCAGCACCTCCAACTCCTTTTCAGCAAACTTCAGTTTCCTCTTCCTTGGATTTTCAGCCATGGTTGCAGGAGCTCTGTTTGTTTGCTGTGCTGAAGTTGAAATGGGTGTGGTCCTCCCTCCTCCCGGGTGTATTTGTAAACTTCCTGGCTGTTATGTCATCATCATGTGCCAGGAAGTGTTTTCCAGAGTGTTCTGAAGTGTTTTCCAGAGTGTTCTGCAGCACCTGCATTCAATTTTCAGCACAGTCGCAATTTGTGACACCCACTCGCAAATTGCGTGTCCGTTTTTTGCGCGGTCGCAAAAAGCGACCTCGCAAACAGCGGACTCGCTATCTGCGGTGCGACTCCGTGTGTGAGTCGCAAATTGTCCTCGCATTTTCTACCTGCATTGCAGTACGAGTCGGTAATTGCGAGTCGCAAAGAATCGCAATTTGCGAGTCGCTAATTTTTACCTACCTACATCTGGCCCTTAGTGTTTTCTCACACTCCCAGCGACCCTCTACACACTACACTTGCCTAGGGGTAAATTTGTGGTTCGCAGTCCATTTACTTAGTATATGGTTTGTGTTGCCCCTAGGCCTATTGCATCCTATTGTGTTTTACAGTGTTTGCACTACTTTCTGACTGTTTTACTTACCTGATTTGGTTAGTTGTGTATATTTTATGTATGTTACTTCCCCGCTAAGGGAGTATATCCTCGGAGATATTTTTGGCACATTGTCACTAAAATAAAGTACCTTTATTTTTAGTAACTATGAGCATTCTTTCTTATGATATAGTGCCTATATGATATAAGTGGTATTGCATGAGCTTTGCATGTCTCCTAGTTCAGCCTAAGCTGCTCTGCTACAGCTACCTCTATCAGCCTAAGCTGCTAGAACACTACTACACTCTACTAATAAGGGATAACTGGACCTGGCATAAGGTATAAGTACCATTGGTACCTACTACAAGCCAGGCCAGCCTCCTACATTGGTGGTGCAGCAGTAGGATAAGTACTTGTAACTGCTTTACCACTTTGTCATTGGTGCTTTTCATAAGAAAATCATATTCTTAATACTTAGAAATATACACAAGTAAACTTAACAGTCTTACTTTCACTCTACAAAGTTTCTAAAAAGTTTGAAAAAGTTTTTTCTCTCTTTTCTTGAAAGCTCAAAACGTTTTCTCCCCCCACCCCCCCTAACCTCTTTCTTTTCACCATGTCTATGGTAGAGGCTACTCCCCAGGTTGTAAAAGCAACTAATGACAACCTTAACTTTAAAAGTTTGAGGAGGCCTCTGTATAGAAAGAGGTTTAGGGATTGGCAAGAACCCTACCAAAGATCTCCTTCTTAACGTTCTCCTTGAAAGTGACCAGAATCAGACTGATCAAACCCAGGATCAGGAGGTTGAGGGGGGGTGTGCCCAGATAGATTCAGGGGAGGGCCCTGAGAACTCTGGGGAGGGTACTTCCAAAGACCTTTCACTTAACAGGCCATCTAGTGAAGCTGGTAGTGGGAGGGGGTCACACAGCAGTAGGACACCTTTTACTCCTAAAGGCCAGGTAACTAGGGTTCAGGCAGTCAGAGAAAGGTCCACTTCTGCACATTCTCACATTTCCTCTGTATCAGAAGCTTCCCAAACCTCCCACACTGAGGATAACACCCGAGACAGGGAACACAGAAAGCTGAGGTTGGAAGAGGCCAGACTGAGGCTAAAGTAGCAACAGTTGGCCTTAGATAGGGAATACCTAGATGTAGAGAGAGAAAGACAGAAGTTGGGGTTAGTTCCCCATGGTGACAGCAACAGCAGTAATCTTGATAGTCATCCTGTTAGAGAAACACATTCAAGAAACCTGCATAAGATTGTCCCCCTTTACAAGGAGGGGGTGACATAAACAAGTGGTTTTCTGCACTTGAGAGGGCCTGTATGGTAAAATTAGTCCCTCAAAGGCAGTGGGCTGCTATATTGTGGTCATCTTTCATTGGCAAAGGTAGAGACAGACTCCTTACTGTCAGGGAGAGTGATGCCAACAATTACAAAGTTTTGAAGGATGCACTCTTAGATGGATTTGGCTTAACCACTGAACAATACAGGATAAAGTTCAGAGATACCAGAAAAGAGTCCTCTCAAGACTGGACAGACTTTGTAGACTATTCAGTGAAGGCCTTGGAGGGATGGTTACTTGGCAGTAAGATGACTGACTATGAAAGCCTATATAATCTAATTTTGAGAGAGCATATCTTGAATAATTGTGTGTCAGACCTGTTGCATCAGTACTTGGTAGACTCAGATCTGACCTCTCCCCAAGAATTGGGAAAGAATCCAGACAAATGGGTCAGAACAAGAGTGAGCAGAAAATCTCATACAGGGGTGACAAGGATGGCAAGAAGAATGGTGGTAAGTCTCATGACAAGGGTGGGAACAATAACAAAAATAATTCTGAGTCTTCATCAGGTACACAAAAATCCTCTGGGGGAGGTGGGTCCAAATCCTCTTCTCACGATCAAAAGAAGCCATTGTGTTATTTATGTAAGAGTAAAGGCCATTGGGCAAGTGATCCCACTTGCCCAAAGAAAAACACCAAGGCTCCCACCACCACAACCCCAACTGCGTCCATTAGTGACCCTAGTAATAGCAGTGGTGGTGGGAAGAACCCTACAAATAGCCAGACAAAGGGTGTAGCTAAGCTCACCATTGGTAATGTGGCAGGGTTGGTCTAGTTAGGGAGACCACAGAGGCTGTTTTAGTCTCTGATGGTGGTATTAATTTTGCCACCTTAGTTGCTTGTCCCCTTAATATGGGTAAGTACAAGAAACTACCCCTAATAAATGGTGTTGAGGTTGAGGCCTACAGGGACACAGGAGCCAGTGTCACCATGGTGATAGAGAAACTGGTTGCCCCTGAACAACACCTACTTGGTCAACAGTACCAAGTGATTGATGTTCATAACAACACTCTTAGCCACCCCATGGCTGTTGTGAATCTCAACTGGGGTGGAGTGGATTACTGGCCTAAAGAAAGTTGTGGAAGCCATTGATTTACCTGTAGACTGCTTACTAGGAAATGATTTGTAAACATCAGCTCGGGCTGAAGTTGAGTTGAAGGCTCATGCAGCAATGCTGGGCATTCCAGGGCATATCTTTGATCTCACAAAGGCTCAGGCCCAGAAGCAAAGAGGACAGGGAAACTTGGATCCTGGAAAAATGGACCAAGTGCTCCCAAAAGCTAGGGGTAGGAAGGATAAATCCTTGCCCACTATCTCCCTCCCTCTCCAGAAGATTCCCCTTTTGAGGAATAGGAATCCTCTCCCTTTGCAGAACCTACACCAGAGGACCTGGCAGCTGACACTGCTGAGCTTTTGGGTGCAGGGGGGGCCTGCTAGGGAAGAGCTGAGTGTGGCACAGCAGACCTGTCCCACACTAGAGGGTCTTAGACAGCAAGCTGTCAAACAGCAAAATGGGGATGTCACTGATACCCACAAAGTCTATTGGGAAGACAACCTTCTCTATACTGAGGCAAGGGACCCTAAACCAGGTGGATTGGGGTGGATTAGACTGGAGTGTATGGATTGAGGTTGATTGGGATGGACTGGATTGTAGTGGAGGTGAAGTGGACTGGAGTAGGATGGGTTGGAGTCAGATGGATTTGGGTGGTGTGGTTTGGGGTGGATTCTGGAGATTGGATTGGAGTGGGTTGGATTGGATTTGGTTGTGGAGGATCGGACTGGGGGTAGACTGGAGTGTGATGGAATGGTGTGGGGGGATTGGATGGTGTGTGGTGAGGCTGACTAGATTGGTGTGGGATGGTTTGGATTGAGTGGGATTGGTTGGTGTGGCATGGATTTGATTGTGGTGTATTGGTGTGGGGTAAGGTGTGATGGATTGGAGTGGGCTGGAGTGATGGATTGGATTGGGGAGGATTGGAGTGGGGCAGATTGGATTGAAGTGGGTTGGTGTTGGATGAATTGGATTGGGAGGATTAGAGTGGGGTGGGATAGACTGGATTGGGGTGACTGGTTTCAATTAGATTGGAGTGAGGTGCATAGTGGAGTGGATTGGATTGGTTTGGGTAGATTGGATTGGGTGGATTGGATTGAGTGGGGTGGGGTGGATTGGTGTGGGTGAGGTGGGGTGGATTGGAGTGGGGCAGACTGAATCAGAGAGCGGCAAATTGGACTGGAGTGGATTGGTGTTGGGTGGATTGAAGTGGGATGGACTGGAGAGTACTGCACAATTATGTTTTAAAGCATAATTTCGGAAATTACATAGAAGAAAATAACAATGTTGCTTTGCAATACTTAGAACAAGATAATCATTATCTTTGGAGAACAGCGCCCACGAGCAAAAACAAAATAAAACATGAGTGTGAAGTGAAAAAATAAGACTCGGCTAAATAAAAGTTAACTATAGAAAATAAAACTGCAAATGTGTTTGTCCTATCTCCTTGTTTTTGCAGTCCTTCGCTTTCTGTTTTCATGGTACTAGACGTTAAAAAAACAAAAAAACAAATCAAAATAGTACCTCAATGACGCCGGGAGCAGAGGACAAGTACTGATTAAGTTTAATCAATCAGTGCTTGATCCCTGCGCCACAGAAAGGAACGAAAATGATGCTTGGCCTGCAGTAACCAATAACAAGGCTGTAAAGAGGAGTGCCACACAAGGCAACAAATGGTAAACTTTTTGTTAACAACACTGTCTCACAAGTGAGACACAGGCGCTAGCGCATGCTATAATAGGCTCGACCCTAAAAAGAACAAAGGTTACAGGCAGTTTGCTAAACTATCATACCATTTCTTTGCTTTGAAAATAAAATGTACCCAACACATTTGCAACTTTTAAAAAATAGACAAAGTCTCACTATAGTGCATTTATACCTACAATGTTAAATAAATACCATGTAATAAATATGTTTGACCCATGCCAATACAGTTTCCACCAATATGGGCAACCAGTATAAGCACAATTCCTGAAGGCAGTGCTTCCACAGATCTCTGACTTTGCACTGATGAAGATTTATGACTTCCAGGAATCCACAGAAGTTTACAGAGTAGGTCTTTCCAATTTTCCAGGTGTACTCCTAGCAAACGTTTGTGAATCCCATTTTAGAATGAGATATTATTCATGTGCATATTTGCTCATGCGCAAATCCACCAAGTAAACATCACTTTTTAAAACTTTTTTTTTCCTGGAGTAAAATAATGACAACCCCTTGCCCCCGTTTTCCATTTTGGAGAAAATGCCTTCCAAACCTGGAAAATGTTCTCCTCCTGTCTTTGTCAGGTGTAAAACGTCAATATTTTCTAGGGTGGAAAAGGATGAGAGGCGTTGGTCAATATCTTTAAAAATTAACATTTGTAACACAAATTCACAGGACATTCCAGCCCTGGAATAACCACATCATGTAAATTACGCACATGAAACTCTCCATGCGATATAAGCTGTTTTAAACTGTCTCCATGCTAAAATAAGATGTCTCCATGCTAATTCAGGGTCCATCCAAAATGGATTCCACTAGTCCCAGTAATCAGACACGCACCACAAAGAGTCCTACTACCGCACACATACTAAACATGCACATTCTCAACACTCAGGAGAAAATGTCACAGCAAGTGTGTGGAGTTTCTAAAAAGGCAGAACATTTTACACGAGAGGGGTTAGTGCATTACCCTATGCTTTGACAGAAAAAGAGGTCTGGTCATACTATGGTTCACAAATTAGGATTTAAGTGCCCCAGCACATGGACAATAGTTCCATGTCCTTCACGAGGGCATGCTTTGGGCACCCCTCAAAGTCACAGACCAGGTTCTGGATCTTACACTGCCTTGGACAGAGGGAGGCCTCTGTGTGGCGAACACACACACTCTCTCACTCTCTCTCTTGATTAGCGTGCTTGCAAGGTCAAACAAAAAGCCAGGATAACAGTTTCACAACAAGCTGGATAATGACCTTTATGATGCAGGGGTCATTATAGTCCCAAACACTCGTCGGGTAGCATGCTGCACCTATTACACTAGTATGGTCTAGTTTCTAGGTTGTACGCCACGCCCTTAATTACATAGACAGCGCCTCTTGTAAAGAGCCCTAGTGATGGTTCTTTTGCCTCAGCGGTTTGACACCCTCCTCCCCTTCTTTTTCATCTCACTTAAGCACTGAAGATGCGTTAGAGGCAGTGGCTGTACCCAATGGCCTATACAAGCAAGGAAAGCACGCAGAGCTGGAGTCCATGTATATTTAAGCATACATGCACAACATAAACATATAAGATGCAATACTGCACAAATACCACTACACAGCCTGTTCCAGGGAGGCCCTAAGATGCATTAAAAATTCCAGGCAGTACACAGGTATGCACCCAGGGGCCAGATACACCGTATAAAAATTTAACAGATACGATGTTTCCTTCAGAGGCGGCTGGGGAACTACGTCTGACAAGCAAAAAGCACAAGAAACAAACCGCTAAAAGGGGCTCACCCACTCGAGCATCTGCGCCCAGCTTGAGATCCACTGTTATCCATTTCCTCCTCCGGGCAGGGAGTGTCGGCAAACTCCTCTAGCCTTTCAAAACTGTATGTAGGGTGCTCGAGGCGCCCGCAAAGATGGCTCTAAAGGCAGATATACTTTGCAGACCGTGCCTTCCTTTCTTCCAAGGTCTGCCTCACAATTATTTCCCGCGGGTGTGAATGGGCAGGAAGAGGGAATTAATGAAAATTTACCTGGAATGGTTATCTGAATTCCCGGTCGTCGTATTATACCAGTTTTAATAGGAAAATGACGTGTCTTCTAGTGCATCAGCTGGCACGCAGCCCGCTAGGGAATGCCGCCAGTTTTTCTCGTGATATGTCCATGCACAGGCGTGGATTGTCGAATAGCATATATTTTTAAAAATAATCTTTGGGAGACTGTAGATGGTGGGTTTTACCTAATTCGCGTAAAGTAACGTTTTACACGATTTTCTCTATTATTTCAGAGAGCATTTTGGGGGAACTGTACACACTTTCCAGTTTGGGGGTTTAGTCGCTTAGTTAATCTGCTCAGAAAACCTTTTCACGGTAGGTTGAAATCCTTATACTATCACCCAACTCCTTCGCCTTTCTGACGTCGAGGGGAACAGCCGAATACCACCCTGAGTTAACAGTTTTCAAAAAGCAGTCTCAAGTCTCTGATGTCAACAGGCTGATGATGTCGAGTCTATTCTAGGCAAACAATTGAAAAGATCAGGAGTTTCTGTTCTCTGCTCTTTTCACTGAAAGCCAGTGAGGGCTTTTACACAAGGGTGTGACGTGCCATGCCAGTAGTGTCCACAGAGGTCTTTCGGGACAGCGGTTTGCAGCCGCTGCGTCATCTCCAAAAGATAATGGTATATCCTTAGGTACCCACTAATGACAAAATCCACGCGAGAGATCACAACACCTACTGTAGCCTGGAGGTTTCAAGGAAGAATTAAATATTTACAATTTATTTTAATTGATCTAGGCGACAAAAATCAGAATTGATTAAAGTTGACCCTTGATCTTTCGTAGAGACAGTTTGACACATTACAGGGAGTGCAGAATTATTAGGCAAATGAGTATTTTGACCACATCATCCTCTTTATGCATGTTGTCTTACTCCAAGCTGTATAGGCTCGGAAGCCTACTACTAATTAAGCATATTAGGTGATGTGCATCTCTGTAATGAGAAGGGGTGTGGTCTAATGACATCAACACCCTATATCAGGTGTGCATAATTATTAGGCAACTTCCTTTCCTTTGGCAAAATGGGTCAAAAGAAGGACTTGACAGGCTCAGAAAAGTCAAAAATAGTGAGATATCTTGCAGAGGGATGCAGCACTCTTAAAATTGCAAAGCTTCTGAAGCGTGATCATCGAACAATCAAGCGTTTCATTCAAAATAGTCAACAGGGTCGCAAGAAGCGTGTGGAAACACCAAGGCGCAAAATAACTGCCCATGAACTGAGAAAAGTCAAGCGTGCAGCTGCCACGATGCCACTTGCCACCAGTTTGGCCATATTTCAGAGCTGCAACATCACTGGAGTGCCCAAAAGCACAAGGTGTGCAATACTCAGAGACATGGCCAAGGTAAGAAAGGCTGAAAGACGACCACCACTGAACAAGACACACAAGCTGAAACGTCAAGACTGGGCCAAGAAATATCTCAAGACTGATTTTTCTAAGGTTTTATGGATTGATGAAATGAGAGTGAGTCTTGATGGGCCAGATGGATGGGCCCGTGGCTGGATTGGTAAAGGGCAGAGAGCTCCAGTCCGACTCAGACGCCAGCAAGGTGGAGGTGAAGTACTGGTTTAGGCTGGTATCATCAAAGATGAGCTTGTGGGGCCTTTTCGGGTTGAGGATGGAGTCAAGCTCAACTCCCAGTCCTACTGCCAGTTCCTGGAAGACACCTTCTTCAAGCAGTGGTACAGGAAGAAGTCTGCATCCTTCAAGAAAAACATGATTTTCATGCAGGACAATGCTCCATCACACGCGTCCAAGTACTCCACAGCGTGGCTGGCAAGAAAGGGTATAAAAGAAGGAAATCTAATGACATGGCCTCCTTTTTCACCTGATCTGAACCCCATTGAGAACCTGTGGTCCATCATCAAATGTGAGATTTACAAGGAGGGAAAACAGTACACCTCTCTGAACAGTGTCTGGGAGGCTGTGGTTGCTGCTGCACGCAATGTTGATGGTGAACAGATCAAAACACTGACAGAATCCATGGATGGCAGGCTTTTGAGTGTCCTTGCAAAGAAAGGTGGCTATATTGGTCACTGATTTGTTTTTGTTTTGTTTTTGAATGTCAGAAATGTATATTTGTGAATGTTGAGATATTATATTGGTTTCACTGGTAATAATAAATAATTGAAATGGGTATATATTTTTTTTTGTTAAGTTGCCTAATAATTATGCACAGTAATAGTCACCTGCACACACAGATATCCCCCTAACATAGCTAAAACTAAAAACAAACTAAAAACTACTTCCAAAAATATTCAGCTTTGATATTAATGAGTTTTTTGGGTTCATTGAGAACATGGTTGTTGTTCAATAATAAAATTAATCCTCAAAAATACAACTTGCCTAATAATTCTGCACTCCCTGTACTATTCCCAGACTTCTTACTTCTCCCGCTGGAGGAGAACATACAAGGAAGAAGGAAGGCCGGGTCTCCTTTGGCCACTGAGTAACTGCAGTCTTTGTAAGATTTAATTTTAGGTGGTTGGTTCACATACATCTGACTCTTTCAAAAAGATTAAATTAGTGGCATAACGCAAAATGATGGATCTCCCCTGCAGGATGTGTTGAGAAGATTCTGAGATTCCCATTCAGCCCTGCCAAGTTTCTTATGCCCATGCATGACTAGATGAATCCCAGGGACTTGCAGTACTGTTTATTGCATTACACATAAAGACTACAAGTCCCAGAATTCGAAGAAAACAAATCTTGACTGGCGCAGCATATCACTTATGGACCAGCAACATGTACATATGTCATGGATATCCATATGCTTTGGGCTGAATGGGAGGCCTCTGAAGGGTGCTCTCCTCCCTTTCCTAGCAAGGGCTGCAAAGGCCTGAGTTATGCCCCTGGATGGAATCCAAAGACCTGCTTCTCTTCCTGAGTGAGTTTCAAAATAAACTGGGCAATATCTGCATAACTGTAAAAAATAATTCTTGATGCTGTCCAATGGAAGTACGACATTCCTTTTGTAGGTCAGCTGAGTAGGCAGTTCGTACAGATTTCTACAGCAGACATGATAACCCAACAAGTTCTACTATTCAGCTTGACTGTGCCTCGGAGAAAGACCATCGTGCTAGAGTAGTGTCGCTCAAATTTAAGAGGACTGACTCTGAAAAGCTGGTTGGCTTAAGTGGTGTCAGCCACTTTGTCAGGCTTGATAGCAGTCACAGAACATCTGGCAAAACAATGCCGGTTTTTGACACTGACCACCCATATGGGCCGGGTCATGTGATGACATGTCACGTTAATAATGCTCATAAAGTGGGCTGCAACCTAAAAAGGTATTCGGGTGCTAAGGTAAAAAAAAGGCTTAGCAACATACTGTGGACAAATTATTGTGTAACAAGCCAGGTCTTAAAAGCTTTTTGAAAGGGAGAAGGAACAGAATTCCAAAGTGGGATTGCTATAGCCAAAAGCCCCCGTCACCCACTCTTACATGACAGAATTTGAAAAAAAAATTATAACAAAAAGATAATAATAAAGGATTGTAGCTTTCAAGATGGAGAATACTGGTGAAACTTACTTTGTCGATAGCAAGGGTTCCGGCCAAGAAGAGGCCGATGAATCAGGGAAAGAGATCTTAAGCTGACCTGCTTAGAGATCGGGTGCCAGTGCAAAGTATTCGAAGACGGTGAAGCAGAAGATGACCAGGGCATTCTACGGCCAGTCTTGCAACAGTATTCTGAATGCACTGAAGCCATTTAACAGCACAGAAGATCTGTGTAAAAGGAATTACAGTACTCCAGGTGACTAAGAATTGTCTCCTGAATCACTAAAGGCCAGACTTGTAATGGCAGAAAAGAAATAATTTTGTGCAACATACACATAAAAGAAAAACAGGTTGCAGATACATGGATAACCTGACTAGTTAATGGCAATTTATCAAAATGAAAGCTCAATTTACGCACTGCACCCAACAGAGCTGGTATAGTTCCTAAAGAGGCAGGCTAAAATAATTGGAAAGGGCAGGACAGCCATAGGCAGGAAAAACAAGATCTCTGCATTTCGAAGAGTTTTCAATCAGTCAGATGGCAACAGCCACCAAGCAGTCTTGAAACACCGCACAGAGATCAAGAACTGAATTAGCCACATAAATTATGATCTTGGTGTCATCCGCAGAATTCATAAAATTGACACCAAAGAAACGAATCAACTAGGTCAAAGGGGGAACATAAATATTAAAGAGTTGGGCTAAATGAGGAGCCCTTTGCAACTCTCTGCTGCAGACCCGTAAACCCAGAACGAGAGGAGGGCAGATGGACGCCAGACATCTGAACCCGAGATAGGGCGTGATCCACTAAAAGGCCGGTCTTTGAATACTGACTGTTAGACCTGACAGCCTTAGGGTAGTCACCCCTAACTTTTTGCCTGCCTCCCTCCACTTTGTGGACACTGTTTTTGCTGGTTTTTAGACTCTGCGCACTTTACCACTGCTAACCAGTGCTAAAGTGCATATGCTCTCTCCCTTAAAACATGGTAACCTTGAATCATACCTGATTGGACTATTAATTTACTTATAAGTCCCTAGTAAGGTGCACTTTATGTGCATAGGGCTGGTAAATTAAATACTACTAGTGGGCCAGCAGCACAGGTTGTGCCACCCACTTAAGTAGCCCCTTTTATTGTCTCAGGCCTGCCATTGCAAGGCCTGTGGGTGCAGTTTCACTGCCACCTCGACTTGGCATTTAAAAGTACTTGCCAAGCCTAGAACTCCCCTTTTTCTACATATAAGTCACCCTTAATGTGTGCCCTAGGTAACCCCTAGAGCAGGGTGCTATGTGGGTAAAAGGCAGGACATATACCTGTGTAGTTATATGTCCTGGTAGTGTAAAACTCCTAAATTCGTTGTTACACTACTGTAAGGCCTGCTCCCTTCATAGGCTAACATTGGGGCTGCCCTCATACACTGTTGAAGTGGCAGCTGCTGATCTGAAAGGAGCAGGAAGGTCATATTTAGTATGGCCAGAATGGTAATACAAAATCCTGCTGACTGGTGAAGTCGGATTTAATATTACTATTCTAGAAATGCCACTTTTAGAAAGTGAGCATTTCTTTGCACTTAAATCCTTCTGTGCCTTACAATCCACGTCTGGCTGGGCTTGGTTGACAGCTCCTTGTGCATTCACTCAGACACACCCCAAACACAGGGTACTCAGCCTCACTTGCATACATCTGCATTTTGAATGGGTCTTCCTGGGCTGGGAGGGTGGAGGGCCTGCTCTCACACAAAGGACTGCCACACCCCCTACTGGGACCCTGGCAGACAGGATTGAACTGAAAGGGGACCTGGTGCACTTCTTAGCCACTCTTTGAAGTCTCCCCCACTTCAAAGGCACATTTGGGTATAAAACAGGGCCTCTGCCCTACCTTATCAGACACTTGCTGGAGAAGAAACCTGAACCAGAAACTACATCCTGCCAAGAAGAACTGCCTGGCTGCTCAAAGGACTCACCTGTCTGCTTTCTACAAAGGACTGCTGCCTTGCTGTTGGCCTACTGCCTTGCTGAACTCTTGTCTGGCTGTGAAAGTGCTCTCCAAGGGCTTGGATAGAGCTTGCCTCCTGTTCCCTGAAGTCTCAGGACCAAAAAGACTTCCCTTTTTCACTTGGACGCTCCGTGCGCCGAAAATTTCGACGCACAGCTTGTGCCACGGCGAGAAAAACGCCGCACACCGACACTGATCAACACGACGCTCTGGGGACGACCGGAAATCCGACGCACGGCTTCGCAAGGACAACGCCGCCCGACCTCTAGAGGAGAAATCGACGCGATGCCTGCCGTGAGATCGTAATTTCAACGCGCAGCCCCGCCGAACGACGCGCAGCCGGAAAACAAGCAGGAAAATCCACACACAGACCCGGGACATCTGGTAATCCCCGCGATCCACAGAAAGAGACTGTCCGCGCGCCGGAAAACGACGCACAACTTCCCCGCGTGGAAAATAACGACGCAAGTCCGTGTGTGCTGAGGAGAAATCGACGCACACCCCCTTTTTCCACGCACCTCTTCTTTTGTGGCCCTCTGAGGAGATTTTTCCACGCTAAACCAGGTACTTGTGCTTGAAAGAGACTTTGTTTATATTCTAAAGACTTAAGACACTTTATATCACTTTTCAGTGATATCTCTACAATTTTCCATTGCAACTTTATTCTTTTTGACCTACAATTATCCTGATAAATATTATATATTTTTCTAAACACTGTGTGGTGTATTTTTGTGGTACTATATGGTGGTATTGTATGATTTATTGCACAAATACTTTACACATTGCCTTCTAAATTAAGCCTGACTGCTCGTGCCAAGCTACCAGAGGGTGGGCACAGGATAATCTTGGATTGTGTGTGACTTACCCTGACTAGAGTGAGGGCTTTTGCTTGGACAGGGGGTAACCTGACTGCCAACCAAAAACCCCACTTCTAACACTGACCTTAGGCATTCTGATGAGCAACGTCTCCTGGGAGGCCGTATTGAATGCATGCTTGATCTGGATTGTGAGAAGGGAGTTCAGATTATGCCAATTCGGTTCTTAACCTTCCAGCTGCGACTACTGACATGTTCTTTTACTGTGCTATTAAAACTATGGATGCATTAGTGAGAAATGCTGGGATTGCCCCATTATATGTGTGGCATGCCTCCTGAGATTGGCATTTACTGTGGATTTTAGTGTACAACAAACAAGTATTAGCACTGTTCCACTACATGTATCAGACCCCCTGCTGAGGTGTACTGGTAGCTTCCCTGACTGGGACCCCGATATGCAATACATCTACTTTGGAAAATGAAGGGGAAGTTGGCACTCAATGACCATTCATTTATTGACCTTTCCTCTGGGAATGTGAAAAAGTAATTGAAAAGTAATTGTCCAGTCTTTCATAAAGATATTCTTACAAGCCTGTTCCAAGCACCTCACATTTTTGCAGATGCAGGGGCAGAATAAAGTGGAGGGAGCTAAAATGACATGCCAATGATCACAATGTCATTGAATTGAGAAGTTGGGAAGGTTATCAAGTGAATCACTTCACCATTATCCTTTTCACATGCGCTACTATGCAAATACATATGCAAAATGGAACTTCTTATTCATATTAAAAATACAAGCTGTTAATGTGCTGTGTCAATGCTTGTTTCTATTGCTCTTTACTTATATCCTATCCTGATTTTAACAGTATCACCTCCTCTATTTGGTTACCCATGAGATTATTTTCAGAACTATAAATCTGAGGTCGGATCCTGGAAGAGATGATGACAATTCAAATACTATCTGTTCTTTTAAATAAAAAAAAGTCAAGTTGTAAATAATCAGGGCTAGAGGAACTGCCTCACTTTAATGGAGGACCGTCAGACCTGCACAACCCTGCATACAGATTTGAAAATGTACTACTACTTGCAATCCAGAAGCAAACACTGGCCATACTGGGTCACTTGTAATGAAGCCCTAAAGTTTTGTCTGGGTACTGCAACATTGCTAAATTATGAACTAAAAGGAAAATCAATCCATGGGAAATGTAATTTGCCCTGGTTTCCATTGTGTGCTTCACAAAGTGTTTGTATCACAACTGCAAAGGGTCCATGCGACACCTACGCTCTGCATGTACCTTTGTTCTCCTTTGCAGCAACGGACTTGAGTGGCCTTTAATTCAGAGGATTGTCTTTGCACTTGCATGTCACACACAGGCAAGCACAGCTCCTGAAATTGATCTATCAGCTGTTATTTTGTGCCTTTTTTACTTGACAGTAACATGACAACAGGTTTGTTATATGCAACTTCATTACTGGTGTAAACATGAAAAAGCTATTACCAAAACAAGATTGCATTATTTATATTGGTGGATTAATATACAGAAAAATACAGACCGTGCAGCATCTTATTATATTTTGTTGGGATGCAATTAGTGGTCCTTCTGTATTGGTTTGGATCCATTTAAGTGGCTTTCTCCCAATTATATTGATGGCTACATCGAGACCATTGTTTGTGAAGAGGTTTAAAACTATTGCTGCCTTTAATGATCCAAGTGGTGACTACAGGGTAAAATCATATTTGTAAAGTTTGCTAAAAGTATTTACCCATACTCACCTGTCAATAGCATAAATATTCACTTAAATGTTTAACAATATATCCATTTCCCAATTTATCTGCCCATCATATTTGTGCGTCCAAACAGGTCAGTGCATTAAGTTACTCAATATTTTATAAAGATTGATCACTACAAAAATACAGAAAAAAGACAAGTTCAATAGATTAGTTTTATTCCCTGGTAATTAGTCCTTAATTTAAGAAGTAGGACATAATTCCTATGTGCAGGGCTCACCTACTCATTTTTCTGTTCTTAGCATTCACTAGTAAGTAAGAGGTGGTGATTGATACATGGTTTGATTTGCCAATTTAGTTGCTGTATACCTACAGACAGGTCACTTATAAGAATGATGATATGAGCACCATTGTCATTTGTCCACCATAAATTCTCTTTCAGGCTGTTAGTCACATAAGGAAGTTATCATGATAAAGAAACATGCCTTGTGTCCTGATAAGGTATTAAGAAATAATCATACATGGAATAGAGACTAATCAGAGTTTAAAGAGTTCGTTTAAGATGTACTACTAATTAGCATTTTAAAGTATCTAGCCATAGCAATCAAAAAAGGTGAAATATTAATTAATATTCTTTTGCAGATAATTGGTAATTTATTTATATTAATAAGCATTTGCTGTATTATTCTTATATTTTGCGGCATAAGTTAGCCTTTTGTAAAATGTTTTTTTTTGTGTTTAGCCAATGGTTATATTGTTATTTTGCTGCTGGTTAAAGCCATTTGGAATTCCTCAGGTTTTAAACTGTGTGCCACCACAGTAGTTGTTGGGGATATTGCTATTTTGCTGTTACTTCTGAATGGTTTTTACAGAAATGTTCTGAATTCTTTTTTTAAAACGCTTTTTTTTAAAATATCCTCATCTTTAGTGTGTTTGACTTCCCTTTTTATTTACATAACATCATCCAATTTTTAAAAAAGAACAACATTCTTGTCCGACAAAATATTACATTCACAACACATAACGAGACCTATTGGCTTTGCCAAAGCTTGTTTACTTTTTCTTTCGTTGACACAAAATTTTGTAGCTACAGTCACTCTCATTCTTGTACACATAAGACTATGCTAAGGACCTACACCTTTACTTTCTAATCTATCTTTGCACACTGCAGTGAGTCAGAAATAAAGCTGTCAGATTACTGATACTTCACTGAACATAAAGAACACATCAACCTGCCATTAAAGTGTTTCAATTTGCTAAGATGCACAGGCTGATTTCAAGGCACTGTGCGTCGCTCACTGAGGAGGCTATGGTATGGGCCCTAAAATTTCTGCAAATTGTGCCTTTTGGTAGCACTTACACTCCCCCTCACTGTCTCTTGACATTGCAAAACACTTAAAGGAAGACTCTCCGTAGAAGCCAATGAGCTATAAAACACCAGTGGGTATAAATGGTTACACTGACACCGAAAACTACAATGGATGGTAGTCCATTAAGTGGAGCTAGCTCACAACATGCTTAATCCTGAAATTACACATTCAAAACTTCCTTTTGGGGGAAAGAATCACCCAATTACCTTCACATCACTGCGAACCAAACACTAGTGCACCTCAAACATGCATGCTGCATGTATTCTTCTTTCATCCACTAAACCCCATGCACAATACTTCTGCTGCTCCTCAATTTGATTGAGCACATAAGAAGAACCTACTAGCAACATGTGACTCAACACTTGTGTTATCTTATCACTCTGTTGTACGTCTGCATGTTTACTGCCATTCTGAGTGAGTCATATCACATGTTTATAGCACATGATGCCTCTATCACACCTTCTCCTCACCAAACATCCCTGCATATGTATGACCACCACTGGAGAATGTATTTACCACAAAAAGGGAATATTACGGGTTAAAACATTTGATTGGCTGCAACCACCTGCATTAAGTGATCAATTTAAAATGACATTTATATGAACAGCTAGGATATGGGAAAAACAGACTCGAGCAATGTACTCCATCTCAAGAACATGTCGGTTTGAGTTGTCCAGCAGTAAAGGAAGAGTCATATTTGATTATATTGCAACACTGAAGAAAAATATGGACACAGTGAGACTTTTTCAATTGTCACAGAAGTACAATGCAAATGTCAGAAATACTCCATTGAATCAAAGTAACATCTACAAAGAGCGTGAAAGTGGTCTCCAAACACCAAGTGCAACATCAGATGAGAAATGCTGTCATAGAATAAGAAGAAAGATGAATGAGGATGGTAGGTGACATTCGATATAGGTAGGGTGCAGTGGTGGATGGTGAGATATAGATCTGGAGGGGCGCCGAAGTGAATGGTTTAACCAACTGACAGACACTGTGATAAATGCTTTTAATCTCGATGCCAGAACTCTCAATCATGGTTTGTTAAGTGTTTTATTCATAACTGGCCATGATTGAGAGCTCTGAACTTGAGGCTGAAGGCAGTGTGAGTTTCTCACAGTGCCTGTCAGTAGGTCAAAAAAGTAAATAAGAATAAAATATCTACGTACCCTTTCCACTCCATGCAATTATTATCATTTAATTTTTCACATCTGCTTCTTTTGCAGCAGGGGGGCGATGGTCCTCCACTCAAATGGAAGAACCGCCACTGGCAAGGGCACCAGACACTGGTGTCTATTATGGCTGACAATATTTGCTTTGGCTACTGACCCTTTGGCATCCCTATTCAGACAAATAAGTTTTGAGTGGGGTATACAAACTAATGGTGCCTGGGAGATCATCTTGCTGCAGCCAATGACGCCCTTGTTTATTTGAGGAATGTACATCATGCCCTGGGGATGGATATTCTGAATGAGTTTGGTGCTGTATCTGGTCTAAAGTTCAATTCGGTGAAATTGTGCCTGTTCCCACCTAGACGGTTGACAGAGACAGAACAAGAGGAATTATTTGACAGGAATCTGAGTGTAGGCATGATGCCTTCAAGTATTTGGGAATTAATATATACTACACTGATAATTATCTCATACAAAGCAATCTGAGCAAAGTGATTGGTGTTGCCCAGACTACAGTATCACTTTTTTGTGCTTCCAGTGCTGCTACATAGCAGATTCTTCAAAGATCTGAATAGTGTCTTTTCCAATCTGATACAGGGGACGGGTAGAAAAAGAGTGGCTCTGCATGAATTATATAACCTCTTGGACAAGGGAGGATTGGGCTCCCCACATTATGAGTTATAGTAAGCAGCAGCAGAGCTGCAATGGCCTATGAGATGTCTGTCGACAAGAGAATCTGGGCCAAATTGTAACAAACGTGCAACATTGCCTGATGTTCTGGAAGACACTTCCTCTTTCTCCAATAGGCAGAGTGTCAATAGTCAATATGTTGGTGTTGCCAAACCTACATATCACTTTTCTGTGCTTCCAGTGATGCTACATAGATGATTCCTTAAAGATCTGAATAGAGTCTTTTCTTAATCTGATATAGGGGATGGATGAAAAAGAGTGGATCTGCATACATTGTTTAACCCCTTGGACAAAGGAGGGATGGGTTCCCCACATTATGAGTTATATTATGCAGCAGCAGAGCTGCAATTGCCTATGAGGTGGCTATTGATTACTCTTAAGCCAGAGAGGGCAGAAATAATTCAGGAGTTAGGGGGACGCCCAATACTCGAAAGGTTGATAGGGCTGCATGATAAGACTACCCTACTAAACAAACTGGCGACTGTTGCAAAACATAAGTATGTGTATCCCAGGCAAAACCCACTCCTGTAACCCTAAAATTTACCACTATGGACATTTCCTGAAATTTCAGAAGATCACCATGCAACATAGCGCCAAACCATGGACATTATCAGGACTGACTTCACTGGGAAACCTGTACACACACAGTACCTCAGTCCAAGAGGGTGAGGACATCTAGGGATCCGTTCAGACATGTCTTGACATACATGCTAGTACACACAATCAGAGAGGTGTCAGGAGTGAGGACAAGATCGAAAGGAACCACACCCCTTGGTAACACTACATCTATTGTCATGCCATGGAGGTAACAGGAAGACGATCACTGTAGTGTATGATGCACTAATGACAGACCATACAATTGAATACCTATATCTTAGGAGCAGGTGGGTCATTTACATAGGTCAAGAGACGATGAAAAGACATTGCAAGTCCTCTCTAAAACATGTAAAAAAAGTGTCAAGTAACCCTTGTCTCAAATATGCCCACAGGGATGTGGAATTCCTAGCGCCCGGGACATCTTGTTTGGGGTCAAGGGCAACAAGTTTTTATGTTTACTTTGTCCTTGGGACAAGTAGGCCCAACCCTCTGCAGCACAAACCCTTTGGCTGCCTGTTTACAGAGAGTGGAACTCTCTACAGTTGAGGTAAGGTGTTTCCAAAAGATAATGCTGTTCGAACTTGTATTTATGGTTCATTATTTGAAAACCTTCATTATTAGGGTGAGTGCTGTAAATAAATGTTTTAAGGTCACACTTCACTACTGACGTTGGTTCCAGTACAAATAAAAAAAACGTGTATACACATGTTTGAAAAGTTTAGGCTATGAGGCTAAGTATAATGCTCCCAGAATGCTCTCTGATTAGATGCAAATGAGGTGTCATTTAGTAAAATGTTTTGATGCATGCTAATATTTCCCAAAAATATTTCTAATGGAAAATCAGTGTAACCATTTTCAACACGATTATGGGAAGCATGAAAATAAACAAACACTGACAAAGCCAACTGATCTGACATATTTTTATAAGTCTTTTGGTTTCATCAATGCGTGTCTTGTTTTGACATGGCTTTTGTAACACTTTATTGTTGTGGGAGCTACCAGGCCCTCAACATTGTAACAAACACTGGCAAAAAAAAAAAAAAACGTTTTTGAACTCTAAAAGCACACGTTGCCACCAGTGGCATAACAAAGGCCCTGCAGCCGCCCTCCAGGGGGCCCCTTCAGCACAGCACCTGCCCTGAGTGAGTCTGGAGAGGGGGCTCCTCCATGTTCTTTGCAAAGGGGCACCCTCCAGTTTCGTTACGTCACTGATTGCCACTGTAGTTCCTGACACTGAACAAAACTACTTTGTGTGCCAATATGCTCCTTGTGGAAGAGAAGAATGCGATCACTCACAGTAAAGCCAGCCGAAAGAGAGAGAAATAGAAGTTTAATAAAAACAAAATGTCTTTAACACCAGACCTAATTAGGGACCAAGACCCACATGTAGGTAGCTTTTTGCATGTCGCAAACAGCGACTTTCGCTGTTTGCGACGTGCAAAAAGCACATTGCGGTGCACAAACCCAGTTTTGCGATTCGGTAACCTGGTTACCGAATCGCGAAACGGGTTTGCGACTCGCAATTAGGAAGGGGTGTTCCCTTCCTAATTGCGACTCGCAGTGCAATGTAGGATTGTTTTGCAAACGCGGGCGCAAACCAATCGAAGTTTGCACCCATTTCAAATGGGTGCTAACACTTTCACAAAAGGGAAGGGGTCCCCCTGGGACCGCTACCCCATTGTGAATGTCACTGCGGACCACTGCCTGCTCTGAAAAAATGAAACGAAAACGTTTAATTTTTCGTTTTTGTAAGGCATCTCGTTTTCCTTTAAGGAAAACGGGCTGCATTCCAAAAAAAAAAAAACTGCTTTATTGAAAAGCAGTCACAGACATGGTGGTCTGCTGTCTCCAGCAGGCCACCATCCCTGTGAGGCCGCCATTCGCAAGGGGGTCGCAAATTGCGACCCACCTCATGATTATTCATGAGGTGTGCATTTGCGAAGCCCTTGCGAATCACAGATTGTGTCAGGGACACCATCCTACATTCGGATTTGCGACTCGCAATTTGCGGGTCGCAAATCTGAACCTACCTATATGTGGCCCCAAATTCTTAAAGAAAGTCACAAAAGTGCACCCATGGTATATGTCGTACCCCTATAAAATATTTGTGAACTGTATTTTAGCATGGGTAAATACGCATGTGTAGATTTGCTCATGTGAAAATCTATTGAGCATTTGCAAGTTCATTTTCCCTCCAGCCACTTTCTTCCCAACCCTGGAAGAAGTTCTAATTCTGCCATTGTCAGGAGTAAATGTCCAACCTTTCTTAATATGGGAAAATATTAGAGAGAGAAGCTGGTGAAGATCTTTAAAACATGCAGGTTAGTAGGTTTGCAGACTCAAAAGCATTCCAGCCCTGGAACTATTGCTTTCTGCTTCCTCCAGCCCAAGTATGCAGATCTGCAGAAAGGTGGAAAAATAAGGAAATTGCTACAGTAGGGATTGAAACTGCAAGTATTCAAGCCCTACTATGGTAGTAGCCCTGGCATAATCAGAGAGGCTATTATCAGAGCTCTTACATAATGAGATTGCTGCCATAATTTGGCGCCACACTACATGGCACCAAAGGGACAAGTAGATCTTTTTACAGGACAAGTAGATTTGAGAAGCAACCTGTCCTGTGGACAAGTAGATATTTTAATAAATTCCACACCCCTGGCCCAATTCAGCTACCTTCACTAAACTTACTCCTGTTCGGATTAGCCGTATGTTCATGGGTGTAATGCCAAAATGCCCTAGATGTCCTTGTGAATAAGATGACCTTTCACATATAGTATGGTCA
Source organism: Pleurodeles waltl (assembly GCF_031143425.1). Classification (NCBI taxonomy): domain Eukaryota; kingdom Metazoa; phylum Chordata; class Amphibia; order Caudata; family Salamandridae; genus Pleurodeles; species Pleurodeles waltl. The sequence continues at coordinate 1,297,130,501 of NC_090446.1, read as the reverse complement.
AGGTAAAAAATTACCCAGTTTTGGAAGGTGGCGGTGGTAGCAAGGACTGAACTAACTGTTAAACCAATTGCGGCTGATTCTGTCACTTTCCTACTGGGGGGGATTGCCAAAATAAATTAAAAATGTTATGAAATTTGCAGACTTCGCATATACATTAATTAAAGGACAGATGAACGAGTTACTTACCTTCGGTAGCGACTTTTCTGGTGGATACATTAGCTACCTGTGGATTCCTCACCTCATGAATACTCCCATGGCGCCAGCATTCGACGGAAATCTTCTTACTAGTCTCTGCACGTCGACGAGGACGTCACTGTCTCGCACGCGACGCCGTCTGACGTCATACAGGCAATAAGAGGTCCTCGACGACGTGCAGACGTCAGTACCAATCATTTTTTACGTGCATGAGAACAACCAGGCAATGCAATGAAAGAGCAAGGCAACATCCATTATATTGTAAAAATACACCACATTGTATGAATAACTGTAAATCTTTTTATGTACATATATATATATATATATATATAAAACTCTCTCTTTTCAAAATATATACACACACCAAGTATATACATAAAGATATATACACCTATACATATATATATATATAAATATATTATATATACATCTATTGCACCCTCAAAGACCAAGAGGAGCGCACTCAAGGATTACTTGGCAAGACCATAAAGGCAACGGGGAGGCGGGTGGGACCGTGAGGAATCCACAGGTAGCTAATGTATCCACCAGAAAAGTCGCTACCGAAGGTAAGTAACTCGTTCTTCTGATGGATACAACTACCTGTGGATTCCTCACCTCATGAATAGAGTCCCAAAGCAGTACCACGCCCGGCGGTGGGTGCCTAAATGGTCAAACCAAGAAATCCTGCAGCACTGACCGTGCAAAATGACCGTCCCTTCTAACCTCAGAATCTAAACAGTAATGTTTTGCAAAAGTGTGAAGGGACGACCAAGTTGCGGCCTTGCAGATGTCGACCACAGGAACACCTCTGGCTAAGGCCGAAGTGGCCGACTTAGCTCTGGTGGAATGAGCTCTAATGCCCTCAGGAGGATCCTTCTTTGCCAAAGAGTAACATATTTTAATGCAAAGAACAACCCACCTGGATAGTGTTCTCTTGTGGACTGCCTTTCCTCTCCTCTTGCCCACGTATCCAATAAACAGCTGATCCTCCAGCCTGAAATCCCTTGTTCTATCGATAAAGAAGCTCAACGCTCTCTTTGGGTCCAGACGGTGCAGTCTTTCTTCCTCTTTGGAAGGATGAGGCGGAGGATAGAACGTGGACAAAGTAATTGCCTGAGCCAAATGGAAGGGTGAAACAACCTTCGGGAGGAAAGCAGCCTTGGTCCTCAACACCACCTTATCCCCATAAAAAGTTGTATAAGGGGGTTTTACTGATAAGGCCTGCAACTCACTCACTCTCCTTGCTGATGTTATAGCTATCAGGAAGACTGTTTTTAAAACCAAATACCTCAAGGGGCAAGAATGCATAGGTTCAAAAGGGGACCCCATAAGGAAAGTCAGGACTAAGGACAAATCCCATTGCGACATAACGAATGGCTTTGGAGGATATTGATTTATAAGACCTTTCAAGAATCTGATAACAATAGGGGATTTAAATAAAGATGGTTGGTCTGGAAGACATATGAAGGCTGACAAGGCCGATAAATAACCTTTAATGGTAGCCACTGCACAACCTTTCTGCGCCAGAGATAGAGCAAAAGACAAAACGTCCGATAGATGAGCATGTAAAGGATCAATCTGCCTCTCTCCACACCACGCAACAAATTTAGACCACCTATTAGCGTAGATAGATTTAGTGGAGTGTCGCCTGGCCGCTAATATAACATCCACTACCTCAGGCGGGAGAGAGAAGGAACTCAGGTTGCCCCGTTCAATCTCCAGGCATGTAGGTGCAGACTCTGGAGGTTGGGGTGTAGAACCTGCCCCTGCGACTGTGAGAGGAGGTCTGCCCTGAAAGGGAGACGGAGCGGCGGGCACGTTGAGAGTTGGAGAAGGTCGGAGTACCACACCCTCCTTGGCCAATCCGGAGCTATTAAGATTACTAGAGCCCGGTCTTGGCGAATCTTCCTCAATACTCGAGGAATCAAGGGTATGGGAGGAAACGCGTAAAGCAACTGGCCGCACCAGGTCATTTGAAACGCGTCCCCCAACGCTTCCTGCATCGGATACTGAAGGCTGCAGAACAACGGACAATGCGTGTTCTCTCGAGTGGCGAACAGATCTACCCGAGGAAACCCCCACTTCTGGAAGATTAAACGGACTTGATCTGGATGGAGACGCCACTCGTGGTCTGCCGAGAAGTGGCGACTGAGACTGTCCGCACGCACGTTCAAAACTCCGGCCAGATGGTTTGCTATCAAGCAAATCCGATGGTCCTTTGCCCAGGACCATAGTCGAAGAGCTTCTCTGCAGAGAAGGTACGACCCCACTCCTCCCTGCTTGTTTATGTACCACATCGTGGTAGTATTGTCCGTTAGGACCTGTACCGACTGACCACGAAGGGAAGGGAGGAAGGCCTTGAGAGCCAGACGTACAGCCCGTAACTCTAACAGATTGATGTGAAAAATCTGTTCCTCTGGAGACCAAAGACCTTTGATCTCCAGATCCCCCAGATGAGCTCCCCACCCTAGAGTGGAAGCATCCGTTATGACTGTGGCCACTGGTGGCGACTGCTGGAACGGCTTTCCTTGTGAAAGATTGTTGCTTGCAATCCACCACTTCAAATCCACAGCAGCATCTCTGGAGATCTTGACAGTACCCTCTAGATCCCCTCTGTGTTGAGACCACTGCCTTCGGAGGCACCACTGAAGAGCCCTCATGTGCCAGCGAGCATGCGTGACCAACAGAATGCAGGAGGCAAAAAGACCGAGCAGACGAAGGACCTTGAGGACTGGAACCACCGCTCCATTTCGAAACATTGGAACCAAATCCTGAATATCTTGAATCCGCTGAGGCGGAGGAAAGGCCCGACCCAATGTTGTATCCAGTACTGCCCCTATGAACAGGAGGCGCTGAGAGGGCTCTAGGTGAGATTTGGGCTCGTTCACCGAAAAGCCCAGGTCGAACAACAACTGGGTTGTTGACTGCAGATGACGCAACACAAGCTCCGGGGACTTGGCTTTGATCAACCAATCGTCCAAGTAAGGGAATACTGCTATCCCCTTCCTTCTGAGCTCTGCCGCAACCACCGACATCACCTTCGTGAAGACTCGAGGTGCTGAAGTAAGACCAAACGGAAGGACCGCAAACTGGTAGTGTTGCGATCCCACCACAAACCGGAGATACTTCCTGTGTGACTTGAGTATCGGGATATGAAAGTAAGCATCCTGCAAGTCGACAGACACCATCCAGTCTTCCATGTTCAACGCCAAAAGCACCTGTGCTAGGGTCAGCATCTTGAACTTTTCCTGCTTGAGGAACCAATTCAAGATCCTCAGGTCCAGAATTGGTCTCAAACGACCATCCTTCTTGGGAATCAGGAAATACCTTGAGTAAACTCCTTGACCCCTTTCCTGCTCTGGGACCAACTCCACCGCGCCCTTTAAAAGGAGGACTTCTACCTCCTGTTCTAGCAACAGGAGGTGTTCTTGTGAACAATACGAAGGGCGGGGCGGGATGAGGGGCGGAAACTCCCGAAAGGGAAGGGTGTAGCCTTTTCCCACAACACTGAGAACCCAAGTGTCCGACGTAACAGTCTCCCATTTGGTGAGAAAATGCTGTAATCTTCCCCCTACAGGAGAGGAGTGAGTGGGAAATGGTGGAAGCCTAAGGCTGCTTCCCCTGCTGCACCCCGCCAGAGGATGAGGAAGAGGCAGAGTGCTGCTGAGAAGCTCCCCTGGTGCGGACCCTACCCCTCCCCCTAAAAGATCTATAGGGATGGGAAGAGGCAGGTTGCTGATATCTTCCCCGAAAGGAAGAGGAGGAAGAGCCACGCCCAAATCCACGAAACCTCCTGAAGAATCTGGAAGAGGCCGTGGAAGAAGGAGCTTGGAGTCCCAACGACTTAGCCGTGGCCCTGCTCTCCTTAAACCGTTCCAAGGCCGAATCAGCCTTAGCCCCAAACAGTTTGTCCCCATCAAACGGGAGATCCAACAATGTGGACTGTACATCTGCCGAAAAGCCCGAGTTACGGAGCCAGGCCTGTCTCCTTTCCACCACAGTTGTGCCCATTGCTCTGGCTACCGAGTCGGTGGTATCCAGTCCCGTCTGGATAATTTGGGTCGCAGCAGCCTGGGCATCAGAGACAAGATCCAAAAGACCCTGGGGAAGCTCTGTAAACGAAGAGGAGATGTCATCCATCAGAGCATGAATATACCTCCCCAGGATACAGGTTGCATTGGTGGCTTTTAATGCCAGACTGCAGGATGAAAAAATCTTCTTCGACTGCGCCTCCAGCTTTTTTGAATCTCTGTCCCCAGGCACCGTCGGAAAGGAACCAGGCGCTGACTTGGACGAACAGGAGGCCTGCACAACCAAGCTCTCCGGCGTAGGGTGCCTAGATAGGAAACCAGGATCAGTTGGAGCCGTCCGATACCTCCTGGCCACGGCTCTGTGAACTGCTGGGGAAGATGCCGGCTTCTTCCACACCTCTAAAACCGGATCCAGCAGAGCGTCATTAAAAGGTAATAGAGGCTCCGCCGCGGCTGAGGCCGGATGCAACACCTCTGTCAAAAGGTTTTGTTTCGCCTCCACCACCGGCAAAGGCAGGTCCAAAAAACTAGCTGCCTTCCGTACCACTGTATGAAAGGAAGCAGCTTCCTCGGTATATTCCCCCGGGGACGAAAGGTCCCACTCAGGGGAAGTGTCCAGCCCACTGGCCGACTCCAGTCCACGCAGCCCATCACCCGAGTCCTCTAGCTCTCCTTCCTCTAGGGCTCGTTGGTACTCCTGCTCTTCTAGTACCCGGAGAGCACGCCTCCTTGAATGCAGTCGTTGCTCAATCCGCGGAGTCGACAATACCTCCGCCGAAGTCGGAGATCAGCGCCGATCTTCCGAAGCCACCGACGCCGCATCCGGCGCCACAGGTAACTTCGGCGCCGACTGAAGAGCAGTTGAAACGGATGGACCCACCGGAGTCACAGGCCGAAATCTCGACGTCGACGGGATGGAAATCCCTGGGGCCAATCCCTCCGAAGCCACCGGAGCGGCCACCGGCGCCGACACTGGCGCCGAGCCCACGTTCCCAAACGGGAGAAAGGGCATAAAGGGTGCCGGCCGAAGAGGCGCAGGATCACCCAAAGAAAAGGCCAAAGGCCCAGCCGGAGCACCCCCTGGAGCCATCTGTTGGAAGATGGCATACATCGCATTCAAGAATGCGGAACTATCGGCTCCAGGGGTGGGAAAAGCCGGATACTGGGGTGCCTGACTCGGAGGCGACCCCGACGCCGGCCTCGGCGTCTGCGCCGGAGAAAACACTTGAGGCTCCAATACCTCAATCACCGACGCCTGTCCAGGCGAAGTTGGAGACGCCGGAGAGGGCAACGGCGTCGAAGGATGCGGCGTCACCGTGGGGCTGACCTCCCATGTCCTTCGGCGCCGATCCGGAGACCTGGAACGAGCCTCCCTTGAATGACGCCGAGATTCTCTACGGCGCCGGGAGTCTCGATGACGCCGATGTCTTGGAGAAGACTTTTTCTTGTGATGCTTCTCCTTTGACTTGGCCATAAACAGCTTCGCCTCGCGTTCTTTAAGGGCCTTCGGATTCATGTGCTGACATGAATCACAAGTCGAGACGTCGTGGTCGGAGCTCAAACACCAAAGGCAATCGGAATGAGGATCCGTCACCGACATCTTGCCTCCACACTCACGACAAGGCTTAAATCCAGACTTTCTCTGCGACATTATTTCCACAGAGAAAGAGTACGCAGCAAGATATACACTGTAACCGCAAGAGTAACAGTTGCTCCCTCGAAGATAACCGTTTCGAATGCACAGAAAAAAGGGAACTGACGTCTGCACGTCGTCGAGGACCTCTTATTGCCTGTATGACGTCAGACGGCGTCGCGTGCGAGACAGTGACGTCCTCGTCGACGTGCAGAGACTAGTAAGAAGATTTCCGTCGAATGCTGGCGCCATGGGAGTATTCATGAGGTGAGGAATCCACAGGTAGTTGTATCCATCAGAACATGATGGTGTGGAAATCATCCACTTCCCTGTAAAAGAGGAATTGAAATGCGATCTTAACAAATGTACTATTAAGGAAGTAGGCACCCGGCGCACACTTTGTACACTGGGTGTTAGAAGGCTCCTACCCTTAGCTTACACTGGGTTTTAGAGGACCCCCAGGTGATGTATGGGACTCATACATGACTGCATTGGTAAAAAAAAATCAGATGGAAGACACCCCGCACTTGAAAGACTAGCATTATGTTGATGGGTGGATCACCTATGAAGGAGCTCTTAATGGAGATACTATAGTCAGGGTCTGCTGAGATGGAGGCTACAGAAGAAATTGTAAGTGGGTAGCAGGGTGAATACTCCCCCCCCCATCTACCATACCCACGCCTTCCCTGTTCTGAGAAGTCAAAATTTACGTATACCATGTAATGAAGGAAGCTTAATAACTACAGAATTTGAAAGTTTAAATGTTGTAACTTGTGCAGTGAAGTACAATACCTTTTTTGCTTTGTTTTTCTGTTGTGTTTTTTCCTGTGGTATACGCCGGCTACTATACATAATGTACAGGCAAGGAAGTGTAAAAAATGTAAAAAGAAATCGAGATGGCCAAATTAATAAGAACATTTGTACTGTGACAGTAATGTAACAAAGTAATGTCATATACCTACTTTATTATACATCGAAAAATCAATAAAGAGTTACTGAAAGGAAAATAAAGCCCAACAATTCATACTATCCTCTGCAATTACAAAGCATACATTTAGACTTATAATGCTGACAGGGGTTATTGTGCCTTTAGGTAAACTGTGAGCGCATATATTCAAGTTCACCTTCACAAAAGATTTTGATAGCTTTGTGCCTGAGAGATCTACGAGGCTGGACAGGAGTGTTTTACACTAAACTGCTTATATATGTTTAAAAATACATACAATAAGGGCTCCATATTGCTCAAAATATTAAGCTATTTTCACTTTGTGGGTTAACAGGACAGCTTCTCCTGAAGAAGGGCATAGACTATGCTTGAACTGAAAAGACAATTGCAATAAACAAATGGCTGAAAGGAATAAATATTGCAGCACTGTGCTTGTTGGAATATGGACATACATTTTCAAATAAGTAGTGAATTTTTAAACAAATCAAAATCAGCAGTACTAAATTAATCACCAATAATTTGGAGTACAAATTAGTGTAAAACAATAGTTTACTCGTAGTGGCCAGAAGAGGCACAAATGCAATGCACGGAGTGACACTGTAAAGGAGTTGTGAAAGCCTATCACATAGTACTGTGAAATGGAAGACAGAGAGTAGGTGCCTTATTTCGAGCTTGATTTGATGCATATCCCTTCCGCCATATTATGATGTCCATAGGACATAATGGAATTGTAATAAGGAGGACAGGGTATTCGTCATGTTAGTGACGGAGTAACCCCATCTGCCAAACTCTAAATCAGACCCTGAGTTTGTTGTGGCCAGTTTCCAGTGTGTTGCACAAAAGATGGGGTCCCGCCCTTACAAGAGGAGAAGAGAAAACTGCAAGAATGGAATACCCTGAATTCCAAATCAAGTAGAAGCAATGTTCCACGCTTCTCTGTATCCACAGCCAACCGTGCAAAAAAGAAATACAATGGCTAGGAGTGGATACAGTGAAATGGGAGTAGAATAAGTGAGAAAACACACATATTATCACCATTATTGCTCATCACTCTGTTGGGTGCTGAAATCTACTGGCTTGTAATTGATTTTAAAAAACAGAGATGATATCTTAAGTATCTTGAATATCTTATCCCTGAATAAAACTAAATCAAAAACTTGCAATAACAGGTGATCTACCTCCAAAGCATCAGTATCACTCAGACCCTATGGGGAGCCTGATCAAATTCTGATATTCAAGGAACTGTGATGTAAACCATAGCTAGCCAATATATATTAATACAATTTTTCATAAACCTCACAACCTCCTCTGATAAAATCAACTACCGTCTATTTTGCTAGTACACACTCTTTTACTCTGGTGTACATTCAGGGTTGCTTTCTCAAGCTGTAATTTATACAAGCATTCATCAGGATTATATAGTTCGCACTGGTACCAGTGAATTGCTTTCCTGAGCACACACCACTACCTTAACGTACATCACATGGTGAGAATTGTGTGGCTCATCAATCGTGTGTTTTCCTCCTTCAAAGACCTAAAGCCTTTTTTCCAAGCATTCTCAGTGCACTGACACTCTTCCCTACACAGGAATGAGCATAGCCCTCATGAGTTCAGAGTATTGCACTTAGCAGGCATATGACTGCGGAAAGGTAAGTGAGGGCCACAAAGTATGACCAAATCATGCCTCCCAGGAAAGGTCCATTTATATCCCTTCAGTTATGAGAGTGAAAGAGGACTGTTTTAACTTCTGTAGGAGTCATTCCTACTTCATTGAGCCCACTGCGCACTTTCTGCACAAGTTAATGGCACCCATAACAAAGGACCCATGGTTCCCACTAAAATGTTACCTGAATCTCCCTCCTCTCCCTTTTCCAATGTAGCCTGTTCTGCACCACAGCTTCCCTATTAACTGCAACATCTACAAAAAACATGTTATAAGAAACTGTGTCTCCTGTAGTGGGCAGCTGATTTAAACAAAAATCACTCCACATCCAAGGATGTCAAAAAAGTCTGAGTCAGCTACTGAGAGAGGACAGGGGCCTGAGCAGAATTCTTATCTGATGAGGATGAAAAAAAGGTGGTTCTGGAAGTAGTTGGTCTACGTCTCCAACCCAATATACATTTTCACAATGAAGACCAACATCTCGCTCTAATGATGCAGCGCATGTGCAGCTCATGCTCCTGGAGCCAGTTTCAAGGCAAAGCTCATGGAAGGTCCCTAACTCACCCTTCCATGGCACACCACCCCCTCAGATAGTCAGCATTGCACTTAATTACATGATGCTCCATTATTTCTCATAGACTCAGACAGAATGCTCAAAGTGGGAGCTACATTCAACTGTTTTTCAACATCTGGAAATAAGAGGTCATGGACAAGTGCGTGTTAAATTGTTTGACAGGGGTACATAACCTAATTTTTCAGCCTTCCCGCTGGAGTGACCTGTAATCACCAAGCCATTTCCTTAAACTATGAGCGCTTAGAGGGGTATCAAACATTTTTTAGCCATCCTCAGTCTTGTTGACCTGAGCCGAGTAAGGGGCCAGTGTTTTTTCAATCCCATTCTTGGTCATGCTGCTATGTGGGAAGCGTTGTTGTAAAATAAACAAACCTAAGGTGACTAGACAGGTTTGTCAGGATCACGTTCCAATGGAAAGCTTACAGAGCATCATCCCTCTTGTTTCACTGGGGAGATAACCTCTCCTCCATAGATCTTCATGATGCCTACTTTCATATTCCCACCTGCCTTGCATCATCAGTTCATGATTTCCTATCCAAAAGCACCAGCTTCTGTTCTCTGTGCTTCCATTTGGGTTAAAGGGGGCACCAAGTGGGATCTTGGCTGGTTTGCTTCACAGCTCTTGAATTCCTCTGCACTTCTATTGAAACAACTGGCTGGTAGTCGCACTTCCTCCACACAAGGAAGGACTTGGACATTATGTAATCTTATTTCTTGCCATACTTTCCGGATGAAACAAAAGAAATCCAATCTGGGTTATACTTTGGCTGGGATGGTGTTTTTTTCAAGTTCCTAGGGATAGAAACTATAGGAAGAGTTGTGTGTGTTTCTCTTACTGTCAGTCTCTCCTGCGTAGCAGTGGCTTCAACTGCACAGGCATGTAGGGCTGTCATGGTGGCATGGGAAATCTACACATGCACCTCATGGCCACTCTATTCCTTTCCCTCTTAAAGCACGACATGTAACCCCCACAGGGCTCTATTTCCAACATTTCCTTCTGAGGCTCGTGGCCTCCAGTGATAGCTGCTAGTGAACAACTTGATCAGGGATATCAACCTGAGCCCCTATTCCCATTGATGATGGCCACTGAAACCAGCATGAGCTTGTGTACAACTCTAGGAACTAAGGGAACTGAGACAATGAAGGGACTAAAAGGAAGGAACTCTGCAATTCTATGTGTAACTCTGCTCACACTAAAAGACAAAGGGCTACTAATACAGACAGACAGACAATCTTGTGACCAAGATTTATCTAAGCCACAGGGGGAATTAAGCCTAACACCCTTACTTTGTGACTTCAATTATTTGCAGCTGTTTGGAACAACAATGCCACTCAATTTGTGCCAGCTGTATTACGGTGGGAGACCCTGAGCACAGTGTTCTCACTTGAGTGCATCTTTATCTCAATACTTATAGATTGAAAGGCTTGGGACTCCTATTTTGGAAGTCGTTGATCTCTCCAACCCTTCTGTACCAGGCCCCCCATTTCTGAGCATCTGAGATGGATACTGTAATGACAACATAGCCCCCATGGCTCCTCTATGCCTTTCCTACCTTATCTCTGATCCGGAGCATATTTTTCAGTATCACGAGAGTAAGGGCCACAGTTTTTGTCTATTCCTGTATTCCTGTATAAGTCATAGTTCTCAATCCTGCTATGCCTGGTCACATCCACGGAATGAATCCTTCAGGGATCTGTTGCGATTGTTGTGCCTCTACAGCTCGCATATCCAAGTATCAGGAGTGGTCCCACGGTTTCTGGGGCTCAAATATGCCATACGGAGCCCACAGCTGCAGGCTGTGAATTTCACTCCCCTGGACTGCCTTTCCTCGTGCTCTTGGGCTTCTAGCTGCTGTTCCTTGCTCCTCAAGCTCCAAAATGGTAATCGCCTGTCTGTGGGTTTGCAGCTGTATTTTTAAAGATGTTCTGCAGCTAGACCGCTTCAGGTTTTTGTTCACTTTCGTTTTCCTTTTACATTATGGCTGTTTTATCATTGGTTCCTTCCTGATTTTCTGAATCCTTCGTGTTTCCTATCATGTGATATTTTGATGTCATTTCCTTTTCCCGTCCTTTTCCTATACAAAGGCTGCTTGGAGGGTGTGCGGCAACAAATTCCTTCACTTGTTTGCTGACTCTCTCCACTTGCTGATCCTGACTCTTTATTCCTGAGGAATTCCACCATTGGATTCCAAATTGCTGGTTTTCTTCAATCCTTTGACCAGTAAGAAGGCTTCTTAGGCCTTTGGCTGTTTCCCCCTGAAAAAGTGGCAGTTTCTCGAGGGCAGTTGCCCACCACATATTACAGTGTGACTAGGGCCAAGTATGTCATTCGGAATAACACTTTATTGCAAATAAGGTGCCTATAGTTTGTATGATGAGATGCATTTATGAAATGTAATTTTGTCCTTTTGTACAATTTATTAGTCCATAATAAGCCTTAAAGCAGATCAAAGCTCCTAAATATACTTCTCAAGGAGAGTCAAGAATCACATCCGGAAGCAGAGAGGAATTGAACCAGAAGCGGACGCAGAAGCAGCGGCCGCGTTGGGTCGCAGTTGCAGACAGTTCGGACTGCGGACTCTTGCTGTGCCTGTCGAGACTGCCAAGGCTGCCGAAGGAGCGGGTGGCACTATGCGGGTCTCAGTCCCTGCTGTGGTCGCCAGTCATAGGTGAGGAGCCCGCCGAGTACACCGAGTCTGCCCCGAAGCCTGCTGGGGAACCCGCCGAAAGGAGCTGTGGGAGTAGGAGCAGCGTGCATAGTGGCGTGAGGCTCCTTTCGGTGACTGAAGGCATCTGTGGTGTTTGGCAGTGTATGCCCAGGCACACACTACTCCCCGAGTGTCCCTCGGGCCAGGGCCTCATCTCAGTTGTCACCTCAGGTCACACCTTAGCCCACATCTCCGCCCCCCATTTGTTAGGACATCTTTGATTCACTGTAGCAGGCTGCTGATAATACTGCCAGCAGTTTGCTGCCTGCATCCAGCTGCTTATTGACATCATTGAACTCACTGTCCCTTTGTAACTCTAGCGGGACCTATGGGACTGATCCTGCAATGCAGTAGCTAACCAGTCAGACAGCAGCAACCATGTGACACAGTAAAACAGCAACCACCTGGTGGTAGAGAACCCGATTTCCCCCTGTTTGTGTAGTGGGGTGGTGTGGAGTCTCCCTGACAGGCGTGAACATGGCTGTCATAGAGAACATCCACAGAGTGCGAGCCCTGGGCCCTTAAGGAAGCGGCCTTGCTACGTCTGGGTGCAGCTTGTGAGTGATCCCAGCGTGACCAAACTATGCCATTAATTATCCCTTTCCAAGTGTTCTTCACGAACCCAGGCAGTACTGGCAAGTTTACTTTCCTAAAAGATCCATCTGTCGTTATATACTCAGAAACTGAAGGCATTGATTGCCTTCCGACTCCTGTCACTCCTTTAAAGCTAGCCTCCTCTCTGACTCATTTGGATACACATACAGATCTGTATGCAGTGAGGGGGTGTCTAGCAAAAGAGCGTCCCAAAATGCCCAACAGCACGCCAACACTGTTATAATCAAGGCCATGGTTCACACAACCAACATTCAGGGATCACATCTGTCTCAAGAATCAAGTGATCAGAATCCACAGCAGCATGCCAAAGCTGGCAGGATCAAGGACATGGTTGACACAGATAATTCTCAAGAACCGCAATCATTCAAAGACCAAAAAGATTAGACAAAGAAACCTAGGATCCTACCATCCAACACAGCCCAACAGCCCTCAACGCCAAGATGGCTTCAACGCTCAGCCTTATCGAGCACAAAACATGGAAGCACAGCATGTAATGGTGTTGCTATCGCCAGTGGCGACATGGAGGACTCCTGGCTACACTCAATTTCTATAACAAAGGATATAGTGCAAGCTCTGGAGGTGAAAATCTTCAATATGACTAACACTAATGTGTTGTGTCCACCTTCGCAAGATCAGATTTTAATTCAACCACCTTGGCGGCTGCAGGAAGTCCAACCTACCACTGAATTAACGTCAAATACAGCAGCATCTTCAATAATAGAAATCTCAAGTGGTTTGAGTGATGCTCAATCTGATGTGGGTATCACTGTCTAGGGGAGGAATGGGCACAGTTCCAGGGCTCATCCAGATAGTAGCAGTAGTGATTCTCCCTTAAACAGTCAATCTAGTGGGTGCCTAGATAAGGCCAAGCCGGGGGATCGCTCACTGCTACACTCTCACTTATTAAGCGCTCTGCAAGCATCAATCACAACATTAAATCTGCAATCAGACACACTGGATCTTCAGATCCACCTCATGAACATCATGGCGACACACATTGCAGGCATCAATGCTAATTTGGACAAGTCAACTCATTGGTCATCAACTGTTCAGGTTCCAACTTACCAACTCCAACATGATGCTTGCAAATGAGGTCCAATCATTGATAAATGGAGCACTTTGCTAGTCATTCTAATGGGCATTTTGGAAGAGTTACGAACCAGCAACAAAGAACCGTTATCAACTACTCACTCCACTGCCTAAACAGCTCAAACTGTCTGCAACCAATTTAAATCCAATGGTGAACTGTCCAACATGCACAGAACTGGCTGTAAATTTGGTTGAGCAGCCGGCATCATCCTCAGCTCACCCAAAACTTAAATTTAAAGATCAAAGAACTGACTTAGTAACACCAGACTCCTACGGAATTCCAGGGATAAATTTAAGAAGTGAGCGGACCATTCTACCCACAGTCCCCTCACTATCTCAGGCGGCTGAACCTTGCGGGTCCACCCCTGAGGTGTTAACTAAAAGACGGAGAAAAACATGCTGGGAAGGTGAGGAAGAACCCCAATTGCGCAGTGACGAATGGGGACTACTGTAGTAACTTTTACTCCATTTTTGTGGCCAAATCGAAGCAGCAGCGCACCTCGTCACCAAGGCAAGTTCAAAAGCCCACAGATTTAGAAGCCTCACAGAGAATAACAACAAATGTAACCGCATAGTCCACTGGTGACACTGGCATTCCACTGGCAGCCTCTTCCTCTTTGGGCGTTCAACCAAATCTGGGCAATTCTCAGGGGAATCACAACCACCAAGGCCAGCTGTCTTGAAGTCACTGACAGTGGTGCAGGCTGATCTGTCTTTTAAAAAGGATCCAGCGAGCCAGGAACTCTCTGCGGCACTGGCTTTAACCTGGTCAAAATCTGCTGATTCCAAGCCACCTAAACAACAACCGTCTAGTCTAGCCAATCCATGCAGGGCTCTCAAACAGTGCTTTTATCAACATCAACAGAACCTGCAGACGCTAAACAGAACTATGCACTGAGAAATAAGTCATGGTCCCGGGGTCATTTCGGCTCTGTGCAAACAACTCTTGCAAGCCAAGATAATCCACTGTGGTCTCATTCAAAGCTTACATATCGACCTGACCAGGTTGTTCAACCAGGGGTTAAACTGAACGGATTCCCTTCAAGGTCCAACATTCCTTCGGGGTTAGCCCTCATCAACATAACACAGGGGCCAGCCTCAACTAAGGTGACAATGCAACACTTACAAGCCATCACAGATGACATTCAGCACAGCCAACACTTGGTCCATCCGGCGCAAAATGTGTCGGGAGGTCATCCTACTACTGGTCCTTGTGGTGAGCAGCAAAAAGACAAGATCATGGTGAAATGTATCGCTCACGAAAAGGTACATCAAGCTCCGCTGCACCAAAACAACAATCTGGATTGTCCAATGGAAGACATGAATTGTAAACTCAGCAGGTTATTCCCACCCCACAATATGTATTGCAAGGCCAACAGTATGCATTAAATAGAGAGAATATCTTGAGACTGTTTGCCGAGATGCCATTGCTTCAACATATAGAAGCCTTTGATTTAATATCAGTGCAATTCCTCCAAAGAGGTGACCCTTCTGATCTGAAATGAACAATTACCATTGAGAGATACCAGGAGATAACCTTATTGATCCTAGATGCCAAGCAACAGTTTGAATCTTGGGGCAAGCCCTCTCTAACCCAGTCAAACAATGATATCTGTTTCCTCTATTGGCTTCAATGTCAAGGATAGAAATTGATCTCTACGCTCCACAAAGGTGTTCATCTCTACCTGCCTCTCCAGTCCCAACAGAGGCAGTCTCTCGGAAAATGAAGCAAGAGAGGAAGGAATCCATGCTGAGCCTAACTACAACCCCCTTGCACCTCCTGTATACTCTGTGTTAGGTCAATTTTGTGTCTCTGTAGTAACGGGTCCACGCCTGCAAGAACAACTTGTGGATGATTCCTTTATAGATTGGTGGCGCATAGCATCTACATTAAATGCCCCAAGGAAAACCAGACCCTAAAATCATTGTGCAACAAACAAGGAGCAGCCACTGGTTGTAAATATTTTGTCTTGGAATATCGCTGGTGCAAAAGATATAATTACCAGCAGTTTTACATTAGCAAACCGAGGCAAATATGAACTAGTCATGCTGCAAGTGACGTGCTTGATTGACCCAGTACACTTACCGGACTACGTGCTTCACCACATCAGCGCCAAGAAACCAAACTGATCAGGCAGACCGCGTGGTGGTCTCACGACTTATGTCTCAGCTGCATTATGTGTAACCTCAGAACAACTAGTAAACTCATCTGATGATCTACAGGTCATTAAGCTCAACTTTGAAAACAACCATCAAGTAACTCCGCTTGTACTATTTAATGTCTATGCCCATCCTCGCAAAGTGCGAAAGGCCTTGCTTTTCAAAATATTTCTGTATGAGATCTCAGAAATTAGATACACCCACCCAACATGGGACATCCTGGTGACAGGCGACTTCAATGCAAATTTAATTTACACTCCTGATAATGATGAACTGCTGGTAGCAGAAACTGCTTTATGGTCAGTTCAACTCCAGGAGCACAACCCCCAGAAGCAACTGGACCGCACTGGTAGAGAACTGGTTGCCGCATTAGAACATATGGGCTTCAGAGTCCTTAAAGGGAGGACCATGGATACATTCCACCTAGGTTTACTCACTATAGCCCAAACCCTTGTTCCATAATTGACTATACGCCATCATGAGCTTCCCTCTGCTGTCACAGCTAAGGAATTTCAAAATTCAAAGTATGCTCCAAAGTGACCACTCATATCAGCATGTAGAACTGGCACTGAATGCAACTAGGCACACTCTAGCACCAGTTGTCTCTGGAAGCCCCTAATCTGGACACATCATTCTTTGCCGAAGCTTGCAGCCAAGGCAAAAGCAGCACTCCAATGTATAACATCTTTGCATATGATGGCAGTGGAAGCGTTGTCCGCTTTCTTAGCTAAATTATTATCAATTGGTTCCACACCTCTGCCCGTACTGGTCCAGGCACCTCAAGAAACGATGAGCCTGTCGGGCAAAACCTTAATGTTAAGAAGGAGGCTGCGGAGAGAGCTTAGAAGAATTAAGAAATCAAATGTCAGAACATTTACGTGCGAGACCATAAAATGCATAAAAAGAAGGAGCTACAAACAACAGCTATGGCAAGAGCAGAAAGTGGGGCAGGACAATTTCTGGTCAAGGCTACTCTTCAACTCTAAACAAGCAAACACTAGGGCTTTATGGGCTATGGTTAATAGCTTCGACTGGGAGTCAAGAGTTATTAGTTACTCAGCTGTTCCCTAAGAAAGTTGAGCAGTCTCTTTGACTGATACGTTTACCAACCAAGAACAGGTAGATGGAGTACATCCCCAGTTAAAATGTCAAACAAGCAATGTGCAGGATCTGTCGCATTCCCCTCGATATACAACAGAGGTGGTAGCTGATGTGATCAGGAAACGGTATAGCAATGGAGCACCTGGCCCTAAAGGCTTTCTGCAGGCTATATTCAAGGTAGATACGGAATACTGGTCCAAGCCACTCGTAGCCTTATTTACTGAGGTAGAACTCAGTAGTTCTATTCCGGATAGCTAGAGAGGATCCATCATCAACTCAATATTTCAGGGGGGACCGATCTAACCCAGCCAGTTACAGACTGATTGCTCTAATTGATTCAGAAGCTATGTACTATGCCTCCTTAATTCTAGATGATTTGGTAGAATTATCTAACTCTGTCAACCTTGTCCCCCTAAATCAAACTGGCTTCCGGAAGCGTTATGGCACTATGATTAATATACTAGCATTAACTGTCATAGATAACAAATCTAGGCGCCTTAAGAAAAATTGCACTTATGTTTTATAGATTTTAAAAACGCCTTCAATTGTGTGGACAGATCTGTGGTCAGGGGTAAGCTAAGAAGATTGGTGCTGCATTACAGAGTCTTGCAAGACATAGAAATGCTGTATGGAAAGATTTGGGTACAGATCAAGCTTACAGATGGAAAGAGGTTATTGAGGAAGATTCCAACAAACATAGGCCTTAAGCGGGGGTGAGTTCTTGCCCCGATTTGTTTAATCTTTTCATGGCCAACCTGTTTCCCAAGCTAGATGAGATTAACTCACATCCACCGAAGCTAGAGATACGACCTATATCACATCTTTCATAGGCAGACGACATTGTTCTTATGAGTCACACAAGAGTGGGTCTACAGAGGTCAGTCAATCTATTGGCCAAATTTGCTTTAGCTAGCAAACTGGAAATTAACATTGGTAAATCAAAAAAGATGTCCATGTGGAAAACCTTTGGCCCTGCCCTTAATCTCAAGCTAGTTTCAAACAAAGAGGTGGTACCCTCTAACCCTTTTGACCAGGGTAATGAATAAAAGTAAATATATGGTTAGAGGAAGGGGGAAGTCCTCCTAGACTTCCACGGTGATCTACTGATTAAGCAATTACAAATATTCAAACTATGTAGCATAAATAGTGTTTTATTGCTTTTGTTTCTTCATTACATTTTTAGCACAAGAAAAGATTATATTTGTGTTAGTAGGTGCTCCTAATTAGCAAAACACAGTGAAAATGAATATTGCGAAGGAAAGTGAAGGTGATATATACAACATATACAGAAGGTGGTTTAAGAACAGTATGGACTTCCAACGGCTCCGTCAATCCAGGAAGCCCTGAAGTCACATAGAATTTCTTTACAGTTTTAATACACATTCAAAATCATGTCGACGTTTCGACCCCAAATGTAGACATAAATCAGTAATGGGTCATCATCAGGACTGGGAATGAAATCTGGTCGGTAGCACCTAGGGAATCCAGTGAAGGATTCCGATCGTCTGGTCAGAGGCATCTTCATGCTCAGTAGTTCACTCTAGACCGACGAATTAGTGAAGCTTGGTCTAGGGGTGTCGATGGATGCTTTCAAGGAAGTTCAGTCACAGGCAGCCATTCAAAAAGGTAGGGTGAGGCTCACAGTATTTGTGATTGTTAATAAGTCCACTCGAGTAGCCAGGGTATTGAATAGATCGCCGTACGTTTACTCGTGTAAATTCTTTTTTTTTGAAATCCCGGCTACATGAGTAAACACTATTTATGCTACATAGATTGAATATTTGTAATTGCTTAATCAATAGATCACCGTGGAAGTCTAGGAGTACTTCCCCCTTGCTTTGACCATGTATTTACTTAATCTCAAGCTAGACAATACAACTTTAGAAGAAGTTATGCATTATAAACATTTGGGTCTCAACATAGACAACAAGTTAAACTTCTTGGCGCACAAACAATACATTATACAGAAATGCAAGGATCTGACCTTTGCCTTTTGTTCTTTCTCCAAGAAGTTTAATGGGCCTTTTTTTAAGCCATTAATGTCTGCCATATCTGCAAAATCGTTTCCAACAGTATCCTATGGGAGTGCTGCACTACAATGAAAAGACTCTATTTTTGGACCAACAACAAATCAAAATCTACAAGCGCGTCTTTTGTCTTCCTCTGCATGCATCACCATCTCAAGTCAGATTAGAATTTGGCCTTAAGCAGCAACAGCTAGCAAGAAAGTTTCATACTATTAAACCTGGTTCAAAATCAGAACAATCATATGAGCCCACTAGGTATTGCGGCATTGTGGCCAATTTGAGTCCCTTGTAAAACAAGACCGCTTGTTTTTCTTCAAGCCAGGATGTCTCGGCAACCAGCTGGTTAAAGTTGGCTAAATACGACACTAGGGGGGTCATTCCGACTCCCGCCCGCCGCGGTCACCGCGCGGCCGGCGGGAGCAGCCAGAATACCGTTCCGCGGTCGAAAGACCGCGGCGGTAATTCTGACTTTCCCGCTGGGCTGGCGGGCGGCCGCCTTCAGGCCGCCCGCCAGCCCAGCGGGAAAGAGGCTTCCACGATGAAGCCGGCTCGGAATCGAGCCGGCGGAGTGGAAGCTGTGCGACGGGTGCAGTTGCACCCGTCGCGTATTTCACTGTCTGCGCAGCAGACAGTGAAATACATTTAGGGGCCCTCTTACGGGGGCCCCTGCAGTGCCCATGCCATTGGCATGGGCACTGCAGGGGCCACCAGGGGCCCCGTGACCCCCACTACCGCCATCCGGTTCCCGGCGGGAGAACCGCCAGGAACTGGATGGCGGTAGGGGGGGTCGGAATCCCCTCGGCGGCGCAGCTAGCTGCGCCGCCTTGGAGGATTCCAATGGGCGGCGGTACACTGGCGGGAGACCGCCAGTGTTGCCGGTCCGACCGCGGCTTTACCGCCGCGGTCGGAATGCCCATTGGAGCACCGCCGGCTTGTCGGCGGTGCTCCCGCGGTCCACCAACCCGGCGGTCATTGACCGCCGCGGTTGGAATGAGGGCCTAGGTCTTGATTCTCTTGGCGTAAATCTAATAATTCACGATCTGCTGACTGTGTTACAGTTCTACGATCAAACACTCTCTCAAATTCACGAAAAAATGTCTCCAGTTGTACAACAAGGGACTATTTTTACGCACAAGAGGAATTGCCCAAGTAGCTGCATCCCCAGACAGATATGATAACAAGAAAGCTACTTTGGACTGGGCATCGGGGAAAGTATTTGGTCTGCAGGTGAAGTGTAGTTCCACTTGAACCAGGGAAGATTGCGCTTTCAAAGGGTCACCTGAGAAACGTTCTTGGGGAGCTAAAGGAATTGTAGAAGGAACATTTAGGGAAATCAGATTACTTCCAGAAGCCTGAGAAGAAGTACCTGGCCAAGACACTCCTGTGGGACTTTGTTCCTTCTTCTCTACCTTATCTTGCAACTGACTCACTCTCTCTGCTAAGCTAGTTGTCAATTCTTTGGATGATACCACCTCTGCTTGGAGCTGGGTGATAGCCTTGACTAACTCGTCTAGCGTGGCCATGCTGAGAACATACACAAGCCAGGAGGATAATAATTCGTGGGCTCACTATTCTGTCAGAGTCACCAGAACCTCGGGGTCTGTGCACGTTCCCAACACGTCCACCACTGAACAGCTCCAAGACTCTGATAGATAAATCACAGAGACTGAGAGAGTTCAAGAGGGGAAGAGGGAATTAGGAAGGGAACAGCAGGGAAGGAGACCTGTATTAAGAAAAAGGTTAGAACACACAATATGAAAATTATATCTCCTGAAATCAATACTAGACTATGATTCTAAGCCTAGTCACTCTGAAAACATGAACAATCTAAGAGTTAAGTTTAAAATGATTAAGTTTCAAAATGGCCGGATACCTGTAGGGGAATCAAGATGAATTAAATGAAAACTTTCTTATTCAAGTACTTTCCTTTACATGAAAATCAGAAAAACATTCTGACTAAATTTTAAACCAGTCATATAAATCCTGTTTTGAGAATGTATACTAGGACCATACAATATTGCATCTAGAAACTCTGGCCTTCTGTGTACTCTTAAAATGTTTCAACACAAATTGCGCATATTGCAGATATATATATATATATATATATATATAGTAAACACCATAAAAGGATTGTGCACCATGAATAACACGATATGGATTCAGGAAACAAATCACATAACTTGTCAACTCGAATATTACATAATAAATATCTTAGAATAGTGGCATACAATAAACAACAGGAAATAAACTCGAGGAGAGAATCGTGCGTCTTGCCGATTCGAGTGTCACCATGTAAAATACCAAGAAATGGTAACATGCAATGAATATCAAGGTCAAATCATCATTAATCGAATCGCGCGTCTTGCCGATTCGTAAAACACAATGTGAATGTAAAGAAATAACAGCTCACAATAAATAACAAGATCAAAGTACAATGAAACGAATCGCGCTTCTTTTGCCGATTCTTAAGCCACCATGTAAATGTCAAGAAATGGTAACGAGCAATGAACAAGAAAGTTAAATCCTCATGAAACGAGTTGCGCGTCTTGTCAATTCGTAAAACATCATGTAAATGTCAAGAAATAGTAGCGCGCAATGGACAACAATGTTTAAACACCATAAAACGAATCGCACGTCTTGCCGATTCTTAAGCCACCATGCCAATGTCAAGAAATGGTAGCACGCAATGAATAACAAAGTCAAACCTTTATGAAACCAATCGCGCGTCTTGCCTATTTGTAAACTACCATATAAATGTCAAGAAATGGTAGCGCGCAAGTAATCTGTTACTTATTTAAGAATTAAATCAAGAATATGAAAATTCTCAATAACAGTGTCGGGACAGTCCAACCACTGTCTTACCGCCTGGAACAATGATCACCAATGAAGGATGAAGGGCAGAAGACTGGAAAATCCAAATAGGCCGCCGGAACAGGAGCTCAGGAAGAAGCTGCTGCTCTGCACCGGGACCTCTGAATAGTGAGCACTGGGAGTTGGGCTGGCTCTCTTTTATAGAGTCTTGGCCCAGCCCAGAATCACACCCAGGCATGTTGCAGGGAAAGTCTCTGGAAGGCCCTGGAAAGGGGCCACACCCTAACACACTCTGAAAACCTGCAGCAATACATTGCAAAGGAACAGTACAGTATTTGTAAGCATATTAAAAAGAAGTTTTCAGGATTGAACTCTGCAATGCAAAAGGTTAAACCACAACATATCAGCACAATGCATAAATTACTTTGTTTTGAGAGTGCTGGGTTTTTGCATTTTTGTCGCCAATAGAGCGCGTACTGCTCTGGTGTTGACACATACATATACAGTTGCGAACGCGCCTGGACAATACAGGGCGTATGCATACTTAGAGATACCTCTATCTTATCAAGAACATAATAATTGGCTTGATGGCGCCCTACCCCATACAATATTACCAGTAAGGTTAGGTCCACTAAGTAATGACGGTCCTACCTGGCCTTTATTGGCCACATATACACCACATCCTGCAGTTGCGAATTTGGCAGTAGCTGAGGTTCGACGCTTATACATTGAGTTAACAGCAATATACAGACGATTAGTACAGTTTGTGATGCAAACTTTAAATACAAACCCAGCGCGTGCTGCTCCAGCACAACCATATGCAGTAACACCAGGTATAAATCCGGTGACTGTACATACAATTATGGGCAAGTTCCCGGCCAAACGAGAGAAGACTCCGTTTTGGCTAGCACAAACAATTAATACTCTGGAGGCAGTATTTACCCATACGGGACCTCAGGATAAACATAGAATATTAACTATGTGCTTGCCTTTTGGGATGGTCCCTACAGTTGAACACTGTAACACATGGAGCACGGTATTTGCCACGCTCTATACAACTGCACACGGTACACCGACACTTGCCAACCTACTGGAAGTGCTTAAACAAATTCAAGATGAATACGGGGCTGCTCCGGCCCTAGATTTGGGAATGCAACTGATGGGCAATTTTGCCACAGTTTCTTCAATCATCCTAAGTAACCTTAAAGGGGAAGCAGTTGCACTTGCAGAACACATGCGGCTCTGTGACGTTCCGCAACAAGATCAGGAACGAGAGCTGCCTAAAATAATAGCGGAAACTTATTCAAGTATCGGTCGAGAGAGCCTAGGGGCTAGACCACAAAAACCTCAAATTCAGGGTAAAACTAATAAAGATAATACTAAACAGCTACCTGAGGGTACTAAGAAATGCTGGGAGAAAAACAACAAACACCTAAAAAAGAAAGGGGAGAATCTCCACGAGTGGAGACCCCACAGAATAGATATAATCTCAGGAATAGAGAGAATATAAAAACGCCTGATAGATATCAATATACTATACACGCCAATCTCGTTCCTTTCAGGACTCATCGGAAAAGAGAAATGAGAGAGGTGGGCAATCAGAGCGGAGAACAGAGTACGTGAAACCGAGACAGGAATCACAACGCTCTTCGGAGGTTTTTGTTAAAGAGGAAGAGATACCTGTACAGCAAAAACAACAATTTAAAAAGAAAAAAGTGGCAGCAGTCTCAGTTCGACATGCCACTCAGGAAGAGGGTTCTCTTGAAGAACAAGAACTGGGCTCTAGCACTGCTAGACAGCCCGGCAGAGGTCACAATAGTTCGCTGGAATCTTCTAGAGCATCTGGAGGTGAAAGCAACTGATGACTTTATACAAGTAGAAATAGCGGACATGCGTGTCTCCGAACCCGATAGGGTATATAAAGTAACACTACACTGGAAGGAGACATTGAAAGCACGATACACGCAATCTTTTGGGACCGTGTAGTCAAAGTATATGACATCTTGTTGGCCGAACAAGATTGGCCGCCTGATTTTGTCCGCACCTGCCCAAATGGATAAGAGGTTATTAAACCTTCCTTCTCACCCCTTGTTCCAGAGGAACTCGCTGAGTCCTATTCTATAGAATGGGCTCTAGCACAAGCACCTGCGTTATATAGAAATCACGTAGGGTGGGATAGGGACTCTCCATTACATGTCATTCCCATTAAATGTGAACCTCAGCCACAACCGCAGTATCCCATAAAACATGAAGCAAGGGCACCGGTGAGAGAGATACTCACGCAATTAGAATACCAGGGTGTGATTGAACCCTGTGTCTCACCAATGAATAACCCCTTATTCCCTGTAGCTAAGCTGGACCATTCATACAGAATAGTCTTAGACTACAGACATTTAAACGGACATACACGTACATATGCTATACAAAACTCACATAGCACTGCACTAATGAGCAACATAGTGCGGAAAAAATACAAAACAACTTTAGATATCTCGAATGGGTTCTTCTGCCAGAATATAGTGCCTGAAAGGAGGGATTTAACAAGCTTTAGTGCACTAGGCTCCCAGAAAAAATTATGTTGTTTGCCCCAGGGGTATAAGAACAGCCCAGGACTGTTTGCGGCTCGTGTGACTGCTATGTTACATGAGATAGACCCTGAAGCATTGTCATATGTGGATGATATATATCTCACGGGTGACGAGTTACTAAAACATTTAAGACGGGTAGCCCGCATTGTTGTAGGGTTTGCCGAACTCGGCTACAAATTTAACTTTAAAAAGTCAAAAATTGCCTTCCTCAGCGTCCTGTCTCTGGGATATGAGCTGTCGAGTGAAGGGAAGAGCCTAACGCCACAATTTTTAGAAAAATTTGCACAATTGCAACCACCAAATACGATAAAAAACTTACATCGTTGTTAGGCTTTCTAAATTTTGGCGGAACATACATTCCTGATTATGCAACACGCATAAAACCTTTATATGACTTAATACGTCCCGATTTCTCAAGTAAATTCTGGACGGTTGAACATACATGCACTCTTCGAGATTTACAGACAGATATGCTAGCAGCAAAACATTTACACAGAAGGGACAATAAAACACATTTGGTCATCAGGGTAATAGCTGGGGCCATCGGTTTCACTTATGCAACATTTAATGAAGGTGAGACAGTCCCGATAGCATACAAATCACATTTGTATTCAGCTGCTGAACAACGCTTTGCACCCACGGAGAAAATTCTCACTGCTGTGCAGATGGCTGTTATTAAAGAAAGACCTCTTGCCCAAGGAAAACGCATTATTGTCATTCTGCCTATTCCAGCCCTAGAGGCTGTTACAAAAGCTAGCATTCCGAACGTGAAAGCACTTCATCCACGATGGATACAATGGGCTACATCTCCAACAGCCACTGATGTAGACTACATTTTCGACATAAGATTACAAACTCAAGAATTTCTACAATATGGAGTAGAATATCCAGTTCCAGCAGACACCTTGCTTATTGATCAATATCATACAGTCATGTATACTGATGGCTCTGCGCAACCAGCGATTGGAACTAAACATCAATATTCTGCTGCATGCGCAGTCGTAAGCGGCTGTATGGAGGGGGAGAAATTCTGTCCCCAACATACCTATACTGTACACAGACCTTAGGGGATTGTACAGCACAATTGACTGAGCTAAAAGCTCTACTGATGGCACTAGAACATACGGATCCGACACAGTTCACACTGATTGTTTGTGATTCATATTATTGCGTCCAGTCTTTTAACGAATACCTGCATTACTGGCGTTTGAATGGGTTCAGAGATTCAAAAGGCAGCACCATAAAACACAGACTCCTGTGGGGGAAGGTAGCAGACCTGAAAGAGACGCTACCCAAAGTCCATGTTGTGCATACACTTGGACACCAGCACGTTAGAATACACATTGCTGGAAATACTTTGGCTGATGAAGCCGCAAAGTCAGCAGTGGCAGTTGCCACTGTAGCTGCAGTGACTCGTTCGAGTTCCAAACCAGACACAGACATTATGGCTGCCATAAAAGCTACGGTTGATGGCACGCCTTATCCTAAAGGATTTCCTAATAAATATCAATACTTGATGGGAGGTATGCTGAACGCTGAAGTTAAAATTCCAGGCGTAGGCGTACGCGACATCCCCAATAAAGATTTAAGACCTCAATTGATTAAAGCAGCCCATGAGGGGGTGGCATCTGCAAATGCTGGTGTGGCGGCTACAATTTCACTCTTACAGGCCCGTTATTGGTGGCCCAGTCTCTATAAAGAGACTAAGCAGTATGTCCTTTGTTGTGACATCTGTCAACAAATTATAGTTTCCACGGCCAAGCGCCCACCGCAGACACCTCTCTTAGGGCCAGATGTAGCAAAGGGTTTTACCCATTCAGTGTCTATGGGAAAATGCGTTAATACATATGGCCCTTAATTTCCAATAGACCATTACAATGTGTGTACTTGGACCATTGCGGTCCATTAACACCTGATAGTGCATACAAATACATATTAGTCGCTGTTGATTCCTGCTCCAGATTTGTGTGGGTGTGGCCAAAGCGCTCGGCTGACGCTTGGACTGTTATTAAAGATTTGTGAGTCTTTGTCGGTACATATGCAGTTGCGGCATTTCATTCGGACCAGGGCCCTGCTTTTGCCTCAAGGGCATTCAGGAACACCCTGGCTTTGATGGGGGTCCAACTCCAGTACTCGTCTGCATTTCATCCCGAGGGAAATAGTGTTGTGGAGCGATTAAACCGTGATTTAAAGCAATCCTTAACGGCCAGAGTCTTAGGTATGGGTCGTAGTTGGCTAACCCACCTATATGGAGTTCAGAGAGCACTAAATAACCTGCCTAGAAGGTCCCTGGGGGGTTGTACTTCATATGAGTGCCTGTTCGGAACACAAATGTTTGTTCCGGATCTTGATGGTCCTGGCGTGGAGGCAGCAGAAACACCTCTTGACATAAATTATCGTGTCACTGTTTTACAGGAATTACAGCAGTTCTGTGAAGATTACTCTTCTAAAGGTGCTTCCTCCATAGGAATTAAGGATGCGCCAGTAACATCTACCGGCTGGATTCCCACGGTTGGGGATCTTGTACGTGAAAAGGTCGCAGTGAAAAAATAATTTGGCCCTTCTTATCGAGCACCAGTCCCTGTGTTGGGGATACGCGGTACCAGAACTGTTATTCTACCACCGTTGCCAGGTGCCAAAGAAAATCGTTTTGTTTCCATTGACAATGTCAAGCTACAACATGTGGCCGATTCTGCACAGCTGACCAAGAGGAACATCCATTAGTTCCCGAATCCCTCTCACTACTGGAGAAGAAGTTCCGCTTCAAGTTGTTTATACCAACGCTGATACCTCTCCGAGCTTGGGGAGGGTGGATGATGATTTTGCATTAGTTCCACTAACAACAAGCAATTTAGAAACATTTGATCAAGTCACTACAACTACTAGCCAGACGGATGGCCACACCATTTGCACGAACAGCCTCTGGTTACTTTGCCGACTACAACGACGGTCTATCGGACTCGTTTGCCTCTTCGACAGCTGATCTGTCAGGTGCACTTAAGCTATTACATTGGCTTAAAGAAACATATTTCATTTTTCCATGGAACTATGTATGGCTTTCTTTGACTGTCCTAGCCTTTCTGCTTTGGATTGGTTTTGTCATTACTTTTTTGTTGTTAATACATGGTCATTTTCTTCCAGAGAGATCAGCGGTTGAACAGGTGGAGGAGGTTTCGAAACCACATTTTTCATCACATAAGATTCGAAGAGACTTGTCTTTTTTGAACATTTCTGCAGTACCAATTATTGATGAGTTTGTGTGGGACAAAGTAATGTTTGATATATATGGTCCCACTGAAATTATTCAAGTACTGTATGTGTTAAAATTATCCATGAACGATATAGTCATACCAGGCATTGTATCTGATGATTGGGATGTGAAAACAGTTGATTCTATGATGACAGATTGCAATATTATACTGTCTATGAAAACGAAGATGTTTACCAGTTTAAAGAAAATTATGGTGATATGTTTTGCCATAATTATTATGGGCACCACTTCAGACATAGAGCGAGCAGTTCAAAAACGATATTTAATTACACGCAATGGGAACATTGTCCAACTCCCCCGCAAGGGAGTTCAAAAACTTATACTGAAAAGTTTATGTATTTTTCTGGACATCGTCAAAAAAATGCTGAGTCATATTATTTTAAGGTAACTACTACTAAGGATATACATATGTTATTGACCAACACGAAATTTATATATTCGGACTCCTTTGTTTCCCGGTTATCAATTGAAGGTTATGAATATTGGTCAATATGTTGATTTGAAAAGCGTTTGGGGAACAAAAAATTGGCAGACCAAGGGTAGAGAAACATTGTTTAGAGCATGTCTCATCCCTGTTCAAATGATCTTTTTAAATGAAACGGTACAACAAACAAGTTGTTTAGGCTCAGCCACAATTAGAGAATTAAACATGCCCAGTATACCTGCCCCTGCAAAATTTGATAACTGGCAAAAGTATACGAATGCAACTATAAATGAGCTCAATGAGTGGGTCAAGAATGGTACATTTAACCCCTTCTGTGCCGCGGACGTAGTGGTTACGTCCTGCGGCACAGTGCTGCTGTGCCGAGGACGTAACCACTACGTCCTCGGCACACAGCCCAGAGGGAGCGCTCTCGCTCCCTCTGTGGGGTTCCCCCCCACCCCCCCAAGTCAGGGATGGAAGGGGAAGCCCTTCCCCTCCCACCCCCAACCCCCCCTGTGACGTCAGCGCGCGAGCGCGCGCTGATTAGTCACAGGGTCTCCCCCATCGCGCTGGAAGCAGAGCTTCCAGCGCGATTGAAAAAGAAATGCTTTTGCATTTCTTTTTCAATCCCATGGGGGAGGCCCCGAGAGGCTTCAAAGGGAAGGAAATGTATTTCCTTCCCTTTGAAGTCTCTCACAGGTTTCAAAAGCTGGATTGCTTGCAATCCGGCTTTTGAAACCCCACTAGACACCAGGGATTTATTTTTTTTTCTTGAAATTGGCAAAAGGGAGCGACCCCTTGGGCAAGGGTCGCTCCCAGGGGGGCATTTTTTTAGGAAGGCCTTTTCTGCCCCCCCTGGGGGCAGATTGGCCTATTATTAGGCCGATCTGCCCCCAGGGGGGGCAGAAACCTCTAGGCACCAGGGACCATTTTTTTTTTTTTTTTTTTTTGTGATGAATTCTTTTTTTTTAGGTGGGGAGCGATCCCTTAGGCAAGGGTCGCTCCCCTACGGGGCAATATATATTTAGGCCATTTCTGCCCCCCTTGGGGGCAGATTGGCCTATTTTGATAAGGCCAATCTGCCCCCAAGGGGGGCAGAAACCATTAGACACCAGGGAGTTTGTTTTTGCGCGCGAATGTCACGCAACAAAGCGACCCCTTTGGCAAGGGTCGCTCCCAGGGGGGGCAATTTTTTGGGAAGGCCTTTTCTGCCCCCCCTGGGGGCAGATCAGCCTATTATTAGGCCGATCTGCCCCCAGGGGGGGAAGAAACCTCTAGGCGCCAGGGCAATTTTTTTTTTTGTGTTTTTTTTTTTGTTCTTTTTTTTTTTTTAGAGATGGGGAGCGACCCATCAGGCAAGGGTCGCTCCCCTGGGGGGCAAATTGTATTTAGACCATTTCTGCCCCCCTGGAGGCAGATTGGCCGATTTTAGGTCAATCTGCCCCCAAGGGGGCAGAAACCACTAGGCACCGGGGATTTGTTTTTTGGCACCAATGTCACGCAGGGGTAGCGACCCTGTAGGCAAGGGTCGCTCCCGGGGGGGGGGGGGGGTGGATGGGCAAATTTATTTTAGGCCATTTCTGCCCCCCCGGGGGACAGATCGGCCTATTATTAGGCCGAACTGCCCCCGGGGGGGGGCAGAACACTCTAGGCGCCAGGGCAATTTTTTTTTTTGTTTTTTTTTTTTGTTGTTTCTTTTTTTAGAGATGGGGAGCGACCCATCAGGCAAGGGTCGCTCCCCTGGGGGGGCAAATTGTATTTAGACCATTTCTGCCCCCCTGGGGGCAGATTGGCCAATTTTAGGTCAATCTGCCCCCAAGGGGGCAGAAACCACAAGGCACCGTGGATTTGTTTTTTGGCGCCAATGTCACGCAGGGGGAGCGACCCCGTAGGCAAGGGTCGCTCCCGGGGGGGGGGGTGTGCCGGTTGGGGGGGCAAATTTATTTTAGGCCATTTCTGCCCCCCCGGGGGACAGATCGGCCTATTTTTAGGCCGAACTGCCCCCGGGGGGGGGCAGAACACTCTAGGCGCCAGGGCAATTTTTTTTTTGTGTTTTTTTTTTTTGTTGTTTCTTTTTTTAGAGATGGGGAGCGACCCATCAGGCAAGGGTCGCTCCCCTGGGGGGGCAAATTGTATTTAGACCATTTCTGCCCCCCTGGGGGCAGATTGGCCAATTTTAGGTCAATCTGCCCCCTAGGGGGCAGAAACCACTAGGCACCGGGGATTTGTTTTTTGGCGCCAATGTCACGCAGGGGGAGCGACCCCGTAGGCAAGGGTCGCTCCCGGGGGGGGGGTGTGGGGGTTGGGGGGGCAAATTTATTTTAGGCCATTTCTGCCCCCCCGGGGGACAGATCGGCCTATTATTAGGCCGAACTGCCCCCGGGGGGGGGGCAGAACACTGTAGGCGCTAGGGCAATTTTTTTTTTTGTGTTTTTTTTTTTTGTTGTTTCTTTTTTTAGAGATGGGGAGCGACCCATCAGGCAAGGGTCGCTCCCCTGGGGGGGCAAATTGTATTTAGACCATTTCTGCCCCCCTGGGGGCAGATTGGCCAATTTTGGGTCAATCTGCCCCCAAGGGGGCAGAAACCACAAGGCACCGGGGATTTGTTTTTTGGCGCCAATGTCACGCAGGGGGAGCGACCCCGTAGGCAAGGATCGCTCCCGGGGGGGGGGTATGGGGGTTGGGGGGGCAAATTTATTTTAGGCCATTTCTGCCCCCCCGGGGGACAGATCGGCCTATTTTTAGGCCGAACTGCCCCCGGGGGGGGGCAGAACACTCTAGGCGCCAGGGCAATTTTTTTTGTGTGTTTTTTTTTTTTGTTGTTTCTTTTTTTAGAGATGGGGAGCGACCCATCAGGCAAGGGTCGCTCCCCTGGGGGGGCAAATTGTATTTAGACCATTTCTGCCCCCCTGGGGGCAGATTGGCCAATTTTAGGTCAATCTGCCCCCAAGGGGGCAGAAACCACTAGGCACCGGGGATTTGTTTTTTGGCGCCAATGTCACGCAGGGGGAGCGACCCCGTAGGCAAGGGTCGCTCCCGGGGGGGCGGTGGGGGTTGGGGGGGCAAATTTATTTTAGGCCATTTCTGCCCCCCCGGGGGACAGATCGGCCTATTATTAGGCCGCACTGCCCCGGGGGGGGGGGCAGAACACTCTAGGCGCCAGGGCAATTTTTTTTTTGTGTTTTTTTTTTTGTTGTTTCTTTTTTTAGAGATGGGGAGCGACCCATCAGGCAAGGGTCGCTCCCCTGGGGGGGCAAATTGTATTTAGACCATTTCTGCCCCCCTGGGGGCAGATTGGCCAATTTTAGGTCAATCTGCCCCCAAGGGGGCAGAAACCACTAGGCACCGGGGATTTGTTTTTTAGCGCCAATGTCACGCAGGGGGAGCGACCCCGTAGGCAAGGGTCGCTCCCGGGGGGGGGGGGGGTGGGGGTCGGGGGGGCAAATTTATTTTAGGCCATTTCTGCCCCCCCGGGGGACAGATCGGCCTATTATTAGGCCGAACTGCCCCCCGGGGGGGGCTGAACACTCTAGGCACCAGGGCAATTTTTTTTTTGTGTGGTTTTTTTTTTGTTGTTTCTTTTTTTAGAGATGGGGAGCGACCCATCAGGCAAGGGTCGCTCCCCTGGGGGGGCAAATTGTATTTAGACCATTTCTGCCCCCCTGGGGGCAGATTGGCCAATTTTAGGTCAATCTGCCCCCAAGGGGGCAGAAACCACAAGGCACCGGGGATTTGTTTTTTGGCGCCAATGTCACGCAGGGGGAGCGACCCCGTAGGCAAGGGTCGCTCCCGGGGGGGGGGTGTGGGGGTTGGGGGGGCAAATTTATTTTAGGCCATTTCTGCCCCCCCGGGGGACAGATCGGCCTATTTTTAGGCCGAACTGCCCCCGGGGGGGGGGGGGCAGAACACTCTAGGCGCCAGGGCAATTTTTTTTTTGTGTTTTTTTTTTGTTGTTTCTTTTTTTAGAGATGGGGAGCGACCCATCAGGCAAGGGTCGCTCCCCTGGGGGGGGCAAATTGTATTTAGACCATTTCTGCCCCCCTGGGGGCAGATTGGCCAATTTTAGGTCAATCTTCCCCCTAGGGGGCAGAAACCACTAGGCACCGGGGATTTGTTTTTTGGCGCCAATGTCACGCAGGGGGAGCGACCCCGTAGGCAAGGGTCGCTCCCGGGGGGGGGGGGGGTGGGGGTTGGGGGGGCAAATTTATTTTAGGCCATTTCTGCCCCCCCGGGGGACAGATCGGCCTATTATTAGGCCGAACTGCCCCTGGGGGGGGGGCAGAACACTCTAGGCACCAGGGCAATTTTTTTTTTGTGTTTTTTTTTTTTTGTTGTTTCTTTTTTTAGAGATGGGGAGCGACCCATCAGGCAAGGGTCGCTCCCCTGGGGGGGCAAATTGTATTTAGACCATTTCTGCCCCCCTGGGGGCAGATTGGCAAATTTTAGGTCAATCTGCCCCCAAGGGGGCAGAAACCACTAGGCACCAGGGATTTGTTTTTTGGCGCCAATGTCACGCAGGGGGAGCGACCCCGTAGGCAAGGGTCGCTCCCGGGGGGGTGGTGGGGGTTGGGGGGGCAAATTTATTTTAGGCCATTTCTGCCCCCCCGGGGGACAGATCGGCCTATTATTAGGCCGAACTGCCCCCGGGGGGGGGGGGCAGAAACCTCTAGGCGCCAGGGGAATTTTTCTTTTTTTTCTTTGTTTTTTTTTTTTAGAGATGGGGAGCGACCCATCAGGCAAAAGTCGCTCCCCTGGGGGACAAATTGTATTTAGGCCATTTCTGCCCCCCTTGGGGGCAGATTGACTGAGTTTAGGTCAACCTGCCCCCAAGGAGGCAGAAACCACTAGGCACCGGGGATTTGTTTTTTGGTGCCAATGTCACGCAGGGGGAGCGACCCCGTAGGCAAGGGTCGCTCCCGGCGGGGGAGGGTGGGGGTTGGGGGGGCAAATTTATTTTAGGGCATTTCTGCCCCCCCCCCCCCCCCCCTGGGGCCGGCTGAGCTACAGGCCAAACACCACAGGTAGGCACCTTGCAAAAAACACCTCTGTTTTCTGTGAAAAAATATGTTGTGTCCACGTTGTGTTTTGGGCCATTTCCTTTTGTGGGCGCTAGGCCTACCCACAGAAGTGATGTACCATTTTTATCGAGAGACTTAGGGGAACGCTGGGTGGAAGGAAATTTGTGGCTCCTCTCAGATTCCAGAACTTTCTGTCACCGAAATGAGAGGAAAAAGTGTTTTTTGGGCCAAATTTTGATGTTTGCAAAGGATTCTGGGTAACATAACCTGGTCAGAGCCCCGCAAGTCACCCCATCTTGGATTCCCCTGGGTTTCTAGTTTTCAAAAATGCACTGGTTTGCTAGGTTTCCTCAGGTGTCGGCTGAGCTACAGGCCAAAATCCACAGGTAGGCACTGCTTTTTATAAAAAAATGTGATGTGTCCACGTTGTGTTTTGGGCCCTTTCCTTTCGTGGGCGCTAGTCCTACCCACACAAGTGAGGTATCATTTTTATCGGGAGACTTGGGGGAACGCTGGGTAGAAGGAAATTTGTGGCTCCTCTCAGATTCCAGAACTTTCTGCCACAGAAATGTGAGTAACATGTGTATTTTTAGCCAAATTTTGAGGTTTGCAAAGGATTCTGGGTAACAGAACCTGGTCCGAGCCCCGCAAGTCACCCCTCCTTGGATTCCCCTAGGTCTCTAGTTTTCAGAAATGCACAGGTTTGGTAGGTTTCCCTAGGTGCCGGCTGAGCTAGAGGCCAAAATCTACAGGTAGGCACTTCGCAAAAAACACCTCTGTTTTTTTCCAAAATTTAGGATGTGTCCACGTTGCGCTTTGGGGTGTTTCCTGTCGCCGGCGCTAGGCCTACCCACGCAAGTGAGGTATCATTTTTATCGGGAGACTTGGGGGAACGCTGGGTAGAAGGAAATTTGTGGCTCCTCTCAGATTCCAGAACTTTCTGCCACAGAAATGTGAGTAACATGTGTATTTTTAGCCAAATTTTGAGGTTTGCAAAGGATTCTGGGTAACAGAACCTGGTCCGAGCCCCGCAAGTCACCCCTCCTTGGATTCCCCTAGGTCTCTAGTTTTCAGAAATGCACAGGTTTGGTAGGTTTCCCTAGGTGCCGGCTGAGCTAGAGGCCAAAATCTACAGGTAGGCACTTTGCAAAAAACACCTCTGTTTTTTTCCAAAATTTAGGATGTGTCCACGTTGCGCTTTGGGGTGTTTCCTGTCGCCGGCGCTAGGCCTACCCACGCAAGTGAGGTATCATTTTTATCGGGAGACTTGGGGGAACGCTGGGTGGAAGGAAATTTGTAGCTCCTCTCAGATTCCAGAACTTTCTGCCACAGAAATGTGAGGGACATGTGTTTTTTTAGCCAAATTTTGAGGTTTGCAAAGGATTCTGGGTAACAGAACCTGGTCCGAGCCACACAAGTCACCCCTCCTTGGATTCCCCTAGGTCTCTAGTTTTCAGAAATGTACAGGTTTGGTAGGTTTCCCTAGGTGGCGGCTGAGCTAGAGGCCAAAATCTCCAGGTAGTCACTTTGCTAAAAACAGCTCTGTTTTCTGTGATGTGTCCACGTTGTGTTTTGGGGCATATCCTGTCGCGGGCGCTAGGCCTACCCACACAAGTGAGGTATCATTTTTATCGGGAGACGTGGGGGAACGCTGGGTGGAAGGAAATTTGTGGCTCCTCTCAGATTCCAGAACTTTCTGCCACAGAAATGTGAGGAACATGTGTTTTTTTAGCCAAATTTTGAGATTTGCAAAGGATTCTGGGTAACAGAACCTGGTCCGAGCCCCGCAAGTCACCCCTCCTTGGATTCCCCTAGGTCTCTAGTTTTCAGAAATGCACAGGTTTGGTAGGTTTCCCTAGGTGGCGGCTGAGCTAGAGGCCAAAATCTACAAATAGTCACTTTGCTAAAAACAGCTCTGTTTTCTGTGATATGTCCACGTTGTGTTTTGGGGCATATCCTGTCGCGGGCGCTAGGCCTACCCACACAAGTGAGGTATCATTTTTATCGGGAGACTTGGGGGAACGCTGGGTAGAAGGAAATTTGTGGCTCCTCTCAGATTCCAGAACTTTCTGCCACAGAAATGTGAGTAACATGTGTATTTTTAGCCAAATTTTGAGGTTTGCAAAGGATTCTGGGTAACAGAACCTGGTCCGAGCCCCGCAAGTCACCCCTCCTTGGATTCCCCTAGGTCTCTAGTTTTCAGAAATGCACAGGTTTGGTAGGTTTCCCTAGGTGCCGGCTGAGCTAGAGGCCAAAATCTACAGGTAGGCACTTTGCAAAAAACACCTCTGTTTTTTTCCAAAATTTAGGATGTGTCCACGTTGCGCTTTGGGGTGTTTCCTGTCGCCGGCGCTAGGCCTACCCACGCAAGTGAGGTATCATTTTTATCGGGAGACTTGGGGGAACGCTGGGTGGAAGGAAATTTGTAGCTCCTCTCAGATTCCAGAACTTTCTGCCACAGAAATGTGAGGGACATGTGTTTTTTTAGCCAAATTTTGAGGTTTGCAAAGGATTCTGGGTAACAGAACCTGGTCCGAGCCACACAAGTCACCCCTCCTTGGATTCCCCTAGGTCTCTAGTTTTCAGAAATGTACAGGTTTGGTAGGTTTCCCTAGGTGCCGGCTGAGCTAGAGGCCCAAATCTACAGGTAGTCACTTTGCTAAAAACAGCTCTGTTTTCTGTGATATGTCCACGTTGTGTTTTGGGGCATATCCTGTCGCGGGCGCTAGGCCTACCCACACAAGTGAGGTATCATTTTTATCGGGAGACGTGGGGGAACGCTGGGTGGAAGGAAATTTGTGGCTCCTCTCAGATTCCAGAACTTTCTGCCACAGAAATGTGAGGAACATGTGTTTTTTTAGCCAAATTTTGAGGTTTGCAAAGGATTCTGGGTAACAGAACCTGGTCCGAGCCCCGCAAGTCACCCCTCCTTGGATTCCCCTAGGTCTCTAGTTTTCAGAAATGCACAGGTTTGGTAGGTTTCCCTAGGTGGCGGCTGAGCTAGAGGCCAAAATCTACAGGTAGTCACTTTGCTAAAAACAGCTCTGTTTTCTGTGATATGTCCACGTTGTGTTTTGGGGCATATCCTGTCGCGGGCGCTAGGCCTACCCACACAAGTGAGGTATCATTTTTATCGGGAGACGTGGGGGAACGCTGGGTGGAAGGAAATTTGTGGCTCCTCTCAGATTCCAGAACTTTCTGCCACAGAAATGTGAGGAACATGTGTTTTTTTAGCCAAATTTTGAGATTTGCAAAGGATTCTGGGTAACAGAACCTGGTCCGAGCCCCGCAAGTCACCCCTCCTTGGATTCCCCTAGGTCTCTAGTTTTCAGAAATGCACAGGTTTGGTAGGTTTCCCTAGGTGGCGGCTGAGCTAGAGGCCAAAATCTACAGGTAGTCACTTTGCTAAAAACAGCTCTGTTTTCTGTGATATGTCCACGTTGTGTTTTGGGGCATATCCTGTCGCGGGCGCTAGGCCTACCCACACAAGTGAGGTATCATTTTTATCGGGAGACATGGGGGAACGCTGGGTGGAAGGAAATTTGTGGCTCCTCTCAGATTCCAGAACTTTCTGCCACAGAAATGTGTGGAACATGTGTTTTTTTAGCCAAATTTTGAGGTTTGCAAAGGATTCTGGGTAACAGAACCTGGTCCGAGCCCCGCAAGTCACCCCTCCTTGGATTCCCCTAGGTCTCTAGTTTTCAGAAATGCAGAGGTTTGGTAGGTTTCCCTAGGTGGCGGCTGAGCTAGAGGCCAAAATCTACAGGTAGTCACTTTGCGAAAAACAGCTCTGTTTTCTGTGATATGTCCACGTTGTGTTTTGGGGCATATCCTGTCGCGGGCGCTAGGCCTACCCACACAAGTGAGGTATCATTTTTATCGGGAGACGTGGGGGAACGCTGGGTGGAAGGAAATTTGTGGCTCCTCTCAGATTCCAGAACTTTCTGCCACAGAAATGTGAGGAACATGTGTTTTTTTAGTTAAATTTTGAGGTTTGCAAAGGATTCTGGGTAACAGAACCTGGTCCGAGCCCCGCAAGTCACCCCTCCTTGGATTCCCCTAGGTCTCTAGTTTTCAGAAATGCACAGGTTTGGTAGGTTTCCCTAGGTGGCGGCTGAGCTAGAGGCCAAAATCTACAGGTAGTCACTTTGCTAAAAACAGCTCTGTTTTCTGTGATATGTCCACGTTGTGTTTTGGGGCATATCCTGTCGCGGGCGCTAGGCCTACCCACACAAGTGAGGTATCATTTTTATCGGGAGACGTGGGGGAACGCTGGGTGGAAGGAAATTTGTGGCTCCTCTCAGATTCCAGAACTTTCTGCCACAGAAATGTGAGGAACATGTGTTTTTTTAGCCAAATTTTGAGGTTTGCAAAGGATTCTGGGTAACAGAACCTGGTCCGAGCCCCGCAAGTCACCCCTCCTTGGATTCCCCTAGGTCTCTAGTTTTCAGAAATGCACAGGTTTGGTAGGTTTCCCTAGGTGGCGGCTGAGCTAGAGGCCAAAATCTACAAATAGTCACTTTGCTAAAAACAGCTCTGTTTTCTGTGATATGTCCACGTTGTGTTTTGGGGCATATCCTGTCGCGGGCGCTAGGCCT
This sequence comes from Pleurodeles waltl, assembly GCF_031143425.1. Taxonomy (NCBI): domain Eukaryota; kingdom Metazoa; phylum Chordata; class Amphibia; order Caudata; family Salamandridae; genus Pleurodeles; species Pleurodeles waltl. Next base: position 1,297,093,049 of record NC_090446.1, on the reverse strand, counting down.
ACCCACACAAGTGAGGTATCATTTTTATCGGGAGACTTGGGGGAACGCTGGGTAGAAGGAAATTTGTGGCTCCTCTCAGATTCCAGAACTTTCTGCCACAGAAATGTGAGTAACATGTGTATTTTTAGCCAAATTTTGAGGTTTGCAAAGGATTCTGGGTAACAGAACCTGGTCCGAGCCCCGCAAGTCACCCCTCCTTGGATTCCCCTAGGTCTCTAGTTTTCAGAAATGCACAGGTTTGGTAGGTTTCCCTAGGTGCCGGCTGAGCTAGAGGCCAAAATCTACAGGTAGGCACTTTGCAAAAAACACCTCTGTTTTTTTCCAAAATTTAGGATGTGTCCACGTTGCGCTTTGGGGTGTTTCCTGTCGCCGGCGCTAGGCCTACCCACGCAAGTGAGGTATCATTTTTATCGGGAGACTTGGGGGAACGCTGGGTGGAAGGAAATTTGTAGCTCCTCTCAGATTCCAGAACTTTCTGCCACAGAAATGTGAGGGACATGTGTTTTTTTAGCCAAATTTTGAGGTTTGCAAAGGATTCTGGGTAACAGAACCTGGTCCGAGCCACACAAGTCACCCCTCCTTGGATTCCCCTAGGTCTCTAGTTTTCAGAAATGTACAGGTTTGGTAGGTTTCCCTAGGTGCCGGCTGAGCTAGAGGCCCAAATCTACAGGTAGTCACTTTGCTAAAAACAGCTCTGTTTTCTGTGATATGTCCACGTTGTGTTTTGGGGCATATCCTGTCGCGGGCGCTAGGCCTACCCACACAAGTGAGGTATCATTTTTATCGGGAGACGTGGGGGAACGCTGGGTGGAAGGAAATTTGTGGCTCCTCTCAGATTCCAGAACTTTCTGCCACAGAAATGTGAGGAACATGTGTTTTTTTAGCCAAATTTTGAGGTTTGCAAAGGATTCTGGGTAACAGAACCTGGTCCGAGCCCCGCAAGTCACCCCTCCTTGGATTCCCCTAGGTCTCTAGTTTTCAGAAATGCACAGGTTTGGTAGGTTTCCCTAGGTGCCGGCTGAGCTAGAGGCCAAAATCTACAGGTAGGCACTTTGCAAAAAACACCTCTGTTTTTTGTGATATGTCCACGTTGTGTTTTGGGGCATATCCTGTCGCGGGCGCTAGGCCTACCCACACAAGTGAGGTATCATTTTTATCGGGAGACATGGGGGAACGCTGGGTGGAAGGAAATTTGTGGCTCCTCTCAGATTCCAGAACTTTCTGCCACAGAAATGTGTGGAACATGTGTTTTTTTAGCCAAATTTTGAGGTTTGCAAAGGATTCTGGGTAACAGAACCTGGTCCGAGCCCCGCAAGTCACCCCTCCTTGGATTCCCCTAGGTCTCTAGTTTTCAGAAATGCAGAGGTTTGGTAGGTTTCCCTAGGTGGCGGCTGAGCTAGAGGCCAAAATCTACAGGTAGTCACTTTGCGAAAAACAGCTCTGTTTTCTGTGATATGTCCACGTTGTGTTTTGGGGCATATCCTGTCGCGGGCGCTAGGCCTACCCACACAAGTGAGGTATCATTTTTATCGGGAGACGTGGGGGAACGCTGGGTGGAAGGAAATTTGTGGCTCCTCTCAGATTCCAGAACTTTCTGCCACAGAAATGTGAGGAACATGTGTTTTTTTAGTTAAATTTTGAGGTTTGCAAAGGATTCTGGGTAACAGAACCTGGTCCGAGCCCCGCAAGTCACCCCTCCTTGGATTCCCCTAGGTCTCTAGTTTTCAGAAATGCACAGGTTTGGTAGGTTTCCCTAGGTGGCGGCTGAGCTAGAGGCCAAAATCTACAGGTAGTCACTTTGCTAAAAACAGCTCTGTTTTCTGTGATATGTCCACGTTGTGTTTTGGGGCATATCCTGTCGCGGGCGCTAGGCCTACCCACACAAGTGAGGTATCATTTTTATCGGGAGACGTGGGGGAACGCTGGGTGGAAGGAAATTTGTGGCTCCTCTCAGATTCCAGAACTTTCTGCCACAGAAATGTGAGGAACATGTGTTTTTTTAGCCAAATTTTGAGGTTTGCAAAGGATTCTGGGTAACAGAACCTGGTCCGAGCCCCGCAAGTCACCCCTCCTTGGATTCCCCTAGGTCTCTAGTTTTCAGAAATGCACAGGTTTGGTAGGTTTCCCTAGGTGGCGGCTGAGCTAGAGGCCAAAATCTACAGGTAGTCACTTTGCTAAAAACAGCTCTGTTTTCTGTGATATGTCCACGTTGTGTTTTGGGGCATATCCTGTCGCGGGCGCTAGGCCTACCCACACAAGTGAGGTATCATGTTTATCGGGAGACATGGGGGAACGCTGGGTGGAAGGAAATTTGTGGCTCCTCTCAGACTCCAGAACTTTCTGCCACAGAAATGTGAGGAACATGTGTTTTTTTAGCCAAATTTTGAGGTTTGCAAAGGATTCTGGGTAACAGAACCTGGTCCGAGCCCCGCAAGTCACCCCTCCTTGGATTCCCCTAGGTCTCTAGTTTTCAGAAATGCACAGGTTTGGTAGGTTTCCCTAGGTGGCGGCTGAGCTAGAGGCCAAAATCTACAGGTAGTCACTTTGCGAAAAACAGCTCTGTTTTCTGTGATATGTCCACGTTGTGTTTTGGGGCATATCCTGTCGCGGGCGCTAGGCCTACCCACACAAGTGAGGTATCATTTTTATCGGGAGACGTGGGGGAACGCTGGGTGGAAGGAAATTTGTGGCTCCTCTCAGATTCCAGAACTTTCTGCCACAGAAATGTGAGGAACATGTGTTTTTTTAGCGAAATTTTGAGGTTTGCAAAGGATTCTGGGTAACAGAACCTGGTCCGAGCCCCGCAAGTCACCCCTCCTTTGATTCCCCTAGGTCTCTAGTTTTCAGAAATGCACAGGTTTGGTAGGTTTCCCTAGGTGGCGGCTGAGCTAGAGGCCAAAATCTACAGGTAGTCACTTTGCTAAAAACAGCTCTGTTTTCTGTGATGTGTCCACGTTGTGTTTTGGGGCATATCCTGTCGCGGGTGCTAGGCCTACCCACACAAGTGAGGTATCATTTTTATCGGGAGACGTGGGGGAACGCTGGGTGGAAGGAAATTTGTGGCTCCTCTCAGATTCCATAACTTTCTGCCACAGAAATGTGAGGAACATGTGTTTTTTTAGCCAAATTTTGAGGTTTGCCAAGGATTCTGGGTAACAGAACCTGGTCCGAGCCACACAAGTCACCCCTCCTTGGATTCCCCTAGGTCTCTAGTTTTCAGAAATGCACAGGTTTGGTAGGTTTCCCTAGGTGGCGGCTGAGCTAGAGGCCAAAATCTACAGGTAGTCACTTTGCTAAAAACAGCTCTGTTTTCTGTGATGTGTCCATGTTGTGTTTTGGGGCATATCCTGTCGCGGGTGCTAGGCCTACCCACACAAGTGAGGTACCATTTTTATCGGGAGACTTGGGGGAACATAGATTAGCAAAACAAGTACTATTGCCCCTTGTCTTTCTCTACATTTTTTCCTTCCAAATATAGGAGTGTGTGTAAAAAAGACATCTATTTGAGAAATTCCCTGTAATTCACGTGCTACTATGGTCACCCCGGAATTCAGAGATGTGCAAATAACCACTGCTCCTCAACACCTTATCTTGTGCCCTTTTTGGAAATGCAAAGGTTTTCTTGATAGCAATTTTTTACTCCTTATATTTCAGCAACTGAATTGCTGTATACCCGGTATAGAATGAAAACGCACTGCAGGGTGCAGCTCATTTATTGGCTCTGGGTTCCTCGGGTTCTTGATGAACCTACAAGCCCTATATATCCCCGCAACCAGAGGAGTCCAGCAGACGTAACGGTATATTGCTTTCGATAATCTGACATTGCAGGGAAAAGTTACAGAGTAAAACGTAGAGAAAAATTGATGGTTTTTTCACCTCAATTTCAATATTTTTCTTTTTCAGCTGTTATTTTCTGTAGGAAACCCTTGTAGGATCTACACAAATGACCCCTTGCTGAATTCAGAATTTTGTCTACTTTTCAGAAATGTTTAGGTTTCTGGGATCCAGCATTGGTTTCATGACCATTCCTGTCACTGACTGGAAGGAGGCTGAAAGCACAAAAAATTGCACAAATGGGGTATGCCCCAGTAAAATGCCAAAATTGTGTTGAAAAATTGGGTTTTCTGATTCAAGTCTGCCTGTTCCTGAAAGCTGGGAAGCTGCTGAGTTTAGCACCGCAAACCCTTTGTTGATGCCATTTTCAGGGGAAAAACCACAAGCCTTCTTCTGCAGCCACTTTTTCCAATTTTTTTGAAAAAAACGAAATTTTCACTGTATTTTGGCCAATTTCTTGGCCTCCTTCAAGGGAACCCACAAAGTCTGGGTACCTCTAGAATCCCTAGGATGTTGGAAAAAAAGGACGCAAATTTGGCTTGGTTAGCTTATGTGGACAAAAAGTTATGAGGGCCTAAGCGCGAACTGCCCCAAATAGGCAAAAAAAGGCCCGGCACAGGAGGGGGAAAAGGCCTGGCAGCGAAGGGGTTAATGCTTCACTGACAAGTCCAGGCGGGTGGTTATTGTGGCCAATAGATACCAACGGGTGTCATCAACGTTTTGTCACCTCCTCTGGGGGTTTCCGAACAAGTAGGTCAGACCCTCGCTATATATCACCAGAACATGCTAACATAATTACAACATATAGTGTAGGAAAATTGTGCCAACAGTGGCTAAAATCATCCTCACTAGGCGCGGTTACGACACACCTCAGTCTCCTGTCTAACAACACTGACTTACAAGATTTCTTGTCAGGCCCAAAGATACCACGTAGGAAGCATTTCTTGTATGATGTATACAATGAAATATGGAAACTTTCCCAACAAGAGGCTGCAGCCCGGTTAAGGCAGATAGATCAGGAAAATTTGAAAAAGGCATTAGCTGTTGTGGATAATGGGATTCACACCTTGTCCGACCGGGTATATACAATTAACAACATTGTTTCTTCTGCTATAGACATTATACGATCTGATATGTCTTCTTTATTTCATGGACAGAGTCAGACCAGGTCCGTTATGCAGTTGGGTTGGACACTTCAGACACTGAAGGCAGGTCGTGTTCCGTGGCAGCACTTCAGTGCCAGGGAAATATTTTTTTCCTTTAATTTGACGCGACAACAACAACTAATGGCTAAAAAGGAAGCGACTTATGTCATGCTTAACATTGAAAAGATAGAAAGACTGCCTTTTACCGTGGCAGAGATTCCTTCGGCAGAGTGGTTGATACAAGGGGTTATTAATCTGCCTATTTCTACATTACAATTCACTTCTTGTTTGAAACATGTTCTGGTAGGCAGATATGAAAAGTTGGGAGATAGTTACATCCATGAGGTGTGGGAGCTTCCCTTCTCGTACAAATGTCTCAATGGCATGAAAGAGGTCTTTCTTAGCAGTAGTGAATGCGAGACATCAGTCAGCCATTCGATGATTTGTAAGCAGCTGTCCTTGCATGGAGCGTGTAATGCCTCGGTTGCGAACTTGGCATGCTATCTGAAGGGAGTTCCAGTCCCCTTGATTAAACGCACATTCCAGGTGCTTTCAAACGGCAGCTACGTCCTTCTCAATAGTGAAGACTGTTGTGGCATGCGGGCCGGAATAGTTTACGTTGTTTCGGTCTCTAAGGTTGTTACATGCTGCGGGAACGTGTTGTTTCCCCCACTAAATTTAGGGAGGTAGCTGATATCTGGCCTCACATTGCTACTTCCAAGGTGAATTTTGACAAGTTAAGTAGACTGAAGGCTTTATTGTTTCAGAAGCATGTGGCCCTTACATCTGCACGCAAGACTTACGCACTTCAAGTGGCAAGGTCATCGGCAGAAATACAGTCCCTGTTTAATCTGAACTTTCCAAGACACTTTGGTGAACTTGTGGGATGTATATTTAATGCGTCCAGCACATTTTTTCAAAGCTGTTGGTATTGGTTTTGTTCACACCTTTTCCTCTATATTCGGTTTGATACCTTCGGCTATTCACTCAATTTTCGGAAGCATTTTTGGGGGCTTTCCAATAACTTTGGCTTTATTAGCTGGCATTTTGCTGTTACTGTTGTTTTTCCGCAATGGCTGTCCCGCCGCAACAAGGACAAATGAAGGCGCTCCCATCAGCGCAGCTGTGTCGTGAACGCATGATGCAGCAGTTTGGAGCAACACTCCTGGAACATTTGGGGTGTGACTGGTCTCTGTCATTCAGACCGGTTTTGGATTGTGTGCAGCCCGTGTTTCGGTGCCGTTGGTGCTCTTTTGAACATGCACTGGAAGTTTGTCTTTCACAGCAACGCCCCTCAGTGATTGATGCTGATCTGTTGATGTTCTCGTTGAGGGTTCATTACCAGACATGTGCGCTGCGGCTACGTTTGCTCAGAGAAGCTGATTACGAGCTACCCTTCCTGTTAATAGGCACTGCACGGGATGCCGCCTTGGTTGACACTGGGGCTATGGAACACCCCTTCTTAGTAGTTTTTGGTTTGGATTTACCGGTTTTGTCATCTGCCGAAGTGGAGGATCTCCTGCTTTCCATGACTGATGCTTGATTTGGAACTGTCCTAAATTGACATTTTCCTTTGAATTCGGCTCTTGGCTGCATGCTCATTTTTTAAATTGCTGAGTAATATGCTTGTGTGTCCTCTTGACTTGTCAAAATTAAGTAGGGTTTTAGATATATTTTAGGTTAGGGCATTTTAGCTTTGGCTTGAACCCCTTTCTACCGACAAGGGGAGGGTGTTGTGTAGCCATTTCAAGTATAGCTCCATGCACGTTAGTTTAACATACTAGGCCGCTGTGCACTTTGCCCTAGATATATTTTATTCAGCTCCGCATTGTTATTTTACAATAACCAGTTTTTACGGTCTTGTTTTAATTTCTTCTATCGCACTGTTTAGCTTAGCTCAGCACTGTGTTCTCAAATAATGCATTCTTGATCGTCCTGTGCTTCAGTCAAGGCTACAGTCTGGTACATTGCTGGTAAACATAGTAGAAGTTTAGTCTCCAGCATTCGTAAAAAAACACACATCCTTACATAGGGACATTTTCTTAGAACATCTGGGTGTTAGTTATAAAAACACTTTCTAGTCCTAGTACATGTCAAGAGGGAGATTCCAGCCAGGGAACCACAACTGTATGCTGAATGCCCCGTTGCAGATGCTGATGCAGATTACAGGCCTTTGCTCAGGTATGAGGGTTGATGTCCTCCCGGGGGAACATGAAAGGCAGGCTTAGAGCTTAACATGCTGTGCTCGAAATATAACTTAGAGAGAGAATAATCTAGTGGCACTATGATAGCCTTATTCTTGTGCTTCACTCTCATCGTTACTATTTTAATATTATTGTGTTGTGTAGTTCTGGTTGTTGCAGCTCACGCTTTGTTATCCAAAATGCAGTCGTTTTATTAAACCAATCCTTAAAACTTATACTGCCTTTATTGCCATTTATATATGAGACCGCACTGTGTATGAGAGAACCGGTTGTGACCTGAGTGACCACGACTTCCCTGAGAAGTACTGAGATGTCATGCGCTCGGCTGCCCAATTGTCTCTACCATTTGGGAGAGATAAGGTACTGCTAGTTAGCTGGAGCAAAACCCGGATTTGGAGTGACAAGCGTCATCTACCGTGGGCCAGACTCAGTCTCCCACATCGTGGACGATCTTGTTGCTCAAAAAGCAGTAGTCTCATTAAGATAATGAGAGCCTACGCGACACCCTGAAACCGGTCCTAGGATGCTTTTTTCTGGTCCAGGGAGGACCTGGCCTGGCAGTTCGGGCTGGACTGTTCCCATGGGGAACAGGGTCAAGACTGATTTGCATATGGCTGGGTCCTTGCTGGAATGGCATGGCAAGCAAAAAAAACGAATGTTTGATTTGCCCTGCATTCCGTCCATCATCTGTTGTTTTTGCGTTGTCGCCCCAAGTGGGAAGTGTATGCCCAGACGTGGGTCCCGTGCTTGCTATGCCACCACATTCAAGATAGCGTGACTGATGAAGGGTGATACCCTGAAACCGGTCCTAGGATGCTTTTTTCTGGTCCAGGGAGGACCTGGCCTGGCAGTTCGGGCTGGACTGTTCCCATAGGGAACAGGGTCAAGACTGATTTGCATGTGGCTGGGTCCAAGCTGGAATGGCATGACAAGCAAAAAAACTGATGGATTAAACCCAGATCTGTGACTGGGGGTGAATGTTTGATTTGCTCTGCATTCCGTCCATCATCTGTTGTTTTTCCAAAATCCGAAAGCAGCAGTTTCTAGGGGCAGGTCAGATCTGAGGTGTTGGAATAGATCTATATGAAAGTTTCTGCTCGAGTTCATTAATGGCTGATGAGAGGGAAATCAAGGAGATAACCTGCATTCCAGCATGAAATAGTCCCTTTGCTTTACCTTGTGTGAAGCTGCAGTGAAGCCAGGTTTAACCTGCAGCACCTGCAGTTAGTTCACAACTCGCATACATAGCACCAGAGCTTAGCTGTGCACACTGATAACTGAATGAATGTGCATAAATCAAGACTCCAGACTCTTGGATTTAGCATCAGCCTGGTGGCTTTCAGGGCAAAAGTTAATCTTATTGAGAGTAGAATTTTTAAGGGGCAGGTGGAAGTTGCGACCCCATCCAAAATTCATTGACTTCCTTGTGCCCTCCCTACCATGTGCATGACCCTTTAGGCCAGCGGCTCTTGACCTGTGGTCTATGGAACGATGGGGGTCTGCGAAGCCTACTCAGGAGGTCTGTGACTCCTTAGAAATTAAATAATATTAACAGATTAATAGAATGTATCTAAATAAAGAAGTAAAATTGGTCAATGAAAACTTGAAAACGTTCAGTTCATGTGCAGGAATTTGAAATGAAAAATGAAATGAAATGGAAATGAAAATTATTTTTTATATAGCGCACTACTGCCCAAAGGCGGTTAAAAAGCCTAGTTTTCAGGGCTTTCCCAAATACATGAAGACCTGTACATTTCTTCAGAGTAAAGGAATTCAATTTTTTGGCTGTACAGTGAATGAAGCTCCTGCCTTCCCAGTGAGCTCTTTCAGCTTTCGGAACCATCACATTAAGTGCTGAGGTGGCATCACAAGATTCTGGATGGGAAGTACCAAATGAATATCTGTAAATAAATAAAGTATGTCATTTGTGTATTATTTTGTGGTTCAGATCATTGAAATTGCTTAGGCCAGGACCCCGGGCTTCCAGTAATGACTCCGTATGGGGTCCCCTAATTACAGTAATGATTAATTGGCAGTTCACATAAGTCAAAAGCTTAAGGACCATTGTTCTAGCCTAAAGAAGTATGCGCATGCTCACTTCCTTATTGGCTCCTAAGGCATCACTTGCTATGTCATCAATGGAATTGCAAGTGGCAGAAAGGGAATGCTCTTAAAAAAACTGCAAATTTCCTAGAATTTCCCTTCTTTCTTCACCAGAGCAAACAATGCAGCATGAGCCAAGAGCCATCCCGGTAATGAACGGAATGGCCAAAGGAGCTACCTAAGCAAGGGGAGCATGAAGCTGTTTCATCATCCTCCTTGGCAACAGCAAGAGTTTTTTCCAGCACGCTCCTGCTCCAGCTTTCCCTCTTCGGCCCCAGTGCTAGGCAAGAACCCAGGATGGAGTCTATATTTAGTCACTGGCTAGGCTACCGATGTAGGTCAAAGATCATATTCGTTGCAAGGGGTGACTCTGCTCCAACCCCTTAGCCCACCGAGAGCCAACCACATCAATCAACTGGAGTCCCTAATCTGCAGAGGCCCTGCTCCAGCCCTTCCAATGCCAGCCCGGACCCAGCCACTCTTCATATGTTGGTAAGAGCTATCTTCAGAGCTCTAGCAGGGTTATAACACAGGCCCTGGTTCCTCTTTCCCCATGGTATATGGGTGTGGTCCAAGCCTTCCCTCATCATGGTGGGTCAGCGTGACCACTTTGCAAATGTGTATATGTGTGATACTGTCTGCAGCTTGCTGTGTGAACTGTGCTGAGGACTGATGTCTGGAAATCAAAGTGAAAAATCATGTAATTTATATCAAAGAACTTTGCCTTGAAGCAATGGGAAGCATAATTATTTTAATTGGGCAATTTGTGAACAATGAGTCAATTTTTCATATTTTTGCACTGGCAGAGCTTTAGTCCAAGAATTGTTACAATAGTGCACCTAGTCCCTGAACATGTGTAGTAAACACATTTAAGAGATGTGCCTTGCTGTCCTCTTTATCAACTGTTGTGTCATGAAGGAATGAATCAATCTGTTTTCTTTTCACCAGCTGCAGGCTAAGCCTTCCCAGTCCTCTCAAGGTGCTTAGCCACCACTGAGCAGCACTGGTAGGTATATAGCTACCTTGCTCGCTGTGCCACTGGATTCAAGCTAGCCTGGCTGATGAGGGGTGATACCCCAAAACTGGTCCCAGGATGCTTGTTTAGGGTCTAGGGAGGACCTGACTTGGCAGTTCGGGCTGGACTGTTCCCATGTGGAGCAGGGTCAAGACTGATTTCCATATGGCTGGATCCAAACTGGAATAACAAGCAAAATAACAATGGATTAAACCCACATCTGTGACTGGGGGTGAGAGTTTGAAAAGTTTCAACACTCTGTCCATCATTTTATTTTGTGATGTTGCTATGTGCGCCCTAAGTGGCTGGAGTATGCCCAGGCGTGGGTCTCTTGTTCGCTGCGCCACTGGATTCAAGCTAGCCTGGCTGATGAGGGGCGATACCCTGAAACCGGTCCCAGGATGCTTGTTTCCGGTCCAGGGAGAACCTGGCTTGGCAGTTCGGGCTGGACTGTTCCAATGTGGAGTAGGGTCAAGACTGATTTGCATATGACTGTGTCCAAACTGGGGTGACGTGGCATGTGAAATAATGATGGATTAAACCCAGATCTGAGACTGGGGGTGAGTGTTTGAAAAGTTTCAGCACTCCATGCATCATTTTATTTTGTGATGTAGGTATATAGCTGCTACCTGCCATTATGTTGGTTGTCATAGGTGTTGGTTTTGACAGTCTGGCGACCATAGTCAGTGAGCATACATATCACTGTATATACATATCACTGTAACTGGGTCCCATAGTTGGATTGAATCAATTGAAAATAATTATAAATTATTTGTTCAATGAAAACCCACGGATTCTGAAAGTGGCAGCCCAATGTGTCACTTTACCACTAATGATTTTAATAAGAAATGTTTGGCGTGGACATAGAATGCAATCAACTCCAACTGATTGTCTCAGGATGATGACAATATAATGATAATCACTTGTTTTATATTTAAATAAATATCACTGATTTGTAGTTTATCCAAAGTAAATGTAGTTGTTTTTCCGACCTTGGAAGGAAATAAGCCTGAGTTCATACTTGTGGTCTGTAGTTCACAACAGACGTCAGCAGAGAGCCAGTCTGTTGGCCCAGTGGGTAGACAAAACATGATCAGAGCTCCCCAATATCCTTGGTACCTGCGTAAGAAGTTTATCTTGTCCAGGTTTATCTTTGTATTCTGGTACATATTATAATCATTGATAATCATTTATAATCATTGAGCTGGATTAATTACTTAAACGTAGACATAAGAAACACGAGAGTGCTGCTTTACTAAGGGCGACAACGTACAGCTTGTGAGCCATTTATTAAACAAAGTTAGTATTTCCAGCCAAAACTTGGTTTTATTTATCCAAAATTAAAAATGTGTATTTGCCAACAATGTGTGTATATTTCTGAAAACTAACAAGCTGATCTTTAAGGGCAAACTTATTGCGATTCAAGTTGGTACTTAGGGTGGATTTCAGTCCTTCGTGCCAGGGGGTACTTCAGCTATTTCTTTGATTTCTTGAATACTGGAGGAATTTCATCTAAATTTATCAGACTTGACATGCCATTATAACTACTGCTTTTGAAACCTGTGCAATTTGTAACAGGTGTGAGTAGCTTATCTAGTGCTGTTTCACACAAGGCTACAAGTACAAGAAGGAAGAGTATAACTCAAGGATAAATATAAGGAATAACTTGAATTTAAATTTATATATAAGCTATCTTTTACCCCTTTGGCAACCTCGCCTTTCTGCAAAGTAGGTGTACATCACATTTGTCATTTTAGTGTATTGTAGATGCACTTTCAAACACTATATTGTCACATTTATTAGGCTCCATTCATCCATTTATATATTATGCACAAAATACACTTTGTTTAGCTGCAAAGAAAAACTTGTTAAGTCTTTGTGTAGGAGGTTCACAAAAAAGCAATTATGGCTTTAGCAATGGGAACATTTACAATTGGTACTCTAATTTTCAAAGCAACGTTATAGAATTCCTGCATAAAGCATCTGGATGTCGCAGTTTACAAAAATGTATGCAAGGGGTTATTTGCACCCTGGTGACTGGCTGAGTGTTAGGTTCGCCTTTATCTGTAGCTTTAGAAAGTACTCAAAAAGGGAAACAATTTCAGCAGCACTAACCTGCTGTAAACCACTGGATATATTGCTCCTAAAACTTTTCATCGCTGATAACCTTTTATTTACATTCTTGGTTTGGTGGGAAGGAAATGTTGGACACACTCATTGGTAGAAAGTCTGTGCATTATTTTTTTAGGACTAATAGTTTAAAGGACTTAGGCCCTCATTTCAACCTCGGCGGTCTTTTTCAAAGACCGCTGAGGTTACTCCGGGTCAAAGACCGCCAGTGGTGGTGGTCTTCCGCCAATCATATCAGGACTGCTGGCAGCCCTCCGCCCTTTTACGGACGGAGAGCCGCTGCTCCACCTCCACCGCCACGTCATCAGAACACCGCCCACCGAATCACGTCCCAGGATTCGGCGTGGCGGTGTTCTGGTGACGGGGTGCTGGCGGCGGAGCAGCCCCCATGGATCCCGCTCCCTCCTGGAGGATCACCGGAACAGGTAAGGTGATCATCCGTTAGGGGAGGGGGTGGGGGGCTGTTGTGTGTTGTGTGCATGCATGGGGGTGTGAGTGTGTAGAGGGGTTGTGTGAGTGCGTGTATGCATGCAGGGGTGTATTGTGTGTATGGGAAATGTGATGCATATGTCTGTGTGCATGTATGTGTGCGTGTATGAGTGGTGTGAGTGTGCGTGTAGGGGGTGTGGGGGTGCGTGTGGGTGTTTCTATGGGGGGGATGGGGAGGGGGTCCTACCACCTTTGGCACCTTTGAGGGGTGGTAGGGGGGTCGTGGGTGTTGGGGGAGGACTCAGGGGAGGGGGAAAGGGGAGGGGGAGACCCCAATCAGTGCCAGGGAACGAATTCCCTGGCACTGATATTGCCTACCGCCATGGATTCCGTGGTGGTAGAAAACCCCACGAAATCCATGGCGGTATGCAGGGTCCTGATACAGCCGGCGGTCTAGTGACGGCCGCCGGGCTGGAGACCGACGTCTCCAGTTAATCGGTCGTTACCACCCTGGCGGTCGATGTGTAAAAGTGGCGTTTTTTCTATGGCGGTCACCGCCATGGTCGTAATTCAATTTTTTTTCGCCGGCCTGTTGGCGGTATTACCGTCGCTTTTACACCGACTGCCAGGGTTGTAATGAGGGCCTTATTTCTAAAAGATGTTTTTTTCATCTGACTACAGTGGATAAGGCAAGGCGAATAAAAATGGATAAGAGATCCTATTATTCTCATTCCATCACCGTTAAATGCCCACATGAAGACATTGGAAAGGAGAAGCCATGAGAGGAGAGGATTCCAGATTGATCCTTGGATTATGATATCAATTTCGAGTGGGAGTAATTATTAGAAGATGACAAACCTTCTTCACAGATCAGTGAAAGTAAGGTAACAGAAATCAGCCAAATATGTGTCCATTCTTATAAAGCACATCCAGTGAGGCCCCTTGAAGAAAAAGTTCCAGTTGAAGCATCTTGCAACTTTCTCAGGTGAAAGGCATGAGGTCCAATTGATCTTGGCCAGTGTGCTACATCAAGGCCCAGAGAGCCTGGCCTAAAGTAGTAAGTTCCCTCAAAAAAAATGGCAGATGCATTTAGATCAGTCCGACCCACTGATGTGAAATGTATAAATGGTTGGACTATTCTGCTTCACAGGATGAAGCATTTTTCTATTGTCACTGAATGTTTCACAAATTGTAAAACTGCACTGAAAAATGAAATGGGACTAGTACAACGCAAAATATTTGCATCACACAAAGAAGCCTTCATTATGTAGGGCAGGGGTTAAAGAAACATAGAAATGACGTCTGTACTGAAAGATTTTAGTGATGCCTATGTTAAAGACATAAAGGAAAACCATCATATATCAACACAGTAGTTACGATTCTACGCTTTACCTGCAAAACAAAAGTTGCCCAAAGAGAGCATGGGTCAGTTAGCTCAACAATGGAATTGTAAAGGAAATCTTATATTTAATTTCAGAGATTACAGCGTTATTAAAAAGAATCCCAATGAACCAAAAATACATATTATTTACATTCACCCATCCATAATGAGCTACACTCAGTTATGGCTATTCTAGTCTGAAAAAGCATTGCGGACAGCCTAAATGGCAGTTTATTTTCCATTCTTGCAGATGAGACAAAGTATTTCAGCAAAACAGAACAGTTATTGGTTGTGACATACTTTTATATTAAAACTGTTCATGAAAGATTTTTGAAACTTTATACAGCAGATTGCCTTGATGGTCCCTGATGAGCAGTGTACAGGTATTAAAAGTTAAGGGAATGCTATCCTCACCTAGACATATTGGTTTTCCAATGTGCATGCTTTGTGGGCAATACATATGAAGCTGGAAAGTAGTGGGTAGCTCGTGTGTGTGGTGATCAGCCTATGGGTAATATGGTAATATGTTGGACCAGTAAGGAAAAACAGACGTTCGAGCCTATTGGCCACGTACAGCTACTTGGAGAAGTCAAGCTGGGAGAAGGTGACAGCATGGATGGGTGTCCTGAAGAGGGCTTGTGGAAGGAGGATAGAAAGGGGTAGCAGGGATATTACTTAACTGAATTATGTCAGCTTTTCCCTAAACTTTGGAGGAGGTAAGATTATTTTTGACAGAGTGCTGAGGAGGGGGAGCGGGAGTCAACAATATGTGTACAGGGAGTGCAGAATTATTAGGCAAGTTGTATTTTTGAGGATTAATTTTATTATTGAACAACAACCATGTTCTCAATGAACCCAAAAAACTCATTAATATCAAAGCTGAATATTTTTGGAAGTAGTTTTTAGTTTGTTTTTAGTTTTAGCTATGTTAGGGGGATATCTGTGTGTGCAGGTGACTATTACTGTGCATAATTATTAGGCAACTTAACAAAAGAAAATATATACCCATTTCAATTATTTATTATTACCAGTGAAACCAATATAACATCTCAACATTCACAAATATACATTTCTGACATTCAAAAACAAAACAAAAACAAATCAGTGACCAATATAGCCACCTTTCTTTGCAAGGACACTCAAAAGCCTGCCATCCATGGATTCTGTCAGTGTTTTGATCTGTTCACCATCAACATTGCATGCAGCAGCAACCACAGCCTCCCAGACACTGTTCAGAGAGGTGTACTGTTTTCCCTCCTTGTAAATCTCACATTTGATGATGGACCACAGGTTCTCAATGGGGTTCAGATCAGGTGAACAAGGAGGCCATGTCATTAGATTTCCTTCTTTTATACCCTTTCTTGCCAGCCACGCTGTGGAGTACTTGGACGCGTGTGATGGAGCATTGTCCTGCATGAAAACCATGTTTTTCTTGAAGGATGCAGACTTCTTCCTGTCCCACTGCTTGAAGAAGGTGTCTTCCAGGAACTGGCAGTAGGACTGGGAGTTGAGCTTGACTCCATCCTCAACCCGAAAAGGCCCCACAAGCTCATCTTTGATGATACCAGCCCAAACCAGTACTCCACCTCCACCTTGCTGGCGTCTGAGTCGGACTGGAGCTCTCTGCCCTTTACCAATCCAGCCACGGGCCCATCCATCTGGCCCATCAAGACTCACTCTCATTTCATCAGTCCATAAAACCTTAGAAAAATCAGTCTTGAGATATTTCTTGGCCCAGTCTTGACGTTTCAGCTTGTGTGTCTTGTTCAGTGGTGGTCGTCTTTCAGCCTTTCTTACCTTGGCCATGTCTCTGAGTATTGCACACCTTGTGCTTTTGGGCACTCCAGTGATGTTGCAGCTCTGAAATATGGCCAAACTGGTGGCAAGTGGCATCGTGGCAGCTGCACGCTTGACTTTTCTCAGTTCATGGGCAGTTATTTTGCGCCTTGGTTTTTCCACACGCTTCTTGCGACCCTGTTGACTATTTTGAATGAAACACTTGATTGTTCGATGATCACGCTTCAGAAGCTTTGCAATTTTAAGAGTGCTGCATCCCTCTGCAAGATATCTCACTATTTTTGACTTTTCTGAGCCTGTCAAGTCCTTCTTTTGACCCATTTTGCCAAAGGAAAGGAAGTTGCCTAATAATTATGCACACCTGATATAGGGTGTTGATGTCATTAGACCACACCCCTTCTCATTACAGAGATGCACATCACCTAATATGCTTAATTGGTAGTAGACTTTCAAGCCTATACAGCTTGGAGTAAGACAACATGCATAAAGAGGATGATGTGGTCAAAATACTCATTTGCCTAATAATTCTGCACTCCCTGTATATTCAAGTCTAGTGGGTAGAGAATTGAGAGTAGTTGGTCATTGGATTTATCAGCCTGTACTCTGTTCTAGTTTTGTAACGCAGGGCACATGGCTCCACCCACCTGAGTATAAGGTCTTGTTTAGCTTTTGTACATCAGTTGTTGCTTTAATTTCGAGTAAAGCATTGAATATTGTTTGTTGCATTGAATGACATAGAATCCTTAAACTTATGTGATTTACTAGAATATGTGACATTAACTATCTTGGGGCACCCCGTATGTCAAGAAGAACTCTTTACATCAGTGAGCGTTTATGCCATCTGCCTGGCGTTGGGTTGTAAGAAGGCTAGGACCCAATTCAGTACAGATCTTTTGAAGCAGATTCATTCTTTGGAGTCTTGCAGGTGGCCAAAAGTTCTTTAATTGACAGTATTTAGTTACTGACATCAAGGAACATTGTTTCAGTTATGTAGAACATATGGGTGTCAGATTGTCAGTCATCCAAGGGAAGATTGCATAAGATGTTTTAACTATTGTGTCCGGGCTCTTTCTATTACCTTGCCAGTAATGTCAAGCTGGATACTAAATGAACCATCTCAAGACCTGAACAGATGAAATTAAGGGTTTCTTGTGCAACCATGTAATGAGAGTGTTTTTTCCACTCTTCAGGAAGAGTGCCTGTAGAGAGAGTTGCACAGTATGAAACATTGTTACGAAGTTAGAGCCTACAATGCTACTTTGTTGTGGCTGGGGCAAGGATCCATGGTGCATATTTTCATGGACATGTCTGGTGTCCAGACTGGGCAATAAGAGGAAGAATGATGGAGTTCCCTTGCATCAAGTCAAATTCTGGACAGAGGGTCACATTTATGGAAAAAAATCCTGGACCAAGGCGACATTTATGGACAGAAATATTGGACAAGGTGTCTATGAAAGGTGTCTAAGCAAACATTGGCAGCAGGCACAATGATTAATAAGGGATAATGTTGTCATAGGATACTACTCACTTAGTATCAATGATACTGGGAGCAGTGCAATGAAAGTGAACATTGAACTGGTAGAACTCCTTCAGGATGGCTTTGGGGGCTATGCCCAGCCTTTTCCTGAGCTTCAAAGGATGCCTACCTTGTCACCGACAGATGAAGCTCACACCTAGGCCTGCCTCCCCTTTGTCTCTCTAGTCAGGCTGGCACTAAACCCAGTGGGGGTAGAGGTACTAACCAGAACTGGAGTCCTCGGGCTAGCACTGGGCATAAAATTGGTCCCTGTATCTGACCTGCGCTCCATAGAGGTTAGCCTTACATTTCGCTTTGACCCTGTTCAGCGCGACCAGATAACCATTTTGGCGCTTTGTGCTTTTTGTCACTATTTTTAAATGTAAAATTTCATATCTCTGGTTCTACTTATTGGGGTTTGTCATTTTGGTGTCATTTTATTTATTACATTTTCTCTGTTTTTCTAAATTGGTTTGGAATTTTTCTTGTTTTGTGTTTTCACTTTATTATTGATTGAGTGCTTTACACATTGCCTCTAAATTAAGCCTGACTGCTTTGTGCCAGGCTACTAAAGAGTTGTACACAAGTTTATTTAATGACTTTAGTGGTTCACCATGGCAAGGATTCTGATTATGTTTTGAAGTGGGTTCTCATCCCCTTCAACTAATACACCAATGGCCTACACATTTGCTCCAAGTTGCTACACTACTTTACTGGCTAGTTGCACTAATACCATTTTT
The DNA here is from genome assembly GCF_031143425.1 of Pleurodeles waltl. Taxonomy (NCBI): domain Eukaryota; kingdom Metazoa; phylum Chordata; class Amphibia; order Caudata; family Salamandridae; genus Pleurodeles; species Pleurodeles waltl. Next base: position 1,297,074,755 of record NC_090446.1, on the reverse strand, counting down.
TAATTGAAGGCTTCCAATAGCAATGAAAAAAGCAATGGTCTATTTCTATTTATATAGTAAATCAGCACCTGTGATATAACTGTGTTAGTTGAACGTGGATTAAAGTTGAAGGTGATGGGAAAGGTTTACAGAACCAGTGGCTTGTACAGTTGCTGAAAAATTATCAGCTCTCTTAAATGGCAAGGCGCTACCTTGGAATGGATTTGTTTTTAAGAGATCTACTTTTTTAGTGGGCAAAGTGCTACTGAAATCTACATGTGCTACAAAGAAATACGCTTGTCCTACCTACTCTCTAAATCAGATCGTTGAGCAAAACAGATACGTAACTGTTTTTTAATTTTGCTTTATTTAGTCTGCAAACAAAATGAATGATTGGCAATAATGCAGATGTAAAATATGTTTTCTTGTGTGCAGATCTCTGTAGTAGGCGCACTAACCCACTTATATAGGACAATGACTGGAACCTGTGGCTAATAAATTACACAAAACTACTGCAGCTGGCCCATTAACCACCTGAGCTTTCTCACTGGGTATAACATAGTTGATCTGTAGGGCAATACACATTGATCTCTAAGTGCATTTACCCTCAGGTTGTGAACAGTGACTAGAACCTGTGACTTATAGGTGAAACGTGTGTCTCTTGAGACTGCTGCTACCTCACTGAACTATATCACCAGGTATGGTGCCAGTCCAGAGCAGATTGCAGCTTGATCTCGGCAATGGGTACATTTCATGTTACATCTTAACTACATTGTAAACAAGAACATACACTGTTTAGCTTTTTAGTTCTTCCTCCGTTCTGCCTCTCATTAAGAAAACATAGGTTTGTTGGCCAGTGGTCTTTTTTATTATATATATATATATATATATATATATATATACATATATACACACATATATATATATATATATATATATATATATTTTATTTTTTTATTTTTTTTAAATTTATTTATTTATTTATTTTTATTTACCCCTTTTGATTTTCTGCTATTACTGCTCTTATTTCTCTTCATCTCAGTCCTCTTTTTGCTTTGTGCTGATCCTGTTTTTCCATTCTTTCCTCTTTGATGCATTTTCTCTTGCATGCATGAGGAGGGTGCTGGTGAAGTAGCAAGAGGAGCAGAATCATCTTCACTGATTTGCTGATGGTTAGCTTAATATTGTAAAGACATCTAAAGAACACAGAGACAAAGAGTGCCTGAGAACCATATACATCTGCAGAAGCACACACAAGTACACACACTTCAGACACACCTCAGGCAAACAAATGCTCTGCAGTTACAAAAAACCCGCCACAGGCACTCATCCATCCTGCATGACACACAAACCATCCTGCTGTTAAACACCCTGCACAGTCACACACACATCCCCCTTACTTGAGTTCTCCATCTGGACAGCCCTCTTGCCTAACACACATACCATGAAGTCTTGTACAAACACAAACACATCACCCCAACCATCACAGGCAGGTATAAAGAACTGCACGCCGCCCCTTCAGGGACATAAAATCACCCAAAGACAACACACACCACACAAATATACACATCCACCCGGCAGACACCCTGCAAAGACACACACTATAGGTGATCCATACCCCAGCAAACCCACTGCCTCAAAGCTATACAATAGTGGCTCTTAATCTATGTCTGCAACGCCTCTGCAGGGAGTCAGCAGACTCATATGGCCTCTAACCATTGTTTTCTGTAGCATTCGTAAACACATTGTAAATAACTATTCACAGTTGGCTTTTACTAATCATCGTATTTATCGAGCGCGCTAATCACTGGTGAGGGTATCAGGCACTGTTCTAGCTGCATCTCTCTCAGTAGAACAGTCATGTGTTGAGATCTCTTCTGAGCTCCTGGATGGGGGGAGATGTTCTCAGGTGAGGTAGAGGCTGTTCCAGGCCTTTGCTGCTAGATATGTGAACGAGCGACCACCATGAGTGCTGAGGCAAATTTGTGGTGTGGTCGCGAGGGAGAGAGAGGTGGAACTAAGGAGTCTGAAGCGGTGGTGGAAGTTAATGCGGTGGTTGAGGCAAGCTGGTCCTAGGTTGTGGACAGATTTGTACACAAACATCAGGATCTTGAACTGGCAACATTTGTGTGTGGGGAGCCGGTGGGGGTTTCTTAGGTGGGGGGTGACGTGTGTTCTTTTCAGGAGGTCTAGGATGAGTCTGGTGGCAGAGTTCTGGATAATTTGATGCTTTTTCATTAGTGCAGTGGTGAATTTGGTGTAGAGCACGTTTCTATAGTCTAGTCGGCTTGTGTGACAGTCTGTCTGGTTTTGAGCAGGAGCCCTTTAAAGACCTTACAGAGCATTCGAAGGATGAGGAAGCAGACAGAGGAGATCGCAGTGACTCGGCGCTTCATGTTGAGTTTGTTGTCTATGATGATTTCTAGGTTACTGGGTGACTTATAGGGGGGTGGTGTCCCAGCTCGGCTGGCCACCAGGAGTCGTCTCGAGGTGAGGGGGTTTTATCAAACAGTAGTACCTTTGTTTTGTCGGTATTGAGTTGGAGGCATCTGTCCTCCGTCCATTTTGCAACACTGTTCATGCAGTTGTGAAAGTTGGATTTCATTGTGGGGGTTTCTTTTTGTAGATGGTGAATATTTATCGTGGAAAAAGTCAGCGAGGGAGTCACATATGTTCCTAAAAGGAATGTGTTTAAGGAACAATAAAACTTATTATTTGAAGTAAACTGTATTCCCTCATCATTGTATCTGCTATATCCATTAAATAAAATGAGTAATGATATATTTTAAAAAATGATGAGATTTTGAAACGTTTTTAGTCAGAAGCTGATTGCTTGCTACCTTAGGATGGAGCAACTGTGTATGCGAACTGTCGGAGTTTGCCTTCAAACACGCTCTGACCTGAACTTGCAGTCAGCCTGTGGTTAAAAACATTGCATTGCTCATGATTTTTTTTAAAACCCTACATGTCTACACACTTAGAGAATCAGTGTTGTAATCACTCACTGATTTATTCATGTATACACAGGTAGACTGCTTTACATTGTCAGGCCTTTACGGACTCCAAACAACTACACTTCTTTTATTGGAAAGGGGACATGCTAGCATTTATAAGCAGAGCTGAAACACTTTCACGAGCAGAGCACCAAGAGGCGTCAAAAGGCAGCATGTACTCTGGCATAATGGGCGCCAGATCTAGCTTTTATGTATTCCATATCTCTGTGGCCTTTTGACATAAAATTGTGCAGGGTCTCCAGCTTTGCCTATACCAAGATCGATTGCTTCTGAGTGTCTGTTCAAGATCAATGTCAATCCAGTTACTACTCCTGATTCACCATTTCTGCTGCTGAAATCTCTGAGGTCACATGATTGCCTGTTGATTTGTGAATAAAACTTGCGTCTTACACCAGTGTGAAATCACTCTCCTATCTAAACATGCAGAGGAAAGTAGTCTCTACTTATTTGTGTAGTTTTTGTGTATTTATGTTGAGGTTTAAATTGATTGTAGAAATCATTTGGGATTCCCTGGCTTCCAGTTGTGATTAAATGGAGGCAAACTGTCACACAGAAACAGATAGCTAACAAGATTTGCAGACCTCGGAACCCTGAATGCACTAATGTAGCTCTCTCAGAAGGCATATAGAAAGAAACTTCTAATGTAATCAGCATCCCTGGATTGAAGAGTGGGAACTCACTAGGCAAACAATAGTCAAACAATAGTCAATAAATAACTTCCAAGAGAAGAGGAAGGCTAGAAGAGGGTTTGTCAAATTTAGGATTAGTAGATAATAGCCCTGGTAGGCTGGCAGTGCTCTCTTAATGAGAAACTCTGAAAAATAAGTGCAGCTAATGCAGAATGAAAGTACATAGATTACATATAAATGCCATTTAACAAGGTGGGAATCCTGCTAAAACATCAAAAGTGAAACACAGAGGCCTATCTCACAATCAGAAGTTGAATTTTTAAGCACCCTGTAAAATATACAGCACCAACTAGAGATTTAGTTAACTATGGTACTTAACTGGAATGTAGAAAAAGCTTTACACCTTGGATCTAGACAACGTCTTTGTCGTGCAACAATAATGACATCTAAAACCAATCTGCATTACAGATTAATTGATAACTCTACTACTCTACATTCACTCGACTCCAGCTGGCATGCATTGGAACATTAACTTGATCCTGTGAAAGGTCCCAATGAGAATTATTTCTTTCGTCCCCTGCCCATCTCCCCCTCCACTTGCTTCCCAGGAGTGAGCTGCTCTAGATGTAAGTTTTTAAGACAAAAATAGTTTTACAAAATTCCTTATGCGGACCCCACTGCTGAGAGTGTGGTTTCTGCCTTAACCAATAAAGGTTTTTTTTTTATTAAATAGCTGATATATTTTTATTTTGTTATATCTATCATTATAATACCTTCATCAACTTCATCCTAATTATTTTCAGGGAGAAAAATTTAAGTACTCCCGAGGCCAGGCCTACATCTCCCTAACCGCCAAAAAAAGTACTATAATGGGGAGCCATGGCCAATGCCAGTAGGTCAAGGGAGCTGTGGGTCAACAAAGCTTGGGAACCACTGGTCTCTTCCATGGAGAATGACCTGGGGACTTTATGCCCACCATATTGTGATGCCCAAGGATAAGGCCCTTCCTGGAAAGGCTTAGACTCACACCACAGGAAACAAGGAACTTGCAGATATAAGATGACTTAAAACTGATTCACCTACAGATAGCACCATATTTCGATAGCAATAGATATAAATTAACCTTTCATACATCTACAATAAAAACATTTGTAGCTTATGCAACAAATATTTTCAATTATATTAAGGACACGGAGGCAAGGAGTATGCTTCTCTCCTTACTGCATAAATTAACAGCACCTAATAACAGTAAAACATGAAATTAAGTACATCCGCCATTTATAAAAACTATATAAACAACATAGAGGAAACATATCCATAAAGGGTGGGCAAATTAAATAACATCTTAATCACCAGTTGAAGGCATTAAGTATATTAAGATGTACTTATACCTTACGTAGCGAAGACTGTACACTGCAATCAGGGTGGAGTAATCCACGCTTCTGTGTCCTTAATAGAATTGAAAATTCTTGTTGTGTAAGCTAGAACTTTTCTTATTCTATGTCAGGATCAGAGGCTTCGATTATGCTTGTTTAAAGCTGTGCTATCACCACAGACAACACATCCACTATCGGTTTATAAAAGAAAATCTTACAAGTCGATTCGGAGGACCAGTCCGCTGCTTTTATATTTTCCAATCAGGAACCTAAAGAACAAGTTTTGGAGGCCATAGCCCCTCAAGCTAAATGGGTTCCAAAAATGAAAACATCAATGCCAGCCTCGGATAACAACTAGTACCTCATTCTAGCCAAAGTAGCAGATGTCACTGGTTTGAAAGTTTTTCGTAATGCAATAAGCATCTGACCACCAGGATCAACCCGAAATACACTGGTGGCAACCTCATAAGCTTTAACGCATTGAAATACACATAACTTAGGGTTGTTAGGAAAAACTGGGTAGGAGACCATCTTATATTAGTTTTGGTCCTCCTGGAAATGGAAAAAGATACCCCCTCTGGGGAAAACATTCTACCCGAAAGGTCTAAAGCTGGAACATATGATACCGTTGTGCAAGATATCTGGCTCAATAACATGGTCAATTTGGCAGATAACTGCTTACGTGAAATATATTTGTTATCAGGCCAATGATTCAGGAATTTGAGGACCACGTGAATGTCCCACAATGAAGAATACCTGTCTTGGGGAGGTTTACACAAGGGTATGCCCCTCATGAGCTTGCATAGTAGGATTCTCACTCACAGGCTTGCCATCAACGGAAATATGTCCTTCAGAAATGGCCATTCTGTAATTGTTAATCGATCAATATGCCATGCCCTAGTCCGCCAAAGAGGACAAAAAATTAATCAGGAGGCAGATGTCCGACTAAGAGGGATCGAAACCCCTTTCATCACACCAACGAACCCATCTTCACCATGCCAAAGCATATCATTTATGGGTACTTGAAACCCATGCTGGCATCATCCATCTACTCCTGAAACCCTCCAGGCCACCAATCTGAGCTGTTCTGAAATGCTCAAGGGATGTGAAGACCCCCTGGGTCCAGTAGCAGGTTCTGGCAAGATGGAATCAGAAGAGGAATGTTGCAAGACATCTCCATAACCATAGGGAACCATGGTTGTGCCCTCTAGAGAGGACTCACAAGAATGACCTCTGCCTTCTGATGCCTCACTTGAGAGAGGACTCTGGGGATCATGCTGAATGGGGGAAAGGTATACCCCAGATGGGACGACCAATCCTTAAGGATGGCATCCGTCGCAATTGCTTCCAGATCCAGAAGCCAACTAAAGGACAGAGGCATCTGCCAATTGAGGTGTGAGGCAAACAGATCCACATAGCAGTGACCCCATTTGAGAGTGTTTGGAGAAAAACTTCAGATGAAGCCTCCAATCGCTGAAGACCCAGAGATGATGGGAGTTCCAATCCACCATTAAGTTCTTCTTCCCAGGGAGATATTCCGTTATGACTCAAATCCGATGTTGAAGACAGAAGTGCCAAAAATCCGTGGCTATCTCCGCCAGCATTTGAGAGTTCATCCTTTATAGTCTGTTGACATACCGAACTGCTGAGATGTTGTCCATCCTCAGCAAGATTCAACAATCTGTCCGAGGGAGGGAAGGACTCTTGATCACGAAGGTACTCACCAGAAGCTCCAGGCAGTTGATATGTTGTTGGTACTCGGTATCTGACCAATGGCCCCTGTGGAGATGGGTCCACATCTGGCTCCCCAGGCCCATCTGCTGGCATCTGATTCTAGTATTAGGTCTGAGGAGCTGCCAAAAATCACTCTGGCATTCCAGGCTTCCATGTGGTCTAGCGACCAATTCATTTCTATCTTGGTCTTTGCTGAGAGGCAAACTTGGTCTGAGTATGACAAACCCTTTGAAGGTGTTGTATTTTGAATCTCTGCAGGGCCCTGTAGTGGAGGGGACCTGGAGAGATGGCCTGGATGGATGACGCTATGAGGCCCCCAATCTGTGCTATCGATTTCAATGAGATTGTCGGGCTGCGTAAAGCACATCTCAACTCCTTCTTGATATTCTGGAATTTCTGGGACAGAGGAATCAATTGCGACAACACCAAATCTATCTGAAATCCCAAACATTACATCTGTTGGGAAGGGGTCAGACAGGATTTCGATTAGTTGATGATAAACCCCAAATCCTCAAGGAGTTGGATTGTCCAGGACAAATGTAGAATTACTGTTTGGGGACCCTGAGCCAGAAGAATCAGGTTGTCAAGTTAGACAATTAGTCTTACACTCTTGTCTCGAACTACCTCCACAATGGGCCTCATCAGTTTGGTGAAAAACCATGGAGCTGAGGTAAGGCCGAAGGGAAGGAGCTTGAACTGGTAGCAACGACCTAGCCAATAGAATTGAAGGAATTATAATTGAGGATAGTCAGGTACATGTCTTTCAAGTCCAAATAGACCGTCCAGTCGCCATCTTGAAGTATATCTCAAAGGAAGTGAAGACCCTCCACCTTGAAGTGCCTGTAAACTATCCATGCATTGAAATCTTTCAAATTTAGCACCAGGGGAGAACCTCCGCCTCTTTTGCTGACTAGAAAGATTGTGCTGATGAAACCTCCGGATGAGGGGTAGAAGGGCATCTGGCATCTTTCTGAAGGAGGGATTTAATTTCCTCTGACATGACCTCTTGCCCTTGTAAGGAAAAATACAGTTCCTGATGAGGAAATGGTTGGGCGGGGGACTGTAAAACTCCGGTTTGTACCCTTAGATAGATTAGAGAGTCCAAGAGTCTTGGGTCAGGAGTTTGAAATTGTGCACAAACAGACGTGGCCTGTCCCCCAAAATTACTTCAGAAAGAGGGAAGATTCTTACCTGAATATCCCAAATCTTTTGCCCTTGTTGCCTTTTGTTATAGCCTCTGCAGAAACGTTAGCACCCCCCGCCTATGTGCTTGGGTGGGATACAAGGTATTGCCTGATGTTTTATCTTGCCAGCTTCTGCAGGTGCTGTAGTAATTATCACATTGGGTACCCTGGTAGAAACCTCGGCCTGACGATCAGGCCCTATATTGTCTGGCCCTGCCAAAAAGGTTTTTACAATATACCTTTTTAAGGAAAAGTGTGCATTGTCCAATGTATTATATGTTGCAGCAAACTTGGCTAAGTCCTTAACGAAAGGCCCACAGAAGAGGAGGCCCTGTGAAACCACTCCTGCCTCCAAAGAAGCAAGATCATTTAACTTTGGCTCTATTCGCATCAATATAGAGTTTTGTCTTTCAGTGGAAATAGCCACGTTGGCATTCCCCAACTGGCAAACAGCTTGTTGTTTCCATCCAATCAGGATATCCAGGTCTACTGATACACCGGACTCTTTGGCCAGAAAACCCAATTCTAATATCTTTGTGAGGGGCCCTGAAATGTCCAGAGGTTTTTCCTAACAGGACTGCCAAACCCTATCTAGATCTTTTTTGGGGTCTTTAGCCCATTTCTTCATAAAATTAACCATGGTGGAGTCTACCTCAGGAGTTTCTGAAATTTTACTAGCAAGGTCAGTTCTTGGGCACTCTAAACACAATCTGGCCAGGACGTTCTTAAAAAAGCTTAGTCTGAGATGACCCTGACATAGTCGGCTACTTCCTGGGGAGGGGGTCCAGCTAGATGACAGAAGGTGGATGGCATCAGCTGGGTTAAAGGTTAGAACCTTAGGGGGGTTCGGAATTGGATCAAAGTGACAACTAGAACCTCTCCTCTCACTATGACCTGGGGCGTCCTCCTGCTCACTATCACTTGAGCCCTGTGAAGAAGAATCAGTAGCAATAGGGTCAGACTGTTTGAAGGAATCCTCATAGTTAGGAACCTGCGGTTGAGGAACGCTGTAACCATGTTCCTCCATAACTGTTGCAGACAGTTGTTGAAATGCCTCAGAATGAGCCCATTATTTAGCTTTGGACTTTCCTTTATAGGCTTAGTAGCCGGGCCATTAGCATCCTTTGAAGGAGCGATGGAGTGAAGCCAACCCTGCTGTCTGGCAAAACCTTTAAAGTGTGTAGTAAGAGGTCCCAGGGCCCTGGGCCTTGTTCACTGACACCTGGACGCTGTTATCCAGGGCCCTCAACTAGGTTCTCCTCGAAGGAGGCTTGCATGCCTTGGTCTTCATTTAAATCCTCGTCATAAGGATCATATTGGGCATATTGCAGAGATATAAAGACACTAGAGGGGGGGAGTGCTGACCCTGGCAGGCGAAGACAGAAGAATATAAAATGTGGAGGGAGACGCCTGCTGCAGCGCTCTAGGCAGAGCCTATGCAATATAACTACTCTGGGCACACTCCGATGCCTCAGGGCATGAAGAAAGTACTGAATGAGCACAATCACCCAATGTGGCCACTAGCAGTAAGGAGCGCTGCTAAACGCTGACTCTATACTCTGCCATCACACTCAAACGAAGTGGGCGGCTTCGCGCATAAGCGCGAGTGCTCGTAGTCCCAAGGACCTAGAAAGAGGAATGCGGCTGTTGAGACGCGACGGCCGGATCCCGTTTCCACTCCTGCTCCACTTAGTGAAGAGCCTGTGAAAAAGGATTGAGGGCTCAGGAGGCTGAAAGCGCTCCACTCAAGGGGAAAGAAAATATATTAATACACACAACAGTTACACGCTCCCGATCGGGGAATCCGTGTTTTCAATAAATATACAAACAATCTCTGGACATTAATTAAGCTGCAAAGCAAGCTGCAAAGTCAGTAACAGTGTAAGCGGAGCACCAAAGAACACACACTTAATCACAATAATTATGAAGCATAAGGGGTACTTAATTGTCTGCTAAGCAGCAAAGAAAGAGGATATCAAAATGATGACGTGGTTTCTTAAGGGTCTATGTTGTTGGTTATTGGAGCATGTGACTATGATGGGCATGGGGTTCATGGGTGATGTCGTTTTTTCATCTTTTACTGGTATTGGTTCTTGTTCATTTATGCTGTAAAAGAGAGAAGCATAATTGGAGCCTCCGATCCTGACATAGAATTACTTATCCTAAAATGTAACATTGCCTAAACCTGGCGAAGTAGTGACCCTCCGGCATTTGATAGCTGGGCACGCTAAAATGGATCACCACATGATATTAGAGATCCTCATTTACAAATTGTGTACCTATCCATAGAAACACATCAAGGTCTGCTGTAGAAGAGGGTGGGTGGGGGTTGGAAACTGATGAATTACCAGGCAATTGTGAGGGAACTGAGGTTGGAAAATGATATATCACTGTGAGGTTAAAATCATGACTGTATGCCTGACCTAAGACAGGACTGAAATGTGATTTTACACAGGAAATATGCAAATGAAGTTCAGTGAAACCAAGAAAAATAATGTGATAAAATGATGTAAATGTGTCAATATTTGTTGAGTATATTAGAAAACCTAATAAAATTATTACAAAAAAAAAAAATCTGTCAGGTTACATGTGATCCATCGTGCACATCAAGCTGGTGACAAGATGAAAATCTAAATGCACCCTTGCAGGGGGCAGGTGAACCATCAACCTCAAATGCTGTCTAGGCCCACAGGAGTGCCCATGTTGACCCTGTTCGGTAACACTGATACGAAAACCAAATTGAAGAGGTAGAAAAGCTAGAGATTAATATCAAGCTGGAATCTGTTTCAAGTAGACAGTTTAAAGAATGTGTGAGGAGTCATGGTGCACAGCACAGCACTATGCTTTTTATAGGAGGCCCAACTCATGTTTCAAATCTCCCCTGGAATGAGGAGCAGCTGTGACTTGCACCATAATGATTAGCTGTCAACAGCCGCAGTGTCAGATCGATTGACGCTCAGTTACGTTAGTGCATGGGGCGTGACAGCCATCTTGGATCTTTCAGGATTAAGTGCAGTTTTTTTGTATCGAGGGAGTCCCTTCAGGGTGTTGGTGAAAGGCAAAAGAATAAAAATAAAAAAAAAGGAAGTAAGGACATGACACATTTCTCTGTGCACAGACTCTATCCACTATTGAGTCCTCTCGATGATCTATCTTCCCTGTTGCAGGACTCAGTATCTCTGTAAAGGCTCACAGGAGATAGGGAGTATCAGATAGACTTTGGTAAGGACATTGGTGAACGTTTAGAAGTAGATATTAATCCAGGAGGAAGAGGCAAAAGCAACATTGATCTGGCAGGCATGCTATCGAGGGAATTGATGTTTAAGGGAAGAAAAAAGGTATGTTGTCCAGAGGAGGGATAACGTGTACAGCTAACAACATCAGCTACACTGTGAAAAAATGAAATCAAATGTCATGTTGTTAATAAACATCTCGAGAGTGAAGTCATGGTAAAGAAATTCCCTAGTTTTTTTTTTTAGCAATGACTTCGGGGTGTGTAACGGATTTAAGCATGGTATTGTGCTTAAAAGGGGCAGTCTGTAATGCATGAAGGCCAATGCCCACTCTTATGAAAACTCAGTAGTTGAGGGATAATTGGTAAGGTTAATAAAGGCAGGCAACTGTGAGGAGAGAATCATCAGAGTGGTTGGTGCCAATAGTTTCAACAGGCAAGACATTTGCATGTCTGTAATAAAAATATTTGGGTAAATAAGTATCTTCATCAAGCATTTCTGAGGCCTTGGCTGAACTGGGAGATGCAATGCCTGTAACATGATGGATTTGTCATGCGCTTACCATCAGGTTAAGCTGGAAGAAGCGGCTGTATTTCAGCCAGAAATGAACATATTGTTGGCTGGCTGGCATTAACAATGTAATGCTCTTTCAAAATTAAATTTTTCTTTACAATGATAATGTGGATGGAAATTTTTGAGGAGGAGCAGGGTTTTCAAGAGTTCTGAGAAGACTAGATGTATGTGAATTGACTGTATAGGTGAAAAGATGTTGGTCCACATTATGCCCAGTTGACTATTTGGACCAGACTATAATTCGAAAGAGGATAAAATCAAGACTGAACTTGGTAAAGACACTATCAATAGAGCCAGTGCCATAAACTCGAGGAAGCACAATCAATTTTGCGTCTTACGAAGCATTACTCCAGGTGTGTTGCAAGTATTGTTAATCCTCTGCAAAGATTGATGTATAAAGGGGTTGAGAAGGAATGGACAGAAGAATATCAGGAACTCTTTGATGTTATTAAGGAGAGTGCTAATGCCACAACATTGTGTAGGTATGATGTGATGAAGAAGATGGTACTAACCATTGATGAAGGTCTGAAAGGGTTAGCAGATGTTTTATTTCAGATTGACAGAAAGGTAAAATAGTTTGTTAGAAACTGGGACTCAAGTTGCCGTGGACCCTGTCCAAGTCTGGACCACAATCATAGTCAGGGTGTCACAACACAACCTAAATAATCCAGTGCTCACCCTCCGCGAGCTTGGCACAGACCTGGCAGGCTCAACTTAGAAAGCAATGTGCAAAGTATTTGTGCAATAACTCATACAATAACACAGTGAAACCACCACAAAAAGACTCCACATAAGGTTACAAAAATAGATTATGGTTTAATAAATAAACCAAAATGACAAGCAATACAATACGTAGATCCTGAGGTATGCAATTTTAAAGATTTAGTTGAAAATTTAGGTGAAAATAGCACATACAAGCGCAAAGCGTCAACTGTGGTTATCTGGCCATGCTGGACCAGGACAAAGTCACAAGTTCAGGCCGACCACAAGGAAGCACGAGCTGGCTACAGGGACTTACTTGGGCCCGCTGAACAAAGTACCTTAAGTCCTGGCGTGCAGTCTGCGTGCCATTGCTTTGTGAGGCTTTGCGTTGTTAGGCGTCTACTCCAAGAAGCTGTGCAATGAGGCTTTACGGGGCTTGGTGTTGCTTTGTGTTGATTCCAGGGAGCTGTGTGGCAAGGCTTTGCAGGGCTTGGCATCCCTTTGTGTAGATCTTGGGGAGCTGCGTGGCGAGGCTTTGTAAGGCTTGGTGTCGTTGTTCTCCGATGGGCAGGCAGCTGCACAACAAACGGTATTAAGTCCAGTTAGGCTGTCAGCTGCGTGAGGAAGAATTGCATCTCTTAGAGTTGCTTCACGGCAGTTCCGATGATCACCACAGAAGGTAGAGCACCTTAGGCCCACTTCCAAGGCAGAGCAGCCTCACAGCTTATAGAGTACAGGTGCAGATGGTTCAAGTCTTTGATGTCCTTGAGACTTGGGAACAGGAGGCAAGCTAACAAGCCCTTGGAGGTCACCTGTGGTGGGAAGGCAGAGTCCTTCCAACAGAGTCAGAGAGGAGCAGGCAGCAGGGCAACTAGCATAACAGAAGTCAAGGCAATCCAGTTAATCCTTTGAGCAGCACCGTGCTCCCCTGGCAGAGTCCAGTTGTAGGTCCAGAAGTGTTTAATTTGAGGAGGTCAGTGCCCCAGTACTTATACCCAAATGTATGTTTGAATGGGGGAGAGTTCAAAGAGTGGTTTTAAAGTGTACCAGTTCCCATTTCAGCCCAGTCTGCCAGGAGATCTGTGGGGGGTTATCATTCCTTTATGTGGGGTCAGGCCACTACCCTTTGAAGTGTGAGATACCTTCCACCCTTTCTGCCCAGGAAGACCCATCAGTATGCAGATGAATACAGCTGCATGTGAGTGTTCTATGTTTATGGCTGTCTGGATGGAATGCACTAGGGGGGCTGTCACACAGTACAGACCAGATGTGGATTGGAGACAGGCTGTAAGGCACAGAGAAATGCCTACTTTATAAAAGTGGCATTTTTAAATGAGTGATATTTAATCCAATGTTATCAGTAAGCAGAATTTCTCACTACCATTCCAAACATACCAAACATGGCAGCGCCACTACTTTCATATTGGAAATTACCACTTAAAAGAATATAAGGGAATTTCCCATGCTAACCTATGAGAGGAGCAGCCCTCACAGTAGTGAAAAACAAAATAGACTGTTTGTCACTACCAGGACATGTAAAACTTAAAAGTACGTGCCCTATCTTTAAAATACACTACGCCCTGCCCTGTGAGTCACATAGGGCCTACTTTAGTTTCCTGCTTGGCAAGTAGTTTTAAATGCCAAGTTGACGTGGCAGTAAGCTGCACACACAGGCTCGGCAATGGCAGGCCCAAGACATGGCTAAGGGATTACTTATATGGGTGCCACCATCAGTGCTGCAGGCCCACTAGTAGCATTTAATTTACAGGTGCCTTTACTAGGGATTTATAAGTAAATTTAATATGCCAACTGGGTATGATCCATTATTACCATGTTTTAAGGAGAGAGCACAAGCACGTTAGCACTGGTTAGCAGTAGTAAAGTACACAGAGTCCTAAATCCAGCGAAAACAAGGTCAGAAAAAAAGGAGGAAGAAGGCAAAAAGTCTGGAGATGACCCTCCAGAAAGGGCCATTTTCAACATAGTTGTTGTATTTGCTTCAAGAGCACTGAGGACACACCATTTTGAACATAGTTGTTATATTTGCTTCAAGAGCACTGAGGACACGAGGCAAACTATTCAGTGTTAGGGAGAGAGGGTGCTAGATGTAGCTTGGCAATTTAGCATTTCCATTTTTTAAGGGATTTACCTTTTTCATAAAGGTGGTATCATAAACCACTGGTGTTACTGTTCTTATCAAAAGGTTCGGTTTGGGCTTACCCCAAGGATTTCCTAGCAGATTTAGTGATTAATGGAATATGGTTTCCAGGTGACATCACAGCAATGCAGAATAGAGCTGTGGGCAGTGCATTAAGATTGCCACTGGGAGGTGAAATATGTGATGATCAAAGCAAGGAAGAAGATCGTGCTGGTGAGAGAAATGGCTATATGCTAAGAGTATTGGAACAAGGAACTGGCAGGAGATGAAGTGTTGATAAGAGAAGAGTGGGATGACTGACGGATCAAGGAATAAGTTATGAGATGGGTAGGAGGAATTTTGGAGTGAGAAAGCAAATGGACAGGTGAGAGTGAGTTGTTCACCAGTTGTACAGGGGGGTGTTGGTAAAACTGCTGCTTGAAAGTCATTTGATGAGTAGCATGACCAAAGCAAAGATCAGAGAAACTTGTTGATGACCGATGATAGATGCTATGTTGGAGGAGCTTGTTAAAGATTTCACTCACTGTGCTGCTAGTGCTATATCTAAGACAACATTCTTAGGGCCAGATGTAGCAAAAATAAAAATTGCGACTCGCATTTTGCGAGTTGATGCGACTCGCAAAATGCGAGTCGTAAATTGGAATGCCAGAAAAAAAAGCGATCCGATTTTGCGACTCGCAGCCGGACTCGCAACGCTGTGTGCGAGTCCGCAGTTTGCGAGGTCACTGTTTGCGAGTGTGCAAAAACGAACTCGCAATTAGCGAGTGGGTGTCGCAAATTGCGAATACCCTCAAAATTGCTTGCAGATGCAGCAGAACACTCCAGAAAGCATACCAGAACACCCTGGAAACACTTCCTGGCACATGATGATGACATCACAGCCAGGAAGTTAACAAATACACCTGGGAGGAGGGCTCAACAGTGAGCAGTGTCTCTGCCACTCACAGTAGGGTGCTGAGGAGTGGTAGGCACAGCACCATGGACGCAGCAGGGACCAGCCAGGCTGGCAGGAGGGGCAGGAGATCATAGATAACAGCCAGGACAGATTCATGTGGCACATGGCGTTAATGTGCCACATGACTGGTTGGCATTTTCCTGCCCATGGACAATTTCAACTTGTATATAGTTTCTTCATGACATTAATAAAACAGTTATTTTTGTTCCACTTAACAAATGGTTAATAGGTGAGTATGGTGGGAGTTGACACGTACCGTCCAGAATATTGCGTTGCAATGTGGTCCCGTCTCAGTCTGCCTTGATTAGCTAGACTCCAATCCCCATGATGGCGATGTGGTTGTTCTTGCTCTTCATCATCAGGATCTGGGTCTGCAGGGGTGAGAGGTAGCCCACGTCGGGTGGCTATGTTGTGGAGGATGGCGCATGCGACCACAATTTTGAAAGCGGTAATGGGGGTGTATTGGAGGGCGCCTCCGCTGCGGTGGAGGCATCGGAATCTTGCCTTCAGGAGTCCGAAGGTGCGCTCTATGAGGTTCCTGGTCCTCTTATGCGCACTGTTGTATTGCCTCTCTGAATCATTGCTGGGTGTTAAAAATGGAGTCATGATCCATGGCCTTAGAGCATATGCACTGTCACCTGTTGGGCACAAAAGTACACTGATAGTAAGATAGTCGTGCACAGTGACCTGTGTGTATGTCTGCAAGGTGTATGCAGCTCTACCTAGGAGGTATCCGTCTCCAAACTCCCCACGTTCCAGGCGTTGATGTATCCCACTATGACTAAAAATGTATGAGTCATGGGTACTGCCTGGAAACTTAGCTACGATGTCCGTGATGACGTAATGGGCATCACAAACAACCTGTATGTTGAGTGAGTGGGTACACTTTCTGTTGCGGAAAATATGTTCCAGATTAGCGGGGGCATATTTGAATGTGTGTCCCATCTACACATCCAATGACATGGGGGAAGTGGGCAATGCGGTAAAAGTCCAGCTTCGTGCTGTTAATTTCTGCCTCATTCCTTGGTGAGTATATGAACTGAGACCTGTGCGCTACTAAGGCATCTAGGAATGCCCTGAGGAACCTTGACACTGCACTTTGGGATACCCCACCTGCCACGGCAATGACCCCCTGATAGCTCCCGGAGGCCAAGAGGTGCAGTGCGCATAGTACTTGCACATGCGTAGGGATGGCGCAGCCACGCAGAGTCTTGTGTTCTAGCTGTGGTTTTAGTAAATCTATTAATTCTAGAATGGCAGCGCTGCTAAGGCGGTATTTATCATAGATCTCCTCTTCAGTTTGCTGGAAAAGGGTCTGCCTTGTTCTATATATCTTCTCCTGTCTGTGGCCCCTCCTCCTCCTCTGCTGGGCTGCGTAGACTCTCCTCCTCACTGCTATCAGGTATATGTCCGCCATCTTGAGTGACCCAGATGCCTTCTGGGTCTCCTTTTATACTTTGGTAATGGTTACCACCTGCTCTGAGTTAGTGGTAAATGGGACATGCAAACTGGGCTTTTTACGACTAGTCGCAATTTGCGAGTTGCAATTGCATAAGGTTTGCGACTCGCAAATTGCGACTTGCAATTTGCGGGTCGCAAAATGGGGTCGCAACGGATGCGACTCGCAAACGGGTCCCATCGCTTTTTGCGAGTTGGAAATGGGCTTTTTGCATCCCATTTCCGATTTTGCACTGTCGTAAATTGCGAATCGGCCCGTTTGCGAGTCGCAAACGTTTGCTACATCTGGCCCTTAGTGTTTTTATTGCAAACTGAAATGCCAGTTATTTCTTGGTGCAAACTGGGGACCAGTATCACATCTTGTTAACAGCTAGTTAATGGCATCTTTTAGTGCTGGTGGATTCTTTTAAGTGGATACTGGAAAGAAAATATGGGGATCTCATTACAGCATTTCATTGACTTCCGGAAGGAAGGAAGAGGGTTGAGGGAGGGCATTCCCCACGCTATTGTCACCAATTGTGGGTTACAATTTGTTTCTAAAGAGGCGTGTGATTTTTTTCAAGTGTATGGCTCTAGAACATTTTAGAATGCCATTGTAATCTCCCCAAGCCAATGGATTACTAGAGAAACAAAAAGCAAATAAATGAGGCTTGTATACAAATTTTGGTAATGCAAGAATGGGAAATGAAACCTGCTCAACAAGAAATACTCTGGGCTTATTGCATTTCTCTGAATGCTGACACATGCTAATCACATTTTGAGCATTTGAGATAAAAAGGTGTGAAGTTCAAAACTCTCTTCTCTATGGTAGAAAGGGAGGACAGGGTGTGGCTCTATAGCAGATCAGGGGTTGAGTGAGAAAACTGTGGAAATATTTGAAACAGGTATGACAAAAAAACCTGTCCAGAAAATCAATAGCATTGTGTAAAATAGGTAGGCAGAAATCTAAGCTTGATAGAAAACACATTAGTAGTTCTCCTGTCCAAGGAATACTTTAGAAGTTTAGAGGGATGTGATTGTATTACTCAATGGGGAACATGCATCATGTCCAGAGTGTTTCAGACTTCAAACATAACTGGGGATGGTAGGCATGGTGAGAAAAATAAGGGTAAGTGAGTAAAGGCGAGGTAAAATGATAAAAAAACGTTCTTGTGTTGAAGTGAATGTTACTTCAACCATTGCAGTCATGTTCTTCATATATTTTATTATTTTTTTCCTTTTGCTTTGTTTTCCTAAAAGCTTGTAATTTAGGCGCACGGTTATACATACATCCCTGCGTATTATATATTCTTTTTTTTATAAAAGGAGATATGTTACAATTTGTTCTTGTTGCCCAGATGGGTTTCTTACACATGTGTACACTTAACATTAGGCTGGTAGGTGAGATGTTAGAATGCTATGCACTAGTTCCAGAGGCATTACTTCATAGATGTGGGGATTCCATGTCAAGAAATATTATCCAATTTAGGTTGGGGGAAGGATCTCTGTTCATATCATTAAAAATATCCTCCAAAATGTGTCTAACTGCATCTGGTCCATCATTCATTTGTGTAAGAGAACAGAATTTTTTAGCGAATGGGGGAAATTCAGCAGCAATTGTCTTTACAGTACAGTATCTACTGGAGTACCCTTTGAGGGCAGGAGAGGTGTTTTGTAGCAGACAGGCTCTACGTAGGAATCACAGCATGGCCTCCTGATGAGACTCCAGACAATACAGAACTCCGTGGCAAGACTCGTACTCTACATCCCTAGAGGGACCCACATCACGCCCTATCTAAAAAAACTACACTGTCTCCCGATTCAGAAGAGATGCCAGTTCAAGATGCTGACCCACCCCTACAAGGCCCTGCACAATGAAGGACCAGCATACATCAACAAACGCCTGACCTTCCACCAATCGACTAGACACCTCTGATCAACTTCCCTTTCCGTCACAGACACCCCATGTATCCGTTGAGCCGAGGACGCTCATTCTTGCACCTGGCAGCCAAGGCTTGAAATAACCTCCCCCTGCACCTCAGGACTGCACCGTCACTTCAGCGATTCAGAAGAGAACTAAAGACCTGGATTTCGAATGATCATTCCTTCACGCAGCAGTATACAGCTCCAGTGCCTCGAGATCCTCACGGGTGATTTGCTGCGCTCTATAAATTTTGGATTGAGACTCGATGATGGGTGGCTCTGAAGGTGTATGGGACCAGTCCAGGGTACTAGCAGGTTGTTTTTCCCAGAAGGGCTCCTGGTGCTGCAGTTTTTGTTGAACATGTGAAGAAAGCATTACTCTTACCTCCCTCAATAGCATTCATGCTACAGTATTTGCAACCAACAGCTGTCGCCAACTTCACTCTTTAATGGTACTATGCAGAATGTCGTGTGTATGGGTGTCATTATAAATCTCACAAGCCCACTCAATCATGCTAAGGATGTTTGGCATACTGTCTGATTTGCCAGTGAGCAGTCAATGTAGCAGCAGACTGCAAACTGAACCAGTCAAATAACAAATGAACTAGCCACCATCAGTAAATGCTAGAAGTGCTGCAAATGCCTTTGAGAGCTGCCAACCTGCATCAAGCCTTTAGGCACCATGGGGAGTTATTTTTGCCTAGTCCTCTTAAATCTGAGGACAGCTATTTAGAATTTTTTTTAGGCAGACTTTTAAACTAGTCCTGTATCTGTGCGGGTCTGGACATCAACAGAATGAGGGAATCAATGTTCTGGGCCCCTAATATAGGTCACGCTAAGGGCTAGTGCCACAAAGTCTATGCTGCTTACTTTGCATACCTGGTGGGCAGCGCCACAGTCACTGTCTGTGCAGTAGCTGACCCGGAGCTCCCTTCTATTCAAGCAGCAGCCCACTGCTAAAAAATGACCATCACACAATGTCAGTCGTCTGCACCGACAGCATGTGCACTTAAAATGCATGTATGTGAAGTTACCCTCCCGGTCGATCCTCTCCCTGTCCCCTCCATGCCTCTTCCATGAGGATAATCAGAGTTGGTAGAAGGCTGCAGATGTCCTAGTCAGGGAAGTGGGCAGTGCTTAATTTGTGCTTGTTGTTTCCGGTGCAGATCACCAGCACTTATTTTTGAGGGCCAGGGCTTATTCTTCTGCCTCAAGCATTTGCTGCGAGCAAAAGACACATATGGGAAAGACGGAGGAAGGGAAAAACCATGGCGGTAAGCCCTACCGGTAACAGGGAATTCCTTCCCTGTCACGGGTAGGCGGCTCCCCCACCCTCCCCAACACTCTCCTGACACCCCTCACCCCCCCTCCATCCAAACACCCTCCACCCCCTCCGATCCTCACATACACACCCCACCCCCTCTGATCCTCACACCTCCCCACCCCTCCAATCCTCACACACACCCCTATCCCTCCAATCCTCAAACACGCCCACACCCCCATACACGCACACACCCGCATACACGCACCACGCAAACACCCAATCACACACACTGGTATACACGCATTCATACATGCATACATCCAGACATGCTCACACACATTCTTACAATGATCTCACTGACATGCAGACACACACTCACTTCACCATTCTCACACGCATTCACTCACATGCATACAACCACGCAAACAACACAACACACACAGATGCATTCATACACTCACTCACACATTCATGCACACACTCAGACACACACACACAACAACCACCCTCCCACCCCTCTACCCTGTCAGAAGTCCGACTTACCTTGAGCGAGGAGGTCTTCCGGCAGGGAATGGGAAGGGGTGCTGCTACCGCCAGCAACGCTCCCCAGCAGAACACCACCAGACCATATGAATTGTCATAATACGGCTGGCAGTGTTCTACAGGTGAGGCGGTGCTGGTGGTTGCAGTGCCAGCTAACCACAGTCCACCACCATGAACGCTACAGGATTTCCGCCCTTATTGTGGCAGACGTCAGGCAATGCTCATAATGTGGCAGACGGATGGTAGCCGCGGTGGCGGTATTTTTGGTGGCCTTCACCGGGGCGGTAGGTGGTTTTTACTGCTTATGTCATAATGAGCACCAGTGTCTTATATAGTCTGAAAACCACCATATTAAACCAGCGCTTGCTCAAGCACATCATTATCTTTTATAATTTCAGCAAGAAGGAATAGTTTCTGAAAAATCACCTCACCACAATTACAGATTGTGATTGAAGTGCACGTTATTGATACATTGTTGTACTCCAAAGTATGGTGTCCTTCACGGTCTCCATCTTTGCAGTATATCAATAATTTCCTTCCTACACGTCTGCTGCTCTGCAAAGTATAACTACAGGCTTATCTTGTTCCTTTGTGTTTGCTGCGATCTACATTCCTTCTCAGAAACGTGTGCCAGTGGTGCATGCTGTGACCTTCCATTTCTGCTCTGTTAATAATTATATTTTTCTATCTAGTAGAACTTGTGTTTGCCTTCGATGCAGGCCCCCACTCTATTCTTGCTCTCTATTCTGACATCATAAACAGCTTGGGTTTGTGTTTATCCTTCACCATACACAATTCTGCACTTCTTTCTGCTAATGCAAGAATGGGCCTTCTCTCTTTTCTACATTCACTATTATAGCACTAACAACCTAGCGCAATCAGGAGCCTCTAAAGAGAGGATTACTGTGGATATTGTGCACATGGTGAACCCAAGATTGTGATGCTTTCTACTTCTGTGTGACATGCTTATGCTGCAGTGGCTGAAAGAGAAATGAAAGCAATGTGCATTCCTGCAGCAGAAGACGTAATGCTGATGTTTAGACTGAAAGTCAATGTGGGCATAGGAGTGAAGCAGGTGAAGGGGATACCCAGTAAGGTCTGATTTACAGTTTGGCGGGCAGGTGCTCCTTCACAAACCTGGAGGATATCCCATCTACCTTATCATAAATGCCATAGTATATAATGCATTTGCAATAAGGTGGACAGGATATCCATCACTTTGTGACAGAGTAAGACACCCCTACTCCAAATCAGTCTCTTAGTCCCACTGTGTACAGGTGTTGTGGCTGGGAATGGCAGGAGGGTTTATTTTTGCATTGCGCAGGTGCTGGATGGAGCTATGGTAAAATAGGGCATTTCTCCCCAGTTTTCAGGTTCTGTGCTACACCTAAAGGCAGTGAATGTGACTGCAGTGAGCAGGTTCTGCAACTGAGGGTGGAGGCAGTGCATATCACTTCAGTGCACAGCTGCTGGGGTTGACAAAATAGTGAAATGATCCGACACATGTGCGGTGACGCACTAATCACAGTGCTTGTCTCTTACTGTGCAGGTTTGCAGCTTTGGAAGAAGTCAGGACACGCTCTGTATCGCATTTAACTCTTCTACTGACCCCTTCAAACACAGTCACATCACTGCTTACAAACACCTGACCTGGCGTTCTATAAACCTCCCTTGTTAAAATCAAGTGCCACCTATTGATAAGCATTTTTCAAACATTTTCCCACACTGCGTTGCAGTTTGTAGAAAGTTGTATCCCACTGCCTCAATCATGTTTTCATTTGCAGCACTAGTACCAAAACATTAGTTTGCACAGGCAAACACCTTCTACATTCCTATGCTCAGAACTCATTTTTTATTTCTCCCTCCTAAAATATGGGTCCTACAGCAGCATGCCTTGTGGCACATGCTGGTCTTCAGCCAATGCAACAGATACCTACCAGCTGTCAAGTTATTCACACACTCATAGGCATGTTTTCCAAGAATGATGGAGTTTCATCCAGAAGACTATGGCCCTTATTATGACATTGGCGGTAAGTCCCGCTTACCGACCATGCCGACTGCTGCCAACACACCACAACCGCGGCGGTATACCGCTACCCATTTTATGACCCACACATAGCAATCCGTCACTATACAGACACACACACAAGTCCGCCAGCCCAAAGGACAGTGATAAATTGGCGATACCAAAACCCACACCGTTAGGCCAACAGAACTACGCCCCTAGCATTATGACCCACGCGGACATTCAACTGCGGTAAACCATTGGTGGTACATACCGCCACGCTCAAAACACAGTAACAAAACAACACTACGTTGGTCAATTCAAACTACACATACCTGACACACATACACCCACCACACCCACACCACTCTAAAACACACACCCACATTACCCACATCCCTTTACGACTAACATAAATCGACACTAGAGATACTGCAAGAACACCCACACAACCAGAGGCACAGAACACCATCACCAATACACCATCCACGCACCTCACAGCACACACCCCAACACATCACCCCACACACCCTCACACACCACTCACACTACACCCATGGCACCTCGGTGAAGTTGGGTGTGGGGCCTGTGGGATGTAAATGCAGTGTTATTGTTTCTGCGTGTGACATCTTGTGCATGGGTGTGTTGGCCTCTATTGTTGTGAGTGCCCTGTCAGCTTTGCCTTGTGTGAGTAGTTATTTTGTGGGCTAGGTGATTCTCTGTAGTGTGCATGCTGTGGTGATGGGTGTCCATGCAGGGCTGTGAGTGGTGTCCATGCATTGTTGTTGCGTGCAGTGCTGGGTACTGGGATGGGTGGGTTATGATGGTGGGGTGTATGTGAGGTGGTGGGGTGATAGGGGTGAGGGTAGGGGTAGAAGTATGTGATGGCATGCAGGTAGGGGGGTGATAGTAATAGAGATTTGACTTACCGGAGTCCAGTCCTCCTGCTACTCTTGCCAGGCCCTCAGGATGCAGTATTGCCAAGACTTGCTCCTCCCATGTTGTTAGTTGTGGGGGAGGAGGTGGGGGTCCACCGCCAGTCCTCTGAACTGCTATCTGGTGTCTTGCTACCACGGAATGCACCTTCCCCCGTAGGTCATTCCACCTCTTCCTGATGTCATCCCTTGTTCTTGGGTGCTGTCCCACGGCGTTGACCCTGTCCAACGATTCTCCGCCATAGCTCCATCTTCCTAGCGATGGATGTCTACTGCACCTGTGATCTGAATAGCTGTGGCTCTACCCGGACGATTTCCTCCACCATGACCCTCAGCTCCTCCTCAGAGAACCTGGGGTGTCTTTGCCGTGCCATGGGGTGGTGTGGGTGATGTGTGGGGTGCTGTGTGTGGTGATAAGTGTGGTGATATTTAGTGGTGTGTTGTGTGAGGTGCGTGGAAGTTCTGTGGGTGATGGTATTGTGTGCCTGTGGATGCTTGGTAGTAGTTTGTAGTGTCTCTCTCTGGCCTTCTCTCTGTAATTGTGGTCGTAGGGGTTTGTGGGTGATGTGGGTATGTGTTTTATATTGTATTGGGTGTGTGGGAGTGGTGTGTGTATGTGTATCAGGTGTGTGTATTTGGAATTGTTCAATGTGGCTGTGTTTTGTAAGAGTGTGTGTATTTTGAGCGCGGCGGTGTGTACCGCCAATGGAATACTGCGGTTGAAACACCGCCACGTGGATTCGTGTGTCGTGATAGTGTGGGCGTATTTCTGTTGGCATGACGGTGGAGGATTTGTTTTCGCCAGTTTATCACTGACCTTTGGTGTGGCGGACTTGTGTGGGTGTCTGAATTTTGGCAGATTCCGTGCTGTGGGTCATAATAGCTGTGGCGGAATTCCGCGGCTGCGGCGGTGTGTGTTGGCGATCTTCTGCACGGCGGTAAGCGGTTTTTACCGCCAATGATGTAATGAGGGCCATAATGTATTGCTCTATATTTAAATGTATTTTTGTTAATAATTCAAAACTTAAAGTATGTAAATCTGGTGTATTCATAGTTTCATGAATGTTTTGAATGCTTTGTTGCAAATGTTTATCTGTTTGGCCAAGTGATAAAGGTTCAAGGATCATAGTTTCTGGCATTGGATATTTAGGATAATGCTATTTGCATGTTCTTTTATTTTTCCGTCGGCAATTTTTTGTGTGTGCGTGCCTTTGTAGTGGTATTAAATGCTGAAGTTCTGGATCTTGTGATTTACCACATGTGATATATTTATCAATAAATTAAGTTACTTCTTTTAGGTTTGTTTCACCATACTGTGGAGCATTTTCTATCCATAATAAAGCATGTACATGTGTTGAAACTCGTTGTTGAAATTCTACCCTGTAAAAGTAGTCCATTATTTTACCAGGAGGGTTACTTTCATGCATTAAAATGCAATTAAATAATTTCCGAACTTGAAAGTCAAAATGTCTTGCACATGTAATTGGATCTTGTTGTATTAATGTACACTTTGTTTCCCAAGGTATTTTTTCAAACTCTTCTTCTGTGTATTAATTTAATTTTTGTACTCTTGGCAGTATATTTATTAAATGGTGACATTTTGTTTCTGCTGCAGATAAAGTGAGGAAAAATGTTGGTATTCCGAGTTGTCATATCATAGCACAAATATCTTTCTTTGCAATTTTCCTAATATGGTGGAGAACTGAGAATAGTTTTTAGTATTTTATATCCTTCATTGTATTGTAATGTATTTTGTAAATTCTATTTTATGTCTTTTGCAGTAATACATGTTCCATTGTTGAAAAGTTTTTTTAGTGATATGTTAGTGATATGTTAATTTTACCTTGAATTTGTTTTATATATAACTTTTTAGTTAGAAAATATTAGTAACTGATTTTGCCACTATCACAGCTTCTTAATTCCCATTGACAAATTGTACTGTAATGTACAGGTACAAGTCTATTTTTATTATTAGATCTTTGTTCTCCACAAAAACGTGTTAGAAAAGCTAAAACTTCTGAATCTTCGTCTTCATATAAACC
The DNA here is from genome assembly GCF_031143425.1 of Pleurodeles waltl. Classification (NCBI taxonomy): domain Eukaryota; kingdom Metazoa; phylum Chordata; class Amphibia; order Caudata; family Salamandridae; genus Pleurodeles; species Pleurodeles waltl. Next base: position 1,297,049,069 of record NC_090446.1, on the reverse strand, counting down.
TCAAGGTGTGTTATGTTCTGCAGGTGCTAAACTTAATACATTAGTCCTTTCAGTTGTGATAGTTTCATTTATTAACATTGTATCTAGATTTCCACATGCTATATTATCTGAAGTATCTGAAGAATCATTTGTTTCTGATGTTTCACTGTAATCATTTATTTCTTGTGGTATATACTTCCAATTTGGATTAACAGTGATTTAATATTCTTCGAACATGTTACTATTTATTGCTAACCATAATGCTGCTTGTTTCACACTATTTGGTCTGATATTTTCAAAATGTGTATACGATTTATAAGCTAATTTTCTTTTTCATTTTATAGGAATTGTCATGTCATCATAATTTTGCCTTGGTAATATTTTAACTGTGGACTTAACATCTGCAGGTACATTAACTACAGCACCTGATAATGATTTCTGAAAGCCACAAGGTGAAGTTCTTATTTGTAGGAAGAGAATTCTTGGTGAAACTAATCTTTCTTCTAAATTATGCAAATGTAATTGTATTGGAATATTTGGAAACTTCATCCCATTAACAAATGAACAGGGTGGTATTTTATTGCTGTTAATGTGTGCATATAACAAGTGCTGCATATATTGTTTGCTGGATTTGGTGTTATGTTACATTGTATGAATGTGTGGTTTGTGATAATGGTGTTGATTTTTTTTAATGATTGTTTATGCCATAACTGATTACAAATAGTACACATGTATTCTGGAACATAAAATATTTCCTTATGGAAATTGCTAATTATAATATTTGTTGTTCCTAAGTTATTTTGAATGTTTAACTCAGTATTTGTTAAGTTGTATGTGTTGTTTTTGTCCATATGTTATTTTTTAGAGGGATTAAATTTATCCAATGGCAAAACATTTCGTTTTCTTTTAAATGACTGTACAAATGTGTTTTTTTTTTAATAACTAAATGCAATTGTCTGTTGATTTGTCTGTGATATAGAGGTTGGTGTTGTTGCTATGTTTAAGTCTGTAAACTTATTAAAGCTAATATTGGTATACAAAGCATTTTCTGTGTCTGTATTAGAACTAGCTCTATGGTTTACTGCATCTATGCATGTCTGATGTTCCACAAATATTTTTGTATTACTATTAAAAGATGTATACATATATGTATGTGTCTGGTGTGTAAATAATTTTTGGGTAGTAGTTTTTAGGCTTTTTTGTATCTTCTGTGTGCATCTTGAAGTGTTTTATTTATTGTATTAATACTTATGGGAGTTAGTTCAAAAGTAACATAATTCTCATTTGGAACTTTAATCGTGTTTCCAAGTTCATAAATATATTGAATTAGATCTTCAAAGTTTATTATTTCAATAGTGATACATGTTCCATTTGGATGAGGCATTCCTTTGCTATCTCGGCTATGTGAATCAAAAATGAAATAAGTATGTGCACGTGTGAAAATTTAAATTGTATATGCATTGATGCATAGTATTATTCCTGAATGCAAATTTATTGTTATATTTATTTCAGTTCTTAAATCAGGATATAAAGGATCAATACAATGCAGTATGTCACCATAATAAGGTATCCCTAGTTTGAGTGAATATATTGTATTATTATGTTGTATATAATTTGGTAAATCATCTGGATGCATATGCATTTCATGATTAATAGAGTGCATTTGAGTATATAAATTATCTCCTATGTCCATAATATAGTGCAGTGGTTCCCAACCTGTGGTCCGGGGACCCTTGGGGGTCCACGAAGCCTTCTCAGGGGGTCCGCGACTGCTTACAAAATTAAAAAATATGAACAAATATTGACATATTAGGTCTCATGCTTACAGTAATGACTCAGTGGGGGTCCCCGGATTCCAATGATGATTCACTGGGGGTCCCCGAGTTCCATTAATGATAAAGTGGGGGTCCACAGAAGTAAAAAGGTTGGGAATCACTGATATAGTGTAAATCATTTTGATCCCAGTTTTGTGAAGGTTTATAGTAGTTATGTAATATTGCAAAAGTACTATTAGGTAGGCATTGTTTTCCCCTTAAACTGATATTATTTTTTTCATGGCCTTGATGATAACTAGCTTTTAGAATTTTAATTATATTAAATTTTTGTATATATTTTTTTAAATATATATATTTTTAAATTGTTTGAATGTGTTAATTATAAAGAGTTGCTGGGTTTGTAATGTGTTTTAGGTATATTGTATATTATTGTGGTGGTTGTAGAATGGTTTGTAATTGATTATTTGGTTGTATCCTAAGTGTTTTTGTTAAATTGTTTAAAGTTAGTTACTCTACTGTTACTATCCTGCATAGTGTTGTAGCTGTTAAAATTTAAATAAAATTGGAATAAATGTTTTACTTACTTTGTTGACTTTTTTCCCTGCAAAAGATGAAAAGAATTATATATTTTTTTTGTTGAAAATAAATAGATTTAAAGTTTGTTTTGTATTGTAGTTGGGTGTATTAGGGTGTAGTTTGTATTTTACTTGTTTGGGATGAATTGGAATAGGATAGTATGTATTTGTTTGGAGTGCTGTGAATTGTAGTGTGATGGATTGTTGCAAATTGTATTGGAATGGGGTAGATTTAAGTGGGGGAAGTTGAGTGGAATTGTATTATAATGTGGCGCACCGAAGTGGGATAGAATGGTTTGGATTATGTTAGAGTGTGGTGGATTAGAGTGCAGTGAGGTAGATAGGAGTGTTGTAAATTTGGATTAATGTGTAATGTATTTAAATATGGTTGTGGATTGTGGAGGATTGTAGGTTGTAGTTTGATGTGGTGTTGGGTTGATTAGAGTAGGATGTATTTTGATTGGGTGAATTGTATTGAGATTAGATAAATTAGGAGTGGAATGTAATGGATTGAAGTGTGATGGTTTCATTTAAGAGTGTTGTATTGTATTTAAGTAGTACAGATGAATTTAGTTTGGAGTGCGGTAGATTTGATTTGAGTAAGGTGCGTTAATGTGGAGTAGATAGGAGTGTGTGGAATGGATTGTAGTATATTGTTTTAGAGTAAGGTGGTATGGGTAGATTATATTTGAATGTAGTGTGTTGGATTACAGTAGAGTAGGTTTGTTTGTAGTTGTGTTCGATGATTAGAGTGGGAGTGGGATGATTGGAAAAGAGTGGGTTGTATTGGAGTGGGCTGGGGTGGGTTTTATTGGCGTAGGGTAGATTATACTGCAGTGTTGTACTTTGGATTGGATTGGGATGGGCTAGAGTGTAGTGTTATGTATTGCCATGTGCTGGATTGTGGCGAGATGTATTTGTTTGGAATGGGGTACATTAGTTTAGTATGTATTATGGTGCATTGTACTACATTGTAATATATGTGATAAAGTGTTTTGTAATGATATTGGGTGTATCGTTATAGAGTGGAGTGTATTGTAATGTATTGGAATGAGTGTGTTAAAATTTGATATGGTGTTGTGGATTGTACTTAGTGTTGTGTTTTGGATTGAATGATATAAAATAGGGTCAGGATGTAGTAGAGTGTGATGGGGTTAACTTGAATTGTTATGGTGTGTATTAAAGTGGAGTAAATTGTGCTGGATTGGACATGTGGGTTGTATTGTATTGGAGTGTGGCAAAATTGTTTGGAATTGACTGTTTTTATGATGTTTATGTTATTCTATTGAAGGGATGTAGATTTTGCTAGTTTGTAGTTTTGCAGCTGTAGGAATTAATTAACACATTACAGGTAAAAATAAAACATGAAACAATTCTGAACACACACAACTTGCCCTCAGTGATATTTAGTCATGTTTATAAAAGTAGTAACTAAGATTCTGCAAACACAAATAAAAGGCAACATGCGCACTGGTAGAAATAGGCATGTTTATGAAATTAGTAACTAAAGCTCTGCAAATAGGGGATAAAATGCAATGCATTAAAACATACAGAATAATGTAAATGGCTAAACTACATAAACAAATCAATATAAATGTGTCCAGTAGTAGTAACTAATTAGTTTAAAAAAGACATATGTAAGAGGCTTACCTAAATTCTTAAGTAATAACCAATGTGCTTTGCTTGATATTTGGCTTTGTAGTATTCTAAAAGAAAGAAGAATGCTTTGTTTTAGCTATATACAGTGGTTTAATGTTTGCAAGGCTAATGAAAGTTAACAAACGCTAAGGTAAAGTAATGAATCTGAATGAAATAATTGTGGAAAAATGTATTATTATTAGCTAAAAAGAAAATGAAGTTGTAATTAGCTCTAAAGGTAATGTATGTATGTGTGTGAGCATGTGTATGCGAGAGAGAGCGTATGTGTGAGACAGAGTATCTGTGTGTGTGTAAAAGGAAGAGGGAGGATAAGGTGAAAAACAGGGACAGTGTATGTGTGAGAGAGTGCTGTGTGTGAAGGAGGGAGCGAGAGAGAGAAACAAAAAGAGTACTGTGTGAGTGATTGAGAGAGAGAATGTGAAACAGAGAGTGAATGTGTGTGAGAGAGAATGCCTTATTGAACACTAACTCAACAGAAAAAGTTAAGCTGTGCTTGTTGAGATTTGGAATATAGAGAGGTATGAGATAAAGCTGAGTGTGTAACATTGAAATTCAAAGTTCTGTTGATGAGTGTGTAAGAGAGGAATAAAAAGCTTATGTGTGTGTTTTAGGATGTGTGTATGTCCATGAGAGCATATATGTGTGTGTGTGTGTTATTAGGACGAATGTAACAGCATGAACATTTTGCATGATATGTCTTTAAAATTAATAACTGAAACTTTTGAAACACAAGGTGAAATCTAATGCGAGCACTGTTATATTTAAGCACGTTTTGCAAATGATTAACCAATATGTACGTGAGAGCTTGTATGTATAAGAGAGAGTGTGTATGTGTAAAATAGAGCGAGAGGAGAAGGTGAGAAAGAGAGACAGTGTCTGTGTGAGAGAGATAGTGTTGTGTGTGAGAGAGGGAAAGATAGAAAGATAAAGAGAGGCAGAGCTGTGTGAATGAGAGAGCAGGAGCGAGACATAGAAAGAGAGTGTGTGTGTGTTATGAGGACTAATGTACTGGCAAGAAAACGTTGCATAATATAGCTGCTAGGTAATTTTAAAGATTAACTGTGCTAACTGGAGATTAAAACAAATGTGCGCACAGCTATATTTAAGCACATTTTGTAAATTACTAATTGAAGTAACAGTGCAAACACGAGATGACAAAAAACGTGCACTGCTATATTTAAGCTTGTTTAACAGAACTAAGGGGGTCATTCTGACCCCGGCTGGCGGCGGAAGCCGCCGGCCTGGCTGGGACCGCCAGAATACCGCTGCGCGGTCAAAAGACCGCCGCGGGTATTCTGGGTTTCCCGCTGGGCTGGCGGGCGACCGCCAGAAGGCCGCCCGCCAGCCCAGCGGGAAACACCCTTCCATGAGGATGCCGGCTCCGAATGGAGCCGGCGGAGTGGAAGGGGTGCGACGGGTGCAGTTGCACCCGTCGCGATTTTCAGTGTCTGCATGGCAGACACTGAAAATCTTGGTGGGGCCCTGTTTCGGGGGCCCCACGACACCCCATACCGCCATCCTCTGCCTGGCGGCCAAAACCGCCAGGAACAGGATGGCGGTATGGGGGTCGGAATCCCCATGGCGGTGCAGCAAGCTGCGCCGCCATGGAGGATTCCCCAGGGCAGCAGAAAGCCGGCGGTACACCGCCGGTTTTCCGTTTCTGACCGCGGCTGTACCGCCGCGGTCAGAATGCCCAAGGGAGCACCGCCAGCCTGTTGGCGGTGCTCCCGCGGTCGTTGGCCCTGGCGGATTTTACCGCCAGGGTCAGAATGACCCCCTAAGTGTGCAAACAGGAGATAAAAATTAACACATGCACTGCTATATGTAACCACATTTTGTAAATTACTAATTGAAGCTGTGTAAATGGTACATAAAAGATAACGCACACACTGCTATGTTAAAGTAGTGCACATGCGTGATTAAACAAAAGTGGGCACTAATATGATGTAATAAAATATATAGCTATGCGATGTAAAATTGAGCCAGCAGTAGTAGGTGTTTAAACTGTGGAAAACGATTACTTGTTAACAATAGATGTAGTCGTAATTTTGACTATAGCGAAATATACAAAGTTAAGCTGACTTTGGTGGATTTTAAAGGTTAGACATGCATGTTAAAAGGCTGAGAGTGCACAAGTAAAATTTATAGCAGAGTGCTTTGTGAATGAGAGCAGGAGAGAGACATACAAAAAGAAAGAGAGTGTGTATGAGAGTGAGAGAAAAAGCGTGTGTGTTAGAGAGGATGTGTGTATGTGCGGGAGAGCTTGTATGTATAAGAGTGTGTGTGTGTATATGTAAAATAGAGAGAGAGGATAAGGTCAGAAAGAGAGACAGTGTCTGTGAGAGAGGTAGTGTTGTGTGTGAGAGACGGAAAGCGAGAAAGAGAAAGAGAGACAGCGCTGTGTAATGAGAGAGCGGGAGAGACAGAGAGAGTTTCTGTGTGAGCGAGAGGGAAAGGAAAACCGATTGTGTGGGAGAGAGGATGTGTGTAAGTTTGTTAGAGCGTGTATAGGTGAGCGACTGTGTGTGTCTTATGAGGACTAATGTACTGGCACTGAAACATTGCATAATATAGCTGCTTGGTAATTCTTAAGATTAACTGTGCTAACTGGAGATGAAAACAAATGTGCGCACAGCTATATTTAAGCACATTTTGTAAATGACTAATGGAAGTAACGGTGCAAACACAAGATGACAAAAAATGTGCACTGCTATATTTAAATTAAAGATCTAAAACTACATAAATAATTCAATATAAATGTGTCCCCCAATAGTAATTATTTAGTTTAAAAACACACATACAAAAGACTTACCGAATTTTAAAAGTAACAACGAATCTGCTTTGCGTGATATTCAGCTTTGTAAGATTCTCAACCGAAAAAAAGACTGCTTAGTTTTAGCTATATACAGTGTTTAAATATGAGCAAGGCTAATAAAAGTTAACAAAAGGTAAGTAAAGTAGCGAATAAAAATGAAGTAATGTTAGAAAAGTGTATTCTTATTGGTTAAAAAGAAAACCTAGTTGTAGTTGGCTCTAAAGGTAAAAAAAGGTTTAGCCTGCTTTTAGCACTTAGGTGTAATGCACGCACACCTTGTTGTTAAAACAATGGTACGCCAAAAAGTCTGGAGTGGTGTGAAAATTTGAAAAACTAGGCTGTATTCATGAAAGCTACCATTCATCTTCAGTAAAGAAAGGATTAGCATAGTTGTAAACATCACCATCAACATCCACATACGCTGTTTAGGTTCATGATAACGATCTTTAAAGCTATTCTAATTCTCTTCCTACTGAAGGTAGGTGATATGTTCCAAAACACATCAACAAACTACAGAACTCTGTCTAGCCACTGCAGACCCTTTTTTGCGGCTAAATTGATTTTCTTCCTTGGAAAAAAGTAGCAGCATGTATTTAAATAAAAAAAAATGTGCCTCTGCATAATGGAAGGCTAAGTTCTAAATAAGAATATTTTAAGGTGTGCAAACGCTAAACAAACGACAAAGTTGTCGCTGATGGGCTTTAAATTGATGTTAATAAATAATAAGGTTTAAACAGGCACAGGTAAACCGTAACTGGTGTTATTTTGAGATATGTGGAACTAAAGTAAAACTTTACGAGAGCACTTGTGGTCTTTTAAAAATGCCAATACATACGAAAATATTAAGCAGGCACAACTAAGCCTGTACTGGCAGTGTTTGAAATAGGGTCAGTGTATAATTAGAAATGTGCAGACACTGTCAAGATTTGTCAATTTACATAAACTCTGCATAACATGGATGCGAGGCAATTAATAACAGAAACTGTGCAAACACAAGATCAAAGGCAAAACGTACGCTGGAGTATTAACCTGACATGGTGAAAACTTTGAATAAAATGTATATTAATGCCTCTGTGAGTGATGTGTGTGAGACAGAGTACATGTGTGTAAGACAGAACATGTGTGTATTACAAAAAGGATGTATGTATGTGAGTGATAGCTTGTATAAGTAACAGGGCGTATGTGTGTGTGAAAGAAAGAGAGAGGATAAAGTGAGAGAAAGGGACAGTGTGTACGTGAAAACATTAGTGCATTGTGTGACAGAGGGAAAGAGAGAGAGAGAAAAAAATAAAGTGCTGTGTAAATGAGAAAGTGGGAAAGAGACCAAAAAAATAAAAACTGTTTGTGTGTGAGATAAAGAGAAAAACCGATTGTGTGGGAGAGAGGATGTGTGTATGTATGTGAGAAAGCGTGTGTGTAAAATCCAATATAAGCACGGAACCTTTGACTAATATAGCTGCAAGGTAATTCATAATAATTAAGACTGTGCAAACGCTACGAAAACAAATGCGCACACTGCTATATTTAAGCAAGTTTGTAAGTTTACTAACCAAAGTAAAACTAAAAACACTAGATGAAAGCAAATACACGCAGTGCCATACTTAAGTTCGTTTTAAAAATTACTAAACCAAAAAACTAAAAACACGATGTGAAAAGCAAAGGCCACACTACGATGTTAACCTGACATGGTGTAAACGTAAAATAAAATAGATCTGAATATCTCTGTGAGTGATGTGTGTGAGACACAGGACGTGTGTGTAAAAGAGAGCACCTCTGTGTGGGTGAAAGATGTGTGTATGTGCCTGAGAGCGTGTTTGTGTAAGAAAGCATGTATTGCAAAATAATTAATAATAACCAAAACTGTTCAAACATTGAATAACAATAAAACAACGCACGCACTGTTATTTTTAAACACGTTTAAAAATGTACTAACCAAATCTGTGCAAACACAAGTTAAAGGCAACGCGCAACCGGCGCTTAACAGACTGATCGCTACAGTGCGACGAAATATACTAAATAAAAAAGTTCCACAATCATCGAAAAAAAGTAACCAGTGTAAGAAGATTGTACTTGGTTGCTGCGCTTTGGGAGGGATAAACACGAAAGGAGGCATGACAAATGCATGCCAGAAACCAATAGCAAACAAAGAATATAATTGTGACCAGCACACAGCCAATAACAAGCCAGTAGGTGGGCATAAAGCCCACAGAGCAATTACAAAAGTCAGAGAGACAGCGCATGCGCGCAGCCTAGGCTCGACCTAAAAAGGGGACCATATGAAAGTCATATGGAAAATATGTCAAAAAAGAAAAAAGGAGACAACAGGGGAAAAAAGCCTCTGGGGATAAAAAAAGGATGTTCGACTAACCAACATGTAATATGCTGGAAGCAACAAAGACTCAATGTTTCAGAAGTAAGGGGCCTATCGAGTGTTACAAAGAAAACTCATACACGGGATATCATCATTCAATCCTTTTATGTGGGTCCCTAATTGAAAGACCCAGTGTTGTTCTACTTCTAATAGGGATTTGGGAGAAAGTTTAGGAGTATCAAGGACAGCCCACCACATATCGTAAGGAGTGTGGTTTACATCAAGATAGTGAACACTAAGGCCCTCCTTACAACCCCAGCGGTAAATCCCGCTTTCCGCCGTGCAGAAGACCGCCAACATACCGTTGCGGAGGCGGAATTCGCTACAGGTATTACAACTCACAGCTCGGAATCCGCCACAATACAGACACCAACACAAGTCCGCCACAACAAAGGGAGATACCAAAACCTACACCGTCACACCAACAGGAATATGCCCACACTATCACGACCCACGAATCAACGCGGCGGTCTTGCAACTGCGGTATTCCATTGGCAGTACACACCGCCGCGCTCAAAATACACACACATTTACAAAACACAACCACATTGGACAATTCAAAACACACATACCTGACACACATACACACACCACACCCACACACCCAATCCAATATAAAGCACACACCCACATCACCCACAAACCCTTACAACCACAATTCTGAAAGAAAGCCAGAGAAAGAGACTACCTAACACAACGCTAGCATCCACAGACACACAACGCCATCACTCATACAACATCCACGCACCTCAAAGAACACACACCAACACATCCCCTCACTCATCACAACAGACACCACCTCACACATCACCCACAGCACATCATGGCAGCTCAAAGACACCCCAGGTTCTCTGAGGAGGAGCTCAGGGTCATGGTGGAGGAAATTGTCCGGGTAGAGCCACAGCTATTCTGATCACAGGTGCAGCAGACCTCCATTGAAAGGAAGATGGAGCTATGGCAGAGAATCGTCGACAGGGTCAACGCAGTGGGACAGCATCCAAGAACACGGGATGACATCAGAAAGAGGTGGAACGACCTATGATCTGATAGTGAAAGTTCAAACTTCAGTATATACAAATATGTACACCAACTACACATGTCCAGATAGTGTACCAATCATTGTCCGTGGACCAGTGGTCCCAAAATGCATGGGCGAAGCCCACACAAGATACCTGACTCGAAACGGAGAGAACACTGCAGGGGCATCAGATCAAAAACAGGCACCTCAGGGGGAAGGGGAGGGGGGGCACCTCAGCCGGATGAACGGATGACGCCATTGCTGCACGAGGGGGCTCCATGCCCATTGCTGTATCCTGGGGAGTGCAAAGCCACAGTCTCTCGAGTCTTTCCAGTGGGTGAATTGCCCACTGCATTATCCTGGGGTGTGCAAAGCCACAGTCTCTCAAGTCTTTCCAGTGGGTGGTTTGCCCACTGCTTTATCCTGGGGAGTGCAAAGCCACAGTCTCTCAAGTCTTTCCAGTGGATGGTTTTCCCACTGCTTTATCCTGGGGAGTGCATAGCCACAGTCTCTCAAGTGGATAACAGTCTCCACTGGTTCTGGAGGGGGCCTTGTGCCCAGAGTGCTTCATCCTGCCAAGGACTGAGGTAGTGGATGCCTTTCTCCACTTGTTCTGGAGGGGGCCTTGTGCCCAGAGTGCTTCATCCTGCCAAGGACTGAGGTAGTGGATGCCTTTCTCCACTGGTTCTGGAGAGGGCCTTGTGCCCAGAGTGCTCCACATGCAGTGTGGCCGGTCCCATTCCCTCACATGGGTGTGTGTGCCACAAGATTGCCTAGGAACAGATAGCATGATACGCCATTGAGGCAGACACATACCCCACCCTGCTGCAGCTTCGCCTTCCACCTGCAGGTGCAAACAGTGATGAAAGTCATGCCTCATGGAAGCTGGGCAGGGTCCAGGAAGTTTCCTCCAGCCTCGGACGGCTGACCACTGGGGATGGTAGCCATGTCAGTGGTGGTGCCACTGTCCGAGCACGTCGCTGGGCTGGTGGCGGTGCTTGCGGCGGTGTCTGTGGCGGCGGTGCTGGCGGTGGCGCATGTGTCAGCACCTGTTGAGAGACATAGCAGGACGTCTCCTGCAGCCTCGGATGGCTGCCCACTGGGGAAGATGTTGGGGACTGTTGCTGAGGCTGTCGACATGCAGGTGGCGGTGTAGGTGCTGTGCAGGTGGCGGTGCTGGTGGCGGTGCAGGGGGTTGTGCTGGTGGCGGGGCAGGTTGCGGTGTTCGCGATACAGGTTGGTGTAGTGGTTGACAGAAGGGGTGACACTAGTCCCTCAGTCGGTGCCACCGTGCCCGGTCCTGACCTGCTCTTCTGCTTTTGTCCCGTCCCCACCTTTGATGGTGCCGCAGCTGTCTTGCCACTGTCCCCTTTTGTTTTGGCAGAGCCCTTGGTGGCTAGTAGGTACGGCTTCTCCCTCTGGGATGTGGGCACCTTCTTCACCTTGGCAGGTGGTGGAATGTCCTTGGCCTCGCAAGGTGGCACACTGTCAGCCCTGATGGGTGGCACACTCGATGACCCCGCAGTTGCTGGCACCACTGTGCCTGGGGATTTGGTGGCTAAAGGTCTACACTTAATATAGTTTCTATTTTTAGCTCAGGAGAAGTTATTTTCTATGTGGTCCTGATGAAGCGCCATCTGATCCGGCAGAACTTTTTCGAGGCACGAAACATGTTGACCTTTTTTTAGTGGTTGAAGCAAATTCCTTCCGCTACTATTAAGGTGGAGTGTGGGAACATTATTTCCTTTTTCCTCCCCAGTGTTTTTAACCTTGACCGGGACCCCGCTATGATCAATAAAGCAGGTTTTGGAGGTTCCCGAGCCACTTTTAACCCTTTCTCTCTCTCATGCTTTTTGTTCCTCGATCTTTGCCAGTAGGTTTAAATGTATTCCTATGTGCTCTTTACCATGGCACATACTACCAATTAAGATCTATGGCAAAGAGCCCCCCTGTGGGGCCCGTCAGACATTGCAGAGCAAGTCTGACGAGGAGCGAGCCCTATGATGAAGCATGGCATCTAATAAGATGTGTGAGGGATCTTGCTTCTATTATTAGAAGTGCCTGTTGGTCTCTTTATGTCTTTTTTGGAACAGTGTACTCTTATTTGTTTTGATATTATCACTAGGGATACTTTACACTGGACCATTTAATCTCCCTGTCCCCCATATGATTATATAGCTCACATAACTACCCCCGATGGAAAGGTGTGGACTTTCATCCACGATTGTCCAATATGGAGACTTAAGGAGGATCAAAGATTGGCTCTTGACTCAGATATTATGGTAGAGGAGGTCGGGACCACCTTGGGACAAATGCAATCAGGGAAAACTCCTGGCTCTAATGGATTCCAAGTCGAACTCTTTAAACAACTATGTGAACACACAATTGCCCCACTACACGTGGCCCTAGTGGAAGCATGGAAGACAAGTATATTATTGGATGACATGCGCACTGCAGTGGTGATAATGATTCCAAAGGGAAGCAAATCACTGGATCATTGGGACTCCTACAGGCCCATTTCCCTGATAATGCAGACATTAAAATACTCGTGAAAGCACTGGAAAATAGGTTAAAAACAGTCAAAATACATTTGGTGCATCCAGATCAGAATGGATTCATGCCAAGTCGTTTGACTAGGATGAATCTTCGCAGCCTACATAACGACCTAGTCTTTGCTCGAGACTCGCCGGTGGAGAAAACAATAGCTTCATAGGATGTGAAGAAAGCATTCGATTCAGTGGAATGGACATACCTTTTTGGGATATTGAAAAGGTTGGGATTTGGCCCCAAATACATCCGGTAGGTCAGACTATTATATGACCGCCCGGGTGAAGGTCAATGGATACACCTCTCGGGCGTTGAGCTTTCGGAGGGGCACCAGCCAGGGTTGCCCACTTTCTCTGATGCGGATTGCGTTGGCAGTTGAAGCACTGGCAACATCGATAAGAGTTGATACACAAGTGTGGCGCTGGCCGGGCTGCAAGGGGGAGGGAGTCTGTATCTGGCTATATGCTGATGATATTTTGCTGTACTTAACCAACACAACGCACACATTAAATAGGCTCCGACATATATTTGACACGTTTGGGCTTTGCTATAAACTGGGATAAATCATTATTGTTCCAATTGGACGACAGTCAGACAGATACTCAACTCCAACTGCCACACCTAATAGAGTGAACCAAGTTTAAATAGTTGGGGGTCTGGATAACCCTGTCCCGGACTAATATTATGGGGCTAATTTGGCACCACTATTGCAGCGCCTTGAGCAAGGGATAGGATACTAGTAATCGCTCCCACCTTCCTTGCTAGGGAAGGCTGCGATGTTTAAAATGATAGCGCTCCCCAAACTGTTATATATACACTACAGAATACACCATACAGAGTACCAGAGAAATTCTTCACTAAGATAGATAACCTGACAGGGAATTTGATATGGGCGAGAGATCAGCCACGGTTTTCTCTGAAAACACTACAAAGATCTAAATACGAAGGGGGTATAGCGCTACCAAATGTAAGAAAGTATTATGAAGCGGCACAGGCAAGTGTAGTGAATGAATGGGCATACACAGAGAGAGACCATCCTGAGTTTTGGAGGGAAAAAGCAGGGATGGGGACATATAGTTATCTTCATGTACTGTATGGAGGTTGTCCCCTCGCACCTACCTGCCCGGCGACACTCAGGGTGATAGAAAGCTGGAGGAGACTCACAAGAGAAATGGGCTGGCACAACAGACTAATTCTGAAGACCCCACTATGGGGGGAGTGCTAGACTAAAAGAGCTTCTGGGAAGGCTGATCGGAGCGTCTTTTTCTCGCTCTGGAGCCTTCCAATTCTACACACTGGTGCTGCCTTTTCCAGGGCTGAAAGGAGAGGGAAGTCCTGCAGGCCTGTAAGAGTTTCTTTGAGGCTCTGAAAATATTAAAACAAATATTACAACTTTTAACTGGACATTACAATAATTTTTGTAAACTCCTTTGTGAGTTTGATTTTTCTCTGCCTTCACCCAGCCTTTGACTCCCATTGACGTCCTGCTGATTGTGCTGGGTAAGGCTGTAATAAATGGATTCTAGGGTCTTTAGCTCTATTCCCCCTTCATCCTGTAAATAATTTAATGACCCTTGCTTCCGTTTGGGGATATAGTTGATTATGAGGTTTAATACCCTCTACTGACCATGTCTGACTATGAGACATATGAGCAGGGCCTTGAAATATATAGCCCAAACGAAGATGAAAACTATTATTTTGATGTTAATATGAAGCAAGTCAATGATAAATCAGTCCATAAATCCATTGATAATGCTCTCAGCTCAGCCCTGCAACCAATTTCAAACGTCTTGATGAGCTGTCTGCTCGCCCTTCAGTCCCTTCCCCGTATGGGGGTCTTTCCCTCACTCCTTCTACTCCTTCCTCACAACCAGCCTGGCCCCATTCAGATACTATCGCTACATTATCCCAGGGAGCATTACCGGAGCATTCTTATTCTGCTGGGGCCCAACTCCCTCTGCCACCTCCTCCAATACAGCCACAGATTCAGATAATTTCTCTTCCTCTCACAAGTCTCACGCTCATAAACGTTCTAAAAAACACACACACTCCCACTCCCCTCCCTCCCTTTTCAACTTCAAACCTTCGGACACTCCCCATTCCATGTCCTCCGTTTGGACCCCTGCTCCTGCGGTAGCTTATTACATGCAGCACCACCTATGAAAAAGTTTTTAAAAAGAGGCCCGATCCAGGCTCAAATTCGAATGACCTAAGCCGGATTTACCACACAAAACTGTTCTCACACCTGACATAGATGCCACAATGCTGACCTTTCTCAAGAAATTCAACAAGAATCCAAAGAAAGGTATCGACAGGACCCTCTGGGCCTGTCAAGACAAGCTTCTTGATGTCTCGGGTCCCTTAGCCAAAATCCTTTCATTGGTCCTTCATGCACATGAGACAGATGCCCACATCCACCCAGAAGTCTTGGCTGGGTGGACGCAATGGGCCATTTGCCTCTTGGGAAATGCTAATTGCGCTTTGGCCTCTGAACGCCACAAGTCGGTGTTGTTAAGGATTGATCCACAGTTGGTTAAACAGGCCTCAGCTAAAACAGGCCCCCTTGCTTGGGGGCAGTTATTTGGAGATCGGTTTTGTTAGAACTGGCAGCTTTTTGGCATGTCTCCCCTGTCTTTTTGCCTTCTGACCTCCTGTTTTTATGGTAAACTGGACTCTGTTTTTTCTGGTTTATTGTCTCTGCGCACTTTACCACTGCTGATCAGTGTTAAAGTGCAAGTGCTCCCTCTGTAAATGTTATTGGTGATTGGTTTAGCCATGATTGGCATATTTGATTTACTAGTAGGTCCCTAGTAAAGTGCACTACAGGTGCCTAGGGCCTGTACATCAAATGCTACTAGTGGGGTTGCAGCACTGATTGTGCCACCCACATGAGAAGCCCTGGAAAAATAGCTCAGACCTGCCACTACAGTGTTTGTGTGTGCAGTTTTAAATTGTCAATTTGACTTGGCAAGTGTACTCACTTGCCAGGCCTAAACCTTCCCTTTTACTACATGTAAGGCACCCCTATGTTTGGCCCTAGGTAGTCCCATGAGCAGGGTGCAGTGTGTGTGTGTGTTAAAGATGGGGCATGTACTGATGTGTGCTACATGTCTTAACAATGAAATACTGCTAAATTCAGTCCTCACTGTTGCCAGGCCTATATCTCTCATATGTTATCCTGGGGGCTGCCTTTAAATAACTTTAAAGGGCAGATTCCCTTTGAGATCAGATAGAAATGTGGAGTTTGGGGTCGCTGAACTGACAATTTAATAATACATCTTTTAGTGAAGTTGGTTTTTAGATTGCTAGTTTGAAAATGCACTTTTAGAAAGTAGGCATTTTCTTGCTTAAACCATCCTGTGACTCTGCCTGTTTGCGGATTCCCTGTCTAGGTCAGTTTGACAGTTGGGCTGTTTACACCTCCCCTCTACACAGTGACACAAAGGGAGCTGGGATGTAGCCTGCATATCCTGATGAGCCATCTGATCTAGAGTGGAGGGAGGAGTGGTCACTTACACCTGAAAGGCCTGTGCCTGCCCTCACACAATGCAGTCTCCAACCCCCTGGTGTGTGTCTGGGGCCTGGCCTGGACAAGGAAGGTTCTTGCAAACAACTGAGACTTTCCTTTGAAGTTTGCCAACTTCAAAGGCAGAAAGGGGTGTAAGGATTGGACCCAAATCCCCAGACTTTTAGAATCTTTCTGGAATCAAGAGGAACCTCTGCCAAGGAGAAGAGCTGAAGAGCTGGAGGAGGAGTAGTGTCCCTTTGCTGTGTTGCTTTGCTGGATTGGCCTGCAGTTGCTGCTTCTGCCTTAAAAGAGAGCAAAGGATGAACTTTGCTGTGTATCCTGCTTGAGAAAGTTCTCCAAGAGCTTGGAGTAGAGCTTGCCTCCTGTTGGAAGTCTCACGGACATCAAAGACTTCAGTATCATCTGTCTACAGCACTGGGAACTGTGTGTTTTGTGCTGCTTAAGAAGAAAAACCACTGCAACGCCGTCAACGATGCGGCTAGCCTGCACTGTGACCTGCCGACGCTGCACGGAGCCACACTGCCCCGCTTTGCACTGCGACCCTGGTCTCACTGACGCCGTCATCCTACGCCACTACCGAGCCACTGCTCGCACGTGACCTGTGGGTGCCGTACTCCGGCATCGCCTTGCTCACACCGCAGCCTGGGCATCCCTAACGACGCTGTGCCTGCTGACACCGACGCTGCTTCCTGCACCATGGCCTGTGGACACCGCTCGTGAGGTACACGAAGCACCATCCCGTCCCGCACCGCAGCCCCAGTCCGCAGCCAGCCTGAACTGTTGGTTTTGTTGATCACGACGCAGTGATAGCCAAAGGCGGAGCTATCGACTTCAAGGAACTGTATTTTTAAGTTAAATTTTGCAATTCATATCTTTTTTACTGTAGGTTGGATTTTTATGTTTTTGGTTGTTTTATGTAGATAAATACTGGCTATTTCTCTAAAACTGGTATGGCGTCCCTTTGTAGGGTTTTCACTGTGTTACTGTGGGTTATGTGCAAATGCTTTACACATTGCTTCTGAGATGAGCCTGACTGTTCTTGCCAAGCTACCAAGGGGGTGAGCAGGGGTTATCTGAGCAGATTTCTCCCTTATCCTGACTAGAGTGAGGGTCCCTACTTGGACAGTGTGCAAACCGACTGCCAACTAGAGACCCCCATTTCTAACAGGTTTGTAAAAGACAATGCAAAATTGTGAACACTTTCACTTCCCTTGATAAATCTCAAGCGTCCTTGAAGGGGATGTTTAGTCCCCTTTTTGGAAAGGTTGGTCGCGTTAGAGGACGGTCAGCCAGCCGATTCAACCAGCAAAGTTGTGATGGTATCTGTATTTTACCCCAGGCTCCGTCTTGACCACTGACTCCATTTAGTGCTTAGCTTAGCTTCACACACCATCAGGTGTTTTTCTGCACACAGCTTGTGCAATGTGTTGTCGCTATTTCTCACTGAAGGATGAGTACATAACACGAGGGAGTGAAGAGAACAGATGATAAGATGTACCAAGCTGAGAATGTTTACAGTAAGGCAGGGAAAAGCTCGGTCTTGGAAAAACACTGTAAGACTTGGCCAACCTCTACCTGTTCTTTTCAACACTGACCTGGTACGACCCACAGTTGAACAACTCACTGCATGGAAGGGGGAGTTTCTAGAACTCTCCTCTCTAGCTTGTTTAAGGTATATAAGAGATGAGCTTGAGGTCCGGGGATAGATTGAACTCATTCTGGGGGGGGTGGAACGCCTTGCCCGGATCCCAGTGGGTAGTTCTCTTTTTCGCTCTCGGTTGGGTTCACGACTTGCTGTTGGCAAAGAGATGATGGAGCCGACAAGCCCCAATGGTGTTGCATTTTTAATTATTTTTTAGCTTTGCATTATGAGCGCATGTATACTTAGTATATATATATGTAAGTTAATCATTGTTTACTTCTGTGATCAGTATTATGTCATTGCTGTGATCATTTTCAGAGCTGTGCAGGTGTTTTGTATCTGAAATTAAAGCTCACATTATTTTTTTTCTGTGCATGAGATTTGAGAGGCGTTTTAATAAATTCATTACTCACACTAAGATTGCTGGCCTTTGACATTTCTTTTACTTCGTCTTCTCTTTGTCTGCAGCACAGCAGAACAAAAGTCCTCTCCAAGATTACAAACCCAGATGCAGGGTCTATGGCCAAGACCCAGTACAGGCGGGCTTCTAGCCCAGCGGATCCAGAGGCTACCAAATATGTAACTACAGGGCTATCGAGCCTCTGACAATCCTTCCCCAGGTAACAAACCCTTCTGTTCCCTCTTCTTCCTCTGGAGGGAAGGTTACGCAATTTTCTGCACAATTGGGCCACACTTTCTTCAGATTGTTGGGTGTTCTATACAGTGTAGAGCTATCATATAAAGTTGTTTTGACTCCCTTTTCAGGCTTCTCTTCCCCTCCACTCACTTTCTCCCAACAAGACATGTCTTTTATAGACTATGAATTTCAGGACTTTTGTCAAAACAAGCCAACACTGCTTCTTCTTCTTATCCAAGAGGCTTCTGCAGTAATGTGTTTCTGGTTCAGAAGAAGGGAGGCGGTCAAAGGTTGGTGCTCAATCTCAGGGACTTCTATCCATTTGTGCTGTATCACCATTTCAAGATGGAGGGTATCCATCTTCTGAGGAGCTTACTTCAAGATAGAGATTCAATGGTTTGTCTTAATCTCAAAAGATGCTTACCTGTCAGTACCCATTTCTCCCCTTCACAGGAAGTATCTGCAATTCTGCTGGAGGGATCAGTGGTACATATACTATTCCCTCCTATTCTGTCACCCCCTGGGTGTTCACCAAACTCCTGAAACCAGGGGTGGAACACCTTCGGGGGCTGGAGGTCCTCATGATAGTCTACCTAGGCGATATGATTCTCTTAGCACAGGACAAACACCTTCTGTTAACTCATCTGTCATGGGCAGTTTCTCTACTCCAAGAATTGGGTTTTGTAATCAACCACAAAAAATCCTTTGTGATTCCTTCACAGCAACTACAGTAGAGTTCCTCGGTTTCAGGTGGATTCCATCAAAGCCCTTTTGCTTCTTTCACCGCTGAAAATGAAAGCCATCAAACAGGAATTGAAGACCATTCTCTCCAAACAGATGGTGTCTTTGAGATCCCTGGCCCAGATTGTGAGGTTACTTGCTTCTTCGATTCAAGCAGTGTTTCTGGGCCCCTTACATTACAGGACTCTTGAACACCTGAAGATTCACTATCTTCAACAGGGTTTCAGTTACGATCAACTAATTCCACTGTCTGACGAGGCCCAAGAGGAACTTTAATGGTAGCTACTTCAAATGGACGTGTGGAATGGCAAGGCCATTTTCGGGGCAACTCCCGATGTCATCATAGAGGCCGAAGCCAGTCATTGGGACTGGGGAGCAAGATGCAGAGATTTTCTACCGGAGGTCAATGGTCATCCGAGGAACTACGACTCCAAGTAAACTGTTTGGAACTGCTAGCCGGTCCCTTCGCCATAAAATCCCTGTCTATGGTCAAGTGCAATTGTTGCTTTCTCTTATGGATGGACAATGTGTCTGCCGTTCGGTACATCAATCGACTGGGGGGAACCAGATTCTGCCTGTTGGAGAACACTGCCAGGGAGTTTTGGCATTTTTGCCTTTATCAGAAGTTATGGTTGTGGTGGAATTATTTTGGGGGAAGGACAATCTAGTTGCAGGCTGGAACTCCAGGTTCCTAGTGGACGCAAGCGATTGGAAACTCCATCCCAGCGTTTTCCAGATCATGTTGTCCTTGGGTCCATGCCAGGTGGATCTGTTTGCGTTATGCCTCAATGCTCAACTGAACAGATTCTACAGCTGGAGACCGGATCCGATGGCCTTAGCAGTGGATGCCTTCTACAGAAGTGAGCTATGCGTTCCCACCCTTTACCATGATCCTAAGGGTCGCTGCTCAAGCCACATGGCAGTTAGCAACATTGGTTCTGATTACTCTGGTGTGGAAGACACAACCGTGGTTCCCAACCCTCCTGGAAATGTCATTGGCTTTCCTCATGCTTCTTCCGGTCTTCCCTCACCTCCTTTTGGATCCAGTGGACTCCTCCCATCCTCTGCTTCTTCAGAGTTACCTGACCTATATGGCCTGGAAAATTTCAGGAGACATGGCCAAATTGAATACATTTAATCGGTAGCTTCCACTTTTATACACCAAGCTTAGGCTCCTTCCACTAGCAAATGATATTCTTCAGCATGGAAGAAGTGGGTGAGTTGGTGCCTTCAGCGGGAGGTGGATCCCGTGGGATCTGAATTAAAAGATGTTTTGAACTTCCTTTGGGAGTGTGCCAAATCTGGATTATGTTATGGTACGGTAAATAATTTCAGGTCGGCTGGGCATGATCTAGTGGATGGTAAACCAGTAGGTATTTATCCTCTGGTGTGTAAGTTATTAAAAGGTATTAGGGTGGCCAATCCACCTAAGCCTTGTTATTCCCAACTGTGGGATGTGACTGTTGTCCTATCCTTATTGGACGCATGACCAGACAATCCTGTCTTGTCTTTGAAACCGCTTTCCACTAAATTGACTATGCTGTTATGTTTGGTCCCCTGCCGCAGAGTGTCAGATGTTAGAGCACTGGACCTTGCAGGTAGTTTGTTTCTTCAGATGGTGTTTCTTTTATTATCTCAAAAAGGACAAAATGTGTGTCCAGGTGTATTGACTATCCAGCCTTCCCACATAATGCTAAATTATGTGTAGTAAAATGTTTACAAATATATGAAGAACACACCGAGGCACATAGGACTGATCCTTTTGGCCCTCTTCTGTTGGTTCTTCAGAAACCTTTTTGTACTGTTTCAGCAGCGACCTTGACCTATGTCAGAAGTAAGCATTGATGTATCTAGGTATGAGGCTCATTTGACATGGGGGGTCATGGCATCCAAGGCATCTACATTTGGTTCTAGGTTGAAAGATATTATTTATGCTGCTGATTGGTTTAATATTTCTATGTTTACGATTTTTTTTTATAAACCTTTTGAACATGTTTCTTCTGTTGTGGTTGGTCAGCTTCGAACCAGCATAATCGGAGCCTTCAGTCCTGCCATAGCATAGACAATTTTCTAGCTCTGCGACAAGCATTTTAGACTCTATTAAAGACAAGCAGGCGAGGATTATCCCACCCGTTGGGACAAGTAAACTGTATGTTATCAATGTATTAATTTGCCTTGCATGCATCAGTTGTTTATATTTTCCCGCTCTGTTTGATTCAGTAAGGGTTAAGATGGGATTCATTCTTCCTTTTGTTTTCAGGATCAGAACCGAAGCAAGTTTGAAGCATCTTAGGCCTGCCATTTTCTGGCAACAAGTATTCTGGATACTGGTTGGAGTTCCTTGCAGCTCTTCTTATGGAGTGAAGGTTTGTTGAATTTGGTGTTTCTCCATTGAGTGTCATTTCAATTTTCTTCTGCCTTGTTGGTCTTAATTCACTTATTGTTTGGACTGCTTTTCCGCAAAGAAAGAGGCAGGAAAGATGGTGCCTCTCTAGTTTGTATGCTATACTGGGTCACCATTGGAGGCCTGGTTCAAAGCCTTATTGGAAATGTAGTATATTTTACTATTTTTTTATTGGCTACAATGTTTTTGAGTTGTAAAGAATAAGAAGTATAATCCTTGCCTCTGTGTCCTTAATAGAATCTCAAATTATTTTGGCAAAGCTAGAAAATGTTCTATTCTGCTACACTTTTCTCAAGCTTTTCTTCAGTAAAGTGAACCCCAAAACCCAGTATCAGGCAAGGGTTCCCTGGAGGATCAAAAAAGTTTACCCAATGAGACTCACGGGAGCTCAGGCTACTAGCAATGGCCCATTTGCCGTTTACAATTCTGGACGGCCTCATGTTCGTTTACTCGGCTGAACCTTAATTTATCTTAACGTTGTTTGAGAACCCCAATCAGATCTTGCTAACAACTACTAAGGCGAAAATAATAATGAGTTCAAATTAGAGAGGACACAATTTAAGGTCTTGTTAAAATTCAAGGTATGCTGCAGCAGTTGTTCACGTTGTATAGATGTAATGATCGTCCTCCTTTCATGCTGTAGTCACTACTGTAGTCCGATCTCCACCATACCGCAAAAATATGCAAGTGGGTAGCAAATAAAAAAGCCTGCCTTTCTGTCAGTCACAAGCAGACCGTGAGAAGATCCCAATATCATTCACTCTCACTACCGAGGAGCTTACTCTGTACGGTTCCTCCACTTTCCCTTCTCCCATCAGGATACGTAGGTGACAGCAGCCAAGCATGGTCTGACCACCCCATTAAAGGCAGTCACCTAAAAGTAAGTGACTGGTGATGTACCTCTAACCTTACCCAACCTCTCCCAATAGACAACCGTTCGGTTGACAACTCGACCAAAAGCATGTGGAACGTCACAGCCAATCAACGTATCGGAATTCTGTGTGGTGCGCCAGCATTGGGCGAGGTAAATCAATGCTCCAATCGTAGTTCACCTTGCACATTAGCAGTACCATCCACTTTAAAACGACTCCCGGAATGTGTCTAGTTGCGGGTTTGGTTGTTAGGCGACCCGGAAATTCTAAAATTAAGGACGAATGACATCCGTTGAAATATCAACAACGGATGACGGACATTCGAACTCACAGAGAGCCTGTGTAAGTGGTGGAGGTGCTTTCATTAGATGGAGTTAGTGTGCAGTTGGTGATTGAACGGCTGGTCCATAAATGATGACTGAATAATCTGCTTTTGTTTTGTATCAGATGGATAGGGTCATTGGGTGAAAATGAATGGTAGGAAGTTCGTTCCACTTATCTATTGACGATCGGGCCGAATTTGGGTCAGCACACGGGCAGGAAACACATTTTTCAATGGTTGCTGAAAGTTGTTTCCTGACACTGTTATTCAGTTACATTTATTTATACTGTCTGGGAAATATCAGCCACTTGGGAGTAAAGCGGACCTGTTTCTTTCTGTTTCCATGTTCTACGCTTGGTTATCCCCTTCTTTAGCAATGCTAGTGCGTTGCACAGATTTTACTCACGTGCTTCGACTTGTTTCTCTTAGGAGCTGGGTTTGTTGGGGGGGGGGGGGTCGTATAAAAATGGTTTTAAGTTGTGTTAGAAATTATTGTGCGTACAAATATAGTAGGGAGAGAGTCGGGTGCTGTTGGTCACTTACTTGTGGGTCATGGAGGAGTTGGTGATCATTTGGAGTCGGGCGTACCGGTTGGTAGAATGTGATCAAGTGAGCGTCTACTCGAGTGTGTTTGTGCACTGATATGTCGCGTGAATTTGCAGTACGTAAAGGGTTTTTCATACTTGTTTTTATACTTATTCTTGAAGCTTTTGTCGCACTGATTGCGACATAGTTTTCAACCCTGAAAAACAACACAGAGTTTAGGGGCTAAGTCTTTTACATTTTATTTATTGATAATCTCTTCCACACCCTGTTATTCATGATGTTCTCTATTATTGCTTTGTAGGATTGCTTTTTTATGTATAAAGTATTGCCCCGTTTTCCATTTATCGTAAGATAAAGAATCAGGAATGTTTTATAGAATCCAGTAATGTGACCATCTTCTTTGACAGTATGTATGTGAGTGTAATGCAAAACGATCACACATCAGAAGTCTATGACATCATGGTAAATCTCTTCTCATTGTAATTGTCATTTAACATCTGGGCCAATTGGCAAAGAAACCTATTGGTTCAAGATTGAACTATTGCATTCGTTTTTGTTTTTAAGAACCCTACAATGGCAACTAAAAGTTGTGTCACCCACTCCCGTTTTTCTTTTACGACAAGGCTGATCGGGGTATATTTCAGATTTGTCAGGCAGTCTGTTAGAAGAGTTATCCCAGCCACTACACGATATAGTACACAGCAGCATAGGAAGCCTCTGGTACATCCTAGTTTGTGAAGAATGAACCTTAACTATCTGCTGATTTTTTTGGTTCCACATAAAGTATAGGGGACTCTGACGCTCTTACATCCTTTCTGAGGTGCTGGGCTCCTTTTCACCCCTATGCTTGGAAGATGGTTGTTTTTTATTTTGTAAACGGCGAGTCCCTTTGTCTTATACGTTTCATCGTCGAGGTTGCTCACTACCGATGGAACTGGAACATCTTTCATCTAGAGACTGGACGAAAGAGGGAGTTCTGTCAGCAGACAGCCAGGCAGAGGCACTCTTTGAGCTGCAGAATCCTTGCTCATTCATCAGTGACGGGCGCAGAATAAACCTATATTCCGTACCTGTAAAATGAAGCCGCCTCGTCTAAATCTAAAGTCTAAATGAATTGCACAAATATAATTTGAATAACACATTCATTGCCAATCAAGTTAAAACCAAAACAATGATACTTGGTAACAGTAAAAAGAAAACAGGAAAAAATGTGGTTTAGGCTCCATATATAAATACCTAAAAGGTTGTATGATGGATAAGCTGTCTCCCTGCTCCAATTTATGTATTTAAAAAAAAAAAAAATCCACTGCATCAGCTTTTGCCTTGTGTAGAATTAACAAATAACTTTTGCCTTGTGCAGACTTAACAAAAAATGGTAAACCCCTCATCCGAAGATGTGCCAAAGGGTTATCAGGATAAGGTTTTTAACAGCCATCACACATGGCCAGTCTGTTTCTGTGATAGAATGGCACTTATTCTTGATTTCTTTTTGCAATTTAAACTATTAAGAATATTTTTTTATCTTCCTCAGTGCACAAACTGTGCACAGATACAGCTAGAGTTTGGGTTATTACATCAAGTACTTAATTTAAGACAAATTTGCCACCAATCATATGTATTATTAATAATAATATAGAGAGAGTAATGCAGAATTTAAAGACATGTTTATTTATTGCTTGGGCTTTAACAATTTGTCAAACATGAGTTGCGACCCACAGTTTGGAAAACAGTGATTTAGGCAGCTCTCAAATACAAATACTGTTTCAAAACTATCCATGCCTATATGTTTTGACTACCATTGTGTGACGTGCGATTAGATGTAGCAAATTATCATGGGGTCTTTACCTACATTGCACCTGCCTCCAGAGGCAATAGTACTAAAAGGGTTACTCCCCTGAGGCTGGATTTATAGGACAACTACGATCAGCTAGTTAATAAGGTGATCCATTTAAAGTCGTTTTAAGGCATGGACAAAGTGGGCCCTGGCCCAGACTCCAACCGTTCAGATGGCCCCCTGATAAAACTAGCTCTGTTCTGCAGAGTCTTGCCCAGTCGACCTTGAATAATTCTTAAACAGATTGTGTTAAATACCATTTTCCTTTAATTTACTAAGTGTGTGTGATGTATGGGAGTCTCTTAAAGACACTTTGTAGAGAAAAGTGTGTTTTTTCCACACAATCCAATATCCATAAACGTTTTCTTTTAGATTAAAACAGGAACTCATGTGAGAAATGGGAGGGAGTTACAAAAATTATTTGCAATAATATTAGTGGGCTGCTGCTGTATTATAATATGGAAAACACATATCACTAACCATGAATATTAAATGTAAACACATCTACAGTTTACACCAATGTGTCTGTGGACTGTAAGTGGCCTTCTCAATGAGGGTATGAAAGATCTAAAATTCAGTCATAAATTCAAAGCTGTTCCGAACATGGCCCCCCAAATTACGTTTACCAATGGACCCCTAAAATTCTTAAGATGCTCCTGGATCCATTGGCTTATTGGGAGGTTGGATGGCTTTGGGCAGTTGAATGGTAAGATAAATATGGTGCCGTGAGTATCATGGGTGGGAACTTGGACCAAGCCTGACAATAGTGAATGCATTGTCATCAGTTTAAAAAATAAATTTGTTGTACATAACATTCTGGGAAGACTTAACTATTCTTTGAGTGTTAACAGTAATATTGGGGCGCTCCCATTATTATAATTTTTTTTAGCTCAGTAAATCGCCTCCCGTTTGTGTCCCCCTGTGACATAATCTGTTCCAGTTACCAATAGGTTTACACCTCAATTACACCTTGATCATCTCGATTATCAGGCCTATCCAAAGTGCCAGGTAGCTGATCCTACCTGGCACTTTGGACAGGCCTGATAGTGGTATTTATTCTGATCCTCCCTTGGTTACAACATCAATCTTGACTTCAGCTGCTGCAAGTGCTGCCGATAGGAGCCGCACCAGTAATAAAACTGATAACACAACACACACAGTTCAAGGATTTTCTACCTTGAATATTGCAGGATTGGCCACTAAATTGTTAAATGCAGACTGCCAGTGTGCCTTAAAGGGTAATGACGTGATGTGTTTTCAAGAAACTTGGACAACAACTTGTGAATACATTGATGGCTTTACATCTTGGTTTTTCTCCTGCGATCCAGTGAATTTGGGATGAGATAAAGGAGGTTTGATTATTTTGGTATCCCTCACATTCCCTGACAGGATAGCATGGGTAATCATGTCTCCTCCCTGTCAAATAATTTTGTTTTAGTTGTTGCCCGTGTAAATGATTATCAGTGTATTTTTATTATAATTTTAATTCGAACAATCTTGATATTGTCAGTTCTGTAGACAAGGATCTTGAATGGTCATTTTTCTTTTATTTGTATGGAAGATTTCAATGCACGTCACTGCCAATCATTTGCTATCGGGTCATGTAGACTAATAGGCCCAGAAGAGGATTCCCTAAAGCATGTTTGTCACACTCCTTATGGTGATGCTCTTAATTTACTTCTAATGAAAATTCACTTGCATTTTGTTTTTGACTCTTGGTCTGTGGATCCAATATTAAGCCCCAGATATATCAACAGAGGGTGCTCGATTTTATACTGTTTACACATGATCTCCAGCGCTGGATACATGACTACATAGTCACAGATAATGCTTATAGCAACCACAACTCTTTAGCAATTGCTGTTAAAAGCCCTCTATGTGTTAAGATGCAGGTTGAGGAAATCCAGTGACGTTGATCAGTACTCAAAATAGGGGTTCACTAGTGAGTTGGGACAAACGTGACGAGGATACAATTCTCTCTGGCATTGTCGGTGCTAACTACACTGACTTCTTAATGTATCTAGCTGAGAATGGTGACACTGGAGAAATAAATGTTAGCTTTGGTACAATGTTTGGTAGAGCTAGAAATGTATACCCCATCCTGTTTAGGCCAAACAAGAAGAAATAACTGTTCAAAGACATGGCAATTTATTTAGATAATTGGAAACTGTTCCTATAGACCCTGATATTGTGCTAGGATATAGGTGGCGATACAAAAGAGCAATATTGGGGCGCTCCCATTATGCCTTGAGACCCTACCGGGTGAGTAGTGTGCTTAAGAAATTTGTTTGATTGATTGATCGATTGATTTTGGGAGATTGTTAATCGGCAATATTTTCATTTCTCTCCCGACATAGGCCTCAAGACTGTGATCACTCCTGATGATTATTATGTACATTAATAAAGTGCATAGCTTTGTCAAAGGGTTTTCCCAAAGGTTTTGAAGTAGAAGGATGAGGAAAGCCACGTCTTTAAGCGTTTCCTAAACTTATTTATAGATTTACAGATCATTTGTGAGACAGGCAAAGAATTGCACAGTTTGGGGCCCAGATAAGAGAAGTATCGACCACCTACCATCTCCTTGAAAAACCTAGGGACAACTGTAGTAAACCAACTGCAAGGTTTGGTTTACTAGAGTAGAGATACCGATTGGGACAATATGGCAATACCAGTGACTTAAAGTAAAGCAGTCCAGAATTAGACAAAGCTTTAAAAATATAGCATAATGCCTTAAATTGGACTCACTTACTGGCTGGGAGGCAGTGTAGGTTCCAACAAATTTTAAAGATGGAGGAATGCTTTAGACGATGATATAGCAACAGGGCTGCCACATTCTGAATTATTTGTAATTGCAGCTTTTGATGTCCCCTGTTTAAGAATGTTAGTGTAATCAAGCCTAGAGACGATCGATACCAGTACTACTACCCTTCCCTTTGGACTGAAACAGGAAGGAGCCAAATAAGTTTTCTTAGCCATCTCAGGATGTCGAAACAGGTAGAGGAGGCAACCTTGGTGATTTGTTGGTCCATCATGAGCTTGTCATCTAACCAGAAGCCCAAGTACTTAATTACCCCGTCTCCCCCCTCCCCGATCGCCATGCCAGGAGTGTGGCCTCAAAAATACGGTTGATTACTGACCAGTAGGATTTCTGACATGTTTCCATTTAACCTTAGGGAATTGTTGTTCATCCAAATCAGCACTTTAGTAAGGCAGGGGTTAAGAGTAGCTAAACTACAATGTTTATTGGAAAATACAGATACAATGATTTGATTGTCATCCGCATAACAAAACGGTGTAAGTCTGCAACCTTCCACTATGTCTGTCAAAGGTCACACATAGTTGTAAAACAGCCCCGGGAATAGTGTGTATGAGCCAGAGTTACGTCATTTAGCACAGGCCTGGAATGAACAGTCTTGCAGAATGGAACTTAACCAGGGTGGGCCAGACCTTGGATACCCAAATCCTCCAGCCTTTGAAGAAGCCCCTGGTGAGCGACAGTATCAAAGGCCACACATAATCAGATCCACTGTACTGCTCCTATCGATCTGCATTCTAAGCTGTTTAGTGATACCCACCAAAGGTTGATTCCATGCTATATCGAGACCCCAGTCCTGATTACGAAGGGTGAAGGAGGTCATTAGTATCCAAGAAGGCTGAAAGTTGTTGATTTAACATGCTTTCAATAATTTAAGCAAACAGTGCCTGAAGCGAAATGAGCAGATTAACTGGCACAGTTGAGGAAGTCAGGATGAGGTTTCTTGAGCAAGGGTATCACCATAGCATGTTTCCAAGACTTGGGAACTAAGCCCACCATTAGCAAGGAACTGAGAAAAGTAATCACAGTAGAAAGGAGCTGGGGACAAGTTTGCTAAAAAACGCAGGAGGTAGAGGATCTAGTGGTGAACCTTAGTTAATATAATTCATTAGGGAAACATACACAGAATGTTTAAGGGGGACAGAAGTCCTCAAAGAGCACGTAGAGGAAATTAGAGAGTTGACAGTGCTTCTCTTATGGGAAGGGTGGAAAAGAGGCATGAAGATAAGTCACTTTTTTTTACAGAAAACATGCCAAGTCATTACACTGGATCTGCAAAAGTATGGGGCTGGAGAAACAATGGCAGGATCTGGTAGAGATTTGGCAATTTTAAATAGCATTTTATGGCGATTCTGAGCAAACGTAATTGGATTAGACATTTTACCAAGCTATATTCTGACACAGCCCAACAGCCGAAGATATTTGGTACTCAGCCGTAGCATGGCGACCCTTCTCTTCTAGGTCTCTCTTCTTTCTGTGGCCCAGAAATAGCGCTAGAAAATGTTGTAGAAACAGTAAACAGATTTACCAGTAGTTGGGCCCACAGGCCAGATGGAGGCCCTGTCGATCTTCTTAAAGAGAATAGGTCCCTTTGGCCCGCCTTCTGACTAAGGTACTGAAGGCCATCATGTGTACTGGCCCTTCCAAGATGTGGTCACATGCGATCATTGCACCAGTCTCTAAAGAGGGATGCAAAGGGGATCTCCAATGGTATCACCTGATATCATTAATTAATTCCACAGCAAAAATAATGGGCAGGATTTTATTAGAGCGCTTACAAACTTGAGCCCAGGATAACAACATCCCTTCTGATCTACAATTTAGTTTTTGCGCTGGCCTCATGATTGAGCAGTGCCTCAACCTCTTATTTTTGACAAATAAATACACAGAGGCTATGAAGGAAATGCTATACTTGGCCTTTGTGGATCTAAGTTCAGCATTAGATTCTGTAAATTGATCTAAACTGTAGAACATCATGACCGAACTAAGGGTGGAATCAAACATTATCCGCTTTCGGAGGGACTTCCATTCTGAGGTGACTGCTAGTGTCAGGTATGGACGAGGTGGGGAGACCACACAGGCGTTTAGATTAGAAAGAGGTTTGTGCCAGGACATAGTCCTGGCACCTTTTTCTTTGTAATCGCTATATAAATGGTTTGGACAAATATCTGCTCAGTTATAATTATGATTTTCCACGGGTGGGAGAGTGTCCTGTTCCGGCATTGTTATACGCCTATGACAGCCCTTCTTGCTAGGACCACAATTGGCCTGCAGTGTTGCTATATAAATGGTTTGGACAAATGTCTGCTCAGTTATAATTATGATTTTCCACGGGTGGGAGAGTGTCCTGCTCCGGCATTGTTATACGCCTATGACAGCCCTTCTTGCTAGGACCACAATTGGCCTGCAGTGTTGCTATATAAATGGTTTGGACAAATGTCTGCTCAGTTATAATTATGATTTTCCACGGGTGGGAGAGTGTCCTGCTCCGGCATTGTTATACGCCTATGACAGCCCTTCTTGCTAGGACCGCAATTGGCCTTCAGACACTGCTAGACTAGTTGTGTTTATTTATGGCTGATTTAGATCAGAAGGTTAATCAGGGTAAGACACATCATGATTTATGGACCCCAGAAGAAGTGACTTCCTTTAATATCAACAATAAGAAAATTAGTGCTGCGCTCGTTCATGCATTTGGGAGTTCTATTTGATGACCGTATCAGTTGGAGTCCATTGAGTATGGCCAAAGCTGCGGCCCCAGCAAACAGTGCTGAGGCTGTTTTCAGTTTTGCTTCCAGACTTTGTGACAAACCAGCTAGAATGCTTCTGGCGGTAAATAACGCAAAATGCTGCTCAATTGCTATTTATGGGGCCGGCTTGTGGGGCATTAGAGACTATCCATCTATACAGAAGGCTGATAATGGCTTCATAAGAAGATTGTTGGCAGCTCTGACAACTACTGTTACTTATATTTATCATACAGAAGTGGGGCTTGACTACATCACCGATTTGATCAATCTCCAGCAGTTGCTATTATGGTTAAAGGAATGGAGTAAAAAGGAAACCTTTTTCAACTGATGAGTTTTAGCTGGCATTCTAAAATTTGACAAAGTCTTAATGAGTACATAGCTGTCGTATATTTATAAAATCAGTTGTACTTTAAACTTACCTGATTTTTTTTTTTTAAAGTAAACCAGAGACTTTCCACAAATTATTCTAAATCTCTGAAGCCATTTTGCATATCTAATTGTATGGCTAAGAGACTGCATAGTCTATATGGGAAATCCACAGCCTCAAATTATAATGTGATTTGTACTTCTCCTGGTATTGAACCATACCTTATCTGGTTATGAACAAGAGCTAAAGATTATTGATGACAAGGCTGAGGTAGAACACTGAACACTTTTTGTAGCCTTTCCAGTTCAAGGTACTTATTTCAAGAACATTTCGGTTTGCCATTGGGATTGTTCCTCTGCACAAAACACTGTGCAGTTTTTGCTGTTTTGCTAATTTTATTCCGCACTGAGGAAATTTTTATTTATTGGCAGTTATAAGCCAAGCTAATTTTAGGCAATGTAGGAGTGCAATGGTCTTTTTACAATCTCTTTTGCCACACACAATGTCTTATGTAGCAAGTTATATGCAAAATGCTATATGTCGGAGAGGAATCTTGCAATGCTGAATCAATTTGGAAAGAAATGTTCTAATCATGGAATGTTTTAACTGTCTACGTTTTGTGTACATGAATTAAGTTATGTTGTTCATGTATGTTGTTGAATGTGTTTTCTATTGGATTGTGCATATGTCACTTTTATGGTCGTTTATTTGATCGAATAAAAAATAAGACACAGCTAATATATGCATTTGTTCATGTTTTTCTTCGCAAAATAACAGACAGGACCCCAAAACTTGATGTAGAACTTTAGCAAAGCATTTGCAACTGGCCTTCACAATCATCAAGTGGTATATGTTACTAGCAAAGGAATAGTGAAAACAGACACCACCGGAAGTGATCCCCTGAGCTTGAATCAAATTATGCAAATTGAAAGCTCTCAGGGGAGCAATTCTCACACTTTTGACTTCAGGGGACCCTATCACCACTGGAAACCGGGGACACCAGCCTAAGCAATTTCTTTTTTTTTTTTTTTAAACTTAATTTTATCTTTTTGCAATTACACAAATAACAGATCTCACATCATTTATGTGGAGAAACATACAACACACATGTAACGTCAATACAAGGTGAGCCAGTTAATGCATAGCAGAGTCCACAGTAGCTGCCAACATTGGGAGGAGCAGGGAACAATGTGAGTAGAGTTGAGACATCAGAGGAGACAGAGAATCAGTTATGCGTGAAGTAGAGTTATCAATCCGGCCCACCATAGGGGAGGGAGGCAAACATGGGTAAATATGCCTGCATATCTGAGCCTTCCTGCAATGCAACATCATTTGGTCAAGAAGAGGTTGGTAGTAGGGATGCGTACACCTCGCTAGTAGTGTCGCAATAAATTAGCTGGTAACCCAGTCACTCATAATTGGACATTGTTTGCTACCCTCATTAGGCCCCATTAACCTACCAGTCTCTCTCTTAGCTAGTTACAACGCTATTGATGTGAGTCTGTGTATCCCTGGGGTATCTCAGCTACATATCCCAGAAGGGCAAACAATGGGGCAGGCGTAATGGATATGTCCACCATCATGGATAGTCGTGTGAACGCGGCTCTCCAATATGTGCTGATGCAATCACAGTTCCATGTCGTGTGGGCGGAGTCGGCATATGGAGGCCTTACACTTTGGGCATAGCGAGGGACGAGAAGCATCCCACTTGGCCAGTGCACTGGGTGGGAGGTAAGTACGTCTAAGAAATGTGTAATGTATCAATTTATGTTTATGGTTGGGGGAGATCAGTTTAGTCTGAGTGCAACAAAAAATCCATACCTTGTCTTACATTTGAAGACCCAAATCCCATTTGTCCCGCAGTCTGGAGTCGCAGGTAGGCAGTAATTCAATCGATGGGCGGTATAGTTACGACAATAGTTGGCTACCCTCATGATCAGCTGTCAGCAAGGTCAAAGGAGAGAAATCATCTGGGGAGAGGAGGTAGGTAGGGCTCTGGGCCTGCAGAGTGCTGTGTATGCGTCGTAGGGCGAAATGATCTAGCAGTGTGGCATCCGCAAATCTGTGATCGTCGCCATGTGTCAGAGGGTGCCCCTCTGGAAATAAGTCCTTGAATGTATGAAGTTTGTGGTGAAAAAATATCTGTT
This sequence comes from Pleurodeles waltl, assembly GCF_031143425.1. NCBI lineage: Eukaryota > Metazoa > Chordata > Amphibia > Caudata > Salamandridae > Pleurodeles > Pleurodeles waltl. Next base: position 1,297,015,724 of record NC_090446.1, on the reverse strand, counting down.
GTACCAATTTATCCTGTATAGGGGGAGCTAGTGGTTGGTGGGCAGAGTGGAGTGCTGCAGAATAAAGGAGATTTCCCCCAAGCATACAAAAGAGTCACTGCCACGTCCCACAGGTGATAGAAAGGGGCTGAATGTCCACGGGATCCATCGCGATACCAGTCAGGAGTATGAAAGCTGAAGGTATGGGGGACGCTTGATCCCTCTCCAGAACGGCATAGGAAAGGTGAGCGTCTGGATGATACCAGTGGTGTGAGTACTGACACTGAACTGCGAGGTAATAAAGTTGTAAATGGGGAACTATAAATCCACCTTTGTCGTATGGTAGCACCAGTGTCTTCCTACCAACCCTAGGCCACCACCCTGCCCAGATCAATCGCAGCAGTAAAGTTTTGATGATTTGAAAAGAAGGCATCTGCGAAGGGGATCAGAATTTGCAAAACAGGTAAAAGAACAGGTGGAGGACTACCATCTTGATGGCTATGCGTCCAGCCATAGAAAGTTGAAGGCGGCACCATCGCTGTATCTGAGAAGTTAGTTGATCGGTTGCAGGGCCATAGTTCAGTCTAATTATTTGTTACTGTCCCTGTGCACCCAGACACCTAGGTAACGAATAGGGCCTGCATTCCACTGCAGTGGATAAGAGATAGGAAACTGATTGATGGAATCAGTAGGGGGGGACAATTACGTTTTACCCCAATCATTACAGAGACCTGAATGCTTGTCAAACCTAGTAACCTCCTGTATGAGGGGCCTTGTGTTTACTTTGGGGTGCCTGACAAAAAGCAAAATATCAGCAGCATACAAGGAGAGGAGAAATGGACCCGTGTGGAACTGTAGACCGCTATGAAGGTGTTTTTCACGGAGATGGTGAACTAGGGGGTCCATAGCCAAGATGAAAAGAATGGGTGGTAGGGAACATCCCTGTCTGGTCCCCCTCCTGATGTCAAAGGAGGCGGTGATGGAACCATTGGCCCGTATGCATGTCTGTTGCTGTGTATACAAAAGTCGAATCGGCGATATGTAAACACGGAGAAGGCCCAACTTGTGCAGCATGGCCATCAGGAAGGGCCTTTCAGTGGAATAGAGCGCCTTTGCGGCATCGAGGAGTGCGAGTCCTGCAGGTACCTCCAGTGAGATTCTATGAAGCACAGCAAAAATAGTGCACAGGTTATGAGACTTGAAATGTCCGGGTACAAAGCCTGACTGTAATGGGGATATGATCTGGTCAAGCAGCAGGGAGAAGCTTGTGGCCAGTATTTTTGCAAGTATATTAGTGTCAAAGTTAATCAGTGATAGCGGGCAATATGACGCACAGTGTCGGGGGGTACTTGCCAGGTTTAAGAAGTAACATTATGACTGCTTCGCGCAGGGTAGAAGGGAAACAGCCAGTCTCCAAGGACTCCGTATACATCTCTAGGAGCTGAGAGGCAAGTATTTGTTTACACATTTTATAGAAAGAGCCCATAAGGCCATAGAATCCAGGGGCTTTTGAGCTTGCCAGGGCATCTATCGCTTGAATAATCTGTTCACAAGCAAAGGATTCACTGAGCAATTGTTGTGGGCGCGACAGCCAGACCATGGCAATCTCCCGTAGGTACTCGGTAATAGCTGGCTCATCGTGAGACACCCATGTGGTGTATAATTTAGTATAATATTGGACTTGTTCCTGTAGGATCTCATTATTATCAGTGAGCTAAGCCCCGGAATTGTCCATGAGCTCAGGAATATATGAGCTGCCTTTGGGGGTGGGGCTGTAAAAGTCAGGCCAAAGTACGGCCCGGCCTCTCCCTGTAGTGTGGAGCTTTTACATACTTTCTGAGAAACAGAACCTCACGTTCTGCAGTTTCCCTGAACTTCTCAAAAAGCAAATGTCATTAAGCCAACTTAGGACATTTGCATGAGACGGAGATAGGGTCATTAACGATTTGGATGGCAGCTTCAATACGAGTGAGCTTGTGTCGAATTGCTCTCAGGACACCGGAGTGCTTGGAAATGACATTCCCTAATACAAACTTTAAAGGCTTCCCAGAGGACCGCCTGCGTCGTAACTGAGCCCTTATTTAGTTCAAAGTAGTCTATGATGGAGGTGCGTAACTGCACAAAATGCCACATCCAGCAGTGCCGAGCATGGGAAGCACCAGCAGTGCTTGCGGGCCTCCACTATATGGAAGCCGAACCACTAAGCGCAAAGGTGAGTGATCCGAAAACATACGAGGGAGGTTGGTGAGCCCGAGCAGCCCAGGACTAACGGCTTCAGGCTTACTCATGGTCCCTGTCACCACAGGGCCGCCGAGGCAGGCCAGGCCGCAGGCTGAGCAACCAGCCACTGGTGCCTGGTTGCGGGTTGCCCAAACGCCGGAGTCCGGTCAGCATACTCCGACGTTCTGGGGGTTCGTTTTCCCAGGATCGGTGCAGCAATGCCGTGGGCATTTGGTGGTGGAGCTTCACAGTCGTTCACCCATCTTGGTCGTCAGCATAGCCACGCCCCAAGCAATTTCTAATATTTGACCCTCAAAACAATACACAAAACTTCAGAAACAAATATAGTTCGAGCAACTACATAAATTATGTAATTCACAAAAAACTACAAACATCAACATTTTCATTCTATTGGAAAGGTTGGAGCTTTTCAAAATGTGGTTTTATTTCTAACAGATGAAGGCATATGATAGACTCTAGCACATCACTTTGTATTTATTGCGTTTAACGCGTTCTCACTTTTTGCCCACACATACCAGTTCTTGATTTGAAGCCACCAATTATCCATACTAAATTTCATTTACTGAAGTTGCGCTTGTACCACAAATCAAGCTTAGGATACTAACTTATTTTTTTGCCTTCAATTTCAAAATCTTTCACATTTACAGTGCATTTTCATATTTTTAATTTTGCATTTTGCTTTTTCATGTATATTTACTTTATTAGTCTTTGATTATTGTTTTAATTTTGTAAACAGTCATCGACCCCTGAGGAGGCTTCACGGAATACCACAGGTTAAAAAAACACTGTTTTAGGGGGCCACGTGTCTCTCGAGTATCTAAATCTTGTGACCCTTTGGGACCCTGCCAAGAAGTTAAAAATTCCAATGGTTCTTGTGTAATTAATATCCCAATCTCTAGATTACAATTGCTTGATGCTTTAGTAAAATCCTTGCTTTTAGATTTTCATTGGTTAGTTAATGATGTCCCACACTGATGATTACACTTGATCTGTAGGATAATAATGTATGTAGATCAGCATGTGATTTAGAGATCAGAGGGTCAAGGAGTGATTGTAGTGGTACCACGGCTACCCATCTGACATCCAGCCGTTTATTTTAATAGTGTCTCATATATGGATTTTTCCAGTTTTTTTTATGTGCTCGTTTTTGGCAGCTATGGGAACTTTCCAGAGGGAACTTACCATAGAACCATATACCTTTAATTAGATTATCATTGGGCCACTTATTGTTGGATGTTAGTCTGGAAGTCACTAGTTTCCTTGGTTGACATAATGACTAACTCTGTAAATTGTCATTGGGTGGTAGGTTTATAATGCCTATATCTGTTTAACCCCTTAAATGCGGGCGACGGGCACTGGCCCACGCCCGCACTACCCCCCCTGGTGCGGGTCACGACCAGTGGCCGACACCAGGGAGGGTGTTAATAAATCCTCGGGTGCGTTGCACCCGAGGATTTTTTTTTGTACTTTTCTCGGGAGACACGGAAGCTTCCGTGTCTCCGCCTCCACCCCCCACCCGCCCCTTTGTGACGCGCGCTGACGTTACAAAGTTGTTTTCCCCATCAAAGCAGGAAGCAGCCTTGCGGCCGCTTCCTGCTTCAATGGGGAAAACGGCCTTCCCCACGTTCGGGAAGGCCTCGTAAGAAAGGGGAGAGTCTCCCCTTTCTTACGAGGCCTTCCTGAAAGTGTTTCCTGGCTCCCGGTCGCAGCTCAGCTGCGATCGGGGGCCAGGAAACACTACTAGACGCCAGGGATTTCACTTTGGGGGGGCGGCATCCTCGGAAAACGGGCCGCCCCCCTCCCCCGGGGCATATTTTTAATTTAAAAAAAAGGTAGGTGCCCCCTGGGGGGGGGGGGGGGGGGCGCAATCGCGCCCCCCCAGGAGATATTTTTTTTCCCCCCCAAAAATAAAATACAAAAATAAAATAAAATGACAGGGGGTCGCCCATGGGCAGGGTGACCCCCTGTGGGGGCAATATTTTTTTTTAGATGTTGTAGGGTTTACCTGGGGGCCATTTTGGCCCCCAAGGAAACCATACAACAACTAAAAAAAATAGATCTATATATAGATCTCTCATATATATATATATATATATATATATATCATCTATGTAGATAATTATATAGATCTACCTCTATATATATATATATATATATATATCTATCAATCAAAGAGATTTATAAAGCGCGCTACTCACCCGTGAGGGTCTCAAGGCGCTGGGGGGGGATGGGGGGAGGGAAATGGGCTGGGAGGTTCATTGTTCGAAAAGCCAGGTTTTGAGGCCCTTCCAGAAAAGAAGTAGGTTTTGGGTCTTGCGAAGGTGGGTTGTGAGGGCGTTCCAGGTTTTGGGTGCAAGGTAGGAGAAGGATCTACCCCCGGTGGTGGTGTGTTTGATGCGGGGGACAGAGGCGCGAGAGAGGTCAGCTGAGCGGACGTTTCGTCTGGGGGTGTGGAAGGTGACTCTCGTTGAGGTAGGCAGGGCCTGTGTTGTGGAGTGATTTGTGTGCGAGGATGAGGATCTTGAAGGTGATCCTTTTGTCAATGGGGAGCCAGTGGAGGGATTTGAGGTGTGGAGAGATGTGTTCGTGTCGGGGGAGGTCGAGGATGAGTCGTGCTGCTGAGTTCTGGATGCGTGTAGTTTGCGCTTGAGTTTTAGAGTGGTGCCGGCGTAGAGGGCGTTTCCATAATCAAGCCTGCTGCTGATGAGTGCGTGAGTGACAGTTTTTCTGGTCTCTGTGGGGATCCATTTGAATGTTTTTCAGTACACGGAGTGTGTTGAAGCATGAGGAGGTGAGAGCGTTGATTTGTTGGGTCATCGAGAGGGAGGAGTCTAGGATGATGCTGAGGTTGCGTGCGTGGTTGGCGGGGGTGGGTGCAGGGCATAGCGTGGTGGGCCACCATGAGGGGTCCCAGGTGTTTTTGTGTGGGCCAAAGACGATTATTTAGGTTTTGCTTGAGTTGAGTTTCAGGTGGTTGGCTGTCATATATATATCAGGGATGTGGAATTCCTATCGCCCGACGCCCGGGACATCTTGTTTGGGGTCAAGGGCTACAAGTTTTTATGTTTACTTTGTCCTTGGGACAAGTAGGCCCAACCCCCTGCAGCACAAACCCTTTGGCTGCTTGATTACAGAGAGTGGAACTCTGCAGTTGAGTTAATGTGTTTCCAAAAGTTAATGCTGTTCGAACTTGTATTTATGGTTCATTATTTGAAAGTCTTCATTATTAGGGTGAGTGCTGTAAATAAATGTTTTAAGGTCACACTTCACTACTGACGTTGGTTCCAGTACAAAAAAAAAAAAACGTGTATACACATGTTTGAAAAGTTTAGGCTATGAGGCTAAGTTTAATGCTCCCAGAATGCTCTCTGATTATATGCAAATGAAGTGTCATTTAGTAAAATGTGTTGATGCATGATAGTATTTCCCAAAAATATTTCTAATGGAAAATCAGTGTAACCATTTTCAACACGATTATGGGAAGCATGAAAATAAACAAACACTGACAAAGCCAACTGATCTGACATATTTTTATAAGTCTTTTAGTTTCATCAATGCGTGTCTTGTTTTGACATGGCTTTTGTAACACTTTATTGTTGTGGGAGCTACCAGGCCCTCAACATTGTAACAAACACTGGCAAACCCCCCCAAAAAAGTTTTTGAACTCTCTAAAAGCACACCAGTGGCATAACAAAGGCCCCGCAGCCGCCCTCCAGGGGGCCCCTTCAGCACAGCACCTGCCCTGAGTGAGTCTGGAGAGGGGGCTCCTCCATGTTCTTTACAAAGGGGCACCCTCCAGTTTAGTTACGTCACTGATTGCCACTGTAGTTCCTGACACTGAACAAAACTACTTTGTGTGGCAATATGCTCCTTGTGGAAGAGCAGAATGCGATCACTCACAGTAAAGCCGGCCGAAAGAGAGAGAAATAGAAGTTTAATAAAAACAAAATGTCTTTGTTAACACCAAACCTAATTAGGGACCAAGACCCACATGTTGGTAGCTTTTTGCATGTCGCAAACAGCGACTTTCGCTGTTTGCGACATGCAAAAAGCACACTGCGATGCACAAACCCAGTTTTGCGATTCGGTAACCTGGTTACCGAATCGCAAAACGGGTTTGCGACTCGCAATTAGTAAGGGGTGTTCCCTTCCTAATTGCGACTCGCAGTGCAATGTAGGATTGTTTTGTGACCGCGAACGCGGGTGCAAACCAATCGCAGTTTGCACCCATTTCAAATGGGTGCTAACACTTTCGCAAAAGGGAAGGGATCCACATGGGACCCCTTCCACATTGTGAATGTCACTGTAAACATTTTTTCAGAGCAGGCAGTGGTCCTGTGGACCACTGCCTGCTCTGAAAAAATGAAACGAAAACGTTTCATTTTTCATTTTTGTTATGCATCTCGTTTTCCTTTAAGGAAAACGGGCTGCATTAAAAAAAAAAAAAAAAAAAAAATGCTTTATTGAAAAGCAGTCACAGACATCGTGGTCTGCTGTCTCCAGCAGGCCACCATCCCTGTGAGGGCCGCCATTCGCGAGGGGGTCGCAAATTGCGACCCACCTCATGATTATTCATGAGGTGGGCATTTGCGAAGCCCTTGCGAATCACAGATGGTGTCAGGGACACCATCCTACATTCGGATTTGCGACTCGCAATTTGCAGGTCGCAAATCTGAACCTACCTACATGTGGCCCCAAATTCTTAAAGAAAGTCACAAAAGTGCACCCATGGTATATGTTGTACCCTGTAAAATATTTGTGAACTGTATTTTAGCATGGGTAAATACGATGTGTAGATTTGCTCATGAAAAAATCTATTGAGCATTTGCAAGTTCATTTTCCCTCCAGCCACTTTCTTCCCAACCCTGGAAGAAGTTCTAATTCTGCCATTGTCAGGAGTAAATGTCCAACCTTTCTTATTATGGGAAAATATTAGAGAGAAGCTGGTAAAAATCTTTAAAACATGCAGGTTAGTAGGTTTGCAGACTCAAAGGCATTCCAGCCCTAGAACTATTGCTTACTGCTTCCTCCAGCCCCAGTATGCAGATCTGCAGAAAGGTGGCAAAATAAGGAAATTGTTACAGTAGGGATTGAAACTGCAAGTATTTAAGCCCTACTATGGTAGTAGCCCTGACATAATCAGAGAGGCTATTATCAGAGCACTTACATAATGAGATTGCTGCCATAATTTGTCGCCACACTACATGGCACCAAAGGGACAAGTAGATCTTTTTACAGGACAAGTAGATTTGAGAAGCAACCTGTCCACTGGACAAGTAGATATTTTAATAAATTCCACACCCCTGATATATATATATATCACTTTTGTCAAAATGTGTGTGGTTTCCCTGGGGGGAAAAGGGTCCGACTTGTCTAGTGGCAGTTTTAGTGCCATTAAGAAGCGCAGAAGGTTTATATGCCTACTGCAAAGAGCAAATCTGTATTTTATTTAAATAGCTGAGTACATTAGTAAAGTCAGCCATTACCTGCGCTATGATACCAATGAAATGTATGTGCGGGGTGGAGGGCGGCTATGGAGAGATGAAGGGCACTTTTGCTGGGTGGTAATGAGGGAATCCGAGGAGGAGGGAGTGGGAGCACCAATAATGATTGTTGGACTGGGCGCAGGAGGTGCTAAAGACTGTGACGAATGGTATGTGACAAGGTTTTTTTTTGAGTGTCTTGAAAGTACGTGCTGATTGAGGAAAGAAGCGCAGGTAAGGTGGCCTCTACTGTTGCACGTATCTCACACACACCATCGATTTTGTGACTGTCTACGTAGGCTAGTGTTTTAGAGCAACAGTTTAGCCAATAGCAGAGATGGCATCTTGATGGATGACTGCTGCCTGCACTCGGGTTATAGAGGACCGCTCTGACATAGGATCAGAGACTGAGACATCAGATACTGAGACAGCATCTGAGGGATAGGACAATGGCGCAGACTCTGGGAGTGATTTTTCAGTCAGAGGAGTCCCATTCAATAACTCCTCTTCCAGTACATTATGAGGGAGGTGATGAGGACAGTCCTGCTGTCCCTTCACAAGCTGTTCGTGCAACTGGGTAATAGTGGGTTAGGCCAACCCAGAGAGCAGGTGAATGCGGCGGCAAGCAGAGAGAGAGAGAGAGAGAGAGAGAGAGAGAGAGAGTGCTCTCTTGGGAGCTCCCCAATTTAGTTCAGCCCCAAATTCCACCACCCAAATCATATTGTGGAGACATCAAAATTATCTATGGCAAAACAAACTGGTTTTGTAAGGCAGGCACCTGTGTTTTTGGTCCTGGATTCGGCGGCCATATAGAGAAACACACTAAACCCAAACATTTCTGGAAACTAGACATTCGGGGGAGTTCACAGAGGTGTGACTTGTGTGGATTCCCCAAAGTTTTCTTACCCAGAATACCCTGCAAAGCTGAAATGTTGAAAAAAAACTCAATTTTTCTCGCATTTCTGTCACACAAACTATAGGAATATGCTGGGATCCACAACATTCCTACCACCCAGTGACTCCTCACCTGTCCTGATAAAAACACTACCCCACTTGAGTGCCTACACCTAGTGCCTGTGTCAGGAATGGATCACCCCAGGGTCAACAGCTGCCTCATGTAAGGACCAACATTGACCGTTGTGTGATCTATTCCTGTCGCGGGCACCAGGCCTAACCACACAAGTGAGGTATCATATTTATCGGGAGACTTGGGGGAACGCTGGGTGGAAGGAAATTTGTGGCTCCTCTCAGATTCCAGAACTTTCTGTCACCGAAATGTGATGAAAACGTGTTATTTTAGCCACATTTTGAGGTTTGCAAAGGATTCTGGGTAACAGAACCTGGTCAGAGCCCCACAAGTCACCTCATCTTGGATTCCTCTGGGTTTCTAGTTTTCAAAAATGTGCTGGTTTGCTAGGTTTCCCCAGGTGCCAGCTGAGCTAGAGGCCAAAATCCACAGGTAGGCACTGTTTTCTATGAAAAAATGTGCTGTGTCCACGTTGTGTTTTGGGGCATTTCCTGTCCCGGGCGCTAGGCCTACCCACACAAGTGAGATATCATTTTTATCGGGAGACTTGGGGGAACGCTGGGTGGAAGGAAATTTGTGGCTCCTCTCAGAATCCAGAACTTTCTGTCACCGAAATTTGATGAAAACTTGTTTGTTTAGCCACTTTTTGAGGTTTGCAAAGGGTTCTGGGTAACAGAACCTGGTCAGAGCCCCACAAGTCACCCCATCTTGGATTTCCCTAGGTCTCTAGTTTTCAAACATGCACAGGTTTGGTAGGTTTCCCTATGTGCCGGCTGAGCTAGAGGCCAAAATCTACAGGTAGGCACTTTGCAAAAAACAGCTCTGTATTTTGTCAAAAAATGGGATGTGTCCACGTTGTGTCTTGGGGCATTTCCTGTCGCGGGCGCTAGGCCTACCCACACAAGTGAGGTATCATTTTTATCGGGAGACTTGGGGGAACGCTGGGTGGAAGGAAATTTGTGGCTCCTCTCAGATTCCAGAACTTTCTGTCACCGAAATGTGAGGAAAACTTGTTTTTTTAGCCACTTTTTGAGGTTTGCAAAGGATTCTGGGTAACAGAACCTGGTCAGAGCCCCACAAGGCACCCCATCTTGGATTCCCCTAGGTCTCTAGGTTTCAAAAATGCACAGGTTTGGTAGGTTTCACTATGTGCCGGCTGAGCTAGAGGCCAAAATCTACAGGTAGGCACTTTGGAAAAAACAGCTGTGTTTTCTATCAAAAAATGGGATGTGTCCATGTTGTGTTTTGGGGCATTTCCTGTCGCGGGCACTAGGCCTACCCACACAAGTGAGGTATCATTTTTATCGGGAGACTTGGGGGCACATAGAATAGCAAAACAAGTGTTATTGCCCCTTATTTTTCTCTACATTTTTTCCTTCCAAATATAAGAGAGTGTGTAAAAAAGACGTCTATTTGAGAAATGCCCTGCAATTCAGATGCTAGTATGGGCACCTCGGAATTCAGAGATGTGCAAATAACCACTGCTCCTCAAAACCTTATCTTGATCCCATTTTGGAAATGCAAAGGTTTTCTTGATACCTCTTTTTCACTCTTCATATTTCAGCAAATGAATTGCTGTATACCCAGTATAGAATGAAAACCAACTGCAGGGTGCAGCTCACTTATTGGCTCTGGGTACCTAGAGTTCTTGATGAACCTACAATCCCTTTATATCCCCGCAACCAGAAGAGTCCAGCAGACAAAATGGTATATTGCTTTCAGAAATCTGACATCGCAGGAAAAAGTTACAGAGTAAAACATAAAGAAAACTGGCTGTTGTTTTCAGCTCAATTTCAATATTTTTTTATTTCACCTGTTATTTTCTGTAGGAAAACCTTGTAGAATCTACACAAATGACCCCTTGCTAAATTCAGAATTTTGTCTAGTTTTCAGAAATGTTTAGCTTTCCGGGATCCAGCATTGGTTTCACACCCATTCCTGTCACTAACTGGAAGGAGGTTGAAAGCACCAAAAATAGTAAAAATGGGGTATGTCCCAGTAAAATGCCAAATTTGTGTTGGAAAATGTGGTTTTCTGATTCAAGTCTGCCCGTTCCTGAAAGGTGGGAAGATAGTGATTTCAGCACCAGAAACCCTTTGTTGATGGCATTTTCAGGGAAAAAACCACAAGCCTTCTTCGGCAGCCCTTTTTTCCACTTTTTTTGGAAAAAACAAAATTTTCACTGTATTTTGGCTATTTTCTTGGTCTCCTCCAGGGGAAACCACAAACTCTGGGTACCATTAGAATCCCTAGGATGTTGGAAAAAAAGGACGCAAATTTGGCGTGGATAGCTTATGTGGACAAAAAGTTATGAAGGCCTAAGCGCAAACTACCCCAAATAGCCAAAAAAGGGCTCAGCACTGGGGGGGAAAAGGCCCAGCAGCTAAGAGGTTAATAGTTTGCTTGTATTTCTATTCATTGATTAAGTATGTGCCTATGTAAACCTTTGTCCGATTTCCTCGAACTAGTTTCTTTATAAGCACACATTTCAGAAAAGTCTCTCCTGTGGGTACAAACATATAATCACATTTATTAAAAGTGTGCAGTGACACTGCAAGTTTGTTCTAGCAGTGCTGTAATTCTGACACATCTTGATGCCAGTCTATTGAGAGCTGGGGGTTGGTTTAAGCTGCATAAATTGAATAGGAGCACATAAAGGTTAGGAAGGATTAGAATGGGTACTTTAGTAACTGTCTATGTCTTTTGGCAATGTGTTTTCACATAGTGCTCATCCACACGTTGTGAGTATATATTAATAAAAGAATTTCAATAATACTTTTATTTACAAATATACAGGAAAAGAAAATGGTTCTGCAGAGCAGAAGCAGCTTTCCGTTGCATGTTACCATCAAAGCAGCAAATTACTAAAACGTAAACGCAGTAGTGGAAAATCCAAACCTTTCATTTTTTTGGAATTTTACCATTGCGCAAGATGGGGCATGCTGTATATGGATATGTTTCTTGTAGTTGTATCACTATGCAACTTACTCTCTTCGAACATAAAAGATGTTGTAGCTAAGCTGAACCACACCTCTAACAAGCAAGGCCCACAACAGAATAAAGACGAAACACAGTTTAATATTTTCAAACTGCTCCGGTTTTGCACACAGTGCAAGACAAAAGGCTAATTTGAGAAGCATAGCCACAAGGCATCAGGACTTTTTCTACATGTTATGTGAGCCATTCCGAGGATCATAAACAGATTTACAACGCCCAGCCATCTTCACAATGAGCATTATAAGAAGAATGGTGTCAAATATCCAGACTGGGATAAAGATGAGAAACCAGTTCCATGGTGCTTTCTCATCCAGTTTCAGCACCAGCATAATCAGGAAGAGCAAGGTGAAAAGCCAGCCGAGCAGCACCCTCTGCACCAGGGACATTCTCATATAAACAGCTTTGATTGTTGCTTCTACACAGTAAAAAAAAAAAGACAGCTTCATTTGTTTTTCTTCAGTTTTTCTGGATCCTGGATACAACTGAGCGCAACCCTTTGGTGGACTCTCATATTTTAGGCTGACACACAATTATTTTTTTCTCTCTGTGACATGGCCTCCATCACCTGCTCTTGATTTAATCCTCCCCGCCCCCCCACCCGCCACACCCTCCCCTGCCCAGGATTTGGTCACAACTCGCAGCCTTTGGGACAGGCGCTGGCCTCTGTCAGCCATGCACAATAACACCCAGAGACACTTCTTCTTCCTCCCAACCACAACGGATAACGACCCTCACAATGGTAACCTGGCAGACCCGGAATCAGATGAACCGCATATGTGTATGGGGAGATATTTTTTAATACATATGCTGCCAATCTGCCTGTATGTAAATATAAATAAATTAATCCAGAGGGATTTATATGTGGTATAGTGGATTTATAAATTGCCTATCCATGTGAATTTTAAAAAAAATGCTCCTTAAAAATGCATTTATTATGTGTGTATTGCATTAAATATTATCATCTAGCGCTTATTAAAGTTTCAAAGAAAAGTGTATAGCAGTTATTCTAATTTTATTATAAGGGCAGTGTATAATCTTGATTAAGTCTAATAATAAAGGAGAAAGACATGTTTCTGGAAGGCTGACATGATTCAAGTGCTATCAGTGTAAAAATTGGTGTGCAGAGCAAACTGTGGCCTGTGTGTTGTCACTGTAACCAAAGTACAATTCTTCATTTGTTTTACACCAGAAAATGTTTAGTATTTTCTTAAATACTTTGCTCTAATTTCATTCATGTGATAAGCTTTCCTCAAGATAGTTGTTAAGTCATTCCATAAGTCATTTTTATATCAGCCACTTTATGGCTGGGCTGTATGTCCACAGTTCTTAACATTCATTAAGTTCTTTTAAAGAACATTCCGTTATTCTCCTTTGAGTAATAACCCTTGATGTCAGTCAGATAGCACATGGATTATCAATCTACAGTACCCTTATCAACTTTAGTAAATCTTTGTTAAATTATATCTTTGACAATGTAACTGACTAACCTAACGGAAGCCCCCATAATTGACCAAGCATCATGCATCTATGCCATAGGCATGTCACTTTTAATTACCCTTTTTTAATTTCTGATTTTAAAGTTTTGTATACAAAGCCAAAAAGTGTTGATTGGTAATAGGCAGATGAATTAATAAAGCCAGATGTTACTAAAATACAAGGCTACTTCTCTTATAATTTACGGTTTCTGTCTGTAAATGATCATACATCACTAATGCTTACCCACATGGCATGCTATTGTGGCTACTATCCATGTTTGTAGATAACTGTTGGCCATAATTTTATTGGTAACTACTTGTCAAGAAACATTGGCTCACTTAGGGGGTCATTCTGACCCTGGCGGTAATTACCGCCATGGCGGAGGTCGGCGGTAGCACCGCCAACAGGCTGGCGGTGCACCGCTGGGCATTCTGACCGCGGCGGTTCAGCCGCGGCCAGAAACGGAAAGTCGGCGGTGTACCGCCGACTTCCCGCTGCCCTTGTGAATCCTCCATGGCGGCGGAGAACAGGATGGCGGTAGGGGGTGCCGCGGGGCCCCCGTAAGAGGGCCCCACGAAGAATTTCAGTGTTTGCTTTGCAGACACTGAAATTCGCGACGGGTGCAACTGCACCCGTCACACCTTCCCACTCCGCCGGCTCCATTCTGAGCCGGCGTCCTCGTGGGAAGGGTGTTTCCCGCTGGGCTGGCGGGCGGACTTTCGGCGGTCGCCCGCCGGCCCAGTGGGAAAGCCAGAATGACCGCCGCGGTCTTTCGGCGGGAACCGCTTGGCGGGCGGCGACCGCCGTCCGCCGCGGTCAGAATCACCCCCTTAGTTACTAAACACCCATGTTTTTGAAAGCTTTTGTTCCAGAAAGTGCTGTTTACACCTTGCCTGGCTATTCAAAATGGTTTGTGTGACACATTGTTGCTTGACCTAACGCTAGTCTTTTTTTTTTTTCTTACTAGGAGTCATACATCAACGACTCCTTCCCGGCCCTTTCAATGGATGCTGATAGCAATGTCATTGCTTATGGAAACCATGGTGCTTCCCAGTGCAGTATGGACAAATATACACCCTACCAGCCAGCTGGACAACTGAGACTAGAATTGAAACTACAGCAGGTATTCATGTTGTCATATGAACAACTGTAGAAGAATCAAGAAGGAAGTGGAGTATGGAAGAGTCAACAGGTAAACAAAATGGCTCTTTTGTGCAAGCCAGGACATGTGGAACAATGATTAATCATGGCTCAGACACTAAGTGGCAGACTTCTCTGAATCATGGGGTGGCTCATAATGGGATACGGCCATCTACAACTGAATTTTCAAGGGGAAGAGATACAGCTGGTTTGAGAGTGTCTCCGTCAGTGAGATCAGAACACTTAAAGCCTAGAAGGAAGATGGAGCACAACAGATATGACCCTGGTACGGAAATCTTTGAAAGAACTCAACATTTAGGTCTGAAGTGGCCAGCTCAGATGAAAACTTCAATGCATCAGCTTCCTGTCCCAACCTCAATGCCTTGTTCATCATTGACATCCAGTGCTCAGAAACTGCGAAATAGCACCATCATTGCCAAAAGCCCTCCACCTCTCCTGCACCATCCATATTTGCTGAAGAACCTTAATAGGCGAGTTTCTAGTTCTGCAAACCTAGTTTCTGACTATGGATGTCATGTTAGCACTTTGGAGAAACCCAGTTTTTCCGGTGAGACTTTCCAGTGCCACTTGGTCAACAGGAGCACACCTTCAGTAAAAAAAGACACTGTTGCTGACGGGTCTGTCTTCGATGAACGTCCTACAGTTTCTAAAAATTTACTCCGGTTGCAAAGTACATCCTCTGACACTATTAATTTTGGTAGAGGAGAGCAGCACAGCTTCAACAGTAGTACAATGGGCGATCTGAAGCCTATAAATATTTGTAGGACTAGGGAACCAAAGGATTCTCAGTGTCCCGGGAAAGGAACTGACATGAAAATCACAGAACCAGGGAAATCTGCTGCCCAGTGCACAACAAACGCTGAGGCAGGTGAATCTTCAAAGTACCGTAGGTTCCTACTTATTGACAACAAAGGTATGCCCTACACTGTGATAGTTGAGGAGCCTAAGCCAGGCAGTGAAAAGGAAACGAGTGTCTTGCCAGGTGGCATTTGCACCAGCAGTTCCAGCAGCAGCACAGAAGTTTCCTCAGCACCCCGCAAGATGTACAGATGCCCCATTTGCTCAAGGGTGTTTGAATATCTCTCCTATCTGCAACGGCACAGTATAACTCATTCCCAGCAGAAGCCCTATGTCTGTGACACATGCGGCAAAGCTTTTAAGCGCACCTCCCACCTGGAGCGCCACAAGTACACTCATACTGTTGGGAAGCCATTTGAGTGCCAGATCTGTCAGCGTAGCTTCCGTGATACGGGTGAGCTGGCTCACCACCACCGAGTACACACAGGTGAAAGGCCCTTTCAGTGTGAGATGTGCCACATGCGCTTTGGTGAACGTAACACTCTTCTGCGCCATGTGCAGCGCAAGCACCAGAAACAGCCTCTTCTAGAGAGTTTTACAGAGTATGTAAGTGACTGATGGGGGTTGGTTGCTGTCATCATTCCCTGATTGATGGGATCTAAAGACTTAGATTAGAGTTGGTATCTTTGTATCTTATTAAAATGGGAAGGGAGCAAAGTGGTGCCTACTGCATATGGTTCTTGGTTTGGAACCAGAAGTCAATTGTTTCCAACCGCTGCTCTCCATTGCCCCAGATTGTGTCCTTGGACATGCCACTTTATCTCCCTGAGAGACAGTTGATGGACCTCCTAAGGTTATTAACACTAGAACACAGGATCTTCCAGTTTGATCAACAAAGTAAAAATGTGAACGAGCATCAATGGGTTAATTCCAGTGATGGCTCCCTGACAGTTCTGTGAGGGGCACCTAAAATTTGACATAGGTTGGCTACTTGACAGCTCTACAAAGTCTTTTAGTCAATTGGGGCTCCAGTGATTTGTGTTTCTTCACTGAAGGGACCTTTTTATGTTCCTTGTGAGTTCCTGCAAGGATGCTATGAGGGCATAAATTGACTTGTGTTTAGAAGAGATGTCAATGGTGGCTCTAGGACATACAAACAATACATAATCCACATGTAGGCTCGGTGGAATACTAAGTCATTATTTCTGTCTGTTCCTTTTCATCTTTTCCAGTTCTCCAGATGTGATGTAGTCAATAAATATTATTGTTGGCTCATGAAGAAGTTGACTTTTGTGAGACAGCAAAGCTCAGAAGACAGCCTCAGAGTCTGTAGCAACAGAGTTATGAGTGTATTAAAGTTGATAAATATTTGTCTAGGCCTAGGCCGATTTGATCATTTGATTTTTTTTTTTTTTTTTTATTGTAGGAAGTTGGATCATTTTTTTTTTCTTTTCCCTTATATAAGTTCCTCAGGGATAAAGGATTACTGGTTGGAATTGTTTATAATCTTGTTTATTGATTCTTCTGGCATCTTAAACTGATAGGCAGAGACTAGTGACTTTGTCTATTTCCAAAAGGTGTTCTATCACATGAAGACCTTAAAGGCAATATGATTCACCAGGAATACACTACTTTAATCCACTTCCTTCTTCGAAATACTCAATATAGCAGACCTCTAGTTCATCTTGTCCCACTTGACATCTCAGCTTTGCATCCCCCTGTCAACTTATAACAAGGTCCAAAAGCCATGACGGCAGCTCAGTGAGTCTCTTCACTGTATAGAATTATTTTCCCATTATAGACACATTGCTTTCGAGTCCCTGGAATTTATACAGTTTCTAGTACCTATTTTGAGCACCCCATAATTGAGAATTTGTGTCCTAATTTCTGATCTTTACTGCTCCAACCATTCAAAATAGTACTATATTCTACTGGTGTACATTGTTGCCCATGTGTAATAGCGATAAATTTGAAAGAAAGCATTCATAGCTTTATACTAGTATAGAATATCTCTTTCTGTGAATTTACCAGGGTCAGTTATGGTCGCCTTCCTTTCCTTAAATGAAGTTAACATTTTATGCCCATGCAAATTCTCAGATCAGCTAAGTGTAAAATATGCTCTACCAAAGTGGGACACTATGCTAGTCCAACACAGAAATTGCTGAAAACTTTCATTTCTGGGGGTTATTTCGAAAAGGCTTAGCACACCATAGCAGTTGAGGCTCCCTCAGAGTTAGGTTTCTATTATGTTTCTAGAGCCAAGGGCCAATTCAGTGGATTAGACTTTACACTCTATAACATTACTACACGTATTTATTGTAGACTGGGAATCATTGTTTTCATGCATCTCACTATTTATATTTACAGTGTGAATTAGCCCACTTGTCGATGTTTGCTGAGTATGTCTTCTAATGCAGAGGTTTTTTTAATAAATATTTTTTCATTTGATTTTTCAAACCTAGCAGGTAAGTATATGTATAACTGCAGAGAACAGCTGAACCAGGGATCTGTTGAGGGTTGACGTTAAACCCAGCAGTTACAATAGAAGAATACACACCTGCGATAGTTGAGAAAAAAAAGAAATCCAAACTAATGAATGGAAGCACATTTTCACTTAAAAGCTATAAGGACTATACCTCCTACCATTCTTTACAGCAAACGTGCATTTCAGTCTATCATAGTCAACCAGCTAGGCCGGGCTTTTAGTAGGAATTAAAACGGGGGAAAGTGTGATGAAGTGTGTAGGTGGAATGGTTGTTTTGGTGGGAATTAAAGTTGGGTGAATGATTGTAAGTATGTAGAGAAGAGGTCAACACATACCACGTGATGCAAGAATTCATTTGTTGAATCCAGATTCCTGTCCCTGTTACCTGTACTGAATTTTTTTGTGTGAAGCTGGCCTGAGTCGGAAGTCTGCCTGCTGTCCAGTGTCGAAAGATTCATACAGTAGATACTGATAGTGTTATAGCTTCTAATAGAGTTGACTAACGGGCTAGATATTGGCGTGTCAGTAAAAGAAGTGAAAAATGTTCACCTAAAAATTACTGATCTTGGTTTAGCTCTATACAGTAGGAGGTTAATATATATTGACATTCACAGGAATACCAGTGGCACTCCAGCTAAAATCTGGAAACACTGAACGGTTGTATTGAACATCTTATGCTGCACAATTCAAAGGTTGGAACTGGAAGGACAAATTACAAGTGTAGATCTTTGAGGCTTTCAGATCTATTAGGTCTGACAGCATTGACCAATGCAGATGAACCTTTGCAACAGCTACGCAACAATTTAAGTTTAGTTTCCACTTAAAAAGAATCTTTTTCACTTTTTTTTAGATGTACATTAGCACTGCTTAGTCCATGATAAAAGAACCTTCACGTGGGTATGTAGCCGGTATTGGGCTCAGACAGCTTTGCATTTAGGGTTAAAAGGGGATAGCAACGCAAATTCCTGTGAAAAGTGCCATATGGTCCTGGAAAAATGAATGGAGCACAGTTTGAATTCAGCTGCAGCAAAACTGAAATCTCAGTGGCTGTAAGCCTCTTAGTAAGCATACAGCATACCTGGCCATTACCTCTAGGATTTCTCACACCACAGCCACAGTATGTTGATGAAGAACTCCGGTCTTGATTTAGTGTTTGGCAATGGGGAATCCATTGCAAACGTGACAGATTTTCCTACCTTATTTTTACAATAGCATTTGGCCATGACAAAAGTACAAAGGGCAACGGGAAGCCGTCACATTTGCGATAGATTCCTCATCTGCCAAACTCTGAATTGGGCCCTTGGATGCCCTAACTGACATAGACATTTATTGTGCTTAAAAAGTTCCTCTTGTGATCAAAATCTTTTTCGGAAAGACTGAAGAAAAAGTTTCCATGTCTCAATCATCCTCAACATCTCTTGGTTATTAGGGTCCTAGTAATATCTAGTTTTGTTTGTGCAGTGACTGAAGACTGCTTTCCAGATAAGCCAACAATCCTAGAGACTACAGAACGCTGCGGTCAGTGTAGTTGCAGGTGCCTTTAGAGTTGCACACATTACACTTATCTTGTGATTTCTTCCATAATTCGGGGCCTTCATTCTTGTTTGTGAAGAAAATATAAACATACCTCAGGCTAGCCACTGCTGTGTTGGGGTTCCGTTCATTTGGCAGAGTGGCGTAGTTTGTTGTGATACCTCTGCTCCTTTCGGCCTTCTAACTGTGGGATAGTTTGTTACAACAACCTTTGACACATCTTCCCTCCTCCTTTCCTCTGTTGGAACTTAAAAATATGGCTGTTCACTCTCTAGACCAGTGACAAGTGGTGAGGGTGAGAGACCTCCGACTGTAGGTGCAGTCTACAAAATATAATAGAGCAAGGTTTAAATGGGTAACTTCCTATGAAAATCTATGCACCACAAACCTTCCCATTCCTTAAGGGGAAACAGCATTGGGAGAATCTGTGCCTGGCACTTGACCAAATATTGGAGCCTTTCTAGTTAAATCACTGTCTCTGCTCTTTGTTGCAAGTTTATGAAAAGTCAAAACAACGTGAAAGTATGTATGATGCTGAGGTTTGCTTACTTTGATGATCAGCTAGTCCTTCTGGGTTCTTTGGTTCTGCCGCAGAATAATGTTCTTGTTTTCTTCTCTGACTCTATGTATTTGTTCTGCATCATCTCTGGTCTCACTGCTACAAAATGATGACCAGAGGATGGCTGTACCTCATACCCTCAACATTTTATAAGGAATACATTGCATCAGAAATTAGAGCCTGGAGAGAACAGCCTATAGGAGGACCCACCCCACCACATTTATGTGGAGGTTGTAAAAAAAATAAATACACTTACTTAATTGTTGTCCTCTTTTTTTACGTGTGGACTGTCAATGCATTTTCTCATATGCACTGTGCATCATGTTAAATATGATTGATCAATTAACAAGCTTTCGGGAATCTCTGTCACAGCAGAATAGACTCTTTAGTTTTGCCAAACTTCAGTATATTTCACATTACACCTGCTAAGCGGAAGAAGCAGAGGCACCTTACTGATTTTCAGCGTTTTGTGTAAATAAGGGCTTCAAGTGCTCAAGAACTTTGTAATGCAAATACATAAAACCCAAGTACACTGTGTCTTTATGTAACCCTGCTCCAAACTGTCACGATTTCGGTTTTCACTGCATAGAAAACTCTTAATTTTCTCATTCTTCCCCTATTTTACAGATGCAGCTATAGCACCTTTTTAGTTCATGCCAGTATGCCAAGCTGGCAATGTGTGGGACAGAAAAGTGACACTTTAATTTTTAAATCCTATGGGCAGCTTTTGACGGAGCTACAGAAAAAGCAGCTGGACGGAATTACACCAGGAGTAGCATGAAAGTAGAACTTTACGCAAGGACGTGCCTTTACTTGGTTTAGTGTAAATCCATTGAGTATTTTTAGAGAAGTTAGAAATATGAAATTGAGCTGACTTGTTAATAAAAGTTTGAACGATAGTGCTTTCGGGAGCATTAGTCTGCTGATTGTGTGTGACCCTCTTTCACAGTTCATAGGCGGAAAATAAATAACCAAATCTTTAAAAGAAAAAAAAACAATTTAAGGGGGCAAGGGGAGCATGCCCTAATTCCTTCACGCAGGTGGGGTGATCTAAACGCACCATCAGTGTGCCTTTGCCCACCTCTCTGGTGTTAACATGGCAAATAAATGCTGATTTTGCTGCATGGATCGTGGCCTCCCGTGCTCTGAGAAACCAGGTTTAGAGTCTGCAAACTCCTGGCAAAGGGTCTTGTACCAGTGTTGTTGTTGTTGCTGGGTTTGTAGACCCGTTGCAGTGTCCACGGACCCAAAAATATGTTTAAGAAAAAAGCCCAAGACCTGATCTGGCCATCTCTTTCATGTGTGCGGTCTCACATAGATGTGCCCAGTCCTCAGCATTAATTCTGACTTTTCCCTGCTGATTTTTATGGACTCAAACTTGCTTCAGAAGCCATTTTTTTACTCTTCCCTGCAGCTGGCATATCTCACTGTTGGTTGTCGTGCGGTTCCTATTTTGGTAATAAGACTGCATGTTTTAGGGCAGCAACACCACTGAGTTGGATGACCGAGTCGGTTCCACACCACCTTTGAAGCTGTCAGCGTAACTCCTGGCTAGCCCACAGTACCTCCCCCAACCCTAGAAAGGAAACAAAAGGTGGATTGTGACAACCTAAATCTGGCACTCTGACTTTGAAAGTCGTAGTGGTCAGAGCCTACCCCTTTCGTTCAGTTACACAGAGACTTACACATGTCAAGGAAGATTAAGAGATGCAAAATGGATTTCAATGCATTTATTGAAGCAATTGCATCATATTGTAAAAAGCATGGGCTGTGATAATTAGGCAGATGAAACATAATAATAATAATACAGTGATCGTTGTTACAATCAGTGTGAAGAAGATAACCCTGCCATCTTTGTACGATCATAAAAGCCTATAGATTCCTACCTACACTCTATGTCTAACATCTTTAGAGCATAGCAGTGGTAACCCTTCTGCCTGTCCCGATCTAAGGGTAGGAGCCCAACCCCATACTTGAAAGGTTGGCATGGCATTGTCTCTTGTCTAGATGGCAATCTCCTCGGGTAGCTCAAGAGTGAGCACCAGGATCAGCAAAGCTGTCACTGGAATGATGTACATCGCAGGACTGTCATGACTGGTCTGCTCTCTGCCCTCTTTAAGCCTATGTGGTGTTTATATAATATATCCTGCAGTGTTCTAAGAACAGGCCTGACATACTAAAAGTGTCTAGGAATTGGGGACTGACGTTTGAGCTCCTGGAGTGGCAATACGAGTTATAATAACTTGTACCAAACATGACAGCCTTGAACAGGGCACAAAGTGAAATTCGTGCAAAAAGCTGATAGTGTGCAGCCGAACAACTATGCCTTCTCAGAAAGAAGCAGCTGATTAAAACATAATAACAATGAGCTAAATACTGCCGGTGCTAAAAAAAAAAAAAAATGACATGAATAATAAACGTGTCTATGTGTAAATGGCATAGGCTACGGGCCTAATGCTAAAATAAGGGAGTCCAACCCAGACACTAAGGAGAACCCACAAGAAGGTAGTCGAAGAGGATACCAGTTGAGAGGAAAGGCACGTGCTTCCAAGAAAGCGCAAAAGAGGCATGCCACTTGCCTTTACTTCATATTGTGGGATAGTCAGTAGTTAGTGGGCTGTAGTCCCCAATTTAATGTCTTTGTCACTAACCGTGACATTGAGAGTGACTACATCATTGTTTATGATGAATAATTCTGTCTGAGGAGTAAGTTACTGCCTTCTTCGTCTACACTCAAGCTAAGGCCTAACATAAAGTAACTAGCATCACAATTAAATCAAGAGAATACATTATTTAAATTTTTGTTTAAGAAAATAAATTTTTAAATTGTGGAATTTAAATTCTTCCTGGTACAGGGTGATACTAATGAAGCAATGGATTTGATTATTCAGAGAGCACCTTTATTTAGTTTCCTACAGTGCGCTAACTCTTCCAGCTGAAATTAAAAACACGCTTTTCTCACAATTATTCATATTTTTTTTCACTTTTCACAGTCAAAAAAGTGGAAAAAAAAGTCATCCAGCAGTAATGAAGTGAGAACACAGAGCAAAAATAATGTGAACAATCAAATCTCCACATAACTTAAAAAGAATTCAACATAATTAGTCAACTAACTGCATTATAAATATTCCATGTGGGGAGTGGAGCAGAGCTTGTTGTGCTCCAAAGCAGACTTGACTTTGCGGAGCTCTGGTACTGCTCCCTTCCTGGAATTGCATTGCAGGGGTGGGGGCTTGATTAGGTCCAGGGATCCTTGGAGAATATTAATTTACGCAGATAGGACATGCTTCCAAGCATATGCTGACGTTTTGATCTCATTTCAAAGCCAGCATTATCTCCCAAGAGGCAGGATGCAATCTGTGAGTCAGTATGGGTTTGGGCTCTGGACGCTATAGTCTGTGTGTTGGCAAGACATGAATGATATTCGGAGAGATGTTCCCTGCTGAATTGTCCTCAGTTGGAGGGTAGAGGGAGTGACCTCTGATGGAATTGGTCCTCACGGTTGTCCATTTCCCACAAGTACAGGGAAGCATGGCCCTACTAAGCGTGCCGAGTAGTCCCTTGTTACCTGGATTGGGACTTTGTCTCCTGCTGCATGATCTAATGAGTTTTTCTTTTTTTTATTTCCTTGAGATTCTCTGAAGTATAAGACTAGCCTACCTGCAAACTGGGATATGGTGAGAGTGTGGGAGGAGTACTTGGTGCCACTATTTAGGCCCCCAAGATGCCTCATAAAGACAATAAACCGAGGTAATCAAAACACAAAAAAAAGATTTAACATGCAAATCGGAAACTGCAAGTTTTTAAATCTAGATGTGGGTATGGTCTTTTCTCCCATATAGGGTAAGAGTATTGGAAAGAACAGAGCATAGAATCAGGGATAATGTGAAATGTTAAGTATTAAAATCTACTCAATGAACTATTCTGTTTGGAGGCTATACTATAAATAGAGCAGGATCAATCCCAGTATTCCTAGGAACGAGGGTGAGTGTGACTGTTAAGCACAGAATGTTTCTTTGTAATCATTAGTACGTGGTCTTGTTTTGAGGAGCCCCAAAAAGGGCTAGTGAAAATCCCGCATACCAATGAATTCAAAGGTGCATTTACAATAGTAACAAAAACATATACTTTGGATACAAAAATAAACATACTGTTGGTAATAGGTTCTCTTGGTGAAGGTGTAGTGCAAGGAATAGTGAAAACTATGAGAAGTGTTCAAGGACTTATGTACAAACTATAACGGTCATATTGACAAAACTAATACTAATGGATGGAAAGGAATGTTTTGTGCTTATATAGTTATGCTTGGAGGCAGTATAGGAAAAACCCTAACTATGCCGCATCAGCTGTTGAAGAAGAGATGCAGAACTGAAGTGCTCAAATTTTAAAGGAAATTGCAACCATTTGCATTGAATTAGTTGGTTCTAAATTAAGAGTGAAGTACAAGCATCCTCATGCCCCTGCATTTAACAAAACAACTGTCTTTTGAGAAAACATTTGATAGCATTCTCGGAGGAAGTTTTAGCACTGAAAGCTCTATAAAATCAAATCTTCTAAAATGTTTGACATTGAACCGCCAGGGATTCAAATTAATGAAAAAATGGCACACCTCAAAGATGGGACTTGTTCTATTTTTCTCGCGCAATCTGACAAAACAATTTAAAAAAGCATTCTATTAGAGGGGTGCATTTCTAACATCGGGCTGCAAAATTACAAAAATGAGCAGCATAAACTGTTATTCCAGTTAAACAATTAGATGACCATTAAACAGTGTTTCTCAGAAGTATTACAGTAGAGGCAAGAGAAATTGGCCACACTGAAATTATTTTGAAGACACTTGGACAGTCTTTTCTGCAAGTAATTCTAGTCGGATCAGTGTCAACGATCACAGGCATTAGGACTTTCAGGTGATTTAGCAGTAACTTAAGCGTGAGCCTGTGTGTGGACCACTAGCATAGTGTTTAGCATGCTTGGAGTGCTCTTTGCTAGGCAAACAAAACAGTTCCATGCATGAAGAAATTTGTTCTTTTACAGATTGCAACACAAATCAATTGATCAGAATTATAAAAATTATAAAATGCAATTAATGAAGTAGAGAGACATAAGTAACCCAGATTTTTACTGTTATACAAAAAGTGGTTAGTGCTCGTGAGTCGTCAGACAGTGCTAAATTACAAATAAATAATGCAGTTTGTACCCAAATACAATGAGCAAAGGAACCTAAGGAGTGGATAATCGATATTCCTTTATGTCCAATCAGTTATCGGTGCATCAGTACAATCTTGTTGACAACCTTTCAACCCTGGTCTTGTTATGGGTCATCATCAGGACTATTAAAGTTCTTACAGAGCAGTAAGCCATGTATGAATTTAGTACAGCAAACTGAATCTTAGAGGGGAGGGTCCGCCAGTGAGCACTCGGCCAAAACAGGATTAAGGATCAGTCAGTCAAGGTACTTCAATCCGCAAGGCGAGGCATCAAGAATTAGCCCGCTGCACGGTTGATGAACATTCAGTATGACTCGCGGCACAAGAGAACAGCTGCAACAGTCTGCATCCTAATAGGCAGGAACATGTGAATGGCCCATTCTGCAGAACTGGTACTTGGAGACAGATGAGTGGATCCATTGAGGCACATCCATACTCCTTAAGGCAACAGTGCTTGCCAGTGTGCAGCAAAAGGATACCCCATCCCCCCAACTCTAGGGAAACATAAAGATGTCACTGCGCAAGCTGAAGCACAGCAAGTATAATAATCAGTATGGAGTCCTACGGTGAAATGGAGTGTAAGTGTGTAAGTTCTTGGTCTTTTCCCTTAACTTACCCCCGACTTCCCAACTTGTGAGTGAATGGGTCAAACTAGAGTACGGAGATCATTCTTTCAGGGAGACCTAACCAACCTTCCTTTCTTGTTTTGTTTTTCTTTTAAAGAGGCCCTTATCCTTCGTCGTTGGTCCAACCATAAAAAAATGTTCAGTAACAAAAACGTGACCTGGGAAGCCTGCAAAAAGTAAAAAGATTGAAAAAGGTTTTTTTTCTGGCATGGAAACTCACGAGAATACACCAAAAACTGTGCTCTTCTCAGTGAGAATATATAATCAAATCTCTTACAAACCCATAGTTACTTAAAATATACTCCAAAATAAGTAAATTAGTTTTACCTGCTTCTTCAATATTGCAACCATCCGCTTGCTGTGTGATGCTTGGTCAGGTCATAATACAGAAGAAAGGGTGTGCGTATACAGCTGCAAGGGATAATAATGGTGACTCAAACATCAAATCATGTCCTAATTGACACTTAAAATCTATTATAATACTTAAACATTACTACATTGTGTAATAAAATATTGCAATAGTTTCATTGTTTGCTATACTTATCATAGTATTTGTATTTTTAAATATAAACTACACATTCTTTCAGTGCGTCAACAGTATTTGTTTTTACTTTTAATTTATATAATAAAATGTATTCTCAGCAATAAAGATTTTTTTCTGAAATAATTTTACTACTGCTTGAAATTTGTTATTTATGGTCAGAATATTACTAATAATACTGTATTGCTAAAAGCAGTAACATAATGTGTTTGTTACTTATGGCCAGTATATTACTAATAATGCTGTATTGCTAAAAGCAGTAGCATATTACTCTTTATCTTTTTTAAAGGTATGAGATGGAGTGACTCCAAATATAATGTCCTTCCCATAAATTGGTTGTGATATTGTTGTACTTTAATGTAGTGGCTTTACAATTGTGTGTAGAATTGGTGCTTTCCACTTCTGCCTAAGGGCCACTAAGACTACTGCAGAGCAATTGGATAAGCAAGTTAGCCCTTTAAGTTGCCTAACCGTCCAAGGTTAGTGAAGTTGAGCAGTCAGAGCTTACTCAAGGTGATGATAGTGGGTTAGAAGCTCAAATATAGCATGACATGGCAATACACTAAATGTTCAACTGTGCTGTATCTTCAAAGAGTATTTAGGACATTTATTTACAGGTAAGTAGAAACAATAGTTAAGATAATGGAAGAAGTCCAGAAGGTGCTGGCACCTCCCTGGACTGAAATACAATTCCAAATGTGTTTATGGTGTTTACATAAGGGTCCTAGTTTTTCTATGATGTTGGCCCTGTGACAAATGTTATCCATTAGGGCTGCACTTGGGTAGACAGAAAGGACTTCAGGACTCTTCTGATTGACTGCCATGTTGAGAAACAGTAAGTTAATGGGCCAGAGAAGCTAGATGAAACAATTATTTTCACGTCTTACCAATCTGCTTTAATGGTCTGTTACTGTGGGTTCAAGTAAATAAACCGTACAGTCTGAAAATATCAAAGGTCCCTGGACCTCAAAATCCACATCCCAAACAACAAGTATCCAATCCAAGTAAAGCCTCTGCTGAACTTTCTGGGCTTTGTGTTTCTTGGAGTCCATTTCAAGTTTCATTAAGACTGCCAAGGCAGGATTCAGATTGTTTTTAGAGACCAGTTAAAGTTCCACTAGGGTGGATGTAGTAGTGGCAGCACCCACCATGACTTCTTGCTAAGGTAGCAACTTTAAGTGGTTGAATTCAAGATTTGATGGTCAGAGGCATACAGCACTGTTAGTGCCATAAGACCCATATGCTTCACTACTGACAAAGGTTACCTGCATGGAAACCACAGTCTTATGCATTGATACACACAGTATTCCAAAAGGACGCTTTCCATTCATTCGGTTACAATATACACACCCACAAATCGGATCTACTCCCCCACTCGTACCCACACACTTCTTTCTCATGTAGACAAGCACGGGACCACTGTTCTAGCGTATAAATTTATCTTTAACAAAATGAATGTGGTATCCTGCTTGTCAGGTTACCCAACAATGTCATGGAATGTCAAGGCTATGACGGTTCCCTGGAGGATGGTTCAGCCAGACAGACCAGGGCTGAGCATCTAAATACATCTGCTACTGGTGAGGTCATTTTTGTATCCATTTTTTTTAATAAACAATTTTTATTGGTATCAATATAAAAGCAGTCACATCATTTTCAGTATCCATAGTGCCACAGCAATACATTACATTTGGAGTATAGCAAAGACAGCAGAGCCACAGTGGAACTAGCTGAGAAAATGAACGGTCATCCTGCAAGTACAGTTCCAGTGGTGAACCCAACCCAAAATGGTCCCAACATTTACCCCAAATCTGGGCATGCTTAGAAGAGCATCCCCTGGCATCATACACTGGCCTGCTGGGTGCCCTGGTCCACTCCACAAAGCCGCTGAGGCAGTGCGGGGTGGGTGTCGGTTATATCCATTTAACATATAGTAAACTGTCTTCTAATCTACTGGTGTTGTCGGTATTTGTACATGCCAACCTGTACCACAACATAAGCCAGTAGGCAGTCTCCAGAGGGATGCAAAGAAAAGGTGATATTCTCCTTTACAATTATCTTATTTCCATCATATCACATAATGGATTGGAATGACGTCATGGAGGTTCATTTTCTTTGACCACCTTTCATGTGGCATCTCTAGTGGTCTTACAGATGGTTTGTCCCACTGCCATGTCAATTTGGCATTTAAAACCTCTTGCCAAGCCTTAAACTCCCCCCCTTTTTTTTTTTTATTATACATATAATGCACCCCTAAGGTAGCCCATAGGGCAGGGTGCTGTGTAATTAAAAGGTAGAACATGTATTTTTTTATGATTTACGGGTCCTAGTAGTGAAAATTTCCCAAATTCATTTTTCACTTCTGTGAGGAATACGCCTCTCACATGACAACACTGGAATTCCTTATTATATTTAATAAGCTGTAATTCCATACCAGAGGTGGTAGATATGTCTATGTTTGATGTCTATGAACTTATAATGATAAATCTTCTTTAATGGTAAAGTTGGATTTGTCAATACACGTTTGAAAATGTCACTTTTAGAATGTTGCCATTTTCTTGCCCTTAGCCCTCTGTGCCTGCAGCCTGTCTTAGCTCACATGACTGGGTGTAACTGACAGTTGAGACTTTGTAAATTTTACTCAGACAATCACACAATAGTGGGATTATCAGAGCCTGAATGGGCCAATAACTAATTTGATGGGGCGGACCTAAGCACAGCCCCACTTGCACCTGAATAGGTTGGGCTCTGCCACCATACAATAGCCTTAATGACCCAGTATTGACAGTGCAGTCAGCCAGGAGCTAGAGCAGGGGAGATAGAAAACTCCTGGAACTTCAAACAGCCCTTCTGGAATCCTCCCAACTGCTAGGAGTAGGGCACCAGAGTATACAAATAGAACACTCCTACCTACTCCTCAGTTCACTACTAGACCTGCGGAAGGAATCTCAGAGGACTGCCTGCTGCTTTGACCTAATGTGCATTCTACCAGGCTGTTGCTGTATCTGGAAGGACTGCTTTGCTGCATGGAGCCTCCCTTGAACCTTCAGAGGACAGCCCTGCATCTTCACCTGCACTCAGGATGTCAAAAGTGACTCCAAGGGCTAGTTTAGTTGGCCTCCTGTTCAGAGCTACAGAACATAACAGGCTCCAACCATCTTGAAACCACACCTGGACCCGTCCTGAGCAAATCCTGAACACCCAAGACCACTCCATTCAGCTCTGGACCCTTGTTTCTGGTACTCAAGGTGCCCAAGTGGCCATTTTCCAAAACTGAGGGCTTGCTATTTTGAACCTTAAACTTAAAAAATTCATAACTCAGATTCTACTAATTGGATTTTGATGGGTTTGATATCAAATCATTTATTGGGATTTTGTATAGTGTTGTGTTTTCACTATATTGCTATTTAATGTGCTGCATAAATAGTTAACACATTGCCTCTAAGTTTAGTCTGACTGGTTTTTGTGCCAAGCTACCCACGGTTAAGCACAGGTTAAATTAGTGACTCTTTGCGGTTTGTGGCTGATGCTTGACCAGGGCTCACACCCCAGTCAACCAACAACCTGATTTCTCACACCAACAAAAGTATGAACCCTGCTGACCAAATACCCTTCTCTGTATTTATATTATATGTTCATTTTCTGGAAAACCAAAAGTCTGAGCTAAAAGTAACTACTTTCACATCTTACAATAAACAAGGTAAAACCACAGCACTCAGTATAATTCCAGCGTAGTGTAATCAACAACAAAAGTCATGAAGATTACAGTCTGATCCAGTCTTTTTAATTGATGAATGCCATTTTTTCCCTACAAAGTTGATAGATATTGACAGATTCAATCAGATAAAATCAATCCTTCATTTGTCAAATAACCCCTCAGACAGCCAACATGTGTTTCGTCACGGCACGTGGCTTTTTGAAGGCTGCAAAGTACAGAGTATACATTGAGTATAAATCAACTGCATAATATCATATGGAACACGGCATCCTGCCACCACCATATCCCTATAAAAGGAGTGAAAGCCCAATAATTCAGAGGCTTACCAAAACAGAACACCCAAATATGATATAACACAAAGAACTGAAAGAGGTGTAAGCCAAAGTGAAACAACTAAAGTACCATGTCAAAAGACAAAGTAAAACCACTTTTAGACCCAGCCAGAACCTACCAACAATTAGCAAAGTGGGATTGCGGCAGATCGTTTGCTAGAATCGCACACGTCTAACTGTAAAAATACTATAGAGGTGACTTTAGCCATATCGCAGATATCATGGTCCAAA
This sequence comes from Pleurodeles waltl, assembly GCF_031143425.1. Classification (NCBI taxonomy): domain Eukaryota; kingdom Metazoa; phylum Chordata; class Amphibia; order Caudata; family Salamandridae; genus Pleurodeles; species Pleurodeles waltl. The sequence goes on along the minus strand of NC_090446.1, from coordinate 1,296,985,333 downwards.
AACTCACCATACTTAATAAAGCAGAAAATGCAGACAAAAAAATAATAAATACCTGTTTACATAAATCAAGTTCTTAGGGATAAGTCTCAGTGGTAAAATAACCAGACATCCACTCAACAAAATTCATAGAGGTTGGGTCAAAAATTTCAAAGCAGTAGAATACGATGACAAATCAGGACCATGATCTTATAATAGGAACAATCTATTAGTGCACAGCCACAACATACTAATGATGACAACACAAAAAAGTGCAAAAAGAAACGTGGCATTACTAGTATAGACAACAGAGTCCCCAACTACAAAACCACACAATAAAAAAGGGGAGGGGAAGAAAGGAACCAAATTGCATAGATGAAATAAAAATCCAAGGTACATCCATATTGGAGCCGTCACCCTCAAGAGTCAAACTTCATATCCTGCTAAAATGGAATCAAAATAACGAAATCAAAATACTTTAGTCATGGGGCTATCGCCCCTGTCCAATGAGGACTCCAGAGCAACAAAATGCACACTCGATGGAATTATACCAACAATTACAATAACCACTAAAACACTTGTGCGGTTAGCGTTACATAATAAATGTCCGGAGCTATTAAGCCAAACAACTAAAATGACCCAGAGTGTTATTTAGTACACAGCACATATGGTTCTACCCGTAACAGGCCCGACGATCTGTATATACACAAAACACAATAAACACATAGATCCAACATATTCCCATGGTATGATGAACGGCGAGCAGTATGGCCACGTTGCGGAAGCCTCGTCCGCCTTGAGCACTGCTGAAAGTGAATAGGTGCGCTGGGGCTATCAACGTCATGAATGGACTACAGAGTCTTGTTCCCGATCGTGGGACAAAGATTATGGTGGCCATATAGAAATGTCAAAGTTTCACACAGCCAAAAGGCATCAACAAGTAAGATGCAAAATATTCACTGGAAGGAACCCAATAAGAAAGTCAAGCAGCGGAATAGAAGCTACATGACCCAGAGCTGACAGAATTGTACCGGCCATATGGTGCCCATAACAGTAAGATCAAGTATGAACAGAAAAACTTGAGGAATTACTAAAAGTACCACCAGATAGCATATCAGCCACAATGCATAGTAGATGCCAAACCATATACACAGGCACAGAAGTATCCGTGGAGTCAAGAGTCCCCTGAGAACCATGCAGAAATACCTGATGTAGGTAGAAAAAGAATAAGACATAGAAGGCCTCAAAAAGTCAGGCCGAAGAAAGGCAGTAGGCTAGTCAAAAGCACACATATAGCTGAGGCATAAATGTAGCATATTGGACATGTGAAAAAGATGCCCCAGGTTTAATTTATACTCCATATTCATGATAAATAGTTCCCAAAGTATATAGAACATGCAACCAAAAACAAATAAAGAATTTAGATGATAAATAAATACATAATAGCTCTCATGTCTAATTCAAACAGCCATAGAAATAGATATATAGACATAGATGAAAACATGATACATATGGGGCCACAATAGGACAGGTTACTAAAAGGGTTTGATGGGCCCAATAAGATCAGGGTTATCCCTTGTGTTGGAATGCAGTAAAACACAGCTACAGAAGGCCCAGGGAGTATCAAAACAGGATATATTGTAGATAATAGGTCACCGGGGGCCACTAGGATAAAAATGCATGTAGTTCCTATAGGAAAGTAGCCTCTTTCTAGCATTGTTACCCCCACTTGTGGCCTGTTTGTGAGTATATGTCAGTGTGTTTTTACTGTCTCACTGGGATCCTGCTAGCCAGGACCCCAGTGCTCATAGTGAAAACCCTATTTTTCAGTGTGTTCGTTATGTCTCACTGGGACCCTGCTAGCCAGGGCCCCAGTGCTCATAGTTTGTGGCCTGAATGTGTTCCCTGTGTGGTGCCTAACTGTGTCACTGAGGCTCTGCTAATCAGAACCTCAGTGCTTATGCTCTCTCTGCCTTTAAAACTGTCACTGCAGGCCAGTGACCATTTTTACCAATTCTGATTGGCACACTGGAAAACCCTTATAATTTCCTAGTATACGGTACCTAGGTACCCAGGGTATTGGGGTTCCAGGAGATCCCTATGGGCTGCAGCATTTATTTTGCCACCCATAGGGAGCTCAGACAATTCTTACACAGGACTGCCACTGCAGCCTGAGTGAAATAACGTCCACGTTATTTCACAGCCATTTTACACTGCACTTAAGTAACTTATAAGTCACCTATATGTCTAACCCTCACTTGGAGAAGGTTAGGTGCAAAGTTACTAAGTGTGAGGGCACCCTGGCACTAGCCAAGGTGCCCCCACATAGTTCAGGGCATAGTTCAGGGCAATTTCCCCAGACTTTGTGAGTGCCGGGACACCATTACACGTGTGCACTACATATAGGACAATACCTATATGTATCTTCACAATTGTAACTCTGAATATGGCCATGTAACATGGCTAAGAGCATGGAATTGTCCCCCCATGCCAAATCTGGTATTGGGGTGCCAATCCCATGCATCCCCGGGGCTCCAGCATGGACCCCGGGTACTGCTAAACCAGCTCTCTGGGGTTTTCACTGCAGCTACCGCTGCTGCCAACCCACAGACAGGCTTCTGCCCTCCTGGGGTTTGGGCAGCCCAGTCCCAGGAAGGCATAACAAAGTATTTCCTCTGAAATAGGTGTTAAGGGCCTGAGAGCAGTAGCCTCTCCTGGCCTCTGGGAATGCTTTGAAGGGCACAGAAGGTACCCTCCTTGCATAAACCAGTCTACACTGGTTCAGGGATTCCCCAGCCCCTGCTCTGGAAACTGGACAAAGGAAAAGGGAGTGACCACTCCCCTGTCCATCACCACCCCAAGGGTGGTGCCCAGAGCAACTCCAGTGTGTCCCAGACCTCTGCCATCTTGAATGCAAAGGTGTGAGGGCACAATGGAGGCCTCTGAGCGGCCAGTGCCAGTAGGTGAAGTCAGAGACCCCTCCTGATAGGTGCTTACCTGACTAGGTGGCCAATCCTCCTCTGAGGGCTATTTAGGGTCTCTCCTGTGGGCTTCTCTTGAGATAATGAATGCAAGAGCTCACCAGAGTTCCTCTGCATCTCCCACTTTGACTTCTGCTAAGGATTGACCGCTGACTGCTCCAGGACATCTGCAAAACTGCAACAAAGTAGCAAGAAGACTACCAGCAACATTGTAGCGCCTAATCCTGCCGGCTTTCTCGACTATTTCCTGGTGGTGCATGCTCTGGGGGCTGTCTGCCTTCACCCTGCACTGGAAGCCAAGAAGAAATCTCCTGTGGGTTGACAGAATCTTCCCCCTGCTAATGCAAGCACCAAACTTCTGCTTCACCGGTCCTCTGGGTCCCCTCTCATTGTGACAAGCGTGGTCCCTGGAACACAGGAGCTGGATCCAAGTAACCCCAACAGTCCAGTGGTCCATCTGTCCAGATTTGGTGGAGGTAAGTCCTTGCCTCCCCACGCCAGACAGTAATCCTGTGTACTGCGTGAACTGCAGCTGCTAGGGCTTCTGTGTACTTTTGAAAGGAATCCTTCATGCACAGCACAGTTCAGGTCCACAGCACTCCATCCTGCATTGCTCAACTCGCTGAGTTGACCACCGGCTTCGTGGGACCCTCCTTTGTAGTGTTGAGACGACCCTCATGCTCAGTTTTCTTGAACCCGTGTTCAAGTACTTCTGCAGGTGCTGCCTGCTTCTGTGTGGGCTCTCTATGTTGCTGAGCGCCCCCTGTCTCCTCCTCCAAGAGGCGACCTCCTGGTCCTTCCTGGGCCCAGGCAGCACCCATTTTCTTCAACCGTGACTTTTGCAGCTAGCAAAGCTTGTTTGCGGTCTTTCTGCGTGGAAACAACTCTGCATCCTCCAGCACACCGTAGGACATCTTCTGTGCAAAGGAGAAGTTCCTGGCATCTTCTGTTGTTGCAGAATCTTCAGCTTCTTCCACCCGGAGGCAGCCATTTTGCACCTTCATCCGGGGTTTAGTGTGCTCCTGCCCCCCCTTGACACTTTTGTGACTCTTGGACTTGGTCCCCTTCCTTTGCAGGTCCTCTGGTCCAGGAATCCGCCTTCAGCGCTTTGCAGTCTGTTGTGGTCTTTGCAGAATCTCCTATCACGACTTTACTGTCTTTCTGGGGTAGTAGGGTAACTTTACTCCTACTTTTCAGGGTCTTGGGGTGGGGTATCTTGGACACCCTTAGTGTTTTCTTACACTCCCAGTGACCCTCTACACGCTACACTAGGCCTGGGGTCCATTTGTGGTTCGCATTCCACTTTTGGAGTATATGGTTTGTGTTGCCCCTAGGCCTATTGCATCCTATGGTATTCTACAGTGTTTGCACTACTTTTCTAACTGTTTACTTACCTGATTTTGGTTTGTGTGTATATTTTGTGTATTTTACTTACCTCCTAAGGAAGTATATCCTCTGAGATATTTTTGGCACATTGTCACTAAAATAAAGTACCGTTATTTTTAGTAACTCTGAGTATTGTGATTCTTATGATATAGTGCTATATGATATAAGTGGTATAGTAGGAGCTTTGCATGTCTCCTAGTTCAGCCTAAGCTGCTCTGCTATAGCTACCTCTATCAGCCTAAGCTGCTAGAACACTACTAATCTACTAATAAGGGATAACTGGACCTGGCACAAGGTGAAAGTACCATCAGGTACCCACTATAAGCCAGGCCAGCCTCCTACAGTTCCCTATCCATGTTGAGTCCCTTGTCAACAGCCCACAATGTAATGATCCATTTAGCCTCACACTTCCTAAGTGCCCCATTTTTTGTCTCCTCCTCTAGGATGGCTCTGAAACTGGGTAATACCATAGAACTTGATGTTCAATACCTCCGAGTACCGGTGTACGGAATTATAGTGCACAGCTATCAGGGAATTAGTATTATTATTCCTAATTGCTCTTATACGTTCTTGGACCCGTTTTTTGAGGGGTTGGATGGTACTTCCTATGTATATCTTACCACATATACAAACAACTCATTACAGAGTAAATATAGTATTGCAGTTGATGAATTGCCTTATGTGGTAGACCTTGTTCGTATTGTAAGAAAAAGTCACAGTTCTGTCTAATGCAAATTGACAAGTTATACAGCCCCCACATTTTTAAAATCATGTAGGTTTACTAGGCAACCACATCCCAGGATTTTCCTGTTGATGGGCATAATGTAACTCGGACATAGTCTTTCTGTCATTGTAATTGTGGGTAATTGAAGGTCCCTTTTTGAGTATTTTTCCAAGATTGATAGCCAAAAACAGCAAATGCCAATGACGTTTCAGAATGCAATATAATGCAGGGCTTGCAGAACTATATGTAGTGACTATAGAGAGCCGTAAGTCATCTTCCCTGCTGCGTTTCTTGCGTGTTAAGAGAGGCTTGCATTCAATATGTGTGATGCGATTTCTAGCTTCATAAAGCACCTTTTCCGAATACCCTCTATTTCAGAAACAATGTTCCATCAATTCCAATTCCTGAAGAAATATCCTGTCATCACTACAATTCTGTCTATTTCTTTTCATCTCTCCATAGAAGATGGCATTAATTTGTGTATTTGGATGTGCACGCTGAGCATGTAAAACTGAGTTACACACAGTGGGTTTTCTGTATATTCTAGACAAAATTCTGTTACTCACTGTGTATGGACTAACTTCCAAAAATTCTGCTTTTATTGAGGTGATTAAACAAAATATCTAATTCTGTGTGTACCAGTCCTGATGACTAATATGTCGCCTATATACCCTCCTCAGTACAAAATATGTTGGAAAGTTACTGGTGGACAATCAGACCTTAAATGATATTTCTCAAAGTGTCCCATATATACATTTTCATATGAAGGTGAAAATTTGGCCCCCTTAGCGACTCCTTGTGCCTGTCTGTACCATTTACCATCATGTATGAAAACATTATGCTCCAAAACAATTCTAGTAAGATCTAGTAACATCTCCATATGTTCATATAAGGTTGCATCGCTACAGGAAAGTGTTGAAGCCAAAGCTGTCAAGCCCTTTTCGATTGGAATTGAAGTATATAGAGAATTCTCATCAAAAGTGACAAACCTTCAGTCACCTGTCCAGTCCACATCCTCTAGTTGACATAACAGATCTCTTGTTTCCTGGATAAAAGATGGTAAGTTACGTACCAAGGGTTGCAAAAAAGTATCTATAAACTTCAGAGATGTGCTCTGTTAGTGCACCAATCCCAGAGATAATGGGCCTCCCCAGAGGTAAAGAAAACGCCTTGCATCCCTTTGGAAGTATATAAGAAACAGGGTATCATGGTGTCCATAACATTAAGCTCAACCTGAAATAAAAAGAACTGAAAAACCTGAGAAATTACTAAACGTGCCAACAGATAGCATATCAGCCACAATGTATAGTAGATGCCAAACCATGATCATGTAGTTATACTCATAATCAGAAATGAGGCAGAGCTCTCTCCAGTGGGAGAGTCTCCTTTCAATCATGTGTTTAACTTCTACTTGTGGGTTATCAGTGAGATGTACATATGCTTCTTCACGTGAGAGTTGTCTATTAATTTCTGAAATGTAATCTAATCTATTCAAAACAACAAGATTGCCCCCTTGTCGGCCTTCATGATCACAATTTCCTTGTTATTAGCCAATGTTTTTAAAGCTGACCGTTTCCTGACACTGAGATTACCTTTGTGACCTTTCTAGTTGAGAGCTTGGTTGTCCTCCAAATGATAGAGATGTGTTGTAACTGCTCTGTAAAATACATCAATATGATTATCAGGGGAGAGGATTGGGGAAAAAGAAGATTTGGGTTTGAGTCCGCTGTCTATCCCCAAATTGGGTTAAATCTCAAGATGTGCCAAAACGTCCTGCATAAATGGCTGGGGTAAATCATCATGTTCAAGAGACAGAATCAGTCTATCCCCAACTTTGGTCCAATCTCAAGATGTGCCAAAACGTCCTGCATAAATGGTCGGGGTAAATCATCATGTTCAAGAGACAGAATTAGTTTGATATTTTGTATGCCCCTGATAGTTCTGTTACATTTCAATCTTGAATGGTCACCACTAGTATTAAAACAAGGTTTGTCCATATTATTTATTTTTGAGTTTCAAACAACATACACATTTTAAAAGATCAATATTTATCTCTCTATAGTCTGGAATAGAAGTAAGACAAAAGCCTAAACCCTTGGTTAATCCATTTATTTGACCAGTGGATAATAGTACAGTGGAGAGAAAAATCAGATGCTGGACATAACCAATATCGTGGAACTTGCACTCAGGTCTTTCGGTTGCGGGAAACTGATCTTGTCACTATTCCCTCCCTTTTGTTTGTATCTGCTGCTATGCCATCCCTCCTGGTTTTCTGGTATTTACATTGGATTTGGTGTAATTCTGCCTTGTTCCTTTCCTGCACCTGTCTAGTTCTTCTGAAAAAGAAGAACATGTACCTCCTGCGGTTGGAACCGTACTCAAAGTCACCGCCTCTGATGGGTCAGTCCCCCCACTAGAAATGATATTAGAGACAGACACATTCATGTTACCCTCTTTTGAAGTTATAGACTGGGTGGTAATTTTTTAACATCATCAAATTTCCAGGCAAACGTAAAGATACGACTATTACGGTAATCATTATCATCCCTTCTGAGTTTTAAAAACTTTTTATCTTTAATGTATATTAGGTGCACATTAAGTACTTTCACATCCAATTATAGGCTGTATGGTTTACTACAAAGCTCTCTAATACATCCTATGTGTCCTATATAAATGGTAGAAAGAAAAGAACACGATTGGTAGAATGATTACATGCAGATGTACTTCATGTTAATGAGGATTGTGCTACCCTCATTGTTCATAGGAACTCCATTTACAGCTACACTCAACTAAACTTATAAAATTCACTTGCTTCTACAGTGCTGTAGTGATTATATGGTCATAGCTATGTATCTTTTATTCTTTAGGCTTTCTTTTTTCCCTGTTTGTGCTATATAACTCTTCATTGATGATGTAAATGTCTATTATTAGGTCTGAGGAATACCTGTCATGTGGGTACTGTATGACTTTAGGAACCTTCTATGTAATGTATAAAAATGCTTTATAATTTAAAAATATTTTAAAAATACAGCACTGACATGAATATGCTGCATATAGTGCATGTCATACGTTACCTTGTTAGAAGTTGGGAGGAGTGCTAAAAGAAGAACATATTAATTTTCCACCACCCACACGCAACTAGGACCTCTCTTTTGATAGTGATCTTTCATCAGTACATGTTTATGCTCTAAAAGTAAATGTGATGGTATTGTTCTGATCTTTGATTTTGTGAGTAAGAACTGCCCCAATCCCTATGTTACTAGCTTCTACAATAACAATTTATTTATAATTTTCATTAAATGGGTCATGGCAGAAGCTTCCATAACTTTTGGTTCCATCAAAAATAGTCACTGGACATTTAATCCCTCCTATAAGAATTTGAGTTGCTGGTTGACTGGAGTGTGCTCCCTGGTCAAGCAACAACCACAATCCATTGCAGGTTGAACCACACAAAATTCACTAAATTAACCTGTGCTTAACCCTGGGTAGCTTAGCACAAAAAGAGGTTTAACTTAGAGGCAATGTGTAAAGTATTTTTGCATCACACAAATAGTTACACAGTGAAAGCTCAACACATGAAAAAGAGAGACTAAACTTTAATACATTATTTGACACCAAAACAACAAAATCCAATCAGTCAGTCAATATTCTTTATTTCGGCAGTACACCTTAAAAGAAGCAAACAACAGAGACATTTAAAAATCCAAATATCAATATGACTGTAAGCACTATAAAAAGCAATAAAAAGACCTACAAACTTCAGGAGATAAAATTGGTTAAGAACAATAATTAAAACATTATCCATCATAATATTTATACAAAAGTGACGGTGCAGGTTAAAAAGGTAGCATTATTTTATCAGAGGCCAAATAATAAATAAATCGCCTAAGTACAAGGCAGCGAGCAATCAGAAAGCTAATACGTAACAAAACATTAATCGGCGTATCAGCCCGAACTCCACTCCCACTTCAGCAGTTCTTCTAACAGCCTTTCTATCAGCCAGTAATAAAACATTTTTCCTCCTCATTTGCTGTATAGCAAATAAATACCTAGAAACTACAAATACAATTTGCTTGCTAGTATATGGTTGTAAAATTCCATGTGCTGAGTGGTTCTGAGATTCCTGCAAATTGGGATTATACATTTGGACCTCACCCTGCTATACTCGGGGCAAAAAAACAGGGCATGAGCCACCATTTCTTCATCATGGCCATAAGATGGACAGGCCATCTCAGCCAATCTCTCTGAGCTCACCCATTTTGACATATTTATTTGAATTGGTAACAACCCAATCCAAAACTGAACATACAGCTTTCCGGCCAGATTTGGTTCGACTTCATCTACAAACTGTTCAGTTTTATAAGTCTTTAACCATTAAAAAGGAGTCAGTAATTGTAAAAGGGACCTGGCTTGACATGAGCATAGCAAATTTAATGTTCCTGAAACACCGCTAATCTCCGATTTGCTAGTTAGTAGACCTGTCCCCTTGGGATCTTCCCAGAGTTTAACTAGCCCCATGCCTAACTGTGTGCCTTTAACATATGTAATCCAGGGAAGATTGTCAGCCCGTGGGAGGCTAAGCACCTTTTCCAGATCACAGCAGTAATGAAACAGTTTGGGAGTAGCAAAGAGTCTTCTCCAGTACATTTGTGGCCTAATTGCAATTCTTTCTGAGATTGGCCTGAGCTCTAGATCTAGCCTTAGTATGACCAGGGGAGTACTAACCGAAAGGTTCAGCATTTGATTCAGAAATCTATTCTCAACTAATTGTAAGGGTTTTGAATCCTTGTGTCCCCAGAGCCTAGCGCCATGAAGGAAGCCACCCAGTGCTTAATAAGTTTAGATCTACACCACTGGTGTGACAGGTTTGAAAAAGGAGCCCCAGTGAACGTTCAGCAACCCACCAAAGTATTGCTCCAATTTAAGTCTTCGTTTTGAGATGTGTGCTGCCCATTCAAACTTCTTGTTAAGAGTGTTGCCTAAATACTCAAATGGTTGAACCTGCTCTAGCGGGGACTCATTCAAAGTGGGTTTAGCACATGTTGTATGACACGGGTTGAAGATCATATACTTTGTTTTGTTAACATTTATCTCCATCCCTTTCTGAAAACGGAAACTACTAAATTCATCCAGGTGGGACACCCATCTCAGCCAACACCTACCATAACACATTTTTGGGAACCAGATCGAATGAAATCAGATCGAACCAGGAACCAGATAGAATTAAACAAACAAATACCATATAGAGTCTGCCCTTTTCAAGAATTATGGATTTTCAATATATTAACTGCCGCCTGAAGACTTGATCAATTGTTGATGTATGATTGCAGAATCCTGCTTGCATGGGAATTAAGATGTTATTAGCCTCTAGAAAATCTTGAAATCTTGACAAAATAAGTCTGCTAAAATGTTTCTGTGTGGTATAAATGAGGCTAATGGGCCTGTAGTTTGCTGGCACCAACCATTTTAATATATAAGGATTATTTCTGCCCCCACCCAAGATTGTGGGATTTATAGCCCAATCCAAAATGGCATTAAAAACTACTGTGAAATAGGGGCCCCAGACATCGATCTCTGCTTATAACAGATCACCAGGAATTTTATCCATACCAGGGGCTTTGTGTGGCACAACCTTCCAAATTGCCAGAACCACTTCCTCACAAGCAATGATTGAATACTCATTAATAGCAGGGTTCCCTCCACGGCTAACAGCTGGGGCCTCCTTGCAGAGGATAAGGGTGCACTGTCTCCCACAATTGGAGCGTACATGTTGGAAAGTGGATTATTGCTAAGGGCAGGTAAGTACCTACACTTAGCGATAAGCCACTAACCCCTGCTAGGTCCAGTCAAGTCTCAATAAATCAATCCGAGCTCAACCCTTGGTAGCTTGGCAATGAGCAGTTAGGCTTAATTTAGGAGACAGGTATGTAAAGCATTTAAAGATCACAAAACAATAAATAAGTAAAACACACTAAAAATCCAATTGATAAAAATAGATTATATTTTTATCTTTAAAATTACACTAAAAGGACAAAAATCCAATAAAAGGAACCGGAGATATGAATTTTTAAAAATTAGGGCCCTCATTGCAACCCTGGCGATTGGTGATAAAGCGGCGTTAATACCGCCAACAGGCCAGCGTTAAAAAAAATGGAATTATGACCACGGCGGAAACCGCTCAGACAGACAGCCACTTTAACACTCCGACCGCCACAGCAGTAGCAACAAGCACCACGGCGGTAACCGCCAACAGCCAGGTGGAAGACAATGTTCCTTCCACTGTATTAAGACAGGCCTATCCACCACCTTTTCCGGGGCCGTACCAACGACATCAAAAGCACAGCGGAAACAGAGCACAGAAGTCAAAGGACTCACCTCTGGACACTCAGGGAACAACCACGAGACCATGGAGCCCGAGTTGCACATTTTCCTCATGCTCATCTACCTCTTCCTGCATTACGAGCAGCAATGCCGGCGAAGACGACCACGGTGAGTACTGCCGCCTAGCCCACAAGGGAGGGGTGAGGAAAAAGAGAGTGACACACACACGCAACACCCCCACTCCCACCCCAACACCATACACACAACCAGATGCAGTAACATTACATATTCACCCCTACCCCTCGGGAATAATGCAAGGAAAAAAAGATTGGAAGAAAGTGAGTGTATTACGATAAAATAACATGAATAAGTGCATCAAAATACAAACGTATCTACATATTTACAAATGGAGGAACACTGCCCAGTCCTCAATGTCCATGGGTCACAGGGCCACAACACATAGGCCAAGGCCCCACCTCACTCCTGTAACAACACGGAGAGAACACTGCAAGGGCATCAGGTTGAAAATACACAGGCACCTCAGGGGGATGGGGAATAGGGGGCCCCTCAGCCGGAAGATGGTACAATGCCACTGATCCTGGAGGGGCCTACAGGCCCTGTGCGATGTCCTGGGGAGTGCAAGGCCACAGTCTCACAGTGGGTGGATTGCCCACTGCTTGGTCCTGGGAGTACAAAGCCACAGTCTCTCAAGTGGGTGGTTTGCCCACATGCTCTGAAGGCGGCAACATGCCCTGTGCTTGGTCCTGGGGAGTGCAAGGCCACAGTCTCACAAGTGGGTGGATTGCCCACATCTTGGTCCTTGGGAGTGGAAGGCAACAGTCTCACAAGTGGGTGGATTGCCCACTGCTTGGTCCTGGGGAGTGCAAGGCCACAGTCTCTCTAGTGGATGGCTTCTCCACTGGTGCTGGAGGGGGCCTTGTGCCCAGTGTGCTTCATCCTGGGAAGGATGGGGTGACTAGATGGCTTCTTCCACTGGGTCTGGTGTGGACCTTGTGCCCAGTGTGCTTCATCCTGGGAAAGATGGGGTGAGCGGATGGCTTCTTCCACTGGTTCTGGAGGGGGCATTGTGCCCTGTGATGTAGATCTTGGGTAGTGCAAGGTCACAGTCTCTCACCTGGGTGTCACACCTACAGGATTTGCAGGGGCCAGGATGAACTACAGCCCATGGAGGCAGGACTACACACTGCCCACCGGCGGGGACAGCTGCTCAGTGATGGCAGTGGCGGGTCTGGTTTCGGGGCTGGCAGTGGTGGGGAGAGGCTCCAGCCTTTCCCCTGCAGCCTCGGACAGCTGCCCACTGGGCTGCTGCTGCTGGTGGTGTTGCTGGTGGCGGTGCTGATGGTGGGGGGAGGCTCTAGCCCTTCCCCTGCAGCCTCGGACAGCTGCCCACTGGGGCTGCTGCTTCTGGCGGCGCTGCTGGCAGTGGTGGGGGGAAGCACCAGCCCTTCCCCTGCAGCCTTGGACGTGCCCACTGGGGCTGCTGGCAGCGGTGCTGGTGGCGGTGCTGGCAGTGGTGGGGGGAGGATCTATCCCTTCCCCTTCAGCCTCGGACAGCTGCCCACTGGGGTTGCTGCTGCTGGCGGCGGTGCTGGTGGCGGTGTTGTCAGTGGTGGGGGGAGGCTCCACCCTTCCCCTGCAGCTTTGGACGGCTGCCCACTGGGGCTTCTGCTGGCAGTGGTGCTGGTGGTGGTGCTGGTGGCGGTGCTGGTGGTGGGCTGGCAGTGGGGGGGAGGCTTCAGCCCTTCCCTTGCAGCCTCGGACGGCTTAACCGCCATGGTTGGTGGTGGGGGCTCCCAATGAGTCCCAGCACCAGGCCTCCTGTCCTTCCTGCCTGCTGGTGCTGGCCCCTTGCCCTTCACTTTTGCAGCTGGTGGTGCCTCCTTGCCCTTCCCTTTCGCAGCTGGTGGTGCCTCCTTGCCCTTCACTTTTGCAGCTGGTGGTGCCTCCTTGCCCTTCCCTTTCGCAGCTGGTGGTGCCTTCTTGCCCTTCACTTTTGCAGCTGGTGGTGCCTCCTTGCCCTTCCCTTTGGCAGCTGGTGGTGCCTCCTTGTCCTTGTCCTTCCCTTCTGGAGCTGGTGGTGCCTCCCTGCCCTTCCTTGATGCCCCTGGTGCATGCACACTTCCAGTACTGTTGGCTGGTTCCCAGGAACCTCTCCCACCTGCAGTAGCTGTCAACACTACTGTGGCCGTGGCCTGTGTGGCTGAGGTGCTCGACTGGGTTCTGATGCCCTGGCCCAACGTGAAGGACGGGGGGGAGGTGTAGGGAAGAGGTCAACAGTGGGAAGGAAAAGCTTCTTAGGGACATTGGGCAGGAAGAGGGTGAAGGTTTGGGAGTGGAGGAAGAGGAAGTGGTTGTAGGAGGTGTCTGCTGTGTTTGGGTGCAGGTGCATGGGCTGGATGCTGTTGTGAGATTGATGGCTGTTGGGTGTCTGAGTGCTTGCGTTTGTGTACTTTGGGAGGAGGGGTCACAGACACAGTGGGAGAGGACACAGGGGACGTGTGCATGGATGTTGGGGTGGTGACTCCCAGTGAGGGGTGTGTAGTAATAGTCGTGCTGGTGATGGAGGTAGTGGATGAGGATGTAGTGCTTGCAGGTGTGTGTGTAGGTGCTACTGGGAGAGAGGTGGACGAGGAGGAGGAGGGGGACACACTGGAGGCAGTGGATGTTGGTATGTCTGCATCTGGATGGTGTTTGTGTGAGTGCCTGTGGGATGATGTGTGGTGCTTGTGCTTGCCTGAACCACTCCTGTGTGTTGTCCTGGGTGCATGCTGGTCTGCCTGTGTGCTTGGGATAGGTTGGTATTGAGGGGAATGGGACTGGGTAGAGGAAGTTGGAGGGAGGAGGCTAGTAACAGGGACAATGGCTGCCATCGAAGAGAAGGCCAGAGCCTGGATTGATCTCTGGTGGCCCGCCATGCCAGAATGAATGCCCTCCAGGAATGCATTTGTTTGTTTCAAATGGCCAGCCAGCCCCTGGATGGCATTCACAATGGTTGACTGCCCCACATAGATGGATCTCAGGAGGTCAATAACCTCCTCACTCAGGGTAGCAGAGCTAACTGGGGCAGGGCCTGAGGTGCCTGGGGCGAAGGAGATGCCCACCCTCCCGGGTGAGCGGGCACGGGAAACTCACTGAGGGGCTGCTGGGAGGGCGGTGCTGGTACGGGGTGGCGGTTGTACCTGTAGTTGGGGTGGCCACAGAGGTGTCCACCACCACCAGGGAGCTTCCATCGGAGGAGGTATCACTGTCCGAACTGTCCACTCCTGTCTCCGCCGTGGTGCTCCCCTCGCCCTCCTTCCCACTGGTGCCCTCACTGTCGGTGGAATCGGCACCCTGGGCCCTGTGGGATGCAGCTCCCTCCGTCGCCGGTGCCTCAGCTCCTCTGCCAGATGATGCTAATGCACAGAAGGACAGGGTGACAAAACAAAAAGGGGGGGAGAGACAAAGGATACACCGGGTCAATGGCTGCTCCAACACCACCGTTGGCATACACCACACACACACACACACACACAGGGAACAGCCCTACGCATTATGCAATGCACTACCAGTCACAATGTTAGTCACCAGACCATGGACAGTAATACCTAACGCCACTAACAGCATACCAGAGACCCACAGACCCCTGCCCAGTAGTGGATGCCTACCAGCTTGGTTGGAGGTGGTTACCATCATGCCATGCCCAACATGGGACCTACCCTGCAATGTCCGGCCTGTCCTAGTGGTACCCACACGCCCACATCCCCTCCCCGGAGACCACCCCACCACACGCAAGTAGTCTAAATGGAAATTGTACTCACCCCCTTGTGGCTGCTATGATGCCCTCAAGCGCCCATCCAGCTCCGGATAGGCCACCACCAGTATGCGGGCCATCAGTGGGGTCAGGGTTCGACGGGCACCCCTTCCTCGTTGGGAGGCCATCCCCAGCTGGGCCTCGGCCGTCTTCCTTGCCCAGCATCTCAGGTCCTCCCACCGTCTCCGACAATGGGTGCTCCACCTGCCATAGACCCCCAGGGTCCGCACGTCCTTGGCGATGGCACGCCATATACCCTTTTTCTGATGGGCGCTGACCTGCAGAAAAATACACACAGAAAAAAGGTATCAGTCAGACCGTCCGGCCTGTTACACTCAGGTCCCACCATAGCCCTCCCATCCCCTTACGCACAGACATTGCCCACCATACATGCAGCACGCCTCCCAGGACCCTTCCAGCAACCCCCACCTTACATGAGGCCCTCACACACAGCACGCCATGCATTCATGCCCCATGCATCATGCTCACAGTGTACTCACCTGTTGGTCTGGAGGCCCATACAGCATTTGGTACTGGGGTAGGACCCCATCCACCAGTCTCTCCAACTCCGCAGTGGTGAAGGCAGGGGCCCTTTCCCCAGTGACACGAGCCATGGTCGGTTCCAGACAGAGGTCACAGCAGCACATGCAGTGTAGGTCCTCTCCTGTTGAAGGTCAGTTAGCAAGTGGGTGAACAGATAGAAAATGGCGGTCAGGTCCGCGGCTGTGCGTACAGTCACCACGGGCGTACATCACCATTGGCCACTGTAACCCACAGGGCTCAATGGGATCCAATGAGGAGTTACACAGCGGTTTTTGACCGCCTCCCGCAACGGCGCACAGCGTCAATGGAATTACCTCATTTCCACATGTAACTCCATACAGGACAGGCGGACACCAACTTTAGGGGGAGGGCAGGCCGTGGCACCTAACTGCGTCACAGTACACATATGCACCATTTGGGCCTATACAACAATCTTGTGTTACAGTCACAACATGCAATGCAGTGTAGTGTTTTGAAATATGAGATACTGACCAGCTACTCACCGTTTGCCCCCTGGATTGCAACCGATGCGGATGAATCGGAGATGGAGACATCCCCTGTGTACAGGTCCCTGGTGGACTTGTCAACAATGGAGGACAGGCACATTATCCTCACCTATAGACTGGACAGGGCCACAATCACAGAGCTGTTTGCCCAATTGGAGCCTGACCTGATACCTCCTATCCGTCACCCCACCGGGATCCCCCCTCTTGTGCAAGTCCTATTTGTGCTCCACTTCCTGGCAAGTGGCTCCTTCCAAGTGACAGTGGGCTTGGCAGCAGGAAAGTCTCAGCCAATGTTCTCAATAGTGCTGACTAGAGTGTTGTCTGCCCTGATTAAACACATGCGCAGCTACATTGTTTTCCCCCAGGTGGAGGATTTGGCCACAGTGAAAGCTGATTTCTATGCAACGTGACATATCCCCAACATTATTGGGGCTATTGATGGTACACATATTGCATTTTTGCCCCCCCGGAGAAATGAACAGGTGTTCAGAAATCGAAAAAGAGCTTTCACTCCATGAATGTGCAGATAGTGTGCCTGGCGGACCAGTACATCTCCCATGTCAATGCAAAGTATCCTGGGTCTGTACATGATGCCTTTATCCTGAGGAATAGCAGCATCCCATATGTGATGGCTCAACTCCAGAGGCACCGGTTGTGGCTATTAAGTGGGCCATGGTTCCCACCCAGTGGATGTTGGTGTATGGTTATGGTGTGGGCCCTAAGGGTTAGTGTGTGTCTAACAGTTGTCCCTCGATATTTGCAGGTGACTCTGGTTACTCCAACCTCTTGTGGCTACTGACCCCTGTGAGGAATCCCAGGACAAGGGCAGAGGAACGATACAATGAGGCACATGGGCGAACAAGAAGAAGAATAGAAAGGAGATTCGGCCTCCTGAAGGCCAGGTTTTGTTGCCTCCATCTAACAGGTGGATCCCTGTACTACTCACCCAAAAAGGTGTGCCAGATCATCGTGGCATGCTGTATGTTGCACAACCTTGCCTTACGTCACCAGGTGCCTTTTCTGCAGGAGGATGAGGCTGGAGATGGGCGTGTGGCAGCAGTGGACCCTGTGGACAGTGAAGATGAGGAGGCAGAGGATGAGGATGAGGACAACAGAAGTGCTATTATAAGACAATACTTGCAATGACACACAGGTAGGACACTGTAATTACACTTTACAATGACAGTTTTGTATTTGACATTGTCACTGGCAGGCTAATTAAAAAAATTCTATGCCCACTTACTGTACCCTTTGGCATCTCTATTTTCAGATATTTGTGTCCCACTATCGCTCCTGGTGTGTTGGCTGCAGTCAACTACAGGTCATTCCTATATATACACAATACTGTACAATTATATGGCAGTGTTTAAAGCTTGTTAAACGAATAAATGGTTAAATGATTTGACAGACTCCATACATGTATTTTTTCAAATTGTGTTTATTTAAGTGCTAATGATTAGAGGGGG
This sequence comes from Pleurodeles waltl, assembly GCF_031143425.1. Classification (NCBI taxonomy): domain Eukaryota; kingdom Metazoa; phylum Chordata; class Amphibia; order Caudata; family Salamandridae; genus Pleurodeles; species Pleurodeles waltl. The sequence continues at coordinate 1,296,967,616 of NC_090446.1, read as the reverse complement.
ATGTGCAATGGGCTGGGGTGATGATGGATGAAAGTCCAAGTTGTAGTCCAGTCTATTTGTATCACAGGTGCATTGTCCAAGGGGGCATAGGAAAGGGAGCAATGGCAGTTCATGGTGGACAGGGTGACAGAGTGGGACACAAGGGTGACATTCAGGAGAGTCTTATTTCATGGCGGGGGTCTTGGCAATGTTCTCTGGCTTCTGCCTGGATCGCAGGGACCGTTTGCGGGGGGGTTCTCTTTCTGCAGGGGGTGGGGTGCTGGTGGCCTGTTGGTCCTGTGGCAGGGCCTCCTGTCCACTAACAGCAGCGGAGGTAGAAAACTGTTCATCGGTTTGGCAAGTGTCAGGGGCCCGGTGGTGTGCCACTGCCTCCTGCAAGGTGTTGGCCATGTCAGCCAGCACCCCTGCAATGGTGACCAGGGTGGTGTTTATGTCCTTCAAGTCCTCCCTGATCTCCAGCCCCCTCCTGCAGCCCCTGGGTCTCCTGCAACTTCTCCAGTATCTGGCTCATCGTCTCCTGGGAATGGTGGTATGCTCCCAGGATGTTGGTGAGTGCCTCCTGGAGAGTCGGTTCCCTGGGCCTGTCCTCCCCCTGTCGCACAGCAGTCCTCCCAGCTTCCCTGTTATCCTGTGCCTCTGTCCCCTGAACCCTGTGCCCACTGTCACTGACCCCAGGTCTCTGATCGTCCTGTGTTTGTGGGGTGGCCTGGGGTCCCTGTAGTGGTCGACACTCTGCTGATTGACGTATCCTGGGGTCAGAGGTATGGGCCCGCTGAGTGGGTACTGTGGTGGTGTTTCCTGAGGGGGAGGCTCCGTGGTGGTATGGGAATGTGTCTGGGTAACCGACTGTCCAGAGATCCCTGATGGGCCAGGTTGGTCATTAAGGTCCAGGCTTCCAGAGCTGCTATCAACACTGTGGGCCTCTTCTGGGGTGGACTGGAAGTTGCTGGCACCTCCTCTCCGGTGACGCTGGGGATGTAAATGCAGTGTTATTGTTTCTGTGTGTATCATCTTGTGCATGGGTGTGTTGTCCTGTATGGTTGTTATTGCACTGGCAGATTTGCCTTTGAGTGAGTAGCTATTTGGTGGGCTAGGTGATTCTCTCCAGTGTGCATGCAGTGGTGATAGGTGTCCATGCAGGTCCGTGAGTGGTGTCTATGCATTGGTGTTACATGCAGGGCTTGTTATTGGGATGAGTGGGTTGTGATGGTGGGGTATGTGGTAGGTGGTGAAGTGATGGGATTGTGTTGACATGCAGGTGGGGGGGTGATAGTAATAGAGATTTGACTTATCAGAGTCAGTCCTCTTCCTACTCCTGCCAGGCCCTCAGGATGCATAATCACCAAGACTTGCTCCTCCCATGTTGTTAGTTGTGGGGGAGGAGGTGTGATTCCACCGCCAGTCCTCTGTATAGCTATTTGGTGCCTTGCTGCTGTGGAACGTACCTGTAGGACGCTGGCCCGGCTTATGGTGGGTACCTTGTGGTACTTACACCTTGTGCCAGGTCCAGTTATGCCTTATTAGTAGATTAGTAGTGTTCTAGCAGCTTAGGCTGATAGAGGTAACTATAGCAGAGCAGCTTAGGCTGAACTAGGAGACATGCAAAGCTCCTACTATACCACTTATATCATATAGCACTGTATCATAAGAAACACAATACTCAGAGTTACTAAAAATAAAAGTACTTTATTTTAGTGACAATATGCCAAACATATCTCAGAGGATATACTCCCTTAGGAGGTAGGTAAAATACACAAAATATACACACAAACCAAAATCAGGCAAGTGAACAGTTAGCAAAGTAGTGCAAATACTGTAGAACACAATAGAATGCAATAGGAGACAATAGGCCTAGGGACAACGCAAACCATATACTCCAAAAGTGGAATGCGAACCTCGAATGGACTCCAGGCCTAGTGTAGTGTGTAGAAGGTCACTGGGAGTGTAAGAAAACACCAAGGGTGTCCAAGATACCCCACTCCAAGACCCTGAAAAGTAGGAGTAAAGTTACCCTAGTACCCCAGAAAGACAGTAAAGTCGAGATAGGGGATTCTGCAAAGACAACAACTGACTGCAAAGCACTGAAGATGGATTCCTGGACCTGAGGACCTGCAAAGGAAGGGGACCAAGTCCAAGAGTTACGCAAGCATCCAGGGGGGGCAGGAGCCCACTAAACCCCGGATGAAGGTGCAAAAGGGCTGCCTCGGGGTGGAAGAAGCCAAAGATTCGGAAGGTGCCAGGAACTTCTCCTTTGGTCAGAAGATGTCCCACGGCGTGCTGGAGGATGCAGAGTTGTTTCCACGCAGAAAGACCACAAACAAGCCTTGCTAGCTGCAAGAGTCGTGGTTGAGGATTTTGGGTGCTGCCAGGGCCCAGGAAGGACCAGGAGGTCGCCCCTTGGAGGAGGAGACATAGGGGGCGCAACAGAGAGAGCCCACGCAGAAGCAGGCAGCACCCACAGAAGCACCTGAACAGGCATTCAGAAGATCTGAGCACGGTGGTCGTCTCAGCACAACAAAAGAGGGTCCCACGAAGCCGGAGTCCAACTCAGCGAGTTGGGCAATGCAGGACGGAGTGCTGGGGACCTGGGCTAGGCTGTGCACGAAGGAAGTCTTGCAAAAGTGCACAGAAGCCCTAGCAGCTGCAGTTCACGCAGTACACAGGATTACTGTCTGGCGTGGGGAGGCAAGGACTTACCTCCACCAAATTTGGACAGAAGGGCCACTGGACTGTCGGGGACACTTGGATCCAGCGCCTGTGTTCCAGGGACCACGCTCGTCAAGATGGGAGGGGACCCAGAGGACCGGTGATGCAGAAGTTTGGTGCCTGCGTTGGCAGTGGGAAGATCCCATCGACCCACGGGAGATTTCTTCTTGGCTTCCGGTGCAGGGTGAAGGCAGACAGCCCTCAGAGCATGCGCCACCAGGAAACAGTCGAGAAAGCCGGCAGGATGAGGCGCTACAATGTTGCTGGTAGTCTTCTTGCTACTTTGTTGTGGTTTTCCAGGCGTCCTGGAGCAGTCAGTGGTCGATCCTTGGCAGAAGTCGAAGAGAGAAGTGCAGATGAACTCTGGTGAGCTCTTGCATTCGTTATCTGATGAGAAACCCACAGGAGAGACCCTAAATAGCCCTCAGAGGAGGATTGGCTACAGAGAGAGGTAAGCACCTATCAGGAGGGGTCTCTGACGTCACCTGCTGGCACTGGCCACTGGCCACTCAGAGGTTTCCATTGTGCCCTCACACCTCTGCATCCAAGATGGCAGAGGTCTGGGACACAATGGAGGAGCTCTGGGCACCTCCCCTTGGGAGGTGTTGATCAGGGGAGTGGTAACTCCCCTTTCCTTTGTCCAGTTTCGCACCAGAGCAGGGCTGGGGGGATCCCTGAACTGGTGTAGACTGGCTTATGCAATGAGGGCAATATCTGTGCCCTTCAAAGCTTTTCCAGAGGCCAGGAGAGGCTACTCCTCTCAGGCCCTTAACACCTATTTCCTCTCTCCTCTCTCTCTCAGAGGAAATCCTTTGTTCTGCCTTCCTGGGACTGGACTGCCCAGGCCCCAGGGGGGCAGAAACCTGTCTGAGGGTTGGCAGCAGCGGTAGCTGCAGAGAAAACCCTGGAGAGTTAGTTTGGCAGTACCCGGGCTCTATGCTGGAGCCCCGGGGATGCATGGAATTGTCCCCCAATACCAGAATGGTATTGGGGTGACAATTCCATGATCCTAGACATGTTACATGGCCATGTTCGGAGTTACCATTGTGATGCTACATACAGGTATTGACCTATATGTAGTTCACACGTGTAATGGTGTCCCCGCACTCACAAAGTCTGGGGAAATTGCCCTGAACAATGTGGGGGCACATTGGCTAGTGCCAGGGTGCCCTCACACTAAGTAACTTTGCACCTAACCTTCACTAAGTGAGGGTTAGACATATAGGTGACTTACTTAAGTGCAGTGTAAAATGGCTGTGAAATAACGTAGACGTTATTTCACTCAGGCTGCAGTGGCAGTCCTGTGTAAGAATTGTCTGAGCTCTCTATGGGTGGCTAAAGAAATGCTGCAGCCCATAGGGATCTCCTGGAACCCAATACCCTGGGCACCTAGGTACCATATACTAGGGAATTATAAGGGTGTTCCAGTCTGCCAATCAGACTTGGTAAAATTTGTCTCTAGCCTGCAGTGACAATTTTAAAAGCAGAGAGAGCATAAACACTGAGGTTCTGATTAGCAGAGCCTCAGTGATACAGTTAGGCACCACACAGGGAACACATACAGGGCACACTTTATGAGCACTGGGGTCCTGGCTAGCAGGATCCCAGTGACACAGGCTAAAACAAACATACATACAAGTAAAAATGGGGGTAACATGCCAGGCAAGATAGTACTTTCCTACAGTACCTTCACCCGTAGGTCCTTCCACCTCTTCCTGATGTCATCCCTTGTTCTGGGGTGCTGTCCCACGGCGTTGACCCGGTCCACGATTCTCTGCCATAGCTCCATCTTCCTTGCAATGGACGTCTGCTGCACCTGTGATCCAAATAGCTGTGGCTCTACCCGGATGATTTACTCCACCATGACCCTTAGCTTCTCCTATGAGAACCTGGGGTGTCGTTGCGGTGCCAGGGGTGTATTGGGAGTGGTGTGGGTGAGGGTGTGTGAGGTGCTGTGTTGGGGTGTGTGATGTGGGGTGCGTGGATGGTGTATAGGTGATGGTGGTGTGTGTTTGGGGTCTTGTCTGTGGTCTTGCTATCTCTCTTGTGGCACTTGTTTGTAATGGTAAAGGGTTGGGGTAATGTGGGTGTGTGTTTTATAGTGATGTGGGTGTGGTGTGTGTATATGTGTCAGGTGTGCGTAGTTTGAATTGTCCAATGTAGTGTTGTTTTGTATGTGTGTGTGTATTTTGAGCGCAACGGTATGTACCGCCAATGGTTTAGCACCATGGAATGTCCGCCGCGGTGATTCGTGGGTCATAATGCTGTGGGCGTAGTTCTGTTGGCGTAACGGTGTGGGTTTTGCTACCTCCAGTTTATCAATGAGCTTTGGGCTGGTGGACTTGTGTGTGTGGCTGTATAGTGACGGATTGCTATGTGTGGGTCATAATATGGGTGGCGGTAATCCGCTGTGGCGGCGGTATGTTGGCGGCAGTCAGCATGGCGGTAAGTGGGATTTACTGCTAAGGTCTTAATGAGGGCCTAAATGTTTTCTAGTGCTTATAAAACAAAAGTGCCAATCTGGACATCTGGTCGCACTAGACCAGGGCAAAGTCAAAATTTGATGCCAACCGTGATGGTGCCCTGCTCAGCTACAGTTAGCGGGAGGCCTGGGTCAAAGTTTTACCTTTGGACTTAGTCTTTTTCTTGAAGATTTTCTTCACTGGGACAAAATCACTATTTCGGATCCAACCTTTCTAGAGCCCTCCTCGGTAACACATCACAGGGGACCTCAATGAAGAATTCTACCTTTGGACTTTGACTATTTTTCGTGACGGAAATCCTCGTCTGGGCCTAACTTGAAATTGGATCCGACCTCCCTGGAGCCCCCTTTGGATATGTTGTGTGGGAAGCCTCACTCAACTTTCTACGCTCTGACTTAGAAAAAATTTGGGAGCTTTTCCTCTCCAACATCGAACGACCCTCCACAGCAAGCGGATTTCAAGTTGACATTGTCAGATTGCCTTACCAGGAGCACCCAGTGATATCCTGGATGTCTAGGGTTCCGGAGTTTTTCAGCAGGGCGAACCTGCAAGTCAGGCCAGGTCACTGTTGACGTAAGCAGAATTGACTCACGATGTCAGTTCGGTCCATTTATGGAGTTTTTTTTCCAAAAGTTCTCAAATCTTCACCAAACTTCTGGATCTTCTTCCAGAAGGTCTTTGAAGGTCTTTTAGGAGTCTACAACTCCCCCCAAGGATCCAGAAGCTCGGAGTTGCTCCTTGAGGGTTAGGACTGCAATTCCCAGAATGCACCTTGTTCAAATCCAAAAATGACCACTAGCCACTGGTCAGCTGGTCTTTTTCTTCAGGGCTTGACACAAGGGACTTAGGGGAAATTAGTAAAATGGGCAATCCAGTAATCTACGGAAATATTGCTTTCAGTGGTACAATCCCCACAGTATTCTCAGTGGCTACTATATTCCAGAATGCAGCTTGATCCTTTTCCTTGGAGGCCGCAAGGAGTGCCTCCCATCTCCCTTGTTCTCATTCCCTCTTAGCATTATTAACAGCCCTTTTGAAAGCCGCTCTCATAGCTTGAATTGCACATCTGTCCTGGAACTTAATTGCAGTTATCAGCGCATATCTGACAGACATACAATGGCTATTAAACAATGAGGCCAGATTCCTCCTGGCTCCCACAGCCTAGCTTCAACATTAAAGTTTTTTTTTTTTTAATTTGCAAAAAGTTGTTTATGCACTTCCCCAATCCTTGCTAAGGGAGTTTCCTGGCCCAAAACAGAATCAAAATTACTGAGCTCTCCAAGGCGCTTCAATACTAACTTATATATACACTTTACTGAGTCCTTCAAGCACGCCACTACACGCAAGTTTATCCTGCATCTTTTGGTTGCTAGTTAGTGCCTGCCATCAAAGGGTTGAGCGTGCATGACTGTGAGCCTAGCAAGGGGGTATCCACATACAGTGCAAGTGCATTATGGTCACTATCATGCCTTGTAATAAGTGACATATTGATGGCAAATGACCATAGTCTAACATCAATTAATTTATAGTCTATCAAGCTAGTACTTGGGGATCTATTGAAAGCATGCCTCCCTTCCCTATCTGAGCAAGTTCTCCCATTACCGGCGTGCACTCTCTGGCTCAAAGCCTACTGGAGAAGTCCAGGGGCTCAAGCTGGCAATTAAAGTCACTGCCTATTATTTTTAAAACACCTACTGGGAGGCATGTCATGTGGGAATGAGCTGCTCAATTGTTGTTAAATTATCTGTCACCAAAACAGCAATAATCCAATCAGTAGAACCAGAGTTATGAATTTTCAAATGTTAAGGTTCTTAATAGTGCCTGAAAGCTAAAAACACCAACCTTGGGAATCTGGTCACCTTTAGCACCACAACAAAGGGTCCAGGAGTGTATGGAGACCTCATGGAGGTTCTGGACTCACTCGGGCTGGGTAGAGGTGCAAGTTCAATATGGTAGAAGCCAATCATGTCCCTGTGGCTCTGAACAGGAGGCCAGCAAACTAGCCCTTGGAGTCACTTCTGGTAGTCCTGGGTGCAGGTGTAGAGGAAGGGCACAACAGCAGGGCTAGCTTTTGAGGGTTCAAGGCAGGCTTCAGGAAGCAAAGCAATCTTTCCAGGTACAGCAGCAGTCTGGCAGAGTGCACAGCAGGTCACATCAGCAGGCAGTCCTTTGCGAGTCCTTCCACAGGTCCGGTGGTGAACTGAAGAGTGGGTCTGAGAGCCCTATTTTTATATTCGGGTGCCCTGCTCCTAGAAGGTGGGAGAAGTTTCTGGAAACGTTCTTTAAAGTTCTTGGAATTTACTGACTCTAAGCTAGCTGCAGTGACAGTACAGGGTCATTAGGCCTATTGTGAGGTGACAGGACACAGACTATACTGGTGCAAATGGGTCTGTGCTTAGCTCCACCCCCCCATCAATCCAGTTAATGGCCCAGTCAGGCTCAGCTAATCCCACTATTGTGTGGCTGTTTGTGAGGAATTCACAAAGTCCTAACTGTCAGTTACGCCCAGTCATGTGACCTAAGACAGGTTGCAGACACAAAGGGCTAAGGGCTGGAAAATTCCAACTTTCAAATCGTATTACCAAACAACATTGATCCATGCGGAAACAATTACCTTCATCTCTTATCTAATCCAAAAATAATAAATTACAAAAACTGCAGCATAGATACAGAAAACATTAAGAATCCATCCTTTATTATATATACGCAATTACTTTCATAATTTACTCAATATTACTAAAATCTCCTACCATATCAACACAAAAGAAAAGAAGGACAGGAAAAGTGCAAAAGATCAATTGCTCGTGATTAGAAACGCAGAAGCCGACAGTTAATCACCCACATATCCATTAACAAATTACATTTAAAAAGCCTGTTGGTTGACCATTCTTCTAATTGAATCAACACTTATTTATGTCCGGGTTCAATTCCCCACGTTTGTCCTTCACTCCATTCTAAAAAGAAAAAAACAATCCAGGCTACAGCATTATCGTCGATGTTTCGACCCATTAATAACTCTTGGGCCAATTCCAGGCTCCAAAACGGGTCTTCCTCAGGACTACTAGGTAGGGAACACCTAAAATTCACTCAACCCTCAACCCAACATCTTCTCAAGTATATCTCTAAATGTACTCAGATTTACAATGCATGAAAATCCTTATTAACATCCTCTTCTTTTAATAATATTCTTTAGCCGGGTAATGCAATGTATCCTTTACCCACAAAATTATTTCCTCCAATCGGGTCCCTTCTGCCTTAAGGCATTTATATCCTCTGTACAGCTGCGGCCCCCGTCTCTGTAGCTCAGAGAAGGGGGCCGCGACTGTACAGAGGAGATAAATGAACTTTTCCTGTCCTTGTTTCTTTTGTGTTGATATGGTAGGAGGTTTTAGTAATATTGAGTAAATTATTAAAGTAACTGTGTATATATATTATAAAGGATGGATTCTTAATGTTTTCTGTATCGATGCTGCAGTTTTTCAGGGGTTTTTCACCTGCTGACCACAGAGATTTAGACATATTGGTGCTGATGATTGTATTAACCCTGCACAATACATCTTTTCATTCTTACGTGGTGGCAGTACCACAGTTTTGGTACGGAACACTGGATAACACATTCCACTTAGAAAGAATCAAAGATTTATATAGTAAGGACACTTACCTGAACCTTCTCCTTCTTGTTTTTGAGGGGTATCCATCTGTCCATATGGTGGTTCTCTGAGTGATGGTGCTATGAGGGAGAAAAGATGAAGGCTCAAGACCCAGTGCAATCTCCTCTCACCATATGTGATAATTATAGAAAAAAACACTCATTCCAAGTCCGCTTGGTAATTTGTGCATATTCCCATACCATGCGACACGACTTCCTCTCATTTAGGAATTACAGCTTAATAAATGTAATAAGGAATTCCGAATGTTATCCTACTGTGGGTGGGGGTAGGCCTCACAGTAGTAAAAATCAAATTTTGGAGTTTTTCACTATCACGGCATGTAAAACTTAAAAGTACATGTCCTACCTTTTAATTACACAGGCACCCGGCCCTAAGGCTACCTAGGGCTTACCTTAGGTGTGACTTTAATGTAATAAAAGGAGGGGTTTAAGGCTTGGCAAGTGGTTTTAAATGGCAAGTTGAATGGCAGTGGGACACAGCAGTCAGGCTGTGGTGGCAGGCCTGAGACATGTTTTAAGGTGCTATGTCAGAGGGCTGCACAATAAGTGATGGTGGCCCACTGATAGCATTTAATCTACAGGCCCTGAGTATATGGTTTACCACTCTAGAAGGGACTTACATGTACATTAAATAGGCCAATCAAATATGCCAATCAAACCATGTTTAAGGGTGTGAGCACAAACGCATTAGCACTGGTTATCCGTGGTAAAGTGCACAGAGTCCTAAGGCCAACAGAAGCAAAACTCCAGAAAAAGTGGAGGAAAGCAGGCAAACAAATTAGGGGAGGACCACTATAAGGCTGACAGGTCTAACACCTCCATCCATATTTGATATTTCAATTCATAAGTGCTCTCTTGGAATTGTGGACTACACACTTGAATAGTATTCACTTAGCCCTAGAAATTACCCCAACTGATCCTTTTTACATAGTGGTGGTGCGTCCTAAATAGCCTTCATCAGTGCCTCCTTCGGCATGATACGATCACTCAAAATGCAGAGATCCAGAAACTCTAGTTCTTTGCATAGAAATTTACATTTGTCAACTTGTCGAGTTTTGCTGAAAGTTTTTAATTGATCTAATATATAGCATAAAATGTTGTTGCTTTTGCAAGGTTCGGACACAAATCAAAATACTATCATGAACTGGTTTTACTCCCTCCATGTGTTGAAATAAGATGTCCAATAACCTTTGAAACCCTCTAAATTTCTGCTGAAAGAGAAGCAGAGAGGGCCACAGAGAGAAAAAGTAGTTGAGAACGAGAGATAGTGGAACCATATATTACCTGATAGTTATGGAGCTGGGTAAATTAAGTGTGGAGTTGAAGTGGGAAAAAAGAGGAAGAGAAGATTCGAGTGTTGTCGGCAAGCAGGTCATAGTAGTGTAAGAAGGAGAAGATAATGTTACACAGGAAGGACATATACAATGAGAGGATTAGAGGCCTCTTGGGAGGATGGTACTGGAAGGGTGTCTGAACACCCTGAATGATTGAGTGGTAAGAGAAGAACCAATCTAGAACAATATCAGTAATATTGAGAACTTCAAGAGTAAGATTAAATTTGGCTGACCTCTGGTTGTGAAGTGCTCAAATACTAAAAGACACATGAGAGAGAGCAGTTTCAGTGGTGTGAAAAGTGCTATCCTGGAGATGAATCTCATATTTAATGAGCGGATGGGTAGAGATTAATCCTGCCAAATAGCAGATGTTCCTGGACTTCTGGAAAAAGGCAGCTGGGAGACAGCACAATAGATGGAGCAAGATCAGGAATCAGCCATTGGTTTGTCTAGTGCCACTGTTAATTTGAAACATTTTGTGTGACTACCAGAAGTTCTAGATGGCTGAATAAATGAGCGAGGGTCAGATGCTGTTTGATGGGAGAAGGGTTAAGTGGGGGAATAGGGTGAGTTGGCAGATTTGAGTAGTGAAATGAACTAAGTCGGGCATGCAAGGATGTTGAACCTGAGAGTAGACCGTGTCAACAGGTGTTTAATCTCAGAAGAGGGGCACAGCCAAGCAGTGTTTGACTTGACTTCGTTTCACTTGGGTATGATCACAAGTAATGACATATGTGATATGTCAAAATACAGAATGTCAAAATGTTGCCTAGTTGTCCATGCGTTCCGCATCCTCAGGGGAATAGTCTTGCATTGATTTAGTTTGGAAGAGCCTTGTATGTCTCGCAGGACTTTTATTGGCTTCAGAGTCCTTTCTGAGGCTCAGTGAAAGCACACATTCTTATCTTGCTGGTGATCCCAGTCTGGCCCTCCCAGGAATGTTCTTGGACATCCTTCGACAAGACATTGTATGTATGGATGACGGCAAGACCATTAAACTCGCCTTACGCTTGCTCACCTTGGTGCCTGGTTTCCAGGCAGCTTATACTGTGGATATTCTGCCACGTTCTAAATAAACTGTAGAGAAAACAAAACGTGACAGGTGAAAAACCCTTAAATTAATCTTAAGAACTGTAAATATGCATGGTGGCATTCTGTCCATCATTTTATGTATTCTTCAGGCATGTTGTTGTCTACTGACATGTTACATGCGCCAGCACATATCCATTGTGCAGCACTATCTTTTTGATGCTACCTCGCACGTTGTGGGAAAGGAAAAATATGTTCTGAAGCCACTGGTTGCCTGATGTTGCATTTCTCTTTCTAATATTTTATGTGGAATGTACCCAGAAGTTGAGAATAAGAGGAAGCAATGAAATAGTTGTAGTATAAGGGTGTAGTGTGTAGGCAGTCTCTTTTTTCCAACATGCTCATGTTTACTCCCCTGACATCTCTCAAACCTGTCACGGTGATAGAATATTCTTAAAAAGGGGAACAGAAGAACGTGCACACTTGTTCAGGATAAGGACCATGGTTAAATAAACATACACATGCATGCATAGTATCAGAAACAAAAACCTCCATATTGATAGCTTTGGAAAAACATTTCTGCGAATATATGGCAGTTCATTCACAGACTGGAAATAGGATGAAGCTTATGTACAAAGAATGACTGAGTCACCATAAAGACAACGTATGCCTGTGCTATAATGTTCCTTGCGCACTCTGTATGTAGGTGTGTGGTATTTCTATAGCGTGAACCTAGATAAAGGGCAGTGGAGTGCTGTACATGGTCAAAGACAAGCATAAAGTCAACAAGTAACAAGAGGAAGCTGGATGAGGACTTCTAATGCATTGTGATGTGGTGTTCTTCACAAAGGTGAATCTTCAACTCTTTCCTAAATCGGAGCAGCGTTGAGGTGGTGCTGATGGATACAGGAATGTTATTCTAGATCCTGGGTGCATAGATGGAAAGGGCCTGCAGCCTTGTATTTAGGTTTTTGTACACTTCTTAGTCTGCAGTATGATATGGTCTTGCTGTGGGTGTGTCGAGAATCACTGGAGATGATGACCTAGTCTGCAAGATAAGCAGGGGTGCTGGTCATGATGGTTTTGTAAATGATGCAGCTGGTTTTGAAGATGGTGTGGGACAGCCAGGGGAGCCACTGGAGTTCTATCAGGGTAGGAATGATGTGATCATATTTGTTCAAGCCCAGAATGAAACGTGCTGCAGTATGTACAATGTCCCCAAGGGTGCCAGTGTGGAATTTGCATGGCAATGAAGTGGGACATTACTGCTGTCCAGATGCGGTAGTACGAGTACTTAAAAAGCAGTTCTGAATTCACTTTGTGGAAGAAATGATTTGACTTTCTTTAGAAGAGAGAGCTGGTAGGAGGCTGTCTTTGAATTTTGGCAATATGTTCTTTGAGGCTGAGGTTCATCTGTAGGGGGAGCGCTATTATCTACAAGTAGAGCACCAAACATCTTCATGCAAAGGTTGAAGATGACAGGCGACAGCATAGAACTATGGGGATCTCAGGTGATAGGGATCTTTTGCATCATGGAGGTGCCCATGTCAGCAAACAAGTGTTGTTTGCACAATGTGCCCTATTGTGACACCATCATTGAAAAACGTAGTTCCCAACAGTTTCTCAAAATGTGCAACATACACCACATGCAGCAAATCAACTGCTATAACAAACAGAAAGCATAGGTAAACGTCTGGGATGACATCTTAACTGAAGGGAAGCTGGAAATCCACCCATGTAGGCAGTTTCCAGCTTGTTTGTAGAGAAGCTGCACAGCTGATGTCTGTCGGTGGTTTTGCTACCTTCCCAGGACATCAGCAGCAGTTTCAGAAGCTTTTGATTCTATTTTGGGATCTGGTAGTGCTCAAGGTAATGCTTGACATAAATCTCTGTCCCGTCTTTATATGTTTTCAAAGTTGGTAGGCCTGCTGCTTTAGTGCTTTGCATTGCTGCATTGAAGAGATCTGATGCCACAGGCAAAGTGACAAGTACAGATCCTGGAACAATTGTCTGGATTGGAGTGCTGACTACTGACTCCAGTTAAGTGGACTGATTAGCGGGAGAATGGATATTCCCTAGAAAATTATGCTGTGAACCTAGAGCACCAGGAACTACCACTGTAACAGCAATTCATTTTAATTGAGGAAAAATGTGTTCTTAATTGCCTTTCAGTTCTTATGATCTGTTTCAAGGGCATTTCTAGAGAACCATAATATCCCGCACACTATCACAAAATAAACTCACCAGTTTGACACATGGAGACAATTATGAGAAGCCTGTAGTTGCTGAAGTATATACAGGGGATTCCTCTCTATTTCTCTTTTGTAATGGAGTGTTTCCATTCCTCAGTTTTCAATGCAACAAAATTGTGGCAAATGTAGAGTTGTTTAAACACTGAGGGGCTGATGTAATTATTCGTGAACTCAGAAATTACCATTGCCATTGTGGAGTACTTTACTCCAGCCATGGTGAGGGAACTCTGACGCTGTATTTAGAGATGTTCACTGCTCCTGTGGACATCTCTAGCATTTCCAGGAATCGCTGTGACTGTAGTTCCTAGAAACGCATTATAAATCGAACATCAACATGATGGAGCTGTACCTCAAATCTCTCTCTATTTTTTTTTTTTTTAAAGTCCCAAAGCAGGATTTTCTTTTCAACAATAAAAGAACAATGACCTCCTAGCCATGAGAGTATTCTCATATTGCATGGGGGTAATTTGTTTAAACATTTTCACAGCCTCTTACAGCTATGTTTTTATGGTGGTGATGGCCAGTGCAAACTGGCCATGTGACGCCCAATCTAGATAGGTTGGGCAAAAACATGGTCAAACCTCTGATGACTGTTACTTCATCAGGCCGTCGAACGTGTGTATAGTTTGCGTAGAAGGAGTAGCACTGGTGTCTATATACACAGAAGACCTGCCTGACTCTAAATGAGGGCAGACTTTTAGGATGGTGGAACGGGCACTCCATCACCATCAGAATGTTTCTCAGTGTTATAGAGCGTACATCACAGAGTTCACAATGTAAAACCCCTTGCTGTTTCATTTGTCAACAAATTCATAATTCAAAAAACACGCAAAGCACTTTTCTGCTGTATTTAGCTAACAAAGCTGCTGCCCAATCAAATGCTGGTAAAGCAGCTGGTCAACAAATACCCACAAAAAAGGAAGATGTAGAACCAATCCCCCTAGACTGCTTCTTAATTTGTTTTGTTACTCATTTTCAATCTGATCTTCTTCAAGGTTTTCTGAGGAAGGCGCTACAGCATATTCTACACCCCTAACTCCAACACTGCTGTGTCAGCCTGCCACAATAGTTCCCTAGCACATTGTCAAGTGTACCACTAAGCAAAATGTTTAGTCCTGTTGGTGAAGGTAGATTATGGAAGGTTGGAAGGGCGCATGGAGTGGTGGCTCACTCGTTGGATTAATGGAGTGAGTCTGTGCCTGACCTAGGTTTTATCTTAATTTCTCACTGTCCCAGATCTCGCACTTTTTTACACTATTATCTGTCTTCACTCTTTCTGCTACGGTGCTAGTGCACCATTCCTGGGATAAGACCAGTGAGGACTTTACACTGCAATTTTCTTTACCTGTGCCTAAGAGAGAGCAGGGCTTGTGAAGCTATATGTGTGCATGTAAGGGTTAAATGGGCATGTAACATTTAACCTGGGCAAAGTATAGTAGTTGATGAGAAAATGAGGTAATATCTATCTATTTCGTGCAAAAATAAATGAGCGAAATTGATGAAATGTATTTACTGAAATTGAAAAACTTCATTTTGAGGGCACACACATTTTATTTTCAGAACATGGGAAACTAATGTTTAGGGACACAAGTAGATTTTATTTTTCTAAAATGGAAAATACTGTAATTTGGGGAAGTTTTTGTTCGATGATAAAACTGATTTTTCAGAAAATAAAATGTGTGTATTAACAAAAAATATAAAAATAGTGCATTTGCAAAATCTTTTAAAAGTTGATAACTGAGTAGTAATTCATGCTCGTTTAGGGACACTGAAGGCCATTGAATTTCATTTGTAATACTAACTCTGTGGCAGAGGAAAATTCTACTCCCTACTTAAAATTTCCTTTAGAAGTTGAGAGATGTTCAGTTCCCCTCAATACTCTAGATGAGGCTCTTATTCAGATGTTGCATCATTCCGTTTGTATGAATGAGCACTTAACTGCTGATCTGGCAATTATTTCATGAGACATACGGAGGCAGACCCACAGCTATGTCAATTATATATTAAGTGATTGCCCCTATTCATAATTGCAGTCTGATGCTTAAATCAATAAGATTTAAGTAATCTGACACACGTTTGTTGTCAGAACCTATGAAGTCTTGCTAAACGTATTCATATCTAATCTAACATTTAACCACTATCACACTTCTTTTTAAGAACTGGTTGGCTGACTTGAATGTCTCAGACTGCTGCCCCATTTTCTAAAATGCCTTTCATCAGCAATATCCTTGAAAGGAGGAATCTAGCCAGTTACAAGAGTATGTTAAACTCCACCGTGTCATAAGTTACCCCCTTTCTAAATTGAGGCTTGAAAGGGGCACTGAAACTGAAAGCAAGAACCTAACCCTCATACTCTTAGACCAACTAGCAGCCTGCCACAAGGTGAACCACCTTAATGGAAAGATAGATGAATGAGCCAAACTTTCTAGGTCGGTATTGGAATGTCTCTGATCCTTCCTCTCCAACCAGTCAAAAAGTGGGTACTGTAGCAGTGAAATCCTCATGTCATTAGGTATAATATGTGGTGCCATAAGATTTTGCTATCTTGTCTGCTCTTCAGCATCTATATGTACCCTATTGCCCAGCTCCTTAGTTAGTGTCATGTGAACCTCCAAACATATGTTGATGAAGCTCTTTTCAACTTCCAGCTGGAAAGAGGTCAGAGAATCCCTCAGTCTGAACTAAGCATTCCATTCGGATAAAGGACAGCATCCTATTCCTGAACTGAACCAAACCTGACCTCATAGTATTGGAGGGAACATATTTCAATACTATCACACATTATCATAAAAGTAAACATATTTCTGAGGAAGAGCTCTTTGAGCTCAAGTCAGTGCTGCTGCGAAGGGCATCAACTTGGAGAATTCCCTTCTCTGAAGAATCCTTTCACACCTCAGAACTAGTGACAGGGTGGCATTGTCAAGATGTCTGGTATTGGCCAGATTCGGTTATTGCGATATTGTGTACATTTACCTCTTTCAAAGCTAGGTCACAAGCTGAGGCCTGAACTTCAAGAAGTGTGACTACATTAAGCCAGCTCTTAAAGCATTTCATTGGCTTTCAGTGGACAAGGGGATCAAGTTTAAAGTGATTTGCACCATTCGCCTGGCTTGTAAGGGTAAATGTCTTGAGTACCTATAAAAGCTACTGTGGCTTCCTTAACATGGTGACAGGAACTGATGGTAATCCCCTAATTCTTCCCTCTATGGAGCCTAATGAGCTGTGGTATTTCCCAGCCTCAATGAACACCGTGTCCCCTGTTGAAGGTGGGGTTGGGAAGAGAGGGAGAGAAAAACGCGGCGACGGCTTACAGAAGACTGCCATTGGCAGTGAACAGAAACCCGTCATAAAATGATGGAAAAATCAGAAACCAACAAAAATCTCCCTGCTACCAGTCACCGCCAGGACCTTGTCGGCGGAAATGCTGGACCTCCTACCCCGCCACCGCCGAGCACACAAACTCCCCGCCCTCCAAATAATGAAGCACAAATCACTGAGGCAGTCAGTGGAAGCCGAACGACCATTGGCGGTACTGACCGCCATGGGCGGCAAGTGGACCCAACAGCAAAAAATGCATACATTGGCAAGTTTGAAACGCACACACCTGACACACATCCACAACACTATATAACACTCACAGACACACCCCACAATCCTTTGCAACAAAATTAGGCCAACTAATACAGAGAACCCCAGAAGCAGACATGCAGACACCGAATGCCACAATACATGATACATACAACCAACCACACAAGAACACCCTCACCTAGATCCACACAAGACACCATTCACAACACCCACCATGGCACCCCCCAAACACCCACGCTTCACAGAAAGGAGCTAAGGTCCATGGTGGACGAGATCCTTAAGGTTGAGCCACAATTATGCGGGGCACAGGTCCAGCACACACCCATCGCCAGGAAGATGGAGCTATGGCAGACAATAGTCAACAAGGTCAATGCAGTGGGACACCATCCACGCACCAGGGACGACATCCGCAAGAGATGGAATGACCTGCGTGCGAAGGTCAGGTCCATGGCATCCAGGTATCACATTGCAGTCCAGAAGACTGTGGGAGGACCTCTACCAACACCACCCGACTACACTGACTGGGAGGAAAAGGTACTGGCCATCCTGAACCCTGAGGGACTCACTGGACTCACTGGAGGAATAGACTCAGGTAAGTCATCTACAATTAGCCATATCTATCACCCCTGTAATGCATGCACCACCTCACCCCTCCAACTACCACTTGGACCACAACCCCACGCAGGCCACAATCACCACATCCAGTCACCCTGCATGCCCACAAACCCACTAACAGGCCCACATCCCTCCTCCTGTGCACAGCCACCCACCCCTGCAAGGAATCACAATGGCCTACAGCACCCACAATGCACCTACACATCCTAAGCAACAAGCAATGCTAACCTCACAAAAGCATCCTGCATGGCCCCAAAGTGTGAAAACCTGCACAAAACTGCCCAGTCCTGGGCACCCCATCCGATCATGCAATTGTAACAGACATGTCCATTCCCCCCAACAGGCACCACCACCCATGCCACCCTGACGGACAGGACAAGGAGAGGCAGTGCCCCACAGGGAGACAGAGGCACCTCCCAGGACACTGGGGATGGAACCCTGGACATTGACGGTCACCCTGGCCGCTCACACAGTCCTGGACTGTCACCATCCAGCAGCCCATCCAGGATACAACTGACACCCCTACCACCCAGCCAACAACATCAGCCCAGGGCAACCATCCCCACACCTGTGTATCCAGGCCACAGATTGGTGGAACACATGGACAGAGGCCACAGTCACCCCCTACCAACAGGCAGGAAGAAGATGGCCCCAGTACAAGTGGTACCGCCAGACCTGTGCAGGAGACACAGGCACAGGGGTTAGGCCCAGTGGGAGGGCATCAGTGGCCCAGGGGGGAGGCCACAGGATGGATACTGCAGCCCAGGATGTGATCTCTGAGGTCCTGGGAGCATATCACCATAGCCAGGACAGATTGGGCCAGATAGTATCCACCCTGGAGCAGAGTCATAGGATGCAGCTAGCACACCACCAAGAGGCCATGGAGTAGTGGAAACTGCACAATGACACAATGTCCAGCATAGCAGGTGCACTGCTGCATCTTGTCCCAACACAGCCTGAGGCCCACACAGACCAGGAAGCCCCTACTACAGGCCAGGATACAGACCGGACAACAACAGCATCAGCAGCAACTGCACATGTTCCACCCTCTCAGGACACACAGGGGACACCCATCTCAACCCGTACACGCCAACACCATGCACCCAAACGGACCCTCAGGCCCAGATATGGCACTGGAACACCTGCCAAGACCAAGGCCCCCTCAAAGAAGTGACTCTGGCAAGAACTATCCTCCAAGTGTCCCACTGAATCAACGACCAAACCGTGTGAAAACTACAACAAACTCCTGTAAACATGGATGGACCTACCATTACTTCCAACAAATGCTGCAACCATGTTGCCATATTGTACAACCACCAGTAGCCCACTCCTTTCACTGTAATCTGCACGGGCACGATTTAATCCCTGCACCAAATAAAACACCAGTTCACCTGTCATTATGTTGAAACAAAGTGAAGTATGGATGCAACTGTAGGTAACTCATTTATTATTATCTGAGTAGCAGGAAATGCACCACACGCATTACATGTTGCCTACAGATGTGTTGAACTTTTATACTATAATGTAACCTGTCCTATGCAGACCTGGTCACAGTGGCAATGAGTATTGACCCAGCACCCCCAAAGATGACAAGGCACACTGACAGTATGCTGCACAGACAGCAATCTCATCCAATTGTCCCACAGAGTTACTGGAAGCAGAGTTGTATCAGATGGGTCCTGGATTGTACATCTTCCCCCTCCTCATCATCACCATCACTCTCATCCCCTCTCTGAGGAAGCTGGTCTGGATATACAGCACCCTCCTCCTCCAAGAAGGGGATATAATTTCTCACAGCCACGTTGTGCAGCATGCAGCAGGCCACCACGATTCTACACACCTTTTCAGGCCCATAGGCCAGGGAACCGCCAGAGATATGTAGGCAACAAAACCTAGACTTCAGGAGACCTATTGTGCGCTCTATCACCCTCCTAGTACGTCCATAGGCCTCATTGTAATTCCTCTCTGCATCTGTTCCAGGATTCCTCACTGTTGTCAGGAGCCAACGCAAGTTGGGATAGCTAGAATCACCTAGAAAATGGTGCAAAACAGGACTGTCATTGACAACCCTCAGAGGCAGACAGCCTGGCTGTCTGGTATGTGGCAATAAGTGTCAGAAACACCTACCTATGACCCATACTCTGTCCTCTTGTAGTTGTTCCATCTTGTGTGGCACACTACTGTTCCTTAGCACAAAGGAATCATGGACTGATCCAGGGAGCATGGCATTCACACGTGAGATGTACTGGTCTGCGGTACACACCAATTGAATGTTCATGGAATGAAAGTTCTTCCTGTTTCTGTACACCTGTTCACTGACTCTTGGGGGGATGATAGCTATATGGGTGCCATTGATGGCACCTATCACAGGGGGTATGTTGGCAAAGGCATAGAAGTCTGACTTGATGGCAGGGACGTCAGCACTTTGGGGAAACCTCACATAGGACTGCAGGTGTTGTACAAATGCATTCAGGAATCTGGACAGTATAATGTTAAACATTGGCTGTGAAAAACCTGCACCCATGCCCACTGTCACTTGAAATGAGCCCATGGCCAGGAAATGGAGTGCAGAGAGCACCTGCACTTCAGTAGGGATGGCATGCTGCTTACGATTAGCCAGTCTCAAAGCTGGATCCAGTAATGCACAAAGTCAATCAATAGTAGCACAAGTCTGTAATTGATAATGATGTGACGCTCCACCATGTTCCACAAATCAACAAGTGGTCTGTACACCAGTGGGGCCCTCCCTCGCCACAAGGGTCTCTACCTAGGAGGAGTTGAAAACACATGTGAGGAACACATATACATCTGCACACATTGTTTCTCATTCAGCACTGCTGGCATGATTGTCGACGATACAAATACTTAGTGTGTGTGACATTACAACAACATGACCACAATGAAATATCAGGACTGGTCCGGTTAGGTAATGTATATTGTTTCATGCCTATGGGTGTTTAGGGGACAATAGGGCCTGCATGGTTTTAAAACTGCGTAGTTAAGGCCAAAATGTCTGCCCCCTGTAATCCAGAAGTGTCGTGGTGGAAGTGACCTCATACCGCTAGTGGTTGACGTAATAGCGTAAGGTGGTGTTTACTGCTGTGCGCAAATTCATTGGTTAACATGGTTGTCAATGGGCATTCTTAGCGTATCATGATCGCCACCAGCGGTGATGGTGCACACCGCCGCGGTGCGTACGTGAACTTGTCACCCCAACTTCACTTGACTCCCTGATCTCGTGCATGCAGGTACTCCACTGAGTGTACTGCTGTGTCCTGCCTCTGGTCATGGAAATGCCACGTGTTGCAGGGAAAAGGGTCTCGGCCTTCACCAACGAGAAATTGGAGAAGCTCGGGGACGGGGTCCTGCCCCTGTACACCAAGCTCTACGGTCAGCCAGAGGCACAGGTGAGTAGGAGGATTAGGGTGCATGGATGTGTGTAATGGTGGTTATTGGCTGCATACATGTGTGCACTTGTGACACTGTATGGTCCAGGGTTCCTGACATGCTGCATGTGTGTGTGCTGTTAGGCTGTTTTAACTGTCCGTCCCATAGTGGACTTATAGCCAGCTGTATATGATTGGCCATTGTCTGACCTCAGTGCTACTTTTCTGTGTGTCCCTTATAGGTAAGCACCCACCAGAAGAGGGGACTTTGGCATGCCGTCGCCAAGTAGGTGCGGACCCTGCGGGTCTACAACCGGCAGAGCACCAACTACAGGAAGAGGTGGGAGGACCTGCGGCGCTGGGCGAGGAAGATCTGTGAGGCCTAGCTGGGGAAGTCCTCCCAACGAGGAAGGGGTGCCCGTCGGGCACTGACCCCCATATGCAAAGTATCCTGGCGGTGGCGTACCCGGACCTGGATGGGTGCTTGAAGGCTGCACAACAGTCACAAGGGGGTGAGTACATATACCATATTTTGGCTCCTTGATGGATGTGTGTGTGTGTGCGTTCGTATTTTTGCTGTCTAATGGCAGGGACTCTGACTGATGTCCATCTACATAATGGCCCCCGTGGAGAGTAGGGGTGTAAGGGTCAAGTATGCAGTACGTCAGGTCCTTAAGTTCATTGGGGAATGGCTGTAGAGCAGGGTTCTGGCCACTAGTCAGGGGCATAGCCATGTGTCTACCGGTAGGTGCTGCCTGGTGGAATATTTTCTGGGTGGGTGTATGTGTGAACCACTAATGTACCTCCATTCAGCTATTTACAAGTGTCTCTCTTGTTTTGTCTCCCCCACCCCTGTTCTCTTGTGTTGTCTGTGTACATTAGCATCATCTGGCTAGGGAGCTGAGGCACCGGCGAGTGGGGAGGCAGCACCCATGGATCCTCAGAGGCAGAGTCTTCTGACGCCAAGGGGACCAGTGGGTTGGAGGGCGAGGGGAGTCCTACGGGGGAGGCAACTACCACTGGAGGTAGTGACTCTGATACCTCCTCCAATGGGAGCTCCCAGGCGGTGGCGGACCCTAGTGGGCCCACCCCTACTATGTCATCTTCCGCCACCCCCATTATCATCACTGCCCTCCCAGTTGATCCCCACCAAGTTGCCCGTGCCCGCTCACCCAGAAGGGTGGGAGTCTCCTTCACCCCAGATACCTCCTTCCCTGCCCCAGTCAGCCCTGCTGCCCTCACGGAGGAGGCTATTGACCTCCTGAGTACCATCTCTGTAGGGCAGACAACCATTGTCAATGCCATCCAGGGGCTAGCATCAGAGGTGCAGCAGACCAATGCCTATCTGGATGGCATTCACAGTGCTGTGTCTGGCCTACAGAGATCTTTTCAGGCTCTGGCCTCCTCTTTGACGGCAACCATTGTCCCTGGTCATTCCGTCCCCCCTCCAACCACCTCTACCCCTTCCAGCAACCCACTCCCTTCATCCGTCCAAAGCACACATTCTGACACGCAGGCACACACCTCAACACACAAGAAGCACACTTCAAAACACAAGCACCACACCTCCCACCACAAGCATACACACAGCCAACATACACATGCACACATACCAACATCCACTTCCCCCAGTGTGTCCAACTTTTCCGCCTCCCTGTCTGTCCCCTGTACATGCACACCCACAGACACTGCAACCTCATTCAATGTCGATGACCCTATTCCTGCAGTCACCACAATAGCACACATCCATTCATTCACCCCAGACACCACACCTGCACTCACCACAACGACTTTAGTTGACACATGCAGCGCACTCACAAGACTTGCAGACACCCAGACAACATCCATTTACACTGGCAGCCTGTCTTGTCCCACTGTGTCCACCGCCTCCTCCCAAGACACTCACACGCACCAAAACACCCACCCATCACACATCCACAACACCTCAGCATACTGTCCAGTCACCTGCACCCACGTCACGCACACCTACACCTGTCATGACCACTCCCTCTACCTCCACTCCCACGCCTTCCTCCAGGTCCACCCCAAGAAACATTTCCTATCCCGTGTTGACCTGTTTGAACCCACTGTCCCACCCCGTCTCATCCCTAAACGTGCTCACCTCCTTGCCCTGTCCACTCCTCCCACGTCACAGCCCGCCCCTGTCCGCCCTTCCCATTCCCGTGCTACCTCCCCTGTGAGGAAGAGATCCCATGCTGGCCCAGGAACATCTGCTGCATCCCAGGCTAAGTCCGCTCCACCAGCTGCTGTGACAAAACCTAAACCCCCTCCACCTTCCAAACGGAAATATAAGCCCCCCTCCCAGTCATAAATCCCCACCCCCACCACCCCCTGCCCCTGTTCCCTAAGGTGCCTGGATGCCCCATTGTTGGCCCTATGAGGTGGAGTACTGTTGCACTTGCTGGAGTCAATTTGTGGGCATTGTTGCCCATTGGACTTCTTTTACTATGGACTGGCCATTGGCCTTTTATGCACTTCTGTTGCTCAGTGAGCACAATAAATGTTAATTTGTGGCCTGTGTTGATTGAGGCACACTGCGGATCCGTGGTTTCACGTTTCATTGTTCGGTGGTGTTGGGCACATGTATGTACTTTGGCAGGTTGGATTTGCCTTGTGTCGGGTAAGTACCTCTTGCTGTGGGGTGTATGGCTTGTGCTGCTGTGAAGGGTTGTGGGAGCGTTGCAGTGTGGGTGGAGTGGGTGGGTATGTAACTGTGCCCTTTCTTCTCTTGTTTAGTAGGTTGCGGTTCTTACCGTCATCGTCTTCGTTGGCGGTCTCAGTCGTGGAGGTATATGGCAAGGAGCAGGGCTGGCATGAGCTGCAACTCTCTCTCCATGTCTGCTTCGGCGTGTTGTGTGAGCCTCCGGTGAGTGTTTCCCTATATTTGGTTAGTTTCCGCCTGGCTTTGCGTGGCGGTGGTTCCCGCCCCAGAACTGACAGCGGTCTAGTGCGTCATTATTTGATTTGGCGGGTAGGGCCTTTCCGTCGGCCTGTGGACGGGCTCTGCCGTGGTTGTTGGCACTCCTCTGCTGGTGGTGAGTGGTTTTCAGGATGCCTGTGTTTCAGTTGGTTCATTATTTGGTGGTTCGGACCGCACGCCTGTTGGTGGTTGTTACCGCCACTGCCGGCGGTGCGGTGTTTACCACCGTGTGCATAATCAGGGCCTAAATGCCATATAAAAAACACAGTTCTTCTAATAATGCTTCCTGTGCTACTCTTGGAGTGCCAGAGTCTGTGATCCTGGAAATCTGATTGGTCTTGTTCTGAGTCGGCCTGGAAGGCCCTGCTCTTACTCTGATCCCCACCCTCCAGTGATCGGTATTCCAAAACCTGCAGCCCTCTCTCTTAAGATGCAGAGTCTTGGCTGTCGGGACTCGTTCTGCATACTGTCAACTACAAACTCTAACTTGATTTGATCTTTTTAATCGTTTTTGCTGGATCCTTACACCAACCTCTGCCCATGCAAGGCTAACAGGTCCCTCCAGTCTGCAGTGGCACATTCGATAACCCAACTAGTGTGCTTCTACTTCTAACATGTAGGTAGGTATTAAGGGTCCAAGGTTCCTGACTTAAGATTGATTTGAATCCAGACCAAAGTGCAGAGATTTATTTAATGTATTTCAGGAAAAGCTTGAAAGAGAATTGTTGTGGCTCACATGCAACCAATCACCATGCAATTAGGGACTGAGATGAAATACAACTTACCTACTGAAATCACAACATAATTGTGGCTTGTCTTTATTGCTTTTGAATAACAATTTAAAAAACTGGATAATATTAATAGCTCTACTATGCTGTTCATAAATCTTCATTAAAACAGTGCAATTGATAAATATAAAAACAAAAACATCATATTACCTTTGAAGAATAACATTATGAAATAAATAAACAATTAACTAATGACTGAAGCAAATATGAACATAAACATACATAAATAAACATTATGAAGGACAGCCAGACACTCAAAAGTAAATTAAGTATACTTTGCTAAAAGGAAATAATATAGAAAGAAATGTATAATTATACAGTCTTCTTTTATATTATATTGCTAGACAATTAACGAAAAGCAATACTATCCCCCGGTCAGCTGCTAAAATGGTATCACTGTTGCCTCTCCCAGCTTAGATTATAGCTCTTGTCTCGCTTCGAGTGTAGGGCAAGAGCAAGCACCCTTGCTCCAGGGGTCAGCCTCTGCATTCCATAGCAATTGTGTGACTAATATTTTTGGATTTATTGGAATTAACATCGTTTAAGGAGAAAGAGAAGTCGAAAGATCAGATGAATCTCCTATATATGCATTTATATTTTAGCCAGTATTTTTTAGAAGATTCTTACCAACTCAAGATGGCAGGTAACAATAACCATTACTTCTTTTTCCCAATTTAAATGACTGCACTTCCTGTATGACCTTTCCTGTTTACTTAGTACATACAAAGACTCAAAACCATTAGTCTCTACATTGAATTAGAGATGTTTTCCGGACTTTCAATAGTTTCACCACCCTAATTCCGGCACCATCTTTCAGTTCCAGCTAGCTACCTTGCAACAGTTTCTTTCAGTCTAGTTGGAGAACTCTGTTCTGAGTCTCCTTGCTGTTCAGCTAGAGTTCTTTCTGCCACTGCTGTCTCCTGATGTCTTCTGTGTACTTTGGGCATGTTGTACGTTTCTTCAGTCATTAGCCTATCAGGTCATGCCATTTCTGCTTTTTCCTCCTGACCAGGGATCCTTCCTTAAGACACCATGCTCTAGTCATGTTCCTTATCATTGTGGGTAGGGAAGTGGCTACTGGAAATTGCCACCTGTTCCTCAGATAAGCCATAGTTAGAATCAAGAACTCAGCTTTGTGTCCTGGCAAAGAGAATGGTCTCCATTAGCTATTCAAACTAATTTTGTTTAGCATAGGTTATTCCACAATTCAGACATATTTTTGGGATGTACCCTGTATAAGAGGATCATTTTGTAGCTGGAATTTTAATCTAAAGTTAAACTCAAAGTTCCTTCTCCTAATTCACCGTTTGCTTGTCTAAACTGGTGAGAGTGTCCTCAGAAGTATTTTCGTATAAGTTTGAGGTGGATGTCTTATGACAAAAGAAGTCCAATATTAAAGTAGACAGAGTGGGAATTTTAACAGTACTACTTAAAACTGCCTCTCTTAGTGGTAGCAAGGTACTTTGTCAATTAATGTAATTCTGTACCTTGCTTGTAGAAATCATATTTTGCAAACTGCTGAGGGAAACAGTATATTGGCTTTTACTGCTTGTTCTTTTGAGAGAATGTATTTTGAATCCACATTGCTAGTGAAGTCTTTTACCTTGGAGACACATTTCAATGTTAGCTAAAATTGATGATAGCTTAAGTAGGCTATGATTATCATTTAATTCCAGGAAACATATGAGAATGTTGAATGAGTGTCCTAACTGAAGCTAATAAATAATGAGGCTTTTCTTCTGTAATAACACAATTGGGAGTCTCAGTATTGTAGAAGAGCAACTATTTTCTAACACTGAATAAAATAAATGGCCAGTGACAATAACTGAGATGTGGGAACCCAAAGCCTCTTTGGAGATAGGGATTTCAAGTTGTTTTTTCGCAACAGATTATTTGTTTGCAATAAAGACCCTAAATAAAGTTAAACAAAATTTTTCACAAGATGTATAAAAACAAGTTGCTGCAATGTAGCCTTGGATTACTTAAGACATAACAAGTTTTAGGTAATAGTTTTTTTTGCATTAAATCTAGCACAATGGCTAAGGAGCAGTTACTCCATTTTCCAGTATCAAATTCAACTTCTCCTCTTAACTTATTCACACGACCAACATTCAATATTTTGTAAATGATGTATCCTAGATACTATGTTTCCTTGGGCCCAGCACAGCTGAGGACATTCATAATTCAACTTAATAATTATCTTAAAAGTGGCGCTAATATTGACGTGGACCTGTTAACAACAAAACCTGAAATGGAACCAAGACTAGATGTAAAAGTGCTGGGTATATGTCTCTGGTTTAGAGATGTTAGCATCATATAATTGTCAAGTAAAACAGATTCATACAGGTGCACAGGTAATTTAATTTCTAGTTTATTTCTAGTAGCAATGGGTAGTGGCTCTAGGCCTAGATTAAATAAGAAAGGCGGTCTTGGACAAACATTTTTGATACTTGTTTATGGAGTTACTTTTGGTAAAAGGGCACTGGTACTGATGCAAGCTTTGGAACCATCATATAGACATTATGGGCCTGCTTCACTAACTGCACTTTTGAGTAAGTTTACACTTTTGAGTATGTTAACTACTTTTCAGCACACACAATTTTGTAGTAAGTCCAGTACTACAAACGACCAACAACTGGTATTGGAACCAACATTGTATTTTATGGGAGGGTTTTGCTGCACCTGTGGTTGGCCTAGGGCAGTGCTGGACTTACTACAGTTTTTTGTAGTAACTTACACTCTGAGTTTGTAAATACCGAATAGGGGTAAACTTACTCAAAAATGTAAACTTACTAAAAAATGTAAGTTACCTTTGGGAACCAGGCCCTACATTTGTACAATATGAGCCTCAGATAATTATTCTCTGTAACACAAACAATCCAGTCCCACATTGTCAAAAGCATTTTAATTATCCAAGCTCAGTAGTAAGTGGGTGACTTAGTCTATCCCACCAAATGGGATAAGACTCTAACCCCCATATTTATACTTTTTGATGCAAAACTGCGCCAACGCAGTTTTGCGTCAAAAATATTACCGCCGGCTAACGCCATTTCTTTGCGCCATGCGGGCATCAAATTTAGACTTTGATGCACGGCGGCGCAAACCACAGGTGTGAATCATTTTTTTTTACTCAAACCAATGCGTCATGTTGTAAAGGAAAATGACGTTAACGCAGCGAAAATGACTGTGAGCTGGTTTACGACGTCGCAAACCGGATATGTGCCTTTTTTGACGCAATTGCGTCAAAAAGCGCCCCAAACACTGCAAAATGTGCATAGGAGAACCAAAATGGATCCCAGATGCTTGCACAGACCCCAGGAAGATGACAACAGACCAGGAACCAGCCAAGAGGATCCACAGAAGACCCAGGACAGGGAGAAGAAGAAAAGAAAGTGTCGCTTCAGTGCAGAGGAGAAGGAAATTCTGGTTAAAGAGGTGACGGAACACCAGCATCAACTGTTTGTCAGCTCAAAGTTGCCAATCAGTAGGAGAGAGGCAATATGGCAACAAATTGTTGACAAGATCCACAGTGTGGCAGAAGTACGGAGAACAGTCATCGAGTGCAAGAAACGCTGGCATGACTGCAAGCGGCGGACCAAGGAAAAGATGGCCAGGAACAGGAAGGCAGCACTGCAGACTGGAGGTGGGAGTCCAGCACCGCAGGAGGCCCTGGACCACATGGAGGAGATGGTCGCAGCCGTCCAGGCTGAGGAGATCGCCACAGGGATTCAAGGACAGGACAGTGCAGACTACCAGGAGACAATGCAGGGTAAGTCGAATGGGGAATTAAAATACACAAATGTGAACTGCAAGCGGGGGACATACCTACTACACAATGCATGTAAGTCATGATATTCAGGGAGTGGAATGGGTAAAGGGGCACGGCACGGGGGCATGGCCCGTTCTGAGGAAACCTGGGGCACACTACTTCACAACACCAACAACCTTTGCATGGGGGTACGCTGCCATGCCAAGGATGTTGCAAAGGTAAAGCCAGGCCAGCAGGGCAGGGCACAACGTAAAACTGGCAGCCGTCACACGTCAGCCAGTATTCTCCCTACAGTAACTAAGGCCCAATTAACAACCTCTGTCCATACCTGCAAGTGGAATGTAACATTGACAACAGCTGCCACTACCACCTCTGTTGTGTGTGCAGGTCAAGTAGCTAATGGCAGTAACGTCCCCATGGATCAAACACACTCAAATTAGAGGGTTCAGGATGACAACGTTATCAATCCCCTGAAATCAAGACAAATGTTCCAATCCAGTCAAATGTGATTGTCCAAAGTTGCTACAAACATCAGCCATTGTCATTAACATTAGGAGGTACACAGCACTAGTGCCCTAGCCATGCTGCATATGTCAGATTACACCCGGTGCCTGGGTCACAATAGCTCCAATGACACCATGCAACATCCCAAATGTCATACTGCTCAGACAACAGCATTGAGGGGGAGGACACATGTAAATGGTTACAGAAAAACACCTGCACAGTCAGAGGAGGAAATAGAACACTGCTACGACTATCAGTGCAGTCCAATGTACCCCACATTCCCCAACATCAGCAGTACACATTACCAATGCTGACATCCATAATGTGCCATAACAAAGTTATACATAGTATATGCTAGATCCCAACTACATATAGGTGGATGTGAAAGATCAGAGACTGGGGCAGGTCCACATTGTTAAGTGTGGTGCTAGTGCCATCAGAGCACCCACAGCCAGTGAAAGGCCTCACCATGAGAATGGAAGTAGACGGAGGGTTGAGTAGGACAAGAAGGTGGGAATCCACAATTTGGCCAGAACCAACACCTAGAGGATGTGATGCTAACAAGTCCACAAACTGACCACAACACATGTGACATGCAGGTGGTGCATAGGCCTGGGAGAATGCTAATATGAAAGACAGGAACAATGAACAGGAACCAAGATCACAATGTGAAAATAATCGGAAGGCAGGCATGTCACATTACAAAGCCCACAACACAGACACACTAATTGTACCGTATCTCATTGCAGAGGACGATGGTTCTCCTGCGGATATGCCTGTCCTGGACTACCCTGATGACATGGATGACGAGCTGACAAACATCAGCCTGCAGACCCTCCAAGATGTCCTCGGAACCCTCCAGACCCCACCTTCAGTCACAAGGAGTTAGCACAGATACAGCAGCCATCACAGAAGACACCCACCACCCCAATTGTATGACCTGCCAGTTCCAAAACAGCTGAGGACTCTGATGACCCTGGCACCAGCTTTGAGTGAACTGTAGTTGGAGTACAGCGGGAGCTGGCCAAGGAGGCGAGGGTGGGGATGCAAACTATGGCAGCCAGCCTAGAGGGAGTGCGTTTGTGCATGATTTCAACTGAAGAACAGGCAGCAGCTACGCAAGGGCGAACAACAATCTTGCAGGAACTTGAAAAAAGGTTGAAGGAAATCAGTACAGCTGTAATAGAGTTGACCCAACACTTACAACAAGAATCCTGTCAACGCGTGCATGAATGCAATATTGAAACCCTCAGGGCCGACCTGGCTGCCTACCACCGTGATGTGGCTGCTATTCTTACCAGCAGCTCCTCCTTGCTGCAGTACTGCCCTTAAGACCCCCACAGTTAGCAGCTACCGGGATGTCTGACTCCACATCTTCAAACACTTAGGTGTGTGTTGCCCCTTCACAACCACCACCACCAAGGGCAGAGGAGACAACACACACCTCAGAAGATGAAGACGTGGAACAGATCACCTTCACCCGTAAGAGTACCCAGTACCACTAGTTCCTGCCACATGGCCACCTATTACCAAGGGCCTGTGCTTTGTAACATGCCAGTCTTGCAACAACTGTACTCAAGCTCTGTTCTTCAACCCACTGTTTATCTTGTCTGTGATTGTCTCTCACTAACTCATTGGCAAATCCTGTCCCTCTGCACTGTCTGGCACTTCACCCCAGCATGTCAATGACGTCCTTCTGAACTTGTGTGGGATCACAATGGAAGACGTCACACTAATGGACTCACAATCATGGACAATGTACACATAGCACTACAGCACTTTTAAATAAATAGCACTTACACAACAACTTTGTCTCTGTGCAATGTGACACATCAACCGTGATGGCCATCAGTGATGTTAACCTCAGGTCAATGATCATTGATTGTCTATACACCTGACCTGAAAGAATCTTGGCTGATAACTATGCACAGTGGCCTGGATTGTACCATCATCTGCCCTCCCTGAGGGTTATTTCAGAGAAAAATATAAACTATGCACCAAAATGCTGTGTTGTACAGAATAACGCCTCCTCAAGGGATGTCTAAGCCCGAAAATAGTGCCTTCAATTTTTACTGAAAGTCCAAACTTACGTATGTGACATTTTCCCCATTTTTTACCTAACACACACCAAACAGCATGAAGGGATGTGTATGAGTTTCCATACAAAGAAGTAACCGTGCTGAACATTGTAACAAATGATAGGTGTGAGTTATGTATACCATACTACATGAGAGCATACTACCACTCACCTTATAAGGATTTGCTTGGACATCAGGCTGCAGGCAGACGTAACACAGTATCCCCAATACCAAATCTGTTAGCAAAGTATATGACATTGAAAACATACATCACAAAATAACCACACTTTGGGATCTATAGTAACCGTGAGTGGTGGATGCAATGGATGGCCGAATCTTAGCTAAGTAGCTTTGGTGCAGCTGCCAATGTAACAGCTTAGTTGGGATATGGTTGCAGCATGGGACACAAAAGCTAATACAAAAGAGACACTGTTCACTCATGGCAAGGCCCTGATCTACAAGCCTTTGACACATACTGTAAAGGGTTACCTAGATATTTATTAAACAGTAAAAACAGAAGCTAAAACCAGGGGAAACACCTTACCTAACCTAATCTACTCTAACTACACATTACCCACAACTGTCCCTAACTAACCTAAGCTAAACTTACTATTTAACGAAACGATCTAAACATCAATCCCCCTACCCCCTTATAAGACGGGACACATGGAGGACAACAGATACTAACCTAAACACAGACTATCTTATACTAAACAAATATATATATATTTATTTTATTTTTGTATTTTTTTAAACACCAAAACCCTAACATTGTCCCCTACCCACCTACCCACACACATAATAAAAAACAGTTGAAAAAAGTATGAAACCCCCATCCCCCACCCACTACTACTAACTAAACTAACAGCCTATACTACCCTAACACTAAGCCCCCTAAACCCACTAAGTTAAAGAACCAGGAAAGAGGGGGGAGGGGAGGGAATCATGGCTGAGTATAAGCCTACAAGTTGGCCCTCCGGGTCTTTTTGATGGCACGCACCCTCCGGTTTACTTGTGCCACCTCCTGCTGCAGTCTGGTCATTTTACATAGGACACGGTCCAAGTTCCTTTGCATCTGGCTAAAAGCTGCAGGGTCTATGACTGCAGCAGGGGTGGTCTCTGGGTGCCAGTGGATGAAGTATGGGCCCTTGTCAGTGCCATGTCCATAGGCTGAGGTGCAGGTGGGGCTGTGACAGGTGCTGGAGCTGTCGATGTTGATGGTCCAGCAAAGGTCCCTGCTACTGTTGGTGCCACCTGGGTGGTAGTGGTGGTGCTCGTGGTGGTGGCTGTGGTGGACACGGAACGGCCCCCTTGGGCAAATGCCCTCCACACTCCGGAGGCTCTTTCATGGCGATATCGTCATGCCATGTTGCGGTAAACAGACTCCACATCCAGAATGTGGCGGTAACGCATTGCCCTGCGCTGAAACTCTCAAATCTGGATGGAAGTCATATTGGCAGCTGTTAAGACAAATAGAAAAGCAAACATTAGGTACTTCATTGTGTGAAATGGCTCAAGAATTAAACAGACAATACATCTAATGTACCTGTAACAGCCCATATCATCATACGTATCACTGATTGTCCCTGAGGAAGTACATGGCAAGCCAGCCTACACATGTCCTATCATCAAACAGCACATCCAAACCCTACAAGATGGGTAACAACTGGAATAACTTTGGCATCATTGTTCAGCCACATGTCAGGTAAAAATCATGCTGCAAATCCTCCACCACAGACAAGCCAACAAATTTCTATGTTCTTGATAGCAATCTAGGGCCACAAGATCTGCGAGTTGTAAATGGAATTGCCAGTAGAGAATGCAGGTGCTAATCATGAGTGGGTATCCTAAGTTTGGACAAGTGATTTACAGATTTACATGTCTGTGTACCAAACCTGGATCATCAGTCCTAGGTACACTATTCACAACCCTATGCCTCTGCCTGGGTGGGGGGGGTGGACAAGCAACTAATAATTTCTAACAACAAGGACACCCAGGAAGCTTTGGAAAGCTGTACATGGGTTTGGCCAGCACACCACAGGTAAGGAGGAACTCCAAATAGGATACACCCAAACCTTGGACAATCCCATCAACACTTATCTTTGGAAATGCAGACCATTGTCAACATCATTTCCTACCAGTAACCCATTACTTACAACAAACAGATAGATGCAAGAACACCTCTGGCCATGAGCTGCATGCACACCTAGGCCATTGTACTCAAGTGCCTCATACTCGTAGCACAACATGTGGAGCTACATGCTGCTAGGAAGTTAAACATACAGTCAAACATGTTCATTAGTGAACAGTGCAGCTGAAGTCTGTGGGTAAGACTTTGGCATCCCTATTCTGGGAGAATCAGGGTCTGACTGGCTGACTAATTCACTAATATGGTCCACTGCTACATTTTCTGATTATAAGATTTATCCACATAACTCATCCCTATTCACACTGCCGTGCCTACAGGACTGACCTAGAATCCCAAAATATAACAATAAGATAAGGATTAGCCAAATCAAAGATGGGGAAAAAATGATACTCCACTAAAGGAACAAAACAGATCATTGACTAGCGCATCACACCTTGCTATGTGTCCAACATACAGGAGTCAATCACACATCATCAGCAAACACAACACAGAACGGAAATATCAACACTTACTCGAGATGTCTGGGCCCGCAAATCGAGCCACCTCTCCGATAGTGTAGGGTGCAGGTCCACCTGTAAGGCATCGAAGGGAGAAATGTGCTCAATGTCTGTGCACCGTACAGCACTTCCAAATACAAATACTATGTGTAATATTAACTCAGAAAGTAAAGCCTCTCTGACATGATGATACTGCATCCTACATACCACTGTAAACATGTACAGACCCGGGGACTGCAGTGAGTGATGCACACATATCTGCACACATGCAGTGGCCCTAACTTCATTAGTGAGCAGATAAAAATCATGGAGTGTATTCCTCTCATCATGTGTATCCATGAGAGACATGCAAAGCCACTTTCCTTGAGGACTGCAATACAAGTCACCCAGACATTGTGACTAAGACCAATTTTAGACACACAGGTACAATGTACAGAGGGCCAGGGACAGTTGTTAGCCCTCAAATTGTATTACTTTCTTCATTTGATGTGCCACAGCTATGGTAAGTTGCACCAACCATAGAGATATGAACCCGTGTGCATACCTTTTGCCAGCCATCCCTAATTGAAATGTAGCACTACAAACTCAAAATATCAGTCTAAGATGTTACCTGAGGTAAGCTATAACTTGTTACGTATGTGTCAGAATCCAGTTCAGACATGTATCCGAAAACAATTGAGGGACACAATATTTCTTGAAAATTTCTGGAATTCCAAGATATGTTTCCTGATACACCCACCGACCACACATGAAACATATGTTTGAGCCACATTC
This sequence comes from Pleurodeles waltl, assembly GCF_031143425.1. NCBI lineage: Eukaryota > Metazoa > Chordata > Amphibia > Caudata > Salamandridae > Pleurodeles > Pleurodeles waltl. The sequence goes on along the minus strand of NC_090446.1, from coordinate 1,296,933,053 downwards.
TGATCATCAATTGACGTGAAGCCAGCAATAATTTTCAGGCTCCTGTTGTGTTTAGAAAGTTAGTCTAGCTGTTGCGTGAACAAATGACGGTAATGTGTAGGAAATTTGTATACCTCACAGGCAACTGTGGCCCATAGCTATACATATTTTGCACGGCATTTGTGTTGCTGTTTAACACAAAGTCGGCGCAAACTTACAAAATACAATTGTATTTTGTAAGTTTGCGCCACTCTTACTTCAAAACAGGTCGCAATTGCAATACTAACAAAGTAGAAATATGGCCCTGTATGTTTCACTAGCATTCCACATGTTCAAAAACATTGCCGGCAGAATATGAACAAATCAGCTACTGTCATAACAGAGCATTTAAACGTGCACATTACTCTGATTTGTACTCACCAACAGGGCCACCAATCACAATCCCCAGGTGGTCCAGCAGGTCTTGCTCCCTGGCAACAAGGTCAGCCCAGCGGTGCTTCAGCTGGTGGTCATTTTGCGGTGTGTTGTAAATTCTCTGCAGATGGTACAACACCTTTGCCGACCGGAGCTCCTTGCCTCTGTGTGATAGCCTTGGATCACACGACCACCTGCCTCTATCATTAAGGGTAGGAAGTGGCACACAAGCCAAATAAACCCACCCAGCTCCTCCTCTCCCATCCTGCCAAGACGAGGCCTACCCAACATTATTGCACCAAAAATAAAAGGGGTACAAAGGAGAATAGAGGGAAAGTAGGACAGGAAAATGCAAAATAACTAAAAACACAGCCCAACTATACCCAAACTACCACTACCCACAGCAGACTCCCAACACAACAAAGACAAATGTTGACAACCCAAATGACCAAAAAAACGCTCAAACAGGATACCACAGACAGTTATTATACACAAAAAGACAATTTAAAGACCACACGAGACAAAATCACAAAATGCACAAAGAGACAAGTCTAAACACAGCCACACAGCCAGGAAATATCACAGACTGCAAAGTGAAAGTGAAAGTACACCCACTGTATCAAATCTGTAAACAGGATATCCTATTACATCATTTCCTGCCTCAATGCGGTGCGTTTTTCAAAATATTATGACGCTTACAGTCTGTGCGTCATTTTTCTTGACACATGATTATAAATAACCCTGCATCCATATTGTTAAATATGTTTCATACTTAACCAATTTCTGGGGGTACAGTGTGGGAATTACCGCTCAGGGCCAATGGATGTTTCATGGCAATATGCGTCATATTTCAACGCATGTACGTAATTTTTTGACGCATGTGCATCTTTTTTTGACACGTATGCGTCAAAACTTCTGTCATTAACTGGGTTTGGGTAATTTCTCATTTGTAATGGGACATTACAGTTGTGACAATACAGAGATGGGCTGATTGCACCCACATTGGGCATTACAGTGTATGGACACATGTGACAGATCATACTACTGTGGACCATGATCCTCTACTTGGTGTACCGGATTTTCACTCTTCACTGACGCAAAAGATGGCCTAACGTGTGGGATACGATTATGTATTACCCAGTTTGGGCATGTTTTGCGTCAAGAGAGGATAGCAAGGCGACGCAACTCACTACAATAACTCAATGCATATGGGTCAATGTATGTGATTTGGCTACTACTATTGTTGTTGACCCACTGTGTGAGCATCACAAAATGCATTTTTGCAAATCTGCTTGTATGCATGTGGAATCAATGTGTCCAACCCTCAGATGCAAGTCAGTGTGGCAATGAGAGAGGACATGTGTTAGTCATACACATAGCAACAACTGCTGTGTGCACTTCCTAGGTTTGTTGGAACATAAACGCCACCAATGACAAAGCATGCACTGGATAGATAGCAGACGGTTGCAGACGGTTGTTCATGTCAATGTTCCAAAACTTAGCCATCACATGTCCTGGAATGTTGGATACTACTTCCTAGGTACTTGTTTGTTTACCCACCATGAGTCAGGCATGGGATCATACTATGTGGGTACTGTGTTTGTGACACGGAGTCCCAAATATAATACACAATTGTAATGGTATGCCACAGTTGGAGTCATATAACTGAGCCATGTCTCTCCTGTGGCAGTGGAGGACCAGCAGACCAAGCAGTACGTGTTCACATATTTCCAGTGGTAAAATGCACAGAGGTGTCTGGTTCATGTGTGTGGGCCAATGTTTAGCCTGTATAACTATTGGGGTCTATGTTGTCACAAGTACGTACAGGTCTAATCATGAGTCTGTGGAGCCATTTCCTGTATCTACAAAGTATCCTTCGCAGATCAATAGAAGGAAAGCCAATGAGGATTTGAGAACACACATGGGGATGGTCCAACCCTGTCACTGCAGACGTGTTACAAGACTGTCAACAGGACAACCTTGGTGTGCTGACAAAGTTAATGTCTCAGGATTCTTATACCGGCAGGTGTCCTCACAACATTTATACACAGGTTGGCCTCCACAATTCCCACTGCATCTGGGAACATCAGTGCCTCTGTGCTGATTAATCTCACAGCTATTCACCGCACAAGCCCCATCAATATGTTGGGAGCAATGTGAATCAGCGTGTGGACTGTCTGTGTCCTAACATGTGTAGACATTTCATGCACATTATCTGACGTTGTTTGTTGTGCTGGAGGCACCATACCCAATCCATGCATACAGCCATGGTTCACTGTCACAATTTGTCACTCATGCATACATGAAACCCAGACAATGGATAGGCCATGATTCGGCTATTTGGAGACAAGTCCCCCCCCATGGTACAATAAACAAACTGATTACGCTATACAATATATTTGAGTATGCATTGTAGACCCACCTGACACAATACCCCAGGAGGAATATGAGGGTTGGGAAAGCAACTATGATACAAATGTAGGTACAAGGAACCTTTAGGGTAACGCAAAGACAGGAGCCAGTCAGGCTAACAGGATGCAGGGGCAATCAGGATCCAAACATTTCACAAGGTAAATACACAGTGGTCAGACTGAGACTGGTCAAAGGTGGAACAAGACTGTGGAAATGGAAAACTGTGTTTGTCCTGTGTGTTGGAACGTAACACAGGAACCCAAGGGCTGTGCTATACAGCTGATTTATATGGCAATGCATAACAGTGGTATAGATTAAATGGCTGCTTCTATGCTGTTCCAAGCAGCTGCAAGGGCAGTGCATGTTCAAATGGCTGGTCTCCATGGAGGTGCTCACAGGTGTGTGCAGCACCAGTCTCTCACAAGTCCTGTAGGTGAGATTCACGTTCAAAGGGCCAACAGTACCTTTCACATGGGAAGCAATGTACAGGTGATTACAGGTCCTATAGACTACAAGCCAGTGCATTATTTAACCTGATGTCCATGCAGACATAAGTACAATGACTATGGCATACCATACTAAAGAGGGAAGCACACTGGATTTACATTGTGAGTCTGGGAGTGTGTAGAGGAGGGATTATCTGGGGACACATATTCCCATTCCAGGGACCTCTGAAGAAGGGTGGGCTGAGACAGGGAACATGGGTGTGGCTGGACTTAGGACATGGGCTGCAATGTGCAGGGGATGTCATGTGAGCAATGCTAGTCATACCTGGGGCACTTGTGCTATGAATTTGCTGCTTATATGGAAATCTAGTCACACATGGTCCTTGCAAAGATAGGTGATGTAAGACTTACTGCTGTCAAGGGTCTGGTCATACATTCCTGTTACCAATGCAATAGCACATCCAGTGCCTCATGTATGAGGCATTTTGTTACCTTATTGACTGATGGTGTCTTAGTTGTGTACAATATGCTGCGATGAACCATGTTGCCAACATGTATGTGTGAAATAGGTGTGGTCCTCTGCTATTGCCCTTCAAATGGGAAATGTACAGGATATATGTCTTTTACAGTGTGAGTGAATGTGGCTGTACATTCATAAGCATCAAACTAGTTTAGGAATGTTCTGTGTCCTAATCGGTATTTCAGCAATGCTCCACGAGGCTACAGTCTGATTCTGATAGTTAGAGATAATGTTATGCAAAAATGATTATCCAGACCATGATATAGTGATTAGTATAGGTGTTTATTTACATATGGTAAGACAGTGGTGATGGATGAGTAGAGTTAAAAGAAATTTGGGACAGTATGTTGTCTCCAACGCAATCCTGCAGCTGTGTTTGGATGGTCCCCCTCATGTTGATGGACAGCATCCTCCTCTTCCTCCTCTTCAGGCATTTGTGGGTCGGGTTCATATAGGGGAATGTTCCTTCTTACGCATATGTTGTGCAGGATGGCACAGGTCAAAATTATTTTGCACACCATTTCTGGTGAGTATAGGAGGCTGCCTCCGGTGATGTCGAGGCACCTGAATCTTGACTTCAGGATGCCAAAGGTCCCCTCGACTATGGTGCGTGTCCTCCTATGTGACTCATTATAGGCACGCTCTACTGCAGTGCTTGGGTTTGCCAATGGGGTCATGATCCATGGCTGGATCCCATACCCCTGATCAGCTGAAAGAGAAAATGAGTGAGAACATGTTGATGTACCTTGCACCATAAATATCACTTTGCATGGCAGTTGTTCTCTTGTGTTGTCTGTGACTCATCAGTGTTTGTGTTATTGTGTGGAATCCTAGGCTTCCAGGATGTACCACCAGCATTGGGTTGTTTCCTTATCTGAACAGGTGTTTGGCTGTTGACCGGATGCCAGCAGTATTTTTGTAGAGTTGCAGTACAGTGTGTACTCCCTTGCATTGTGACTTATGAAATAGGTGTCCCTGTGTCTTAACTGGGGGTGAGATGATACTTCCATACACAGAATCAATTCGACAGTGGTGGTAACACGGTTGCATCTATATACCCTGGACATCTCATACAATTTCACATATGCAATAGAATTATTTAACCATCAGTGAGACCCTCAGATAGATTTTGCAAGGTGACAATGTGCAAAACATCTCCGTACGTTGTGAGCACTGACGTGTTAACAATTGACTATGCACTAATTTCACATGTGTGACAAGTTCACTGCAGACCTATTTCTCTGTCCTTGCCAAGTCGACTCAGGTTGTAACATGTACCTATATTACTGAACATGTTCTAGTTCAGATGGCTAACTTGGTTGTGAGGTTGTCATTTAGAGTTTCAGAAGGTCCGTATGCCAGTACATCTGTTGTGTGTGTGTGTTAATTTGTTGCAGTGCGTATGTGTAGGAATGTGCACTTTCAATATTGTCCCATCAATATGTGTTCTTCGCACAGTCCACTTGCTTCTTGGTAGTGGGCAATGTGAGAGCAGGAGTGATGTGAGATATTGGTACAGCCTCAATGATTGCACGTGACCGTCATTGGAGTCATCATCATGCTATGTGTGTCATGGTGTTTGACCTGCACCAAAAAACATTACACACCCCTTACACAGTACGTATTGGTTTGAAGGGTGTTGGATTGAGTGTTATTGATGTGATATTGAAAGATGAATCTTCCCGAATGTACTGCCAGTTGGGGCCATGTCTTTGTCATTGTGTTGTTTTAAATTTTTCCCTTGTGTTTTTGGAGTGGCATCTGTTGTTATTTGGAACTGTCATTTGTCCCTAGGTGTGTCTCCCATGGGGTGAGTTTATCAAACATGCCTAGCGGTGTCACAACCTCAGTGTGTTCCTGCCCACGTGTCGATGTTGTGGTGTATGTGTTGTGTGTCCTAGAGGGTTGCTGTGCAGTGTGTATGTAACTGGGTTTCTGTACTTACCAACAAGTAGTCCATTTCCATTTCGTCCATCCTGGAAGTGTTGATTGATGGTGCAGTGACGGAAGATGAATGAATCATGTACACTCCCAGGATACTTTGCCACGATGTTGGTGATCAAACCCCGGTGATCGACAATGGCCTGCACATTAATGGAGTGTGTGTGCTTCCTGTTGCAGTATAGATGTTCGGTTGCAGCAGGTGGCACAATGCGTACATGTGTGCAGTCAATGGCACCAAGGACGTGTGGGAAGCCATTAATTTGGTAAAACCCCTGTTTTGTCTCCTGCTGCTTCTGCTGTGTGTTGGGGAAGCTGATGTGGTGGGATGTGAGGGAGATGATGGCATCCAGTATCTTCGGTAGGAAGGCGGAGAATGATGGCTGTGAGATCCTAGCAACCAGGGCGCCAGTGGTTTGAAAGGAGCCACTTTGCCAGCATGTGTAGTACAGCTAGCAGCTTGGTTTCTGGTGGAATGGTGCGGGGTGTCTGCAAGCTGGGTGCCAACTGTGGCTCAATGTTGCGCAGCAGCTTCTGAATGGCTTGCCAGTTAAGCCTGTACCTCTGAATGATGTCTTGTTGGCGGAGTCCCAGAAGGGTTGTCCTGGTGTGGAATATCCTCTCCTGCCTTCTGCGTTGCCTTTGGGGTCCCTGCTGGTGTTGTGGAAGCTGCTGTTGTTGGTCCTGTGCTCTGCATCTGCGTGCATGCTGGATGAAAAGCACCTCCATGTCTTCCTTTTGAAGCTCTGCTGTTGCTTCTGTGTCTTTTCATTAAGTACAGGTGTGTTTGCCCCATTTTAATGCCTGCCCTAACCCAGGGGTTATTTTTTTACGCAAATCAGGCTGTGCGTCATTTTCCGACTCTGCCTCCCGGTCGTGCGTCATTTTTGCGTAGCATAAATAAGGTGCACAGGCGTTTAAGTCATTTTTGGGACGGGAACGTCATTAATGCAAGGCGGTTTCCCGCATCCAGAAAATGACGCACACATGGCCGAATTTTGGCATTCGCGGGCGTCAAAGTTTAAATATGGTGCACGGTTTGCGCCAAATTCAAATTTCTGTAACTTCCTCTGGAAATTCTACATATAAAAGTGGACATAAAATCCATCAAATCTGATAGATTTAACTATTTTGCGATATCTGATAGACCCAGTCACTTCATCCTCAGATACCAGTTGATTACGCAACTTGTAGTTAGTTGTAGTTAATTTAGGGATATTTATATTAACTAGGAAATTGTGAATTTTATCCAATGAGATAAGTTTTCTAGAGCACATATTTGGAAAAAAGGATTTAACGGTTTGGTTAGTGGATTTCACATCAGAATATAAGATGCTGTCATGGATTTCTAAATATTATGAAGGGTTACTCCCTATTATAAGTTACGACCTATGATGTTAGATACTTGCCCTATGGTATGTTAACAAGACATAGTTCACAATCATAATTTGTCATGTTATTTACTAAATAATCTTGTTAAAGTCTTTCATTGTTCATGAAGTTTTGATACACTTAGATAGCTCACTTGTATATGAAGTGAATATTGCTAATGTTTATCATTGCTTTATCATTTGTCTTCAATTAGTATGGATGGGCATAAATGTGTATTGTGCCTGGAAATGTTTTTAAGGCACATTGTTTTACCATTAATTCATGTACACCACACAATAAACTTTGGAAGAATTATTCATAAATTCACTCTCTCTTTTTTCATTATTTCATGCTCAATTTTGATCAAGTTAAAATATACTTCATACTTCTTCCCATGCTACACTGTATAAAACCCCAGGGCGTTTCAACGCTGGTCTGGAGAGTACCCTGCCCATGGACAAGGGTGCACTCACTTTAACAAGATAAGAAAAGAGGCATCATACATGGGACTGGAATGTGGCAAAAATCATAGTGTAGGCTCCTAATGATGTTTATTAAAATGACAGGAATGTTCTCGTTTCTAATAATTGCCTAATGGTTTACCTATTGTTTTCATAATCATGTGTCAAATGTTATACTCTAGATCAAAGGATTTTAAACATTTCTAATTACATAGCTGTTAATCATTTACTTCTCAGAGCGAAACCAAAATGTGTGTGTGTACATAAACTATCCTACAAGAGCACTTGGCAGGTTTCAGTCAGTCTCAATACTAACTGTTAATTGGACTACAGAGGATCAGTGAGTCCCTTGTTTGTTTTCTCAGCTCTGGCGACCTTCAGGTTATCTACACAGGTTTGAGGGTCGAGGGAAATCTAACTAAGGTTGGGGATAGAATACCTTTTGGCTCACAACATTACCTTGTTGGCCTTTTATAAAGTAAATGTCGTTATTTTCCATTTGTTTTAACTGCCTCCTACAATTTGATTTCCTTCTGCTTAATATTTAAGCATTGTGGATAATGATTCTGATTTTTGAGTGTAAATCTAAATTATAGTTCTTATTTAATTTATATTTATTGTTGTCAGACATTTCATATAATCAGATTCACTCTAACGTTTCCCAAGTCTTGTGATTTATGGCCCAAATTGTCTATTTCTAATAAGAATGTTCTCCTATATTTATATAAGTCCTCTTTGAAAATACCTTTGACAAAAGGTTTTTAAATTTCCCAGAAAATACAAGTACCGTCTACTCTCTCAATACTTACTTTCTGAAACTGTTGATCTCATTCCAGAAACTCTGATAAAACCTGTGTGTAAGCGTGTACTGTAATAATATCCTGAAATATAACCCTAGTAGATACAATCTGAGATAGAGAAGCATCTGTATTGTTCACATTTCCCACCAACATATTACTCAATTCAATTCAATTTGGCTTTATTTCGGCAAAATAATGCCCATAAAGCAAGTTTATCACACAATCTTCGATAGAAGCACATTATAGAAAAAATAAAGCCATTAAATTCTTAAAACTTATTAAAAAAATGTCATCCTCAAGCTTATAAATAACATTTTACAAAGTTTAAAATATAAATTGTCTTGCAGTATGTACACTCGGGACACTGAAACAAGTTAAAGCATATTTACAAGTGCAATTCTTCATAGAAAAGAGTGACTTGGGCCTTATCCACCACACTGTAACCCATGCTACCAGCAACAATATGTGCAAAGTTGTGTTCATTTACCAGTAGGAAAGACTCCCAACCTATAATTTAGTTCTAAACACAAGACGTTTTGCCCTGGCAATTAAGATTTCCCGTACAAAAAATAAATATGTATATATATATATATATATATATATATATATATACATAAATTAAGAATATAAAAGGGCACCATTATTAACAACTTATTATTAAAATGTATACATTGGTAGTCAAGAATTTAATTCTGATGTGCCATACTGCCTCTAAAAATGTTGCCAACGCGTATGCAACAGTCCCATGCGGATATGTTCTGCAAATCCTAAGGGCCGAGTGACAATCTCCAGTACCCAAGGACTTACAGAGAGGCCTAATCCAGCTTACCCTCTGACTATTATACGCCGGACAGTGGAATAGAACGTGGGCAATATTCTCTGTGATCATACACCCCACCGGCCAAAGATCTACTCGACATTCAGATTGCTTCCATCAAGAAGTAAAGGCCCGTAAAGGTAGGGATCCAATTCTAAATCTGATGTAAAATGCACTTGCATGAGGTGCTAAATTCAAATCAAGATAAGGTTCAAATTCATAGGGGCACTTAGCTAATAGAAAACTATCAGTTAAACTTGCAGGCGAAACTGATGCTAACCGTGCAACTATCAGATTCGTCCAATATGCGTCCTTCACAGTTTGGATGGCACTCTTCGGAAGATGCAAATGGTCTGACCAAAACAATTCTAACCCCAGAGTAGAAAAGGTCTTTTTCACGTATCTGCACCATGGAATTTTTTCATTTTGCGGGGCAGCTAGCACTGCTCTTAACCATATTCTATACAGGTCTAAAACATCTGTAGAAAATAGTGTTATCCAATACTCCAGTGGCCTCATGGTGGCTATATCCGCAATCAAATGTAAATTCAGATCCATTCGGATAGGAAGTGTGGGGGAGCTCAAAGGGATTTTTAACAGTGCCTTAAGAAAAAAGTTATCCGCTCTCTCTAAGTCTTGTAATTTGCCATATCCCGACAGCTCAGTACTACAAAGGACTCCTCCTCCGTCTTGCCTTTTATACATCTCCATTGCTGGTGTAATAGAGAAAATGGGGGATCTCCCAGAAAATCTCAAAATACCCCCTGCTTTTTGTTTCAGAGACATAGTGCATTTTAACAATTGGGCTTCCCACTTATGCAAGTCTTCCAATCTTATTACCAGATAATCAAAATCTGGAACTTTTCCTAAAGTATTACCATCCAACGTTATAATTTTCTTCACTCTATGTTTAGGGTCACCAAACACCATGTATTTGGTTTTGGTGGCGTTAATTTGTATGCCAAACTCCCTACAAAACCCTGAAAATGTATGAAGGATTCTATTAAGGCCAAGAGCGTGTTGGGAAAACAGGAGAGTGTCATCCGGAAACTGAATTTCCCCCATCAGTTCACCATTCGTACCCCACCTTATTCTGGCATAACTATCAGAATATAACTCCTGGATCTACTTTCTTAAAGGGCCCGGAATTCCAGCCCTACCCAGGATCTCCCAAAGTTTATCTCGAGGGACCAAATCAAAGGCAGACTTGGGATCCACAAAAGCGACAAAAAGTCTTCCAGCATCCAGGTCAACAGTTTTCCATTTGATTGTAAAAAAGTGGAAGGCCTGGACTACTGTGCTTGTCCTCTGCCTAAAGCCCACCTGGAGGTGGGATAAAATATCGTTTTCCTCCAAACAATCCTTGTGCCTACCTAGGACCTGATTAAAAGACTTATAGGTCTATAATTTCCCGGGGCTGATCTATCCCCTTTTTTGTGTATTGGGACAATTATTGTGCCCTTCCAAGAGCGAGGGGGATTGCATTGGACACGCTATTTATATAAGTTCCCCAAAAACTTAAATCAGACTTAAACTAATCAGATGGAATTCCATCTAACCCAGGCGCATTTCCTGATTTTTATGCTCTAATAGCTGACACAGTCGCTCCTACAGTTAACGGGGGTGAGCACGTCTACACCCGGACTAGCAATCTTTACTGTGCTCTTTGTACTTACAGAAGGCACAATCTCCTGTCTGTAGAATACAGTAAAATAATGAGACCAAACATCAGCAAGAATATGGCAGTCAGGTCTAAGGTTTACATTCCGTCCTTCATGAGCAATCAATGACCAAAACCGCTTGGGATTATTTTGGTTTGCTGCTAATAGCAATTTATGCCAGGTTATCTCTTCCCATTTGTTCTTACTGGTCTTTATTATGAGAGCATACTCACGCCTTGCAAGAATTATTCTTTCTCTATCTTTTGAACGTATTGCATCCAAGAGTCTGCCCTTAGCCATTCTACATGCTTTGTTAAACCATTTACAGTTACCTTCTCTCGGCTGCAATCTTCCCTTACTCACTCTGAAGAATAAATCTTTTAGAGAAGAAAAGAGTTCTACATGAGTAGCCATAATTTGGTTTGGTGTGCACATGGAGGGTGTGGCATATAATTTATTCATGGAAACTAAATCATGCAATTTAACCACTAATTCATTGGAGTTTGTAAAAGTCTCCCATTTTATGGCACGTTTGTTGTTTGACACCGTTATGGGAGGCATACCCTCATAATCTTGCTGGATATTATTTATTGTAGGAAACCACCTATGACACTCCACCAAAATAGGAGAGTGATCACTGTTGCATTGCTCTCCCACCCTAAGATCTTTAAATTCATGCCAGATCCTTACGTCAATGAGCACAAAGTCAATACAGCTGCTATAAGACCCTCTAAAAAACGTAGGATTTGAGGGGAAATCTGAAGGAAAACGCCCATTACCTGACCGGAGACCATGCATTATCATAAAGTCAATGACTTGAAGGGCCCTGGCACTTGATTTAGGTTGCTTCCTTAACCCCTTCGCTGCCAGGCCTTTTCCCCCTCAGGTGCCAAGCCTTTTTTTGGGCTGTTTGGGGCAGTTCGCGCTTAGGCCCTCATAGCGTTTGGTCCACATAAGCTACACACGCAAAATTTGTGTCCTTTTTTTTCAACATCCTAGAGATTCTAGAGGTACCCAGACTTTGTGGGTTCCCCTGAGGGAGACCAAGAAATTTGCCAAAATACAGCGAAAATTTCGTTTTTTTTTTTAAAATGGGGAAAGAGGGATGCAGAAGAAGGCTTGTGTTTTTTTCCCTGAAAATGGCATCAACAAAGCGTTTGCGGTGCTAACATCACCAGCTTCCCAGCCTTTAGGAACAGGCAGACTTGAATCAGAAAACCCAATTTTTCAACACAATTTTGGCATTTTACTGGGACATACCCCATTTTTACTATTTTTTTGTGCTTTCAGGATCCTTCCAGTTAGTGACAGAAATGGGTGTGAAACCAATGCTAGATCCCAGAAAGCTAAACATTTCCGAAATGTAGACAAAATTCTGAATTCAGCAAAGGGTAATTTGTGTAGATCCTACTAGGGTTTCCTACAGAATATAACAGCTGAAATAAAAAAATATTGAAATTGAGGTGAAAAAAACATCAATTTTTATCCACGTTTTACTCTGTAACTTTTTCCTGCGATGTCAGATTTTTTAAAGCAATATAGCGTTACGTCTGCTGGACTCTTCTGGTTGCCAGGATATATAGGGCTTGTAGGTTCATCAAGAACACTAGCTACCCAGAGCCAATAAATGAGCTGCACCTTGCAATGGGTTTTCATTCTATACTGGGCATACAGCAATTCATTTGCTGAAATATAAAGAGTGAAAAATAGGTATCAAGAAAACCTTTGTATTTCCAAAATGGGCACAAGATAAGGCATTGAGAAGCAGTGGTTATTTGCACATCTCTGAATTCCCGGGTCCCCATACTAGCATGTGAATTATAGGGCATTTCTCAAATAGACGTCTTTTTTACACACTGTCTTACATTTAGGAGGAAAAAATGTAGAGAAAGACAAGAGGCAATAACACTTATTTTGCTATTCTGTGTTCCCCCAAGTCTCCCGATAAAAATGGTACCTCACTTGCGTGGGTAGGCCTAATGCTCGCGACAGGAAATGCAACATGGACACATCACATTTTCCGAAAGAAAACAGAGCTGTTTTTTGCAAAGTGCCTAGCTGTGGATGTTGGGCTCTAGCTCAGCCGGCACCTAGGGAAACCAACCAAACCTGCACAGTTTTTTAAAACTATTCACCTAGGGGAATGTATGTATGTATGTATGTATGGATATAGTATTTGTAAAGCGCGTTCCGGCCGAGGCATCGAAGCGCCCAAAGAGAAGGGGAGTGAGCGAGTGACCGCAGATATAAAATGCAGAAGACTGAATTAACGTGGGAAGAGCCAAGTTTTGACCAACTTCCTAAAAAACAAGAAGTCTTGTTGCTCCCTTATAAACACAGGGAGTGAGTTCCAGCATTTAGCAGCCATTGTGAAAGCCTTACCCCCCCATCTGACCCTATAGGTGCGTGGGATTTGAATTTGGAAGGCCCCCCTGGATCTAAGTTGCCAACTGTGTCTGTACCAGTGTAATTTTGAGGATAAAAATTCAGATCCCCTTCCATGTACGGCTTTGTAAGTCAGACATAAAGTTTTAAACCTGATATGCTTTTCTACTGGTAGCCAGTGCAGTTGTATCAAGCTGCCACTGGCAGAAGCTGAATAAGGGAGGTTTAGTATGAAGCGGGCAGCTGTGTTCTGAATAAGCTGGAGCTTCATAAGAGAAACCTTGTCCAAGTTGAGCATCAACGCATTGCAATAATCCAATGCGGATACCACTAATGCCAAAGTAACTGTGACTCTCCACTCCCTTGTAAGTTTTGGGAAGATCTTTTTCACCATTCTCAGAGTCCAGAGGCAGGTTTTAACAACATGATTCACATGCGACTTGAGAGAGACAGTTGTCAAAGATGACCCCCAGATTTCTAGTGGCCACAATAGGGAGAGGAAGATTTCCACACTCTGACGGCCACCAGCGTGAATTGCATAGTTCTTTGCTGGAGCCAAAGCACAGAATTTGGGTTTTTTCGCCATTTAATTTGAGCCAATTTAGACCCATCCACCTAATAACTTCTTGCATGCAATTATGGAAGCAGACAGCCACTTCCTCCCAGTTCTTAGAAACAGGGATGATCAATTGAGTGTCATCAGCATAAGATGTAGGTGTGAAACCAAATATTCAAATTAATCTTGCTAAAGGTGCTACATACAAATTGAATAATGTGGGGCTGAGCGAGGACCCCTGAGGAACACCACATGGTAGGGAGTATGCTGGTGACTTAAAGTCTAGCTCACCCGGCACCTAGGGAAACCTACCAAACATGCATTTTTAAATTTAGACCCCTAGCGGAATCCAAGATGGGGTGACTTGTGAGGATCTCACCAATTTCTGTTACCCAGAATCCTTTGCAAACCTCAAAATTTGGCCAAAAAAACACTTTTTCCTCACACTTTGGTGACAGAATGTTTAGGAATCTGAGAGGAGCTGCAAATTTCCTTTGACACAGCGTTCCCCCAAGTCTCCTGATAAAAATGGTACCTCACTTGTGTGGGTAGGCCTAGTGCTTGCAACAGGAAATGCCCCAAAACACAACGTGGACACATCACAATTTCCCAAAGAAAACAGAGCTATTTTTTGCAAAGTACTTATCTGTGGATTTTGGCCTCTATCTCAGCCGGCACCTAGGGAAACCTACCAAACCTGTGCATTTTTGAAAACTAGACACCTAGGAGAATCCAAGATGGGGTGACCAGTGGGGCTCTTACCAGGTTCTGTTACCAGAATCCTTTGCATACCTCAAAATGTGGCTAAAAAACACTTTTTCCTCACATTGATAGAAAGTTCTGGAATCTGAGAGGAGCCACAAATTTCCTTCCACCCAGTGTTCCCCCAAGTCTCCAGATAAAGATGGTACCTCACTTGTGTGGGTAGGCCTAGTGCTTGCAACAGGAAATGCCCCAAAACACTATCTGGACACATAAAAATTATCAAATAAAAAACTACCTGTTTTTTCAGGGGGGGCACCTGCGTTTTTGGTCCTGGGCTCAGCAGCCATCTAGGGAAACCTACCAAACCCAGACATTTCTGAAAACTAGACACCGGAGGGACTCCAGGGAGGTGTGACTTGCATGGATCCCCCAATGTTTTTTTACCCAGAATTCTCAGCAAACGTCAAATTTAGCACAAAAAAAAACACATTTTCCCACATTTCTGTGTGGGATCACCGCACCGGGCCATATTTCCTACCACCGAATGTTCCCCTCAGTCTCCCAGTAAAAATAATACCTCACTTGTCTAGGTGGGCCAAGTGCCTGTGACAGAGAAGAGCCAAAAACATGTTGAAATTGAGGGGGAACCAAAGCGGGTCCAAAAGGGCAGTTTGAGAAAAAAACATTTTTAGGCTGACAAGTGCAGTAGAATTTTTATCGGTATAGATGAGACAATGCTGGCTGGTAGGAATTGTGTGGATTCCTGCAGATTCCGGAAGGTTCCATGACAAAAATGTGGGAAAAATGTGTGATTTCCAGCAAAGTTGGAGGTTTGCAAGGCATTGTGGGTAACAAAATGGTGCAGGTTACACGTGAAGCACACTACCCTGGACTCACCCAGATGTTTAGTTTTCAGACATGTCTTGGTCTTGTGAATTGTTCTACATGGCAGCGTCCCAAAGTCCAAAAAATGCATCCCTCACCATTCCAAGTGGGACGATTTTGAGAGTTAGCCAAGCTCTCATGGCCCAAATGTAAAACCAAAACTCAAAATAATCAAATGTCCTCTTGCTTGCCGTGGGATAAGATGTTTTAGTGTGCGGGGGAGAGCTGAAAGACTGTTACCCCCTTCCGTTGGGGTGGGGGCATAACCATGACAACCCTCCACTATTTTTTTTATTTTTTTTTAATTCCCTGGCATCTAGTAGACTTTCTGCCCCCCAGGGTGTGGATCGGGGGTAATTGCCCCATCTGCCCACTGGTGGGCAGAACAACTTTGGCCCTATTCATTTGGGGCCATACCCCCACCCTCTTATTTTGAAAAAAAAATCTTCCCTGGTCTCTGGGGGCTTTCTGCCCCTCTTGGGAGCAGATGGGCCTTCCAAAAATAGGCCAATCTGGGGCAGATATGGCCAACAGTAATGTGCTCCCATGGGGAGCGACCCATGCCAAACAAAACACACACATACACACACACCAATCCCTGGTGACTAAGTGGTTTCTGCCCCCCCTGGGACAGATCGGCCTAATGGAAATAGGCCGATCTGCCCCCAAGGGGAGCAGAAATGGCTTAAAATAAATTCCCCCCCCCCCCCCGGGGAGCAACCCTTGCCTAAGGGGTCGCTCCCCCTGCGTGAAAATGGTGCAAAAAAAATCCACGGTGCCTAGTGGTTTAGGCAGAAATGGCCAAAAATATATTTGCCCCCAGGGGAACGACCCTTGCCTAAGGGGGTTGCTCCCCATGTATAAAAAACAAAAGCAAACATAAACAAAAATGTATCCCTGGTGTCTAGGGGTTTCTGCCTCCTGGGGGCAGATCGGCCTAACTATAATAGGCCGATCCGCTCCCGGGGGGGGGGGGGCAGAAAAGGCCTAAAAATATTTCCCCCCAGGGAACGCCCTTGCCCAAGGGGCCGTTCCCCTCATTGAAAAATATTTTTTTTAAAAGAAAAATTCCCTGGTGTCTAGTGGTTTCTGCCCCCAAGGGGGGGCAGGAATGGCCTAAAAATAACTTGGCCCCCTGGGGAGCGGCTCTTGCCCAAGGGGCCACTCCCCTCGTGTCAACTGCAGAAAAAAAAATCCCTGGTGTCTAGTGGTTTCTGCCCCGCTTGGTTGCAAATTGGCCTAGTAAAAATAGGCTGATCTGCCCCCAAGTGGGGCAGAAATGGCCTAAAATTAATTCTGACCCCCCGGCGAGCAACCCTTGCCTAAGGGTTCACTTCTCACATATAAAAAATAAAAATAAAAAATGTATCCCTGGTGTCTAGGGTGTTGCTGCCCCCCGGGGGCAGATCAGCCTAATTATATTGTGCCCCAGGGGTTGGGGGCAGAAATGGCCTAAAAATAATTTGGCCCCCTGAAGAGCAGCCCTTGCCCAAGGGGCCGCTCCCCTCATGACAATTACAAAAAAAAACAATTCCCTGGTGTCTAGTGGGCATTTCTGCTGCCTGATCGCATCGTGTTCGGGCAGCAGAAATGCTGAGAGAGAAATGAAAGGAGAGGAAATGCCTTTCCTCTCCTTTCATGCCTTTCTCAGCCCCTCCAGTGATCAGAAGAGAAATGCAGAAGCATTTCTCTTCCGATCCATGCTGGAAGCTCAGGGGCAGGCCTCTGATGAGGTCAGCGCGCAATCGCGCGCTGACGTCATCAGACACCACGGGGGGGTTAAGCAAGGCAAAGGGAGCAGGGAGGGGTGGGGGTGAAGGGGAAGTGATTGCCCTTCCATCCCTGCAGTGGGGGGCGCTGAGGCTAGGCTCATGGGGGAAGCACTAGCGCTCCCCCCATGAGCCGGTACCAGGATGTAACCATTACGTCCTTGGCTGTCAAGGAGTTAACGATGAAAAAGTTGGAATACCCCACATAAGATCCTCTGCCTGGGTTAGCTCAGAAAAGAGGGAGTTAGGCTCTAGGGACACATTTAAATCCCCTGCTACAATAACAATTTGTGGGGGAGAGAATTCCGAGACCAAGGCACTCAACACACCAATGGTATTAGACGTTTGACTCTGGGCACCAGGTCTCTTGTAAATATTAACACATAAAATCCTAGATCCATGCTTTAGCTTAATTGACATTGCCAATAAATTGAGTGAGTCAACGTATATATCTTCCAGTTCACCAACCAGGGAGATTTTTATCCAGGTGACAAGGACCACACCTGCTCGCCCTGATACAGAGGGACTAGCCTTCTTACAAAATGAGGTAAACCCCTGTCTGTAGACGTTTGAGGTGGCCACAAGTTTCCTTGAATAAACAAAATGTAAAATTATCAATAAACTGCCCCTACTCCCCATCAATGATCTTATTACATACACCAGCTACATTCTATGAAATTAGTGCAGGATTCATAGGACCCGGGCCCCCAGTCTCTTTCAGTGGTATCTCAGGGTTAAGGGTTGGATTTGGTTGTTCATAACTGTCAGCCGAGTTTCAATCTTCTACAAAGAAAGAGCTCCTGGGAGAAGGCAATTCAAAGTGTGGTTGAAATTCTATCTGAGATATACCCCCGTTAAGAGATAAATTGTTGTGGGGAAGGGTAGGTAAAGAGCACAGTCAATCGGTATCAGAAAGATCAGCTGATTGCAATGTTCTCGAAGGGTTCTGTGTCCTAACCAAGTCTATGCATTCCATTCCAAGAATATTGGAATGCTCCTTCGCAGAAGAAATTTGAATCCTGGGTCCCATATAGGTTGGTCCATTATTCACATTTGAGCTTGAAGTATTAAGTCCCATATTAATAGGCCCATTAATCGCGACAGTAGGTGCCCCCTTACTCGGGGTGACTCGCTGGTCTCCCAGTGGGCTAAGCCTTCCAGTCAAATTTTCATATTCTCTCCCAATAATCAAAGAATGCGTCTTCACAGAAGGAGCTGAAGTCGTGGGTCTCATCTTATCTTGCCCAATGCTCGTATTAGAAGATGCCCCCTGAGCCGATTCCTACCTGCGGCCGGGAGCTCTTAAAAACAATGGATGAGCCACTTCTGAGTGGGTTGTGCATCTCCAGTGAAAATAGCCCTTTTCCAGCTTGGGACACGCGAGTTCTACGGTATCCCAGCACCCTGGATTCTCTGGATATCGCTTTACGGAAATTATATCGGAGTATATAATGGATCGACATTGCCTAACATGCCTTATCCAAAGGCTAACTTTGTTCTTTAGTGAGAAGCTATCTTCTCGTATGGTAGAAGATACTACAGGAACTTTACACATGTAAACTGGATAACCTTTGGTGTTAATTATTGGGAAATGACAAAACATAAGAATCACATGGCAAGCTCTCACAGGAGCGGATCGTAGATAGTGAGCTCTTTTGTACATTAACACCCTGGTTATTAAAACTAGCCAAGGGTACTATTGACCTAGCATCATGCCGAAAAGAGTCCTTACTTGCCATATTTCTCTGATAAGTGCGAGTGGGGAGCATGGAATTCGAGCCTTCACTATAGGCATCTTCATTATTTCTCTTCCCTCCAGTGTGTTGAAGAAGGTTGAGGGTCTCCATCCACATTTGTTTTCAGTCCTTTACCTCCTCTTTTAGGCTCGAAATGGCAGTAACCACATCCTCCTGTAGGAAGGCTCCAACTGGCTCAGAAATAGGTATTTCGGTGTTTGGGTCAAGATTACTGGATTCTAACAGTTGATCAGGAGCATCCAATGGCAAAAACAATTCGAACAAGGGATTTCATGAATAATTGTGCTGCATGTTATGGCGTTCTCAACATTTGTGGGTAGGGAATTGATATTCAAAGTTGCTAAATTAAGATTGTCATGTTCCCCTTGAATAGGCAAAGCTTCCGTAGGAACTCTTTTGCGATCAGAATTACCCTTAACAGACATTTTTGGTTTAAAAAAGATGAAAGAGAGTCGGTATTCAACCCCTTGGAAGATCCCTTACTTTTCCCCTTCAGCAAGGACTCGACTTCTTCAGTCAGTGAATCAATATCATTAGTAAAACAATTAGAAAGGTTACGGGAAGTTTTATGCAATTTGGGCACTTTAGATGAAACTGCACCCACTACAGGGCTCCCCTTAGCCTTGCATTTCCCCATCCTCAAACTTGAAAATAGGAAGAACAAAAGTCAAAACCGTACCTTTAGTTTGTGGAACCTATCCCAAAAGGAGCCCCGCCTCACTCAGCCACGAACAGGCACTGGCAGGCACGACTCAAAAAATATACTGCGCTAGAGCACGTAGAAAGAATAATAGACTGACCTCCGGCGCCACCGCCTGGAGATGAGGCTCCTTAGGCAGCAGATTCCATCCAGGTGTTACAGCTCACAAGGGGAGAGAAAGGACTTAAAAAATGAAAAGACAGGACCAAGAGGGGTGCCCCTGCCCGGTCTCTTCCTGGTGCTGACTGGCGCTGCGGTGGAGTGGTGGCGCTTTGAAGCGTGAGGGGGTCAGGCTCCTTTGGCTATGACCGCACCTCCTGGCACACAACAAGATGGTTCCTGGGTCCCCCTGTGGCAGAGCAGCACAAGCAGCACGTCCCGTGCCGCAGTGGAGTGGTGGCACTTTGAAGCGCGAGGGGGTCAGGCTCCCCCCGCTACGACCGCGCCTCCTGGAGCACAACTAGATGGTTCCTGGGTCCCCCTGTGGCAGAGCAGCACAAGCAGCATGTTCCAGAGTTGTACTAGTTAATCATCCATACACGGGCCATCTGTGGATTCAGTCTAAGATCGGCTTCTAAATATGGATCGTTAGGACCTGTCGACATCCCCATCCGCTCACCCCATTCGAGTCAGAATCAAACATATCACTCATTACTGCAGCAAAGAGACTGGATGTGACAGTGACCACAGAAGGAATGTAAACATAAAAGAAGATCCTTTGTACAGTTTGAAGAATGATTGGGGTCTCATCAAATTGAATATCCAAATTATTGGACGATTTGTACAACCTATTGTTTTGAAGCTAATTTGTAGCCAAAATGTGCTGTTAAATGCACTATTTAGTACTTTTATCTTTTCAAAATAAACAACTTCTTTTTCCTCGTGTTTTATATACAGTTTTAAAAGATATGCACTCATCTGGTGGTCTTCACATATGCCAGAATCCTTCAAAGTGGGGGAAAGGGTGAGCTTTCATTGGGGGCCTGAGTTGATTTTGGGGGTGGGGTGTGCACTAGACACTGGCCAAGGGAAGCATCTTGCAAAGAGTGCAGTGTTTTTTAATGAAGAAAAACAGAGGCTGTGAACCACTCTGCAATGGGCCATCAGTAACATCATTTGCCCCTGATGTGTTGACTGGTACAATTAGGTGGCAAGGGGAAGGAGAGCTCCAAATAACTGTCAAAGTATTTCTCCCCATTTCTGATAAAGTATCCCACTGTGAATACTTTTACACTTCTGGCAGACCACGCTGCCCCTTTCATTTTGTTTGTAAATAGACCTTTCTTTGCTTTTGTTAATGTTAAAACAAATCGAAGGATAACATTTGTTTGTTGCAACATCCCACACAAATAAATGTACATATATATCCGCTCTGTGTTAGGTGTAACCCAGTTCTACATTATAGATCGCAGATATTAGGGCAATATACAGTATAAGTCAAGGAAAGACCAAATAATAGGTAATTTCTCCACGAAACCCTGAAAACCCCATTTACCCTCGTAGTTAGGACCCAATTTAGAAGTTGGGGGAGTGAATACTCTGTCAAAAAATGTGACAGATATCCCATCTGCCATATTAAAATCCCTATAGGATAGAAGAGGATTGGAATACGGCAGACGGGATATCCGCCACATTTGTGATGGAGTATTCCTCTTCGCCAACTTCTAAATCAGGCCTCTAGGACTTGTAGTTATAAAGATAAGTATGGCCCAGTTGTGGCAGGAAGACCAATCACATGTGTGACCACCCCTACTGTGAAGCCATAAGGTATTCCAAACGTTCAGACCAGGATAAATTCTGTTCAAGATGGTCGCTCATATGCCCTCCAGTGCAAGTAGGATAGTGTCTCAATCATCTACTGATGGGACCTTACTATTATGTCTGCGCAGAGCTGTGAGGGTAGCCACTTCTGCTCTTGAGCATTTGTGAAAGTCTGGGCCCACCCTTGCTTTCCAGCTCATCACAGTATTTTTTTGGCGACCATCAGAGTTACGTCTATGAATCCACAAATCTATCCAAGCAGCTTAGGTCTTGGGAACTTGCCCATAGACACTGTATCAGACCATATAATAAAAGTGAGCCAGCAACTGCATACACCTAGGGATTCTGGCACTGGCCTGCTGATAGATCCTGGCTTCCTATAGGGGGATAGAGATGGCTGGTGTTTATAAAATGTTTGCATGAATTTGAACTCTGGATTGCGGGTGACAATTTGGGCATATTCCAATGTTGTACACCAGAAGTCTTCTAATAGATCACTCCCCAATGAAGCCGCCCAAGCCATTCTAGTTCATGATGTGTCTGCATAAAAGGCAGGTGATAATGCACTATGTTCAAGCGTTGCCTCATGTCCACAGCTCCCAATGTTAGTAAGGGAAGTGAGTAAACGGGATGTTGGGGGTTCATCGGCATGGTGGGAAAAGTCTGTCTTGCAGCTTCCATTACCACCACATGGGCCAAGAACTGGCCCACGCCCAAACCTGTCTGTTCACTTAGATTTTTAAATGACACATATTTTCCATCGGTCATGAATTCACCCATTGTGCGTATTCCAGCCTCTGTCCACAACTGTCTCTCCTCTCGCTCTGATATTGAACTGAACCTAGTTTTGGGACCGAAAAGTTGGGATGGATGTGCACCCCTGCCCTGAATGCCCCAGCTGAAATGATATCTGGATCCCAGGTGCTGATTTTTGTTACCATAAACGAAAACGGATCATGCGTGTGGTCCATAACATAGGCCTGCCTCATGGATTGAAGTATTTTTTGGACCAAGAGGGGCATCAAAAGCTCTATTCACAGACTGGTGCAAGGCTGCTGTCATTGCCAGGAGTTAAGCATCCAGAGGGCGGTGGTCTTTTTACATGTGTCACTGGAGCAAGGCCTACAGGCTCACTTAAATATAATTCCGCTGCTGTGTGTTTAACTCACCCTTGGCCTACATCAACCTGGTGTGTATTGCTGTGCATTGCATGTGTGTTATACTGTGCTGGGTATATGTGTGCCTGTGAATTGTACAATACAAGGATGATGAAGCACTGTGCAGCGCGTGTGTGTTATGTACAAGTGTTGGGTGTATGTGTGCCTGTGAATGGTACAATAAATAGGAGATGTAGTGCTGTGCAGTGTGTTTGTGTGTATTACATGCAAAAGCCAGGTGTATGTGAATGGTACAATACATGGAAGTTTCTGAGTTCCATTTTGGGAGACCCAGGGCTAACTTGAGGAACGTGAGGACGTAGCGGAATTCCCCAAAACACATTTGCGTGTGAAGTCTTTTACCTTAGAGCCAAATTTCAATGTTATCTGGAGTTGAAGATAATTTAAGTAGACTACGGTTATCATTTAAGTCTAGCAAACATATGGGAAGGTTGCTGAGAACTGGGTGGGACACAATGGGGGAAGGAAGATTCAGGCTCTTCAGTATACTTCAAAGGGTGCTCTTTGACTCAGCGAGAGGTCAATAGGAAGGGGCCTGGGCATGTCTCAGGAAGGAGATAGATCTGATAAGAGACTCATAAAGAGTAACACTGAGGCCTTGGGATAACCTTTGGATAGCATAACACTGAGGCTGACATCCTGGTCTGAACCTCTAGGAATTCTCTTGGCTAGTGTTGTGGGATTATCAGATTTGTAGTCGCTCCTGCCGTGATGGATTGCTTTCTAGAGGAAGGCAAAGGCAGAAGAGAGGGCACTTCAAAAGGAATCAGACCCCAGTATAAAGCCAGGCTCTAAATAACATTTGGAATCTGGAAATAGACAAAATGAAGGGGAGCTCGATGCCCCCAAAATTGTCACATGTCAAGCAGCCAGTGGGACTGTACGAGGAGGAGAAGCTCTACAAGACTTCTTCCAATGACTAGGGCTGGGGTCCTTGGCCAGCCAGTCCCCCAGTTCAGTGAGGGGACATCATCCAGAAAATCCAAGACCACCTGCTCCTGGAGCATGGAGCACCAGTGTGTGACTGCTTTCCAAAACCAGTGTTCCCTGTGAGGAATAGGAGAGCTTGGATGGAGCAAGGTTGGTCCCCTGTCTGTGTCCACCTAGACCAAGACATAGATGTTTACTATGAGTATAAGGACATTAGTGAAAGTAGACTGCTAGCAACTCAAAAAATTCCTACACTTTTATTGTTGCCAGAAACTTTCGGATATACAAGGAACTCTGCAGTGCTTTTAAAACTGCTGCACTGCCACAAAGGCACAATCCCAGTAATAACAAAGCTGGCCCCCACCCTTCCAGCCTCCAGGAAAAGTGCCTGATGCCCATACAGCCATTCCAGCCTAGAGAACACACCTTTTTCTCTGAACTGAATATCTCATGATACATTTCAAACAGAGAACGTCCTCTATCACCACTAACTACTGACTACAACAATGATGAAAAATAAAAGCTGATGGGGCAGAGATTTGGTGATACAAACCCCAAGATCTGGAACAGTGCAGCTGATCACAAAACAAAGTTTCCATACTCGTCTTTTGATAAAGGCCCTACAAATCTTGGTTGTCCCTCATTATGTTTCTTTTTGCTAAAAAGACAAATTAACCTTAGACTTTGTACTGCCCCAGGAGAGATGAAAGGGAAAGTCCTCCTAGACCATGTGATTTTGAGACCACAAATCATGAGGCAGTGAGGGCCAAGGACACCAGCGCCTTTACCCATTTGAGCTGAAGTGCCAGAAACATTTCTGATTCCTGAGAAGACGAGAAGTATACTTGAATGTAAATATTTTTGACTCTTTCTAGAACACAAACAGCTAGAAAGCAGCACAGTACTGAGCATGGATTGGAGCCATGAGATGTCATTCCAAATGTTTAAAGATAGAACATACTTCAAATTAACCAGTGCTGCATTGCTTCTGACCTAGGTTTGCACTAGGCAAATACCCTGAAATTCACACCCCCAAAGTGTTATTCCTTAAGCCCAGACCTGGCAGATCAGAGTGATTCCTGCTTTTCTCTATGACTTCCAATTACATTTTTTATCATGCAGTTTAACAGTGCTGTTATCCCAGAATGAAACTTCAGTATTGCAATCCAATATTTCAGTTTGAAATTTAGTCAATGTCTATATGAGAGACTGAATACTTCTCTCTCAGAAAGTTTTGAACATTCAACATTTAGAGCTAACGTAGGCCTGTAAGTTAGGAGCAACAGAACAAGGAAATATATTAAACTGAAACAATGCCTTCAGAAAGTTTTAAGCCTAGTAAGAAAACTGAAAGTAAAAGATTCAGGGCCTGATTTAGAGTTTGGCGGATGGTTTACTCCGTCAGAAAGGTGACAGATATCCCGTCCGCCGTACTACGATCTCCATAAGCTATTATAGGATCGTAATACGTTGGACGGGATAACCGTCAGTTTGTGACAGAGTAACCCCCACCGCTAAACTCTAAATCAGGCCTTCTGTCCTTTTTGAACTAATTCCCACATCATACATGAATATTTGTCCATGATGTGCATCAGACATTTACAAATATCTAGCACACGCAAGATGTGTCTCTATGTGACAAGCACATTGGGGAAACAAACTGTGTGGAGTGGCTACAGTGCTTTTTAACATTAAACAAAGTGGGTACTAGTGTAAAGTTAAAGTTGATTCAGCAAAGAGGACTGTGGGAATCTTGATGATCCTCAACAAAGCGGCATAAATTGCACATATACAAAATAACTGTTGTTGGAGCTGTAGGGCACGAACGTGGTAATTAACTCAATTGATTGTCTGTTGTTGGTAGTCTGTCTCTTTTGGGAAGGAGCATTTGATGGAATAATTATGGTTTCTAGTGTGAAATTTCCACTAGAGAAAATAACATTTATTTTACTATTTGGTCCTTATAGATTTTCAGTTAAATAGAAAAGGAGAATAGATTTCTACTGCTCATTTTGAAGAAATAAATACTTCATACCAATTGAAAAAAAACCAATACGTTCTTGACTGCAAAAACTTTATTTCAAGAGTAATAACACATTCAATACATTTCCTGAAATTCAGGTTCAGTTTTAAGACTTTATTATGGTGTTTAATAAAGATATATTCCTGTGCATTATGCTATGTGTAGCACCCCTTTTTTCCTATTTTCCCTATTTTCTTCCAGATAAATTGGAGGTGATAAAGGGGTGTCTGCTGGCAAGGACACAGGCACAAACAAACTGGATTTATTTCACAAAAATGAGAGGCACAATACATTTTACAATACACCAATTGTATACTCTTTCATACAGATGTACTTATTTATTACAAAATACTTCTGATTGTAAGTTATGTACACAAGAATAAAGTTAGTGTTCATGTACAATGCTAACCCATAAGTGGGTGGTCGATACAATCTTCAACCCATCCTAACATATCTGACCATTTTCCCAATACATCATGAACACAGTTTGAAAAATCCAGCCAAGACAGGTATCCCAGCTTTTGAACTGCATTTTCAAGGCTGAATCAAAATGAGAAAAAAACACAAAACTTGACCTTAGTAAAAATACACCATGTTTGTTATCATTCATTACTATCACTAAAGTTCTAGGGAGAAAAAAGTGAACCAAAACACATGGGCCCTCATTATGACATTGGCGGTAAGTACTGCTTACCGCCATGCTGTCTGCCGCCAACATACTGCCGCCGCAGCGGATTACCACTACCCATATTATGACACACACATAGCAATCCGTCACTATACAGCCACACACACAAGTCCGCCAGCCCAAAGTTCAGTGATAAATTGGCGGTAGCAAAACCTACACCATTCCGCCAATAGAACTACGCCCACAGCATTATGGCCCACGAATCACAGCGGCGGACATTCACTGGCGCTAAACCATTGGCGGTACATACCGCCGCGCTCAAAATACACACACACTAACAAAACAACACTACATTGGACAATTTGAATAACACACACCTGACACCCATATACACACCACACCCACACCACTATAAAACACACGCCCACATTACCCACAACCCTTTACAACTAAAAACAATTGCCAAAAGAGAGATATCAAGACCACAAACAAGACCACAGCCACACACCACCATTACCTATACACCATCCACGCACCTTACATCATACACCCCAACACATCACCCCACACACCCTCACCCACACCACTCACACTACACCCATGGCACCACAACAACACTCCAGGTTCTCAGAGGAGGAGCTAAGGGTCATGGTGGAGGAAATCATCCGGGTAGAGCCACAGCTATTCGGATCACAGGTGCAGCAGACATCCATTGCAAGGAAGATGGAGCTATGGCGGAGAATTGTGGACAGGGTCAACGCCATGGGACAGCACCCCAGAACAAGGGATGACATCAGGAAGAGGTGGAACGACCTACGGAGAAAGGTGCATTCCACAGCAGCAAGACACCAAATAGCTGTACAGAGGACTGGTAGTGGACCTCCACCTCCTCCTCCACAACTAACAACATGGGAGGACTGGACTCTGGTAAGTCAAATCTCTATTACTATCACCCCCCCTACCTGCATGCCATCACAAACCCCCACCCTTACCCTCACTCCCATCACTCTACCACCTCACACACACCCCACCATCACAACCCACCCCTCCCAAATACCAAGCCCTGCATGTAACACCAATGCACGGACCCCATCACAGACCTGCATGGACACCCATCACTAAAGCATGCACACTAGAGAGAATCGCCTAGCCCACCAAATAAATACTCACACAAGGCAAAGCTGCCAGGGCGATAACAACCATAGAGGGCAACACACCCATGCACAAGATGTCACATGCAGAAACAATAACACTGCCTTTACATCCCCACAGGTCCCCCAGCCAACGTCACCAGAGAGGAGGTGCCAGTAAAATCCAGTTCCCCCCAGAAGAGGCCCACAGTGATGACAGCAGCTCTGGACGCCTGGATCTGGATGACCAACCTGGCCCTTCAGGGATCTCCGGACAGTCGGTTACCCAGGCACAGTCCCATACCACCACAGAGCCACCCCCCTCAGGAAACACCAGCACAGTACCCACCCAGCGGGCCCATACCTCTGTCCCCAGGACATGTCAATCAGCAGTGTGTCCACCACTACAGGGACCCCAAGGCACCCCACAAACACTGGACAATCAGGGACCTGGGGTCAGTGGCAGTGGGCACACGGTTCAGGGGACAGGGGCACAGGACAACAGGGAAGCTTGGAGGACTGCTGTGCAACAGGGGGAGGAGAGGCCCATGGAACCGACTCTCCTGGAGGCACTCACCAAGATTCTGGGAGCATACCACCATTCCAAGGAGATGATGGGCCAGATACTTGACAAGTTGAAGGAGATCCAGTAGCTGCAGGAGGAATAGCACCTGGGGATCAGGGAGGACTTGAAAGACATCAACACCACCCTGGTCACCATTGCAGGGGTGCTGGCAGACATGGCCAACACTATGAGGGAGGCAGTGACACACCAGCGGGCCCATGACACTAGCCAAACCGATGAACAGCCTTCCACCTCCGCTGCCGATAGTGGACAGGAGGCCCCGCCACAGGACCAACAGGCCACCAGCACCCCTCCCTCTGCAGAAGGAGAACACCCCACAAATGGTCCCTGGGGTCCAGGCAGAAGCCAGAGACTATTGATAAGACCACCACCAGGATATGAGACTCTCCTGATTGTCACCCTTGTGTCCCACTCTGTCACCCTGTCCACCTTGAACTGCCATTGCTCCACTTCATATGCCACCTTGGACAATGCACCTGTGATCCACATAGACTGGACTCTATCCTGGACATTCCTCCCCCATCACCCCAGCCCACTACACATCCCCCTCTACTTATTGGCACTTAAATAAACACCATTTGAATAAATACAAGTATGGATTCTGTCAAATGATTGAACTGTGTGTTCGTTTAACAAGCTTTAAACACTGCAATACAACTGTACAGTAATGTATACATAGGAATGACCTGTAGTTGGCTGCAGTCAACACACCAGGAGCGGTAGTGGGGCACAAATATCTGAAAATAGAGATGCCAAAGGGTACAGTAAGTGGCCATAGAAGTGGGAAAATCAGCCTGACAGTGAAAATGTCAAACACAAAACTGTCAATGAAAGGTGAAGTGACAGTGTCTTACCTGTGTGTCATTGGAAGTATTGCCGTATTATTGCACTTCTGTTGTCCTCATCCTCTGCCTCCTCATCTTCACTGTCCACAGGGTCCACTGCTGCCACACGGCCATCTCCAGTCTCATCCTCATGCAGAAAAGGCACCTGGCAACATAAGGCAAGGTTGTGCAACATACAGCATGCCACGATGATCTGGCAGACCTTCTTGGGTGAGTAGTACAGGGATCTACCTGTTAGATGGAGGCAACGAAACCTGGCCTTTAGGAGGCCGAATGTCCTCTCTATGATTCTTCTTGTTCGCCCATGTGCCTCATTGTAACGTTCCTCTGCCCTTGCCCTGGCATTCCTCACAGGGGTCAGTAGCCATGAGAGGTTGGGGTAACCAGAGTCACCTGCAAATATCGAGAGACAACTGTTAGACACACACTGACCCTTAGGGCCCACACCATACCCATACACCAACACCTACTGGGTGGGAACCAGGGCTCACCTATTAGCCAGACCCGGTGCCTCTGGAGTTGATCTATCACATATGGGATGCTGCTATTCCTCAGGATAAAGGCATCATGCACCGACCCAGGATACTTTGCATTGACGTGGGAGATATACTGGTCCGCCAGGCACACTATCTGCACATTCATGGAGTGAAAGCTCTTTTGATTTCTAAACACCTGTTCATTTCTCCGGGGGGGGGACAAATGCAATATGTGTACCATCAATAGCCCCAATAACGTTGGGGATATGTCCCATTGCATAGAAATTAGCTTTCACTGTGGCCAAATCCTCCACTTGGGGGAAAACGATGTAGCTACGCATGTGTTTAATCAGGGCAGATAACACTCTGGTCAGCACGAATGAGAACATTGGCTGAGACATTCCTGCTGCCAAGCCCACTGTCACTTGGAAGGAGTCAGTTGCCAGGAAAGGGGGCACAGATAGGACTTGCACAAGAGGGGGGATCCCTGTGGGCTGACGGATAGCAGATATCAGGTCAGGTTCCAATTGGGCACACAGCTCTGTGATTGTGGCCCTGTCCAGTCTAAAGGTGAGGATAATGTGCCTGTTGCGAAGTCCACCAGGGGCCTGTACACAGGGGATGTCTCCATCTCCCATTCATCCACAGCGGTTGCAATCTAGGGGACAAAACGGTGAGCAGCTGGTCAGTATACCATATTTACAAACACTACACTGCATTGCATGTTGTGACTGTAACAGTATATTGTTGGATAGGCCCAAATGGTGCTTATGTGTACTGCAACGCAGTTAGGTGCCATGGCCTGCCCCTCCCCCTGAAATGGCGTCCGCCTGTCCCGTATGGAGGGACATGTGAAAATTAGGTAATTCCGCTGACGTTGTGCGCAGTTGCGGGAGGCGGTCGAGAACCACCGTGCAACTCCTCATTGGATACCATTGGGCCCTATGGGATACAGTGGGCAATTGTGATGTACGCTGGCGGTACGCACCGCTGCGGATGTGACCGCCATTTTCTATCTGTTCACTCACTTGCTACCTGACCTTCAACAGGAGAGGACCTACACTGCAAGTGCTGCTGTGACGTGTGTTTGGAACCAACCATGGCTCGTGTCACTGGGGAAAGGGCCCCTGCCTTCACCGCTGCGGAATTGGAGAAACTGGTGGATAAGGTCCTAGCCCAGTACTGAATGCTGTATGGGCCTCCAGACGAACAGGTGAGTACACTGTGAGCACGATGCATAGGAAGTGTGCTGCATGTATGGTGAACAATATCTGCGCGTAAGGGAATGTGAGGGCCATGGTGGGCCATGAGTGGAACAGACAGAACGGTCTGACTGATACCTTTTCCTATGTGTATTTCTCTGCACGACAGCGCCCATCAAAAAAAGGGTATATGGCGTGCCATCGCCAAGGACGTGCGGACCCTGGGCGTCTACGGGAGGCGGAGCACCCACTGTCGGAAACGGTGGGAGGACCTGAGATGCTGGGCACCAGCTGGGCATGGTTTCCCAACGAGGAAGGGGTGCCGGTCGAACCCTGACGCCCCCTGATGGCCCGCATACTGGCGGTGGCCTATCCGGAGCTGGATGGGCACTTGGGGGCATCACAGCAGCCACAAGAGGGTGAGTACAGTGCCCCAATATACTACTTGCGCGTGGTGGAGTGGCATCCGGGTGGGAGATGTGGGCCTGTGGGTGCCCCTAGGCCAGGCCCGACATTGCAGGGTAGGGCCCATGTTGGGCAGGGTCTGATGTAAACCTCCTCCAACCGAGGTAGTATGCATCCACTACTGGGCAGGGGTCTGTGGGTCTCAGGTATGCTGCAATTGGTGTTAGGTATTCCTGCCCATGGGCTGGTGACTAACACTGTGACTGTTAGTGCATTGCCTAGTGCGTAGGGCTGTTCCCTGTGTGTGTTTGTGTCATGTACGCCAACGGTGGTGTTGTTGCCGCCATTGACCAAGGGTATCCTTTGTCTCTCCCCCCCTTTTTGTTTTGTCACCGTGTCCTTCTGTACATTAGCATCATCTGGCGGAGGAGCAGAGGCACTGGCGACGGGAAGAGGTGCATCCCACAGGGCCCAGGAGGCCGAATCCACCGACGGTGAGGGCACCAGTGGGATGGAGGGCGAGGGGAGCACCACGGCGGAGACTGGAGGGGACAGTTCTGACAGTGATTCCTCCTCTGATGGAAGCTCCCTGGTGGTGGTTGACACCTCTGTGCCACCCCAACTACAGGTACAGTCACCACCCCAGTACCAACACCGCCCTCCCGGCAGCCCCTCAGTGTTTTTCCCATGCCTGCTCACCCGGGAGGGTGGGAATCTCCTTTGCCCCAGGCACCTCAGGTCCTGCCCAAGTTAGCCCTGCTGCACTGAGTGAGGAGGCTATTGACCTCCTGCGATCCATCTCTGTTGGGCAGTCAACCATTGTGAATGCCATGAAGAGACTGGCCCACTTGCAACAAACAAATGCATTCCTGGAGGGCATTCACTCTGGTATGGCGGACCAACAGAGATCATTCCAGGCTCTGGCCTCTACCTGATGGCAGCCATTGTCCCTGTTTCTAGCCTCCCCCTCCAACTTCCTCTACCCAATCCCATTCCCCTCAACCCCAACCTATCCCGAGCACACTGGCAGACCAGCATGCACACAAGACAACACACAGGAGTGGTTCAGGCAAACACAAGCACCACACATCCTCCCACAGGCACTCACTATAGGAGGCTGGACTGGCTTGTAGTGAGTACCTAGGGGTACTTGCACCTTGCACCAGGCCCAGTTAACCCTTATTAGTGTATAGGGTGTCTAGCAGCATAGGCTGATAGATAATGGTAGCTTAGCAGAGCAGCTTAGGCTGAACTAGGAGACGAGTGAAGCTCCTACAGTACCACTTAGTGTCATATGCACAATATCATAAGAAAACACAATACACAGTTATACTAAAAATAAAGGTACTTTATTTTTATGACAATATGCCAAAGTATCTCAGAGTGTACCCTCAGTATGAGGATAGCAAATATACACAAGATATATATACACAATACCAAAATATGCAGTAATAGTCTTAGAAAACAGTGCAAACAATGTATAGTTACAATAGGATGCAATGGAGACACATAGGGATAGGGGCAACACAAACCATATACTCCAAAAGTGGAATGCGAACCACGAATGGACCCCAAACCTATGTGACCTTGTAGAGGGTCGCTGGGACTATTAGAAAATAGTAAGGGTTAGAAAAATAGCCCACCCCAAGACCCTGAAAAGTGAGTGCAAAGTGCACTAAAGTTCCCCAAAGGACATAGAAGTCGTGATAGGGGAATTCTGCAGGAAAGACACAAACCAGCAATGCAACCACGATGGATTTCCAGTCGAGGGTACCTGTGGAA
Organism: Pleurodeles waltl; assembly: GCF_031143425.1. Lineage (NCBI taxonomy): Eukaryota > Metazoa > Chordata > Amphibia > Caudata > Salamandridae > Pleurodeles > Pleurodeles waltl. The sequence continues at coordinate 1,296,900,528 of NC_090446.1, read as the reverse complement.
CAAGGGGACCAAGTCCAAAAGTCACAAGCAAGTCGGAGATGGGCAGATGCCCAGGAAATGCCAGCTGCGGGTGCAAAGAAGCTGCTACTGGACTGTAGAAGCTTAGGTTTCTGCAGGAACGACAAGGGCTAGAGACTTCCCCTTTGGAGGACGGATCTCTCACGCCGTGGAGAGTCGTGCAGAAGTGTTTTCCCGCCGAAAGACCGCCAACAAGCCTTGCTAGCTGCAAATTGTGCGGTAAGGGTTTTTGGATGCTGCTGTGGCCCAGGAGGGACCAGAATGTCGCAAATTGCGTCAGGAGACAGAGGGGACGTCGAGCAAGACAAGGAGCCCTCTCAGCAGCAGGTAGTACCCGGAGAAGTGCCAGAAACAGGCACTACAAGGATGCATGAAACGGTGCTCATCCGAAGTCGCACAAAGGAGTCCCACGACGCCGGAGGACAACTTAGGAGGTCGTGCAATGCAGGTTAGAGTGCCGTGGACCCAGGCTGGACTGTGCACAAAGGATTTCCACCGGAAGTGCACGGAGGCCGGAGTAGCTGCAAAAGTCGCGGTTCCCAGCAATGCAGTCTGGCGTGGGGAGGCAAGGACTTACCTCCACCAAACTTGGACTGAAGAGTCACTGGACTGTGGGAGTCACTTGGACAGAGTTGCTGGATTCAAGGGACCTCGCTCGTTGTGCTGAGAGGAGACCCAGGGGACCGGTGATGCAGTTCTTTGGTGCCTGCGGTTGCAGGGGGACGATTCCGTCGACCCACGGGAGATTTCTTCGGAGCTTCTAGTGCAGAGAGGAGGCAGACTACCCCCACAGCATGCACCACCAGGAAAACAGTCGAGAAGGCGGCAGGATCAGCGTTACAGAGTTGCAGTAGTCGTCTTAGCTACTATGTTGCAGTTTTGCAGGCTTCCAGCACGGTCAGCAGTCGATTCCTTGGCAGAAGGTGAAGAGAGAGATGCAGAGGAACTCGGATGAGCTCTTGCATTCGTTATCTAAAGTTTCCCCAGAGACAGAGACCCTAAATAGCCAGAAAAGAGGGTTTGGCTACCTAGGAGAGAGGATAGGCTAGCAACACCTGAAGGAGCCTATCAGAAGGAGTCTCTGACGTCACCTGGTGGCACTGGCCACTCAGAGCAGTACAGTGTGCCAGCAGCACCTCTGTTTCCAAGATGGCAGAGGTCTGGAGCACACTGGAGGAGCTCTGGACACCTCCCAGGGGAGGTGCAGGTCAGGGGAGTGGTCACTCCCCTTTCCTTTGTCCAGTTTCGTGCCAGAGCAGGGCTAAGGGGTCCCTGAACCGGTGTAGACTGGCTTATGCAGAAATGGGCACCAAAAGTGCCCATGAAAGCATTTCCAGAGGCTGGGGGAGGCTACTCCTCCCCTGCCTTCACACCATTTTCCAAAGGGAGAGGGTGTAACACCCTCTCTCAGAGGAAGTTCTTTGTTCTGCCATCCTGTGCCAGGCCTGGCTGGACCCCAGGAGGGCAGAAGCCTGTCTGAGGGGTTGGCAGCAGCAGCAGCTGCAGTGAAACCCCAGGAAAGGCAGTTTGGCAGTACCAGGGTCTGTGCTACAGACCACTGGGATCATGGGATTGTGCCAACTATGCCAGGATGGCATAGAGGGGGCAATTCCATGATCATAGACATGTTACATGGCCATATTCGGAGTTACTATTGTGAAGCTACATATAGGTAGTGACCTATATGTAGTGCACGCGTGTAATGGTGTCCCCGCACTCACAAAGTCCGGGGAATTGGCCCTGAACAATGTGGGGGCACCTTGGCTAGTGCCAGGGTGCCCTCACACTAAGTAACTTTGCACCTAACCTTTACCAGGTAAAGGTTAGACATATAGGTGACTTATAAGTTACTTAAGTGCAGTGTAAAATGGCTGTGAAATAACGTGGACGTTATTTCACTCAGGCTGCCGTGGCAGGCCTGTGTAAGAATTGTCAGAGCTCCCTATGGGTGGCAAAAGAAATGCTGCAGCCCATAGGGATCTCCTGGAACCCCAATACCCTGGGTACCTCAGTACCATATACTAGGGAATTATAAGGGTGTTCCAGTAAGCCAATGTAAATTGGTAAAATTGATCACTAGGCTGTTAGTGACAATTTGAAAGAAATGAGAGAGCATAACCACTGAGGTTCTGATTAGCAGAGCCTCAGTGAGACAGTTAGTCACTACACAGGTAACACATTCAGGCACACTTATGAGCACTGGGGCCATGGATGACAGGGTCCCAGTGACACATACAACTAAAACAACATATATACAGTGAAAAATGGGGGTAACATGCCAGGCAAGATGGTACTTTCCTACACTCACACAAACACTATCCAGATGCAGACATACCAACATTCACCGCCTCCACTGTGTTCCCCTCCTCCTCCTCGTCCACCTCCCTCACAGTTGCGTCTACATTCACACCTGCATGCACTACATCCCCATCCATTACCACCATCACGCCTCTCACTGGCAGTCACCACCCCCACAGCCATGCACACGTCCTCTCTCTCACTGGGTCTGTGCCCCCCTCCCAAAGTACACAAACGCAAGCACTCAGACACCCAGCAGCCATCCACCTCACAACAGTATCCAGCCCATGCACCTGCACCCAAACACAGCAGACAGACATCTCCTACAACCACTTCCTCCTCCTCCACTCCCAAATCTTCACCCTCATCCCGCCCTAATGTCCCTAAGAAGCTTTTCCTCTCCACTGTTGACCTCTTCCCTACCACTCCTCCCCCCCGTCCTTCACGTCGGGCCAGGGTGATCAGAACCCAGGGGAACACCTCAGCCACCCAGTCCATGGCACAGTAGTGTCAACAGCTACTGCAGGTGGCAGAGGATCCCGGGCATCAGACAGCAACACTGAAAGGGTGCCTGCTCCAGGTGCTTCAAGGAAGGGCAAGGAGGCACCACCAGCTGCGACAGGGAAGGGCAAGGAGGCACCACCAGCTGCGACAGGGAAGGGCAAGGAGGTACCACCAGCAGCGTCTAGGAAGGGAAAGGAGGCACCAACAGCTGCAGGCAGGAAGGACAGGAGGCCTGGTGCTGGGGCTCATTCGGAGCCCCCACTACCAACCATGGTGGTTTAGCCGTCAGAGGCTGCAAGGGAAGGACTGGAACCTCCCCCCACCACTGCTAGCACCACCAGCACCGCAGCCAGCACCGCCACCAGCACCACTGCCAGCACCACTGCTAGGACCACCACCACCAGCACCACTGCCAGAAGCAGCAGCCCCAGTGGGCAACCATCTGAGGCTGCAGGGGATGGGCTGGAGCCTCCCCCCACCACTGCCAGCACCGACACCAGCCCCGCCACTGCCACCACTGAGCAGCCGTCACCGCCGGCGGACAGTGAGTAGTCTTGCCTCCATGGGCTGCTGTGCGTCCTGGCCCCTGCATATCCCATGGGTCTGACACCCAGGTGAGAGACTGTGACCTTGCATTCACCAAGATCTGCATCACAGGGCACAATGCCCCCTCCAGAACCAGTGGAAGAAGCCATTCACTCACCCCATCCTTCTCAGGATGAAGCACACTGGGCACAATGCCCCCTCCAGAACCAGTGGAGAAACCATCCACTAGAGAGACTGTGGCCTTGCACTCCCCAGGAAAGCGCACAGGGCATTTTGCCCCCTCCAGGACAAGTGGTGTTGTACCATCTTCCAGCTGAGGTGCCCCCCATTCCCTGTCCCCCTGAGGTGCCTGTGTATTTTCGACCTGATGCCTCTGCAGTGTTCTCTCCGTATTGTTGCAGGAGTGAGGTGTGGCCTTGGCCTATGGGTTGTGGCCATGTGGCCCTCAGACATTGAGGACTGGTCAGTGTCCCTACATTTGTAAATATGTCTATACGTTTGTATTTTGATGCACTTATTCATGGTATTTTATCATATTACACTCACTTTCTTCAAATCATTTTGTTCTTGCATTATTCCTGAGGGGTACGGGGTGAATATGTAATGTTTGTGCATCTGATTGTGTGTATGGTGTTGGGGGTTTGTGTTGTGTGTGTGTCACTCTTTTTCCTCCCCCCTGCCTTGCGTGCTAGGCGGCAGTACTCACCGTGGTCATCTTCGCTGGCATTCATAATGCACCAGAAGGTAGACGAGCATCGGAAATATGTGCAGCTCAGGCTCCATGGCGTTGTGGTTGTTCCCTGAGTCTCCACAGGTGAGTCCTTTGACTTCTGTGCAGTGCTTCCACCATGCCATGCCATGTCATTAGTACCGCCCCGGAAAAGGTGGCGGATAGGCCGGTCGTAATAGTATGGGCAGTACATTGTCTTCCGCCTGGCTGTTGGCGGTTACCGCCGTGGTTCTTGTTCATTCTGCTGTGGCGGTCGGTGTGCTAAAGTGGCTGTTTGTCTGAGCAGTTTCTGCTGTGGTCATAATTCCATTTTGATTACCGCTGGCCTGTTGGCAGTATTACCGCCGCTTTATCACCGATAAAGGGCCGTCATCACAATTCAGGATGTGAAGCATGGCTAATGAGAATAGAGGAACCAAAATGTCTGTATTTTGGTGTTGTGGTCATTTAAAATTTCACTGGTTAGATATTGGTAATGAGAATGGGCTGATTAGTGTCTCAAAATGACAGCTTTATAACTCAGGATGCAAAGCATAATTGATTGACAAGAGAATCCAAAGAAAAAGACTATCCTGTTATGGGGGTGTCATACCCAGGGCGGTGCCTCATATTTAGCTTTCGTGGACCTCTCCTGTGTCTTTGGCATGGCTAATCGTATCAAGCCATGGACCATAATGGAAAATATCGAAGTGAAAAAGGAATTAGATACCCTGTTAAAATGTTTACAATGAGGTACTTCTGTTAAGGTTCAATATGGCCCACAAGGCAAGTGCTTTTTTTCTACTTAGATCAAACTGTCATGTGCAACAGGGCTATATATTGGCTCCTTTTTATTTTTACTATATATTAATGGGGTGGATCAACACCTGTCTCGTAGAGGCAAGGACCTTCCCCAGTTGGGGAATTGCTGTCTCCAATTTTGCTACATGAGGATGACGCAGTCCTAATTGCAAGAACAACAGATGGCCTACAATTATTGCTTGACTTATTCTTCTCTTTTATTTAAGATTTGGATCCTAATCTCAAAATTATTTACTATGACTGGTGGTCCTCTTAATAAGTCTTGTCAAATGGGGGTACTCAGCTAGGATAAGATTAATACAGTTAATCACTTGGGAATCACTAATAATGAGGTGTTAATCTGGCTATCCCTTTTAATTTAAAGACCATAACAATTTAGCAGAACAATTGAGGCTGTGTTTTGGCTCTCTCAAAGGGTAGGTTATAAACCAGTGAGAGAAATGATCCAGGTTTACAAATATAAATATATTTCGGTGGGGATTTACAGAGCAGGCGTATGGGGGCCTAATAATCTTGATATTTTCCAGTGGGCCAAGAATGGTTTTATTTATTGACTCTTATCAGTCCCTCGGATCACAGCCTTGTTTATATCTCACCCAAGGAAGTATTAAGCTATTTGGAAGATGCAATTGGTCTGGCCCCTTTGATGTTATGGATTAATGGTTCGTGTAAGCCTGGTGAAGTTGTTTCTAAAGGATTGTTGCGCCTTAGACAACATGGATTGTATTCCCTGACTTGCCTATGTGAGGAAAATATTTGTTAGGCCTCCAGAACCCTACATGTATAGTCCTAAATTGGAAAGAGAAGAATACACTTCTTTATTACAACTATTGCTCTCAGTTTCAGTTGAAAAGAGTACAATTTATGAAGTCAGTTGCAACCTATGTCACTGTGCCCACTTCAGTGGGAATGGAACCTTGTTTGGTTTTATTTTCTAATATTACTTACAAATATTATCTTACCCGTTTATGATTCAGTACACTGCACCTTGTGGTAACTTTTCCATGACAGGGAACATGGTTTGTGGAGATCCCTGAATGCCCACGTGAATGTTTCAAATCAAAGTGCTATTCATTTTATGCAGTTCTGCACTTTATATTTTGCCCCACTGGCTTCTTTTTTGGTTGCAATCTTATGTGAAATTTATATGAGACATTATTAGATTGGACTGGCTTTTTTACAGCATTTAATATGCCCTGTACTGGTTATGCTATAATTTATTTTATCAGAAGTGTTCTTAACATAGAAAACTGTATAGAACCCTTTTAGTACAAAATCGGCTAATTTATAAGTTGAATGAATTATACTTTAATGTGTTTTAATTATTTTTTCAAACTAGTCTTGTTTCATTCTGAAAATTAGTTTGGGCCCTTAAAGGAATGTGCTATGTATTCTGTACTGTGACAACGTGTTTTAGGTAACCTTGACGTATCAAGATGATTATTACGTTAATTTGTTCTGTCTATGAATTGTATCAATTGTGCAGTTTTAAACTTATATGGTTTCTCAGCTGAATAAACATTAATGACTGACTACCATGTTATGGTACTTTGCATGCCAATTCATGTAATCAGATTAGAAACATTTTATCAGTAAAGGTTTTGAGAACCAAAAGAATCTGCAGCATCCAGGAAGTAAATGACAAAGAAGCTGACAATAGCAAGAGAGGTTACTCTGATAAAATACTTAGGGAGGCAAAAATGTCTTGTGTATGTAATGTTGAAGCATTTGTGAGTAAAATTGTGTTGGTATCACAATTCTCTGCATGCTACTACAAGTGAAATACAACTTAGACTGTTTGGAAGGAGAGTAAGTAGAACAAAGTTAGTGTAGTGAATCCTAGTTCGTTTTAAATGGGATAACAGGAGTTAGCTTAGCCTCTGGCTTGCAGACTCGTGCCCCCGTCACCTAGTGACTTTTAACCTACTTAGCTTGCTCTGTCTTAGCCCATTTAATTATTTAATTCTTCTAAGATGGCTGCCTTGTTTATAGTTAGGCCACTTGTTATGAGTTACATTATCAGTGTCACCGCGCTAAGGCGTCAAGATCAAGCAACAAAGACAAACAAACAGTAGGTGTTCACACTTAGGGATTTTCCTTATCTATACTTTCGAGGGATTGTTTATATTAATTGCCGTCCTAAGCATGTCTGTTATCTATTGTCTGGGAACACACCTACGTCAGGGGTCCTTGTAAATCTGTATAAATACATCGCACTTTAGACAGATAATCAGAGGGATTCCGACCAGAGGGTATCGCCACCATCTCTGATATCGATGCTGCACGTCATCTTGACGCTGACCCAGTCTTCGTGTCCATGCGGAGTCTGAGATAGAGACCTCATTCCAAGGTAACAAGGGTTGGGGGCTCCTTTCATGGACATGGCATTGGCAGATTAGGTTTAGCAAACCCAGCTCTCCTTTAGGTAGGAGATTAGGCCTTTCACATTAAGGTATTAGAGCATATTACATCTCGTATGTCTTTTTTATGCATTGCAAGATGGTGGGGGTCTTTGTAATAATGACTCTCGTCTTCACAATTCTGTTCCTTGCATTATTCATTATCCTAATCATTGCATCCCATGCAACATCGCAAATCACAGTTATGTTAAATAAAAACTATTGAAACTTTACTGCATCTTGTCATTGCCTGTGTTTGTATGAGACATGATATATCTTTGAGAAAGGGGCAATCTCCGTTTAACCAAGACATTGCCTGAGATGTCTTATTCTTGAGTCCATGCGTAAAGGCTGCCACAAATCGCCTTTTACTATTGTGTTTCTTTTGAGGTGCTGCTAGTGAGATGGTAAGGTTACAGTTGCGACTTGTTGTAGGAAAGGCGTAGTCACCTACAAGCAAAAGTACTGTCATCCTTTAACCAGCAGTCTTGCCCAGAGCAAGAGTCCAAACTACGACATGGCGCCACCAGCGATGGTGCTTAGGCACTAATTTACGGATACCCCGACTATCACTGTCTCACAGACAACAGGTACCCTAAGTACCATTATACGGAGACGTCCGTGGTCTTTGGGAAAATCCTCCTCAGCTGAAAAGGTGACACCTGATGAAGCTGTAGGGTGTTCGAGCTCGAACTCATAAAAGGGCTTGTACTCCCCATTTTGGTGTTTCGTTTCTCTAAACAAAATGGCTGCTGCCATAGACTTTCCTGAAAATGCTAGACAAGCATTAACACAACATGTATTAATGCATGGCCTTACAGATGAGGGCGGGATGTTACTCTTATAATAGAAGCTAATGAAGCATACTAAACAGAAACATTTTACTGTTGGGTCACCTTTCCTGAGGTTCACCATAAAAAACATACGTTTCACATATATGAAATTGCGAACGTATCTCAATGGTACCGAGCATACCAGTATCATGAAATATTGCTCACATACCAAGAGCATCAGAACTGGTTCGAAGACGCCCTACCACATGTACTACAAAGAGTGAGGTTAGGTCCATTAATTAATGACGGACCAACATGGCCTATGTTTGCCACATATACACCTCACCCAGGCATACAAAATATGCCGATAGCAGATCTGCGAGATTTATATAATGAATTGGTGACATTATATAGACGATTAGTTCAGTTTGTAATGCGTACATTGAACACAACACCAGCGCGTCCAGCCCCGCCAGTCCCCGCCAGTCCCTGGTGGTTATCAATTGGCTACTGGGATTAATCCACAAACAGTACATACTATTATGGGTAAAGTACCCGTGGAACAGGAAAAAATACCGTTCTGGATTGCCAAGAAATCTAATCAGCTAGAAGCTGCGTTTCCCCATACGGGACCACAGGAAAAACATACATTGCTCACTATGTGCTTGCCTTTTGGAATGGTTCCCTCTAGGGATGATTGTGCCACATGGGGTACAGTCTTCGCTGCCATATATACTACCACACATGGTACCCCGACACTTGCCAATTTACCGGAAGTGTTAAAACAAGTACAAAATGAGCATGGGGCTGCACCAGCCCTGGATTTGGGGATGAAATTAATGCGCAACTTTGACGCAGTTTCCTCAATAATACTCAGTAACATTAAAGGGGAAGCGGTAGCACTGGCAATTCCAGCGTCTCCGGGAAACTCCACACCAGGAACAGGAGAGACAGTTACCGAAAATTATTTCCGATACCTATACTAGTATAGGACGGGATAGTTTGGGAGCCAAACCAAAGAAATTAGAGTTACAAGGTACCGCCCATAAGGAGGGTACAAAGCAGGCACAAGAGGGCTCTAAGAAGTGCTGGGACAAACAAAAGGATTTCAAAGAAAGAAGAAATAAGAGAGCTGATTCTCCACACCCGGAGAACTCAGAAAGGAGATATAGGGGGTCATTCCGACCCTGGCGGTCCATGACCGCCAGGGCGGAGGGCAGCGGAAGCACCGCCAACAGGCTGGCGGTGCTTCCTGGGCAATTCTGACCGCGGCAGTAAAGCCGCGGTCAGAAAAGGGGAGCCGCCGGTTTCCCGCTGGCCCAGGGAATCCGCCATGGTGGCGCTGCTTGCAGCACCGCCATGGGGATTCCGACCCCCTTCCCGCCAGCCTGTTTCTGGCGGTGTCCACCGCCAGAACCAGGATGGCGGGAAGGGGTGCCGTGGGGCCCCAGGGGGCCCCTGCACTGCCCATGCCACTGGCATGGGCAGTGCAGGGGCCCCCTAACAGGGCCCCACAAAGATTTTCACTGTCTGCTTTGCAGACAGTGAAAATCGCGACTGGTGCCACTGCACCCGTCGCACCCCTGCAACTCCGCCGGCTCCATTCGGAGCTGGCTTCATTGTTGAAGGGGTTTCCCGTTGGGCCGGCCGGCGGTCTTCTGGTGGTCGCCCGCCGGCCCAGCGGGAAAGCCGGAATGGCCGCCGCGGTCTTTCGGCGGGAACCGCTTGGCGGGCGGCGACCGCCGCGGTCAGAATGACCGCCATAATCTCAGAAATAGGGAAAACATTAAAACTCCAGACAGATATACTGATTCACGTCCCTCTCGTTCCTTTCAGGATGCACCGGATAGACGTAGCGAGAGAGGGGGCCGTCAAGATCGACGTCCTGAATACGTGAAAGAAAAGAAAGACTCGCCACAGTCTACCATTAAAATAGAAGAAAAGACTCCTCGGCAAAAGCCACAGTTTAAAAAGAAGAAGGTGGCAGCACTGACAGCTAAAAATGCCAATACACTTGAGAACACTGTTGAGGAACGAGACGTGGGCAGTGACTCTGTAAGACAGCGTGGCAGAAGTCACAATATGTCGCCAGAGTCTGAAAGATCATCTGGATGCGCCAGCAACTAGCAATTACATTGCGGTTGAAACAGCTTATGGGCGTGTTCTCCCCCCGATAGGGTTTATGATTTAAAGATTCAGATAGAGGGAGACATGGAACGCATTATTAGTGTGATATTTTGGGATGAACTTACTAGTGATATCCTATTGGCCGAAAGAGACTGCCCACCTGAACACGTCTGCAAGCTCCCACATGGGGAAGATGTCATTTTGCCTTCTTTCTCCGATCTTGTTCCGGAAGCAGACAAAGAAGCCTATGCTTCTGAATGGGCTTTAGCGCAGGCACCTGCGTTATATTGCAATCATGTAGGTTGGGACAAGGAGTCTCCTTGTCATGTTATTCCCGTTAGGTCTATACCTCAACCGCAGCCACAATATCCTGTTAAACATTAGGCAAAAGCTCCGGTGAGGGAGATCCTCACCCAGCTTGAGTACCAGGGAGTGATTGAGCCCCGTACATCTGCAATGAATAATCTGTTATTCCCCGTTGCAAAGCTGGATCATTCATATATAATAGTCATTGATTATAGACACTTAAATAGTCATACACGCACATATGCTATACAAAATTCACACAGCACGGCACTAATAAACAATATAGTGTGTAAAAAATATAAAACAACATTAGGCATATCTAATGGATTCTTCGACCAGAATTTAGCACATGAAAGTCGGGACCTGAGTGCATTCTCATTTGGCTCTCAGAAACGCTTTTGTCGTTTACCTCAAGGCTTTAAAAATAGCCCAGGGCTATTTTCAGCCTGTGTAACATCAATATTACATGATATTGATTCCGAAGTGTCATCCTACGTGGAAAACATATATCTCACAGACGACGTCATTGACATTCATCTTGCGAGACTCGATCGGATCATTTTGGGATTTGCAGACCTCGGTTACAAATTCAATTTTAAGAAGAGCAAGATAGCCTTTATTAGCGTATTATTCCTGGGATATGAGCTATCAAACGAGGGAAAGAGCCTGGCCCGCACTTTCTAGAAAAATGTGCTCAACTGCACCCTCCTAACACACTAAAGAAACTTGGCAGAACATACATTCCAGACTATGCACAACGGATCAAGCCACTTTATACCTTGGTTCAGCCCAATTTTTCTAGCAGACACTGGACTATTAAAACACACGCATCCTTAGGGAAATGCAACAGGACATGCTAGAAGCTAAACACTTGCACACAAGTGACAATAAAACAAATTTGGTCATCAGAATAATTGCTGGTGCCATTGGATTTACTTATGTCACCTTCAATGAGGATGACACGGTACCCATAGCATATAAATCACATTTATACTCCAATGCCGAACAGCGTTTTGCACCTACAGAAAAGATTCTGACGGCAGTTCAGATGGCCGTCATAAAAGAGAGGCCACTTGCCCAGGGGAAACGTATTATTGTTGTCTCAACGGTGCCGGCCTTAGAGGCTGTCACGAAAGCAAGCGTTCCTAACGCTAAAGCATTACATCCACGTTGGATTCAATGGGCAACGTCTCTGATGGCCACTGATGTCGATTATATATTCAATCCAAAACTTCAGACACAAGAGTTTCTCCAGTACGAACAAGATTACCCGCTCCTCTAAATATCTTGCCACTAGACAACTACCATACTGTCATATACACTGATGGTTCAGCACAACCGGCTGTAGGTACTAAACATCAATATTCGGCAGCTTGCGCAGCCGTGAGCGGAGTGATGGAAGATGGAGTCTTCCACCCTCACAATACCTACACGCAGACCTTAGGGGACTGCACTGCCCACTTGGCTGAGCTTAAAGCTCTTTTACTAGCGCTTGAACATACTGAGCCAGGATGCCGGACTTTAATAGGTTGTGACTCTTATTATTGCGTCCAGTCGTACAATTACTATCTCAATCATTGGAAACTGAACGGGTTTAGAGATTCTAAGGGGAACACCATTAAACACAAAATATTGTGGGGGAGGGTGGCTGATCTTAAGGATAAGCTGCTGTGTGTCCATGTAGTACATACATTGGGACACCAACGTGTAGGAGTACACGTTACTGGCAATACATTGGCTGATGAAGCGGCCAAAGCAGCAGTAGCTACGGCTTCTGTGGCTGCAGTGAACAGTTCTCAGACAAGATTGGATAATGAAATATTGCCTGCTGTTAAAGCCTCGGCTGCAGGCAAGCCATATCAGTGCGCAGAATGTTGCTTACACAACAATTCCTGGGGTTGGAGCTCGAGTGATCCCCAATGAAGAGCAGAGATTAGATCTAATTAAAGCAGCACATGAGGGTGTCACTTCTGCACATGCTGGTATATCGGCCACAATAACACTCCTACAGAAACGCTTCTGGTGGCCTGGTCTATGCAGATGAGCAAAGCAGTATGTCCTTTACTGTGAGATTTTCCAGCAGATTAAGGGCTCTAATATCAAACTCCCACCGCAGACATCCCTCTTAGTGTCCAACAGGCCACTACAGTGTGTGTGCCACACTGGAAAACACTCAAAGAGGTGGTGCACCGCAATATAGACAAATAAATATATAATATAAGAAAAAAGGAAAAGTCCAATACTCTGGCAGTGCCGAAGAACAGTACTGCTTTAATAATCCTTTTCAAGTCCAAAGTGTTAATTTCGCACAGTTCCGTAGATGAGATGCGTTAGGACAAAAAGTAAAATTGAACAGCCTGGTATTCTTGTAATTCCGTAGACAAATTGGATAATACTCAAAGTGAACAGCCAACGCGTTTCGCCCAGATAAAGGGCTTCTTCAGGGCAAGAATGGTATCCAGTCAGTCAAAATAGTAACGGATGCAGTGATAATTTAGTGACCGCTAGTGCCGTGATTCGGCCTCTCCCACATACGAGAAAGGTTATATGACGTGGTCAGAAAGACCGTGCAGAATCACACGCAGCCGGCCCGAGTGTGAAGCCGGCCGCAAACGGAAAGCAGCTGAAGGTCCCGCCAGAAAGGAAAATTATTATAACGCGGTCAGAACGACCGTGCAGAATCACGTGCGGCCGGCCCGAGTATAAAGCCGGCCGCAGACGAGAAGCAGCTGGAAGAAAGCCTCCGGTCCGGGTGTCCCAACTACAGTGTGTGTACCTGGACCATTGTGGTCCCTTACAGCCTGATGGTGCATACAAATACATTTTAGTCTCTGTAGATTCTTGTTCTAGATTCCTGTGGGTATGGCCACAGCGGTCGGCTGACGCCCGGACTATTATAAAAGACTTGCTGATCTTTATCGGTACATATGTGGTTGCAGCATTCCTTTCGGACCAGGGCCCTGCATTTGCCTCTAAGGCATTCAGGGACACCATGGGGACGATGGGTGTTGAACTCCATTACTCCTCACCATGCCATCCCAAGGGAAATTCGGTCGTGGAGAGGCGGAATCGTGATCTAGAGCAGTCCTTAACAGCTTCAGTGTTAAGTTCAGGCCGCAGTTGGTTACATCACCTATATGGGGTCCAGAGAGCACTGAATAATCTGCCAAGACGGTCCTTGGGGGGACGCACTCCATATGAGGTTCTCTTTGGGATACCTATGTATGTCCCAGATCTTGATGCCCCTGGTATGGTGGCAGCAGAAACACCATTTCACATAAATGAACGTCTCACTGTTTTACAGGAGCTTCAGCAATTTTGTGATGATAAATCATCTGCAAGTGCTGCCACCTTAGGAATAAAGGATTTAGCGAAAACTTCGACTGGCTGGATTCCTAAAGTTGGGGATCTGGTTCGTGAGAAGATCGCAGTGAAGAAGGAGTTCGGTCCATCATACAGAGCACCTGTACCGGTCTTGGGAATTCAAGACACCAGGACTGTCATATTACCACTTCTGTCTGGTTCTAAGACAAACAGATTCATCTCCATTGATGACATCAAATTACACCATGTGGCCGATCATTCACAGTGGACCAAGAGGTCCCTTGGGTCGTTCCTGATCCCCTCTCACTACCCAACAGGACATACGTCTACATAGTAGGATAAACAACACTACTACAGACTATGCAACAATGTCAAATGCTGTTCCAGACACCTCCTTGACCATGGGGAGGGCGGCAAATGAACTCTTGCTAGTTCTTGTCACTACTTCAGTGACCACCCCGGTTCAAGATCTAGCTGTTTTTTACACAAACACATCTCAGACTAACAACACTGTCTACCAAGAGCCCCTAGATGAAGTGGACCAAAATACAGATGGTATACCTGCTCCCGTGTTTGCAGAGACTGCCTCTGGCTATTTCATTGACATTGATGATTTTTCTTCTGATTCATCCACTACTGTGATTGACACTGTTTCAAAAAGAAGTAAGCTGTATCAATGGCTTAAAAGGAACTATTTGAAATACCCATGGAACTATTTATGGTTCTGTTTGACATTTTTTGCATTATTTTTATGGATTGGTTTTGTGACTGTTTTCTTTTTGCTTGTAAATGGTCACTATATTCCTGATCGCTCTTCTGTGGAGCCTGTTGATGAAGTTTTAACGCCATATCATTCTTCACATAAGGTCTGAAGAGACTTGTCCCCTGTAAATGTTACAGCAATACTGATTTCTGATGGGATTGTGTGGGACAAAGTTCCATTCGATATATACGGCCTACAGAAATTATTCAAATACCATATGTGTTAAAAATTTCAATGACTGATGTAATTACACCTGATGTTGTCTCTGATGATCGGGATGTCCAAACACTTGATTCCATGCTAACTGAAATGAAGGACTATTCTGCCCTTGAAAGTGATGATGTATATGAACATACAATGAATTATCGGGAAATGTTCTGTTATAACAATTGGGGACATTACTACCTACACTGTGCCAGTATTGGCCACTGGATGCAGGCCAGTATTAAACTACCCACAGTGGGAACACTGTTTTACACCACCGGTGGGGAGCCCAAAGTACTATAGTGATAAATTGACATACTTTTCTGGGCATGACACAAAAAAAGCAAAGTCGTATTATTTTAAAATACATCCGGCACAAATTAGGAAAATGTTTCTAACTGATACAAAACTGATTTATTCAGATCCCTTTGTTTCCCGGCTCGCAGTTGAAGGTTACGAATACTGGAAGAGCACTATTGATTTGAAAAGTGTATGGGGAACACAAGATTGGCAGATACAGGGTAGGGAGGCTTCATTTCGAGCATGCCTGATTCCTGTGCAAATGATTTTCTTAAATGACACTATTCAGCAGACATCCTGTCTGGGGTTAGCAAAAATTTAAGACTTGAACACGCCCAGTATCCCCACTCCGGCAAGGTTTAAAGATTGGCAATACTTCCTTAATATCACTGAGGACAAGCTAGATGCAATGGTCAAGGCTGGTACCTACAATTCTTAACTTTCCAGTCCCGGCGGGTGGTTAATATGGCCCACTGACACTAATGAGTGTCAAGCGCGTTTTTTGAACTCTTCAGGGTTTTTTTCAATTAACAGGCCAGACCCTTGCTTTGTATCGGATCAACATACAGGTATAGTTACGACATACAGTGTGAGTAATCTGTGCCAGCAATGGGTACAGACCAACATGTTAGCTGCAGTTAAGAAACACCTGAACACTCTTTCTGAAGATGTAGACTGTCAGGATTTTCTGGTGGATCCTAGGAAACAGCACTCAAAAAGGTTTTTATATGCTATGTCAATGAAATGTGGAATTTTCCCAGTTTGAGGCTGCTGCGCGTTTGAGGCAATTGGATAAACAAAATTTTGAGAAGGCATTAGCTGTTGTCGACAACGGCATGAATACACTGTCCAACAGGATTTATTCACTATTGAATATAGTGTCGTCTGCTATTGATATCACTCAGACAGACTTGTTCCGGTTATATCATGGGCAAACACAGCTACGTTCCATCATGCAGCTGGGTTGGACATTACAGACACTGAAAAGTGGCCGCATTCCATGGAAGTATATTAATGGGAGTGAATTCTTCACTGCTTTTAATTTTTCCAGGGAACAACAGACAATGGCTAAAAGGGAGGCTAGTTTCACCATGCTTCGCGTAGAAAAATTAGATAAGTTGCCCTGCATGGTAGCAGAGAGTCCTTCAACTATCTGGCTCTTACATGGCATAATTAATTTACCGATTTCGACCTTTCGTTTCTTGAGCTGCCTGAAACATCTTGCAGTGGGAAGGTACGAGCAACTAGGAGATAGCTATGTTAAGGAAGAGTTGGAGTTGCCCTTTGACTATAAATGTCTGAACGGCGAAACAGAGGTCTTTCTTAGTGAAAGCCAATGTGAGACTGCTCTTCGTCATTCCATGATATGCAAGCAGGTGTCTCTTCACGGTCTTTGCAATGCAGGGGTCGCAAATTTAGCCTGTTTGCTGAAGGGTACTCCCGTCCCTTTGATTCGCCCGGTATTTCATGTACTTTCCAATGGAAGTTATGTGGTACTGAACGATCAAAACTGTTGCGGCATACGACCAGGAATTGCCTACGCAAACTCGGTCTCGAAGGTCGTTACGTGTTGTGGACATGTTTTGTTTCCCCCCACACGAGAGATAAAAGTATCTTACATGTGGCCCCACATAGATACTATTAATGTGAACTATGACAAGCTGAGCAGGCTAAAGGTGCTATTGTTTCAAAAACAGGTCGCCTTGACATCTGCAAAGGAGAAGTATGCTCTCCAGATTGCGAGATCATCAGCTGAGATACAATCCTTATTAATACCAACTTCCCCAAGCAATTTGGAGAACTGGTATCCAGAATATTCAATGCTTCGAGTACCACTGGGATTGTTCATTTCTTTAAGGCTGTTGGTCTGGTTTCGTGTCCATCTTCCAGTCTGTCTTCAGAGTCATCCCGTCAGCCATCCATTTGCTCTTTTCAAGTGTGTTTGGTGGCTTTCCAATTATTTTGGCTTTGATTGGCGGACTACTACTGCTATTTCTTCTGATTTGCAGTGGTTGTTTCTTTCCAGCTACGCAGAGGAGCTGCTCCCACCAACTCCACTGTGCCGTGAGCACATGGTTCGGATCTTCGGTGCACCCTTGCTGGTGGAATTGGAGCATGACTGGTCGTTGTCATTTCAACCCCTTCTCTGGTGCGTACAACCAGTCTTCCGCTGCATATGGTGCCTCTGGTCTGTCTTGCTGTTGCACCGACATCTCCTGTGGACCACGAACTGCTGATGTCCCCTATGAGGGTTCATACACGGTCATGCCCCTTGAGACTGAGGTTGCTCCTCGAGGCCACCTATGAGCCTTCCGTTTTGAGATCTACTGTGGATGAGGACACTGCAACGGGTAACGTTGCACCAGGAAATAATGCTCACTACTGCTCGGAGGATCTGTTTGTCCGCTCAGCACTCGACTTGACATCAGATGATGTTGACTCATTTTTTAGGTCCTTGGTTGGTGACTTCCATGACACTCTTCAAGATCATGTGTACAGCAAATAATTTTATGAATTGACTTGGCATTCCCTATTCAAAATTATGCATTTAAATTAACATTGCTTTGGCACGCTGTGCTTGTCATGGTTGACATTACCATCTCTGTATGTGTTTTAGCGGAATTGTTTTTATTATCTTATTCACACATTTTAAAGATTTTTTTAGCTGATTTTATGCTTTTTGGCTTTTTAGTTCAGAGCAATTTTAGCGTTTGGGTTCCTGTACCTTCGTCATACCTGTTACGGCAATGGGGAGGGTGTAGTGAATCCTAGTTTGTTTTTAATGGGATAACAGGAGTTAGCTTAGCCTCTGGCTTGCAGACTTGTGCCCCCGTCACCTAGTGACTTTTAACCTACTTAGCTTGCTCTGTCTTAGCCTATTTAATTATTTAATTCTTCTAAGATGGCTGCCTTGTTTATAGGTAGGCCACTTGTTATGAGTTACATTATCAGTGTTACCGCGCTAAGGCGTCAAGATCAAGCAACAAAGACAAACAAACAGTAGGTGTTCACACTTAGGGATTTTCCCTCTCTATACTTTCGAGGGATTGTTTATATTAATTGCTGTCCCAAGCATGTCTGTTATCTATTGTTTGGGAACACACCTACGTCAGGGGTCCTTGTAGATCTGTATAAATACATTGCACTTTAGACAGATAATCAGAGGGATTCCGACCAAAGGGCATCGCCACATTCGCTGATATAGATGCTGCACGTCGTCTTGACGCTGACCTAGTCTTCGTGTCCCTCCGGAGTCTGAGATAGAGACCTCATTCCAAGGTAACAAGGGTTTGGGGCTCCTCTCACGGACATGGCATTGGCAGATTAGGTTTAGCAAACCCAGCTCTCCTTTAGGTAGGAGGTTAGGCCTTTCACATTAAGGTATTAGCGCATATTACATCTCGTATGTCTTTTCTATGCATTGCAAGATGGTGAGGGTCTTTGTAATAATGACTCTTGTCTTCACAATTCTGTTCCTTGCATTATTTATTATCCTAATCATTGCAGTCCATGCAACTTATCGCAAATTGCAGTTATGTTAACCCCTTCTGTGCCCAGGACGTAATGGTTACGTCCTGAGGCACAGTGCTGCTGTGCCCAGGACGTAACCATTACGTCCTGTGCACAGAGCCCAGAGGGAGCGCTAGCGCTCCCTCTGTGGGGTTCCCCCCCACCCCCTCAAGTCAGGGATGGAAGGGGAAGCCCTTCCCCTCCCACCCCCAACCCCCCCTGTGACGTCAGCGCGCGAGCGCGCGCTGATTAGTCACAGGGTCTCCCCCAACGCGCTGGAAAGCAGAGCTTCCAGCGCGATTGAAAGAGAAATGCTTTTGCATTTCTCTTTCAATCCCATGGGGGAGGCCCCGAGAGGCTTCATGCAAGAGGAGCGACCTTTTAGTCAAGGGTCACTCCCGGGGGGGGGGGCAAAATTATTTTAGGCCATCTCTGCCCTCCCTGGGGGCAGATCGGCCAATTGGTATTAGGCCGATCTACCCCCAGGGGGGGCAGAAACCTCTAGGCGCCAGGGCAAATTTTTTTTTTGTGTTTTTTTTTTTCTGTTTGTTTGTTTTGTTAGAGATGGGGAGCGACCCATCAGACAAGGGTCGCTCCCCTGGGGGGCAAACTGTGTTTAGACCATTTCTGCCCCCCTTGGGGGCAGATTGGTCGATTTTAGGTGAATCTGCCCCCAAGGGGGCAGAAACCACTAGGCACCGGGGATTTGTTTTTTGGTGCCAATGTCACGCAGGGGGAGCGACCCCGTAGGCAAGGGTCGCTCCCGGGGGGGGGGGTGTGGGTTCAGGGGGAAAATTTATTTTAGGCCATTTTTCCCCCCCCTGGGGGCAGATCGGCCTATTATTAGGCCGATCTACCCCCAGGGGGGGCAAAAACCTCTTGTTGCCAGGGTTTTTTTTTTTTGTTTGTTTGTTTTTTTAGAGATGGGGAGCGACCCATCAGACAAGGGTCGCTCCCCTGGGGGGCAAACTGTATTTAGAGCATTTCTGCCCCCGTTATTAGGGCAGAAACCACTAGGCACCAGGGATTTGTTTTTTGGCGCCAATGTCACGCAGGGGGATGGGGATGCAAATTTATTTTAGGCCATTTCTGCCCCCCCTGGGGGCAGATCGGCCTATTATTAGGCCGATCTGCCACCAGGGGGGGCAGAAACCTCTAGGCGCCAGGGCAAATTTTTTTTGTGTGTTTTTTTTTTTTTTATGTTTTTTTTTTTAGAGATGGGGAGCGACCCATCAGGCAAGGGTCGCTCCCCTGGGGGGCAAACTGTGTTTAGACCATTTCTGCCCCCCTTGGGGGCAGATTGGTCGATTTTAGGTCAATCTGCCCCCAAGGGGGCAGAAACCACTAGGCACCGGGGATTTGTTTTTTGGCGCCAATGTCACGCAGGGGTAGCGACCCCGTAGGCAAGGGTCGCACCTGGGCAGGAGGGGTTTGGAGGGGTGGGGGGTCAAATTTATTTTAGGGCATTTCCCCCCCCCTGGGGCCGGCTGAGCTAGAGGCCAAAATCCACAGGTAGGCACTTTGCAAAAAACACCTCTGTTTTCTGTGAAAAAATATGTTGTGTCCACGTTGTGTTTTGGGCCATTTCCTTTCGTGGGCGCTGGGCCTACCCACACAAGTGAGGTACCATTTTTATGGAGAGACTTAGGGGAACGCTGGGTGGAAGGAAATTTGTGGCTCCTCTCAGATTCCAGAACTTTCTGTCACCGAAATGAGAGGAGAAAGTGTTTTTTGGCCAGATTTTCATGTTTGCACAGGATTCTGGGTAACAGAACCTGGTCAGAGCCCCGCAAATCACCCCATCTTGGATTCCCCTAGGTCTCTAGTTTTCAAAAATGCGCTGGTTTGCTAGGTTTCCCCAGGTGCCGGCTGAGCTAGAGGCCAAAATCCACACGTAGGCACTGTTTTCTATGAAAAAATGTGATGTGTCCACGTTGTGTTTTGGGCCATTTCCTGTCGCGAGCGCTAGGCCTACCCACACAAGTGAGGTATCATTTTTATCGGGAGACGTGGGGGAACGCTGGGTGGAAGGAAATTTGTGGCTCCTCTCAGATTCCAGAACTTTCTGCCACAGAAATGTGAGGAACATGTGTTTTTTTAGCCAAATTTTGAGGTTTGCAAAGGAGTCTGGGTAACAGAACCTGGTCCGAGCCACACAAGTCACCCCATCTTGGATTCCCCTAGGTCTCTAGTTTTCAGAAATGCACAGGTGTGGTAGGTTTCCCTAGGTGGCGGCTGAGCTACAGGCCAAAATCTACAGGTAGGCACTTTGCAAAAAACACCTCTGTTTTCCTTCAAAAATTTGGATGTGTCCACGTTGCGCTTTGGGGCGTTTCCTGTCGCGGGCGCTAGGCCTACCCACACAAGTGAGGTATCATTTTTATCGGGAGACGTGGGGGAACGCTGGGTGGAAGGAAATTTGTGGCTCCTCTCAGATTCCAGAACTTTCTGCCACTGAAATGTGAGGAACATGTGTTTTTTTAGCCAAATTTTGAGGTTTGCAAAGGATTCTGGGTAACAGAACCTGGTCCGAGCCACACAAGTCACCCCATCTTGGATTCCCCTAGGTCTCTATTTTTCAGAAATGCACAGGTTTGGTAGGTTTCCCTAGGTGGCGGCTGAGCTACAGGCCAAAATCTACAGGTAGGCACTTTGCAAAAAACACCTCTGTTTTCCTTCAAAAATTTGGCTGTGTCCACGTTGCGCTTTGGTGCGTTTCCTGTTGCGGGCGCTAGGCCTACCCACACAAGTGAGGTATCATTTTTATCGGGAGATGTGGGGGAACGCTGGGTGGAAGGAAATTTGTGGCTCCTCTCAGATTCCAGAACTTTCTGCCACAGAAATGTGAGGAACATGTGTTTTTTTAGCCAAATTATGAGGTTTGCAAAGGATTCTGGGTAACAGAACCTGATCCGAGCCACACAAGTCACCCCATCTTGGATTCCCCTAGGTCTCTAGTTTTCAGAAATGCACAGGTTTGGTAGATTTCCCTAGGTGGCGGCTGAGCTACAGGCCAAAATCTACAGGTAGGCACTTTGCAAAAAACACCTCTGTTTTCCTTCAAAAATTTGGATGTGTCCACGTTGCGCTTTGGGGCGTTTCCTGTCACGGGCGCTAGGCCTACCCACACAAGTGAGGTATCATTTTTATCGGGAGACGTGGGGGAACGCTGGGTGGAAGGAAATTTGTGGCTCCTCTCAGATTCCAGAACTTTCTGCCACTGAAATGTGAGGAACATGTGTTTTTTTAGCCAAATTTTGAGGTTTGCAAAGGATTCTGGGTAACAGAACCTGGTCCGAGCCACACAAGTCACCCCATCTTGGATTCCCCTAGGTCTCTAGTTTTCAGAAATGCACAGGTTTGGTAGGTTTCCCTAGGTGGCGGCTGAGCTACAGGCCAAAATCTACAGGTAGGCACTTTGCAAAAAACACCTCTGTTTTCCTTCAAAAATTTGGCTGTGTCCACGTTGCGCTTTGGTGCGTTTCCTGTCGCGGGCGCTAGGCCTACCCACACAAGTGAGGTATCATTTTTATCGGGAGACGTGGGGGAACGCTGGGTGGAAGGAAATTTGTGGCTCCTCTCATATTCCAGGACTTTCTGCCACAGAAATGTGAGGAACATGTGTTTTTTTAGCCAAATTATGAGGTTTGCAAAGGATTCTGGGTAACAGAACCTGATCCGAGCCACACAAGTCACCCCATCTTGGATGCCCCTAGGTCTCTAGTTTTCAGAAATGTACAGGTTTGGTAGGTTTCCCTAGGTGGCGGCTGAGCTACAGGCCAAAATCTACAGGTAGGCACTTTGCAAAAAACACCTCTGTTTTCCTTAAAAAATGTGGCTGTGTCCACGTTGCGCTTTGGGGCGTTTCCTGTCGCGGGCGCCAGGCCTACCCACACAAGTGAGGTATAATTTTTATCGGGAGACGTGGGGGAACGCTGGGTAGAAGGACATTTGTGGCTCCTCTCAGATTCCAGAACTTTCTGCCACAGAAATGTGAGGAACATGTGTTTTTTTAGCCAAATTATGAGGTTTGCAAAGGATTCTGGGTAACAGAACCTGATCCGAGCCACACAAGTCACCCCATCTTGGATGCCCCTAGGTCTCTAGTTTTCAGAAATGTACAGGTTTGGTAGGTTTCCCTAGGTGGCGGCTGAGCTACAGGCCAAAATCTACAGGTAGGCACTTTGCAAAAAACACCTCTGTTTTCCTTAAAAAATGTGGCTGTGTCCACGTTGCGCTTTGGGGCGTTTCCTGTCGCGGGCGCTAGGCCTACCCACACAAGTGAGGTATCATTTTTATCGGGAGACGTGGGGGAACGCTGGGTGGGAAGAAATTTGTGGCTCCTCTCAGATTCCAGAACTTTCTGCCACAGAAATGGGAGGAACATGTGTTTTTTTAGCCAAATTTTGAGGTTTGCGAAGGATTCTGGGTAACAGAACCTGGTCCGAGCCACACAAGTCACCCCATCTTGGATTCCCCTAGGTCTCTAGTTTTCAGAAATGCACAGGTTTGGTAGATTTCCCTAGGTGGCGGCTGAGCTACAGGCCAAAACCTACAGGTAGGCACTTTGCAAAAAACACCTCTGTTTTCCTTCAAAAATTTGGATGTGTCCACGTTGCGCTTTGGGGCGTTTCCTGTCGCGGGCGCTAGGCCTACCCACACAAGTGAGGTATCATTTTTATCGGGAGACGTGGGGGAACGCTGGGTGGAAGGAAATTTGTGGCTCCTCTCAGATTCCAGAACTTTCTGCCACTGAAATGTGAGGAACATGTGTTTTTTTAGCCAAATTTTGAGGTTTGCAAAGGATTCTGGGTAACAGAACCTGGTCCGAGCCACACAAGTCACCCCATCTTGGATTCCCCTAGGTCTCTATTTTTCAGAAATGCACAGGTTTGGTAGGTTTCCCTAGGTGGCGGCTGAGCTACAGGCCAAAATCTACAGGTAGGCACTTTGCAAAAAACACCTCTGTTTTCCTTCAAAAATTTGGCTGTGTCCACGTTGCGCTTTGGTGCGTTTCCTGTTGCGGGCGCTAGGCCTACCCACACAAGTGAGGTATCATTTTTATCGGGAGACGTGGGGGAACGCTGGGTGGAAGGAAATTTGTGGCTCCTCTCAGATTCCAGAACTTTCTGCCACAGAAATGTGAGGAACATGTGTTTTTTTAGCCAAATTATGAGGTTTGCAAAGGATTCTGGGTAACAGAACCTGATCCGAGCCACACAAGTCACCCCATCTTGGATTCCCCTAGGTCTCTAGTTTTCAGAAATGCACAGGTTTGGTAGATTTCCCTAGGTGGCGGCTGAGCTACAGGCCAAAATCTACAGGTAGGCACTTTGCAAAAAACACCTCTGTTTTCCTTCAAAAATTTGGATGTGTCCACGTTGCGCTTTGGGGCGTTTCCTGTCACGGGCGCTAGGCCTACCCACACAAGTGAGGTATCATTTTTATCGGGAGACGTGGGGGAACGCTGGGTGGAAGGAAATTTGTGGCTCCTCTCAGATTCCAGAACTTTCTGCCACTGAAATGTGAGGAACATGTGTTTTTTTATCCAAATTTTGAGGTTTGCAAAGGATTCTGGGTAACAGAACCTGGTCCGAGCCACACAAGTCACCCCATCTTGGATTCCCCTAGGTCTCTAGTTTTCAGAAATGCACAGGTTTGGTAGGTTTCCCTAGGTGGCGGCTGAGCTACAGGCCAAAATCTACAGGTAGGCACTTTGCAAAAAACACCTGTTTTCCTTCAAAAATTTGGCTGTGTCCACGTTGCGCTTTGGTGCGTTTCCTGTCGCGGGCGCTAGGCCTACCCACACAAGTGAGGTATCATTTTTATCGGGAGACGTGGGGGAACGGTGGGTGGAAGGAAATTTGTGGCTCCTCTCAGATTCCAGAACTTTCTGCCACAGAAATGTGAGGAACATGTGTTTTTTTAGCCAAATTATGAGGTTTGCAAAGGATTCTGGGTAACAGAACCTGATCCGAGCCACACAAGTCACCCCATCTTGGATGCCCCTAGGTCTCTAGTTTTCAGAAATGTACAGGTTTGGTAGGTTTCCCTAGGTGGCGGCTGAGCTACAGGCCAAAATCTACAGGTAGGCACTTTGCAAAAAACACCTCTGTTTTCCTTAAAAAATGTGGCTGTGTCCACGTTGCGCTTTGGGGCGTTTCCTGTCGCGGGCGCTAGGCCTACCCACACAAGTGAGGTATCATTTTTATCGGGAGACGTGGGGGAACGCTGGGTAGAAGGAAATTTGTGGCTCCTCTCAGATTCCAGAACTTTCTGCCACAGAAATGTGAGGAACATGTGTTTTTTTAGCCAAATTATGAGGTTTGCAAAGGATTCTGGGTAACAGAACCTGATCCGAGCCACACAAGTCACCCCATCTTGGATGCCCCTAGGTCTCTAGTTTTCAGAAATGTACAGGTTTGGTAGGTTTCCCTAGGTGGCGGCTGAGCTACAGGCCAAAATCTACAGGTAGGCACTTTGCAAAAAACACCTCTGTTTTCCTTAAAAAATGTGGCTGTGTCCACGTTGCGCTTTGGGGCGTTTCCTGTCGCGGGCGCTAGGCCTACCCACACAAGTGAGGTATCATTTTTATCGGGAGACGTGGGGGAACGCTGGGTGGGAAGAAATTTGTGGCTCCTCTCAGATTCCAGAACTTTCTGCCACAGAAATGTGAGGAACATGTGTTTTTTTAGCCAAATTTTGAGGTTTGCGAAGGATTCTGGGTAACAGAACCTGGTCCGAGCCACACAAGTCACCCCATCTTGGATTCCCCTAGGTCTCTAGTTTTCAGAAATGCACAGGTTTGGTAGATTTCCCTAGGTGGCGGCTGAGCTACAGGCCAAAATCTACAGGTAGGCACTTTGCAAAAAACACCTCTGTTTTCCTTCAAAAATTTGGATGTGTCCACGTTGCGCTTTGGGGCGTTTCCTGTCGTGGGCGCTAGGCCTACCCACACAAGTGAGGTATCATTTTTATCGGGAGACGTGGGGGAACGCTGGGTGGAAGGAAATTTGTGGCTCCTCTCAGATTCCAGAACATTCTGCCACTGAAATGTGAGGAACATGTGTTTTTTTAGCCAAAGTTTGAGGTTTGCAAAGGATTCTGGGTAACAGAACCTGGTCCGAGCCACACAAGTCACCCCATCTTGGATTCCCCTAGGTCTCTAGTTTTCAGAAATGCACAGGTTTGGTAGGTTTCCCTAGGTGGCGGCTGAGCTACAGGCCAAAATCTACAGGTAGGCACTTTGCAAAAAACACCTCTGTTTTCCTTCAAAAATTTGGCTGTGTCCACGTTGCGCTTTGGTGCGTTTCCTGTCGCGGGCGCTAGGCCTACCCACACAAGTGAGGTATCATTTTTATCGGGAGACGTGCGGGAACGCTGGGTGGAAGGAAATTTGTGGCTCCTCTCAGATTCCAGAACTTTCTGCCACAGAAATGTGAGGAACATGTGTTTTTTTAGCCAAATTATGAGGTTTGCAAAGGATTCTGGGTAACAGAACCTGATCCGAGCCACACAAGTCACCCCATCTTGGATGCCCCTAGGTCTCTAGTTTTCAGAAATGTACAGGTTTGGTAGGTTTCCCTAGGTGGCGGCTGAGCTACAGGCCAAAATCTACAGGTAGGCACTTTGCAAAAAACACCTCTGTTTTCCTTAAAAAATGTGGCTGTGTCCACGTTGCGCTTTGGGGCGTTTCCTGTCGCGGGCGCTAGGCCTACCCACACAAGTGAGGTATCATTTTTATCGGGAGACGTGGGGGAACGCTGGGTAGAAGGAAATTTGTGGCTCCTCTCAGATTCCAGAACTTTCTGCCACAGAAATGTGAGGAACATGTGTTTTTTTAGCCAAATTATGAGGTTTGCAAAGGATTCTGGGTAACAGAACCTGATCCGAGCCACACAAGTCACCCCATCTTGGATGCCCCTAGGTCTCTAGTTTTCAGAAATGTACAGGTTTGGTAGGTTTCCCTAGGTGGCGGCTGAGCTACAGGCCAAAATCTACAGGTAGGCACTTTGCAAAAAACACCTCTGTTTTCCTTAAAAAATGTGGCTGTGTCCACGTTGCGCTTTGGGGCGTTTCCTGTCGCGGGCGCTAGGCCTACCCACACAAGTGAGGTATCATTTTTATCGGGAGACGTGGGGGAACGCTGGGTGGGAAGAAATTTGTGGCTCCTCTCAGATTCCAGAACTTTCTGCCACAGAAATGTGAGGAACATGTGTTTTTTTAGCCAAATTTTGAGGTTTGCGAAGGATTCTGGGTAACAGAACCTGGTCCGAGCCACACAAGTCACCCCATCTTGGATTCCCCTAGGTCTCTAGTTTTCAGAAATGCACAGGTTTGGTAGATTTCCCTAGGTGGCGGCTGAGCTACAGGCCAAAATCTACAGGTAGGCACTTTGCAAAAAACACCTCTGTTTTCCTTCAAAAATTTGGATGTGTCCACGTTGCGCTTTGGGGCGTTTCCTGTCGTGGGCGCTAGGCCTACCCACACAAGTGAGGTATCATTTTTATCGGGAGACGTGGGGGAACGCTGGGTGGAAGGAAATTTGTGGCTCCTCTCAGATTCCAGAACATTCTGCCACTGAAATGTGAGGAACATGTGTTTTTTTAGCCAAAGTTTGAGGTTTGCAAAGGATTCTGGGTAACAGAACCTGGTCCGAGCCACACAAGTCACCCCATCTTGGATTCCCCTAGGTCTCTAGTTTTCAGAAATGCACAGGTTTGGTAGGTTTCCCTAGGTGGCGGCTGAGCTACAGGCCAAAATCTACAGGTAGGCACTTTGCAAAAAACACCTCTGTTTTCCTTCAAAAATTTGGCTGTGTCCACGTTGCACTTTGGGGCGTTTCCTGTCGCGGGCGCTAGGCCTACCCACACAAGTGAGGTATCATTTTTATCGGGAGACGTGCGGGAACGCTGGGTGGAAGGAAATTTGTGGCTCCTCTCAGATTCCAGAACTTTCTGCCACAGAAATGTGAGGAACATGTGTTTTTTTAGCCAAATTATGAGGTTTGCAAAGGATTCTGGGTAACAGAACCTGATCCGAGCCACACAAGTCACCCCATCTTGGATGCCCCTAGGTCTCTAGTTTTCAGAAATGTACAGGTTTGGTAGGTTTCCCTAGGTGGCGGCTGAGCTACAGGCCAAAATCTACAGGTAGGCACTTTGCAAAAAACACCTCTGTTTTCCTTAAAAAATGTGGCTGTGTCCACGTTGCGCTTTGGGGAGTTTCCTGTCGCGGGCGCTAGGCCTACCCACACAAGTGAGGTATCATTTTTATCGGGAGACGTGGGGGAACGCTGGGTAGAAGGAAATTTGTGGCTCCTCTCAGATTCCAGAACTTTCTGCCACAGAAATGTGAGGAACATGTGTTTTTTTAGCCAAATTATGAGGTTTGCAAAGGATTCTGGGTAACAGAACCTGATCCGAGCCACACAAGTCACCCCATCTTGGATGCCCCTAGGTCTCTAGTTTTCAGAAATGTACAGGTTTGGTAGGTTTCCCTAGGTGGCGGCTGAGCTACAGGCCAAAATCTACAGGTAGGCACTTTGCAAAAAACACCTCTGTTTTCCTTAAAAAATGTGGCTGTGTCCACGTTGCGCTTTGGGGCGTTTCCTGTCGCGGGCGCTAGGCCTACCCACACAAGTGAGGTATCATTTTTATCGGGAGACGTGGGGGAACGCTGGGTGGGAAGAAATTTGTGGCTCCTCTCAGATTCCAGAACTTTCTGCCACAGAAATGTGAGGAACATGTGTTTTTTTAGCCAAATTTTGAGGTTTGCGAAGGATTCTGGGTAACAGAACCTGGTCCGAGCCACACAAGTCACCCCATCTTGGATTCCCCTAGGTCTCTAGTTTTCAGAAATGCACAGGTTTGGTAGATTTCCCTAGGTGGCGGCTGAGCTACAGGCCAAAATCTACAGGTAGGCACTTTGCAAAAAACACCTCTGTTTTCCTTCAAAAATTTGGATGTGTCCACGTTGCGCTTTGGGGCGTTTCCTGTCGTGGGCGCTAGGCCTACCCACACAAGTGAGGTATCATTTTTATCGGGAGACGTGGGGGAACGCTGGGTGGAAGGAAATTTGTGGCTCCTCTCAGATTCCAGAACATTCTGCCACTGAAATGTGAGGAACATGTGTTTTTTTAGCCAAAGTTTGAGGTTTGCAAAGGATTCTGGGTAACAGAACCTGGTCCGAGCCACACAAGTCACCCCATCTTGGATTCCTCTAGGTCTCTAGTTTTCAGAAATGCACAGGTTTGGTAGGTTTCCCTAGGTGGCGGCTGAGCTACAGGCCAAAATCTACAGGTAGGCACTTTGCAAAAAACACCTCTGTTTTCCTTCAAAAATTTGGCTGTGTCCACGTTGCGCTTTGGGTGTTTCCTGTCGCGGGCGCTAGGCCTACCCACACAAGTGAGGTATCATTTTTATCGGGAGACGTGCGGGAACGCTGGGTGGAAGGAAATTTGTGGCTCCTCTCAGATTCCAGAACTTTCTGCCACAGAAATGTGAAGAACATGTGTTTTTTTAGCCAAATTTTGAGGTTTGCGAAGGATTCTGGGTAACAGAACCTGGTCCGAGCCACACAAGTCACCCCATCTTGGATTCCCCTAGGTCTCTAGTTTTCAGAAATGCACAGGTTTGGTAGATTTCCCTAGGTGGCGGCTGAGCTACAGGCCAAAATCTACAGGTAGGCACTTTGCAAAAAACACCTCTGTTTTCCTTAAAAAATTTGGATGTGTCCACGTTGCGCTTTGGGGCGTTTCCTGTCACGGGCGCTAGGCCTACCCACACAAGTGAGGTATCATTTTTATCGGGAGACGTGGGGGAACGCTGGGTGGAAGGAAATTTGTGGCTCCTCTCAGATTCCAGAACTTTCTGCCACAGAAATGTGAAGAACATGTGTTTTTTTAGCCAAATTTTGAGGTTTGCGAAGGATTCTGGGTAACAGAACCTGGTCCGAGCCACACAAGTCACCCCATCTTGGATTCCCCTAGGTCTCTAGTTTTCAGAAATGCACAGGTTTGGTAGGTTTCCATAGGTGGCGGCTGAGCTACAGGCCAAAATCTACAGGTAGGCACTTTGCAAAAAACACCTCTGTTTTCCTTCAAAAATTTGGATGTGTCCACGTTGCGCTTTGGGGCGTTTCCTGTCGCGGGCGCTAGGCCTACCCACACAAGTGAGGTATCATTTTTATCGGGAGACGTGGGGGAACGCTGGGTGGAAGGAAATTTGTAGCTCCTCTCAGATTCCAGAACTTTCTGCCACTGAAATGTGAGGAACATGTGTTTTTTTAGCCAAATTGTGAGGTTTGCAAAGGATTCTGGGTAACAGAACCTGGTCCGAGCCACACAAGTCACCCCATCTTGGATTCCCCTAGGTCTCTAGTTTTCAGAAATGCACAGGTTTGGTAGGTTTCCTTAGTTGGCGGCTGAGCTACAGGCCAAAATCTACAGGTAGGCACTTTGCAAAAAACACCTCTGTTTTCCTTCAAAAATTTGGATGTGTCCACATTGCGCTTTGGGGCGTTTCCTGTCGCGGGCGCTAGGCCTACCCACACAAGTGAGGTATCATTTTTATCGGGAGACGTGGGGGAACGCTGGGTGGAAGGAAATTTGTGGCTCCTCTCAGAATCCAGAACTTTATGCCACAGAAATGTGAGGAACATGTGTTTTTTTAGCCAAATTTTGAGGTTTGCAAAGGATTCTGGGTAACAGAACCTGGTCCGAGCCACACAAGTCACCCCATCTTGGATTCCCCTAGGTCTCTAGTTTTCAGAAATGCACAGGTTTGGTAGATTTCCCTAGGTGGCGGCTGAGCTAGAGGCCAAAATCTACAGGTAGGCACTTTGCTAAAAACAGCTCTGTTTTCTGTGATGTGTCCACGTTGTGTTTTGGGGCATTTCCTGTTGCGGGCGCTAGGCCTACCCACACAAGTGAGGTATCATTTTTATCGGGAGACTTGGGGGAACATAGAATAGTAAAACAAGTGTTATTGCCCCTTGTTTTTCTCTACATTTTTCCCTTCCAAATGTAAGACAGTGTGTAAAAAAGACGTCTATTTGAGAAATGCCCTGTAATTCACATGCTAGTATGGGCACCCCGGAATTCAGAGATGTGCAAATAACCACTGCTTCTCAACACCTTATCTTGTGCCCATTTTGGAAATACAAAGGTTTTCTTGATAGCTATTTTTTACTCTTTATATTTCAGCAAATGAATTGCTGTATACCCGGCATAGAATGAAATCCCACTGCAGGGTGCAGGTCATTTATTGGCTCTGGGTACCTACAGTTCTTGATGAACCTACAAACCCTATATATCCCCGCAACCAGAAGAGTCCAGCAGACGTAACGGTATATAGCTTTTAAAAATCTGACATTGCAGGTAAAAGTTACAGAGTAAAACGTAGAGAAAAAGTGATGTTTTTTTCACCTCAATTTCAATATTTTTCTTTTTCAGTTGTTATTTTCTGTAGGAAACCCTTGTAGGATCTACACAAATTACCCCTTGCTGAATTCAGAATTTTTTCTACTTTTCAGAAATGTTGCGGTTTCTGGGATCCAGCATTGGTTTCATGCCCATTTCTGTCACTGACTGGAAGGAGGCTGAAAGCACAAAAAATCGTAAAAATGGGGTATGTCCCAGTAAAATGCCAAAATTGTGTTGAAAAATTGGGTTTTCTGATTCAAGTCTGCCTGTTCCTGAAAGCTGGGAAGCTGGTGATTTTAGCACCGCAAACCCTTTGTTGATGCCCTTTTCAGGGGAAAAACCACAAGCCTTCTTCTGCAGCCCATTTTTCCCATTTTTTTGAAAAAAACGAAATTTTCACTGTTTTTTGGCTAATTTCTTGGCCTCCTTCTGGGGAACCCACAAAGTCTGGGTACCTCTAGAATCCCTAGGATGTTGGAAAAAAAGGATGCAAATTTGGCGTGGGTAGCTTATGTGAACAAAAAGTTATGAGGGCCTAAGCGCGAACTGCTCCAAATAGCCATAAAAAGGCTCAGCACAGGAGGGGGAAAAGGCCTGGCAGCGAAGGGGTTAAATAAAAACTATTGAAACTTTACTGCATCTTTGTCATTGCCTGTGTTTGTATGAGACATGATATATCTGTGAAAAAGGGGTAATCTCCGTTTAACCACGACATTCCCTGAGATGTCTTATTCTTGAGTCCATGCGTAAAGGCTGACACAAAACACCTTTTACTATTGTGTTTCTGGTGAGGTGCTGCTATTGAGCCGGTAAGGTTGGGACAACAGTTGCGACTTGTTGTAGGAAAGGCGTAGTGGTCTACAAACAAAAGTACTGTCATCCTTTAACCAGCAGTCTTGCCCAGAGCAAGAGTCCAAACTACGACATTAGAACCAGATTTGTTGCTTGGTGTGACATTGGTTATCTGTTGTTCCTTAACCCCTTCTCCGCCATGGACATAATGGTTACGTCCCATGGGGCAGCACTCAGGCACCACGGATGTAACCATTACGTCCTGGGACCGACCCTCGGAGGAAGCACTAACCCCTTGGGCAAGGGTCACCCCCCCAAAGGGGACACATGACTGTTGGCCATTTCTGCCTCCCTTGGGGGAAGATCAGCCTATTGTTTTTCGGTCCATCTGCCCCCAAGTGGGGCAGAAGCCACTAAGGCGCCAGGGATTTATTATTTTTGTTTTGTTTGTGGGGGGGCGGCCCCTTGGGCAAGGGTCATCCCCCAAAGCGGGCATACAACTGTTGGGCATTTCTCCCCGGCCAATTTTGTTTAGGCCCATCTGCCCACACGGGGGGCAGAAGCCACTAAGGCACCAGAGATTGTTTTTGTTTCTGTTGTTTTGTGTAGGGGGCGGCCCCTTGGGCAATGGTTCTCCCCGCTCAAAGAGGGCCATAACTGCTGGTCATTTTAGCCCCCCTGGGGGCCAGATTGGCTTATTATTTTTAGACCCATCTGCCCCCAGAAACCACTAGACACCAGGGGAAATTTCTAAATATTTGGTGGCGGGGTGTTTGTCGACTGGCAAAGTATTTGCATTTGTGATTATAATGTTTTATTTCTCTTTTTTGTTCTACTTCAAAACTTTTGCTTCCTTTGCTGTGACTCCTTGCGGTTCTGACAGTGGTTGACCAGCAGTTTACGTAGTTGTTTTAGGTAAAAAAATTATTTTGACTCCAAATGACTTTTGCTGCCATGCATGAATGAAATTTTGTAAGTGGTGTACTACATGCAGGATTGTGTGTGAAATTGTCCTTAGATTAGTGCACAAAAATATTTTTGTTCGTAGGAACGATCATGGCTAGCCGCAGATAACAGCTCAGCAGGTTGTTGGTATGCTTTTTGAGTTGTCTTCAGACCATGATTATGAGACTGACTCTGCATCTGAGGCAGAGGAAGAAGTGGGTGATTCTGGCAGTGAATTTTCTGTCCAAGAGTAATCTTCTGATGAGGAAGCCACTCTCAATGCAGATGAAGGGCCTGTTTTAGAGGAGGACACTGATGTGCCAATAGTGCAGCAACCTGGGCTGAAAGGCTTCCCATTGGAAGACCTGAACTCTGGGTTGCTCCAAACATGGAGCAGCCATAGTTGCCTGTCTTTACTGGTCTCCCGGGTTGTAGAATGAATACAGAAAACTTTTTGCCTGTCAATTTCTTTCAGTTGTTTATGGACGATGTATTTTTAGAAGAGGCTGTTTAGCAGACTAATTTGTATGCAGAGCAGTATGTGAGGGACAACGCTGCCAGACTTAGGCCACACTCTACAGCTAGCCAGTGGATTCCCACAAATCTGGAAGAGTTGAAAAAGTTCTTTAACTTTTTTGATGGGGCTGATAAGGAAGCCGTCACTGTCTTCATATTGGTCTACCAGTCCCTTGATGGCAAATGCTATATTTCCTGCAACCTTGAGTCATAAAATGAGCTTCTTCTTCGGATGCTGCATTTTGTTGATAATGCTTTAGCCTTGCCACAAGATCACCCTGATTCTGGCCGTCTTTTTAAGCTTAGACCTGTCCTTGATCATTTTGTAGATCGGTTTTCAGAGGTCTATGTTCCAGGGAAAGAAAGCTGTGGACGAGTCTTTGGTCCTGTTCAAGGGTCATTTGTTTTTTAGGCAGTACATTCTTAGCAAGAGGGAATGGTATGGAATTAAAATGTATATGCTGTCTGAAAGTATTACAGGATACGTTTATAATTCCCGGATCTACACTGGTAGGGATACCAGTATTGACCCCCTTTGTTTTCTGCCCACCTTTGGAGTTAGTAGGAAAATTGTGTTGGAACTTGGTAGACGACTGTTTAACAATGGTCACCATTTGTACGTAGATAACTTCTACACTGGAGTGCAGTTGTTCAGGGAATTGTTCAGGGTGGACACTGTTGCTTGTGGCACAATCCGTTCTAACCAGAAAGGCGATTCAAGGGAGTTTCTCTGTAAAAAACTTGAGAGGGGACAGAGGAGTGCCTTGCGGAATGATAAGCTGCTAGCTCTGAAATTTTCAGACAGGAGGGATGTCTATATGCTAACTACTTTCCATGATGAGAGTACTTCCCCTGTGACTGTTTGGGGTCAGGTTGCCGAAGTGCACAAACCTGTGTGCACTTTTGACTACAATAAGCACATGGGTGGTGTTGATAGAGTAGATCAGAGGTTGGAACCTTACACTGCTGTTCATAAGGCTTACGTTTGGTATAAGAAATTAGAAATTCATCTTTTCCATTTGGCAACTTTTAATGCTTTTGTTGTGTTCAAGAATAGTACTCCAGAGTCAAGGATAACATTTGTGAAATTTCAGGAGTCTGTCGTAGCGAGCCTTGTTGTGGTGGAACAGACAAGAGTTCCTAGAGAAGCAGTGGTGGAGGATGTGGCTAGATTGAAAGATCGCTACTTTGCTTGCTACATTGCTCAGCACATTCCACCCACGCCCAAAAAAGACTTTCCCTCTAAGAAATATAGGGGCATATTTATACTCCCTTTGCGCCGAATTTGCGTCGTTTTTTTCGACGCAAATTCAACGCAAAACGAACTCCATATTTATACTTTGGCGTTAGACGCGTCTAGCGCCAAAGTTCATGGAGTTAGCGTCATTTTTTGCGTGAACACCTTGCTTGCGTTAATGAGATGCAAGGTAGGCGTTCCCGTCTTAAAAAATGACTGTGATGCATATGCGTCGTATTTATACTTCCGGGCAAAAATGACGCCCGGGAGTGGGCGGGACTAAAAAACCCGCATTTGCGCCGGATTTTAGCGCCTGGGTCAGGGCAGGCGTTAAGGGACCTGTGGGCTCAGATTGAGCCCAGAGGTGCCCTCCCAAGCCCCCAGGGACACCCCCTGCCACCCTTGCCCACCCCAGGAGGACACCCAAGGATGGAGGGATCCATCCCAGGGAAGAAAAGGTAAGTTGTGGTAAGTATTTTTTTAAAAAAAAAATTGTGGCATAGGGGGGCCTGATTTGTGCCCCCCTACATGCCACTATGCCCAATGACCATGCCCAGGGGACAGAAGTCCCCTGGGCATGGCCATTGAGCAAGGGGGCATGACTCCTGTCTTTGCTAAGACAGGAGTCATGTTAATGGCGTCTGGGCGCCAAAAACAAATGGCGCAAATCGGGTTAAGATGATTTTTTTGCCTCAGCCTGACTTGCCCCATTTTTGGACGCCCAAACGCCATTTTTCCCTACGCCGGCGCTGCCTGGTTTACGTGGTTTTTTTTCACGCACACCAGGCAGCGCCGGTCGGCTAACGCCGGCTAACGCCATTCAATAAATACGGCGCCCGCATGGCGCTTCAGAATGGCGTTAGCCGGCGCTAATTTTTTTGGCGCAAAACTGCGTTAGCGCAGTTTTGCGTCAAAAAGTATAAATATGGCCTGTAGAGTCTGTGCTCGAAGAGGTATCTGGAGGGAGACTCGGATGTACTGCCCCGATGGTCCTTCAAAGCCTTGGCTGTGTGTGTGTGACTGTTTCAGGAGTCCACACCCAAGACAATTATTGGGAACTACAGTGAGCGTAAACTGCCTGTTTTATATTTTCATATGTTCAGTTTCACGGTTTCACGGTTGGTATTACTGTCATGTATTTAGTTAGAGTTTTTGTGTTTGTAGTTTGTACTTATTTATAATTAGTGGTTTCTTTGTTGTTTAAAATTTAAAAAAAGTGATGGTGGTGTGTGTGGGGTGGCGCTTGGCTGGCTGTGTGTGTGAAGTGGCGCTTGGCTGGCAGTGTGTGTGGAGTAGCGCTTGGCTGGCTGTGTGTGTGGAGTGGAGCTTGGCTGGCGGTGTGTTTGGAGTGGCGCTTGGCTGGCAGTGTAAATAGTGACTTATGTTTGGCCACTACAACACACTGCTAGCCAAACACTAATCCACATACTTCCTTCAGCTGGTGTGATTGCTTTGTCAGGTATGTGGGTGTATGAAAGTGATGGGCCCTTGAATGGCACTGTCTGTTGATGTTAGTGTTGTAATGTGCTGGGCCCGCGGCGTGAATGGTCTTGTGCATGTCACGTATGAAAGGTGTGTGAATGGACTGTAAAGCGGTTGGTGCCTTGTTGCGGGTTTACAGCTCACAAGATGAGAGTCATTGGTTCAGTTATTAACAGTGCATTTCATTTTTGTGAAATCTCTTGTTAATAAAATTTTATCTACTGAACCATCAATCACCCTCGTGCCAAATCCAACCAGTATGTGTGGTAAAAATGAAAAAACCTGCTCCACTATAATCAGGCATCGAAGCACACCCGTGACATGCTAGGTGTCTCGGGTGGGACCCTGATGAAGCATGCCACCAACTAGGTTGGTGGGTGAGGGGTCTAGATAACATAACTTAAGTGTGTTTCTTTTCACAATTTTAGTGTTTGGAACATCACAGAAGGACGTGGTCTATTACAAACCTACTTGTTTTTGCTGGAGGGGCATCTGCGTTTTTGGTCCCGGGTGCGGTGGTCATCTAGGGAAGCCTACCAAACCCAGACATTTTTCAGAAATAGACACCCGGTGGAGTCCTGGGAGGTGTGGCTTGCATGGATCCCCCAACATTTTCTTACCCATGCCCCCTGCAAAGCTCAAAATTTGCTTAAAAAAGCATATATTTTTCTCACTTTTATTTGTAGGATCACCATACCGGCACAAATTTCCTACCACCCAGCATTCCCCTCAGTCTCCAAAGTAAAATGATACCTCATTGGTGTGGGTCGCCAAAGCAAAGTCAGCCTAAAAATGTATTTAAAAAATAATTGTGCTTATCAACTCGCTGTGCTATCCCCTCATTCTCTACACGTTTTGGCCTTTTCCTTTTGCAGGCACCTGGGCCACCCACACAAGTGAGGTATAATTTTTATCGGCAGCCCAAGGAGAACACTTGGTGGTAGGAACTTTGTACCGGCACTGTGATCCTACAAAGAAAAGTAGCTATATTTAAGGTTTGCAGAGGAGTCTGGGTAAGAAAATGTTGGGAGATCCACACAAGCCACTCCCTTGACTCCTCCAGGTGTCTAGTTTTCAAAAATATCTGGGTTTGGTAGGTTTCCCTAGATGACCGACGCACTTGGGACCAAAAACGCAGCAAAACCCCCATCAAAAACATGTAGTTTTGTAATAGATCATTTTGATGGGTCCACGTTGTGTTTTGGGGCATTTACTAATGCCGACACTGGGTCTACCCACACAAGTGAGGTACCATTTTTATCGGGAGACCTGAGGGAATGCTGGGTATAAGGAAGTTTGTGGCTTCCCTCAGAGTCCAGAACTTTCCATCAACGAAAAGTATTTTTTTGCCAAATTTTGAGGTTTGCAAAGGATTCTGGGTAAGAGAACCTAGCGATGGCCCCACAAGTCACCCCATTCTGAATTCCCCAACGTGTCTAGTTTTAAAAAATGTATAGGTTTGCTAGGTTTCCCTGGGTGCCGGCTGAGCTGGAGGCAAAAATCCACAGCTAGGCACTTGCAAACAAACAGGTCAGTTTTCTTTGGGAAAATGTGATGTGTCTGTGTTGTGTTTTGGGGCATTTCCTGTCACGGGCACTAGGCCTACCCACAAAAGTGAGGTACCATTTTTATGGGGAGACTTGGGGGAATGCTGGTTGGAATGAAATGTGTGGCTCCTCTCAGATTCCAGAACTTTCTATCACCGAAATGTGAGGTAAAAGTAATTTATTTGCCAAATTCTGAGGTTTGTTAAAGGACTGTGGGTAACAGAACCTGGTGAACTAGAGGCCAAAATCCACAGCTAGGCACTTTTCAAAAAACACGTCAGATTTCAATGTAAAAATGTGATGTGTCCATATTGCACTTCCGGTAGCGGGCATTAGGCCTACCCATGCAAGTAAGTTACCATTTTTATCAGGAGACTCAATCAATCAATCAAACAAATTTCTTAAGCGCACTACTCACCCGGTAGGGTCTCAAGGTGCTGGGGGGGGTTACTGCTCAAAAAGCCATGTTTTGAGGTGCTTTCTGAAGGTTAGGAGGTCCTGGGTCTTGCGTAGGTTGGTAAGTTTCAGATCTTGGCGGCGAGGTGGGAGAAGGATCTGCCGCCGGAAGTGGTGCGTTGGATGCGGGGGAGTGTAGTGAGGTCGGCAGAGTGGAGCTGTCGAGTTGGTTTGTGGAAGTTGATTCGTTCGTTTAGATAGGATGGTCCAGTGTTGTGGAGGGCTCTGTGTGAGCGTGGACAAGGATTTTGAAGATTATCCTTTTGTTGATGGGCAGCCAGTGTAGGGATCTGAGGTGGGCGGAGATGTGTTCGTGGCGGGGGAGGTTGAGGATGAGACGTGCGGCTGCGTTCTGGATTCGCTGGAGTTTTCTCTGAAGCTTGGCTGTGGTCCCTGCGTAGAGGGCGTTGCCGTAGTCCAGTCTGCTGCTTATGAGGGCGTGAGTGACCATTCTTCTTGTTTCTAAAGGAATCCATTTGAAAGTCTTGCGTAGCATGCAAAGGGTGTTGAAGCAGGAGGATGATATGGCGTTGATTTGTTGAGTCATGGAGAGAGATGAGTCCAGTATGATGCCAAGATTGCATGCGTGGGTGGTGGGTGTTGTGGCTGGTCCAAGGGTGGTGGGCCACCAAGAGTCGTTCCATGCTGTGTTGTTGGGGCTGAAGAGGATGATCTCTGTTTTTTCTGAGTGCAATTTGAGGTGGCTTGCTGTCATCCAGTTAGCGATGGCGAGGGGTCCGGCGTGTAGGTTATTCTTGGCAGTAGATGGGTTCATCGTGAGGGAGATGATGAGCTGGGTGTCGATACCGTATGAAATGATGGTGAGGCCATGGGGGCAGATGATGTTGGCGAGAGGAGCCATGTAGATATTGAAATGGGTGGGG
Organism: Pleurodeles waltl; assembly: GCF_031143425.1. Classification (NCBI taxonomy): domain Eukaryota; kingdom Metazoa; phylum Chordata; class Amphibia; order Caudata; family Salamandridae; genus Pleurodeles; species Pleurodeles waltl. Next base: position 1,296,861,642 of record NC_090446.1, on the reverse strand, counting down.
CTGAGGGAGGATCTTTGGGCGACCCCACAGATGGTCTTGGTGGCTGTCGACCGGAAAGGAGGGAGGTGAACTTTTTGGGTTCTTTCGGTGAGGAATGAGGTGAGCCAGGCCATGGCTTTGTGGCGAATTCCAACATCGAAGAGGCGTGTGCGGAGGGTTTGGTGGCATAAGGTGTCAAAAGCTGCAGAGAGATCTAGGAGGATGAGGGCGATGGTCTCGCCCTTGTCCAGTCTGGTCCTGATGTCGTCTGTACAGGTGATGAGGGTGGTCTTGGTGCTGTGGTTTTTGCGGAATCCAGACTGGGAGACGTTGAGAATGTTGTTGTCTTCTAGGAAGCAAGACAGTTGTATGTTTACTATCTTCTCTATGACCTTTGCGGGGAAGGGGAGTAGAGAGATGGGTCAGTAGTTTGTGAGGTCTTCAGGGTTTGCTTTGGGTTTTTTGAGAAGAGCGTTGACTTTGGCGTGTTTCCAAATATCTGGGAAGGTTGCGGTCTCAAAGGAACTGTTGATGACTGCCTGGAGCTTGAGAGCGATGATTTGGCTGGCCTTGTTGAAGATGTGGTGGGGGCAAGGGTCTGTTGGGGAGCCTGAGTGGATGGAGCTGATGGTATTGCCGATTTCTTTGTCCCTGGTGGGGGTCCAGGTGTTCAGTAGGATGGTGCGGCAGGGTGTTGTGGTGTTGGTTGTGTCGGTGGTGGTGCTGGTGGGTGATGATGATGTGTATGTCTGCGATCTTGCGGTGGAAGTAGTTGGAGAGGGAGTTGCAGAGATCTTGGGAGTGTGGAGGGTCGATGGTGCAGGATTTGGGTTTTGGTGAGTTCTTTGATGATAGCAAAAAGTTGCTTGCTGTTGTATGTGTTGTTGTCTATGCATTCTTTGTAGAAGGATCGTTTGGAGGTCCGGATGAGTTGGTGATGTTTGGGCATGGCTGATTTGATGGCGGAGAAGTTGCTCATTGAGGGTTCTTGGCGCCAGGCTTTCTAAATTTTTCGGCATTCTTGTTTGGAAGACGGAAGTTCTGTGGTAAACCAGGGGGCGGTCTTGATGGTGCAGGTGTTGTTGTTTATTTTTAATGGGGCGAGGGAGTCTGCGCATGTTTCTAGCCATCGTGGGAGGTTGAGGGCGGCAGCTTTGGGGTCATTTGTACTGGGAGGAGGGGCTTGTGCGAGGTTAGAGATTAGTTGTTCTTTGCAGATCTTGTTCCACTTGCGGTAGGGAGTAGGATGTTGTTGGTGGTGGGTGGGGGGGTTTCAGGAAGAGAAATGGATGCAGTGATGGTCAGTCCAGTGGAGTTCGGTGGTGTGAGTGAAGGCGATGTGGCTGCTGGAGGTGAAGATGGCGTCTAGCGTGTGTCCGGCTGAGTGGATGGGTGAGGTGACCAGTTGCTTGAAGCCGAGGTTTGTGAGGTTGTCTAGCAGGGCCGTGGAGTTGCAGTCGTGGGTGCTTTCCAGGTGAAAGTTAAGGTCACCAAGGAGTAGGTAGTCTGTGGAGGTGAGGGCATAGGAGCTGATAGTGTCAGCGATGGTGTCACAGAATGGGGGACGGGGTCCTGGTGGTCTGTTGATGAGGGTTCCTCTTAGGGTGGTTTTGGCGTTGATGTGTACCTGAAAGTGTAGGTGCTCTGCGTTGTCTAGGGTGTTGTTGTGTTGGTGGAAATCTTGATGGAGTTTTTGTGTATTATGGCGATTCCTCCTCCTGGTTTGTTGGTGCGGTCTCTACAGGTGATTTTGTATCCTTCTGGGATGGCTATGGCGATGTCGGGTTCTGATGAGGAGTTCATCCATGTTTCAGTGAGTAAGGCGATGTCGGGAGAGTTTGTGGTGAGTAGGTCCCAAAGCTCGATGGCGTGCTTGTGGACAGAGCGGGTGTTAAGGAGGATGCAGTTGAGGTGATTGGGGGGCTTGCTGTTGTTGTGGTGCTTGTTGGTGTTGGTATGAGTGCAAGAGAAGTGGCAAGAGTGGCATGTGAAAGGTCTGTGTGTGTGTCTAGGGTTGGCCTGGGCGCAGGCGGTGTGCCGGCTGGGGTTGAGAGCAAGGAGCTCTGTGGAGGAGTAGTGGAACATGGGGAGGCTGGAGGAGCGTGGACCAGGGGGACGGGCACTGGGCATGGTCCAGGCGCGGATGGGCGCAGACGGGCTTGCCTCTGGCACGCTGCAGCACAGCGGCCGCCATTAGTAAGGAGAGGTGGGAGGGAGGAGCAGCTGGGAGGCGCAAGGGAGTGGCCAATGGGGGCGTGAGGGGGGCCGGGGCTGCAGGGGACGCAGCGGCAGGGTCAGAACAAACCGGCAAGAGCCGGAAAAGGGAAAACGGGCACAATACGAAGTGGAGTAGAAAATGGGCACAAGTAAAGTTCAAAACTGTGTAATACGAAAAACAAATTGCAAAAAACGAAATACGATATACAAAAAATGAAAAAAACAAAATACACAGTACAAAGCAGATACGCCTAGCACTAGGCACCAGGGATGGGGTGCCAGCGGGTGCCTGCGGGTGGTGGAGGGCCTCGAACTTCTCTTTGGAGGGCCTCAAACTTCTCTTTGCAGCAACGGTGGGGTCAGGGGCATGGAGGCAGGGTGGTGGAGCCGAGTGTACTCCTGGCCCAAAACAGGTCAGGGGGTCACACTAGGCGCCGCGCAGCGGCCGCCATTAAGAAGGGGAGATGGGAGGGAGGAGCACCTGGGAGGCGGGAGGCAGGAAGGAGTGGCCAATGAGGGTGTGAGGGGGGCGGGCCGCAGGGGACGCTGCGGCAGGGTCAGAATAAACCGGCAAGAGCCAGAAAAGGGAAAACGGGCACAATAAGAAGTGGAGCAGAAAGTGGGCACAGGTAAGGTTCAAAACAGTCAATCAATCAATTTGTAAAGTGCGCTACATACCCGTGAGGGTTTCAAGGCGCTGGCGGGGGGGATGGAGGGTGCTGCTACTGCTCGAAGAGCCAAGTCTTGAGGAGTTTTCTGAAGGAAAGAAGGTCCTGGGTCTGTCGTAGATCCGGCGGGAGGGTGTTCCAGGTCATGGCGGCGAGGTACGAGAATGATCTGCCGCCGGAAGATTTGCATCGGATGCGGGGGATGGAGGCGAGGGCGAGGTTAGCAGAGCGGAGAAGCCGGGTGGGGGTGTAGAAGCTGAGTCTGTTGTTCAGGTATGATGGTCCAGTGTTGTGGAGTGCCTTGTGTGCGTGGGTGAGGAGCTTGAAGGTAATCCTCTTGTTGACGGGGAGCCAGTGAAGGTCTCTTAGGTGGGGGGTGATGTGGCAGTGGCGAGGGATGTTGAGGATGAGTCAGGCGGAGGCGTTTTGGATGAGTTGGAGGCGTTGGAGAAGTTTGGATGAGATACTGGTGTAGAGGGCGTTGCCGTAGTCGAGTCTGCTGCTGACGAGGGCCTGGGTTACTGTTTTTCTTGTTTCTGTTGGGACCCATTTGTAAACTCTGTGAAGCATGCAGAGGGTGTTGTAGCAGGAGGAGGAGATGGCAGGAGGAGACAGGAGGGATGTCTATATGCTAACTACTTTCCATGATGAGAGTACTTCCCCTGTGACTGTTTGGGGTCAGGTTGCCGAAGTGCACAAACCTGTGTGCACTTTTGACTACAATAAGCACATGGGTGGTGTTGATAGAGTAGATCAGAGGTTGGAACCTTACACTGCTGTTCATAAGGCTTACGTTTGGTATAAGAAATTAGAAATTCATCTTTTCCATTTGGCAACTTTTAATGCTTTTGTTGTGTTCAAGAATAGTTCTCCAGAGTCAAGGATAACATTTGTGAAATTTCAGGAGTCTGTCGTAGCGAGCCTTGTTGTGGTGGAACAGACAAGAGTTCCTAGAGAAGCAGTGGTGGAGGATGTGGCTAGATTGAAAGATCGCTACTTTGCTTGCTACATTGCTCAGCACATTCCACCCATGCCCAAAAAAGACTTTCCCTCTAAGAAATATAGGGGAATATTTATACTCCCTTTGCGCCGAATTTGCGTCGTTTTTTTCGACGCAAAACGAACTCCATATTTATACTTTGGCGTTAGACGCGTCTAGCGCCAAAGTTCATGGAGTTAGCGTCATTTTTTTGCGTGAACACCTTCCTTGCGTTAATGAGATGCAAGGTAGGCGTTCCCGTCTTAAAAAATGACTGCGATGCATATGCGTCGTATTTATACTCCCGGGCAAAAATGACGCCCGGGAGTGGGCGGGACTAAAAAACCCGCATTTGCGCCGGATTTTAGCGCCTGGGTCAGGGCAGGCGTTAAGGGACCTGTGGGCTCAGATTGAGCCCAGAGGTGCCCTCCCAAGCCCCCAGGGACACCCCCTGCCACCCTTGCCCACCCCAGGAGGACACCCAAGGATGGAGGGATCCATCCCAGGGAAGAAAAGGTAAGTTGTGGTAAGTATTTTTTTTTAAAAAAAATTGTGGCATAGGGGGGCCTGATTTGTGCCCCCCTACATGCCACTATGCCCAATGACCATGCCCAGGGGACAGAAGTCCCCTGGGCATGGCCATTGAGCAAGGGGGCATGACTCCTGTCTTTGCTAAGACAGGAGTCATGTTAATGGCGTCTGGGCGCCAAAAACAAATGGCGCAAATCGGGTTAAGATGATTTTTTTGCCTCAGCCTGACTTGCCCCATTTTTGGACGCCCAAACGCCATTTTTTCCTACGCCGGCGCTGCCTGGTTTACGTGTTTTTTTTTCACGCACACCAGGCAGCGCCGGTCGGCTAACGCCGGCTAATGCCATTCAATAAATACGGCGCCCGCATGGCGCTTCAGAATGGCGTTAGCCGGCGCTCATTTTTTTGGCGCAAAACTGCGTTAGCGCAGTTTTGCGTCAAAAAGTATAAATATGGCCTGTAGAGTCTGTGCTCGAAGAGGTATCTGGAGGGAGACTCGGATGTACTGCCCCGATGGTCCTTCAAAGCCTTGGCTGTGTGTGTGTGACTGTTTCAGGAGTCCACACCCAAGACAATTATTGGGAACTACAGTGAGCGTAAACTGCCTGTTTTATATTTTCATATGTTCAGTTTCACGGTTTCACGGTTGGTATTACTGTCATGTATTTAGTTAGAGTTTTTGTGTTTGTAGTTTGTACTTATTTATAATTAGTGGTTTCTTTGTTGTTTAAAATTTAAAAAAAGTGATGGTGGTGTGTGTGGGGTGGCGCTTGGCTGGCTGTGTGTGTGGAGTGGCGCTTGGCTGGCAGTGTAAATAGTGACTTATGTTTGGCCACTACAACACACTACGAGCCAAACACTAATCCACATACTTCCTTCAGCTGGTGTGATTGCTTTGTCAGGTATGTGGGTGTATGAAAGTGATGGGCCCTTGAATGGCACTGTCTGTTGATGTTAGTGTTGTAATGTGCTGGGCCCGCGGCGTGAATGGTCTTGTGCATGTCACGTATGAAAGGTGTGTGAATGGACTGTAAAGCGGTTGGTGCCTTGTTGCGGGTTTACAGCTCACAAGATGAGAGTCATTGGTTCAGTTATTAACAGTGCATTTCATTTTTGCGAAATCTCTTGTTAATAAAATTTGATCTACTGAACCATCACTCACCCTCGTGCCAAATCCAACCAGTATGTGTGGTAAAAATGAAAAAACCTGCTCCACTATAATCAGGCATCGAAGCACACCCGTGACATGCTAGGTGTCTCGGGTGGGACCCTGATGAAGCATGCCACCAACTAGGTTGGTGGGTGAGGGGTCTAGTTAACATAACTTAAGTGTGTTTCTTTTCACAATTTTAGTGTTTGGAACATCACAGAAGGACGTGGTCTATTACAAACCTACTTGTTTTTGCTGGAGGGGCATCTGCGTTTTTGGTCCCGGGTGCGGTGGTCATCTAGGGAAGCCTACCAAACCCAGACATTTTTCAGAAATAGACACCCGGTGGAGTCCTGGGAGGTGTGGCTTGCATGGATCCCCCAACATTTTCTTACCCATGCCCCCTGCAAAGCTCAAAATTTGCTTAAAAAAGCATATATTTTTCTCACTTTTATTTGTAGGATCACCGTACCGGCACAAATTTCCTACCACCCAGCATTCCCCTCAGTCTCCAAAGTAAAATGATACCTCATTGGTGTGGGTCGCCAAAGCAAAGTCAGCCTAAAAATGTATTTAAAAAATAATTGTGCTTATCAACTCGCTGTGCTATCCCCTCATTCTCTACACGTTTTGGCCTTTTCCTTTTGCAGGCACCTGGGCCACCCACACAAGTGAGGTATAATTTTTATCGGCAGCCCAAGGAGAACACTTGGTGGTAGGAACTTTGTACCGGCACTGTGATCCTACAAAGAAAAGTAGCTATATTAAAGGTTTGCAGAGGAGTCTGGGTAAGAAAATGTTGGGAGATCCACACAAGCCACTCCCTTGAACCCTCCAGGTGTCTAGTTTTCAAAAATATCTGGGTTTGGTAGGTTTCCATAGATGACCGACGCACTTGGGACCAAAAACGCAGCAAAACCCCCATCAAAAACATGTAGTTTTGTAATAGATCATTTTGATGGGTCCACGTTGTGTTTTGGGGCATTTACTAATGCCGACACTGGGTCTACCCACACAAGTGAGGTACCATTTTTATCGGGAGACCTGAGGGAATGCTGGGTATAAGGAAGTTTGTGGCTTCCCTCAGAGTCCAGAACTTTCCATCAACGAAAAGTATTTTTTTGCCAAATTTTGAGGTTTGCAAAGGATTCTGGGTAAGAGAACCTAGCGATGGCCCCACAAGTCACCCCATTCTGAATTCCCCAACGTGTCTAGTTTTAAAAAATGTATAGGTTTGCTAGGTTTCCCTGGGTGCCGGCTGAGCTGGAGGCAAAAATCCACAGCTAGGCACTTGCAAACAAACAGGTCAGTTTTCTTTGGGAAAATGTGATGTGTCTGTGTTGTGTTTTGGGGCATTTCCTGTCACGGGCACTAGGCCTACCCACAAAAGTGAGGTACCATTTTTATGGGGAGACTTGGGGGAATGCTGGTTGGAATGAAATGTGTGGCTCCTCTCAGATTCCAGAACTTTCTATCACCGAAATGTGAGGTAAAAGTAATTTATTTGCCAAATTCTGAGGTTTGTTAAAGGACTGTGGGTAACAGAACCTGGTGAACTAGAGGCCAAAATCCACAGCTAGGCACTTTTCAAAAAACACGTCAGATTTCAATGTAAAAATGTGATGTGTCCATATTGCACTTCCGGTAGCGGGCATTAGGCCTACCCATGCAAGTAAGTTACCATTTTTATCAGGAGACTCAATCAATCAATCAAACAAATTTCTTAAGCGCACTACTCACCCGGTAGGGTCTCAAGGTGCTGGGGGGGGTTACTGCTCAAAAAGCCATGTTTTGAGGTGCTTTCTGAAGGTTAGGAGGTCCTGGGTCTTGCGTAGGTTGGTAAGTTTCAGATCTTGGCGGCGAGGTGGGAGAAGGATCTGCCGCCGGAAGTGGTGCGTTGGATGCGGGGGAGTGTAGTGAGGTCGGCAGAGTGGAGCTGTCGAGTTGGTTTGTGGAAGTTGATTCGTTCGTTTAGATAGGATGGTCCAGTGTTGTGGAGGGCTCTGTGTGAGCGTGGACAAGGATTTTGAAGATTATCCTTTTGTTGATGGGCAGCCAGTGTAGGGATCTGAGGTGGGCGGAGATGTGTTCGTGGCGGGGGAGGTTGAGGATGAGACGTGCGGCTGCGTTCTGGATTCGCTGGAGTTTTCTCTGAAGCTTGGCTGTGGTCCCTGCGTAGAGGGCGTTGCCGTAGTCCAGTCTGCTGCTTATGAGGGCGTGAGTGACCAATCTTCTTGTTTCTAAAGGAATCCATTTGAAAGTCTTGCGTAGCATGCGAAGGGTGTTGAAGCAGGAGGATGATATGGCGTTGATTTGTTGAGTCATGGAGAGAGATGAGTCCAGTATGATGCCAAGATTGCATGCGTGGGTGGTGGGTGTTGTGGCTGGTCCAAGGGTGGTGGGCCACCAAGAGTCGTTCCATGCTGTGTTGTTGGGGCTGAAGAGGATGATCTCTGTTTTTTCTGAGTGCAATTTGAGGTGGCTTGCTGTCATCCAGTTAGCGATGGCGAGGGGTCCGGCGTGTAGGTTATTCTTGGCAGTAGATGGGTTCATCGTGAGGGAGATGATGAGCTGGGTGTCGATACCGTATGAAATGATGGTGAGGCCATGGGGGCAGATGATGTTGGCGAGAGGAGCCATGTAGATATAGAAATGGGTGGGGCTGAGGGAGGATCTTTGGGCGACCCCACAGATGGTCTTGGTGGCTGTCGACCGGAAAGGAGGGAGGTGAACTTTTTGGGTTCTTTCGGTGAGGAATGAGGTGAGCCAGGCCATGGCTTTGTGGCGAATTCCAACATCGAAGAGGCGTGTGCGGAGGGTTTGGTGGCATAAGGTGTCAAAAGCTGCAGAGAGATCTAGGAGGATGAGGGCGATGGTCTCGCCCTTGTCCAGTCTGGTCCTGATGTCGTCTGTACAGGTGATGAGGGTGGTCTTGGTGCTGTGGTTTTTGCGGAATCCAGACTGGGAGACGTTGAGAATGTTGTTGTCTTCTAGGAAGCAAGACAGTTGTATGTTTACTATCTTCTCTATGACCTTTGCGGGGAAGGGGAGTAGAGAGATGGGTCAGTAGTTTGTGAGGTCTTCAGGGTTTGCTTTGGGTTTTTTGAGAAGAGCGTTGACTTTGGCGTGTTTCCAAATATCTGGGAAGGTTGCGGTCTCAAAGGAACTGTTGATGACTGCCTGGAGCTTGAGAGCGATGATTTGGCTGGCCTTGTTGAAGATGTGGTGGGGGCAAGGGTCTGTTGGGGAGCCTGAGTGGATGGAGCTGATGGTATTGCCGATTTCTTTGTCCCTGGTGGGGGTCCAGGTGTTCAGTAGGATGGTGCGGCAGGGTGTTGTGGTGTTGGTTGTGTCGGTGGTGGTGCTGGTGGGTGATGATGATGTGTATGTCTGCGATCTTGCGGTGGAAGTAGTTGGAGAGGGAGTTGCAGAGATCTTGGGAGTGTGGAGGGTCGATGGTGCAGGATTTGGGTTTTGGTGAGTTCTTTGATGATAGCAAAAAGTTGCTTGCTGTTGTATGTGTTGTTGTCTATGCATTCTTTGTAGAAGGATCGTTTGGAGGTCCGGATGAGTTGGTGATGTTTGGGCATGGCTGATTTGATGGCGGAGAAGTTGCTCATTGAGGGTTCTTGGCGCCAGGCTTTCTCAATTTTTCAGCATTCTTGTTTGGAAGACGGAAGTTCTGTGGTAAACCAGGGGGCGGTCTTGATGGTGCAGGTGTTGTTGTTTATTTTTAATGGGGCGAGGGAGTCTGCGCATGTTTCTAGCCATCGTGGGAGGTTGAGGGCGGCAGCGTTGGGGTCATTTGTACTGGGAGGAGGGGCTTGTGCGAGGTTAGAGATTAGTTGTTCTTTGCAGATCTTGTTCCACTTGCGGTAGGGAGTAGGATGTTGTTGGTGGTGGGTGGGGGGGTTTCAGGAAAGAGAAATGGATGCAGTGATGGTCAGTCCAGTGGAGTTCGGTGGTGTGAGTGAAGGCGATGTGGCTGCTGGAGGTGAAGATGGCGTCTAGCGTGTGTCCGGCTGAGTGGATGGGTGAGGTGACCAGTTGCTTGAAGCCGAGGTTTGTGAGGTTGTCTAGCAGGGCCGTGGAGTTGCAGTCGTGGGTGCTTTCCAGGTGAAAGTTAAGGTCACCAAGGAGTAGGTAGTCTGTGGAGGTGAGGGCATAGGAGCTGATAGTGTCAGCGATGGTGTCACAGAATGGGGGACGGGGTCCTGGTGGTCTGTTGATGAGGGTTCCTCTTAGGGTGGTTTTGGCGTTGATGTGTACCTGAAAGTGTAGGTGCTCTGCGTTGTCTAGGGTGTCGTTGTGTTGGTGGAAATCTTGATGGAGTTTTTGTGTATTATGGCGATTCCTCCTCCTGGTTTGTTGGTGCGGTCTCTACAGGTGATTTTGTATCCTTCTGGGATGGCTATGGCGATGTCGGGTGCTGATGAGGAGTTCATCCATGTTTCAGTGAGTAAGGCGATGTCGGGAGAGTTTGTGGTGAGTAGGTCCCAAAGCTCGATGGCGTGCTTGTGGACAGAGCGGGTGTTAAGGAGGATGCAGTTGAGGTGATTGGGGGGCTTGCTGTTGTTGTGGTGCTTGTTGGTGTTGGTATGAGTGCAAGAGAAGTGGCAAGAGTGGCATGTGAAAGGTCTGTGTGTGTGTCTAGGGTTGGCCTGGGCGCAGGCGGTGTGCCGGCTGGGGTTGAGAGCAAGGAGCTCTGTGGAGGAGTAGTGGAACATGGGGAGGCTGGAGGAGCGTGGACCAGGGGGACGGGCACTGGGCATGGTCCAGGCGCGGATGGGCGCAGACGGGCTTGCCTCTGGCACGCTGCCGCACAGCGGCCGCCATTAGTAAGGAGAGGTGGAAGGGAGGAGCAGCTGGGAGGTGCAAGGGAGTGGCCAATGGGGGCGCGAGGGGGGCCGGGGCTGCAGGGGACGCAGCGGCAGGGTCAGAACAAACCGGCAAGAGCCGGAAAAGGGAAAACGGGCACAATACGAAGTGGAGTAGAAAATGGGCACAAGTAAAGTTCAAAACTGTGTAATACGAAAAACAAATTGCAAAAAACGAAATACGATATACAAAAAATGAAAAAAACAAAATACACAGTACAAAGCAGATACGCCTAGCACTAGGCACCAGGGATGGGGTGCCAGCGGGTGCCTGCAGGTGGTGGAGGGCCTCGAACTTCTCTTTGGAGGGCCTCAAACTTCTCTTTGCAGCAATGGTGGGGTCAGGGGCATGGAGGCAGGGTGGTGGAGCCGAGTGTACTCCTGGCCCAAAACAGGTCAGGGGGTCACACTAGGCGCCGCGCAGCGGCCGCCATTAAGAAGGGGAGATGGGAGGGAGGAGCACCTGGGAGGCGGGAGGCAGGAAGGAGTGGCCAATGAGGGTGTGAGGGGGGCGGGCCGCAGGGGACGCTGCGGCAGGGTCAGAATAAACCGGCAAGAGCCAGAAAAGGGAAAACGGGCACAATAAGAAGTGGAGCAGAAAGTGGGCACAGGTAAGGTTCAAAACAGTCAATCAATCAATTTGTAAAGTGCGCTACATACCCGTGAGGGTTTCAAGGCGCTGGCGGGGGGGATGGAGGGTGCTGCTACTGCTCGAAGAGCCAAGTCTTGAGGAGTTTTCTGAAGGAAAGAAGGTCCTGGGTCTGTCGTAGATCCGGCGGGAGGGTGTTCCAGGTCATGGCGGCGAGGTACGAGAATGATCTGCCGCCGGAAGATTTGCATCGGATGCGGGGGATGGAGGCGAGGGCGAGGTTAGCAGAGCGGAGAAGCCGGGTGGGGGTGTAGAAGCTGAGTCTGTTGTTCAGGTATGATGGTCCAGTGTTGTGGAGTGCCTTGTGTGCGTGGGTGAGGAGCTTGAAGGTAATCCTCTTGTTGACGGGGAGCCAGTGAAGGTCTCTTAGGTGGGGGGTGATGTGGCAGTGGCGAGGGATGTTGAGGATGAGTCAGGCGGAGGCGTTTTGGATGAGTTGGAGGCGTTGGAGAAGTTTGGATGAGATACTGGTGTAGAGGGCGTTGCCGTAGTCGAGTCTGCTGCTGACGAGGGCCTGGGTTACTGTTTTTCTTGTTTCTGTTGGGACCCATTTGTAAACTCTGTGAAGCATGCAGAGGGTGTTGTAGCAGGAGGAGGAGATGGCGCCGACCTGCTTTGACATGGAGAGTGAGGAGTCGAGGGTGAAGCCGAGGTTTTGTGCGCTGTCGGTGGGTGTCGATGGGGGACCTAGCGTGGACGGCCACCATGAGTTGTCCCAGGCGGAGGGGGTGTGCCCAAAGATGAGGACCTCTGTTTTGTCCGAGTTCAGTTTTAGCCGGCTGTCTCTCATCCAGTCGTCGATGGCTTTTAGTCCCTCGTGGAGGTTGGTTTTGGCGGTGTGCAGGTCCTTGGTGAGGGAGAGGATGAGTTGGGTGTCATCGGCGTAGGAGATGATGTTGAGGTTGTGCTGGCAGGCCACTTGTGCGAGGGGGGCCATGTAGATGTTGAACAGTGGAAGTTTTTCAGGTCCTTTGCGTCCGCCTTTGGTTTCTTGAGAAGGGCGTTGATTTTGGCGTGTTTCCAGCTTTCCGGGAATCTTGCAGTTTGGAAGGAGATGTTGATGGCTTTCCGTAGGTGTGGTGCGATGGCTGTGTCTGCTTTGTTGAAGATGTGGTGTGGGCAGGTGTCTGATGGTGATCCGGAGTGGATGGAGTTCATGGTCTTGCGGGTATCGTTGTCGCTGATGTTGGTCCAGGAGGTCAGTCGGCTGTAGCGGGTGGAGTTCGTGGTGGGTGGGGAGTTGAAGCTGTTGTGGATGTCCATGATTTTTTGGTGGAAGGCGGTTGCTAGGGCGTCGCATAGTTCTTGGGAGGGGGTGATGTCGTTGACGGTGGCGTTTGAGTTGGAGAGTTCTTTTACGATGCTGAAAAGTTCTTTGCAGTCGTGGGCATTGTTTTCTAGGCGGGTTTTGAAGGAGGATCTTTTTGCTAGCCTGATGAGTTGGTGGTGTTTGCGTGTGGCATCCTTGAGTGCCGTGTTGTTGTCTAGAGTTCGTTCGAGTAGCCATATTTGCTTGAGTTTTCGGCAGTGGCGTTTGGAGGCTTGGAGGTCGTCGGTGAACCAGGTGGCTTTTTTGTTGATGTGGTTGTTGGAGGGTTTTCTGAGTGGAGCAAGGCGGTCGGCGCAGTCATTGATCCATAGCTTGAGGTTGTGTGCCGCAATGTCGGGGTCGATGGGTGGTTTCTGGGCTAGGGCGTTGGTTAGTTGAAATTCGGTGACTTTGCCCCATTGAAGGTGTGGTGGTTGTTCGGTGAGGTGGTGTTCTGTCTGTTTCTTGAAGGTGAAGTGGGTGCAGTGGTGGTCGGTCCAGTAGAGTTCGGTGGTATGGTTGAAGGTGACGTGGTTGCTTGTGGAGAAGATGGGGTCAAGGGTGTGACCAGCTGTGTGGGTGGGTGTGTTGACAAGCTGTGTGAAGCCGAGGTTGGCGAGGTTTTCGGTCAGGGTGGTGGAGTTGGTGTCATTGTTGTTTTCGAGGTGAAAGTTCAGGTCCTCGAGGAGGATATAGTCCATGGAGGCGAGTGCGTGGGTGCTGGCCAGGTCGGCGATGGCGTTGCTGAAAGGTGCCCTGGGGGTCTATAGATGAGTGTTCCTCTGAGCGTGGTGTGGGGGTCGGTGCGGACTTGGAAGTGAAGTAGTTCGGCGGTGCTGAAGGAATAGTCCAGGGTGGTTTTGACTTCGAGGGTGGCTTTGTGGACGATGGCTATGCCTCCTCCGATTCTGTTGATGCGGTCTCGGCGCGCGACTTTGTATCCGTTCGGGATGGCTATGGCGATGTCGTGTGCTAAGGAGTCGTTCCACCAAGTGCGGGGGAACACAGAATAGAAGAACAAGTGTTATTGCCCCTTGTCTTTCTCTACATTTTTTCCTTCCAAATGTAAGACAGTGTGTAAAAAATACATCTATTTGAGAAATGACCTGTAATTCACATGCTAGTATGGGGACCCCGGAATTCAGAGATGTGCAAATAACCACTGCTTCTCAACACCTTATCTTGTGCCCATTTTGGAAATACAAAGGTTTCCTAGGTACCTATTTTTCACTCTTTATATTTCACCAAATTAATATTTGTTTTCCTGGTATACAGTGAAAACCCACTGCAAGGTGCAGCTCCGTTATTGGCTCGGGGTACCTAGGGTTCTTGATGAAGCTGCAAGCCATATATATCCCCGCAACCAGGAGAGTCCAGCAGATGTAACGGTATATTGCTTTAAAAAATCTGCCATAGATGGAAAAAGTTATAGAAGAAAACGTGGACAGAAATGGCTCTTTTTCACCTCATTTACAATATTTTTTAATTTAGCTGTTACTTTCTGTAGGAAAACCTTGAAGAATCTACACAAATGACCTCTTGCTGAATTTAAAATGTTGTCTACTTATCAGAAATGTTGAGCTGTCCGGGATCCCCCATTGGTTTCACACCCATTTCTGTCACTAACTGGAAGAAGGCTGAAAGCAGAAAAAATTGTATAAATGGGGTATGTCCCAGTAAATGCCAAAATTGTGTTGAAAAATGTGGTTTTCTGATTCAAGTCTGCCTGTTCCTGAAGGCTGGGAAGATGGTGATTTTAGTACTGCAAACCATTTGTTGATGCCATTTTCAGAGAAAAACACATGCTATCTTCTGTAGCCCTTTTTTCCAATTTTTCTGAGAAAAAAAAACGAAATTGGATCTGTAATTTGGATAATTTTTTGGTCTCCTCCAGTGGAACCCACAAACTCTGGGTACCTCCAGAATCTCTATGATGTTGGAAAAAAAGGACGCAAATTTGACGTGGATAGCTTATGTGGACAAAACTTTATGAGGGCCTAGGCGCAAACTGCCCCGAATAGCCAAAAAAAGGCTTGGCACAGGAGGGGGAAAATGCCTGGCAGTGAAGGGGTTAAACAGCATACACAAGCTTTGGGAAAACACTACCCACGGATGCCAAGCCAAATAACGGTAACAAGTACTTATAAGCTGGGAATGGTGCAAAAAAAGTGATGAAAGATTGAGAGTTGGACTCAAGTGCACCCTGATGCTACGCTGCTTTCAGGTCTGCTATCATGGAATACTTAGCATCGCCTAGCATGAATAGCATTTCCTGTATTTTAGGTAGCGAATGACACTCAATTACAATCTTCTTGCTGTGAGAGCACAAATCTACAGAATATCTTTTTTGACCCCTTTCTTTTTTGCATTAACAACAGCAGAAATCTATTCCACCACATTGACGGGCTTAATAATCCCTTGCACACACAATTTATCCTGTGATCTGAATTCACCTCTGATACTGACAGGCACATTACTCACCTCATGTGTAACAGAAATAGCACCCTCCTTCAAAACAATTTTGTGCTCAAACCATTTCATGCAACCATTTTTTGTCTGTTAAGACGTCACCAAACTTGCTCAAAATATCACTCACACTTGCATCCATCCCACTGTCAAGATCAGGGATATTAGGAGGCACAAAATCAATAAGAGCAGTAGATAGGCAGGCAGGGAAAGAATAGGAAGAAGCAACATTGGAGGACTTGGAGAGCTGGTCACCATTATGACGACTGGGGCTCAATGGTGTCAGGCATGCCTTTCAAATAAAAAAAAACACTAATAGACCAATTAGAAGGAAGCCCCAAAGGAAGGAAGAAGCTTCTAGGGAAATTCAAGAATTATCAGAAACATATCAGTTGCCCTGCAACTGCTTAGTTGTGCGGCTGTCGGAGTCATGATTCTCACCCACTATTTACTCCTTGACTACACTTTTGTTTGTTTCCTCCCTTCCTTTCCTTGTTTCCTCGCCCCTTTACAGTTGTCTAACTTGTTTGACTCACTCTCTACTATATCTCTTGTCTAACTGTACCAGTTATGTGATGGACATACCTCGATGGCATGTTCCTCTGGTGCGTCCTACCATAACATTCCTTTTGTCTCAACAGTAAGTCATCTTAGACAGAAACAGTTGTATTTATAGAAAGCAGAGGTGGACCGGAGTGACATGCCATGTGGAAGTTTACAAAGAGAGGCAATTATTTTAGTGCTGTTGATAGATTATGAGGATTACTTATTAATGTTCAACTGGGTAAATATCGAAACTTCACAGGTTAAGATATGTTACATTTAGGTTACTGATTTTATCATCCAATAGGATTCCAAAAATGTTACTTCCTGTTTACGTTTCTTATGTTGTTCCTGGGCTATGACAATTAATTGTTTTATCATGTTATTCGATACCTGCCTGAGACTGTCTTCCCATCTTTTAACTTTTTGGGGTCCCTAGTGTCTGCTGAGGGAAAGATCAGTATTCAGGGACCCCTTGGAATCTACCTTTTTATAAGTATTTCTTTAAGGATGATGATTCCTAGCATTCAGTTGTTTCTTTTTAAATCGCTTATCCAAAGCTTGGAATGTAGATTTAGAATAGGAAGAGATTTGATTTGTGATTGTTATGAGTATCTTTGCCGTATGCATCGCATACCTCATCTATGTAATTTGATTGTTTTTCTCTGCTGGATTTAAATTCTGCCATTTGTTGATTAGTATACTGCTTTTTAAAATGTATAGATAGGGGAAAGATAGGGAACACCTCTGAAAAATTGCTTTAAAAGTGAAAGGGTTGTAAGCTTCAGCCCTCTTTTCTGTAATTCTCTGTTCTATTTTTCTAAGTGGTTTGTGAATACATCCTACTAGGTCAACGCCCAAGAACTTAAAAATATATTGAGTGTGTACATGAGGGATGCATTTACCACTTGACATACATCACACAATATCTAATTCCACAGATGTATGTTCATTTATATTTTTCCAAATTTCCAAAAAGGTTTGTATAATACAACATACACATCAATTCAAAAAACGTGATCACAAACAAAATATATTATTTGCAGTTTTCATCTAGTGTAAGACTTTATTCCAGATGTCACAAACTGTTTGGACAAAGCTCGAAGAGTTCCAGGCCTCCTGGGTACTTGCTAATGGGATACAAGTTCCAAAGTCCTGTCTCTATTTTATTTAGCTTTGACCAATTGCTTGTTACTTCCTGTTTCCATTGGAATTGTAGTTTGGATAAAAAAGTGATTTTGTTAAATAAACAAAACGTGATCAAACAAAGTGCTGTGATATTTTAAAACGACTGATGTACATTCTAGGGAGAAACCTACTATTCGTTACGTGATTTGTGTACATTAAACACTTATATTAACATGATTGTCTATGAAATTCATTCTTTGAAACTATTTCAATCCTCACAGTGCATATGCGTTCAAGTGCCCGCTGGATCCTGTAGTTATTCAAACCATACATGTATTTCTTATAAAATCCACAAATCTAACTGGTTTCATTCAACATGTCTGACCATTACTGTTTAAGCTCTGTCCGTACTGTTTACATGAACATGTTAATTTTTAATACCAATGATTTTTCTGTCCAAAGTGCTTTTATTTGGCCCTCTAGTGGACTGATTTCAGATGTTGCTGATACTGTGCTGCACCTTCATCGGTTGATATTTTATTAAATTTCGATCTCTCTATTTGAACATCATTTAGAGTTCCTCTTCCAAGAGATACACATGTAAAATAAAGTGAATGTAAGTGTTTGAGTGCTTATGAGTGAGGCAATTTTTTTTTGTTCCAGTATTTCCTCTCGGATTTCTAAACTCTTAACCATGTTCTTTTTAGTAAACTAGTCTTTTTTTAACCCTTGCTGTTGGAATGATTTCCTTGGATGCTATCTTTACATTTGTTGTTATATTTCTGGGTGATGCTATATTCAGTTTATATCACATGCTATGTAGATTTCAAATCCTTTCATTCAAATCAAATTATTTGATTTTTTTCTATTGCATCACCTCTCAGTAATTTATATTGCATAATTATTGCTGATTGTTTTCCTGTTCCTTCCTATCCTATATGTCTCTATATTTGTAGGTGGACATATAACCCCCCATCCTGGTTAAGCCCATGTGGTGTTAATGTGCGTAATGATAAAATGAAGTGAGATTCTTTTTATCGCAGGTTTCATTCTTTATCACCTCCTCTTTCCATCTTTTCCACTCTGACTATACCATAAAACTTCAGTTTAGACCAATCGCTTTGATGTTGTTGCTCCATGTGGCTAGCGCATTAAGTCTATCCTTGTTTTTCATAGCCCGTACATGTTCCAGGATTCGTTTCTTTAGTTTACAATTAATGCTTCCAACATATTGCAAGCCACATGGACATTCAATCACATAAACCACATATTGGCTTTTGCATGTTATCTTTTGTCTGATATTTAGTTTTTGAGTATTTTGCTGTGATGAATTCTTGTTTTTTTGATCGCAATTGCACACAATTTGCACAGTTTGCTCTTCCAAAAACCTGGATGTTTTAACCAGTTTTCTTTTTTGTTGTGAAATGGGTCTGCACTAGTTTGTCTTCTAAATTTTAGGCTCTTCTGTACCTTATTTACAGGTGACTGCCCATTATGTTGGCAACCGTTGGGTCGTGTTGCAGCAAGACCCAATGATTTCTCAGAATTTGGCCTAGTTGTTTTGCTTCCACTGAATAGGTTGTGATTAAACTTATGGTGCCTGTGTCCTTCTTGTTCTTTTTCTCATATAGGATTTGCATTCTATTTATTTTCTTAATTCTGGTCAGTCCCATCTTTATTGCATGTCTTGGGTACTTTCTTGATTCAGATCATTTGATGGTCTCCCTATTATGTTTTTCCATTTCATTTTCTCTTGAATGATTCCTTTTGATCCTCATGAGCTCTCAAAGGGGATGCTCTATTTTAGACTTTGTTGATGAGAGCTAACTGCGTGCAATACAATATTTGTGTCTGTGAGGGAGGATACACTGCTTGATATATCTGCTTTGGCCTGCTCCAGCTGGTCTTGTTGTTTTAGAGTGTTGTACCTTCTTGCAAATGTGAATATTTGCCTCTCCTCATAATCTGATTTGTCTCTCTGAAACTTGGTTTTTTTTCTGAATCTCACATCCTCTTTATGTTTCTCTATTCTCTGGTAGCTAGAATGCTAATTGTTAACTCCTAAATGAAAATCAAAAAAAGACTCAAAAGAAACTTCAAACTGAAAAGTACATTGAAAAATAAAAACTCACCATTGGCCAAAATAAATCTGACGCCAAATCTAGACATGATTCACCTCGACATCAAAAAAGAAAGAACGATGAAAGCAAAAATTAGCACATAGATGAAGAAATAAAAGATGATATTATACTCCAAATGCCACATGGACAAGAGAGGTATTCCTTACTAAATCACTAAGGAACTTCAGTCTAAGGCACTGCTATTAGGAAATAGCATTTGCCATTATTATTCTGAACCCTTATGTGCAAATGAAATTAATGCTCAGGTGCATTCCTTTTTGCAACAAATTTGCTTAACAGAGCCCCAGGCCTACAGAGGTGACTTCAACAGTCACCTCATATTTAGCTCAGACACAGAAGGCTACATGGTGGGCGGATTAATAATATCTCTTGTTTGAAAGCATTCAGTTGTCTTTCTTTCAAAAAACAATCTTGCCCTTTTCTTTAGAACTACTCTAAGAGGTTCAACAACCATGGCATAGTCATGAACAAACCTACTACAATGTTAAATAAGTCCAAATGTTAATGAAAGCATCCTTATCCTTCAGTTTTGCTCCTTTGATTTCTGACAGCATATAACAAAGGCATGAATATGTGTCCTAAATACTCCAAAGTGTGTCAAGAACTTAAATTACCTTTACTTACAGCCATACCTCTATCCCTGAGGATGCTTAACATACAAGCCAACCTAGTGCTATTTTGTGTCTTCAAATAGTTTCCGGACACCGACGAAGTTGAACAAAAGGGACTTATTCAAAAGGACACACAAGGACAGCACACAACATTCCCTGATTACTTTTTACAGCCTCCCACAGCAACTGTAAGAGCCTGCAACTTTCACCAAGATAAGACAATGCTAAGATTCTAAAGTTAAAGGGACAATGCAAAAGTGAGTAGAGCAATATATATGTATACATAGACATGAAAACATAGCACACATCTCCCCGTCCATAAACTAAAAGAAGAAAAGTGAAAAGAGGTGAAATGAACCACTTCAAACTTTCCTACATGAGAGTTCAGAGACAACATGCTGTAACAAACTGAAAACCAGAAAGACGTTTAATGATTACACTAAAAAAATGCATGCTTACTCAAAATATAATCCTGCAAATATCTAGGTGCACAAACCTGTCATCTCCTACTCCCAACAACCCAGTCAGGCACACCATGCCCTTAATTTCCACCCTCACTTCAACATCCCTCACAGAATTCACCTAAGCCTCAACACCCCTCTCGTAACTGCCCTAAGCATCAACCTTCTCTACACATTCAAAATTGGGCATCCCTGAACCTTGATTACGACCTGTACCAACCCCACCAACATCTCCAAGCCACCAGTAATCCAATCCTGCCAAACAATGACCATCTCTTTACTGCTGATCATTAACAGTGGTTTCCTTACTCCCAATATCAACCTTATTTCTGACCAGAGCATACTCCATCACTTTCCATTCCCCACCATTATTGCATGCTTAGAAACTTTTACTACACATGCACTGGGAAAACAATTTATAATTGCCTTTCTAAGAACTCACAGGTCTCTTAAGCCTCACTAGATCACCCACCTGAAACAGTACCTATCTCACCTTGTTCATGGCATCGTATTTTTTTTTACCTTTCAAACCAACAGTGCCCTCAAAATCACTGGTGGAATTAACAAATTCCCTCTCAAAATCAATTCTCTCTCCATAGACAATTCATCTTTTAGTTTAAGATACATCTTGATTCCCCCTTCCACATTTCTTTCAAGCAGCCAACCCTTGACATACATTTTATAAGTGTGATTTGACATTTGTCTCTTTCTGAACACTGCACCCACTCCTTGAGTGTAATAGAAACACCACTGACAGTAATTCCACCAACCTTTCCCTTATACATTCAACGTAATCTCCAATTTGGTCTCCAAACAAACCTTCTAGAGAGCGCCTTGACAACAAAATTAGCTCTGAAATTCTTTCCTCCAGGAACATGCCTCACCTCCCAATTAAATTTATAAATTCTTGCTAACAATCTCACCAACCTTTGACTTGCCCTACTAAAGCATTTCTGAGATATCAAATACAGCAACTGCTTATGCTGGGTAAGCAATGAAAATTTCCTCCCCCACAAATAAGTGGAACAGTGTTTAATGGTCCACACATAAGCCAACGCCTTCCTCTCAATGGTGCTGTAATTCCTTTCAGATGCAGACAAACACCTTGAAGCAAAAGCAACCATACATTTTTTCCTTTTAATCATTTGGGTGAGAAGTGCTCCAAGACCCACACCGATTGTATCCACAGTTATTATAGAATTCATATCAACTCTGAAAGCACTCAGAGAACAAATGCATTATTCTGCTCCATATCCCCCACGCATACTTTTTCCCTTTGCATAGAATTTTCTATAGCGGTCCTGTCTGTAAGGTAAAATTATATATAAATCGGGAGTAGTACACTGAAATTCCCCTAAAAGGACCTTACTTGATCTTTATCAAAAAAAGCTTAGGGCTTCTTTGTTAGCATCCACCAAATCTGCCTTAGGGTTGATTCCCTTCCCTGACAGCATATGCCCCTAATATTCCACTTCCCTCACAGAGAATAGAAATGTTTCCTTTATAACAGTGATACCATGGGCCATATTTATACTTTTTGACGCAAAACTGCGCTAACGCAGTTTTGCGCCCAAAAAATGAGCGCCGGCTAACGCCATTCTGAAGCGCCATGCGGGCGCCGTATTTATTGAATGGTGTTAGCCGACCGGCGCTGCCTGGTGTGCGTGAAAAAAAACGACGTAAACCAGGCAGCGCCGGCGTAGGGAAAAATGGCGTTTGGGTGTCCAAAAATGGAGCAAGTCAGGCTGAGGCAAAAAAATCGTCTTAACCCGATTTGCGCCATTTTTTTTTGGCGCCCAGACGCCATTAACATGACTCCTGTCTTAGCAAAGACAGGAGTCATGCCCCCTTGCCCAATGGCCATGCCCAGGGGACTTCTGTCCCCTGGGCATGGTCATTGGGCATAGTGGCATGTAGGGGGGCACAAATCAGGCCCCCCTATGCCACAAAAAATAATTAAAAAAAATACTTACCACAACTTACCTTTTCTTCCCTGGGATGGGTCCCTCCATCCTTGGGTGTCCTCCTGGGGTGGGCAAGGGTGGCAGGGGGTGTCCCTGGGGGCAGGGGAGGGCACCTCTAGGCTCAATCTGAGCCCACAGGTCCCTTAACCCCTGCCCGGACCCAGGCGTTAAAAAGAGGCGCAAATGCGGGGTTTTTTGCCACGCCCACTCCCGGGCGTCATTTTTGCCCGGGAGTATAAATACCACGCACATGCCTGGGAGTCATTTTTTAAGACGGGAACGCCTACCTTGCATATCATTAACGCAAGGAAGGTGTTCACGCCAAAAAATGACGCTAACTCCATGAACTTTGGCGCTAGACGGGTCTAACGCCAAAGTATAAATATGGAGTTAGTTTTGCGTCGAATTTGCAGCGAAAAAAACGACGCAAATTCGGCGCAAACGGAGTATAAATATGCCCCCATGACTTTTGTAACTTGCTCAACACTTTGCCCCAAACATTTGCATGACTGTCTTCATCATTTGTAAAAAACAGGATATCATCTGGATACGCCAACACATATGTTCTGTCATCAAACAAATGAAACATCAATTTTTGAAAATTTTATGGTGCTGAGGCCAAGCCGAATGGTATATGCAAGAACCTGCGTGCCACAATGGGGGTGCTAAAGGCAGTCAAGGATTTGGATTCATCACATAGTTCCACATGGCAGCAAGATGCTTTCAAGTTAATAGTGGAAAACACCTTAGCATGCCCTAATTGGGCCAACATTTCATGGATTTTAGAAAGCAGAAAGTAGACAGCCCAAATATTCTTTTTCAGTGACCTAAGGTCAATACACAACCTACCCTCTCCCTTTTTTTCTTTGCTACTACAATATGAGAAATCCATTAAAAAGATTTGGTTCAATAACTTTCTCCACATGTAGCATTTCCAAATGTTCCTTCAATTGACTACTGATGCTCAAAGGAACCTTCCCGATCTTGTGTAACAGGCACAGCATCTCCTTTCAGCACTATTTTATGTTTGTATCCTTGCACCAAACCTAATTTATCTTGGAACAAGGACTCATGCATCCAAAGTAATTGGTGTAAGGTAGTGTGGAGCAAAGTAGGGCATATCTACTAATAAAATGGGAAATTCTGTGCCACGTTAATACCACCTAATACCATCTCAAAGGCACCTTGATCCCTCCATCCGAGAATGTTATAACCCTTTTAGGCTACATATACTTTAGTATAAATAGATCTATTTTAATACGCAAACTTGTCAGGGAAATAACCCATCAAGTCTATAGAATGACCACCAAAAGCCACTTTGTGAATGTCTGGAGGAAGCATTTCAACTGAACTCCACTCTTTCAAGTACACCATGTTAGTAATTACGGTAATAAGAGAACCTGAATCAACTGTGATCTCCAACTTTATACCCCAACACCAATTTTATAAATGGGATCACCTCCTTTTAATTAATTTTGATAAGTATCAACTGTTATACTGTTATCATCTCCTATTATACTGTCCGTCTCCACATTAGTGCCCTTGGAAGAGTCTGATTATTGACATATACCACCTTTATTGTGTTTCTACACACCCTAGCAAAGTGTCATTTTTTCCTACATTCATCAAACAAGTCTTCCCTAGTACATTACAGATGTTAGCATTAGCCAAATGTGTATTCAACCCACATCTGAAGGAATTAGAACTTCAATTTGTAATTGTTTTTTCTACTTTCCTGAGGTCTGAATGACTGAAATATGTTCCACATCCATGAAGGTTTTGCAGTTACTTAATTCCTTCAATGCCATTACAGACCTTTCTATGCCTCTGGCTATCTCCAAAGTTCCCTTTATATTGAGACTGCGCAACAAAGCAACTTGTCTTGGTTGCTAATATCATAACAATTAACTACTTATGATCCTTTAGATAATCATCCAAATTCCCATCAAACTCACAGGTAGAAGCCAAACATGAAGTGCTGCTAGGAAATTGTCAACTGATTTATGGTGCAACTGTCTCCTTGAGAAAAATCTATGATGTTCAACAATTATGCTGGTTTCATATTTGAAATGGTTCTACAATCTGTTGACCACTTCAGTGTACACATACCATTCAATTCCTGATGTCTGAGTGGTAGATGTTCAAGAATTCTCTGCCCTTCTGATCCCAAACAGTTAAACTTGGAGTCATCAATAGCAATTAAATAACTGTGAACATTCTTGTACTATTGCTTCCACTTAAACTTGTAGACACCTGGCTCAAATAGAAAAGTAGTGGGAACAGTGGCACTTTGCATACCAAGGCTTTATTTGAATGGAATTATCATACGAAAACTAACCTGAAGCAAGTTTGTGTGATCTATAGCAAATCACGCACGACCACACTGCACAGGCCCAGCAATAGTCCATGAGCAAATCCACAATGAGGAGATGAGTGGGTGTTGTAGTGTAACCGTATTGTATATTATACAGTGTAGGTCATGAAGTTGTCAAAAACATTTAATAACTTCTGCAAGCCATTTGCGGTTCTTGCCATCAAGACCGCATCATCCGCATATAATAAACCCGTTAGAGGGTGGGAGCCAATTAAGGGGCATTCAGACTTCATCTCTACTAGCAACTTCTCTAGCCCATTCAAATATAAACAAAGAGGGTTTGCCATCCACTATAGTCACAGATAATGGGAAACAGTTTACTTCTCTTAAGTTTCAAAAGTTTCTTAGAGATAATGTAATTTACCATGACAAAACTTCACTTTATTCACCTACTATGAATGGTCTTGTGAAAAGATTTTTGAAACTGTAAGAGCAGCCTTTGCCATTAAGCTGGATGTTAGGGAGTTTGTTTTAGAAAAAATGTGGGCGTATCATTCTACTCCCAACCTTGGTACAGGGGTTTCCCCATTTTGTGTGCTTAAAGGTCTCATGGCTTGCACATCTCTCATGCCTTCCTAGATCAAGAAGGAATTACCCATATTAGATATCAAAGCTATGTTTGGGGAAGCTAAACAAATGTAGAGGAAAAAATAAAAGTGGGAAGCAAACAGATTACTGATAAATGAAGGCAAGAACAATCCAAGTTAACGATGGTGATTGTGTTAAAATCAAGCTCTTCCCTATCATGTAAAAAGGTGAATCTAAGTTTTCAGAGGGTTTTAAAGTTATCAGAATTGGTAAAACTAAGGTTAAACTAAACAATGGTTTATGGTGGAAAGACCAAACTGGCTAAAGTTATTAAAGGACTTTTAACTTATGACTCTTATGTAGATGAGAGTGATTTGCACTTTTCTTCACAGTTGCTTTCTTTTTCAGATTCTAAGGCCAAATTGCATATTGCCGAAGATGACCCTGGAGAAAGTTCAGGTATTAATGATTCTGAGGTCTATTTTGAGTTCATTGAACCCACTGCCTCAACTAGTTTAAAGGATATTTCTGTTCAAAACAAAGATGTTTCTGATTCTGATTTTCAAGTTATTGAACAAAATACTTCGTCTATGAGTTGTGATGGTTCGTCCTGCACAGGGGATCAGTTGTAGAAGGACTGTCGACATAGGAGAAAAAAATCGCAACACCTAAAAAATCTTTCTGATTTTATTTTTAGTTAAGCTTGCAATTGTTTTTCTACTTTGTTTTAATTATTTTCATAGTTTTTACAGTTGTATTATCCTTATTTATTTTATTTATGTAAAAGGGAGGAGATACGTTGTAGTGTAAACTTATTTTATGTCATACAGTGTATATTACTGTGTTACTTCTTGTTACATTACTGTTTAACTAAGCACAAGCTGTTTACTGGCCGTGCTTTGTGTTCTAACTTCTACTTGTTGGAATGTTTGAGTTTAATTTCCTGGCAGTTGGAGTCTATGCTCTGTCGTGATTAGTCGCACCCTCCACTGCCTGGGAGATTTCCTATAATAAAGCTTAACAGTTACCCTTAACTGTTGTTTGCTGTGAATGCCACAGTCGGGTTACAATGGGCTAAAATAGGATTAACTAGCAATCTGTGCTGAAGACAGTTAGGGGGTCATTCCGACCCTGGCGGTCCATGACCGCCAGGGCGGAGGGCAGCGGAAGCACCGCCAACAGGCTGGCGGTGCTTCCTGGGCTATTCGGACCGCCGCGGTCAGAAAAGGGGAACCGGCGGTTTCCCGCCGGTTTTCCCCTGGCCCAGGGAATCCTCCATGGCGGCGCTGCTTGCAGCGCCGCCACGGGGATTCCGACCCCCTTCCCGCCAGCCTGTTTCTGGCAGTTGTCACCGCCAGAACCAGGATGGCGGGAACGGGTGTCGTGGGGCCCCCTCACAGGGCCCCATACAGATTTTCACTGTCTGCTTAGCAGACAGTGAAAATCGCGACGGGTGCCACTGCACCCGTCGCACCCCTGCAACTCCACCGGCTCCATTCGGAGCCGGCTTCCTCGTTGCAGGGGCTTTCCCGCTGGGCCGGCGGGCCGCTTTTTGGCGGTCGCCCGCCGGCCCAGCGGGAAAGTTGGAATGGCCACCGCGGTCTTTTGACCGTGGGGCGGTCATTCGGCGGTAACCGAATGACCGCCTTAGTGTACTGTAAGCGTTACTTTGGCGTGGAGCGCAGACATCTTGCAGCATAGGAGGAACCGTCACAGGTAATAGTGCTGCTTGCACAAGGCTTTTGCTAAAGCGAAAGCCTGTAACACGTTCAGTGCCAAGGAGTGTACAAGAACTACTCACAAGAGTGAGGCCTCTGTCCAGCGCGAGTGCTTAACAGAAACATGCACTATGGGAAGCGCGTTTTATAGTAACGAGTAACAATACCCCAAAGGCTATCCAACATGATGGGCTAAAGTCATTAGGCAGAAATGACCAGTTCACCAGTTGTTCCCCAACACAACCAAATATACTCCAAACTAGAAAAGCAGGAAAACTTTCACAGTAGATCTTCATACGTGAAGTTCTTCTGTTCCTGGAGAAGAGATGTGGATCCCATCTTCATTGCTAAGTTATGTTGTGTCTTCAAATAGATTTCGGACAGTGGTGAAGTTCAACAAAAGGGATTTATTCAAAAGGGCACACAGAAGGATAGCACACAACATTCCATGATGACTGCTCCAGCTTCCCAGAGCTACTGTCAGAGCCTGGAGCTTTCACCAGGACAAGACAGAGCTAAGAGTCTAATCTTAAGGAGGCAATATAAACGCGAATACAGCAATACATTTGTTAATTCAAAACAAGAAAATATAAAAATTATGATCTCTTGTGGTGTTAGCATAAACAAGGATGTCATTCTGAAATGTTTGAACCCCACCTAGATCGGCAAACAAACATTCATCAGGTTCTGAAACTCAATGTGCACTGTTGCTAGGCCAAACAGCAGCCTCGGGTATTTGAATGTCCCAAGACGCTTTACTAAAGTGGTAAAATGCTGTGAATGAGGTAAAAGTGTCACTCGGTGGTATGCAGACCTCAGATTTAAGATGTTGAAGAACTTTCCTTTCCAATAGCTGCTAACATGGTGTGTATCTTAGGTAATGGTTGACAATCAAAATGTTGTTAAGTGCACTTATTTCTGCAAATAAACTTAAATCACCTGTTTTTTTTCTTCCTATAACAACAACGGAAGCCCACTCTGAAGAATATGTGGGTTCAATAATGCCATTGAGTCACAGCTGATCAAGTTTTTTTTTAAATCATAATCAATGCTCAGAGATTCTGGTGGAACTTGTGCACAAGAGGGATTGCTCTATCTTTCAATCTTATGCAAAGTGGCCAGACGTCAATCTGCTGTACTGCATCGTTGTCACTAAACCGCTGTTAGTACTGTATGCATCCCAGGCAGTGCTAAGTTGAGGGCTTTGATATCACTGGGGCGCGCTGAACATTGGAAGGGGGACTATGAGTCCCAGACTGCTCTAGGCCCCAGGAGGCGGCCATCTCACTGCACCAGCTGCCCCTAATCACCTCGCCAGCAGCGCTGTAAAGCACAAGGAGGACAACGCAGCACGGGGCGCGCGGGGTCAAGAACAGGCCCATCCATGCCAGTCGGAGCCAGAAGGAGGCTGGGCTGGACCACCCCTTCAACATCCATCATCAAGAACTTAGCAAATCAACAGTGGGTCCGCACTATGGCCCTCATTCTGACCCTGGCGGTTCCCTACCGCCAGGGCCAACGGGGGCGGGAGCACCGCCGACAGGCCGGCGGTGCTCCCTTGGTCATTCTGACCGCGGCGCTTTGGCCGCGGTCAGAACGGGAAAACCGTCGGTCTCCCGCCGGTTTTCCACTGACCCTTAGAATCCTCCAAGGCGGCGCAGCTCGCTGCGCTGCCGAGGGGATTCTGACCCCCCCTACCGCCATCCTGTTCATGGCGGGAAAGCCGCCATGAACAGGATGGCGGTAGGGGGGGTCGCGGGGCCCCTGGGGGCCCCTGCCGTGCCCATGCCCATGGCATGGGCACGGCAGGGGCCCCCTAACAGGGCCCAACTAGGCTTTTCAGTGTCTGCGATGCAGACACTGAAAAGCGCGACGGGTGTTGCTGCACCCGTCGCACGCCTTCCACTCCGCCGGCTCGATTCCGAGCCGGCTTCCTTGTGGAAGGCGCTTTCCCGCTGGGCCGGCGGGCGATCTGAATCAGATCGCCCGCCGGCCCAGCAGGAAAGTCAGAATACCCCTCGCGGTCAATTGACCGCGGGGCGGTATTCAGGCGGATTCCGACGGGCGGGCGGCAACCGCCGCCCGCCTAGGTCGGAATGACCACCTATATCCCACAGCAGTCCAGGAGGCAGAGGAAGCTGCATACCGCCTCCTGCGGCGACTGGAGGTGCACTGAATGATCTCTGCTTCCGGCAGTTGGGGGCCACAGAAGGGGCTGGGCTCACTTATTCGATTCTTATTTGCAATCTCATGAGCAGTGGGAAGTTTGCTAGGAGGTAAGTGCTTGAGCCTCTGGTTGGTGCTTGCAGGGACCCCTTACTTTAATCTCGCAGCATGCCTAAAGCTAAGACGTCTTGTCGTAAGACAACTAGCAAGGCCGCCCCCTGGCCTACGAGCTCTATAGGTCAAGTAGGTCCCTGCAAGTCGAGTATGGACACATTTATAGTAAGGGCTGTGGGGATAATCGATAAGGAAATTGAGCTGGTAGAGCGTTGGCTTTCTGTATCCTCCCTACGTTCCCCGCCCGTGGGGATGCTGCGGGTGCTGGGAGCCTCATTAATAGGAGCTTCTAATGATGAAGAGCTGGTTGGGAGGGGAGGTAATAGTGAGGTGACGCCCTGTGATGATCCTGTGGCAGTTGGGATTCAGGGGGACGTGGACGAGCCAGTGCAGGCTCAGAGGCCTCACAATGTTTCTTGTCATAATGCCTTTTATATTTTTGTTTGGCTTTTTCTAAATGCTGTTGAATCAGTTTCTGGGTTTGATGTAAATGCTGAATGGCTTCTGACACAGCTGGAGTAAGAGAACTTTCTTGAGGAATTGTGATGGGCAAGGTGTCAGGATGATAGCCAAATAAACCAAAAAAGGGTGTAACGCCAATAGAAGTGTGGAATGAGTTATTGTAAGCTAACTCAGCTAACCAGAGCATAGATGTCCAAGAATGAAGTGCCTTTTCAGCATAGGCACGTAGGTATTGTTTCAAAGTCTGATTTAGTCTCTCCGTTTGACCATCTGTTTGAGGATGGTGACTAGTAGATAGCGTAGATGTCACTTGGAGTGTTTTACACCATGTCTTCCAGAAATTGGAGGAAAATTGTGACCCCCGATCGGAGAGGATAACCTTTGGCAGTCCATGATAACAAACCACTCTGTTCAGTAAAATAGTTGCCAATTCACTAGAAGTGGGCAATTTTTTACAGGCGATGAAATGTCCATATTTCGTGAGACTATCTACTACCACCAGAATTACTGAATGCTGTTGAACCACTGGCAGACGGGTAATAAAGTCTAAAGAAATGTGCTCCCATGGACGACTTGGGGTTGGAAGTGGATGTAACAACCGTTTTGGTTTTGAATGACTTGTTTTAATGCGAGCACAAACTTCACAGTTGTTTACCATTGCTTTTACATCTTTTGTTAGGGTAGGCCACCAAAAATAGCATTGGATCAGTTCAAGAGTTTTAGGAGTACCTGGGTGACCTGCCGTAGGTATACCATGCAACCAATGAAACACTGTCTTGCGAAGTTTGGTAGTGGGTACGAACAAACGAGCGTCATAAAAGGGTAAACCTTGCTTGATTGACCTTTTGGGATCTGCTTGGGCCCATGTTTGCCATTTTTCAACAGTGAAAGAGTTGTGAATTTCTTCAAAGAAATCTTCAGTTTTTATGATACATAGAACCTTGTCAGGAGCAATGATAGCTCTGGAGGCTTGAAATGCAGGCAACGTGGTAGACTCTTGACGGGACAAGGTGTCAGCCTTGCGATTATCTTTACCAGGCCGGAAGGTTACTACAAAATCAAATTCGGCAAAAAAAAAGCAGCCAGCGTAATTGCAGAGGGGTCAAAAGTCTGGGGGAACTCATGAATTGAAGATTATGATGATCAGTATGTACTGTGACAGTGTATTTAGCACCCAACAAATAATGTCTCCATTCTTTAAAGGCGCCACGAATCGCCAGAAGCTCTTTTTCAGCAATGACATAGTTCTGTTCGGCTTCGTTCAACTTCCGAGACATATAAGCTATAGGATGAAGTTGACCAGTGTCTTTATTTCGTTGTGATAAGACGGCTCCTATTGCTACATCTGAAGCATCAGCTTCCACTATGAAAGGTTGATTTGCATCAGGATGAGTCAAGACTGGGGCAGTGGAGAAAGCTTCCTTCAAAGTCGAGAAGGCTTGATCAGCTTCTGGGGACCATACAAACTTTTCTTTCTTTCTTAGTAGCTTAGTGATTGGAGCCACTGTCTGGGAGAAATGATTTATGAACCTCCGGTAAAAATTAGCAAACCCCAGGAAACATTGTACATCACGAACAGTCTTTGGGGTGGGCCAATTAGATACGGCTTTTGCTTTCTTTTCTGCCATCACCATACCTTGAGGGGTAAGAATAACCCCTAAAACCTCAACTGTGGTAACATGAAACTCACACTTGGTTAGTTTGCAATATAAATGGTGTTTTCGAAGGGCTGCAAGAATTTTCTTGACATGTTGGACATGTTCGTTTTCATTGTCTGAGTAGATCAAAATGTCATCGATGTAGACTATGGCAAATATGTCAAGGTACTCTCTAAGAACGTCATTCAAGAAAAATTGAAATGCTGCTGGAGCATTACACAGACCAAAAGGCATGACGGTGTATTCAAAAAGGCCATATCTTGTCTTGAACGCTGTTTTCCATTCGTCACCCTCTCTCATTCTGACTAAATGATAAGCACCTCGAAGGTCAAGCTTTGTGTAGATTTTTGCTCTCTTTACTTGTTCCAATAAGACCGGAATTAGGGGCAAAGGATATTTATTCTTGATGGTGACTTTGTCCAAACCCCTATAGTCGATGCAAGTTCGAAGTTCTCCATTAGCTTTTGGAACAAAAAACAAAGGCGAAGCTGCAGGAGACTTTGAGGGGCGAATGAAGCCATTCTCCAAAAATTGATGTAGGTATTTTCATAAATGTTGATTTTCATGTTCTGACAGTGCATATACACGATAGTTGGGAAGTATCGCACCTGGGGCTAGATCAATTTGACAGTCATAAGATCTATGAGGAGGTAGAGTCTCTGCTCCTTTCTCATCAAATACATCTTTGTAAGATGAATACTGTTTGGGCAGCTGAATTTCTTTCTCCGCGGCAGTAGCTATGTAAGAGTTGCAAACTTTTGGTACTTGAATCTTTTGGAGACATTGTTCGTTACATAGCACAGATGAGAACACGATTTTTCGTTCTGCCCAATTGATCTCCGGATTGTGATGAGTTAACCATGGCAAGCCGAGGATAATCCCATATGGGGGAGCATGGATCACGTCAAGGATGATTTTCTCTTTATGTTTCTTTCTTTGATTCTTATCTTCACAAATCATCGACAAGGGGATAGTCTGAAGAGTTACCAGACCTCCAGTCAAGAGTTTTCCATCGACTGCCTGGATGATTTCTGGGGTCTTCTTTTCAATACATGGGATCCCCCATGCACGAACCAATTGGACATCAACAAAGTTCCCAGTAGCCCCAGAATTGACTAGAGCTTTTTTGAAATAGATCTTTTTCTTCACCTGAACTCTTATTTCCAGTTTAAGATATCTAGATTGTGAAGGGTCCACGGTGACATCCAAGAGCAACCCTTCTCTGCATCTTGGGTGTTTTAGTTTTCCAACTCGACTGGTGCATTGGCTGCGACCTTCTGAACTGGACCTTGCTTGTTCTTTGGTTTGATTGGACAATCTTTGGCAAAGTGACCTTTTCGCCCACAATAAAGACATTGTCCATTTTTTCTGCGTAGGTCCTTTTCATCTTTGGTCAAAGGTCTTCTGATGGTTCCAATTTCCATCGGTTCCGGCGTTCTTTCTTTCGGAGTTCTTGAGTCTCTGTTATCATGAACGCGCCATGAATATTTTTCAATCTTTTTGTGCGTTCCTTTACGTTCTGCTAAACAATGATGAAGTCTCAAGACAAGATTTATTAATTCTTGACAGTCTGTAGGTTGTGGATCGATTTGCGCTAAGATATCTTTTAGTTCCTCTTTGAGTCCCTTGTAAAACAAGACCGCTTGTTTTTCTTCAGGCCAGGATGTCTCGGCAACCAGCCGGTTAAAGTTGGCTAAATATGACACTAGGTCTTGATTCCCTTGGCGTAAATCTAATAATTCACGATCTGCTGACTGTGTTACAGTTCTACGATCAAAAACTCTCTCAAATTCACGAACAAAATTTCTCCAGTTGTACAACAAGGGACTATTTTTACGCACAAGATGAATTGCCCAAGTAGCTGCATCCCCAGGCAGATATGATAACAAGAAAGCTACTTTGGACTGGGCATCGGGGAAAGTATTTGGTCTGCAGGTGAAGTGTAGTTCCACTTGAACCAGGAAAGATTGCGCTTTCAAAGGGTCACCTGAGAAACGTTCTGGGGGAGCTAAAGGAATTGCAGAAGGAACATTTAGGGAAATCGGATTACTTCCAGAAGCCTGAGAAGAAGTACCTGGCCAAGACACTCCTGTGGGACTTTGTTCCTTCTTCTCTACCTTATCTTGCAACTGACTCACTCTCTCTGCTAAGCTAGTTGTCAATTCTTTGGATGATACCACCTCTGCTTGGAGCTGGGTGATAGCCTTGATTAACTCATCTAGCGTGGCCATGCTGAGAACATACCCAAGCCAGGAGGATAATAATTCGTGGGCTCACTATTCTGTCAGAGTCACTAGATCCTCGGGGTCTGTGCACGTTCCCAACACGTCCACCACTGAACAGCTCCAAGACTCTGATAGATAAATCACAGAGACTGAGAGAGTTCAAGAGGGGAAGAGGGGATTAGGAAGGGAACAGCTGGGAAGGAGACCTGTAGTAAGAAAAAGGTTAGAACACACAATATGAAAATTATATCTCCTGAAATCAATACTAGACTATGATTCTAAGCCTAGTCACTCTGAAAACATGAACAATCTAAGAGTTAAGTTTAAAATGATTAAGTTTCAAGATGGCCGGATACCTGTAGGGGAATCAAGATGAATTAAATGAAAACTTTCTTATTCAAGTACTTTCCTTTAGATGAGAATCAGAAAAACATTCTGACTAAATTTTAAACCAGTCATATAAATCCTGTTTTGAGAATGTATACTAGGACCATACAATATTGCATCTAGAAACTCTGGCCTTCTGTGTACTCTTAAAATGTTTCAACACAAATTGCGCATATTGCAGATATATATATATATAGTAAACACCATAAAAGGATTGTGCACCAAGAATAACACGATATGGATTCAGGAAATAAATCACATAACTTGTCAACTCGAATATTACATAATAAATATCTTAGAATAGTGGCATACAATAAACGACATGAAATAAACTCGAGGAGAGAATTGTGCGTCTTGCCGATTCGAGTGTCACCATGTAAAATACCAAGAAATGGTAACACGCAATGAATATCAAGGTCAAATCATCATTAATCGAATCGCGCTTCTTTTGCCGATTCTTAAGCCGCCATGTAAATGTCAAGAAATGGTAGCGCGCAATGAATAACAAAGTTAAATCCTCATGAAACGAGTTGCGCATCTTGTCAATTCGTAAAACATCATGCAAATGTCAAGAAATAGTAGCGCGCAATGGACAACAATGTTTAAACACCATAAAACGAATTGCGCGTCTTGCCGATTCTTAAGCCACCATGCCAATGTCAAGAAATGGTAGCACGCAATGAATAACAAAGTCAAAC
This sequence comes from Pleurodeles waltl, assembly GCF_031143425.1. NCBI lineage: Eukaryota > Metazoa > Chordata > Amphibia > Caudata > Salamandridae > Pleurodeles > Pleurodeles waltl. Next base: position 1,296,827,639 of record NC_090446.1, on the reverse strand, counting down.
CTTTATGAAACCAATCGCGCGTCTTGCCTATTTGTAAACTACCATATAAATGTCAAGAAATGGTAGCGCGCAAGTAATCTGTTACTCATTTAAGAATTAAACCAAGAATATGAAAATTCTCAATAACGGTGTCAGGACAGTCCAACCACCGTCTTACCGCCTGGAACAATGATCACCAATGAAGGATGAAGGGCAGAAGACTGGAAAATCCAACTAGGCCGCCGGAACAGGAGCTCAGGAAGAAGCTGCTGCTCTGCACCGGGACCTCTGAATAGTGAGCACTGGGAGTTGGGCTGGCTCTCTTTTATAGAGTCTTGGCCCAGCCCAGAACCACGCCCAGGCATGTTGCAGGGAAAGTCTCTGGAAGGCCCTGGAAAGGGGCCACACCCTAACACACTCTGAAAACCTGCAGCAATACATTGCAAAGGAACAGTATTTGTAAGCATATTAAAAAGAAGTTTTCAGGATTGAACTCTGCAATGCAAAAGGTTAAACCACAACATATCAGCACAATGCATAAATTACTTTGTTTTGAGAGTGCTGGGTTTTTGCATTTTTGTCGCCAATAGAGAGCGTACTGCTCTGGTGTTGACAATGATTCCAACCTTGAAAGGGTGTCAGAATTTGATTGTCTAGGTATCACCTTGTCCCTAAAATTAAAATGGGACTCCCAAGTAGTAAAAAGTTCCCTAACACTAGCACATAGATCTAACGCCATTCTTCGATTCTTCAGAGCCACAAACACTCGCTCTATCTCACCAGCTCTCGAGGCTTATCGAGCTAAGGCCCTCAATGCAGTAGCCTATGGAGCAGAAATATGGGGGTATGCTAACTCACATAGGATAGAGATAGCTGAAAACAATTTTATTAGGGCGCTAGCGGCCGTACCACCTAGAACCCCGCTTATACCCTTGAGATATAATATGGGTATTAATCGGGTGATTGATCAAATACAGCTAAAAACCCTTCTCGTTTGGGTACAGGTTTGGTCTACCCCCGAGTTGGCCACGTATAGTGCATGTTTAAGACACTTGGTAAGGCTAGACCTAGCTCGGAAAGTCCCTTGGCTGGGCTTTGTCTTCGCATGGTTTAAAAAGTTGAAGTTTGAGGCACTTTGGGAACAGCCGGACCAAATCCGCCGTGAAGACAAACAGGTAGTTAAGGTAGCTTACTGGCAGTATATTAGGGAGCGCCAACAGTATAGGGCTAACCTGTGTCATCTCACAGAAACATATCTGGAATTCACAGTTGTGCCCAAATTTGAAGATTTCCTGGACTATGTTACGCCACCTAGGGCAAAAAGTTTGTATCTGCGATTTAGATACGGATGCTTGCCCTTAAACACTTTCTGTAGTTCGTGGCGAGGTGGTGGGCCATCAGTCTTATGCCCCCTGTGTAACTCTAAGCCTGAAACGGTCAATCATATTGTTATTGTCTGCCCTGGGCACCGAGCCTCAAGGCGGCGGTGGCTTAGGCCAGTTTGCTTATCCCTGGGGATTGGGGATTATCGAGTGGTGATGCACCTGTTTAAGACAAGCACAGACAAGACTTTAGTCCATCCTATGAGCTGTTGTCTCCTGGGTGTGGGGATCAGAAGAGATAGGGCTCTGGCTCGGGAGGGGGCATGCGAGAGGGCTGGGGGAGTTATTCCACATGAAGTTTAAAGAATCTGGTAAAGTAAGGCCCTTGATAGGCTTGTTGTTGCGCTGCCACTTTACGAGGATCGATAGTGGGCTGGTTCTATAGCTAACATAGAAGCCATGCTCTGAATGAGCATTGGTGGTAGTTTAGGAGGGGCATACACGTTTTAAACTGGTGTTTTTAATTGCCGAAAAGGTTTTAAGGATTTATACGCTGATTATGTGGAGCTAACAAAACCCTCACAGAGTTGGCTGTAGTAATATATTGTGACAAGTAATATAGGGTATTGTGACAGACCGAACAAGATGAGGACAACTGAAACAAGAAGTTGTGGTGCTCAGGTAAGTGTTTTATTGTTCTCTAAACAAAAAGATAAATCAAGTGTGAGTTCGTTCTGCTGTTACTCTTAGTCTCTCGTGAAGTTCTTCTTGGAAATGATGTGTCTTTCCCCTTTCTTCTCTTTAGGTGGAGGCACTGTCAGTCTCTCGGACGTCCCATGTGGATATCGGAAAAGGAAATAAGGAAAACGAGGGTAAGTGGGACGTTAAGAGATACGTCTTTCTTATTAAATTTATCAGACTGGGGTAGACAACAAAGGGGAGGGGGTGGTGTCTGTGTGGAACAGAGGGAAGTGCTTATTACTAATTTACTAGCGTGTTATTGTGTCCCTAGTGCTTCTTTGTGCCCTCCCACCTCTTTTCCCCATTCACCCTCTACCCCTTCCCTAGTTTCCTTCCCCAGTCCCCTTCCCTGCCGTGCACCCTTTATTGGCCCAGAAGGACCGTACCTTCGTAAGCCACGACCCTCCGGGGCCGTGGCTGGCGTTGAGGTGGTCCTCCCTGAGGTAGGTTTCAACACGGCTTCCTGGCTCCAGTTCTCCGTCCTCCAGGTGGTGTTCCCTCTCTTGGTCTCTCGTCGCGCTTGCCGTCGGATCCCTTGCCTCGGTCTCCCTCCGTTCTTCGTCGTCTCCGTCTTCTTCCTCCTTGTCTCCGTTTCCTTCCTCCTCCTCCTTTCCTCTTCTTGCCGGCTCCACCGGCTTTTCATGGGCGACGTCTTTTCGTGGCCAATCCGTGGCCGGGAAACCTATCCAGGTTTCCCTGGCAACGTCCTGACGCCGGCCTCCATCGGGACGCGTCTCCCCGGTAACAGGGAGACGCGGAGATGACGTGTTAGAGGAGTCCGATACGTCATCTCCGGCCTCCCGTCTCGCGGTGATCGGGTTTACCCCGTCACAGGTATATAAGAAATGGAGCACCTTAGAAGACTAGAGATCGATTAGTCATTGCCGTCTTTTATGCGAATTTCATTTTTACTGTTTTTATGTTAGTAATATATCATTCTATATTTATTAATGTATTGTTTTGTATAATGTATTTTTTATGCATGCTTTTAGGGCAAACCGCTAAAATAAAGTATTTCAATCAATCACTGAACCGCCATGGTTCCTTCAAGTGTTTAAAGCATCACTTTGGAAGGAAGGCCGTGGCTTGTCTACAAGGTGTGCTTACATGCAGCTGTCATGGTAGCAGCGAATAGCTGATTTTGTCATTGTATTCTACATGGCAGCAATCTTTATTGTAGACAACAAGTTTTTCAAATGATTTTGTGTGGTGGATTTTGGACTTCTGCAACAGACAGATTAGTCTGAAAATCCTATGGGAACGGCAACAATAAGTAAGGAGCGTTTCTTTGCCATCATTGCTGCAATTTCATGTGACACTTAACCGAACTTACTTGAGAGTTTTGACACTGATTTGCTGTGTTTTCAGCCCTGTAGCCCCACTATATCAGTTCTACCTGTATTCAATTACTGAGGCCACAGCACAAGGAATCAGTCAACTAGCACTGTACTTACAGAGTTCAGGAAAACCAAACCTGGAGAAAACTACTCATGTAGCTAATTATAATCAGGAACTTTCGACTTAGATTAATCACTTTATATGGATAATAAAGTTACCAAACATTGTGGGCCATACTGTCAACCTACCACTATGTGCAGCAGTGGTGTAACAAAATTGGAGCCCCCGTCCCCGCACAGCACATGGAGGGGGCCCTTCTCCGGACTCATGCAGGAGCTCTCAGGCCAGGGTACTGTTTTGAAGAGGCTCCCTGGGGCTCGCCCCCTCCGCACTGCCTGTGCTGCAGAGGCCTTTGGTATGCCAGTAATGTGTAGTGTGTAATGGATCCTCAAAATCATAGCAGCTTCGGGTTCACCCATTACGATTTACACTTGCTATGAAATAAAGTTTATGTGATCGACGCCAATATTTAAAGGATACTTTACGACCCAGATGACATTAAGAAACAAACAAGATGCGTTTATTAAACAGCAGAGCCAAAGGTGTGCATGCCAGTTATTCAGAGTCAAATGGGAATGCCACAAGACATTACAGAGAAGAAGCTTTTCTAACTTCCTGATTTAAGAGTGATGAACACAAAGTTTGGATTTGAAAAATAAACTCAGTTGCCATGTTAAAAATATGTTCTCAGTAAAAAGACTTTCACAGGCTGTGTAGTGGCCTTTTAATCTTAAGAAGAAAAAATGACAGCATGGTATCCTAGGGAACCGTTGCTTTGTGACATCACAGTGCAATACACAGACATTTCATAAGGCTATGAAACAGAAGCCTTAGAAAGGATTACATCCAAACATCTACGCATAGAGCCAAAGACTTCAGGGAATGAAGGAGAGTTTGCGTTAATTTAAAGCTCATGTAAAGATTGAAGCAGTGTGGCAGATCACCAGGAGGATAGCACCAAAGACCAGATATCAGAATAGTTCACAAATGTAAAAACAAAATGTCGAAACAATGGGACACTTTGGCGAGCCAGAGGAAGCAAAGTACAAAAAATACCTGTGCAACGAAAGTCAAATATCACTGTCCCCATGAATCGCAGATTCACTTCTATTACAGAGAGGCCACTGATATACTGTCTAGTAATCGTCATGCGTTTTCAGGATTTTTCCAACCCACTCATTGTTGTGGCTCGAATGATAGTCAGGTAAGTTGCCATATAATACTCCCTGAAGATTTGTATTGACATGCTGATAGCAACTAGAAGAAGTTGTGTAATTGCTAGACACCACTATTGTCTTATGGTTTATGTGGGGTGTGAGTGGTATTACAATCTTTCACTGGGCACGTTGTGGAAAAAACACACTAATAGAAGTAACACAGGAAAGAGATTGAGATGAAAAATTTAGGCCTTAAGCATTTTTTCTAAAATATCAGGAACAACTTTCATTCACTGAGGTCACAGAAAATGGCATGCCAGTATTACAGAAAGCATGCTAACTTATTAGTTCAAAGTAAGAGAAACAGGTACTTATCACGAAAGTACAGGTTTTCATTTGCTGTCATTGAGTACGTTGCAATATTTGAAATTTCATAATAAGAACATGAGGGGCATGTCAAATTCCTAAGGAAGCATTAGCCCATCCATAGAAGTGTGATTGCTTATCTTGGGAAGAAGAAGGACTCGGATAATACATGGTCTTAGAATTAGGCATAAGCTTGCACTCAATCAGTCTACCCAGTGATGAGAACAGATGCCCACCAATGAATGTTATCTTGCCAGCTCAATGTTAAGCATGTCTAGCTAAGGGTAAAGAATGCTTTAAGTGTGGGAAAGGTGGACATTTTGGGGATGTATGTCAAAGCATATGCAAGAGGGTGTCCAGTGTGCAGGAGAATTTCATGGACGATGATTCACCTGTTGAAAATGTGGTGCTGTTTGTAAGAGAACATGGTATGGGTGAAGGGGTTAATTCTGAAAGTGCTCCGAATTCGAATATTAGAGGAAAAAGGAATGACAATTTGTCTTGTCAAAGGTACTTTTTTGCCTGGGAAGAAGATTATTTGGGGCACACTATTACAGACATTTCTCCCAAGAAAGATTTGTTAGAGTGAGTTTGAAGCATGCAGATAACTGATGGTAAAGAACAACTTGTCATTCTTGGGTTTATGCGAATACTGCTATAGATTTGTACAAAGATTTTCTGATATTGTGCTTCCTTTGAAATCCTTACTTAAAAAAGGAGCTATTTTTGAGTGGTCTGAAGTACATACTTCTAGCTTTAATATTCTAAAAGAGGCAGTCCTTCAATCTAAACCGTTGTTGTAGTTCACCCACAATGCTGTGAATGTGGTCACAATGGATGCCAGCACCTTTGGTTTAAGTGCTGTTTTTAGTCAAATCCAGTGTAGAACGCACCACTGCTTTTGCTTCTAGACCATGTTCAGTTGTTGAGTCTAGATATTCCACCACAGAACAAGAAGCCATTAGGGTGTACTTGGTAATTGAATACAGTTTAGGATGTATTTGTAGGGTAAACATTTCCATTTGAAGACTGACCATAAACCTTTGTTTTTATTGCTACCAAAACATGGTATGGGTAAAGCTTCATCCAGATTAGTGAGGTTGCTTGTCAAATTGTATAAGTACAATTTCACTGTGATGCATACACCAGGAATTCAAAATGTGAGAGCAGACTGTTCGTCTAGGCTATCGGGTGAAGTTCGGCCTTCCAATGGTATACGTTCACAAGAAGAATGTCTGGTGGCAACTTTGGAGGATGTGGTACTTTCTGCAGGGCAAGTTTTATCAAAAGAAGAGTGGTTGAATACTGTTGCTATGGCCATATCATTGCATGCCACATTGTACAATCACATTTTCTCCTTTTAAGGTGCTCAAGGGGAGAAAACCAAGACAAGAATTAAATCCAAGTTGGCTATTTTCCTGTGGGCCGACCTGTAATTTAAAGGAAATGTGAGATACTGTCAAGAGTAATGTTGGAAAGAAGAAAACAAAAAATTTTCATATTCAAACAAACTCCATTATATGTTGGAGATGGTGTCAAAATCAGATTGCCTGTACATGTCAAAAAGAAAGCTCCAAATTTTCCAAGGTATGCAGAATTCTAAAAATGTGAAAAACATCAGCTTTGTTTAGCAATAGCACATGGTGGTGTAGTTCTAGATCAGCGAGGGTGGAATACAGACAAAAAGGATTCAAATGTGAATGATGAACCTGATTTTGCATGCAAATCAGTTGGGAAGAGCAATATTGATGACAGGGGAGTAGTCATTCCTGAGATTGCTATTCCATCCGGAGGTATGGGAAATAGGAAAATAAATACTAAGTTACCTAAACAAGTTGAGGATTCTGTTATACACTAATTTGTTGCATGGCAGCCATGTTCATAGTAAGCATTCTACATTCTACGCATTCTATATTCTACAGCTATTTTTGTTGTACCTACATGTACTACAGTTCTCATAACATGGTTGGTTATGTATCTTTGCTTTAACTGGTCATTTATTGTTTATGCATATGCTACATTCCAGGTTCTCTTTGGGGATTCTAGATCAGTTGGATCTTGTGTTGATTGTGCATGGATGCTCCAATAAAGAGCTACGACTTGGTTGCATACAACCGTTGTATCAGCCTTACTTACTCACCACAGTGTGCCATGACATAGGTCTGTCTCACAAATTGTGGTCTTTTTGGATGGGCGGGGCACCCAAAGTGCTACCTTCATAGTGGTGAAAGGCTACTGCCTTTGCCAGGAGTTAAGCAGCAGGAGCACAGTGGTGGCAGCATACTGTGTAGTGATTAGTAGGAGTGAACAGGTACTTTTTACCTGTGTCACTGGAGTGAGGCCTACATGCTCACTCATTTAAAATTTCCACTGCTGTGGACTTAACTCACCCTTGCCCTACATCAATTGGGTGTGTAGTGCTGCACAACCCGTACGTGGTATACATGTGTTAGGTCTATATATGCCTGTGAATGGTACGATTCAGGGATAATGCAGTGCTGTGTAGGGTGTGTATATTTTATTCATGTGCTCTGTGTATGTGTGCCTGTTCATGCTACAATACATAAAGGATTTAGGGCTGTACGGTGCAGTATGCTATATGCATGTACTGGTTGTATGAGTGCCTGTGAATGATACAGTACATGGAAGACTCTAGATTCCATTTTGGGAGACCCAGGGCTGACTGGAGGAACATGAGGAGGAGAGGTAGAGGAATCCCCCCAGACAGATTTGTCTATTGCTGCATTTCCGCAAGTTGGGTGGGACATACTGGGGACTGCAGGAAGCTTGAGCCAGGCGTATTTGTACACTTCAAGGGGGCTCTTTGATTGAGAGAGATATCCCTGGAAAGGGGCCTGGGCACATCTCAAGAAGGAAATGGGGCTTAAAAGAGAATTGTAAAGAGTAGGGTGGAGGCCCTAAGATAACCTTTTGATACACACATCCAGGTGTGAATCTCTAATCACTCTCACAGCCTGTGGTTTAGAGCTATCAGATTAGGAGTTGCTCCTGCTCTAACAGACTACTTTCTAGAGGAAGAGAGATCAGAGGAAAGGGCACTTCAAAATGCCCCGGACCCCTCAAAAAAAGCTTCAAGGACTCAGACTCTAAATCACATTTGGTGTCACAGGAAATGGACTACAAGAAGGGGAGCTTGAGACCCCAAAAACTGTCAATTATCAAGTAGCCAGATGGGCTATGTGAGGAGGAGAAGCTCTGAAAGACGTCTGTTTGAGACCAGGGCTGGGAACAAAGGCCTACTAGTTTCCCAGCTGAGTGAGGGGACATCACCCAGGAAATCAGAGACCACCTGCCCCTGGAGCCCAGAGAACTAGCGCCTGCCTGCTTGTCAAGAACAGTGTGCGGGAGAGGAGAGTTTGGAGGGAGTGAGATCCAGTGGAGGAATCCTGGTGAGTCGACTCCCATAGAGAGAAGTGAGAATATGGCTGCTGTACTGATTGAGTCACTGTCCATGTGCATGAAAAAGCCTGTGACCCCAGTATGCCATGTGGGTCCGCTGTGAAGATTGCTGCCATGTCGATCAGACCATAGCCCGTGTGAGATATTAATTCTGTGACACCGTATGCCAGGTGGGACTACCGTGAAGTTTGCTTTTGTGCTGATCTGGACATAGCTTGTGAGCAGAGGAGGAACAGTGACACAGTATGTCAAGGGGCCACAGGGCAGAGAAAGAAGCATGATCTGGTCAAGACTATCAACAGAGGAAGGAGAACGCTATGCTCACCCAAGAGGGCATAAGCTGTGAATGAGGACTGGCACCAGGATCATCCCACCCCTTTCTATCTATGGGAAGAAACTGGAGGAACTTATCAAGCATTGCAGGAGCACTGAGACCCCCCTGGCTGCCCCGGTTGCAGAATCATGTGTGAAAAAATAGAGGGTACCCAACCGCAGACCTCCTGGGCCATGTGTCAAAGACTGACCAGAGGCAGCCATTGCACCTTTTGTGTCCGCGAAGGAGGCACACTCAGAGCCTCCAGTCACTCAGATTCTGCTGGTGTGGGTATGAGTAAATTTTGTGCCAGGCATCCCCAGGGGAACTTGCTTGTCAGAAAGTGCTGTGGCGCCCATACACTTTTGACTTTAATTGAGAGTTTGAGTGAGACTCCTTAGACTACTAGTGGGGCTCAACCTGCATGTCACCTATAGTGAAGGAGGAATAACCATTACTGATCACTGGTGGGGAGTGGGACTCAGGGACCAGCCTATGAAACACTAGAGCCCTGACTTTAGAGGACTGTGTGTATTGTCAATGTCGTATTTTAATTTGCGGTCGTATATAAATGCTCCTTTTTGTTTATAAAGCAAGTATTTGACTGGACAATATTTAATTGGTGCCACTGAAGGGATTTCGAGTTGTAAACCTGTGTTCACCCCCTGGGTCGACCATCCCTTGAGAAGTCTTGGACTGCTCAATCCACACTATCATTGAGAGTCAAGTGCTGAAGAGGTACTTGGCCTAGCTGCTCAGAATCTGTACTAGGTTGGGCACTGGAACATCGGGGTAAAAGACCTCAACCCCCACGGTTGGGTCACTAAAGATTACAGGAGTCTGTAGCATCAATGTAGGTTAAATCTTAATTCATGTACTCATAATATAAGTCACAAAACCAAGACCAAGGCGCAATTAAGGTGGGAAAAGGAACTAGAGAGGGAGTTATCGGAAGATGAATGGGAGAGTGTCTTTTATAGGGCGCATCACACAGCTTATAATTCAGCAGGTACAGAGACAGCCTACAAAGTGGCCTCCTCCTGGTATTACACCCCAAATAGGATCCATGCTTGGGATCATGCCAAATCTAATCTTTGCTGGAGGGGTTGCGGGGCTCCCTTGTGCATTTATTATGGCATTGTCCTAAACTACACCGGTACTGGAAGGACATAATAGACATTGTGGACAAAGCTTTTGACACTAAGATCCCTAGATTTCCTGCCTATGTTCTACTGGGCCTTCCCAATCCTCTCACTTTTCCTCTTAGATCATTGAAGGGCCGGCAGATGGCTTTAGCTTTGAATGCAGCAGTACAGCTGTTGTTATCTGCGTGGGGGACAGAGCGGATCCCGACGACAGTATCGTGGCTGCATAAGCTCTGGTTTTTCCTCGCCATGGGAAAGCTTACCCTGACTTCTCAGCAGCAGAGCGGGGACTTTAAAGAACTTTGGCAACCATTTTTATGTATCCTGTCCGGGGAGTTTCCAGAGCTGACATGCCCAACTTATCTGAGGGTTTTGAATTTGAGCTGACTCTAGGGGATTGCACCTGTAAGGAGATGTATATATAGGATTAGATTTATAGGGTATAAGAGCCTGAGATTGTTTGATCACCGTATTGTTAGCCAGAAGTGGGGAAACATAGTTGTTTTAAATCTTTAACGCTTTTTTTACTGTTTCGCATGAAGTAAGCTGAAAGGAGCCTTCTGGCAATATTGAGAAGTATTGTATATGCAATGTTCTATAATTGAAACTAATAAACAGATTTGATCCATAATATAAGTCACAAGTACCACAATATTACCACATTAGGAGCAATGATGGTAAGGCGCTCTGCCCCCTTTTGAGAAAAGACTACAACTGAGTCATTTTAGCACCTTCGGAAAAAGACATGGCACATCTCAGACACAATGACAAGATGCACAGAGAGAATGAATCACCTCTTCTTCAGAAACATGTGACACATTTTCCACTCTGAAAATCAAGATTTGCAAGTCCAAAGAAAGGTTAGCATCATATAGGGTTTAAAGCTTATAAGTTGTATGCCTGTACTCTGTTTGTGTGGAGGATGGGTGTACACACCACTGGGGGGTATGCCTGCGTGCTGTGTGCTTGAAAAATGCATACTTCACTTCTTCACTTGTTAATTGGCTGTGTTCTGTTTGCATGGCAGTCCATGTCAACTCTTAATGTTGAAGTTAATCATTAATGTGTGTGCCATGTGCGACAAATTATAAGGGTGTGTATTTTACTGTTTTCACTGTCTAAGGTTGTGTGTATTACTCTTTGTCCAGTATGACGGTGTGTGACGTTGTGGATATTGGATTTTCCTCTGTGTTGGGCTGTGTATGGTGCAATTTAGTTTTGAGCACATTTCTAGTATGCTTTGGTTTATTAGGTTGTATTACTATTTTTTTGCAGTTTATTCAGAACCTTCAGTTTTCTTGGTTCTATAGTGTCTATTTTAGCATATGGTTCTTAGTTTCTTACTTCTGAACTGTATTTCATGTTCTAAGGTAGGTACTCAGCACCCAGCAATTGCTTTACTTTCCTGTTTTCTGCTGGTTCGTGGTGCATGGTGTAGGAGATTGGCCCTCTATGTACTGTGCAAAGCTAGGCATACTGTTCAGGGGGTCCAGGCAACCACACGTTGGTTTACAGAGGTAAAAACTAGATCACCTAATGCTCTAATTGTTATGGTACCTTGGCCGAGCAGTTCGGCTAATCTTGGAGAAGTGCAAAGCATTTGTTGTACTCACAGTATCAATAAATGAAACCACACACTCAAAAGCTTAACTCAAGACTAATTTACAAAAATACTTCAGATTTTTATAAAAGTTTTAAGACCAAGATCATCCCGATCAGGTAAGTAATTTTAAATTTATGAATTTTTAGAGCTTTAAAAAAGTAAGCCTTTTTGTGCTATGCACAATAGGAATCAATAGAGAAATATTTGGAAAATTCACAGTAAATCAGGCAATGCGTTTACCAGTGTCTTCTTTTTCAGGTGCAACAAGGTCATCAATGGGTACCCTGGACCAGCTGGAGAAGTCCTGGTGCCAGGCCACTGTGGGGGACCACTTGGAAAAGCAATTCACTGGCAGACTTAAAGGTAAGTGCGGTGGGTCACCTTGGGATGTTCAGGTCGCAAGTGGGGGGGAAACCCTTAGAGCACAGCTGTATCTTTGGTGCAGGGCACAGGGCGGCCAGGTGCAGAGCGAATCTGTGAGCCAGGAGTTGTGCGCAAGGGTGCCCTTGGAAGCAGGAGGCAGTTCATTTTGAGGGTCGCTTGCAGGTCAGCGGGGGCACTCTGGAGAAAGGTCCAGGCTTTGGAGGGAGGCCCAGGCGATTCCTGAATCCCTCGACTGGGGCTTCCTCTCGATCCTTATTCAGTCCAGAATGGACTGTCCTTCTGGGTCTCCGATGTGAGGTGACTGATACCCCAGGGCTATTGCACGGTCTAACCACTAAAAAGCGCAATGCCACCAAACTTGGCACACTGGTAGGATTTGTCCTCACGGTATGAAGGAGAAAGCTTGGTCCAGCTCTGGTGTCTGGTTCCTTGGTCAGTGGACAGTTAGTGAAGTGGCCTTCATTGGATCTTTGGTTCCTTGGGGTTACAGAGTGATGCCTTCACTCTGGAGGGAGATATTTGGCAATTTTTGAAGAGTAGAAGTCCTCTGAGAGTTTGTAGAGTCTGTCCAACGTCCAAGCAACACCTCAGTGGCGATTGTCAAGCCCTGGATGCAGCAGGCTGAGTTGGCGCCTTTTCTTGGGCAGCAGGACTTCAGTTCTCGAGCCTTGGATCTTCTTTGTTGCTGGTCTTCTTTTGTCCTTCAAAACTGATTTCTTGGTCTAGGGATGTCCACTAAATAATGTATTAAGTGGGAGTTTTAGGGGGTACCTAGTAGTGACTAAGGGTCATCTACTTTAGGGTGGCTACACCCACTAAATAACCACTTCCTGTGGGCAGAGATCACTTCCCTACACCTGATTATCTATTTTCCTTCCATGTACGATGGAGGAAAATGAAATGGAGAGGTCACCTCGCATGCAACACCTTAGGTGTGGTGCAAGCCAGGACTGACCACTTCTCCTACCCTTAGTCTGTTTTCCTGCTGTTGCTCCCCACCTCCCCCCAAAAGTGGGGCTTTGCAACAGCGGCAGCCATGTGCTGCTAGCAGCAGGCCTGGGGGTCGAGTTTCAAGGGCAGTAAGCCCTTTGAAGCTCACCAGCTGGGCATTGCACATTCCTGATGGAGGGGGTGCTTGCACCTCCACCCAGGAAGGGCTTTCTTCTGAATCCCAGAGAGCAGGATCTCTCAACCCAGGGTTTCAGAATCTTGTCTGGTGGTGGCAGGGTGGGTGTGTCAGCCAGCAACCATGCCAAGTTAGTTAGCTTTTGCAGGGGGCACTTCTAAGATGACCAATGGGTACATTTTGGAATAAATCCACCACTGGTACCAGTTTGGATTTATCACTCTGAGTTAATGATACCAACCATGGTAGCCATCATGTAGCTGTGAAACTCATACAGACAAGTGTCCAGCACATGAATTAAAATGGCTGCCGTGTTCACTTACTATGTCCCAGGTTTGACAACGACACAGTAGGGGCCTATTGCTCATGCCCCTAGAGGGTGGGACAATCTGTGCTGCTGCCCTTAGGGGCCTACCTATAGTACCCCATGCCCTGGGTACCTAAGCACCATTTACTAGGGTCTTATAGTGGCAGCTAAAGGAGTTGCCAATTGTGCCAATGCATCACAACAGTTTTAGGGAAATAGATCTGACCCAGGAAACCTGGTTAGCAAGGGCCCTGGGCACTAACAACTTTAAGGCTACATCACATACCAGGCAAAAAGTGGGGGCTACCCATGACACAAAAAGAGGCCTTTTCTCACACAAGGGATCACATCAATAAAGCTTTTCCTTCATGTTCTGTGCTATTTCTTTGTTCAGCAAATTACTTCAGTTGTATTTTACATGTTCTATATCTCATGTTCTTTGGGCCCTTGCACTTTGGTGTGGTGCTGCCACTCATTTGGAATTTCATTCTTCTGCTGAGGACAGAGCTGGTTGCAACGTAGCTCATGGTGGGGTTCCCATACCTGCAAACATCAAACACAGCTCTTGCATGTCCTGCAGGAAAGTCTTCCTTGTGTAATTTATGCCAATTGCAGAAATTTAATTATCTGCCATCTAGGAAACCCACTGCCATCTAGGAAGCCCACTTTCAGTCATCTATAAAACTGCAGATAATTCACAATGCAGCGGACCAGATCCTATTGGGTATCCCCAAGTCTTAGTCTGTGTCTACAGAACTCACTGCATTGCTCTGGTTATCCATCGCAAGAGGATCAAGTTTAAAGTTCTGTGCATCACTCACCATGCTAAACACCAGACTGGCCCTTGTTTCCTCTGTCAACTTAGTCCTAATCAGCCAAACAGAACACTGAGATCAACTAGCCTGCACCAGCGCTGTCCCAAATTTAGCAGTTGCAAAATGACCAAAGCAGTACCACATCTTTTAATTCCACTCTCCCTTAGGGCTGGTATTAAAAGCCTTTTGGTGTAGACTTTCTTACCCATGTTAAATGGCACTCAAAGACAACTCTCCCTGCAAGTTTCACTGCTGTATCTAGCAGTGATATCAGCTGGTAGTACCCTGGTGTTGGGGATGACCTTTTAAAAAGATGGGATATATAATGGTGGTGTGCCAAGTTTACGGAAAACCTGTTTTAATAAAAGCATTAAAGAAATTGCACAACAGGGGGCCCAAATATCCTGTAGAGATTTATACAAGTCCACGGGGACCCCGTCCAGTCCTAGGGCCTTATTAGATGAAGACTTAATGATAGCCTCCCAAACGTCTTCAACAGAAAATTCCAGGACTATTGGAAAAGTCACTTGTTCCTCATTCGAGTGGGTGGGTGTGCCTGCACTATAAAGTGCTTTGAATGAGAGAGTTCTTTTTGGCTCCCTTAAAATTAATATTGTTAACCACTGCCTAGAAGGTCCTGTTGCCTTTCATCTGCTCTATATTGTTGAATTTTACAACTGCCCCTAGGCTTCTCCCTCAGCGCTTTATAAACCTTTGCTGAGGCTTCCCTTCAAGATGGGTCAAACCATTTGGCCTCATGGTTCCCGGATCTAATCGACTTCATGAGCAAATTGCTTACTATCTGCCCCAGCTGGAGAAATTGGTTACCAGACCCAGTCGGTCATCTACAGGGGTCAGACAATTAAAATCCGTATTAAGATGGTTGACATACAGATTTCAGCAGTTGTCAGCATTTCTCCACGCCAGCCGAAAACCTTACTTCTTAACAACTAAGGAGGACGAAGCCACACCTTTCACACCAGTACCCCCATTACGGATACGTAAACGAACACACAAAGAGTTGTGATCACTATATATACCTTCCATGATTCCACCCCTAGAAACCCAGCCCATTAAATTTCTAGATACAAAATATATAATTGATGACTGAGCCATACTCTCCCCTTATAAAGGTCGCTTTTGAGAGTGAAGCGGGGGGCATTAGTGAGGTCAAATGACTTAAGTGGGAGAGTGCTTGGGCTCTCTAGTCCTTACACAGATATACACACCCTGAACTGATGGTGTCACACAAAGTATGTACATTATCATCCTATGTGAGCCCCAGATTTCTGTTAAAGTCACCACTTAAAATAATCTGGTACCGTTCGCTGTCAAGACTTAAAATAAAACAGAGAGCAATTTAATATTAATACTAAAATCAGGTCCCCTCTACCTATTGTAAAAAGTATTGAAAACAATAATCAGACTGTTGGGCAAAGTAGATACGAAGGCGTGAACTAAAGTGCTGTCAGTGCAGATTAGGCTAATTGGGCACTCAACGGTTACTCTAAAGAACCCACCCTTACCCTGCCAAATGGGGATGGAATCCCTGGCACCGAGTAGGAGACACAACCATCCAGGCTAATGTAATCAGTAGCCCATATCTCTTGGAAGAAAATAATTCATAATTATATATAAAAGTGACCCAGTTCTCGCAATCCCTTTTGCTAGCGATGCCAGCAATATTCCAGAAAAGTATTTTCACCTCTTGCATGTCTTCAACTATGTTGGTTGAAATCACTACTCCAGTGTCTGAGCTGCTAACTTTGGAGTTGGTCATTGTTGGGCAATCTCTGCTAGCTATATCGATTACGGGGCCCGTGCCACAAACCAAATGTCCTGCTCCGCGGCTGACTTCCAGGCCTGGACACCGCTCAGTCGCCCTGGTGAGTGCTATGTCAATTGTTGTCAGCCACGTCTCCTCAAGGTGCAAAACAGTTCTGGACATGGATATTATACGGGGATGGCTGAGGTGACTTAGGACCATAAGGGCCCTCCCAACTTTGTGGGTGTCTAGCCACATGTCTGTAGAAATAACCAAGAGGCAAGATCTTAATATTGCCAAGCTTATGTTAACCCTGGAGGGATGCCCTAATCAAGTCACTTGCAATTCTCGAATTTCTGAAGGCAACGATAACATAGTCACCTGTGAGTTCTTTGTGCATACTCCCTCCCATCCCGCCATAACAACTTAATTAAAAATGTTGCTGTGACATCTCAAGTTCCTGTGGATTTAATGAACAGATTTGTGAATTAAATCCACATACTCAATTGCCTTCATAAAGTCGGCACATTAGCTAAAACAATGACAAGTGGCCAGTCTGTCAGTGAAAGGTTGCACCTAGAAATAGAAACTGGGTCCAAACCCATCTCCCTGGGGGGTGTTTAGGAATGTCCATCTGTCCTCTGAGCCCTAATGTGTTGGCCAGGCGCCTCATGGCCCCGCTGGGCATAAGATATAGCTGGTCTACTCCTGCGGGCTCCTTCAGTCAAACCAGAGTCCAGCTGCCTCAACATCCCCCCTCGCCCTCAACCTTCCCATCCCCCGGTGAATGAGACTCTTGCACAGTGTTGGATGGGGTATTTCCAGCCGTCAGAACACCAGATCTTGCAGGTTCGTGAGTCAGTCTGGAGTCCATGTCACACAATTTCATCTGTATGCACCCCACATAATCAAACACAACCTGAAGCTTAGAGACCAAAAGGGCCTCAACATCCGTTCTAAGTTGGACAAACGTACTCTTAACAGACTCTTCAGTTGAGGCCAATAATATAATAGCAAGCTGCAGGGTCCCAAAAGAGCTGCCTTGACTTGGGCTAAGGGTGCTCCTGCAATTGGTCCCTCGCTTCTCTTTGATACTTGGCAACTTGATAGATTTAAGAGGCTGCTCATTTGAGAAAGAGGCACTTCCACAGCAAAGGACCCACCCTCAATAGCTACGGTTGACACTTGGTGGCACTCGGGTTCCTCATCCAAGACCGAGTTATCAGCCAACTGGCTTTTGGAGGCAGCTGACTGCATGCACTCACAGTTGATGGGTGCTAAAAGGTTTGACAACTTGCTTTTGATGGTGAGAATTTCTTTGTTAATAGCGCCCCAGCTTTTTCTGTCAATTTGTCGGGCATGCTGACATTTTTTTAAAGATGCCCCCTCTGAATTAGGATCGAGGTTTCGCTTAACCATCCTGACGTGCAGGTAGACAAGAGATAGTAACAAAGAATTGATTACGGGCCCTTGCAGAAAATAATCAGAGTAGGATCTAAATAAAAAAAATTAACAGTACCTTTAGCAGCAGAACCAAGGGGGGTTGGACCAGCCCAGCCTCTACTAGGCTCTGACGGACACAGAGGGACCAGCTCTTGGCCTGGTCTTTGCCCAGGCACATGCCCAGGCACGTCCCATGCTGCGGGAGCACCTGGTTCTTTTGATGTGCTTGCCACCACTGATGGGTTCCTCCCCCGCCTTAGGCTGCACTGGGCCTTGTAGTGCTGGCCCTCACTCTCCAGCAAAACACATCCCATGCTGCCGGGAGCACCGGGTGCTTTTGAAGCGCTTGCCAGCACTGATGGGCTCCATTCCCACCTCAGGCTGCACTGAGCCTTGTAGTCCTGGCCCTCACCTAATTTTTGCCAGGTTGCTGCATCCAGGGGTTATTTCAAAATACACATTGCTCAACCTGACATAGTACAAAATGGTTTATTGTTTTCTCAATCACTTGATCAAGGCCAGATAAACATACCTTCACTCACATGCACATTTTGGTTTTGACAGGGTTTAATAATCCGTTCCATCTCACCAGTGGCTTGATGCCAGCACTGATTAACCTTCCGATGTTTGAATCCTTGTTAACTCACATATTCCCGAAAGTATTTGCTCTAAACAGAGCTCAATTGCTGGTGAGCATTTTTTCTGGTACTCCATGCTCCCAGCATTTTTCTTTCATGGGTGAGTGCCACTATTTGAGATGTCAGGGTGGTAGGTAATGCGATATGTGCAGCCCAGGGAGCACCCTTGCCTTTTACAATGGTTGCTGCGATCTTGGTCTACTACATCAGAGCACTCATGAACATTACAGCTCTAGCAGTGGGAAAGCATTTCAGGCACCGCTTAGCTGAGTGGACATGCAGGCAACGTGGAAATGGGAAACATGGGTGTGTCGGGAGCTCCTCTTTAAAAAAAAAAAAAAAATTGTTATTGATTTTATATTTCAAAATATAATACAAATTGTTCAGTTTGCAATCACAGGATCAACCAATACAATAACTAATATCTAGGTCATTTAACAATCACACACACCCCCATTATGCACTTCACGGAACACTTCTAGTTTTACAGTATCATTTCTGGCTGCACCCTCTATGGGTTTATCATTTATTATTTATTTTATATAGGTATTCGCTCATGACCAGTGTGGGCCTTGTTTTGCATGCATGAATTCCCTGGCTGCCTGATGAGGGCGCCATCCGGATTAGTGTTTGCAGATAGCACCCCTGATTTCCTGCTCCTCTCGTGTCGCTGGTACTGTGGTGGCGAAGGTTTGATAGACAATTATTACTAGAAAGATGGAAAGAAGTGATATACATGCGCTGTGGTGCCTGAGTGTCCTATGGGTTTTGTTTCCGTAGCGGGGGATGCAGGGGGATTTATGTTGTGGTTCTCGCAAGTATATGTACCCCAATTCAAGGAGGCATCTCATCGTTTTTGGCCTCCAATTTTGTTACCAAATCCTCCCAGGTGGAGCATCCTGTGTGTTGTCGCCCTTCACGCACCATTCTTTTTAGTACCTGGTATTCAGTGCGAGCCCAACGTATTATTAGAGAGTACCAGGATTTCAGATCGGGAGCTTTGGGGGCTTTCCAATGCATTGCTATTAATCTTTTGTACATTAAAAAGGCCAAGTCTATAAATTTGTGCAGGTGTCTCTGTTTTTTGGGTCTCTTTCTCAGCCCCAGCAGGCAGGACTCAGGGTTTGCTAACAGTGCAAGACCCGTTAGCCTAGATACCTCCCCTACCACCTCCGCCCAGACCGTTTGTATATTAGGGCAATCCCATACCATATGGTAGAAGGGGGCTGACGGTGTTTTGCATCTGGGACATATTGGTACTGAATCAGGGAACATGCGCTTTATTCTGGCTGGGGAAAGATATGTTTGATGCGTGTAATTGAATTGGGTATATCTAAATCTGGGATTCCTTGACACACCTCTAATGTGAGACAAGGCCTTGGGCCAGTCTTTCAGTGGGATCGGGGTGGGGAGGACTGCATTCCATCTACCCCAAGCCTTCCCTGCCTGTACCTCAGGCGTCTTGTTGAGGATTCTATATAAATTGGATATTATTTTTGTTTGATCACTGTGTTGTAGTAGCTGGTGGAGCACTGGGGAGGTCTCTGGTTCAGAGGTGCCTATTCCCCATATTTTTCTGATTTCGTGGCATACGGCATGATATGTCAGGAACTGACCCGGATTTATCTCCGTAAGGGCCTGGAGAGCCTCGAACATCATTAATTTGCTGTCTTCAAAGCAATCTCCTACTGTCTGTATTCCTGCTTCACTCCACAGCTTTACCGCTTGCATTCCTGCTGCAGTCCCCGCCAATAGATAATTTAGCGGTATGTGTGGGGAGTAAGGAAGCTTATCCGCTCCCTTTTGCACATATTTAGCCCAACATGCATGCGCGGCTGCGAGCAAAGGGTTGACCAGTACCACTTTGGGCGGCTTAGACGTCAGCCAGTTTATGAGGGGGGTCCCATTCCGCCGAGGCTCTAGACTCATGGGCTCCGCTTGCTCTGGTCTGTGGATCCAATATTGGACCCACTGAAGTTGTGCGGCTGCATAGTATCTTTCAAAATTCGGAGTTCCCAGGCCACCATTGTCTAGCGGGCATTGCAATATGGTTAGCGCCACTCGTGCTTTGCCACCTCCCCAGATGAGCCGCAGCAGTGCTGTATTTAAATTGCCAAAAAAACTTTTGGGAATGGTTATCGGCAGGGCCGCAAAGTAATATAAGAGCCTAGGTAGAATCAACATATTGGCAATCGCCACCTTACCGGGTGGCGAGAGCGGGAGCTTGTTCCAGAATTGTAGGGAGCCTTTAATGGAAGTTAGCACCTT
The DNA here is from genome assembly GCF_031143425.1 of Pleurodeles waltl. Lineage (NCBI taxonomy): Eukaryota > Metazoa > Chordata > Amphibia > Caudata > Salamandridae > Pleurodeles > Pleurodeles waltl. Next base: position 1,296,807,449 of record NC_090446.1, on the reverse strand, counting down.
CCCCAGGTTCCCGTCTCTTAAGTCTTCTGTGGCATGATATATATTTATCCCAAGATACTTAAATGTTGTCGGGCACCATTTTAGGTGCCCTACCTCTGGGGGGTCCTGATTGTTGGAGGCCCTTTCTGCCATGGGGAACACATAGGACTTCTCCCAGTTTACCACAAGGCCAGACAGGCCTCCAAATTCAGCCAATAAAGATATTACAGGTGGAATAGCTGCACAACCATTCCTGATATATATCAAAGCATCATCTGCATATAGTGAAATCGTGTGATATAACCCATTCCTAATAATTCCCCATTCGCGTTCCATGAGGCGTATTTTTGCCGCTAACGGTTCCATTGCTATGGCAAACAGTAGCGGGGATAAGGGACATCCCTGCCGTGTCCCCCTGGAGATCGGGAAGCTATCAGAAATCACCCCGCCTGACTTCACCCTCGCACTTGGATTAGAATACAATGTCCGGACCCAGCGTATGTAATTAGGGCCTATTCTCATACGGGCCATCGTGGCCATCAGGAAGTCCCATTCCAGCGTATCAAAGGCTTTTTCTATGTCTAGTGAGAGCACCATTTCCTCCTGTGCATTCTTGGGGGTGTCTCCTATTATACTCAGCAATCTGCGGATATTTAAGAAGGTGTTACGTTTTGGGATGAAGCCATTTTGATCTACATGGATCAATAAGTGCATGAGGGGAGCCAACCTATTTGCTAATATTTTGCCTAATATTTTGCAGTCCGTATTTAACAGCGATAGTGGTCTATAAGATTTAACATCCGTATGGTCTCGACCCTGTTTAGGGAGTACCACTATCATAGCTTCCCTTTGAGATATAGGTTAGCTTTCTTAAGTCCACGCCTCTTGGAACACTCCTAGCAGATGGGATTTCAGGCTGGGTAAATAGGCTTTATAATACTCCGAGGGGAGGCCATCTGCACCCGGCGCTTTGTTCCTGGGCAGCTGTGCAAGGGCTAGTTCTATTTCTTCTATTGTTATGGGGGTTTCAATTCCATCTCTATCTATTTGTGGTAGTTGGGGTAGGAGGGAGTCCGCCAGAAAAGCCTCAAGTTGTGTAGCTGTGCACGAGGTACGTTTAGTGTATAAGTTTGAGTAGTAATTCCTAAACGTCTCGTTTATTTCTACTTGTGTAGTAGCCATCTCACGCGCCCACCCGGATAGCACCTATTGGAGCTTGCTGTCTGTCTTCACGGAGTAGCCATGCTAGCATTCTACTTGATCTATCTCCTTCCGTTTGCAGCCTAGTTAAGTAGTAGTTGTAGTCGTGGCAGCGGAGCCTGCTATCTGCCTCATTGTATTTTGAGCGCTTTTCTTTGAGGACAGTGCTAGAGATTTCCCCCAACGCTACCGCTCTTTCCGCAATCCTTAGCCCCTTCTCTAGTTTGCTAATTTCCACCTGTAAAGAGCGTCTCACACCCCACATAGTGGACATGCATACTCCGCGTGCTACTACCTTGTGGGCATCCCATTCTATCGCCCGAGTTGTTGCAGTCATAGCGTTTATTTCCCAGTATTGGCCTATAGATTCCCCCAATATTGCGGCGAATGCTTGATCTCGTAGAGCCTCTGCCTGGAATCTCCAAGTGGGAATTGCCTGACGTGTCCTGCCCCAATTCAGTGTTACTCTCAGAGGCGCATGATCCGAGACTGTCTTTGCTAGGTATTCAGATTCAGTGACCAGCGCCCCTATTTCGCGGGTACCCCATACTATGTCTATTCTAGTGTGGGTGTTATGTGGGACCGAGTAAAATGAATATTCTTTTTGCTCTGTGTGACCTAATCACCATACGTCATGAAGTCCCATAACATTTGCCCATTCTTGCAGGGGACTTACGGGCTTCCTACTAGTTGGTGCGCTCAGGTGGGCACTGGTTCTGTCCATTGCTGCTGATGGGGTACTATTAAAATCCCCGCCCCAGATAATTAGGGGCATCAATGGGTGGGACAGCAACGTTGGGGTGAGAGTGGTAAGAAAGCCTGTGATGCCACTATTTGGGGCGTATACCCCGACCACCGCCATTTGTCTGCCGTCTAGTCTGCCCTCCACCACTACGTACCTCCCTCCCTGGTCTATCTCGTGTGATGACATGAGGAATGGAACTCCTGCCGCTATCCAGATCAACACCCCTCTTGCAAAGGCCGAGCATGTTGTGCCTATCAACTGGCCTCCCCACTTCGTGCGCAAGTCGCGTAGGTCCCCCTCTAGCATGTGTGTCTCTTGCAAAATAGCGATATGCACTCCTAGTCTTTTAAGTCGAGCGTACACTCTAGCCCATTTGCTCAGCGCCCCGAGGCCCCTGATATTCCATGTTAATATAATATACTGGTTTTTCATATTATTTCGGGAAGACATCATATGGGGTCCTGGGGATGTGTTGCTGTGTTGTGGGACTGGGCTTTAGTGGTGGCCCACCTGGTCTCTACCTTTTTGTAGCTGAGATTTAAATATAGCGGGTGCAGGTCTATTTTTTGTGTATTAAGTAGTTCCGGTCCTTGCATTTCTACTAAACTGTTAATCCCCTCCCCCCTAGTTAAACCCCCTATACTACTAACAACTACAGTGAAACTACTAAACTTAAAAGTGTGTGAAATAGTTCTTATCCGGTTGGATTTGCATAGTGGGATTCTCATATCGTACAGATGTGGCTCTTGTAAGGGGGCTCACATCGTGCCGCAGACTTAGGCGGTCATTCCAACCGCGGCGGGCGGCAGTAGCCGCCCGCCATGCGGTTACTGCCGAATGACCGCACTGCGGTCAAAAGACCGCGGCGGCCATTCTGGCTTTCCCGCTGGCCCGGCGGGCGACCGCCAAAAGGCCGCCCGCCGGCCCAGCGGGAAAGCCCCAGCAACGATGAAGCCGGCTCCGAATGGAGCCGGCGGAGTTGCTGGTGTGCGACGGGTGCAGTGGCACCCGTCGCGATTTTCAGTGTCTGCTTTGCAGACACTGAAAATCATTATGGGGCCCTGTGAGGGGGCCCCACGACACCCGTTCCTGCCATCCTGTTCCTGGCGGTATTTACTGCCAGGACCAGGATGGCGGGAAGGGGGTCGGAATCCCCATGGCGGTGCTGCAAGCAGCGCCGCCATGGCGGATTCCTTGGGCCAGGGGTAAACCGACGGGAAACCGCCGGTTGCCCTTTTCTGACCGCGGCGGTAAAGCTGCGGTCAGAATGGCCCTGGAAGCACCGCCAGCCTGTTGGTGGTGCTTCCGCGGTCCATGACCCCCTTAGTCTGCCAATATCGTCAGGCGCCCCCCCTTAGCATAAATCTGTTCCCTCTGGCCCGCTCATCCGCTATATACCGCCTTCTTATGCCCCCAATCACTTAGCTTAGCATTTATATCAAAGATGCAAATTGTTGAAGGCTCTTTGTCCCCACGTCTCGGCAGTGTCGCAAAGTCTCTGCAGATCTTCAAGTTACAGGCATCATCCCTGGTAGTCTCAGTGGGCCTGTACAAATAGTTTAAAGTTCGTCAGCGGTTCTTGGAGTGACCTTCGGCCCGCTTAGGTCTCCTGTTACTGTGGATGCGGAGCTGGCCGTGTCTGAATCCGATCCCAGCTCTGGGAGATCACTCGCAATTGTACTTCGACTTTGCATTTGTATTGGCGTCTCTTTTAGCACTTTTGCTCTTTCCTCTGCTGCTTGCCAGTCATTGGGCTGGCCTCTGGTGCGCCGTTTGGATCTTTTCCTTGCAGCGGGTTTTTGCCATTTCTCGTCCCCCTCGTCGTCCTCCCGGGGATGTGCAAAGCCCTTGGCGTGGAGCCATGTCCAGGCATCTTCGGGGTAGATGAATATATGGGTACGTTCCTCCATCACTACCCTTAGCTTGGCTGGGAAGAGCAAGGCATATTTTATGTTCTGTTTCCGTAAGCATAGCTTGATTTTAACAAAAGAATTGCGTTGGTTCTGCACCTCTTGCGTAAAGTCTGGGTAAGCGTTAATGTTCAAGTCTTCATACTTGAACGGGCCCTTACTGCGGAATTGTTGCAATATTGTGTCTCGGTCTCTGTAGTTCAAGAACCTGGCAATCAATGGCCTGGGGGATTGGCCGGGGGCCGGAGGTCTGCCCGGGATTCTGTAAGCCCTTTCAATTGAGAAGGACTTGGATGGAGCCCCATTTAACACCTCCTTGATTAGCCACTGCTCTAGGGAAATCTCTGATTCCGGTTGACGCATACTTTCCGGAAAGCCCAGAAACCTCACGTTGTTTCGGCGTGCCCTACTCTCCATTTCCTCCGATCTTCTCCAAAGTATCTTCAGCTCCTCATCCATGCGCTGAATCTGTTTTTGGTTCCCTTGCACTACTGGAGTTAGGTCGGCAATTTCAGCTTCAGTTTTTTTCACTTTTTCGGCTAGGCTACGATGATCTACTCGTAATAGATTCAAGTCTTGCGCAACTGCATCAATTCTGCCTTCCAGAGATGACTTAGTGTCCAGTATTGCCTGCAATACTTTCTCGAACTGAGCAGAGTGCGCAAGAAGTGTGCTTTCCAGTGACTGTAGGGATGGGCCAGATAGTTGGTCGGTGGGCGTTATCACTTGGGTGATTCGGTCTGGATTCTTGGTTGATATGGCTCTGCCGGCCATTTTGGCTGTTCTGAGATTACCTCCCAATCTACAGTGATTACGCACTTTGAATCTTCCTGCTTCGTTGTTTTAAACTTTTACTGAGTGGCCTGGGCATGGAGTGCACATCCGGCGTTAAGAGCGTGAGATTGGCCAGCAAAGCAAATGGACATATAGGGGGTCAGGGGACCAGGAAGCACCGCCAACAGGCTGGCGGTGCTTCCAGGGCCATTCTGACCGCAGCGGTAAAGCCGCGGTCAGAAAAGGGCACTCGGCGGTTTCCCGCCGGTTTACCCCTGGCCCAAGGAATCCGCCATGGCGGCGCTGCTTGCAGCACCGCCATGGGGATTCCGACCCCCTTCCCGCCATCCTGGTCCTGGCGGTAAATACCGCCAGGAACAGGATGGCGGGAACGGGTGTCGTGGGGCCCCTGGGGGCCCCTGCACTGCCCATGCCACTGGCATGGGCAGTGCAGGGGCCCCCTCACAGGGCCCCATAATGATTTTCAGTGTCTGCAAAGCAGACACTGAAAATCGCGACGGGTGCCACTGCACCCGTCGCACACCAGCAACTCCGCCGGCTCCATTCGGAGCCGGCTTCATCGTTGCTGGGGCTTTCCTGCTGGGCCGGCGGGCGGCCTTTTGGCGGTCGCCCGCCGGCCCAGCGGGAAAGCCAGAATGGCCGCCGCGGTCTTTTGACCGCAGTGCGGTCATTCGGCGGTAACCGCATGGCGGGCGGTGGTTGGTATGACCGCCCTAGTCTTATTCAGGCTTATTGTGGCCTGGATATTCGATGACAAATGCTGCAGTCATTAATGAATTCAATGTTCCAGCTTTGAGTTCTAGTGGGGCTGTTCTCCGGGCCCGCTGGAGTATGCAAAGGGTGTAAAAGCTGGGGGGGGGATCACTTGCTTCCTCCTTTGTGATGGGATGGCTTGGTGCCAGAGGCTTCCTCAGATAGAGGGGAGAAATACTTGACGGCCGGGAGAGGCGGCGACACTCGGGAGAGATCGCGGGTCAGAGCGATCGCAGGGTACTGCAGATAGGCTTTGTGCAGCTAGGGACAGTCGCGGCAGGGACCCACTGCAGGGACCACATGTCCGCGGACCAACCCAGCCGTCCATTCTGCGCTGGTTGATTAGTCCCAGCTCACAGGAGCACGCGGTCCACCTCAATCTTGCCCTCTTGCGTTGATGGAGTGGCGTGGCGAGGTGAGGGGGGGGTAGCCCCACGTTTCAGGAGTCTTTCCCCACAGCTTAGTTTTGGTGTTCCCCCCCCTCGCAGGTGCCCTCCTCACCTCGTTCCTTTGGCACTGCACCTGAACCCCCGCAGCTTGCTGGGCCGCCGCTGCTGTGCGTCTTCTTTGCCGGGCTGGAGTGCCCCTTCTTTGTTCTTCTGCGGCTTACACACGCGGCTGCTGCCGCGGCGAAATTCAAGATGGCGCCCCAGCTCCTCAGGCCGATACCAGCTTCACGCGCCCCGGGGCGCCCAGCGAAATCTGTTGTGCGGTCCACTTCTGGCCGCGGCTCTGTAGCCCCCCCGGCCACGAGCAGGCTTGGAAGCGGGAGGCAGCCGCACCAGGCAAGAGCGCGAGCGGGGCCGTAGTCGCAGTTCCTCCCTCTCAGCGCCTCACCCGGCGCAGACTCGCGAGTCTCAACCCCGCTTCGCCCGCGCACCGAGGGGCGCTCGCGGCCCGAATTGGACGCCCCAGTCTCCCCCCGGTCGGGCCGCCGTCCCGGCCGTCAATACCAGGCCACGGGGGGCGCCTTCCAGGATGTTTTGGGGTAGCCGGGAACGAAGTGCTCAAATCAAGCGACCGTCCCGGCTGCCATTTTGGCTCCTCCCCGTGTCGGGAGCTCCTCTTACAGACTGTCTCCTGATCTCACAGAGCTGAGTTCCCTGGAGGTTGACTTAGCATGGTAACAGGTGCGTCACTGCAAGTGTTCTGCAACAGAAACTCCATCAATTAAGGCTCACAAACAGTGGCAAGATAGAGTACACCATGTATCTACACTGAGGGTTTCACCAGACCCACTGATTTACCTCCCCGTGCATTTGAATTGACTGACATTTTCTGCATTTAGCAGCCTGTCAGAACTACCTCACAGGTTAGTTTCTGGAGCTGAGAGTGAAAATAACTCTGTATGGCCCTTTAGAAGGATGCAAATGATTTAGATGCCACCGAGGTACGTGAGTGCCCAGTCTAATATATGCAGCATGAGTAAGAGTCAGGCATTTACTTGCCTAGAGGTACGGTACCCACATCTGTGTTCAGTATGTGTGCACACATCTTAGCACTCAATGCCACCTTAGGCACTAACAGGAGGTCTCAAGAACGTCAGGAGTGCTTTCAGGTTGTCAATCTCTGGACAGAGCATTGTGTGATGGAAATCACAAGTTGCTTGGCCCATACTCACTGGAAACTACCAATTATCCATTTTGTCACTTAAGAAGTGAGTCAATACACTACATCTGTGGGGGAAAGGCAGTCCCTCTGTAGTGAATCCTAGTTCGTTTTAATGGGATAACAGGAGTTAGCTTAGCCCCTGGCTTGTAGACTCGTGCCCCCGTCACCTAGTGACTTTTAACCTACTTAGCTTGCTCTGTCTTAGCCCATTTCATTATTTATTTCTTCTAGGATGGCTGCCTTGTTTATAGCTAGGCCACTTGTTATGGGTAACATTATCAGTGTCACCGCGCCAATGTGTCAAGAGTAGGTGTTCACACTTAGGGATTTTCCCTCTCCTTACTTTCTAGGGATTGTTGATATTAATTGCCGTCCCAAGCATGTCTGTTATCTATTGTTTAAGAACACACCTACGGCAGGGGACCTTGTAGATCTGTATAAATACATCACACTCTAGACAGATAATCAGAGGGATTCCGACTAGAGGGCATCGCCACCATCATATTAATTGCCGTCCCAAGCATGTCTGTTATCTATTGTTTAAGAACACACCTACGGCAGGGGACCTTGTAGATCTGTATAAATACATCACACTCTAGACAGATAATCAGAGGGATTCCGACTAGAGGGCATCGCCACCATCGCTGATACCGATGCTGCAGTCGTCTTGACGCTGACCCAGTCTGCGGGTCCCTGCGGAGTCTGAGATAGAGACCTCATTCCAAGGTAACGAGGGTTGGGGGCTCCTCTCATGGACATGGCATTGGCAGATTAGGTTTAACAAACCCAGCTCTCCTTTAGGTAGGAGGTTAGGTCTTTCACATTAGGGTATTAGGGCATATTACATCTCATATATCTTTTTTACGTATTGCAAGATGGTGGGGGTCTTTGTAATAATGACTCTCGTCTTCACAATTATGTTTCTTGCATTTTGTATTATCCTAATCATTGCAGCCCATGCAACTTATCGCAAATTGCAGTTATGTTAAATAAAAACTATTGTAACTCTACTGCATCTGTGTCATTGCCTGTGTTTGTATGAGACATGATATATCTGTGAGAAAAGGGTAATCTCCGTTTAACCACGACACTCCCTGAGACATCTTATTCTCAAATCCATGCGTAACAGCTGCCATAAATCACCTTTTACTATTGTGTTTCTGGTGAGGTGCTGCTAGTGAGCCGGTAAGGTTGGGACAACAGTTGCGACTTGTTGTAGGAAAGACGTAGTCGCTTACAAACAAAAGTACTGTCATCCCTAAACCAGCAGTCTTGCTCAGAGCAAGAGTCCAAACTACGACACCTCAAGGGAGAGCAACTAGTGTGAGGAAACACTTTAAGGCTACCTTTTTCTGTTTAGGGACTGCAAAGTACCTTGGTGCCCCAGATTATGTGGTGGGTTAGGTAGAGGACAGCAAACCTGTGAAGATCCATGCTTTACTTTTTCTTTTTCTGAAGGACAGCCAGAAAAAAAGAAGATAAGGATTTAGGCTTTGTGCCTGTTTGTTGTTCTACTGATTTAGGTCAAATAGGGAATTGGCTCCCTCCCTTCAACCTTGCCACTGAACACTGAATCTGTACATCCTTGGATTAATCTGGGCTGACAGACCTTAAACCTGTTGGGAGTGGCTCCAGTTGCTCCAAGTAATCCCAAAGGCCTCTCCTCAAACTGATCAAAATATTTTCTCCATAAAGTAGTTGCTTTTGATCCTGCTGGAGCCAAGCTACCACCATCAGAGCAGCACAAATGCCATTATCAAGGCCAAAAGCCGTAAACACATGGGGCTAGATTTACTAAAGTTTGACGCAATACAGCAAGGGAAGGTGTTGTGCTGCATCAAAGAGAGAGAGCAGAAATGCATCATATCTTGGTAGCAAATGTCTATTTCTGCTCTTTTGTAGCCTTGGTGCACTTCTGGCGGCCTAGAGCCAATGCAGTCACCCTTGCACCAGGACGCAAGGGTGCTTGAATTTTGGTCAGAATAGTTTTTGTGCAGGAAAGGTACTTTCCAGCACAAAAATTATTATAGAGGCAAAATGCAGCACACATACAAAGAGGACATAATGAGGAGACATAAAGGGATTTTTCCTCGTTACTCCAGCCTCAGGTAGGTGCACTATTCTGATGCAAACCTATAATTACTGATATTAGTAAACTTGACTTTGTGTCAAAATACATAGATGGGTGCATGGGAATGCCCATGCCCCACTCATTTTACACTCCCAGATGCAAGATAATGCAAGGCAGCACTACTGACTGCATTCTGTTGCTTTTGGGATAAAAATCCCATCCATGTCATGCAAATCTTGATTTGTATGGCTTAGTAAATCCCTATGTGGATTTTGTGTCAGAGCTGCACCACAAACGTGGCACAAATCCAATGCAAAATGTTAATAAATCGGGGCCCTAATCTTGGTTAAGTGGGCAGCGTTCCTTCTCTGCACAAGAAGATTAGACTCCTTTCTAAGCAACTGATGACTGGGTCCATTGTTTCCCATCTTCAAATCACTGTTCTTGAGTAGATCAAGATGTCAGATGTGGGGGAAAGGAGCTTCCCAGATTTTGTTTTTAGACATGCTTTGGCTTTGTCATTTGTCATTTATCACATGCGTAACCTGCCAGGTAACACACATGCAGGAGTTTGTCATGCCAAGAGAGATGGCGGGTGTAGCGGCTATGTGGTCTGCTTGCTTCTTTGGGACCCTGGCCATGTAAATTATTCTTACGCTTCAGTCTTTAGCTTCCCCCCCCCCTGTTGTCCTTCGGTTGCCCAAGGAACTGGAGAGATCTCTTTTTTGTGACTGTGTTTCAACAGCATTAACGTTGACAGTTGTGGAAGATACCAATGTGCTGCACGAGGTGGGTGTGCTGAAGCATCATTTTTTTTTCAAATCTGTTTATTGATCATAATAGGGATTGACAGAGCAATTGCTCACAGAGGTGAGCGAGTTAAGTACACATACAGAGACTTATACATTATAATAAACATAAAAATATACTGTGAAAACCATAACAATTAACTATGCCACTTAATATCAATTGGTGATGTTGCATTTTGTATGGGGAGGGGAGGGTTGCCTGCGTCCGGTTCAAAGGATGTAATGATATGCTTACGGCCGCACATTAGTTACCAGTTACGAACACCTAGATATGTTGGGCGAGAGTGCCAAGAGGGGTCGGCTTTAGCCATGATGTGGCCGGCCCAGTTGCGAGCAGGAAACATCTTAATCAGTGTCCACTCTGCGCAGGAGCCTCAGCGACCTGGTGGTGTGTGTAGGGTGAGACGTGCAGGCTACCCCAGCAGGGCATGAGCGACCCATGGGTAGGAAGGGACTATGGGCCTGATTCTAACTTTGGAGGACGGTGTTAAACCGTCCCAAAAGTGTCGGATATACCACCTACCGTATTACGAGTTCCATAGGATATAATGGACTCGTAATACGGTAGGTGGTATATCCGCCACTTTTGGGACGGTTTAACACCGTCCTCCAAAGTTAGAATCAGGCCCTATGTGTCTGTCCAATACCATGCGATACGTGTAGGGCTCAAGGTGGGTGTATGTCATTCTTAGCTTCAATGCTTACAATAAATGCATCCGATATTTCAAAACTGTTGCGCGTGTTAGTTCTGGCCAGCCTGTAGGAGGCTGGCCTGGCTTATAGTGGGTAACTGATGGTACTTACACCTTGTGCCAGGTCCAGTTATCCCGTATTAGTGGATTAGTAATGTTCTAGTAGCTTAGGCTGATAGAGGTAGCTATAGCAGAGAAGCTTAGGCTGAACTAGGAGACATGCAAAGCTCCTACTATACCACTTATATCATATAGCACTATATTGTAAAAAAATACAATACTCAGAGTTACTAAAAATAAAGGTACTTTATTTTAGTGACAATGTGCCTAAAATATCTCAGAGGACATACTCCCTTAGGAGGTAAGTAAAATACACAAAATATACACACAAACCAAAATCAGGTAGGTAAACAGTTAGAAAAATAGTTCTAACACTGTAGAATACAATAGGATGCAATAGGCCTAGGTGCAACACAAACCATATACTTAGATAGTGGAATGCGAACCACTTAGGGACCCCCGGCCTAGTGTAGTGTGTAGAGGGTCGCTGGGAATGTAAGAAAACACTAAGGGTGTCCAAGATATCCCACCCCAAGACCCTAAAAAGTAGGAGTAAGGTGATACTACTTCCCAAGAAACACACTAAACTTGTGATAGAGGATTCTGCAAAGACCACAACAGACTGCAAAGCACTGAAGATGGATTCCTGGACCTGAGGACCTGCAAAGGAAGGGGACCAAGTCCAAGAGTCACAAAAGTGTCCCGGGGGGGCAGGAGCCCACTAAACCCCAGATGAAGGTGCAAAATGTCTGCCTCTGGATGGAAGAAGCTGAAGATTCTGCAACAACGAAAGATGCCAGGAACTTCTCCTTTGTGCAGAAGATGTCCCACGGAGTGCTGGAGGATGCAGCGTTGTTTCCTTGGAGAAAGACTGCAAACAAGCCTTGCTAGCTGCAAAGGTTGCGGTTGAAGATAAAGGGTGCTGCCCGGGCCCATGAAAGACCAGGAGGTCGCCACTTGGAAGAGGAGACAGAGGGGGCCCTCAGCAACACAGAGAGACCACGCACAAGAAGGCAGCACCCGCAGAAGTACTTGAACACGGGTTCAAGAAAACTGAGCACGAAGGTCGTCTCAACACTACAAAAGAGGGTCCCACGAAGCCGGCGGTTAACTCAGCGAGTTGAGCAATGCAGGACGGAGTGCTGGGGACCTCGGCTATGCTGTGCACGAAGGATTCCTTGCAAAAGTGCACAGAAGCCCTAGCAGCTGCAGTTCAAACAGTACACAGGATTACTGTCTGGAGAGGGGAGGCAAGGACTTACCTCCTCCAAATTTGGACAGTTGGACCAATGGACACTCTGGGTCACTTGGGTCCACCACCTGTGTTTCAGGGGCCACGCTCATCAGGATGAGAGGGGTCCCAGAGTACCAGTGACGCTGAAGTTTGGTGCGTGCGCGAGCAGGGGGAAGATTCTGTCGACCCACAGGAGATTTCTTCTTGGCTTCCAGTGCAGGGTAAAGGCAGACAGCCCCCAGAGCATGCACCACCAGGAAACAGTTGAGAAAGCCAGCAGGATTAGGCGCTACAATGTCGCTGGTAGTCTTCTTGCTACTTTGTTGCAGTTTTGCAGGCATCCTGAAGCAGTCAGCTGTCGATCCTTGGCAGAAGTTGAAGAGGGAGATGAAGAGGACCTCTGGTGAATTCTTGCAAATCGTTATCTGCCCAAAAGCCCACTGGAGAGACCCTAAAGAGCCCTCAGAGGAGGATTGGCCACCTAGTGAGGTAAGCACCTATCAGGAGGGGTCTCTGACGTCACCTGCTGGTACTGGCCACTCAGAGGCCTCCATTGTGCCCTCACACCTCTGGATTCAAGATGGCAGCAGTCTGGGACACACTGGAGGAGCTCTGGGCACCACCCCTAGGGTGGACAGGGGAGTGGTCACTCCCCTTTCCGTTGTCCAGTTACGCACCAGAGCAAGGACTGGGGGTTCCCTGAACCGGTGTAGACTGGCTTATGCAAGGAGGGCACCATCTGTGCCCTTCAAAGCATTTCCAGAGGCTGGGGGAGGCTACTCCTCCCCAGCCCTTAACACCTATTTCCAAAAGAAGAGGGTGTAACACCCTCTCTCAGAGGAAATTCTTTGTTCTGCCTTCCTGGGACTGGGCTGGTTTTGTAGTACCCGGGGTCCATAGTGGAGCCCCGGGGATGCATGGGATTGGCACCCCAATACCAGATTTGGCATGGGGGGACAATTCCATGATCTTAGACATGTTACTGGCCATATTCGGAGTTCCATTGTGAAGCTACATATAGGTATTGACCTACATGTAGTGCACACGTGTAATGGTGTCCCCGCACCCACTAAATCTGGGGAAATTGCCCTGAACTATGTGGGGGCACCTTTGCTTGTGCAAGGGTGCCCTCACACTTAGTAACTTTGCACCTAACCTTCACTAAGTGAGGGTTAGACATATAGGTGACTTATAAGTTACTTTAGTGCAGTGTAAAATGGCTGTGAAATAATGTGTGTGTTATTTCACTCAGGCTGCAGTGGCAGTCCTGTGTAAGGTTTGTCTGAGCTCCCTATGGGTGGCAAGAGAAATGCTGCAGACCATAGGGATCTCCTGGAACCCCAATACCCTGGGTACCTAAGTACCATATATTAGGAAATTATAAGGCTGTTCCAGTGTGCCAATTAGAATTGGTAAAAATGGTCACTAGCCTATAGTGACAATTTTAAAGGCAGAGGGAGCATAAGCACTGAGGTTCTGGTTAGCAGAGCCTCAGTGACACGGTTAGTCACTACACAGGTACACACATTCAGGCCACAAACTATGAGCATTGGGGTCCTGGCTAGCAGGATCCCAGTGAGACAGGCAAAAACAAACTTACATACATGTGAAAAATGGGGGTAACATGCCAGGCGAGATGGTACTTTCCTACACAGACCCCAGCTAATAGTGCAGAGTATAGTCTTGATATTGCACCCTGTGTACTTCCGTCTGATAGGATCAGTGTGAGTAGTTGAGATATCTGCGGTTCAGCACCACCCTGTTCCCACGTGACACCCAGCAAGTGCTTAATTGCGCAATATGATAGGAAGGCGCCGGCATGTATCCCTGTGTTCTCCATAAGCTCATCAAAGGGCCTCAGTGTGGAGCCCGAGTAGAACTCCCCTGTGTTCACCAGGCCCAACCCGCACCATGGGGACATGTTGTGGAGCTCTATCAGAGCTTGGGCCCTAGGTAGTTATGTCAGAGGGATCAAAGGAGAATATGGTGTCAGGGAGCCTCTGCCATGCACGTATCGCAGCCAGCTCGATTTGGCGACATCCAGTAAAATGGAACCGCGTGAGGTATGGCATGACCCGTCCAGCAGCCAAGTTAGCACCGGGAGCGGCGCTAGTGTTTTCATTATCACGTTCCGCTGAGGGGGTCTCACCGAGCCATGAGGCCGGCCACTGCAACTGGGCGGCCTCATAGTACAGTTTGAGATTAGGCATGCCCAGTCCTCCCTCCTTCTGTGGATATTGTGTTATGGACAGTGCTACTCTACAAGCAAGTCAGTCACTATGGACTGCAGAGACTTGGAGAATGAGTGAGACAGGACAATCGGGAGTGCTGTGAAGTAACTCCTGAAGCATCATGAGACCATCATGGACCCTAACTTGGAAGATGGTGGTGGCAGCTGTATTTGCCCTTCCAGTAGACAACAGATTTTACCCAGATCCTATCCAAACTATGTTGAGTAACCTTGTCCTCCCACATTAAGTTGATTCTGTTGATTCCTGCACATGGTGTCACCTTGAATCTAGCTGATGTCTGTTAAAATGGTCCTTTTGCTATGTTTTTGCTCCTGCTCTCACTACACTTCACTTGCAAAATCTGAATATGTTGACTATTATACCAAGACTATACCAAGGTGGACAAAGGAGGTTGGAAACACTAGGTGGTTCTCCTTGGAGCTTTAGAGTAGGGGGTCAGGGAGTGACCATGAGTCATGAAAGAAGTCTTAAAAAAAGGAATGCTGAGTACTGGCAAGAGAGAATAATTCACTACCCCCTCCGGCAACCACTGGAAGTTGTTTACACTATACTGGGGCTACACGTATGAGAAGAAGTATACTACTGGAAGAAAGAGAATTACAGTGACTGGTGGGTTTGAGAATTTACAATATTCATACTGCCTCAAGATGCTGAGGGAGAGTGTCACAGAAATCCTCCAGCTTTCATCTAACTGTCTATACAATCTTCAAAGACGAGATAGTTGCAAGCCCTGCCAACTCAGATGGAAGAATAATACCAGTAGAAGAGCACCTTGCTGTGGTCTCTGAAGAATCTCTAGACCATCAGCAAGGGTGAGAATCGAGTGGTCACAAAGGAAGATTCTTTACAAGTTAAATTTGGGTGGCACTAATGGTTTTCTCTGTTTGATTGGGTAGAACAACTGCAGAAAGTCATTTGAAGTCGGCTGAGAAATCGACCTCTGCATCACTAACTGTCAAAAGAAATTGTCTGGGAAAGGGGGTGGCCCAGTGCCCTCAGAGCATTCTGCAAGTCCACCGTGACATCCCTAGAAATTGCTACCATCAAATCACTTGATAACACAAATCGATGTTGAAAGAGCAAAGATACAGAACTACTCTGGCAGACTATTGGCATGAATGACGGGCGTACACATAGCTTATGTGCCTTCTGTAGCAAACAGGTGTTTATATCTGGTAACACCGGAAAAACAGAATGTTTTTATTATTGTTTTTGTTATTATTATTAAGATTATTTATTAATGTCCAAAAACCCCAAGGAGGCCCTTATGAATGAAGTACTGGCTTGGATCCACTCTTAGCTGGGTAGCCCACTCTTAGCTTAGGCCTAAAATGATCAACAACGTTCAAACAGCCAAAATAGATGACTGCAGGTCCCACAGCTCATTGGATTGTATTATTGTGACCTGTGGAGATAACTCTCATCCACAGTTCCTTGACCTGAATAGGAGTCGGACCAACCAGTAATCACCATTTCAGTTGAATACTTTTGGAGGCGTTATAGGTGCTCCGTGGTCAGAGTATTACATTGACATGTAGGGAGGCTTTTTATGCTCCTGCGCTATTTGTTACCATAAATATGTGAAAACTCAATGTTCCAGTTATGGGAAGTCTTGCCTTCTCATCAAGGCAGGCCCCTGGGGGTTCGTTTCCCCCATTTTCCTTGAATCTGTCACTAAGGTCACGTTTATCTAAGTACCTAAGATACATACTTGATTTCATAGTGCTGATAAGATCACTTCCATCCTCGCCCTTCCCCTTTCTTTTTCCTTCCTCTTCTTCTGTTTATAGGTTATGTTTTTTATTTCTTTTGTTACTGTCATTGTCTGTTTTCTAGTGCCCCCATAGAGACTTTAAATGTTCCCTTGCATCCATGCCTTAGCAATGGTTAACCCCACTAACGTCTACTGCCCTACTCAGTCAGTGGTTAAAAAGTACACACTAGATAACTTGTTACAGGTATCTTCTTTCTTGCAACTGGAGTTGAGTCATTATTCACTTTTAAAGACTGTGATTGTCCGGCTGAACTCCTGAATCTTTGATTCTGACGTTTTGATCCTGTATCCCCCAAATCTTCCTTCTGAAATCTTCAAAAAATGTTCTGGTTGAGTAGTTACGTAATTAATGTTTATTCAAATACTTGAGTTTGTTTAAGGCGTTTCTTGTGCACGAAAGGCTCTGTGGATTTAAAAGTGCTAAATAAATAGATCCCTGGATTCTGCAGAATGCGACTGTTCTGATGCTGGCCACTTGCATGGAGGTTCCGAATGTCCTAAGCCAGACACAGAACTGTAATTTCCTGGGGTCCTGCTATTCAATGAAACTTATATGTGGGTAAAGGGCCTGGGCAGGCACAACTGAAAACTCAGACTCATAGCACCTACAACCGCGCTGTCCCAGATCCATCAATCTTGAAAAAGGGATGATACAGTTGAATGCTCATTGACTCTCTATAACATTTTCCAATCAGGTGACAGAGAATCTGTTTAATCAGAGTAATACCTGCAGTGTTTGATCTGGGCATGTTTTGCATGGACCACCTGGAATAGGTGCCTGGGAGAAGCTGTGCATAGTGAAGGATGTCTTGTGAAGGACATAGTGAATGCTGCACAAAATGGTAGTCTTCCTCTAGGCTGTCTTTCTTGTAGGTGTGACAGCCTGCATGCTACATCTTTGCTACTCTGCACCAACCAGAGAGCCCATGATTGTCTGGGGAACAGCGGAATCTACAATATCCTGATATGCCAAAAAATCTACTTGTCAACAACCTGATTTCCTTTGAATCCTGTATTGTGCAGGCATCGCTTAGCAATAAAGAGACATGCTGTGGAGTGTCTGCCTGACCTTTCCCTAAATTCACAAAGTGACCACTCAGTGACTGTCCCCTTCCTTGTCCTACAAAACCTGGAAATGAAGCAAAGCAGCATGCTCATTGCTATAATTGGAGGAAAGGTTTGAATTTTGAAAGAAACCTTGGCATTGGTTGGTATTATGTTGGATATTTATGCCTGAAGGCTTTAACTTATACCGTGGCGGAAGCCATACTGCGCATGTATTCTTATGATGTAACATAGAATACCATGGTCTGGAGATTCCATTGGGCGCTGTAGGAGGGAGTAGCAGCAGGTGTTTGCTGCTCCTCAACCACTTGCTACATCGGGGTTGAATTGTACATCACGCTATTTTACATCTTCATATCTTGGGGTAGTGATTATTACAAAACAGGCGACAAGCAACCCTGGTACCAGAACTCACTATTGCTAACGCTAGATGTTGGTATACGTTAAAGAAAATCAAGCGGAATCAAAGGAAGTTAACCAGCGGTGTCTTGCAGACAAAAACAGAGTTGACCAGCGTGATTTTTTTCAATATGAATTCGATGTGGAACAGAAATTGTAAGTATCACGTAACGAGAGCGCCCTCTGCCACTTATATTGGCCCTTCGAGGATCCAATGGCAACACTGTAGTGGGTCAGGCGGCTATAACCCAGCTACCACGGGACCAACTGGCTCGGGTATACACCACCCCAGAGCGCATCAAACAGCACTTTTCCTGGCTGACTGAAGCGCAGGCGGAGGGCCTTGGACGTTGAAGGAACTGGGGGAGGTTCTCAGAACCATGGCAAAGGGGAAATGCCTGGGACCAGATGGTCTTCCAGTTGAATACTATCAGATAAATTCCGCTAGTAGGCTCCCTGCCCTCCTTGAGACGATCGTAGAGGTGAGAGGAAGCTGGAGAAATCCCGATCTATATGAGGGAAACTATTATAATCATGCTCTCTAAACTGGATAGTGACCCTACCATTCTGAGACCGTACAGGTCGCTCTACATGCTCAATGTGGATGTTAAATAGCTTGCAAATGTTCTGGCACTCTGGTTGCGTAGAGTTATTACAAACTTGGTTGTAGATGACTAATGTGGCTTTATGATGGGACGAGGCACACATATACATTTGCTACGTCTATCCCATGTGATGCATGCGACACGCTACACTAATAGGTCTAAGGTGTAAGTACCTTAGGTACCCACCACACACCAGGCCAGCTTCCTACAGCCACTGACACTTGTGTAGCTTTGTAGAGCTTGTTTTTCTAGTTGCGGGTCGGAGCATGCACATGTGGTTGAAATGTGTGAGGAATCACTGTGGCCAATTTGTGAATTGTTCATTGTCATGTCTGTTAACGCTGACCTGAGTGCTTTGCTGTTACACTTAGGCATGCATATGAATGGAAGAGTGGGAGAGAGGACTAGCATATTCTTTCTTTCTTATTCAGTGTTATTGTGGGGCTCCACAAGGTCCTGATGGGGATGATTCAATCCCTGAGGCCATATTTCCTTAGAGCATTTTTCATTATGCGCATTTGAATAACGTACAATTCACTAGGGATGGTATCCTAGCGTTGATGCAGCAGTTGTATGGGCCTTCCCAGGGTCAGGGCAAGGTGAAGAGTGAGGTCTTTGGTTTCTTGCAGAGTTCAAGAAGTGAGGTGGTGGCTCTGATGTGCAGGGGTAGTTTGAGCTCCGCTTTAGGAGCGAGGTAGAAGAAGGCAAGCCAACCAGACCTGGCTGCATATGTGGGATTGTGTGTGAGTAGAGGTCTGGCTGAGTGGAGGTGTCTGGTAGGTTTGTGGAATTTTATGTGGTTGTTGAGATATGAGGGGACCAATGTGCAAGGCTTTGTATGTGTGCATGAGGGGTTTGAAGAGTGCTTGTTTATGGATTGGGGTGCCAGTGGAACTCTTTGAGGTGCAGGGTGATGTAAGTGCTGGGTAGAGCTTGAGGGTAAGACTGGCAGCTGAGTTTTGTATGGTTTGCAGTCTTCTGGTCAATTGAGCATTGATTCCAACATAGAGTGCATTGCTGTAGTCCAGCATGTTGGTGATGAGGGCCTGGTCATATTTCTGTGAGTGTTGATGGTGAGGCATTTGGCAATCTTCTTGTGTATCCTGAGTGTGTGGAAGCAGGAGACAGACACTGAGTTCACTTGGCAGTTCATGGTGAGTTAGTTGTTGATTAATATTCTGAAGTTCTTTGCATGGGCTGCCAGGTGTGTGGGACCGAGTTCAGCAGGCCACCAGGTGGAGTCTCTGATTAAGGAGTCTTTGCAAAGATTACTACTTCTGTCTTGTCTGTGTTGAGGCAGTTGGTTATTAACCATCTGGTGATTTCAGTCATGCAGGTGGAGAAACTGGTCCAGTTGTTTGGTGTCTTGTCAGAGAAGGAGAGTATGAGCTGGGTGTCATCAGCATAGGATATGATGTTGACTCTGGGTGTCGATGATGCTGGTGACTGGGGTCATGCAAACATTGAACACAGTAGGGCTTAGTGAGGATCGTTGTGGAACTCCGCAGATGAGGTGGATGATGCCCAAGGGGAAGGGTGCCAGGCTGACACACAGGGTGCGGCCTATCAGGAAGGAAAATCCAGGAGAGTGCTGGACTTTGGACGCCAGCTTCATGCAGTTGTTGGATAAGGATAGGGTGAGACACCATCTCGAAGGCTGCAGAAAGATCCAGTAGGATAAGAGCGGTAGTGCCACTGTCCATGATCATTCAGATGTGATCTGTGGCGGAGATGAGGGTGATTTCTGTACTGTGTCTGTGACTGAATTCAAATTGAATGGTCTCAAGGAAGGGGTTGTCAATGAGGTCGGAGGCTAGGAATTTATCATCTTTTCCATGAGTTTCACCAGGTTGAGTTGGAGCGAGATAGTTTGGTAGTTGGCTAGCAACTTCAGATCTTGTAAGGGTTTCTTGATGAGGTAGACTACTGTGATGTGTTTCAGGCATACGGGTAGGTGGCTAAGCTGATTGAGTTCAGTATCTGGGTGAGGGGTGCATTGATGGGGTCCAGTCGTTGATGAAAAGGTTGTGAGGTCAGGGGTCTGTGGGCACTCCAGAGTGTAAGGACTGCAAGGTTAGTGCAGTTTTCTGAATGGTGATGGTGGGCCAGGTGATCCGGATGATCCTTTGAGTGTTGGTAGAGATAGGCAGGGGTGAAGAGTGGAAGGGTCTGGTTGAGGCTCAATGTTTTCGTAGATGCTGGTGATCTTGCTAATGAAGAATAGGGTCAGCTGGGTGCAGAGCTCCTGAGATGGGGTTATGCTGGTGGAGCTTTCTGCCACAGAAGTGAAGTCTTTCACTATGGCAAACATTTCCTTGGAGCTGTTGGTGCTGCTTTCTATGAGGATGGTGAGTGCAGAACGGTTGGTGGATCTGATTTGCTGATGGTAGCATCTGAGGGTGGATTTGTAGGTGCTTTGCTGGTGTTGTTGTGACTTTGTCGCCACCCGAGACTGAACTATGTACCATCTTGTTTGTAGTCTGGGTCTCTTGGCTTTGTTGTCTTTGAGAGAAGCTAGGGTATCTGCACAGGTAAGGAGCCAGGTATTGAAGTTGGAAAGGGATTTAGGGAGGCTGTTTTCATGACAAGGCTGGTGGTGATGGCGTTTCTATGGTGGTGTAGGATGGGTATGTTGAAGCTGATGAGTATGTGGTTGGTGTGTTTGGACCAGGTAATTGGTGTGGGCTTGCCTACTGTGATATTTCTGAAGCTGGTAAAGATGGAGTCAAGTATGTGTCTGCCATTCAACTCTCTGGGTGATTCTGAGTTTGGAGAGGTCCTCGATGGGATTGGTCGGGATAGGATCGGTGAGGATCTCAATGCGGTAGTGGGGGTCGCCTGGGAGGATGCAGGCCCTGGAGTCAAGCGTTGTTAACTAAGTCACACCTTCATTGCTTTTTATTAAGATTAAGGAAGTTAATTGCAACTTACAGTGTCAATAAATAGGCTGTTTAAAGAAGGAATAGGAACACATGCTTAAATTACATTTTACATTGAATCATTATTGCCCTCTGCTCAGGGAGGTAACAATAGTTAAAGGGCCAGATGTATGAAAGCATTTTGCATTCGCATACGGTTCGAATGCCCGTTTGCGAATGCAAAATGCCATTTCAGAATGTATGATATACATTCTGAATGCAATTTTAAGGAATCGCAAAACTAGCGATTCCTTAAAATTGCAACCCTGTTTAGAGAGTCGCAAATTGCGACTCTCTAAATTAGAAATCGCAAATAAGGATTCCTTATTTGCGATTCCTTAGCACATGTATGAAGCAATTCCTAAATGCGATTTTGGCATTTAGGAATCGCTAATTATCACCAAGTTGAACTTGGTGGTAACCATGTGCAAAATTTTAAAATGCATTTAAAATGCATTTTTAAATTGTACATGTAAAGCACACATGCCCTTTTGGCATGTGTGCACCTTACATGTCCCCCAAAAAAACTTTGGGGTGCAGCAGAGGGGGCCTTAGGCCACCAGCACCCTGGGGTTTTGCATTTCCAAAATTGCGATTTCTGGTTCAGAAATCGCAATTTTGGAAATGCAAATGGGGCCGGTATTGCAATTTGCGATTCGGTAATGGCATTTGCGATTTTTAAGAAATCGCTATTACCGATTCGCAAATCTGGTACATGGCACTTTGCGAGTCGGAAATATCGATTTCTTAAAAATCGCTATTTCCAAATTGCAAAAGGCCTTGATGATACATCTGGCCCAAAGTCCTCTTGTGAGAATGTTAACCACTGTTAATTTCCCGCATTACAATTATAAGCCCAATATTAAAGCACATCAGGGCTTTAGGTGGGCCAGGTCTGCCAAGTCTGAGCACTGGCAGTTTAAAAAACTAGGTGATGAAATTGGTCCCTACTGGGCCCATACTACGTGCCGTCTTTCAAAATGAAGTTGGATTAATAAAAAACATGAAAACTGGCCAATAACACAATATGGCTCTACAAGTGCTTTCATTCCTCTTTAGCAACACCTTTAAAGGTGAAAACATTTTTTCAATGCTGCAATTAGCATCCAATCGTTTGTTCTGCTGCTCCTGACTCCAGGTCAGTTGATAAAGGATAGGTTACCAAAAGGTAGTGCACTGCAAATTATACAGAGAACAGTATAACAAAAAGGCCAAGGCCAGTGTAACAACGTAGAGAACAAAGATGATTGCAAATTTATTATTTCGTGAATAGTCCAAAAAAGTAAGTCTTTGATTGCCACCCAAATAGGCAATGTAGATGATAACAAAGAAAAAAATAATGTACAACCAAGGAAACCAAGAAAACAAAAGATCCTTATGTCCTTGTGATCGTAGCAGGTTCATAAACAGGTAATGAGTTCATGATGAATGGCCAACGCGTTTCGCCCAACATCGGGCTTCTTCAGGGCTAAAAAGAAAAAATAACCAAGAGAAACATGTGTTTTCTATGATATGGTGCAAGATGAATAGGTACAGGTAGACCAGTGGAAGTACCGAGAAGATTGTAAAGTGTGTGTCAATCAAATGATAAAGATTAGCCAACCCGTGCATGATAAGATCAAGGTCATGCATGATTATACAGCTTCTGACAATTTGAAAGAAAACGATAATAGTTCTAAAAATATGTATATAGCAAGTTAGTAATTCGTGTCCAAAGAAAGAAAAAAGTGGTCAAAAGTGTGAACCAGCCAACAGTAAGAAAAATAAATGTCAAGTTGTGCAACAAGAGAGCTGGCAAAATCATACCCCAAAATGTGTCCAGTCAGTAGTAACGCAATGTATATTGGTATATGAATCACCTAGGGGAAGGAATCCAAAAATAAATCTGGTAAAGTCTAATATGTAACGGATATAAAAGTAGCAACCCTCATAGTAATGAGGGAAAAGGGGAAAGAAGAGGAGAGGCTTACCGCAAAAATGAGTAACTAAGTAAGAAACTCCGCAACAAATCAAGGATCCAAAAAATGGCAAGCCCAAGGAGAAATTATAAAAAGATGTTTGGCTCACGTAGTAATATCTGAAAATAAAAATAAAAAGACCAAAGGGTCTTGATTAGAAGCTGAAATGAGTAACATGCGAAAGACGCACGAAAAGCAAGGAAAATAGTGAAAAAAGCGGGGAAGCGAGCCATTAAAAATGCTGTGAGGACTTACCATTGGTAGCCAAATGAGTTGTGAAGCGGCAAAAATCCAGGTCGGAAATGCCGCCAGGAACAAACGTGTGTTCAGCGCAACGCGCTGATCAAAAATGCCAGAAAGTTCAGCCGCGGTCACGAACCGCGATAGAGATTCAAAGGAGGAAGGCGAAAGCCGGTCCCGAGGCACAGGATATGTACCCGGGAACCGGAAGTAGGAGCAGAAAATTCCCTGACGTAAGGGAAAGTGAAAATAAAAATCAAAGACAGAAAAGAACAGCCGCCATATTGGAAGAAGGGTAGTGGAAACGGGGGACAAAGGGAGTGAAGTAAAATATACCAATACAATTGTGTCCAGTCGGTGAAAAGAAGTGAATAATTGGTATATCGCACAGCATAAATAAAAAAGAGAGAAGGAAAAATAAATGAATATGAAAAATGTTAATATTAATAGTGGAAGAAAAAGTAATGGAGAAAGAGAGATTGCAGCCGTAGAAAGAACCCCAATAAGAATGATGTGTCATATTATAACTCAAGTGTAAATATATATTCTTCTTAAAAAGGACCAGTAAAACATATTATATATAATGTATATGTACAAAAAATGGATACAATATTACCCCAAATGTCCACATTAATGCAACATAATGTACAAAAGAAATAAAAAACAAGGTAACAAGTAACAGAGAAAAATGACAAAATCCATAATAGTTGAAGCATAACGAGAACGAAGAATATATACCAATGTATAACCATAAAAGTAATAGAATTCACAAAACTAACAGGTTACAGAAAATAATGAAATTCATGATCAGTATTATGGCCTAGGTCTACTGCTTGTAAGCAACAGATCCAGGCCGCCTCTTTTTGGCGCAGAGTCAATTCTCTGTTGCCCCCTCTCGGATTGGCAGGAACATGTTCAATACCATGGAACCACATTGTAGGATCATTGGAATGAGCTAGTAACATATGTGTAGCAAATGGATATGTAGAATCATGGTTTTTTATAGCTCGCAGGTGTTCCTGTAATCTTTGTTTCAAGGGGTGTATAGTACTCCCCACATAAACTTTATTGCATGAACAACCCAAAATATAAACAACAAATTTTGTATTACAATTGATAAATTGCTGAATAGTAAAATTTCTTGAGTTGTGGTAACAAAAATCCCTGATTTTATCACAGCCAAAAATACAGACATTGCAACCATGACAAGTGTAACACCCTTTCGGTTTTGATGGGAGCCAAGTGGCTGAGTAAGTAGAAGCAATGTAACTAGGACACAGATGATCTCTAAGGGTTAACCCTCTGCGATAAGTAATCTTAGGTTCGCAAGATATTATTCCCTTCAATCCCGGAACCTCAGTTAAGAGATGCCAATGGCGTCTGAAAGTTTAAAAAATACCCGGACTATGGGCCGTATATCGAGTCACAAATGCTAAAACGTTTCTGCCAGTCCGTCTAGTACTCTGCATCTTAATTGGCAATGTGTTTTTCCTGGGAGTCTGAGTAATACGACAAATTGCCTGTGTTAAGTTATGGGCATCATAGCCCCTGATGATAAAATGATCACGTGTATGTTGAATATGTGTCAAAAAAGTGTCATTGGTGCTGCAATTTCGTCTGACACGTACCATTTCCCCGTAAGGGATGTTTTGAATAACCGAAATTGGGTGGGCACTGGTGGCATGAAGGAGACTGTTACATGCAGTGGATTTTCTAAAAAGTGCACTCTGTATACTGTTATTTTGTATAAAGAAGGTAATGTCCAGAAAATCTATGGTACTCTTATGATATTGTAAGCTAAGTTGTACATTGTACGGGTTGTTATTGAGAAAAGCGTGGTATTCATTGAGCTGATCAATAGTCCCTTTCCAAATGATAATAATATCATCAATGTATCGCCCCCAGAAGACGATCGAGTCAGTCCAGGGCGATGCTGTTTTCCCCCAGGCATGTGTTTTTTCGTACTAGCCCATAAATAAACAGGCATATGATTTCGAACCCATCGCCGTCCCTTGGGTTTGTTGGTACCATTTATTATCATGCATAAAATAATTCCTAGACAGAATAATGTCAATCATCTCAAGAAGCATATGATTGTGTGCAAGGCAATCAGCAGTCCTGGTGTTGAGAAATGTGGTAACTGCTTGAATCCCAAAGGGTTTACGTATACACGTATAAAGGCTGTTTACATCCATGGTAACGAAAAAGAGGTCTTCGGACCAAGTAAAGTCATCAAATTTGTTCAGAATGTCTTTACTGTCCTGTATATAGGAAGGCAAATTGATGACAAATTTCTGTAAAAAGAAATCTACATATGCAGCCATTTTTTCTGTGGGCGAGTCTATTCCAGAAATAATAGGTCTTCCGGGGGGAAAAGTACCACCCTTATGTACCTTGGGAAGTATATAGATGCACGGAAATTTGGGGCTCGAAACACTTAAATATTTAAATTCATTATTAGAGAGTAGCCCTAGTTCGTACCAACCCCAAAGCTTGTTGTTAATGAAATCAAATAATTCACCAATAGGATTATGTGTAAGATGTTTATAACACAAAGTGTCAGCCAGTTGTCTATCAATTTCATTCATATGGTCCCTGTGGTTCATGACCACCACATTTCCTCCCTTATCAGCCTCCTGTATGACAATGGATTGGTCATTCTTAAGGTTCCGAAGTGCTGCCCTTTCGGTGGCTAGTAAGTTGTTCACCTGACGCCAGTTGTAGATACGAGTATTTAATATATGTTGTAAGTCTAAGGAGACTCTTTTGGAAAATAGATCAATGTTACTATGAGTATGGGCCGGTGTAAATTTGGAACGGGGTTTGAAGAAGGTTGTTCTTTCAATTTTCTCGGAAATCCCTAAGTCTGCCCGAATATCTTCTATCGTCCTCTTATCATCATCTAAGGACATGAGAAGCTGTACATCATGAAGGTCAGAGACTAGTTGGATGGAAGAATCGGAATCAGAAGTATGAGTCGCTGCATCAACAGTCTCTGGTCGGTGTTCACCTCTACCTGTAATGGGTGCAGATGAAAAGTAATTTCTAAGTTTAAGGATACGTGTGAATTTGAAAAGATCAACAAAGACTTCAACAGGGTCATTGGTCTGAGTGGGGCAAAATCCAAGGCCCTTGCTCAGAAGCTTACATTCAGCAGTACTCAAAATTCGATCAGATAAGTTAATAATTGTCAGATCACCCTCGGTGGCGGTAGCACCAGGTGTAGTGTGTGTTAATCTTTCTTGGATCTGGTCCTGACACCTGAAATGCCAGTGTCTCTGTTTCCATCGTTTCCCACCCCTTCTGGTCTTATGTCTTTGCGAGTTGTTTTGGTTCCTTGGCGTAGTCGTTCCATTTCAACTAAAGGATAGGTATTCTGACTCCTCTGTGCTGCATGGATGAACACTGTGCTGGGCTGATAAAAAGGGCATCTCATCAGCCATGTTTGACTAAAAGTCCTTTATTTACCAACTTTAAAAAAAATAATTGTCAATATATATATATATGTTTAAAACTCACAATACAGTTCATAGTAAAGCAAATGAAACTAAAATAAATAAGTCGTAAATCATCAACTGGAATTTAAACACAGGTACAATACAAAAATTATGAGCATATTTTATTGACAATTTTAAACTTATTGATCATAACATTTTAAAACTGATGATAAAAGTGTATGCATGCAGAGCTGTACTATGCAATGATTAATCAAAGCATAGTGAGAGTGTTGGGACGGAAAAGTCCTTTGCATAGTGTTGGATGTGCATCCCTGCCTTAAGTGCCCCAACTGTACCGATATCCGGATCCTTAATGCTGATTTTTGTTCTTATGAACGAACACGGATTATGCATGTGTTCTACAACATAGGCCTGTGTCAAAGATTGCAGTCTTTTTTGACAGGGAAGGGCTCCCAAAGTGCTACCTTCATGGTGGTGAAAAGCTACTTCCTTTTTTAGGAGATAAGTAGCACGAGCGCAGTGGTGGCAGCATGCCATGTAGTGATCAGTATGAGAGACTGGTTCTCTTTACTGTGTCACTGGAGTGAGGCATACAGACTCACTCATTTAAAATTCTGCTGCTCTGTGCTTAACTCAATCTTGGCCTATATTGGTTTTGCATGAGGGTTTGCAGTGTGTGACAGGAAGGAGATGTGCTGTGTGTACGTATGCCTGAGAATGGTACAATACAGAGATAATGCAGTACTGTGTAGTGTGTTGGTAGTACATGCACATGCTGAATTTATGGGTGCCTGAGAATGGTACAATGCATGAAGGATGTACTGCTGTGAAGTGCATGTATGCTGTATGCATGTATGTATGCCTGCGAAGGGCACAATACATGGAAGGTTCAGAGTTCCATTATGTGAGACTCAGGGCTGAATGGAGAAACATGGGAGAGGAGACAGAGGAATCCACACAGGAAGATTTGTATATTGCTGCATTCCTGTAAGCTGGGTGTGACAAACTGGAGGAAGAGAGAGCCAGGCTCTCCAGTACACTTTAAAGAGCGCTCTCAGATTCAGAGAGAGGCAACTGGGAAAAGGCCTGGGCAGATCTCAGGAAGGAGAGGCAAAAAGAGTAGAGGTGAGCTCTGGGGCACACTTTCGATATGTATACCACTGTGGTTGACCTCTGGTCACTCCCATAGCCAGTGATGTGGGACTCTCAGATTTGGAGTCGCTCCTGCTGCTGTGAGAGGCTACTTTCTGGAGGAACAGAGAGTATAGGAGAGGACACTTCAAAGGTAAGCAGACCTGCAACATAAACTTCTAAGACTAGCAATCTAAATCACATTTGATGTCTGGAAAAGGCCCCCAAAAATTGTCACCTGTCCAGCAGCCAGTCAGGCTGTGCACTGAGGAGAAACTCTGTAAGATGCCGGTCTATGACCTGGACTGGGAGCCAATGCCTGCTAGTTTCCCAACTGCCTGAGGGGACATCACCCAGGAAATCCAACACTACGTGCCCTGGAGCCTGGAACACCAGAGCCTGCCTGCTTGCCAAGACCCTGTGAGGAAGAGGAGAGCACTGGAGGGATTGAGGTCCAGTGGGGGAATCCTGGCAAGTGGCTCCCTGAAGCGAGGTGAGGAGACGGCTGCTGCACTGATTGGGTCATTGCCCGGTGCAGGGAAAAGTTGGCGACCCCTTATGCCAAAGGAGGTCCACCATGAAGTGAACCATGACTGTTGCTGCATCTAACAGGTTATTGCCCATGCGTGATGTTAAACCAGTGAGCCGGTATGTCAGGAGGGGTTGGCGTGAAGATTGCTGCTCTGCTGATCAGGAGGTAGCCCATGTGCAGAAACAAGACGGTGACCACATATGCAAGGTGGAACCACCTTGATGACTGTCGCTATGTTGATTGGGCCATAGCCTGTGCACAGAGGAGGAAAAGATGCTGTATGCCAGAGGGGGCCACCGGGACCAAGCATGAGTTGTGGTCTGGTCAATACCATAAACGGAAGAACAAGGTCATTATGGTGACCCTAGCAGGCCTGAGCTGTGACTGAGGACCAGTACCAGGATTGTTGCACCTCTAACTTACCCAGCACAAGAGGAGCATCAAAACCGCCACCCCCTAACCCCCCCCGGCTGCTGCAATCGCAGGACCTTGTGTGAGAAACTTGAGGAAAACCAACTGCAGTCCCCCGGATGGCGTGTGTAAGACGTATGGGAGACAGCAGCTGCAGCTTCAGTGCCTGCAAAGGGCACACACTCACAGGCTCCAATCCTGCTGATGCAGGTATGACTGATTTCTGGCCTGATGGCTTTAGGGGAACTTGCTTGCCAGATCACGGTATGGCTACAGAGCACTTTTGATTTTCGGAGTAGAACTCCTGAGACTCCGACTGCTAGTGAGCTTAACCTGAATGTTGCCTACAGTGAATGGGGAATAACCACTACCACTAACTCGACGGGAGTTGAACTCAGAGACCTACCTATGAAACGCTAGAGCCCTGCCCTCAGAGAACTTTGTGTAGTGTTTGTGGATGTCGTAATTTATTTTGGGATTATATCTAAATATTCCTTTTTTCATTAAAATAAGTATTTGACTGGACAATAATTTTTTGCTGCTGCTCTGCATAATTTGAGTTGTGAGCCTGTGTTTATCCCTCTGTACCTACCTCTGAACCCCCAAGAAGCCTTGCACTGCTCAACCTGCGCTACCACTGAGAGTCAAGTGCTGAAGATGTACTTGGCACAGTAGCTCACTACCCATAGTAGGTCATGCTCCAGGACATCATGAGTGAAAGCCCCAACTGCCGTGGTTGGCCCCAGAAATCTCTGACCGCCCTGTGGCACTATGAACAGGGTTCTGACAGAGACATAAAAACTGGCTGTGGGTTCCGAAATGTTATGATTCTTAAATATTTTGAAAGTGCCAGTTTAGTCTCTTGTATACTGCTGAAAATAAAGATATTGGCGTCTACAATAGAGTACAGCTAATGCCATCCTGTGCAAAACCACAGTTAATCATGCCAATGTAAATCTGTTTTACTTTTGTTGCTAAGGCAAATTATGGCGACATCTGCATATCTCAAATCTATCCATCTCACTTCCACAGGCACAACACATTGTGCGCCAAGTGAGTGTTAAACCAAGTTATATTTCTGACATTGGACGGTATATTATGGTTTCTGATGGACCTCCACAAGTAAAAGGTCAACCACTTTCTAAATGTCTCCCTGGTAGTGTCCATTTCTTTATACAAGTTTCACTGAGGTGTCCTTTTCTGCCCCTTCTCAGAGGTCATAACTTGCTGACTTCATTTGGCTAGAAGGGGGTAGGGCAAAATGTGGTGTAGACGGTCAAGCAGGATGAAGTGCTGGAGGGGAGGACAGGGAGGAGGAGGAAGGAAATGAGGGAGATACAGAGGCAGACAAGGAAACTTAGGGAGCCCAAAAAGACCTGGAGAATCGGGACGAGGGTTAGGGCCAACAGAATGACTAACAACACCAGGATCAGCTTCATCAGGAGAATCAAAGACAGGAGGAGGATGACCAGGAGGAGGAAAAGGGGGACCTGGAGGACCACCACGTTTGGGACCACCAGAGGACTAAGCCTACCAAGAAGACCATGGTGACAAGGATCATGGTGTAGACCACATTATGAGGAGGACTGGACATTGTTTTAGGTCACATGGATTAGAACACTCCCATAGTTATAGAGGCTGCACCCATTTTACATGGTTTTCAATTATGCTTCTTAGGCCAAGCACCTTTTAGAGACCCTGGCCTTTTTAAAGCCCACTTAAATCACTGGAGCACATAATTATCAGAAAAGACGGTTAACAGGTGTTAGTGCCTGACAGCATGTAAACAATAAGGGCCTGATTCAGATCTTGGTGGTATTATTGCCAATCAGCCGCTGGTGTGGACTCGAAAACACTGTCAAGTTGACGGTGTTCCGTCTGACATATTTAGATGTATTGCAGCTGAGCCACAGACTGCCACAACGGAGGGCTCTACCTAGCCGACCCTATTTAGATGCAACAGTAATGCAGGTGGTGTACTGGCAGAGGATTGCTGATGGTGGGAGATTATTGTGGGAGCCATTGAGCATTGTACAATGGCAGTGGCTATCGCATAGAGGTAAGTGACATACACACACTGTACCTTAGCCATATGTGTCCACCTGCACAACACAACAGACTCGCTATTATCCATTGTCATTCCACCATGACACAACATCTACATGCAGAAAACACATACTGCCATACTTCCATGAAACAACATACACACCATTGATACTACACACACATACAACACAACCACAACAACCAACACAATGATACACCCATCAACACAAAAACATTCCCACAAATGCACAAATCACAACTATGGCCACCACACAACAACAACACACACTTGAAGGTTGCACACAGCCACACAACACACAAGCCAAAATACACAACAGACATCAGACCCACATGCATGTGGCAGACATACAGACACAGCCTCATCAACCACTCAAGCTCCCTCCACCTCCACCTTGACCAGCCAATAAAAATCTCACACACACATACACATACTGACTCACATACACAACTGTACTCACAACATCACAGGTAAGGATTCACTTGCAATGTGCACACATAGACATGGTGACAAGTGTGATGCCATCATTATTGTGATGCCAGCATTCATTTGGCAATGAATGCTGACACCACAATAACAATTGTGTAAGTGTGTGATTTGTGGCGTCTACCAGTGTGTCTTCATCCATCACTGGCACAAATGTGTTTCCGACATGTGCATGTCAGAGGTAGTCAAAATAAATAGCTGTGGCATGTATATTACTGCAGAGGCCCAGGGCTCATGTGCAGTGCCCATACAACTTACACAGTACATGCAGTGTCCCTATCTTAGACTAGCTGCAGCAGGGTTGTGTGTCCTCTGTGGTCCAGTGGCAGCAGCGAAGGCAGGTGATGTCCAGTCCAAAACAGAAGCAGAAACGTGGAAAAAGGTAGGTTTTGTGCCCTTTACCCCTCCAATTCGCCAACCCAGTTGTGGAGGTCAGACCGCCACAGTTGTCTTGGTGGTAAGGCACATCCAACTCTGCTCGGTGGTAAAGGTGGCTGGAGTCCCGCCATCAGCCCCTTTTGCCAATGCCGTTGTCGTGGCAACTGGAGATTCTTGGTGGAGTCATCTGTATTCGGGTACTTTTTTGCCTATGGTCTGGCTAACATCTAAATCGGGTTTACTGTTGAAAAATCAACTGTTACTGCCAAGATCAAGGCCCAAAGACTTTGAGCACCACAAGCTCTTCTAATCCAATAGAGATAGAGCAAAGGAACTGCAACTGCCTTCTACATGTCCCTGCTTCACACAGTTACTGAACTTACAATGCAGGGAAACAGCAGTAGGTAGTAGCAGCATTCTGTTTGCTATGCGAATGTGCTGATATACTATTATAGCCCAAGTCTGATGTCTATAAATGTAGCTAAAGGCCCTATTCCTCAGTTATAGGCCAGAATACTAGGGTAGGGAATATAACAAGGCTAAGGCTTTTAACAATGTTATTAGAACATTCTGCGCCACAAGGGTAGAATATTCTAGAATAACCAGGAACAACAAACACAAGCATTGGAACGTTGGAGAAGAAGGTGTATACCAATAATTATTAGCCCCAAGCCACTTCCTTGTCATCAACATTTGAATATTCTAATTCTAATGAGAACGATGGTCTCCAAACATACAGTAGTTCCAGCATTCACAGACAGTGCTAGACACCATAGGGGCAACTTACACCCAGGAGCAAATGGTAAAAATGTCTAGCTGTACTGAGTTACTCACGCTCTTCCCTATGCGGAGTGACTGAAGTATTTATTCCCCCTGGGGCAGCCGAAAGGATAAATAATGGGAGCAGGGCCACTCAGGACTAGTCTCAACAGTGACATGGATTGTGTAGTGTGTGTTCTTGCTGCAGTTTGCAGCTAGGGTTAGGCTGGCCTGCTTACCAGAACGCTGGCAACAAGGACAGAGCTCCTTATGGGCAACCAACACTGTGCCTGACCATTTGGTGTCCTACTTGGCAGCTCCTCTGCGACGACCGGCTCCATGTCTGACACACTGGTGCTCCACTGTACCAGCTGCCTGCCTCAGCTCTCTATGAGGTGTGTGCTGTCATCCTGCCTGGTGTGTGAGCGCCCACATATCATGCTCCACCCTGACAGCAGATACATTACCAGGTTTTCAACCTATTTGGGGCAATGGTGCTACAAAAGTTTGAATTTCAGGATCTCCTCAGCAGCCGAAGTGTTCCAGGACACCATCCGGAAAACACGTTTGGGGCTGCAGGGGGTCCTATATATAAGTGATGACATTCTCATACATTCAACAACCTTTGCCAGCCATCATCACTACCTTCAGGCCACACTGCAGCGCCTCAGCAAACATGGTCTCACCCTGCACAGGGCCAAGTGCTCATTCTTTGAGTCCTGCATCAAATTCTTCAGCTACACCCTCTTGAAGGACACACTGCTTGTACATCTGCATGTATATCTCTGGAAATCAGACCCCTACCCTTACCCTCACTCCCATCACTCCATCATCTCACATATGTCCCACTAACACAACCCACACATCCCAATACCAAGGCCCTGCATGCAACACCTGAGCACCATCACCAAAGCATGTCCAGTACAGATACCCACACAGACCCCAAACCAACTATCACAAAAGGGCAAACACAATTATGCAAGCACAGGAGTAGAGGGTACTAAAACTATGCATTTACACCTCAACAGGACCCATACCCAATGTCACCGGACAGGAGGGGCCAGACATATCCAGTCCCCTCACAGAAGAGGCCCACAGTGATGACAGCAGCTCTGCATGCCTGGATCAAGATGACCAGCCCAGCCCTTCAGGGACCTCTGGACAGTCGGTTCCCCTGCCACTGTCACAAGCCACCACAGAACCTCCCCGCTCAGGAAACACCACCACAGCACCCACCCAGCGGGCCCATCCCTCTGTCCCCAGGACACGTCAATCAGCAGTGTGTCCACCACTACAGGGAACCCAGGCAAACCCACCAACCCAAGAAAATCTGGGACCTGGGGTCAGTGGCAGTGGGCACACGGTTCAGGGGACAGAGGCGCAGGATAACAGGGAAGCTGGGAGGACTGCTGTGCAACAGGGGGAGGAAAGGTCCAGGGAACCGACACTCCACAAGGCACTCTCCAACATCATGGGAGCATACCACCATTCCCAGGAGACCATGGGCACAGTACTGGCCAAGTTTCAGGAGACTCAGCAGCTGCAGGAGGAACACTACCTTGAGATCAGGGAGGACTTGAAGTCCATCAACAACACCCTGGTCACCATTGCAGGGGTGCTGGCAGACCTTGTCAACACCATGAGGGACACAGTGGCACACAAACGGGCCCCTGAAACTAGCCTGGACGATGAACAGCCCTCCACCTCCGCCGGCGCTAGTGGACAGGAGGCACTGCCATAGGACCAACAGGCCACCAGCACCCCACCTCTGCAGAAGGAGAACCACCCCGCAAACGGTCCCTGAGATCCAGGAACAAGACAGAGAACATTCCCAAGACCCCCGCCAGGAAATAAGACCCTCCTGAATGTCACCCTTCTGTCCCACTTTGTCACCCTGTCCACCTTAAACTGCCATTGCTCCCCTCCCTATGCCCCATTGGGCAATGCACCTGTGAGACCAAGAGACTGGACTCTGCCATGGGCATTCCTCCACCATCACCCCAGCCCATTGCACACCCCCCTCCACTTATTAGCACAGAAATAAACACCCTTGAATCACAAAACAATCTGGAGTCAGTCTGTGCTTTCACAAATGTGTAATTGCAACATCTCTGAAATATAGCAATGTCAATGTACTTGTTCACACACCAATGTTACAGTTGTAGGCCAGCAGTAAACATAGCAGACGGCACAAAGTGGGACTCAGATCTGTGAAATAGAAAGCCAAAGTGACAAGTCAGGGTCCATACACAGAGCTAAAAAGGCAGATTTATGCTAGGTCCTACAGTAGTATGAGATGTGGGAAGCAGTTCCATCCTCTTACCTGTGTCTCACTGGAAGTATTGCATGATGATGTTGTTTCGGTTGTCTACATCTTTTTCTTCTGCCTCCTCTTCTTCACTGTCCACAGGCTCCACAGCTGCCACAAGACCACCATCAGGCCCATCTTCCTGCAGAAAAGGCACCTGGCGTCGCAAAGCCTAATTGTGCAACATACAGCAGGCCACGATGATCTGGAACATCTTTTTCAGTGAGTAGTATAGGGATCCACCTGTCAGATGGAGGCACCGGAATCTGGCCTTCAGGAGGCCGAAGGTGCGCTCTATTATCCTCCTAGTTCGCCCATGTGCCTCATTGTAGCGTTCTTCTGCCCTTGTCCTGGGATTCCTTACTGGGGTCAGTAGCCATGACAGGTTGGGGTAACCAGAGTCACCTGCAAATATCGAGGGACAACTGTTAGACATCCTCCAAACATTAGGGAATCTCCCATACCCAGACAGCAAATGAAACTGGGTGGGGACTTTAGGCTCACCTATTAGCCACACACGGTGCCTCTGGAGTTGCCCCATCACATAAGGGATGCTGCTATTCCTCAAAATGTAAGCGTCATGCACTGAGCCAGGATACTTGGCATTCACATGGGAGATGTACTGGTCTGCCAAACACACCATCGGCACATTCATAGAATGGTAGCTTTTGAGGTTTCTCTACACCTGTTCATTCCTGCGGGGATGGGGGAGGGGGGACAAATGCCACATGTGTCCCATCAATGGCACCAATGATGTTGGGGATATGTCCCAGGGCATAAAAGTCACCTTTCACTGTGAGCAGATCCTCCACCTGAGGGAAAATGATGTAGCTGCGCATGTGTTTCAGCAGGGCAGATAACACTCTGGACAACACGTTAGAGAACATTGGCTGTGACATCCCTAATGCCATGGCTACTGTTGTTTGAAAAGACCCACTGGCAGGAAATGGAGTACTGACAGGACCTGCACTAGAGGGGGTATTCCTGTGGGATGGCGGATAGCTGACATCAGGTTTGGCTCCAACTGGGCACACAGTTCCTGGATTGTTGCACAATCAAGTCTGTAAGTGATAATTATCACCTGCCCCAGCGGACGTGCCCTATGGAGGAGAACTGTGAGCAGAGGGTCATACACCACATAGGTTTCACAAGGCTGTTAAGCACAAACGTTTAATTTTCTCTATGTGCCTTTGTCTGTCCGTATTCCTGGCCTAAATAGGTGTGACGCAGTTAGTTGGCCTGCCATGTGGCCCCCTGAAACGGCAGCTGCCTGACCTGTAAGGTAGGACAAGGGTTAATGAGGTAACTGTGCTGGCGTTGTATACCGTCGGGTTAGGCGGTCGAAGACCGCAGCGCTATTCAGCATTGGTTATCATTGGGCCCTATGCGTTCCAGGAGCCAATGACGATGTACGCCGGCGGTGGCGGTACGCACCGCCGCGGACATGACCGCCATTTTCTATCTGTGCACTCACTTGATACCTGACCTTCAACAGGAGAGGATCTACACTGCAAGTGCTACTGTGACCTATGTCTGGAAGCGACAATGGCTACAGTGTCTGGGGAAAGGGCCCCTGCCTTCACTTCAGAGGAGTTGGACAGACTAGTGGATGGGGCCCTCCCCCAGTACACGCAACTGTACGGTCCTCCAGACAAACAGGTGAGTAAACTGTGTGCATGGTGGATGGCACATGATTGTATGGAGTGTTGTGAATGGAAGAGACAGGGGTGGTTGACAGGCCAGCATGTGAGGATGTTGTGTGTATGTATTTCTGGGCCAGGGTGGGAGGTTTGTGACCAGTGTGTGAGAAGAAATGTACGGGGGGTAACATCCATTTTTACTTCACTTTTCCTCTAGGTCAGCGCCCACCAGAAGAAGGGCACTCACACAAGCACCATCCCCATGCAGTGTGCCATCGCCAAGGAAGTGTGGACCCTGGGGGTCTACCATAGACGGAGCACCCACTGCTAGAAAAGATGGGGGGACCTGTGCTGCTGGAGCAAGAAGACGGCGGAGGCCCAGCTGGGGATGGCCTCCCAACACGGAAGGGGTGCCCGTCACACCATGACCCGCCTGATGTACCGGATCCTGGCGGTGGCATATCCGGAGTTGGATGGGCGCTTGAGAGCATAACAGCAGCCACAAGGGGGTGAGTACACTCTCATTCAGCTGACTCTGCGCACTTGATGAGGTGTCTGGGCGGGGGAGGTGGGTTGTGGGTCCCCCTAGGCCAGGGCAGACGCGCAAAAGTAGATCTATTGATTTGCAGCCTCATTCCCAGTCCAACCCCAAAGGTGGTATTTGCCCTCTACACCTAGTCAGGCTCCTATGGCTTCCAGCTGTCAATAAAATGGTTCTCGACAGAGTCCCCTATGGGCATGTGCTTTTCCCCTGCCCTGTCAGTGCATGGCTTAGTGCATAGGGCTGCTCACTGTGTGTTGTGTCCGCCAACAGTAGTGATGTTGCAGGCATTGACCACGTATCTCTTGTGTCTTTCCCCCCCTTTTTGTTTTGTCACCCTTTCCTTGTGTGCATTAGCATCATCTGGCGGAGGAGCAGTGGCACCGGAGCAGGAGGGAGCTGCATCCCACATGGCCCTGGAGGGTGAAGTAACGGAGTCCGAAGGCACCAGTGGGACGGGGGGTAAGGGGAGCTCCACGACAGGGAGAGGAGCTGACACCAGCGACAGCGACTCCTCCTCTGATGGGAGCTCCCTTGTGGTGGCGGGCACCTCTGTGCCCACCGCATCAACAGGTACAGCCGCCACCCCCCTTACCAGCACCGCCCTCCCAGCAGCCCCTCATCGAGTTTCCTGTGCCCGCTCACCCAGGAGGGTGGGCATCTCCTTCGCCCCAGGCACCTCAGCCCCTGTCCCAGTCAGCCCTGCTGCCCTCAGTGAGGAGGCTATTGACCTCCTGAGATCCCTCACTGTTGGGCAATCAACCATTTTGAATGCCATCCAGGGTGTTGAGAGGCATTTGCAGAAAACAAATGCATACCTGGCGGGCATTCATTCTGGTGTGGCGGCCCACCAGAGAGCATTTCAGGCTCTAGGTCAGCAATGATGGCAGCCATTGTCCCTGTGTCCAGCCTCCCCCCTCCACCTTCCTCTACCCAGACCCAAACCCCTGTACCTCAGCCTATCCCAAGCACACCATCAGACCAGCATGCACACACATCAACACACAAGAGTGGACATGGCAAACATAAGCACCACACATCCCACAGGCACTCACACAAGCACCATCCCCATGCAGACACACCAACATCCACTGCCTCCACTGTGTCCCCCTCCTCCACGTCCTCCTCATCCCTCCCTGTCTCGTCTCCACTCACACCTGCATGCACTACATCTTCATCCCCTACCTTCATCACCAGCACGCCCATCACCACACACCGCTCACGTGCAATTTCAACCCCCACTACCATTCACACATCCCCTGTGTCCTCTCCCAGTGTGTCTGTCAGCCCTCCTCCCAAACTACACAAACGCAGGCACACAGCTACCCAACAGCTATCCACCTCACAACAGCCTCTGGCCCATGCACCTTCACCCAAATTCAGCAGACGTACACCTCCTACAACCACTACCTCTTCCTCCACTCCCAAACCCCCTCCATCTTCCCGTCCCAGTGTGTCTAAGAAACTTTTCCTCGCAAACTTTGACCTCTTCCCTACCCCTACCCCCATCCTTCCCCTAGGGCCAGGCTGTCCAGGTCCCAGCCCAGCACCTCAGCCACCAAATCATCCAGCACAGTGGTCTCAGCAAGTCCGGTCACATCGCAGGCGGCACCCATCAGGGCTGCCAGTGTGCCACCTAGCGAGGCCAAGGAGCAGGCCATTCCGCCACCTGCCAAGGTGAAGAAGGTGCCCACATGCCGGAGGGAGAAGCCGCACCTACCAGCAAGCAAGGGCTCCTCCAAGCCAAAAGGGGACAGTGGCGAGGCACCAGCAGCGACATCAAAGGTGGGGAAGGGACACAAGCCGAAGAGCAGGTCAGGACAGGGCATGGAGGCTGCGGCTGAGGGATCAGAGTCACCCCTTCTGTCAACCAGAACATCAACCTGTATGGCGTTGGACACCGCCACCTGCACGTCTGCTGCCTCAGCAACAGTCCACAGCATCATCCACAGTGGGCAGCCGTCCGAGGCTGCTGGAGATGTCCTGCTGTGTCCCTCAACAGGTGCTGACACATGCACCACCCCCAGCACCTCTGCCACAGACACCGCCGCAACCACCGCCACCAGCCCCGCGACGTGCTCAGACAGTGCCCCTACAGCTGACATGGCAATCATCCCCAGTGGCCAGCCATCCAAGGCTGCAGGAGACATCCTGGACCCTGCCCAGCGTACATGAGGCATGAGTCCCAGCACTGTTTGTATCTGCAGGTGGCAGGCGAAGTCGCAGCAGGGTGGAGTGTGTCTCTGCCTCCATGGAGTATCATGCTACCTGTTCCCCTGATGGAGCACTCTGGGCACAAAGCCCCCTCCAGAACCAGTGGGGAGAACAGCATCCACTACCCCAGTCCTTGGCAGGATGAAGCACTCTGGGCACAAAGCACTGTCCAGAACCAGTGGAGAACAGCATCCACTACCCCAGTCCTTGGCAGGATGAAGCACTCTGGGCACAAAGCCCCCTCCAGAACCAGTGGAGATTCACATCCACTACCTCAGTCCTTGGCAGGATGAAGCACTCTGGGCACAAAGCCCCCTCCAGAACCAGTGGAGAAGAGCATCCACTACCCCAGTCCTTGGCAGGATGAAGCACTCTGGGCACAAAGCCCCCTCCAGAACCAGTGGAGAACAGCATCCACTACCCCAGTTCTTGGCAGGATGAAGCACTCTGGGAACAAAGCCCCCTCCAGAACCAGTGGAGATTCACATCCACTACCTCAGTCCTTGGCAGGATGAAGCACTCTGGGCACAAAGCCCCCTCCAGAACCAGTGGAGATTCACATCCACTACCTCAGTCCTTGGCATGGTGAAGCACTCTGGGCACAAAGCCCCCTCCAGAACCAGTGGAGAAGAGCATCCACTACCCCAGTCCTTGGCAGGATGAAGCACTCTGGGCACAAATGCCCCTCAGGACCAGTAGAGACTGTTATCCACTTGTGAGACTGTAGCTTTGCACACCCCAGGATAAAGCAGTGGGCAACCCACCCACTGGAGAGACTTGAGAGACTGTGGCTTTGCACTTCCCAGGACCAATCAGTGGGCAAACCACCCACTGGAGAGACTTGAGAGACTGTGGCTTTGCACTCCCCAGGATAAAGCAGTGGGCAAACCACCCACTGGAGAGACTTGTGAGACTGTGGCTTTGCACTCCTCAGGACCAATCAGTGGGCAACCCACCCACTGGAGAGACTTGAGAGACTGTGGCTTTGCACTCCCAGGATAAAGCAGTGGGCAAACTACCCACTGGAGAGACTTGTGAGACTGTGGCCTTGCACTCCCCAGGATAAAGCAGTGGGCAACCCACCCACTGGAGAGACTTGAGAGACTGTGGCTTTGCATTCCCCAAGACCAATCAGTGGGCATGGAGCCCCCTCGTGGAGCAGTGGCGTCGTCTGTTCATCCGGCTGAGGTGCCCCCCCTCCGCCTCCCCCTGAGGTGCCTGTTTATTTTCCATCTGATGCCCCTGCAATGTTCTCTCCGTTTCGAGTCAGGTATCTTGTGTGGGCTTCGCCCATGCATTCTGGGACACTGATCCACTGACAATGATTTCATTAATATCCGTACTTGTGTAGTTGGTGTACATATTTGTATATACTGATATTTGAATTTGGCTTATCTGATATTTCAATGATTACACTCGTTACAATCATTTCATTTTGTCCTTGCGTTCTTCCAGGGGGTGACAGGGTGTATATGTAATGTTGCTGCATGTATTTGTGTGTATGGTGTTGTGGGTGAGGGTGGGGGTGAGGTGTTACATGTTGCGTGTATGTCACTCTCTTTTCCCTCCCCCTTCCCCTGTGTGCTAGGTGCAGTACTCACCGTGGTCATCGCCGGCGTCTTTGCTGCTCCTGATACAAGAGGAGGCAGACCAGCATCGGCAGGACCTGTAACTCGGGCTCCATGGCGTCTTGGTTGTTCGTAAAGTATCAAAAGGTGAGTGGTTTCTGTTCCAAGTACTGTTTCCGCCGTGCTTTTGATGGCGTTGGTACCGCCCCGGAAAAGGTGGCGGATAGGCATGTTATAATACAGTGGGCAGAACCTTGTGTTACCGCAGCGGTGTTTGTGTCTACCGCTGTGGCGGTCTGAGTGTTAAAGTGGCTGTCTATGTTGGCGGTTTCCGCCATCGTCATGATTCCATTTTTTTTTCCACCGGCCTGCTGGCGGTATTACCGCTGCTTTAACAACGACCACCAGGGTTGTAATGAGGGCTAAGTCCTGCATCCTCAAGAAGTTTTATTTCCCTGGCCCCGACATGCTCATAGAGGAGGCGGTGAGGAGATGTCTGTCATGCCAGCTTATGGAAGCTTATGGAAGGGGCAAGCCCTCCTGCACCCATTGCCAAGGAAGAGGCCACTGAGGCACTATAGACCAACGCTAATCTTACCTTTCGGTGTTTGTCTGATTAGTGGGCCTCATCGTGGCAGTGGTGGATGGGTACTCCAGATGCCCCAATGTGGAGTTAACAGACTTGACCACATTCCAGAAAGTAAGGATGCTCTTGGAAAATACATTAGTGCTCTCTGAGGTAATTCGAACTGACAACGGGCCCTG
This sequence comes from Pleurodeles waltl, assembly GCF_031143425.1. Taxonomy (NCBI): domain Eukaryota; kingdom Metazoa; phylum Chordata; class Amphibia; order Caudata; family Salamandridae; genus Pleurodeles; species Pleurodeles waltl. The sequence continues at coordinate 1,296,766,123 of NC_090446.1, read as the reverse complement.
TTCCAGGGCCTGAGGATCCATCATCAGAAGATCACGCCACAGTGGCCCCAGGCAAATGGTGACTTGGAGTGCTTTATGTGTACACTTAACAAATCTTTCAGGATCTCAGGGGACCAGGAATGAAGTCTTTACTACTTCCTACACATGTACAGACACATGCCCCACTGCACTAATCAGTGTGCTCCCAAAGCCATGCTGTTGGGATGGCTGGTCAAGGATAATATTCTGACGGTGACTAGATGGGTTGTGCACCACTTCAACCCATTGATACTCATGGGCACAGGAAGAAAACCAATGAAACAAGGAGCTAAGCTCGGAGGGCCAAAGGCTCTGACATAGCAGTTGGAGACCAATTCTTTGTCAGGACCAGAGGCTTCGAATTATGCTTTTCCTTCTTTGCTGTTTATTAACACATTTTTTACAGCAGCCAATCAGAATAAAACGTTTAAATGACTACATTTCCTATCATTTCTGTCATGATGTCAAATTCCCTACACCAACTGGATTGTCCACAGTGCCATAAAAGATCTCTGCACCATTAGGGAATCGTTTTTCTTTGCTGCTCAAGTGTCAGTTAAGTTAATTTTTTTTATTATCTGCACTTAAGATATATTGTTCTTTGTCATACTGCTACAGTTATTAGGCCAGACTCCGGCCGCTGCAATTAACACAGCCGACAGGGGTGCCAGGAGACAGGGAAGCGCTCCGCGATTCAGTCCACTCTTTATCTTGCCAACAAGCACACAAAAAGCGCCCTGATAACTCAAATGTACCAGGCTACGAGGACACGTTGGGCTCGGCAAGACAAGTGGTTTTTTTTACAACACTCCTCATTTCCCCCACACCCTAACTAGCCAGGGCAAGTGTAAACTTCTCTACAGGCTACGCCTGAGTGGGCAACTGTATCCAGCCAGCCTCCTTTAAGCAGCCACACATCTGCCCCCCCCCCACTTATCTCCTCCCTTTTGCAGCTATACATCAGTACATTCTTTACTCCCCCACTGGGCCTCATCTTCCTCTCACTACAATGGGTGAGAGACACCCCCACAGGGAAGACGTCCTGGAACAAGTAATCATGGAAGAGTACCTCCTTGAAAACAGTCTTGTGGAGCACTTGACAACCATGTTGCTCACTCCATGAACAGGGCTCTTTCTGTCACCCTCCAATCCTTCACACGTCAATTGAGGAAATACGATCTACGCTTGCCCTTTTCTCTTCCCATACTGGTAACCTCCCCCCCCTCAGACATCCTGTATTCACTCCTAAGAACAAGGGGGAGAGAACCTATGCCCAAGTCACCTGGATGGCCACATGTAGCCGCCTTAAACCACACATCTCAAAACCTCATCCCTGACCACTCTTATTCAGCGCCTGGACCCTCATCCAAAGATCCTCCACCTTACCCTCCCCAGTATGACAATGGTTTGGATGCATCGTCAAACCTCCCAAGTATGACAATGATTTGGATGCATCGTCAACCCACTCCTTACATTCTTACAGTTCACATTCTCCAAATCTCCATGCCAAACACTCAAAAATTGAATCCGTGGCTCACCCAGAGCTCCAACCCTTACATGATGTCCCTTGGACTTTGATCACGACTACAATGTTCACCCATGCTCTTCTGACCAGGCCCCAATTCATTCACTGTCGAACTACTCCCTTTAATGTCTACACAAAAGCTTTGACTGGGATGTCTGCAACTGACTGCGTTCCGAATTACCCCGGCCTGACATCCCAGACAAGGTTGGAGACACTCCCGAACTGGACCCTAACATAGCAACCTTTCTGAAGCACTCCACAAAGGAACCAAAAAGGGTACTGACAAATCATGGAGAGTCTGTCAAGACAAGTTCCACGACCTGGCGGGAACTTGTCTGCTGCAGATCTACAAGATGAAATGTTTACCTGTACTATTATATGGTGCTGGAATCTGGGGGTACTCTAACTGGATATCTATTCAGCACGAAGAAAATCGTTTTTGCAGAAAGCTATTAGGGGTGGGACTGGCTAGTCCAAGCCGGTTTATGCATGAGGAGTTGGGTCCTATCCTTCACACATCAATTGAGGAAATACGATCAATGCTTGCCCTTTTCTCTTCCCAACAGGAGGGACGTGGCTAGCCCAGGTACGTGCCTGTATACAGGACTCGGCCACAACTTTGTTGAAGAGGACACGAAAGAAGGGAGGTGGAGAGAAAAGAGGGGGAGGGAGGTAAACCCTACTATAAGTCCCAGCTGGAAGCAAGGGATACCTATAACGAGCTACACTCGCACAAATCAACGCATGCTGGTTATACTTATTGTTATGTCATCAATTTGAAACACTATTCACAATTGCACAAGAAAGGAGCACAAAGTCTAGAGAAGTCATCCCAGAGTGTTCACACTTAGCCACCACTCCTCACTTACCCTCTCCCTATTATGCACTAAAGGATAAACATGCCTCAACACTTACCTCCTGTCGCTCTGTCCTCTGTTTTCCCCTCATGTTCCATAACGGTGACCATGGGACCCTGAGCCACACCTAAAAAAGTCAAACCAGAGAATATTAAAAGACAGACCACCAAGGAAGAAAAAAAAAGGATAAAATAGAAGAAAAAGAGAGAGAGAAAGAGACGAGAAGAAGAACTCAAGAGACCAGAAGGAAAAACAAATAAAGAAACTATTAAGACAACCACTTAAGGAGGGTAACAGTAAATAGAAATAAAGAAAAGTGCCATCTTAAGAACAAATATTAAGAGTCATCTAATTTTCCGAGATCTCCTGAAGGGGGGGGGGGGGGAATAAGAGCCTCACATCTTGGTGTCAGGAGTAGGATTTATCCCTACCTGGAAAAGGGACTATGGAGGAAAAACCTTCCATGGAAGACATGATCAATCAACTTGCTGAGGGTCAAAGGCATTTACAGATAGTGTGGAAAGAACAGCTGCCTGAAGCCAGAATGATAAGGAGACATTGCAAAATGCCCTTAAACGTCAGGCTACTATCGAACAATCAGCTGGTCCATGAGACAGCTATCTAAAAACTGACTGAAACAATAGCCACCATGCTGGACCATCCAAATGTACTCAGTTCAGTATTGCAGAAGTTTCAAGAAGGAGAAGACCCTGATGCCTTCTTTACAAATTTTGAGAGGGTGGCTGCATCGGCAAACTGGCCACAAGATAGATGGGGACAGTATGTGGCACCCCTATTGACAAGGACATTACAAGCCACCTACCAAGCGGTAAACCAAGGGGAAACAACTCCGTATGGGGATATCAAGAAGGCTATTTTGGAACGAGTGGGGTTCGACACTGAATATTATCGCATAAAGTTTCAAAAAACCAAATGGATACCAAAGGAGAATCCCAGAGCTCTGTACTATAGGGTACAAGATTTGGGCCTAAAATGGTTGAGTCATATCGGCACAAACAGGGAAGAGGTGATACAGATAATCTTATTAGAACAGTTCTTAGGAGCCTTACCAATCCAGACACGCAATTGGATTAAACAACAAACGAATGTCACAATTACATCTGCCATAGATCTGGCATGTGTTTTCCATCGGGCTCCCGACTTTAGAGTAACCCCACTTAAAGGACAAGCTATAGTAGACAAATATGTTAGTTCTTTTCCCAAACCCAGATTGTCGAAAAGCCCTTAGGTTAGTCCCAGCTCACATTTTACAGAAAAGGAACCTAATCAAACCCCACAATGTTATCATTGTGCGGAGTGGGGTCATATTGCACACAAGTCTCCACAGACTACAAAACCCGAACCAATGGAAATAGGAATAACTAGGGGCAGGGTACTATGTACAGCCTGAAGCACGTCACAATACACCAAAGAGTTGTTGGTGAATAATAAACCTATCAAGGTATTGGTTGAATCTGGGTGTAGTAAATTGGTAATTAAGGCTGAACTACTGACAAAGGAACAATGGCGACAGGGTGAATCAGTGTCCATTTGTTGTATCCATGGGGACATGAAACAATATCCAATAGCGGAGGTCACTATAAAATGGAGAGAGTGGGAAGAACCCTTGATAGTAGGTCTAATACCCCGCCTAGTTGAGGATGTGATCATAGGAACTGACTATTACGATTTCTCTATACTAACTTTATACTGCATAAACGGAGATCATACAACAGATCCTTGGCTCACGGATGCTCCTTTTACCATTAACCCAGGTAAGGTGAAACCGAAATTGAGCAGACAAGAAAAAAGAGAACAGAGAAAAAAATGTCAAACGGCTGATAGAAACAATTCTCTTCCTTTGTTCCCTACAGAAAAGACTGTTTGATCGAGTCCATCGCCCTTCAGAGTCAGTCAAAGGGAAGACCCTGCGCTGAAATACGCTTGGGTTTCTGCAGTCACAGAAACAACAGGGCAGGTGGGTCCTTATTTCATTGTCCAAAATGGCCTACTGTATAGGATCAGCATGATAACATAAAAAGACCCAATTAGTAGTACCCATCCCGTATCTCATACCGGTACTTCATTTAGCCCATGGTAAGGTTGGGAGAGGACATTATGGGCGGGAGAAAACCGAGGAGTACCTTCTCTGACGTTTCTATTGGCCAAGGGTTTTTTCTGACATACGCAAATTCTGTGCACAATGTCCAAAGTGTCAATTCATTAACCCAGGAATGGTCCGAAAAGCCCCACTCTACCCCTTACCTGTTATTGATGTTCCTTTTTCCCAGGTAGGAATAGATTTAGTGGGACCTTTAACCCCCTCCTCCTGTGGATACATGTACATCTTAGTCCTTGTGGATTACGCTACTCGTTATCCTGAAGCTATTCCTCTAGCAAGCATGACCACTAAAAGTGTGGCCCATGCTATGATTGTTTTTTTTCTCAAGTGGGATTCCCAAAAGAATTATTAACAGATCAGGGTACTCCTTTTATGTCTCGCCTTATGTCCCAAATATGTCAAATACTTGGTGTAAAACACATTCGCACCTCGGTCTATCATCCTCAAACAGACAGATTGGTAGAAAGATATAACCGTACAATCTAAATACTCCTAAAGAAAACAATATCGGACTCAGGAAGGGATTGGGATAGGAAGTTATAGTTGGTTTTATATGCCATCCGAACTCATGTTCAGGCTTCAACCGGGCATAGTCCATTTGAATTTGTTTTTGGCAGACAACCTAGAACTCTTTTAGACATGGCTGCTGAGAAATAGGAAGAGAAGGAAAGAGAAGGCAAAGATATACTCCAATATACTCCACAGCTGAAGGACCACATACAAACCATATGGGAAGATGTCAGATCTCATTTAGAAGAGGCTCAAGAAAAACAAAAGAAACACTATGATACAGGTGTTAGTTCTTTTACCCAGCTCCGAGAATAAATTGTTGGCACAATGGCAAGGAACCTATGAAGTAGTTGAGAGAATAACCCCTGTTACTTACCGTCTGCAGATGTCGGAGTCACCAAAGAAAACCCAAATATACCACATCAATCTTCTAAAGAAATGGGAAGAAGGAGACCTGCAGACCCCAAATGTGGACTCTGTCTTATTCGTGAATAGCATAAAGCCTCTTGAGATAAATTTATGCCCTCGGCAGGAAGACTTGCAAGAATGGGTATCCCATATTAACCCTACCCAGTGAGAAAAGAACCCAACTTATAGAGATATTACAACAACAGAACAAATAATTTTCAATAACTCCCGGAAAGACCCCTATGATCCAACACAACATTGTTACAAAAGAAGGGATAATAGTCCGTTTGAAACCCTACCACATACCAGAGGCCCGTAGAAAGCTAGCTTGTTGAACAAGAAGTGCAGAACATGCTAAATACCGGTATAATTGAACCTTCAAAAAGTCCATGGTGTTCTCCAGTAGTTTTAGTTCCGAAACCCAACGGAACAATCCATTTTTGTATTGACCTTCGACAACTCAGCCCTATTTCAGATTTTGACACCTATCCAATTCCTAGAGTAGACAAACTAATTGAACAATTAGGAAAAGCACGATACCTGTCCACATTAGATCTCACAAAGGGGTATTGGCAAATACCTCTAAACTCGCAAGATAAACAGAAGATAGCTTTTACCACCCCGTCAGGATTATATCAGTTCACGGTACTTCCTTTTGGCTTACACAGAGCCCCTGCCACCCTCCAGCGCTTAATGGACAGAATATTAAGGCTCCATACAGTTTATGGCGCAGCTTATCTAGATGACAAAGTCATCTATAGTGAGCCTTGGGAACAGCATTTACTTCATTTATCTAAGATATTTCATACTCTACTCAAAGCTGGGTTAACAGCCAACCCAGAGAATTGCAAACTGGCAAGGGACTCTATTGCCTATCTCGGATACAATATAGAGAGAGGACATATATGACCCCAAGTCGACAAAGTCGATGCCATCACTAACATGCCACCCCCTAAAACAAAGAAAGAAGTGAAATCATTTTTAGGAATGGTTGGATATTATCGCTGTTTCATTCCGAATGAGTCCACCCTTGCGGCCCCTTTGACTAATCTCTTAGAAATCAAATAAGTTTGGTGAATTAACAGCTCCCCAAATCATGAGTTATAAAACTCTCAAAAACTTTCTGACAACCAAACCCGTTCTGCACTGTTCTGACTTTGAGAAACCTTTCTGCTTACAAACAGATGCATCAGATGTCGGTCTGGGGGCTGTACTTTCCCAAAAAGACAAAGAAGGGATAGTGCAGCCAATAGTATATATCAGTAGGAAATTGCTACAGAGAGAAAGACACTATCCTGTTATAGAAAAAGAATGCTTGGCTATAAAGTGGGCTATAGAAAGCTTGCAATACTACCTATTAGGACTACCTTTTTTCGCTGATCACAAACCATGCCCCTCTAACATGGTTAGCCTGCTATAAAGACACCAACTCCAGGATATTACGCTGGTTCATGGCACTCAAACCTTTTGTATTTTGTATGATACAGCATTTGCCTGGCTCACAAATGGTAACTGCGGATTACCTCTCAAGACATCCCGTTATCAAAGTACCTTGATTCCATCTCCTCAGGAGCAGAAGATAGATCCTCGTTCCCAACGCAGACTACTCGCAACAAAATAGAATCTCCATTTTGAGCACCCTTGAGGGGGATAGGGGAATGGGATTTAGAGAGACCTACCTACCCTAAGGACTTTGTGGAGAAGTTTACCGGCAATACAGCAATTCCTATCAAACCATCCATCTTTATGGTCTTTTAACGGTCCTTGAAGATCCAACATAATGGATCAGAGGCTGCTATTCAGAGACTGAAAATCAGACAGAATAGCCACTGTGGGGCCTCAAATAGTAAGAGGGAGCTAGAAAACACATTCCTGCATCTCTTAACAACCTCCACCAATAGGATGGGGATCGAAACTTTCCGCCAAATGAGCCTCCTACCTTAGCCTTTTGGAATCAGCCCAAACACACCTGGAGTCAAGTTCACAATCCCACGAGCGGGAGTAATCATTCTAGCGTCTATGGCATTATGGTCACTAAACAGTTGGTTGTGGATCAGCCCCTTGGTAAAACACTCAACAAAACTAATAGAAATAAAAATATAATCAATTATAATCCCTTTTCCCCACCAAACAAAAGTGGGTTTGAGTAAGTCACAGCTTGCCACTCACTCCAGCATATTACAGAGACCAGCACGTCTCACTTCAGTCACCAGCAGCTTGCCTCTAGGGTCCGGGGGTTCTGCATGCGATACCCATTCTTCCATAAGGAGGGGATCTATGCCAAGAGGGGCTGTTCCTATTTTGACATTAAAGTCTCCCGCTAAAAGGACATTAAAACAACACAACTTAGGGGCCAACCTCTCTTCCAAGATCAGAAGTGCTTGGATCAGTGACCTGATCTGACACCCCAAGTAACAAACTGAGTTATAATAATTTACAACAATGAAATGAAACTTTTCAGAAGCCACAACCCAAGATATCTGTATACCACTGTGCCTAAGATGGATTGGAACAACTCACAGCTGTGCAGTTACTCGGAATAATAGAGCCAAACCACCACTAGCTCTTGACCCTTGTGAAGGAGTTGCTAATACAACGTGGGTCTCGAAACCCTCTACAGAAAACAGCTCCTGTGCCTATGTTTCTTGAAGTAATATGGTGTCATACTGGGAGATTAACGTAATCCACTGAGGGTCGGAGATCTTATTCCCCAGACCTGCACAGTTCCATGAAAAGAAACTTAGGCCCTGATTCTGACTATGGCAGGCGGCGGAGGCCGCCCGCCATAGTCCCACCGACAAATGACCGCACCGCGGTCAAAAGACCGCGGCGGCCATTCTTACATTTCCGCTGGGCCGGCGGGCGCTCTCCAAAAGAGCGCCCGCCGGCCCAGCGGAAATGCCCCTGCAACGAGGATGCCGGCTCCGAATGGAGCCGGCGGAGTTGCAGGGGTGCGACGGGTGCAGTGGCACCCGTCGCGTATTTCAGTGTCTGCATGGCAGACACTGAAATACTTTGTGGGGCCCTCTTACGGGGGCCCCTGCGGTGCCCATGCCATGGGCATGGGCACTGCAGGGGCCCCCAGGGGCCCCGCAGCACCCCCTACCGCCATCCTGTTCCTGGCGGGAGACCCGCCAGGAACAGGATGGCGGTAGGGGGTGTCAGAATCCCCATGGCGGCGGAGCGCGCTCTGCCGCCATGGAGGATTCTGTAGGGCAGTGGTAAACCGGCGGGAGACCGCCGGTTTACCCTTTCTGGCCGCGGCTGAACCGCCGCGGTCAGAATGCCCTTGGGAGCACCGCCAGCCTGTTGGCGGTGCTCCCGTGGTCGGTGACCCTGGCGGTCACCGGCCGCCAGGGTCAGAATGACCCCCTTAGTTCCCTGGGTGCACATTCGGTAATACCCTACTGAGGGCTCCAGACATCTGGCTTAACCCCAGCCAGAACCCCCATAGGCACAGTGATAGTTTATCAATCTAATTCACCAAGATAACACAGGGGTGAACCTATTTCTGGTCAGTATCTTGGGAGCGGAGCACAACCCTAATCTCTGCTCTGGATAATTGAAACCCATAGCTACCGACGGGGTGGTGCGCTTATAGAAAACTCCTAATGGCAAAATCCTGATGCAAGGTCCCATCATAGAAGGTTGCCTGGCAGTGAAAATCAACCTTCCCGCCATATATGGGGTTCTACTATGAATCACCACGCAGTCCCCCTCCATGGATTTATTTGTAGGTCCAATCCACTCAACTCTTTGCACAAATAGTATATTCCTAGATTCCATGGGATGAAAAGTAGTGTTTTGTCTCAGCCAGTGTCAAACCTTATTCTGCAGGTTTTCAGTTGACTCATCGTGGGGAAACTCAAGGGGGGGGGACACCAGCTAATACTGCCACGTATGGGCAGCACTCAGGCGGCAGTTTTAGAAGGGGCAGTATTCTGGATGTCGCAAATTGAGCATCCTTACCCCCGTTATTTCTAGGGACCCCTTCTGTGGATTGCTCCTGATTCACCATTTCCCTCCCAACTTCACGAAACAAGGAGCCCCTTATAATACCTAATGAGGAGCCCGCAGCACGAGATTGTGAGGGTTGAACATTAGAAGGAGCTGAAGGCAGAACTCCTGAGAAAGGACAGTCCCCCTCCCTAAACTCTATATTACTAATGCAGGGGTGTGGAATTTATTAAAATATCTACTTGTCCAGTGGACAGGTTGCTTCTCAAATCTACTTGTCCTGTAAAAAGATCTACTTGTCCCTTTGGTGCCATGTAGTGTGGCGACAAATTATGGCAGCAATCTCATTATGTAAGTGCTCTGATAATAGCCTCTCTGATTATGTCAGGGCTACTACCATAGTAGGGCTTAAATACTTGCAGTTTCAATCCCTACTGTAACAATTTCCTTATTTTGCCACCTTTCTGCAGATCTGCATACTGGGGCTGGAGGAAGCAGTAAGCAATAGTTCTAGGGCTGGAATGCCTTTGAGTCTGCAAACCTACTAACCTGCATGTTTTAAAGATTTTTACCAGCTTCTCTCTAATATTTTCCCATAATAAGAAAGGTTGGACATTTACTCCTGACAATGGCAGAATTAGAACTTCTTCCAGGGTTGGGAAGAAAGTGGCTGGAGGGAAAATGAACTTGCAAATGCTCAATAGATTTTTTCATGAGCAAATCTACACATCGTATTTACCCATGCTAAAATACAGTTCACAAATATTTTACAGGGTACAACATATACCATGGGTGCACTTTTGTGACTTTCTTTAAGAATTTGGGGCCACATGTAGGTAGGTTCAGATTTGCGACCTGCAAATTGCGAGTCGCAAATCCGAATGTAGGATGGTGTCCCTGACACCATCTGTGATTCGCAAGGGCTTCGCAAATGCCCACCTCATGAATAATCATGAGGTGGGTCGCAATTTGCGACCCCCTCGCGAATGGCGGCCCTCACAGGGATGGTGGCCTGCTGGAGACAGCAGACCACGATGTCTGTGACTGCTTTTCAATAAAGCATTTTTTTTTTTTTTTTTTTTTAATGCAGCCCGTTTTCCTTAAAGGAAAACGAGATGCATAACAAAAATGAAAAATGAAACGTTTTCGTTTCATTTTTTCAGAGCAGGCAGTGGTCCACAGGACCACTGCCTGCTCTGAAAAAATGTTTACAGTGACATTCACAATGTGGAAGGGGTCCCATGTGGATCCCTTCCCTTTTGCGAAAGTGTTAGCACCCATTTGAAATGGGTGCAAACTGCGATTGGTTTGCACCCGCGTTCGCGGTCACAAAACAATCCTACATTGCACTGCGAGTCGCAATTAGGAAGGGAACACCCCTTACTAATTGCGAGTCGCAAACCCGTTTTGCGATTCGGTAACCAGGTTACCGAATCGCAAAACTGGGTTTGTGCATCGCAGTGTGCTTTTTGCATGTCGCAAACAGCGAAAGTCGCTGTTTGCGACATGCAAAAAGCTACCAACATGTGGGTCTTGGTCCCTAATTAGGTTTGGTGTTAACAAAGACATTTTGTTTTTATTAAACTTCTATTTCTCTCTCTTTCGGCCGGCTTTACTGTGAGTGATCGCATTCTGCTCTTCCACAAGGAGCATATTGCCACACAAAGTAGTTTTGTTCAGTGTCAGGAACTACAGTGGCAATCAGTGACGTAACTAAACTGGAGGGTGCCCCTTTGTAAAGAACATGGAGGAGCCCCCTCTCCAGACTCACTCAGGGCAGGTGCTGTGCTGAAGGGGCCCCCTGGAGGGCGGCTGCGGGGCCTTTGTTATGCCACTGGTGTGCTTTTAGAGAGTTCAAAAACTTTTTTGGGGGGGTTTGCCAGTGTTTGTTACAATGTTGAGGGCCTGGTAGCTCCCACAACAATAAAGTGTTACAAAAGCCATGTCAAAACAAGACACGCATTGATGAAACTAAAAGACTTATAAAAATATGTCAGATCAGTTGGCTTTGTCAGTGTTTGTTTATTTTCATGCTTCCCATAATCGTGTTGAAAATGGTTACACTGATTTTCCATTAGAAATATTTTTGGGAAATACTATCATGCATCAACACATTTTACTAAATGACACTTCATTTGCATATAATCAGAGAGCATTCTGGGAGCATTAAACTTAGCCTCATAGCCTAAACTTTTCAAACATGTGTATACACGTTTTTTTTTTTTTGTACTGGAACCAACGTCAGTAGTGAAGTGTGACCTTAAAACATTTATTTACAGCACTCACCCTAATAATGAAGACTTTCAAATAATGAACCATAAATACAAGTTCGAACAGCATTAACTTTTGGAAACACATTAACTCAACTGCAGAGTTCCACTCTCTGTAATCAAGCAGCCAAAGGGTTTGTGCTGCAGGGGGTTGGGCCTACTTGTCCCAAGGACAAAGTAAACATAAAAACTTGTAGCCCTTGACCCCAAACAAGATGTCCCGGGCGTCGGGCGATAGGAATTCCACATCCCTGCTAATGGCTTCTCTCTGCAAGCGACTATCCTCACATCTTCTTTCCTCCAGCACCGGGGACCCATGAGTGGTCAACGCAGGATCTGACCTATTCAAAGTGGAGATCAATGCCTCCAATTTGGATACCCTTTCTAGGACTGGTGCCAGACACTGCTTGACAATGTTTTTAAATGTATCCAGTACATGATCCCACTCCTGGCTGCCATAAGAGACCCCTACCTTGCTGCTCATAAAACCTCTTCTCTCTGGTTGCTTGGGCTGTCGCTTCCCTTTTACTGATGGAGCACTCTTTCTGGTTATAGGTGGGATCTGTACTAAAGAGTCTACCAAGTACTCCCTCCCAGATACTACCACTCTTGGGTGGGTGTCATCAGGGGGTCCCAAGGGCAAAATATCTGAGGACCCTATGGAGTAGTGGAGGGAACATGGGAGCATGGGAGGATCCTGAAGTGGCCGGCCATTCGGGCCCTCCCCCGACTCCAAAGATAACCTCCTTTCAGCCAAATCGATTTCTTTTGCAATCACGCCCATAGCCCGGGTTAGGAAGGAGTCAATTGTAGATCCCTTTTGAGGTTTGGGGGGATGCTCCTTTACTCTCCTGCAGTTTGCATCTTTCCATATTGTGACCCTAGGTCTCTAAAAGCCTCAATACACCTCAATGTAAATAAGAATGAGTTTATGGGGAGGGCAGGCCCACCTATTTGCTTCTACCTCACAACAAAACATTAATGATCAAATTAGGCAGGAGCCAAAACCAAGAGGGCAGGCCCAGCCTCTTTCGGGCTCCGACGGGTGTGGATAGGCCTGCCCTTGGCCCGGGCATTCCCCGCGCGCTTCCCGTGCAGCAGTGTGCCCCCTCGCACTTTATAGTGCTCATTGGAAATGGCAAGTGGGAGCAAGTGATGTCGAAAATGCCCGCCTCCTCGCAAGTGCTTAAAAAGTGTCTCAGAGTTTGCAGCAGCTGCAATATGAAACAAGGCCGCTAGGTGGCGTCAGCTCCATGCAGTCGCAAGGGCCGGGAACCAGCAGTGCCAACTGCAGCAGCATTATCAGGCGAGGTTGGTAGGGGAAGAAGCAGCAAAGGAATCTCACAGGAGGATAAACCTCAGCTGACCCCCCCTGATGTGCATCGTGAGCCTGAAGTGTGAAGCGCTCTGGCAGGTCGTGACATGCCTCACAGCAGTCTCCAGCAGTCTCCAGCATCACAAAACAGCGCCACCTATGGGACCCACGCCGTATTAACATGACAAGCTCGGGCCGAAGCCTACCAATCAGCAAAATGTAGCAAATGACAATGAGTACAGTTAACACTAAGCTAGTAATACCATGCTAAAACTAAGCAACCCAATGTAGGAGCCTGGCTCTCTATGTAGTGTACAAAAAACAATGTGCACTGTACAGAGAGTTTGAGCAACCCCATGTTGGTTTACAGAGGCAAAAACTAGACCACCTAATGCTCTAATTTCTGTAGTAGCTTGGTTGAGCAGTTAGGCCAATCTTGGAGAAGTGCTAAGCATTTGTTGTGCTGGCAGTATCAATAAATGTGGACACACACTCAAAACACTAACTCGAGACCAATTTATAAAAATACTTCTGATTTTTATAAAATTTTTAAGACCAAGATCATCAAAATCGGGTAAGTACGTTTTAAGTAATGATTTTTCAAAGTTTGGCAAAAATAGTCTTTTGTGCGTAATTACACATCATAGGAATCAATGGGAGAAAACTTTAAAAATGCATATAAAATCAGGCAATGCTTTCACATTTGTCACCTTCTGGTTTTAGGTCGAGGTCATTGAGATGTCGTGTTAGCCAGCCGGAGAAGTTTGGCGGTTCCTGGTTCGAGCGGGAGCAGCGTCTGACAGTCTTGGAGACAAGGGGACCACTTGGAAATACTCTGCACAGGCGGACTTAAAAAGGAGTCTGTTGGCCCGTCTTGAGTGTAGAGGTTGCAAGGGGTTGGGGACTCCTAGCGCACAGCTTGTTCTCCGATGCATGGGCCAGGGAGGCCGGGTGCAGAGTAGATATGTTAGCCAAGAGCTGTAAGCAAAGGAGCCTTTGGAACCATGGGTGAAGTCCCTTGGAGGGTGGAATGCAGGTCAGCAGGGCCACTCTGGGGGATGGTTCTTGGGTGTCCTGATGTCCCTAGACTGGTGCTTGCTTCTGGTTCTCGGAAACTCCAGAGTGGACTTTTTTTCTGGGTGTATGACATTGGGGGTCCAGTACACCTGGCTATTGCACAGTTCAGCCAGTGGAGGTCGCAGGGCCACCAAACTTGGCACACTTGCAGGGTTTGTCCTCTTGGTCCGTCTGGGAAATTTTTGTCTGGCTGCTTGGTCTGGTTCCTTGGTCTGCAGCTGGTCAGTGAACTGGACTTCACTGGATCTTGCTTGCTGGTTGCAGGGAGTGATGCCTTCTCTCTGGAGGGACCTTCTTGGCAGTTTTTAGAAGGTTGGAGGTCCTCTGGGGTTTCGTAGAGTCTGTCTAAAGTCCAATCGACCCCTGGGTGCACCAGGCAGGGTTTAGCGTCTTTTTCTTCTTGCAGCACGAGTTCCATTCTCGAGCCTGGGGTGTTCTTTGTCATTGGCCTTCTTGTGTCCGTCAACTCTGATCTACTGGTCTAGGGATGCCCACTAAATACTGCACTTAGGAGCTGTTAAGGGGAGTACCTGGTAGTGGCCAGTGGGCCATATACCTTAGGGTGGCTACACCCACTATGTGATCACTTCCTGACAGGAGAGGTTACATCCCTAACCCTGATTGGCTATTTTCCTACCATGCAAGATGTAGGAAAATAAAATTGAGAGGTCACCTTGCCTGCTACACCTGAGGGATGGTGCTGGGAGAGAGCAGCCACTCCTCCTAAGTCTTTGTGCATTTTTTGGCCGTTGCTCCCGCCAAAAGTGGGGGTTTCCAATGGAGGCGGCCATCTGCTGCTAGCGGCAGTGCTAGGGGTCGAGTTCCAAGGGCAGCAAGGCCTTTGCAGTTTGCAGGCAGGGCAGTGCACATTCCTGGGGGAGGAGGTGTAACACCTCTGCACAGGAAGGACTTTGTTTTCTGGTCCCAGAGAGCAAAGGCCCTCACCCTAAGGATGCAGAATCTTGTCTGGTGGTGGCAGGTTGGTTGGGACTGGCCAGCAACCATGCCAGGGTTAGTTAGCTTTTTAAAGGGCACATCTAAGGTGGCCTCTGGGTACATTTTGCAATAAATCCAATTCTAGTACCAGTTTGGATTTTTTGCCCTGAGTTGTTTGATGCAAAACAACCCAGGGCTCAGAGTGGCCATCCTGTAGCTGTGAAACTCATACTGACCAGTGTCCAGCACATGCATTTAAAATGCCTGCTTTGTACACTTACTATGTCCCAGGTTTGGCAAGGACACAGTAGGGGCATATTACTCATGCACCTATGCCCACACATGCATTATAGTGCACGCTGCCTTAGGGCTGTAATGCCTGCCAGAGGGGAGGCTTACCTATACTGCATGCAGTGCGTGATAGGTCACACAGGCTGTATGCCATGTCAGGTTTGCATTTTGTATTGCACCAGGCCAATCAACATTCAATGGAAGTGCTGAGTGCACTTGGATGCAAGGTTCCTGAGGGTGGCACAATCTATGCTGCTGCCCTCAGGGGCCTACCCTCAGTATCCCATGCCCTGGGTGCCTAAGTATGATTTATTAGGGATTATAGGTGTTGCCGTAGCAATGCATTACAACAGTTTTTGGGAAAGTGATCTGGCCCTTGGAACCTGTTTAGCAGGGGCCCAGGGCACTCACAACTTTGAAACCACGCCATATACCAAGGAAAAGGGGGAGATAACCATGTCAAAAGAGGCACTTTCTCACATCCAAGAGTTGTTAAGTAAAGCAAGGACTTAACTGATGAGCAGTGAAGAATAAGGAAGAGGAACAGGTATCATTAATATACATACATCAGACTGTGTTGTGATTTGTTACTTGTTGTCATGACCATCTACTTCCTAAGGTTCATGGGATATGGAGTGAATGTTTCTTTTTTACTTATACACTTTTAAACTGCTATTAATAAAAAGTGAAGAAAGAAATGCATAATCCTTGCTGCCGGTCTTAACATAGAATTTAAACCTCTTGACAAGATAGCTAGAAATCAAGGGCTAACATCATGGATGGCAATTACAAACACCATTTGAGAGGGTGTTAATGGACAGTGAGTGAAGTCCAAGAAACTCTGGTATCTGTCCACTGGGGAGAAGAGACAATCACTCCAAATAGCCTGTGATGCAGGAAAGTGGCTGCCTGACAGTCCAGTTAGTGGTGGAGGAACTCATGCCATAAACCGTGAACCAAGGGGGGAGGGGAGACCCAGGTTCAGACTAACCCCAGTCACGGATCATCATTGCCAAAAGATAGAGCTCTGACCAGAGACCCTCCTAGGCCCTCAGGGCCTGCCTGAGGCCAAACGGGACCCCCAGCCGCCCCCTCCGGGTCTAAGCTTGTGCAGCACGAGCTGGTCACCATCTAACATGGGAAGGGATGTACTGAGCCATTCAGGCACTACCTTATGCGGAGTGACCACAGCAGTAATACACGTGCCTGGCGATTCTCAGGGGATTAATAAAAGGGAGCTGAGGAGCTCTGGGCCAGTCCCAAAATAGTGATTTTGATCATGTAGTGTGTGAGAGAGCGTAGCTTATATAATCTATATTAACATGAAATGTTTATGAATTCATGTGTAATAATGCCGCATAGAAACTGTAATGGTAAAATTCTGCTTAAACGTGCACTTGAAATGTGACCACGGGGAGTGGCCACCAATGTATACGTAGACTAATAATGATGACTAAAATGTTTATAAATTGTTATATTGAATAAGTTCTATACTAACTATTAATCATTATGTTATTGAATCTGTGCTGAAATCCTTGTAGGCCTTAAGTTAGCATGAGCCGAAGCTTAGCTGTTTGGCTCTCATATTAAACATATTTTTCCTATCTTACAGTGTGCTGACTCGCAAAAGGACATGACCTCTTGTTTTCTTCAAACTAGAAGCTGAATGTAACCATAGTAGATCCATTCCCATGAAATCCCCATTGCTTGTAGAAAATGTTAACCAAAATGCAACAGTGTAGATTAATGTAATGTACAAGGTCATTCAAACCGGTGAAGACAATGGAGCTACTGACCAAAAGATGTGCAAAGAATTACAGAAGGATGAAATCATACCGGACGTGCTACCTCTGAAGACGTAAATTATGAAGACCAATGAGAAGTCTGTAAAATAATATGGGGTGAAAGATTAATGACTTAATGTGTTTTCTAATAGGTTAAAGATAGTGGGGTATAACCAACGACCAATGACATTTTAGGGGAATGTACAACGAAAAAGGGATAAAAACCCATGACACGGGGAGTCATTAGGAATTAGGTAGGGAATGCTATTGATTTTATCCAGAAACTTTGTCACTCTGTTTGGTGACTTATTGGTTTGCTTAAAACCATCCTCGTCCTTAGATTTGCCCATTTTACACTTTACCTCCTTATGAGGGAAGTGCCCATTTTGCCCCGGAGCTGAGTTCTGACTGATGGCGATTTGACTGATGTCCTGAAGACGAAGACTGAACCTGTGCGCTGACCTAAACTTTGGAGGGTAATTATGACAATGCATTTGTGATTCATCTGTTTGCTTTTCCTTTCTAGGTACCAACTGCTTACTTTTGACAGGGACCATAGTTAGATGTTTTCCAAATTGGTGTTCTAAAATTGTTTTGCATGAAGCCCAACATGCTAATTCTAATCAGTGGTTAGGACAGGTGTTCACTAAACTGACGCAAATAGACAAACGACCAAAACTATGCTTTGTTGAACTGACGCGTTATTGACACTCTGCTAATTGATCTATGTTCACGCCGTGTTATGTTCTGATGTTTGTGATTCTCGCCCTAATGAAATCTTACCAAAGTTGCCATATCGTGACTATACTATTATGTTTCTTGGTTTTGAGATTAACGCATCTGCTTTTAGAATTGTAATCAATAGGGAATAAAACTTCATAAAATTCTACTAAACTGGTGTGGTTATTCATGACTGCAAGGTCATTGTAGTGTCTTGAATTAATTGATGACTTTGACTAAGTTGAAATGTATTGTTGTGATAAATATTGATGACATTATTGACGTATTGATTGACATATTGATTAGCTATCTCGCCCTAAGGTGTCTCTCAACTGGGTCAAAAGATTCATTGGCCTGAAACGAGTCCTGATGTGAAATAAATTATCATAAAGGGACGCGTTAACACCTGCGTTCCTGCAGAAGCAAGCAGTTAGGGTTAGGTGGACCCGCTCGCCATCCCAGTAGCTCCCTATACAAACCAAAATACCCAATTCAGGCGGGAGACTCCACATTTTCCAAGAAAGAAATGGCTTTACTTCAGGTGTCGCCTGCTAAAATTGCCTTTATTTCAGTATGCCTATTCCCGCGATTTCTTTCTTTAAAATCTCCCACTTTCTACTTTTAAAATGTTGGCGTGTATACATCCCAATTTCCACATTTTAGGAGATTTTCGTGCAGAGTTTAACTTTTTGTGGTAAATCCACTTTTTTGAAATACATTTCCCCTTACCTTTCAAGTAGTACAATTGCATCGAAGAACGCAAGCTGTAAATACCGTTCAAAACACTACGCTCAGAGTCCTCGTCTTAAACTATGTTAAAAAAGGTATTTTCAAGCAATTTGAAGCTCTTAATACCAGACCCAAGATGGCAGCGACGTTTTGCCACTACCAGTTGCTAAGCGCACCGCCCCTTTAAGACTTAAAGGGACGGCCTGTGTTAGAGGGAATGGGCGGCTAAATATGGCTGCTCCTCTGGAGAGGCGCTGTCCTGAGTTGCCTTAAAGTTTTCAGGAGACCGGCCGACTGCGTGCGGGAGGAGACACTGGGGCTAGCCCGGTGCTGCACCTGGAAAGGTGAGGAAAGGGGCAATGGCCCGGAGGAGGATGGGGAGGGCAGACACCGCATGCAGATCATGGAGAGTCATGACAAAGGCGCTTTTCCTACAATTAGGAGGAGATTGGGTTCAGTGTTGTGCTAGGACCCCATTCAGGGCATGCCGTGCTAATCTTCAAATGAGAACTTCGTTTCATTTTCGGAGTGGCCTCGTATCAAATGTAACCGGTGGAAGCAACGTGCATTGAGCGGATTGCGGTGTGCTGTGGTGTCTGAAGGGGTCTCTGTGCAGGGATAGGGGAAAGAGAGTGCGCTGTGTGTGTGCGTGGAGGGGGCCGGTGAAGCGTGTCTGGATTTAGGCCTCCGTTGGGCTGCGAGTAGGGATGAGTTTGGTGTGGAAAAGGATGATGTGGTAGTAAGTGTTTGGGAGAGGTGTAGGAATTCTCGATTGTGAAAGGGAGAGGGAGGAGCGTTGTTGCCATTGGAGCAGATCCTCTTGAGTCAAAGCGCTTTTCGTTTTTCTTTGCACAGCGCCTGTGAAATCTATTCTATTTAGTATAAATCTTAAAATTGGCATACATTCTGCCCTCTTGATTTCTTTGCTTTCACTGGTTCCTGTGCTTGCCACTTACTTTTCCTCTTTTTCTGTTGGCGTCAGGCTATTTTCTTGCATTTACCAGTGCTTGTTCCAAGTGTGTTTGCTCTTATCAGTGTTTCGAGGCCCAAGTATTGTGTTCCTCCACTTCGTTTCCAAGCAAACCTTCTACAAGAGACACCCCTGGAGTCTCGTTTGACTTTTGCATGAATAATTGTCATTAAATGTGTATGCGCAGCGCATAGAAGCAGCAGCTGCGCCCTGCTATATAGCAGAACGGAGGCAAGTGTCTGTGGGGGTGGCTGGATGTTGTGCCTCACACCAAGACTCGATCACTGCGCAGCAGCACTCACTAGTCTCCCAGGGCTGAAACAGGCACCCACTCTAGTGCTCCCTTGTGTTCCAAGGCCAGCACGCCGTAACACAGAAAAGCATTAGGAGAAGGCTGTTCGGCAAGTTACTGAGTTTTTATTTTCAAAACCAGAAAATTAAAAGTTCAAACCTAGCAATGCTTACTGAAAAAACAGCTGCTGCAAATACATAGTTGAACTTGCCTGTAATATTAGTGAGGGGTTTCTACTCTTACGTTCCTAGAGTTGTCTAGACATGCATTTAAAGGAATAATCCCATTGTGATTTATTAGTAAAAGTCCTTCATTATTTATAGGTGGGGACGCGCCTGAGAGCTGGTTTCATCACAGTAGCGAATATGTGCTGCACAAGTACATTGAAGAATATGCAGTGACAAAACTGAATACACGATTGGTTTGGAAAAGCGATTCCTTTCACCCGATTTGTGTTGCCTCATTCGTTGCATGCATGCAGGGGTCTTCCCCCGTAGCCCTTCTGTCAGAGAAGGCAATGTGCTCTGCTTGGGGTATAGCAATCTATGCAAGGCAAGCTTCTCTGGGCCTCAAGATCCTTGTTTGGGGGTTCATTTCTCACAGTGGCTTTAAAATGCAAATGAAGTTCTTATTCCTGTTGATGTGTTTCATAAATGCGATCCTTACTAAACATGTTTTTATGTTCCTAGACAAGTGTAGCATCGGCCCTCAGCAGGGCCAGCCCACCCTACACCGTTGTGCAGGTGTGTCACCTCAGCATAACCCTCATGCGTCGGCCTAATGACAGCACCCAGGCATGACGTATCTGAGGGGTTAAAAGGTGAGCGGAGAGGCGCGAAAAGCAGTTATTGAGTTACGGAGATGAGTGATAATAAAGCATTGGTTACCGTAATTGGCGGCTCATCGTTGTTTTTTCCGCTGCACCTGCCGACTTTACAATTGGCAACGAGGGTAGCGAAGCCCGCTGCCTTCCTGTACCCTGCCTCGGCCCCACCGCCCTCTGGTGCATTTCATCCAGCAGCCGTTGGATTGCTGCCTGCACGGCAGCGCTTACACACGCACGTGGCCTCCGGCCCAGCACAACCGGGACAAGGTCCTTCCTGGCTGCATCTGGCAGCCTGGCACTCACAGCCCCGCCCTCCTGTTGCAACGGCCCCGCCCGCACGACCACGAGGAAGGTGTTTA
The DNA here is from genome assembly GCF_031143425.1 of Pleurodeles waltl. Lineage (NCBI taxonomy): Eukaryota > Metazoa > Chordata > Amphibia > Caudata > Salamandridae > Pleurodeles > Pleurodeles waltl. Next base: position 1,296,745,157 of record NC_090446.1, on the reverse strand, counting down.
TCCCCGGCCTCTCCCACGACCGCCGCAAGCAGTCTACAGCAACCAGCCTCAACGCTGCCAGGCCTGCAGAGCTCTTCAGCTCGGACTTCTGCGTCTCTGCTCCTCCCAGCCTGCAGCCAGTTATGGCCTCACCCTCAGCATCAGTCAAGTGGCCAAAGAAAAAGGCCTTCCCTGGGCACCATCTGCTGGGACCTGCCCAAGCCATTTACCAAAGGTGAGGCCCTTTCAATCTTGAGTTAAGACAACTACCTCATCCAGAACGTGGTATCCTGCACTGTACCTCACACACCTATCGGGCACACTCACGCCCAGTGCCATGGCAGGCATTCTGGCCCTGGAACCTTTCACCAGCGCCCCACCCACCCATGCCGCAAGATGGAAAGCATGGCTGGAAGGCCTCGAGACCTATTTCGAGGCTCTCGAGGTGAAGGATGAACAGAAGAGGCCCCTGCTTCTCCATTTGGACGGGGTGGACATCCACAAAATATCCAGGTCTGTACACAAGGCGAAACTGCATACGTACAACACGTTAAGAGGCAATCACTGTACATTTTGAACCATATGCCAACCCGGACTATGAACTCTTCTTGCTGCACCAGGCACGCCAAAACACCAATGAATCAGTAGACCTATTCTATGCGCGTCTAAGAGAGCTGGCCAGCACATGCACATTGCCTGACGAAAAAGACGAAATAAGAGCTCAATTCATCCAGGGTTGTTCCTTGTCAAAACTTTGGGAGCACATCCTACAAGAGCTGAACATGCAGATGAGAGACATCCTCACCCGAGTCCGCTCACAAGAGTTGTCAAAAATTAGAGCTGTGCATATGGAACAGGCACCACCCATCAATGCAGTAACTGCAGACCCAGCACAAAGCAGGACTGAAACACCAATAGGAAAACCAAGAGACAAAGTCTGCAGATGGTGCAGAAGCCTTCTACCGCATCCAGCAGGCTGCCCAGCCCGAGGAAAAACTTGCAGCATGTGTGGCAGACTCCACCACTTCGCAAAAGTCTGCTGCTCTGCACCGAAAACACCTACCCCCAAGAAAGCCATTCGAGCTGTAACTACCTCTCCCATCACTGCATCCGACAGCGACATGGACGGTGACCAATGGGTAGTCCATGTCATACATACCGTCGGTAACCGGCGACTGCCCATGTGTCAAGTGGTGCTACACCACCAACACGTTTCAGCCCTAATAGACACCGGAGCGTCAATTAATCTCAAGGCTGAAGACGTATACCAGAGACTTACAGACCCACCACCGCTAAGACCCACTTAGCACAGGTCCATGCTTTTGGAAGCAGACCCCGCTCGACATAGTCGGCGTTTTCACAACAGACATTGCCCACGAAAACACAAAGATCACAACCAAGATCTGTGTCACAAGAAGGGGCAGGGTTCCTTCTTGGCTGCTACGCTGCTCAGAGCCTTAATCTGGTACATTTCGCATTAAGTGTTTACACCAACGGTCTAAAAAGCCTACTGAGAGACTTTGGCCACTGTTCGAGGGCATTGGATGCCTAAAAAGGCCCAGGCCTTAAACTCCACATAGATGAGTCAGTAGCCCCCGTTGCCCTCCGACACAGTAGAAAAAGAACTCCTCCTACTAGAATAAGCCGGCATAATTGAAAAGGTGTCAGGGCTCACTCCGTGGGTATCTCCCATAGTCGTTGCCAAGAAACCCAAACAACCGAACGCTGTGAGGCTCCGCGTAGACATGCGCCTCCCCAATCAAGCCATCAAAAGGGAGAGGCATCTGACCCCATCATCAACGACATGGGAGAGCTCTCAGAGTCCAAGCGGTTCTCCAAGATGGACCTTAGGTCGGGGGTACCACCAGATCTCCCTGCACCCCGCCTGACGCCCGATCACCGCTTTCTCCACCCACCCAGGCCTCTGGAGGTACACCCCCCTAAAATTCGGCATCTCCAGCGCTGCTGAAGTGTTACAGCACATTATCAAGGAGGTCCTGAGAGGACTCGTCCGGGTTCTCAACGTAAGCAATGATATTCTGGTACATGGCCCCACTCTGGAGGACCACCTGGCAAGAGTACGAGCAGTGTTTGTAAGATTGCAAGAGCGAGGCCTGACGCTCCACAAAGAAAAATGCAAGTTTCTCAAGAGGGACATACGTTTCTTTGGCTATTGTTTCTCTGAACATGGCATCTGTCCAGACCCCCTCAAGGTAAAGGACATCCAGGAAGCACCAGCGCTGATATCTGCCTCTGGAGTCAGAAGCTTCCTGGGGATGGTCACATATTGTGGCGAGTTCATAAAGAATCTGTTGGACCTTTTGAGGACACAAAGAAAGCCCTTTCCGCAGAAACCACACTCACCTTTAACCTCACGCGGGAGTCACAGCTGGCGGTGGATGCCAGCCCCACTGGAATAGACGCCTTCCTGGCACCGAAACAGGACTGCGGAGACTAGGCACCCATCGTGTCGGACCCTCACACTAACCGAACGGTACTTCCAGATAGAGCGGGAGGCCATCGCAATTCACTGGGGGTGCAGCCACTTCCACCTCCATCTCTACAGCAAAGCCTTCCCTGTAATCACTGACCACAAGCCACTAATACCACTCTTCAAGGAGTCATCCTCAAAGCTGCCACCACAGATCGAGAAGTGGATACTACAGCTGCAGGAGTTCGACTTTAGCATGGGGTATCGACCAGGCACCCGAAACCCGGCTGACTTCTTATCCTGTCATGCTCGCCCAGCAACACCGCAGGAAGTGGAAGAAGCACAGGAAACATAGGAATACGTTCGGTTGGTGGTTGACCAAGCCGGTCCACTGCCCATACCACTTTCGGGAGTGGTGGAAGCTACCAACCAGGATGACTGTCTGCAGATAGCCATAAAGGCTGCCAAGTCAGGAGACTGGCGCCCGCTGCAGCACCCAGCGGCCTTCCGCACTGCAGATGCCCTTGCCAAGCTCCAGGCACTCTTCAATGTCAGACACGAACTGTCAGTGAGGGAAGATGGGTGCCTGCTGAGAGGACACACCACCCCCGCATGCTGCCCACCTGCCTGACGTCTAGAGCTGTGTTCCTGGCACCCGGGGCCCACCAGGGTATCGTCAAATCGAAAAACCGGCTCAGGAGTAAAGTCTGGTTCCCTGGCTGAGACCAGCAAGTAGAAGAAGTGGTCAGGAGGTGTGCCGCCTGCCAAGACAGTGGGCCATCTGATTTCTCTCCCCTCCCCCCGCGGTAATCACAGAAGAAGGCCCTGCAGCCCCTTGAGAGAGAGTCAGTCCAGACTTTGGGAGTCTACCCAATGGGTGCCACATGCTGGTGGTGGTAGATGATTACTTGCGTTACCCCGAAGTAGAAATTGTGCAGTCCACCTCGGCTGCTGCGGTCATCCCGAAGATGGAGAAACTGATGGCCACTCACAACCTGTTAGGCGAGGTCCGCACTGACAATGGGCCCCCCCTTCAATAACCGGGAGTGGGCTGAGTTCCTAAGGTCCCGAAACACCAGACACTGCCGCATCATGCCCAGGTGGCCATGGTTTTGTAAGAACACTAACCAAAGTGATCTGGATTGCAGTAGCAGAATCGCAGAATGTTGAAAGCTCCATCTACACATTCCTCCGAGAATACCGGGTCACACCCCATGCCACCACCGGGGTTGCCCCAAGCCAACTCTGTTTTGGCCGAACCGTGACCGACGCCATACCACACCATCCAGCGTGAACAGCACAGCCAGAACCCCAATACAAGTCAGCACAGCGGAAATCACGCACCAACGAGTATGCCTCGAGGACGCGGCAGGCCCGCCTGATAGCCATCCGGATAGGGGATACCGTTCTGGTAAAAGACCGTCACCTAGGAGGAAAGTTCTGGTTGCCGTTCGAAGCCGACCTGTGGTTTGTAAACGCAGTTAACGCAACCATGGTAACCGCGACTTGAGGATCACAGACTGACCCAAAATGTATCTCACTTCAAACGATTCTCTGCAACTACCCAGTCGGTGCGGAACAGTGGAGGCACCGCTGCACCTGAGGATCCCAATGATGCAGACGCCGCTCAGCCCCGGCCCTGCAAGCCCGGATTGGCGGAGTGCCCGGCGGTGGTAAGTACGGCTGCCAGCCCACAGGGAGTACCTTGTTCCCCACAGTCCGAGCCACCAAGCACCAGCGGGGGGCCACGACAGCCTGCTGGGAGGTCCGGAGGTGTGCAATATCACCTAAGCCAAAACCCCAACCCTTCTAGACACTATGCTGATTTCATATCAGACTGATGCCGCCGGCCAAGGGGTGCCCTGAACTGATGTGTCCTCTGTGTGTATATCTTGGAACCTGCGGGACGTGTTTCCCCTATATATACATATATACATGTATTTATGTTGTTCGGAGTTTTGGTTTGTTCATCTCTAGTTGGGGAGGAGTGTGGCATCGGCCCTCGGCAGGGCCAGCCCACCCTACACCCTTGTGCAGGGGTGTCACCTCAGCATACCCCTCATGCGTGGGCCTAATGACAGCGCCCAGACATATGACGTATCCGAGGGGTTAAAAGGTGAGCGGAGAGGCGCGAAAAGCAGTTTCTGAGTTACGGGGACGAGAATGATAATAAAGCATTGGTTACTGTAATTGGCGGCTCAGCGTCGTTCTTTTCTCTGCACCCTCCAACTTTACAATATGCAAGCTTATTGGTTAGTAAGAGAATATTCTGTGCTGCCTTTGTACAACTTTGTTTTTGTTTTTTGTTTCTTCTAGGCATTTGAAGTCTTTGGAGAATACTTTTATGTTAAAGGCTAAAATTCTAAAGCAAACAAAACATGCAGCAAAATGACACACTGGTGTGAGTGAATGTGGCGTGATGTAATTTGGTGTGTGTGGTGCGCAACTGCCACTGGTGTGGCACTTGGCGCTTTTGTCTCATGCTGAAGCAATTGTGGGCATTCAAAAGAGGTGGTGAGATGGAGTGTGTCCAGTGAGCTTGTTATGGTGTACAAGGACTGCAACTGTGTCCCATTACTGCAGCAGTGCGTTTGTTTTAATGGCTAAGCTTGGGAGTGTAGTGCAGGAAGTTGCATATACTGCGCATGCTCTGTGTTCTTCAGAGTGTAAACTATCCACACATATCTTTACGCTTTTGGGTGATATCAGCAAGTCTAAAACATGTTATTTCTGCATTTATATTTGAAATCCGGTTCACAGAAACATGATTTCAAAGCAAAACTTTAGTTGGTTCTAACAAAAAGTCTGACTGTTCCATTATTAGTTCCTATATCCGCACATTGTTAATGAAAAGCGAGTTTACATATGGCTCAGAACAGTGGTTCTCAGCCTGTGGTCCGGGGACCCTTGGAGGTCCATGAAGCCTCCCCAGGGGGTCCACAACAGCTTAGTAAATTAAATAATAACAGATTAGGCCCCCAGCTTTCAGTAATGATTCATTGGGGGTCCCCAGGTTTCAGTAATGATAAAGTGGGGGTCCAAAGAAGTCAAAAGGTTGGGAACCACTGTCTTAGAAGAAAGAACATTGTAAATAATAAGCAGTTGTCTTATTAACATTTTAAAATCCTTTGTCACAGATTTCATTTACCTATACAGCTGTAATGGAAGAAAATGTTAATTAAATTTGTTGAGAATTATAGAAAGGAAATATATCTCTAGTATAGAACATTAGTTTTTATCATATTCTTTAATTGGTGGTGTTTTTTTTTTTTTTTTGAAATAATGCTCCAGGCAGACACATTTTTTGTATGTGAGGCGTAGATTGGCATTTAAAACTGAACAAGATCGTATAATTGCATGACCCAGACTTTGACGCTACACCAACAATCGCTTTATTTAGCAATTGGTCACGGTTGATTTTTATGCTAATGTTTCATGTGGTTGCTTTTTTTTTCATATTTAACCCTTTGAGTGTTAAGGTTATAGTGTAATCAAGGGCGCAGTGCTCAACTCCGGATGGCTTAGTGTAACCTAATGGTTTCTGGGAGTTGTAGTCTTGAATGGTTTCAGTCAGTCAATCGAAGGAAGAAAAAAAATGCTTTGTAAAGAAAACTGCAGATATTCAGTATTGTCCTGTGACTGTGCATTGTTGGCTTGTCCGAGAGAAGATATTCAGAAAGCAAGGTATCTTGTGACATCAACCTCATGGTCATGTAGCATTAGCACTGTATTGTTTTCTAATACAAAACACTTGTCCAAGTTTGTCTGGAGTGGTCCTCTGACGGTGGGGACCTTACAAGTCATTTAATGTCGCCGCGCACACTCCAGCTTGTATCCTTTCTGGGCAATGTACTCTGGTGGAGAGTGAGAGACTAAGCACAGGGAGTGGATTAGAAGAGAAACAAGTGGTTGCTGGAGGAATCTTGGCCTGAAATCGAGCTACGAGTTGCACAAGAGAGTGGGTACGATACAGATAAGGTGGCTTGTACTGGAAGATTTTGTTTGCTGTGCACGCCCCCCAGCTATTTTACGCTGCCTCTTCTCTGCTTCGGGTGAAAAGTTAGCTTTGCAGTGCACTCTTCTAGGCCTTAAATAATTTAAAGCCCAAACCAGTCGACCAGCAAACTGTTCTTCTGAAAACGCATGCGCAAAACTCCCACAGAAGTCAATATGCCACATTTGATTGTACTCCAAACCCCTTTGGACTTCCTTCTTCAGAACAGTTGTAAGCCCATCTTCTGGAACATTCTCATACCAAGGCTTGCCTCTGACTCAAATTCTCATTGTGCCTAGAGGCAGACCTAGCTTAATAAATGCAAGCATACCAAAGAAGGTGCTCTTTACATTTCTTTGTACAGGGCTTGGTTTTAAGATGGCAACATTTTAAAAAAAAGACTGGAATGGGGCAGTAAAAAATAACGCAAGCTATGTGACAGCACTAGAAGTCTGTTAGGGATGCTTCGTATGGGAGCTGGGACCAGCTGTATAGATGGGGTGTGTTCTTGGCAAGCTTCATAGAAGAGGAAGGAGCTAGTAAGAGGCTACAGGAGTCTCCATGTTGTTGCAGCTGCACCAACTCAATATTACTGATTGAATGAAGCGGATTTTACAGTGCTCCGAAACATGAAATGTGTTTTTGATATACTGGTTTATATAGCACAAAGAAGCTATTTGGTGAGAAATGCTGTACTTTATGGCTAAATTTACTTGCAAAACCAAAAGGTCCCAGAGGCGAGACCTATTGGCTTTGCCAATTAATTTGGCTATGATGTCACTCCTCTCGTTAGATTCTTGTGTTTTTTTTTTTAATTTATTTTTATTGGGTTTCTTTCTTCTTGCTACTTTTCTATCTCTTAAGTCTCTCCACTTCATGGCCTCTTTTCTGCCATTTAGTTTCATTCTCTGCTTCTAATCCCACCTGTTATCACTCATCCTAAACTTACAACTAAAAAGAATATTAATAATCACATAGGCGAAACCTAATGCTTTTACAAGTGCTTCTTTTGTTTAGATCTTTACCCAAAAAAAGTCTTTACAACCACTAGTTTCCTAAATTATATAAAAAAGCCAAGACAACAAAGAGGATAATTAATGCAACTTAACCCCCTCCTCTGTCGATTCTGCCCTTCCAGGTTTTGTGGAGAGTTGATTATAATCGTGCTATTCCAGAGCTGGAGCTTTCAGGGAGACACAGTCACTGTTTTTAAAAAATTAAGTTTGACAGGGTTCAAGATTCTATATGTATGTCTTTGCTGGACGGTTGGGGTTGTACAAGTAGGAACGTATAATCGTTTGTGATACAGATATTTTTCAAGTCGGCTTCATAGAAATTTGTGTACTATTTTAGCTTTTGAAAGACAACTAAGCACAGTGCATTTTTCTTTAGTGTAAAATTGGTCAAGGAGGAAATATCCAGCGGCTGACATGTAGTCAACTACACTGTGTGATCCTGAGCAAATCCCTATTCTTCACTGTACTTCAATTTCCTTGACTTCCAAATTTGGGAATGCCTGGAAGTAATTAATTTCAGTGTGTGACCAATGCAAAAACAAAAATAATCGGCCCATTTGACATCCATGGGAAAAAGTACCCCCTGCTGTACATCATAAGGATATTGCAAGTCAACAAGGGGGTCCATGATCGTATAGGGGAAGGAGACCAAAGGCAGGATTCTTTTATAAGGTTATGGAACGCGGAGATGACTTGCAATATCCTTATGTAGGGCAGGGGGTACTTTATTCTTTATAAAATATGGTCACAAAATTACCTTCCACACAAACCACTTAAATCGTTGGTGCTTTATTCTTTCATATGAATGAGAGAACATGTCTGCAAACATGAAGAATAACAAGCATTTGCAATTTAGTTTACTCTGGTTAGAGCTATTAGCGTAGTAAATTCCTAACTGGACTTTTTCTTGCCACATTAATTGAAAAGTAAAATAGTTGACATAAGCGAGCGGATTCAAAGAGCCACGGCTGCCATGAACATGAGCGCGAAGGAGAGACACAAAAGGAAAAAAGTTTGATCGCAGTCAAACGTATTGGCAAAAGTGCAAGTATCCGTATAACAGGGTCAATGGCCACAGCGGTTACGAAAGTGTCCCAAAGAGGGGCAAATGTAAAGCATTTACCAATTATAACAAATTATTTTTGAAAGACAAGCCCATGAACGACTGGTAGTGATGGGCGTGCGGTAGGCATGGTTAAAAGCCCACAGATAGATTACAGCTGTCAGAGAGCTTGTGCGTTCGACCCAAAAATATATATGGAATCCAGTAAATCGACTGCTCATCATTGGATCAGTTGAAGCAGAGATTCACGTAGGCCCATGTCATCCGTGGGTAAATCGATCAGTCCTCTGGCCTCTTCTTTGCATGTGGACATGTGCTGTATTCCTTTTGTAATGGACATAATCACCAAGACAAGTTGTGGCACTATCTCCTTTATCTGTACAATCAATAAAGTTTGGTTTAAAACTAGTAAAAAAAAATTCCAAGTGATTGTTTTAATTTACTCTTGTTGAAAATGTCTTCCACAGGGATGTGGAATTCCTATCGCCCGACGCCCGGGACATCTTGTTTGGGGTCAAGGGCAACAAGTTTTTATGTTTACTTTGTCCTTGGGACAAGTAGGCCCAACCCTCTGCAGCACAAACCCTTTGGCTGCCTGTTTACAGAGAGTGGAACTCTCTGCAGTTGAGGTAATGTGTTTCCAAAAGATAATTCTGTTCGAACTTGTATTTATGGTTCATTATTTGAAAGCCTTCATTATTAGGGGGAGTGCTGTAAATAAATGTTTTAAGGTCACACTTCACTACTGACGTTGGTTCCAGTACAAAAAAAAAAAAAAAACGTGTATACACATGTTTGAAAAGTTTAGGCTATGAGGCTAAGTGTAATGCTCCCAGAATGCTCTCTGATTAGATGCAAATGAAGTGACATTTCGTAAAATGTTTTGATGCATGCTAGTATTTCCCAAAAATATTTCTAATGGAAAATCAGTGTAACCTTTTTCAACACGATTATGGGAAGCATGAAAGTAAACAAACACTGACAAAGCCAACTGATCTGACATATTTTTTATAAGTCTTTTAGTTTCATCAATGCATGTCTTGTTTTGACATGGCTTCTGTAACACTTTATTGTTGTGGGAGCTACCAGGCCCTCAACATTGTAACAAACACTGGCAAAAAAAACCCAAAACGTTTTTGAACTCTAAAAGCTCACGTTGCCACCAGTGGCATAACAAAGGCCCCGCAGCCGCCCTCCAGGGGGCCCCTTCAGCACAGCACCTTCCCTGAGTGAGTCTGGAGAGGGGGCTCCTCCATGTTCTCTGCAAAGGGGCACCCTCCAGTTTCGTTACGTCACTGATTGCCACTGTAGTTCCTGACACTGAACAAAACTACTTTGTGTGCCAATATGCTCCTTGTGGAAAAGCAGAATGCGATCACTCACAGTAAAGCCAGCCGAAAGAGAGAGAAATAGAAGTTTAATAAAAACAAAATGTCTTTGTTAACACCAGACCTAATTAGGGACCAAGACCCACATGTAGGTAGCTTTTTGCATGTCGCAAACAGTGACTTTCGCTGTTTGCGACGTGCAAAAAGCACATTGCGATGCACAAACCTAGTTTTGCGATTCGGTAACCTGGTTACCGAATCGCAAAACGGGTTTGCGACTCGCAATTAGGAAGGGGTGTTCCCTTCCTAATTGCGACTCGCAGTGCAATGTAGGCTTGTTTTGCGAACGCGGGCGCAAACCAATCGCAGTTTGCACCCATTTCAAATGGGTGCTAACACTTTCGCAAAAGGGAAGGGGCCCCCATGGGACCCCTTCCCCATTGTAAATGTCACTGTAAAAAAAATTCAGAGCAGGCAGTGGTCCTGCGGACCACTGCCTGCTCTGAAAAAACGAAAACGTTTCATTTTTCGTTTTTGTAATGCATCTCGTTTTCCTTTAAGGAAACGGGCTGCATTACAAAAAAAAACTGCTTTATTGAAAAGCAGTCACAGACATGGTGGTCTGCTGTCTCCAGCAGGCCACCATCGCTGTGAGGGCCGCCATTCGCAAGGGGGTCGCAAATTGCGACCCACCTCATGATTATTCATGAGGTGGGCATTTGCGAAGCCCTTGCGAATCACAGATGGTGTCAGGGACACCATCCTACATTCGGATTTGCGACTCGCAAATTGCGAGTCTCAAATCTGAACCTACCTACATGTGGCCCCAAATTCTTAAAGAAAGTCGCAAAAGTGCACCCCATGGTATATGTCGTACCCATATAAAATATTTGTGAACTGTATTTTAGCATGGGTAAATACGCATGTGTAGATTTGCTCATGTGAAAATCTATTGAGCATTTGCAAGTTCATTTTCCCTCCAGCCACTTTCTTCTCAACCCTGGAAGAAGTTCTAATTCTGCCATTGTCAGGAGTAAATGTCCAACCTTTCTTATTATGGGAAAATATTAGAGAGAAGCTGGTGAAAATCTTTAAAATATGCAGGTTAGTAGGTTTGCAGACTCAAACGCATTCCAGCCCTGGAACTATTGCTTACTGCTTCCTCCAGCCCCAGTATGCAGATCTGCAGAAAGGTGGCAAAATAAGGAAATTGCTACAGTAGGGATTGAAAGTGCATGTATATAAGCCCTACTGTGGTAGTAGCCCTGGCATAATCAGAGAGGCTATTATCAGAGCTCTTACATAATGAGATTGCTGCCATAATTTGGCGCCACACTACATGGCACCAAAGGGACAAGTAGATCTTTATACAGGACAAGTAGATTTGAGAAGCAACCTGTCCCCTGGACAAGTAGATATTTTAATAAATTCCACACCCATGGAACTTCCAATATAATTCATTATAGTTCATTATTCTGTGTTGGCGCCATGCCCACAAGAAGGGCTTTTAGCAACCTTTGTTCACTATCTCCCATCAGGCGGGCCGTCATGCATTGGTACAGCAAGCACTGCCCAAATAAAGATGAAATGGAAGCATCTGAGGTCTATGCTGATGGTCACTTATCTGTTTTCCAATGTAACAAGATACTTTTTCCAAATGTCAGGCGGGGAAGATGGGTAGTAAAACAAAATGTGTTGAGAACTTGCTCCCGAGGAAGACCAAAACGAATTAAAATCTTAAACATAGAAGTGTTTTTTGTTTTATTTAGTTTTTTTTCCAGCAGCATTATATTTTCCTCTGAGCAGAGCAAACAGTGATAAAAGCAGGAGTGGGCACCGGTAAACTTCACCACGCGATGGATAGCAGGGTTTTTGCCAAACTCCCCGCTCCAAGCAGAGCAGCAAAACTCTGCGAACTCTGCCAGCAGAGTGGAGCTTACTGGCCACCAATAGTCCTTAAGATGGCTGCAACCACTTCTGGTTCACATGGTGGCAGTCAATCACATCTCAGTTTGAGATCTTTCGGGATCTATGGAGCCTCCACATCCCTAGATATACAAAGCTTATTTTTTATTAACTACTTTAAAACTACTGAATAGATTTACCCCAGAACAAATAAGCAATAGGTCTCTCATTTGCTTGCGTTAGGGCTATTGGCATTGTAAATTCATAACTGGACCTTTCTTGCCACATAAATTGGTCAACCCTGCCTCATAATTTCGGCTTTTACTGCCACATAATTCCAGTGGCCATGCATTTAACTAAAACACTTCCATTTACCTTCATCCTCTATCTGCAGCCAAAAATGAAAATGTCGCCATTTAGCATCCTCATTTAAATCTGCCATGCTAATTTCAATAGAATACCACTTTCACCACCCCACCATCAGATTTGCTGGCTGGCTAATACAATTCCAAAAAAAAGACACAAGAGAGCCATGGAGGAGTAACAACAAACACTATAAGGGTCACCAAAACATATCAAGAGTGTTCAACAGTCATCTACACCCACTAGGAGCATATGTTTAGAAACGATATTTAGGAAACAATATTTATGTAATATACTACTGTACATCGTATTTTGAAATAGGAGTGTGAGAAAACATTGAAGACAACAATGGTGAGTTGAATAGATACACCAGTGAAAGATTAGGTTATCAAAATAGTTGAAAGATTAAAATCAGAGTCTAGAATATTCGACTTTTTGAGGAGTAAAGTATGGTGTAGTCCTGGTTAGTGTCTGAGTGATAATGTTAAGTTCATTATGTGTTCTGATGTGAAACTGCTATTATAGAATAGAGGTGGGGTTATTTTCTAGACTGTTGGAATAGGACCCTGGCAATGGTGCCTGCCATACAGGTTTATGCCTAATAAAGCTGTTTTTACTTACACATGCTTGTCACTGAAGAATCCCAGTCACGGGGAAGCAACATTTTTAGTCCATGGGTTTCTTTTTAACAATCATTCTTCTAGGGTGCACTGGGTCTATTGGTTCAAATGAACCAAAACAAGAATATGTCTCCAGGAATGCACATATTATTTAACTAAAATTCTAGAACTGAAAACATTTTGGCCCAATGACCTCAAATCAGCAGTGAACTTTAGGAGAGCCCATCTCAGAAATGGATGTGCAGCAAGTTGACATAGTAAACAACCTGTTTCCTAATTTTGTAACAATTATTTCATCCCAGAATACTTGGTGCAAAATTCTACATTATTACAAAGACCACAGTCCCATACTTTTCTTTATACAGTTCAACCACTTAGTGACTGAATCCCTTTTGGTGTTTGAAATAGGCAGACCATGGACAACAGCTGATAGTTTAACATGCAGTAGTTCATGTTCGATACTCTTTGGATTTTCACTGTGTCACTAAAGGGGGGTTAATACTCCCTGCATGGCACACCCTCTCAAATTGCAATCAGACTTGATTGGATTAATGCATTGGATGTATTTCAATTTGACTAATTAAGATGTGTAATCCCTGCATCATATAAAAGAGTTGCCTCTCATTTTCACTTGCACTGCCTATCCACAAGTACCTCACACTTCATCTCCCAGTGCAACATTTATGTTTGTGCTTGAGCAGATAATGCGTATTTATAGAAAACTTCATATCCTCCACAAGATGCGTTTTTTTTTAATTTTTTTAGGCAGTTCAAGCGAAGCACATGAAAGCACTCACTAAGCAGATTAAGGATCGCAGTTATAAGAGAAGAAGCTCCTACTTGAATGCCACCACGTATCGTGCCCCTAGGAGGAAGCAGAGGCAGCCATGGGCAGAACTGGTAAAGGATGGACATTGGCCATGGCCAGCTCATGGGAGGAAATAAAGGCAGAAATGGAAACTTGGGATTAAGGTTGCCCAGTGCTGACCGGTGCGACTGGGGCCTGCTTGCATGCACGAGCCCTCTAAGCCTTGTGGAAAAGAAATTGGAGGTCATGTCGAGGGCCAGCAGTGGAAGATGAGCTATATCTCAAGCTAGGCCATATGGCTCTCGGCTGCGGCTTGTAACGCAGAAGCTGATATGGTTTTTAATCCGGTTTGCTTGAGGCAGATTAAGCTACAAGTTCCCCAGGTGAACGCAGTATTCCCCTTCCTGTGGTCTCCTGCTGGTCTTGGGAGGGTGAACAGTCTACCTGGCCTCAGGCTGCAGGCTATTCCCAGAACAGCCAGACACGTAAAGAACCAGCTGCCGCCTTGATGATAGAACCAGGCGCCCATTCACAGAAAGCAGGAGGAAGCGTGAAAGACTCATGCAGCTTAGTACCCGCCCATTCACAGAGGTATCGGGGTGGTTGGGGCGTAAGATGGCTGCTTTCCGCAGCTGTCTCAAAGGTAAGCAAGCAACAGCGAAGGAAAAGAGAGAGCCTCATCATGACCTTAATGAGGGCATCAGACATGTGTGTGGCTACCATCTTAAATTGAGGCAATATACTTTAAATATTCTAACTGTAGCGATACTCTCCACGTATCAGCAGCGCGTAAGGAAATACATGTAATCATATTAGTCGTCATGATTGTCTTTGAGCAGCGGCAGAAACAGGCGCCCTCACAAAACAGCCTCTAAAATGTGATATCTGTCTTTGAATGCACAGCACAGATAACCAGAGA